>NC_080162.1:109916299-111138799 GCF_950295315.1 Erinaceus europaeus
TTTTTCTCCCTGACCCAGGCCAAGCTTTGACGTTGGGACTTGTCGTCCCTGCAGGTGCTGACCTTGACCTCCCTTCCCACTCCCACTGACGTCCTCCTGGAGAGGACCTGCCCCGCTGGCTGTCCACCTGTCCCCAGGCCCTGCCACCAAGGGCAGGCTGAGGATGGCCTGAAAGCATGAGGATGAGCCTCCCCCTCTGATTAATCTTTGGACACTTGAACGAGGTGGCAGGTGGGGGTGGGGGGGGGGCAGAAGTAGCAGAGCCAATCTCCAGCCTGAAGGGAAGCAGGAGAGAATGGGTGGAGGGGGTCTTACACTCTCTCTGAGTCTGAGGCTGAGCCAGGGAAGTGAAGCTACCTACCCATCTCTAGGCTAGAAGATACCAGCTGGGGTGGGGGGGTACTGGAGGATGCCAGGCAGTCCAGAGACTAGGGGGACACTAGTGGAGAAATCTAACACACTTACGGTTCTGAAACAAAGCCTGCTGCTCCCAACCCGTCAGCCCCTACCATGTTCTAGGAACCTAGGTCTGGACTACACAGGATCACTCACACCTTTGCCAGCTTTAAACACTGTATGGTGTTTTCTAAAGCTCATTCCTTTATTTTTTTTCCCTTAAAATTATTTATTTATTTTTTTTTTTAAAATATTTTCTCCCTTTTTGTTGCCCATGTTTTTTAAGCTTTTAAAAAAATATTTATTTATTCCCTTTTGTCACCCTTGTTGTTTTATTGTAGTTATTATTGTTGTTATTGATGTCGTAGTTGCTGGATAGGATAGAGAGAAATGGAGAGAGGAGGGGAAGACAGAGAGAGGGGAGAGAAGATAGACGCCTGCAGACCTGCTTCACCTCCTGTGAAGCGACTCCCCTGCAGGTGGGGAGCCGGGTAGCTGAAACTGGGATCCTTATGCCAGTCCTTGAGCTTTATGCCATGTGCGCTTAACCTGCTGTGCTACCGCCTGACTCCCACCCTTGTTGTTTTATTGCTGTAGTTATTATTGTTGTTGTTATTGATGTCATCGTTGTTGCATATAATAGAAAGAAATGGAGGGGGGGAGACAAAAAGGGGGAGAGAAAGATAGGACACCTGCAGACCTGCTTCACCACCTATGAAGCGACTCCCCTGCAGGTGGGGAGCCAGGGCCTTGAACTGGAATCCTTACACCAGTCCTTGCCCTTTGTACCACCTGCGCTTAACCCGCTGCGCTACCACTGGACTTTTGTTTATTTTTTAATGAGAATGATAACAGGAGAGAGAAAGAACCAGAGCATCACTCTGGTACGTGTGCTGCTGGAGATCGAACTCATGACTTGAGAGTCCAACGCTTTATCCACTGAGCTACCTCCCAGACCACATCTTTTTTTTTAATAATTTATTTCTTTATTGGGGAATTAATGTTTTACATTCAACAGTAAATACAATAGTTTGTACATGCATAACATTCCCCAGATTCCCATTTAACAATATGTTGTTAAAATTCGTATGCTCTAGCCGGGGCGCTGGCTTCACGGGCGGGTAACAGAGACGCGGAGACAACGGCTGGGCAGGGAAGCTGTATTTCTTTATTCAGGAAC
Source organism: Erinaceus europaeus (assembly GCF_950295315.1). NCBI lineage: Eukaryota > Metazoa > Chordata > Mammalia > Eulipotyphla > Erinaceidae > Erinaceus > Erinaceus europaeus. The sequence goes on from NC_080162.1 coordinate 109,917,876, forward strand.
AACGATTCATAAACTAAGACCAACTAATCACCAAACAGAACTCTGCTGTCTCTTTGCGGCGGCACAAGCACTCTCTCTAACTCCGGAACCCAGGAACCCTCTCTCTCTTCCTCTGCAACTCTGGAACTCTGGCGGGTTTCCTTGGGGCGGGGCCAAGCGGGCCCTCGAAATTAGCAGGCCTGATCTAATTCTCTTGGCAGGGGAGAACTAGAACCCAATGTAAAGCATACAACAACAATACAACCCCCACTATGTCATTCATCATCTTTCATGGACCTGTATCTTTTTCTTTTCTTATCTCCTCCTCTCCTCCTCCTCCTCTGTCTTTTAATCCCAGCATAGTTGTGACTAGAGCTTGGTACCTGCCTGATGAATACACTACTCTCAGAGGTCTTCTTTATTTCCTTTTTAATTTTTTTCCTTTATATTTGATAGAACAGAAAAAATTGAGAGAAAGAGAGAGAGAAAGATAGATACCTGCAGACATACTTCACTACTCATGAAACTCCCTCCGCCTCAGGTAGGGACTGGGGACTTGAACTTGGGTCCTTGCACATGGTAACTCATACTCTACCTGTTGCACCACCACCTGGCCCCCTCCCTTTCTGTCTTTTCTTTTCTTTTTCCATTAGAGTTATCACTAGGGCTCAGTGCTTGTGCCTGCATGATTCCACCATTCCCAATGGCTATTATTATTATTATTATTATTTACAGAAGGTGAAAGACAGAGAGGAAGAGAAAGACAGAGAGGGAGAAACACCTGCAACAGCCCTTCACTGTTCATGAAACATCCCCTGAAGGTGAGGACCGGGGTCTTAAACCCAGGTCCTCATGCATGGAAACCAGCTCACTCTACCAGCTGTGTCACCACCTAGCCCTGCCCCTTCCCTTTCCGGTGTATGTTCTTCTATAGGTGAGCTGTTTAGTAGAGGTACCGGCCATGGACAGAATCCATCCCCCGAGCACAGAAGCCAGAGCTGAAATTCAGCTGTAACTCCAGAGTCTTTCCTATGCGGGTGTGACAGACACATGCACCTGCACCTGTGACAGACACATGTACCTGCACCCAGCACCTGCCCCTTTACAAGCAAGGCAGGTTCTGGAAGGCATGTCTGCCACCACAGCTACTGGGGCACATTCAGCTCACTTGCTCATGTGTAGAACCACTGAACGTTCCACACTGCACTGCACAGACCTCTGCACCCAGCACCCTGCCCATCACCTGGAGGCAAACTCTGGTTTCACTAAGAAATCTCCACTGGGCTGGTGAAATAGCTCACTTGGATGGTGCATTGCTTTGCCATGTGCTGTGCATAACCTAGGTTTTTATTTATTTCCTTTTTTTGCCCTTTTTTATTGTTGTTGTTATTGTTATCGTCATTGTTGGATAGAACAGAGAGAAATGGAGAGAGGAGGGGAAGACAGAGAGGGGGAAAGAAAGACACCTGCAGACCTGCTTCACCACTTGTGAAGCAACTCCCCTGCTGGGGGCTTGAACCGGCATTCGTATGCTGGTCCCTTTGCTTTGCGTCATGTGCGCCTAACCCACTGGGCTACTGCCCACCTCCCCATAACCTAGGTTTGATCCCAGCCTCCACTGAACTGGAGGAAGTTTTAAATGGTCTCTTTCACTCTCTCTGCCTTCTCTGTCTCTATTTTTTTAAAAAAAGTGGAGGGGGAGCTGAATGGTGGTGCACCTAGTAGCATGCATATATTACAGTGCTCAAAGATACAGGTTCAAGCCCCTGCTCCCCACCTGCAAGGGGGAGCTTCATGAATGGTGGAACAGAGCTGTAGGTGTCTCTCCTCTATTTCTCCCTTCTCTCTCAACTTCTCTTTGTCTCTATCCAACATAATATATATATACATATATGTATGTATATATATTATATTGTTAAAGGAAATCTGCAGGTCAGTGTGTTCTCTCCCCTTAATGGGACTCCCCATGTTCTGCTGAGCTCCCTCCATGGGAGAACCAGGTGTCCTTTAAGACACAGCATCTGTGTTCTTGGGGTACATTGGGGATCAGGGCTGTGCTGGGTGAGGTGTCACAGGACTCCTGGCATCCCAGAAGTGGCTCTTGCTGCTTTCAATGTGCAGAGAACCCTTGGAGGTTGAGAGATGCCTTCAGCACATGTCCCAGCAGCAACCTTTGAGAGTAACATATCTGCCCTCAAGGGTGTATGTGCAGCAGCAGTGGGGAACCCCCAAACCACTGCCCCTTAAGTATCTTGGCAGGTGGCAGGGGGGCAAGTGTCTTAGAGGGACATGAGCCTTGAGATGTCAAGGGAGGAGTTGGGGGTGCTCTTAGACAGTGAGGGCTTCTCAGCAAGTTTGATCCATGTGGTCATCACAATGCTTCCTGCCCTGCACATGCACGGCACCAAGTAAAGAGTGGCCTCTGACCTGACCACTACTCCCAATGCACAGCACACCTGCCTATCTGTCAGCTTGTCCATCCATCCAACTCTACAGGGCACCATGGAGCCTGGAGGCAAGTCTGGGGAGGCAGATGTGGATGGAGAACAGCAGTGGTGACCTTATACCAATGCCCAGTCTTCCCTAACAACTTGTTTTCTCCCTCCCCTCCCCTCCCTTCCCTTCCCCTCCCCTCCCCTCCCCTCCCCTCTCCTCTCCTCTCCTCTCCTCTCTTCTCCTCTCCTCTCCCCTTCCCCTCCTCCTCACCTCCTCTTCTTCTTCTTCTCCTCCTCCTCATTCTCCTCCTCTTCTCCTCCTCCTTCTGTCTCTCTCTCTCTCTCTCTCTCTCTCTCTCTCTCTGTCAGACCTCTGCTCAGCACTGGTATATGGTAGTAGCAGGGATTGACCTGGGACCTCTGGTGCTTCAGCTGTGAAAACCTATTGTGGAAACCCCTGTGCTATTTCCCCAGCACTTACTGAGTTCTTGCCAGTGATGGGCTCCAAGGTCAATATCAGACTCACTGAGCAGTCTCAGCAGTCCAAAGGCCTCACCAGCTATTTCACAGAGCAGGAAGTAAGTTGGCAAGGGGGTGGGGGTGGGGGTGGGGACAGCCGGTAGCTGTGGTCAGATCCCCTTTCTCATCCTGACCTCCAGGATCACTGGGCTCTAGCCAGGTCTGGCCCCCCTGGAGGGGTTGGGGGGGGGGAGACTCACAGCTAAGTTCCAAGGTTCTGTGGATTAAATTCTGAGTAGGGTGCTGAATTTGGTCGTCCCAAGTTCAATGCCCAGCATCCCTTGTGTTTCCCTCTTATTTAAGTAAAGAAAAAAAGATAGAGAAAAGAAAGAGAGAAAAGAAAGAAAGAAAGAAAGAAAGAAAGAAAGGGAGAAAGGAGAGAAAGAAAATGTATGTTCCAAGTTCTGCCCTCTTTTAACTGCATGTCTTATGTCACCAAGGTTGATGACTTTTCTGAATGTGCAGTGCTTGGGGCAGGGTGTGTGACTCTCTTTGGGGAAGGGGGTCTGGATGGCAAGCCCCATGTAGGCAGAAGACTGGGGAGAGGTGGTAGAACCAGATCCCATACAGGATGCAACTAGTGCAAAGTACCAGAGGCTGGAGTTACCCCTGCTCATAGTACCCCTTTCAAAGTACCCGTAATTTGACGGGGGTAGAGGACCCCAAAGTGCAGGCTCCTGGGTGAGGTTTCCAAACCTTCCCCAGGAAGTAACTACAGAGACCCCCCCCCCAGCCCCTCCTTTCCTGGAGGATGCAAGCTTGGTTTGACCCTGCTGCCCAGAGAGAGTCCACTAAGAGTTTCTGGCAGGAGTGAGGCCAGGCACTGAGTTTATCAAGGCTCCTGGTTCTCTCAGACATCAGAAGTTCAAGTCCTGGCACCCCCTGGCTTGGCCAGGCTATCTAGGGCAGCAGGCGTGAGAGGAGTGGGCTGCACCCACAGTGACATAGATAACCGGCAGATGGCAGCAGAGGACCATGGAGATAACCTGGTGGAGATTCTTATCCCTGGATACCCAGCTCTTGACCCACTGCTGCAGGGGGGAGTCAGGTCTCAGGCCTCAGCAATCTAGAGATAGCTCATCCAGCAGAGCACATGCTTTACCCTGCACAAGAACCTGGCTTCCAGTCGCCAGCTACCACACAGGAGTGTTCTGCTTTATGGGTAGGAGAGAAGCCCTGTAGGACGAGCTCTTTGCAGTCCAGCACTGTGGAGGCTGGAGAGTTAAGGGCTCATTCTTGGCTGTGACAAGGACCCACTGCTACAAGAGCCTGGTGGTGGCACACCCAGTTGAGCACACATTACAGTGCACAAAGGATCCAGGATCAAGCCCTCAGTCCCTACCTGTGGTGGTGGTGGTGGTGGGGTTGCTTCATGGGTGCTGAAGCAGGGCTGCAGGTGTCTCTTTGTCTCTCTCCCTCCTCTCTGTCTCCCCTTCTCCTCTCAATTTCTCTCTATCCTATCAAATATAATAGAAATAATAAGGGTGGGGTAGATGGCATAATGGTTATGCAAAAAGACTCTTGCTGAGGCTCCAAAGTTTCAGGTCCAAACCCCTGCACTACATAAGCCAGAGCTGAGCAGTGCTCTGGTAAAAGTAATAATAATAATTAATAATAATAATAATAATAGAATCCACTGCTACAATTAGTGAGGCCCTGATCCTCCCCCAGTCCTACAATCCCTGAATCCCTTTGCCCCTCACTCCTACAAAGGAACACACACACACAGCTGACACATCATAAAACACACCTGGCTTCATCCTCCCCTTTCACTCTGGAGCTACAACACCTACCCCCATTCTCCTTTACTTACCTACCCCTCCTGCCCTTTCTCCCCCACTCAACTTGGTGCCCCCCTCCAGTTCCCATCCTGAACAGAATCTCCTAACTACCTCTCCACCCCAGTCACTCCTGTGAGATTCCCCAAAGCCCCCTCGCTATATATGGAGTCAGCCCAGCCACCTGCTCCCTCCCCAAACACCCACCCCACCCCCCAGCTAACCCAGGCACAAGTTCCCTCTCTGCCAGCAGTGGCTGAGTCCTGGCCAGGCCCTCTCACTGGAATGCCTGGGGCCTGGCTGGCTCCGCTTGTCAGCACACACTTGTTCCTGACATGTGGCTGGTCCAGAATGGGGAGAAGCCAGGCCAGATGGGTGTTACCTGCCCTGGCCCTATGACAGGACAGGTCAGAGACCAGAGGGGGATCTGGCTGGCTCTCCAGGAGAGATGATGCAGGACAAGGGGTTTGGGAGGAGAGAGGAAGTGAGCTTTGAACCCATGTACAGGTTCTTAGTGTCCAGAGAGAGTCAAGGACAGAGATGACAGAAAGTGAAAATTCAGGTTTATTGGGAGGAGGGAGGAGAAAGTACACACTCAGAGGGGACTAAAGGCTGATTCGAAGGCAGACTACACCCTGGAGGTTCAAGGGTAGACTTCTCATGGGTTTGTCTGGCAGTGCCAGGGTTTCTTTTAGAGACTAAGGATTACTCAACAGGGGGCTGGGATAGGCAGTGATTTTCTGGAAAATGTGGAGTTTTCCCTGAACTTAGGGCCCTCCTTAAAAAAAATTGGGGGGGTCAGGTGGTGGTACACCTGGTTAAGTGCATACACTACAGTGTACAAGGACCCAGGTTCAAGCCCCTGGTCCTCACCTGCAGTGGGGCACCTTCATGAGTGGTGAAGCAGGGCTACAGATGTCTCTCTCCCTCTATCCCCCCCCTCCCCTCTCAAATTCTCTTTGTCTCTATCCAATAATAAATACTTATTTTTATTTTTTATTTATTTATTTATTTATTTTCCCTTTTGTTGACCATTTTTTATTGTTGTTGTAGTTATTATTGTTGTAGTGATTGATGTCATCGTTGTTAGATTGGACAGAGAGAAATGGAGAGGGGAGAGGAAGACAAGAGAGGGTGAGAGAAAGATAGACACCTGCAGACCTGCTTCACCAACTGTGAAGCGACTCCCCTGCAGGTGGGGAGCCGGGGGCTCCAACCGAGATCCTTAAGCCGGCCTTGCACTTTTTGCGCCACGTGCACTTAAACCGGTGCGCTACCGCCCAACTCCCTTATCCAGTAATAAATAAATAAAAATAAATTTTAAAAAAGTAACTAGTATTTAAAAGAAACCTAGAATATTTATATTTATCCAGGCTGGGGAGACAGCATAATGGTTCTGCAAAAGACTACCATGCCTGAGGCTCTGAGGTCCCAGGTTCAATCCTCAGCAGCCCATAAGCCAGAGCTGAGCAGTGTTCTCTGTTTCTCTCTCTTATCTGTCTCTCTCCCTCTCATTAAAATAAAATAGTGAACTATTTAAAAAGTTTTCTGTTAAATCTATTAATGAGAGAGTCTGGGACTGGACAGTAGAGCATCCAGTTGAGCACACACATTACCATGTGCAAAGACCAGGGTTCAAGATCCCAGTCCTCACCTGCAGCTGAGAAGCTTCACAAGCAGTGAAGCAGCAGGTGTCTCTCTTTCTCTCTCCTTCTCCATCTCCCCTTCTCCTCTCAATTTCTCTGTCCGATCAGAAAGAAACAAAGAAAGAGAGAAAGGGGAGGGGCAAATCAAGAAGAAAAGCATAACTGCGAGGGGTGGTGTGTTCCTTGTGCAGGCACTGAGCCCCATAAGTAAACCAAATGAATGGTGGCAATAAAGATTAATAAATAAATTAGAGGAGTTTCTCAGGAAAGAATGTGGGCATCACTCTGGCTCATGTGATGCTGAGAATTGAACTTAAGGTCCTATGCTTGTAAGTCCAGTGCCTTATCCACTGCACTACAGAGTCTTCTTCCTCTTTCCATACCATATTGCCCATTTCAAAACTGTCCAACCAGTATGGAGATCTTCGTACAATGATGGTCTAGCAGGTTGCTGAGGACATGTCAGTCACTATCTTGGTCCAAGCTGGTTTCTTCTTGTCCTTGTTTTCAGCTTTCCCAAGCAGGAAGTGATGGGTCTTGGATGCTTCTGTCTCTGTTGCTAGGGCAGTGAGAGTGGGCACTCTGTCCTGGCTGTTCTAATCTGTCTTAGGTTGATGCAATGAGGAAGAAGCCCAGGGTGGTATCTAGAGGTTTGGGGTGCAAGTTGTAGATGGAAGGCAGCCAGGAGGACAGAGCAGTCAGCCCACAGAACAAGGCCACAGAGAGAACCTCAGGAACCTCAAGAGCAGTGCACCCAAAGCCCACACAGCCACAAACCTTCCCTGTTCCAGAGGCCCATGAGTCCTCTGCACAGTCCCACTCAGTTGGCCCAGGGCTTTCTGTTCCTTGGAGCAAATGTTGACCTTCCCTGTGTCATGGCCACCCTCCCTTACTTTGCTGCTACCCCCCCCCCCCAACACACACACAGTCCAAAGCTGCTTCCAACACTGAAGCACAGTCAACCAGCCCCCACCTGCTGGACACATTTTTCTCCTTACAGTCCTTGCCTGGAGGGGGTCCACAGACCATACCCCACCCCCATGACAAGCTCTGTGCCTCTCCCCTCCCCCACTTCCTGGGTCACATCACCTTTTGTGTGTGTGTGTGTGTGTGTGTGTGTGATCTTTATTTGTTGGATAGAGACAGAAATCGAGAGGGAAGGGGGAGATAGAGAGGGAGAGAGACAAAGAAACACCTGCAGCGCTGCTTCACCACTTGCAAAGCTTTCCCCCCTACAGGTGGGGACTAGGAGCTCTAACCTGTGTCCTTGCACATTGTAACGTGTGCTCAGCCACATATGCCACCGCCATTCCCTTTTATTTTATTTGTTTATTTGTTTATTTATTTATTTTTTATTTTTACAAGAGCACTGCTCAACTCTGGTTTATGGGGTGGTCTGGGGGAGTGAAAATGAGAGACTATTAGAATAACCATTATGCTATCTACCCTCTGCCCATAGACTTAAATCTTCAAAGTGGAGGATTCAGCTATCCCTCAGCCCTCTTTCAGGAATCTGAAGAAGAGAGAGAGCCAAAGCGGCAGGGAATACCACAGCCTGACCTCCTGGAGATTGGGGTTTATGGTGGCTGGTTGCCACATGTCTCATGACCCTGCCACAACCACTGGTCAGTGCCAACTCTGGCAGTACCAGCCAGCAAAGCACAGAGCTGGGAGAGGATGCCACTCAGGGTCACCTTTACCAGTCTCTGCTCTGAGCATGTGAGTGCACACACGTGTGAGTATGTGTGTGTGTGGTGTGCAATTCAAGAGTTCCCCTACTTGTATTTGCCTAGAAAACCTTCATTTTTTGCTTTTCCTTTTCTGCTGCCCAATTAGCAGCGAAGAGGCCTGGGAGGACTTTGCCAGCGGGACAGAATGCAAATTTCCTCTCTGCTGAGCAGAGGCCGTTCAAGGCCACGTGAGCTCTGGCTGAAGGACCATAGCAGATTTCCTGGGAAGACATGAGGCTTCTAGGAGGCAGTGGAGCAGAGCTGAGGGTGGGCCACCAATTTCAGTTCCAGGGTCTCAAGGTGTCCTGCTGTGCCCCCAACCCCCAGACTAGATTATGCACAGGGCTCCCCAATTAGCCCAAAAGTGACTACTAGTCACCGAATCCCAGAATCTGGGAGAGAGGGAGCCTGCAGACGCACCTCAGTGCCCAGCACCACAAGACTGTCTCATTAATAGCCTGTCCCCCAATTATCTGCAGCCGACTTGCTTTGGGAATAATTGGCTCCCAACAGCTCCTAGCAAGGCCCTCTGCCTCTGGGGAAGCAGGAAAGGAGCAGGTTGGGTGACCCAGCCTCAGAACACTCATATCAGCCCACAGCTAGCCCCAGGGGGTATTCTGGGTCTCTCAGGGGCTTTGCCCCCAGCCAATGGGGTTTCCCATTTGGAGGGCACACTGGTGTACCCTGGGAGTCATTGTGTTGGGAGAAGAATGCCCCCACCAGGGTCCCCAATGACTGCCTCATCTTCCCCGAGGAGGAGGCAGGCACCTATCCAGGACCACAGCCAGCAGAATCCAGCTCCAGCCACTGCTCCCATGTCCTCAGAGGCCCACAGCTCTTCATGTGGCTTCCTGCTCCTACACTCAGAAGACAGAGCCAGGCCCATGTGCCCTGCATGAAGCACTGAGCCTGTGATCCCAATTAAGATCATTCAAGGGCAGACTAGAGAGAAAGCATAGTGGTTATGCAGAAAGGCTTTCATTTCCAAGGCACAAAAGATCCATGGTTCAGTCCCCAGCACCACCAGAGGGTGGAATTTAGCAGTGCTCTGGCAAATAAAAAGGAACTATTAGGACTGGGAGAAATAGCTCACCTGGATAGTGTGCTGCATTGCCATGTGCACAAACCAGGTTCTAGTGCAGTCCCCAGCCCTCCTCACCCTCTGCATTGAAGGAAGTGTTGGTGCTGTGGTCTCTTTCTTTCTCTATCATTATTTTAAAAGGGGGGGAGGGGCCTGGGTGGTGGCACACCTACTTGAGTGCGCATCTTACAATGCATAAGGTCCCAGGTTCAAGCCCCTAGTCCTCACCTGCGAGGGGAAACTTCATGAGCGGCAAAGAAGGTCTACAAGTGTCTCTCTGTCTCTCTCCCTATTTCCCCATTCCCTCTCAACTTCTGACTGTCTCTATACAATAAATAAATAAAGATAATACTTTAAAATTTTAAAAGGGGAGAGGGGCAGGCAGTGGTGCACCTAGTTAAGTGCACATAGTATTAAACACAAGGACCCAGGTTTGATCCCCCAGCTCCCCACCTGCAGGTGGGACACTTCACCAGTGATGAAGCAGGTCTTCAGGTGTCTCTCTTTCTCTCTCCCTCTCTATCTCCCCCTTCTCTCTCAATTTCTCTCTGTCCTATTCAGTAAAGTAGAAAAAATGGCTGCCAGGAGCAGTGGATACATACTGCCAGCATCAAGCCCCAGTGGTAACCCTGGGGACAAAAAACAAAGGGGAGTAGGGGGAAAATCTATGAGTTCTACCCAGAAGTCTGCACAAAACCCAAAGATTGCTTTCCTTTTCTGGGTGCTGAGACTGACACAGCCCTGGGTACTCCAGGTGCTAAGGAAGTGACAGGCCAACAAGCAGGTTAGCCTACAATCTCCCTACGGGGCCTGGGCTCTGTGACCCTAGGCCTCTCATCAGTGTGGGGCTGCCTAATTCCAGCACCTTCCCTGGGAAGCAGCTGGTGTGTGTGTGTGTGTGTGTGTGTGTGTGTGTGTGTGTTCTCTGTGTGTGTGTCTCTCTGTGTGTGTGTGTCTCTCTGTGTGTGTGTGTGTGTGTGTGTATGTGTGTGTGTAATATGGTGGTGGTGGAGGTGTTATTGAATGGGATATGCCTGCCAGGTCAGTTCTGCTGGAAACAGATTGGAATACTTGCTCCTCTCTGCTTTCAAGGACAGGGACATTCTGCAATGAAATAATTTGAGGATTAACAGAAGCAACTTCCCACTTAAATGGAGAGAGCTCACTTAAATGAGTAGAGCTGTTACCACAGCCTACAATGTATGTACGTGCATGCATGTATGCGTGTATGCATGTGTGTGTGTGTGTGTGTGTGTGTGTATGTGTATGTACAAGTTTCTCCTCATCAGGGACAAAGACCTCAACCCTGGCCCTGCTCTTAACAGGTGAAGGGAGCCCTGACATCTTCCAGCCTATGTCCCCCTCGTCCCTCTGCCTCGTGCTGGCCTTGAACCACCCTTAGTTGTTTGTTTGCTTGTTTTTTATTTTCTCTTCTTTTTAAGTACACATCACTTGGGTAAGATGCCTGCTTTGTTATATGTATGACGCAGGGCCAAGCCTGGCCTTCATCATATTGAGGGAGGTTTCGGTGCTAGGATTATCTTTTTTTGTTTGTTTGTTTGTTTTTTGGGGGGTTTAAATTTAGGATAGATATAGAGAAATTGAGAAGGAAGAGGGAGATGTAAAGAGAGAGAGAGGAAGGGAGAGAGAGAGAGAGAGACCTGCAGCACTGTTTCACTACTTGTAAAGTTTCCTCCTGCAGGTTACGACTGGGGACTTGAACCTGAGTCCTTGTGCACTATGGTGTGTGCACTCTACCAAATGTACCACCCTCCATCATCTCCTTTTAGCTCCTTTTGTTATTATCTTTATTTATTTATTGGACAGAGACTTTTAGAAATTGAGATGGAAGGGGGAGATAAAGAGGGAGAGAGATAGACACCTGCAGCTCTGCTTCACCACTCGTGATGCTTCCCACACACACACAGGTGGGGACCAGGGGCTCAAACCTGGCCCCTTTGTTTTTATGTTTATTTTTAATTTTAAAAAGTTTGCTCCTTACTAATGAAAGAGGTGGAGAAAGAGAACCAGAACATCACTTTGGTACACGTTATGCTGGGGATCAAACTTAGGACCCATGCTTGAAAGTCCAATGTTATGCTGGGGATCAAACTTAGGACCCATGCTTGAAAGTCCAATGTTTTAGTCAGTGCTTTACTTTCCAGGCCAGGCCACTGTTTTGCTTGTTTGCTTGTTCTTGTTTGTTTGGTTGTTTTCTACCAGAGTCTTGCTCAGCTCTGGCTTATGGGAATCGAACCTGGGACTTGAGAGCCTCAGGCATGAGTCTCTTTGCATAAACATTATGCTATCTGCCCTCCTGCCCCCCTTTTGTTTTTGCCTCTGTGTTTTTACTAGTTAATTAAAGCTGGTGCAGACCAATTCCATGCCACCCATCCCATCTTGTCTCTGGATTTCCAAGGTCCCTGTGAGTACCTGCCACTGCACCCTCCTCTCCAGTGCCCCCTACTTCTGACTTTAAAGGGGCGCAGAGGTCACCTGGAGCTCAGGCCCCATCCTGCCACGGCACCAGGCAGGGAACCCATCTCCTAGTCGCTGGGCAGGTCCAGGGCAGTGAGGTTTGCCAGGCCAGTGGGGAGCTGGGTCACACAGAGCCCATGGGGGGTAAGTACGCCAGGCCATAGGAAATATGCTGAGGCCTGACCCCCTGCTTATATGGAAAGAACTTATCTCACTGAAACAGACTGAAGGGGGACATGCTGGGAACAAGCAGACCCCTCACCCATGTGGGGAGATTTATTCTGGCCTGCACCAGACTCATCCAACCAGAAACATCTCTGAATGAATCATAAACCCTGTGACACCACTGATCCTTCCCACCCCAGAAATAAATAATATACTATTTAAGGCCCACCAGCCTGTCCCACATTGGGCTTCTTAGCTCCCCCCACACACACTCGCTCCCCAAGCAGGGCTCTCTCTGGTCCTGGCTAGGGCTCCCAGCAACTTTAACTGGGCTTCTCAAGCTCTCCCCTGACTATGACATTAAAACTTTCCTTCATCTAAGCTCAAGACTCTACTTGCCTCATTTTGCATCTCAGATTTCTAACATTTGGTGCTAAAACCTAGGAGGGGCTATGGAGCCAACCCCTTGGCTGTCATTTGTGTCATATTTCGCTTCTTCTTCTTCTAGCGTTTGCCCTTCTTCCATAGCCAGTCAACAGCATCAGGTTGAAAGCTGTCAGGAGCTGCTTGTTGCTGGCTTTGAAAGTGACTGGGATCCATGTGGATTCAGTCGGCTAGGAAGGATCATCAGTTTCCCCAATGAATGGGTACTCACGGGATGCACCATGAGAAGGTCAATCCAATGCATCCCCATATTTCGCTAATTTTAGGTAGCATGAGTCTGAACATATCTGGGTGGGCAGGCAATAGTGGAGGTCCCGGCTCACATGCTCACTGTCTCTTTCTCTCACCCCAAACTTCCTCTTCCTGACACTCAGTTTCCTTATTTCTTGGGTGGAGTTGGCATTGAGTGGTGTAAGAGGACCTGGAATGGATCGAGAGTCCTGTGAGAGAAAGCCCTCAGCAAGGCGTGGGGTGAGGGGGATGCAGAAAAAAAGAATCCAAAAAAGCTGGTGAAACAAGCAGCAGCAGCAGCAATGGGCCTTTTTTTCTGAACACTTGGAGTCAGGGCTTGTCTGGGCTGGAACCCCACAGCAGTGGGCAGTGGCTGCAGCCAGAATGTGTTGTTAGCACCTCTGACAAAGTGATGGTGCTGGGGCGGGGTGTGGGAGGAGCGGGAAGGGAAAAGACAAGGCGATGGTGCCCAGCTTTTCGTAGCTGAAGGATCCCATTTTGGGAATGGAGGGGCCTGGGCACCTCCCAGACATGGGACCAAAGGGGAGGTGGGCTCTGAGCCAACTGCCCCAACTCAACACCTTCCTCCTCTTCCTGGGCTCCCCTCCCCATCTGCCAGCTCTCTCCTTCCTTCTCCCTCCTGCCTTGTCCCCTGGAGCCCTTCTTCAGCCCTGCCTCAGGCTCAGATTCCTAAAAGGAATGTGTAGGAAGCCCATCAGACCAGGCAGCCACAGACTGGGGAAGCCTGGCTTGGAGCAGAGATGAGAGCCAGGGGGTCTAGTCTTCAAACACAGAGCTAGAAAGTAGCCTCCCCCTCCCCACTGCCCTAAACTGCCCTGGGGCTGGAGATAGCTCAGCACAATCATATGTCTTGGGCTCCACATTCCCCCCACCACCACCACTACCCCCAGCCTCTAAGATTTGCAGCTTCCCAAGTACTCCACTCCCCAATCTCAGGCAGCAAGTGTTTCCTTTGGGCAGTGGCACACACACACACACACATCACAGAGCACAAGGACCCAGGTTCAAGCCTCCAGTCCCCACTTGCAGAGGGAAAGCTTCACGAGTGGTTAAGTAGAGTGGTTAAGTAGAGTGGTTAAGTAGAGTGGTTAAGTAGAGCTGCGCCTCTCAATTTCTTTATTTTATTTTTTTAATCTTTTTCTTTTTTATTTATTGGATAGAGACAGCCAGAAGGAAGGGGTGATAGAGAGAGAGACAGAGACATGCAGCACTGCTTCACCACTCACAAAGCTTTCCCCCTGCAGGTGGGGACTAGGGCTCAAACCTGGGTCCTTGCGCATTGTAGCACATGCACTCAACCAGGTGTACCACCACCCGGCCCCACTCCTCTCAACAGACTCCTCTCTGTCTCTATCCAATAATAAATAAATAAGGATTTTTTAAATAATTTTTTTATTTCTTTATTAGGGAATTAATGTTTTACATTCAACAGTAAATACAATAGTTTGTACATAATATTCCCCAGTTTCCCATATAACAATACAACCCCCACTAGGTCCTCTGAATCCTTCTTGGACCTGTATTCTCCCCACCCATCCACCCCAGAGTCTTTCACTTTGGTGCTATACGCACATACGTGTATGCAGATCTTTTTGGATGGATGTGTTGGGTTCCTTAGGATATATCCCAGGAGAGGAATTGCAGAAACATAGGGTAGGTCCATTTCTAGCCTTCTGAGAGTTCTCCAGACTGTTCTCCACTGAGGCTGGACCAATTGACATTCCCACCAGCAGTGTAGGAGGGTTCCTTTGACCCCACATCCTCTCCAGCATTTGCTGCTCTTACCTTTTCTGATGTATGACATTCTCACAGGAGTGAAATGGTATCTCGTTGTTGTCTTTATTTGTATTTCTCTGACAATCAGAGACTTGGAGCATTTTTTAATGTGTTTCTCGGCCTTTTGGATCTCTTCTGTGGTGAATATTCTGTCCATGTCCTCCCCCCATTTTTGGATGGGGTTATTTGTTGTCTTGTTGTTGCGTTTGGCGAGCTCTTTATATATGTTAGTTATTAAACTTTTGTCTGATGTATGGCATGTAAAGATCTTCTCTCATTCTGTGAGGGGTCTCTTGGTTTGGGTAGTGGTTTCTTTTGCTTTGCAGAATCTTTTTAATTTGATGTAGTCCCATAGGTTTATACTTGTCTTAGTCTTCTTTATAATTGGATTCGTTTCATTGAAGATGTCTTTAAAATTTATGCGGAAAAGAGTTCTGCCAATATTTTCCTCTAAGTATCTGATAGTTTGTGGTCTAACATCCAAGTCCTTGATCCACTTGGAATTTACTTTTATGTTTAGTGAAATACAGTGGTTCAGTTTCATTCTTCTGCATGTTTTAAACCATTGTTTCCAACACCATTTGTTGAAGAGACTCTGCTTTCCCCATTTAATAGTCTGGACCCCTTTGTCAAAGATTAGGTGTTCATAGGTGTGGGGGCAGGATTTTTTAAAAATAAAAAAAGTGGTCCAGGACATGGCGCAATGGATAAAGCATTGGATTCTCAAGCATGAAGTTTTGAGTTCAATCCCCAGCAGCACATATACCAGAGTGA
This sequence comes from Erinaceus europaeus, assembly GCF_950295315.1. NCBI lineage: Eukaryota > Metazoa > Chordata > Mammalia > Eulipotyphla > Erinaceidae > Erinaceus > Erinaceus europaeus. The sequence goes on from NC_080162.1 coordinate 109,932,933, forward strand.
TCCCCCCATTTATCCCTTCCCCATCCCTCCCTATCCTCTCATTAATAGATAAATAAAATATAAAAATTAAAAGATATAGAGAGAGTTTCCTTCAAGCCTCTCTCAGCCCAGTGATTTGCTTTTTCTTTCATATCTGAAGACCTCAGATAGGTGCTCTCCAAACACCTGCCCTCCTCTTTATCCTCACTGGTTTGGGGATGCTTAGAGTGCACCTTTTTATCAGACAGGACTGCCCCAATGAACACATTTACAAGGAAACTAAGGTGGTGTGTTGGCCAGGAGGAGGGAGGGGCTGTTGTCTGGTAGGTCTGGGGCAGGGCTCTGACACCTCCTCCTCTCCCTTCAAACTGGCTCCAATATTTTAGAAAAGAAAACAGAAGCTCCACTGTGACCATTTCAGCTTCACTCCCAGGGGGCTTCAGTGTCAGAATTTCCTTCCTGTGGCAACTGGGCACGGTATACTGCATTCTGGGACCTCAGGAAACCGGGCAGGAGCATAAAGGGCAGGAGAGGTGGTATTGGTAGCTGGAAACCAAGAGTGAGTGGCAACCCACCAAAGTCGGAGGGAACCCACAGCACCTGGTGCCCAACGGGAAAACATGGAGCCTGCAGCCAGGTGACAGGTAAGGAGTGTGTGGAGACAGTGTGGGAGGTGCTGGCAGCCTTGTCCTGCCTCACAGCCTTTGCTCTGGGGTTTCTTTCACTCATGCCTGCCTCCTTATGGGCTCTGCTGCATTCTTGCCCTTCTTCAGGCCTGCTACAGCATCCCCTGCCTAAGTTCTATTTCAGAAGCATCCGGTCGGGTTGCATTTCCTCACTGCCTGCACCTGCCCCTGCACCTGGTATGCACCTGCCCCGGCACGTGTGCACTATGGCCCTCCGGGAGAGTGTCAAGCTCCAGCAGCCCTGGGTGGCTCCTCCTTAGGGACCCCTCCTTAGGCTAGGTACCTGCTGGACTCCGCCCGGCTCCGCCAGGGGCCGTCATACACTGCCCTGACCGTGCAGCATCCTCCCCCAACTGGCCAGTGGCTCTTCCTCTCGTGTCCCGGGTTCAGGGCAAAGGGCACCACCTCAACACCTCGGGCTGGCTGTGGGTGTGAGCGCAGCCCAGATCCCCAAAGCTCTCTCTCCATAAATAAAAGATTCCCTTCCTCCTCCCAGCCTGCGCAGCCACCAGCCACGGCCTGCTCATAGGCTCGGCCCTTTGTGCCCACGCGTTGCTATGGAGATGGCGATTCAAAGCTCTAGCACTTCAAGGCTTCCCTCCTCTCCTGGCGGGCTGGGGTGGGGGTAGCCAGGATGGTTGCCTGAGCCCTGGCAGGTGCCCCCTCCTCTCTCCATTCTGCTGAAAACCCGATTCTACAGGAGCAAGCAGACCCAGCTACTTCTCACTTTAAGGGGGTGGCTGACTGGCTCTGTCCACACAGGGACATTCGTCAAAGTTGGGTATAATGAAGGAAACTGAGGCACACCTGTCCCTGGGACCTGGGCAGGGGGAGGCCTTGTTCCCTTCGGGGCTCCTGTAGCCCAGCATGGTTTGGGCACATGTGGCAGCCATGTGACTCAGAACATGCTCCCCACACACACACACCTGCAGTCCACCCAATCTGCCATCTGTGCAATGGGCTGCTTTCTGCCTGGGTGCTCACAGCGACACAGACTGGGGACAGGCTGCTTTCTTGTCACTACCTCCAGGACCCATCAGTCTAGGGCTGCAGGAGGCTCTGGATCCAGCCCTAGCCCCTTCCCCACACCCCCTTCCTCACACTCCCTGCATGGAGCCTGCCTCTGAGTCACCCAGTTGAGCACACACAGAGCAGGGGCTTTGAGGTTCTTGGGCTTTCTCTATGTCCTGTGCACCACTCTCTCTCTCTCTCTCTGTTTTTAAAATTATTCTTCCTAAAATCTACCCTTTATCATCTCAGACTCCTTCAACTAGAAAAACCCACAGCAAAAATTTTCTGGTTGTAGTTGCCCTCCACCCCACCCCCCCCGCCACCTGTCCTGAAATGGCAGAGGACTTGTCACCATGCACTGTGGTCACTCCACTGGGTCTGGGGCCACTTGGAGCCTCATCTGCCTTTCCTACCTCAAGGTCCCCCCCCCCACCTTTTAATAGAGATGAGCAGACACCTACAGGGCTGGGCTCTGTAGTGAATCCAGGAACAGAACACCCTAGTTCTTTAAAGGAAACCATGGCCCCCTCACTCTAGTTTAGAAATTCTGGTGAAGACTGTCAAGCACCAGTGCCCCTCCTCTTCCCTAGTCCTGTCCCCAGGCTGACTGACTGATGAGGAATTGCCCTGGGAGTTTACAGATGAAGGAGCCAGGGACATACAGCCAGAGCTGACTGTAGCCAGTGATGGCTCCACAGGGCCCAGGTTCCACACTCTCCTCACTGGCCTGGGGTAACTTTTGCCCACACAGGCTGCACAGATGGTGCTGTGGTCCTGGCATGGGGACACACACCCTAGCACAGGCCAGGCCAGGTGACAGGGCACCAGAGGGGCCAGGGAGCTTCACCAGGTATTGTCCTGTACAGCACCCAGACCACTCTATATGTTTTAAATCAATATCAGAGAGCAGATGCTCCCTTCCAAAAGACTTCAGAGGGTCTTTGCAACAGAGGGGTCTCCCACAACCAGGCAGTGCTGTCACCTCCCACCAGAGACCCTACAATGCAAGACCCAGGTACCTGATGACATGTTGGGACCCAATCCCAGCAGAGAAGAGACCACCAATACCTCTGGGAACTACCCAGTAGTATCTTGGGTCTAAAAGCAGATTTTTTTCTTGTTTTAATTTATGTATTTATGAAGAATGATAGGTGGAGAGAGAAAGAACCAGAGATCACTCGGTACATGTGCTTCTAGGGATTGAACTTGGGATCTTATGGTTGAGGGTCCAATGCTTTATCCACTGCACCATCTCCCTGACCACTTTTTGTTTTGTTTTGTTTTGTTTTGTTTTCACATGTGTCTCTGGGCTGTGTCAGGGCTCCAGGCTGAAGCAGAGGACCCTTTTTAAGGAGAAAAATCATATTAGTTGCCTACTGACAACCAGTGTGGACTCCCTCACCCCTGCTTATAGGGTTCTGTAATGGTTGGAATGTACCTCTGGAATGGTTGGAATGTAAATAAATATGCTGAAATCTTACCCCCCAAAGATGACGTTATTGGGAGATGGACACTTTGGAAGGTGCTTAAGTGTGAGGGTAGAGTCCATCATGATGGGATTAGGGATTTGACACTCCAGAGAGCTCCCTCTCCTCTCCTTCATGTAAGAAGACTGGGAGAAGTCTCCTATGTCTAGATTTCTCCCCGTCAACCATGTTGACACACTCAGACTTCTAGTCTGAAGGACTGAGAGCAGTGAACATACACTGTGTGTGTGTGTGGGGCAGACTGTGCAATTTTGTTGCAGCAGCCCAAATGGACTAAGATAATCCCAGTGCCTCTTTGTCACCAAATGAGTCCCCAGAGTGTCTGCCAGGGACCCCATGATGGGCTTGAAAGGGAGGAGGCTGGGACTGACCATGAGGCACTCTGGTTGGTAAATGGACACACAGGAGTTAAATAACAGAACAGGGCTTCCAGCCCCCACCACTCAGAGATGAATGAAGGGGTCACTGGAGCCGTGCTGGGAATCCTGGTCCAGAGAGGAAACCCCTGTGATGGGCAGAATCCTGCCAGTCCCCTCCTGGGAGCATGCAGCTGACCAACATAGTTCACATACCACCTATCCCTGACTTTGAGGGTTGGTTCAGTGGTGCCTCTTCCATCAAGGGAGCTCCCAGCCATGACAGTGATGTCACTCAGCCACAGAGGGTTAAGACTACAGCTGAACCTAGTTTGACTAACTGTCAGCCTTAGCATCCTTTGCAGACTCTGCTTTCTGCAGAAGAAATGGAAGACTTAAGGCTGGAAGACTCCAGGAAGGCTTTGGAGGAGAGGGCCAGCTGGGTCTGTGGCCTCCTGCCCTGAGCACACTGCTCCACATCCGGAAAGCTCAGAGGCCACCTACTGTTTGTACACGGGATGATCCTGGGAGCGTGGTGTGGTATAGGGGTGAACTGGGTCTTAATTGCTGGATACCAATGTAATTCTGAACCTGCTTGACAGTCTAGTAGGGTGGGTGGATGGATAGATGGATAAATGGACTGGACTGTCAGATGGATGAATGGATGGGTTTTTGGACAGTCAGATATTTGGATAAATGGATTGGTAGCTGGACAGTCAAATGGATGGGTGGATGGATGGATGGACATGGGTAGGTGGTTGGACAGTCAGATGGGTGGATGGAACCTACCAAGCTTCTGCTACCAGAAAATGCCTTTTAGAAAATGTACCTAACAACGGCGTGTGTCTGAGAGGTAAGCAGTACAAGACTGAGGGTGACAGGACAAAAAATGGTGGCATACAGAAGGCCTGAGTGATGGCCCAGGTCATCACCAGAAGGAGGTCAATTGGCCACTTAGTTCCATGTGACCCAGATTTTTGCTATAAAAAAAACAAAAACCTTTTTAAAAATACACTTTTTTGGGTACAGTCTTTTTATATGCACAAGAAAAATTGAAAAGACAGTTAAGAGAATTCCCACATACCTCTCACCCAGTCTCCACTATTGTTAACAGTATGTTATAATTGATGAGTCAATATTAACAGGTTATTATCAAGAAAGCTCATATTTTTTTCTTATTTCATTATTTTTTACCTGATATCCTTTTTTCCTTCGCTGGGATATTCCTGGCTTTTAGTTATTGTAAGTCCCCAAGACTAGTGGACACAGTGTGTGGCTGGCTCTCCAGGTCTCCTATTGCTACTTCCCCAAGACATCCTGGCCCCCTCTTAGCTCTCCAGGCCTTCAAGGGGTATTTCTGTGTTCAGTCCTAGACAAAGGCATGGGAGGTGGGGGTTAAGGACCATCCCAGGGACACATGTTCAGTTTTCAGGAGCCCTGGGATTTGTTGGTTGCCTGTGACAGATAGGGACAGCTGGGGTGTGGTAAAACAATGTGGATTATGCTAAGGGGATTCCATGAGGAGGGGCAGGGGAGCCCTGGATCAGAGCCTAGGGGCCTGGCAGAAACTCCCCTTCCCTTGCTGAATCTGGCACTGCTCCTGAGTAGCAGGACAGGAGACTAATTAAAGCAGGCCTCTGCTAACACTGCACTAATGAAGACAAAGAGGGAGTGCTCAGCCCTCCACCTCACTTCCTGCAAGAAGGACAGCTAGCAGATCCCCTGTCTGCTGCTCTATCAGTGATGGAAGACTGGAGGGGATGGTGGTGTTTGAGCTTATCACCATATAATTCTTTTTAAAAATCATCTTAATTTATTTTACTGGGTAGAGACAGTCAAAAATCAAGAGGGAAGGAGGAGATAGAGAGGAAGAGAGAGAGAGACACCTGCAGCATTGTTTCACCGCTCGCAAAGCTTTCCCCCTGCAGGTGGGGCACAAGGGCTTAAACTTGGGTCCATTTGCACTGTAACATGTACACTCAACAAACTGCACCACCACCTGGACCCTTTTATTAGTGATATAATAATGATTAACAAATCTTACAACAGTAAGATAACAGGGATAATAATTCCACACAATTCTCATCACCAGAGTTCCATGTCCCATTTCTTCATCTGGAAGTTTCCCTATTCTTTATTCCTCTAGGAATATGGATCAAAATTCCTTTTGGGGTGCAGAAGGTGGAAGGTCTGGCTTCTGTTATTTCTTCTCCTCTGGACATGGGCATTGGAAAGTGGATTCACACTTGCAGCCTGTTTCTATCTTTCCTTAGTGGGGTAGAGCTTTGGAGAGGTGAGGTTCCAGGACATATTGGTGAGGTCATCTGTCCAGGTCCTCACTGTCTTATAGGAAGGAGGTTGTCCTGGCTAAAGTGGAGCTTAACAGGTCCAAGTGTGGATTGTTCTGCCCACAAGCAACTGGGCGGAGCTGGCCTCTCCCTCTAAAACTGACTGGAGTTGCTCAGTGGACAGAGCCAGTGGAAAGCACTGCGCATGGGTGTCTGGAGATGCTCTGAGCCAAAAGGGATGGTTATGTCCCCTATCCTAAGGAAAGTTTGACTAGGGCCTGCAGCAGCCAGTCAGCCTTCAGGATAAGCCTGCACATGATCAGACTAGAGCCTGAAGTATAGATCAGAGCATTCCAGAAACCCCCACTCTCTGACTAGTTAGTAAAGAGCAGAACTGGGGCCAGGTGGTGGTGCACCTGGTTGAGTGTACATGCTGCAATGTACAAGGACCCTGGTTCAAGTCCCTGGACCCCACCTGCAGGGGGAAGCTTCATAAGTAATGAAGCAATGCTGCAGGTGTCTCTCTGTTTCTCTCCCTATCTCCCCACACCGTTCTCGATTTCTTTCTGTCTCTGCTCAAATAAATTACACACACACACACACACACACACACACACACACATATATAGAGGGGGGAGAGAGGAGAACTGGTGTCTGGAGAGATAGCCATATACGTGCCTACGAGGCCAAGGGCTGAGCCCCTGCACCACATGGGAAATGCCATGGCATCAGAGGAAGCTTTGGTGCCATCTATCCATGTCTCTATCTTTGTCTATCTGAATGCAGCCACACATATGCAAGAAAGTGGCAGCTGGGAGTCCAGAATCCAGAACATGGGTAGCCTATAATTCTGAGCTCTGATCTCCTGGCCTGTTCTCTACTGTGTCCCAGGACCAGGCCTGGCTGCCACCATGACTAGCTTCCTGGGAGAGGCTCACTTGTGAGAAAGCAGCCACCTTACTGGGAAGGGCTACAGCTTGATGGTCTGGTGGGACAGGGGCACTGCATAGACCGCAGGCTGGGAGAAATGCCTTTGAGTCTGGCAGCAAACCACAGCCAACCTGGACTGTCAGCAGGAATCCTGGCTAAAAATACCCAAGTCTCAGAGGCCTGCCTACTACTGCAGCCACCTCAGAACCCCCTCCTCACACTAAAGGCTGTGAACATGCCTCTTCACCCTGGACAAGAGACTAGCAACAGTACCCTCTGGGAAGATGAAAACCTCAGGCCAGTGAGTCCCACCCAGAGCAAGGCCTCTGCCTTCTAGCTGGCCACAAAGATCTTTCTCTCATTTCAATGTTGGCTCTGGCCCCTGCTCTGCTCCATGCCTATGAATCTGGCTCACAGGGCTCAGGATGAGTAGCAGTAGATTCAGGGGTGAGGCCCTGCCAGACCCTCCCTTGCATGGTTCTCAGGTCCTTTGTCTTAGGGGTGTAATGCCACATTCTTGGGGACAATTCCCCAAAGACTTGATTTGAGCTACCCTAGCAGAATATGGGACAGCAAGGGAAAGCCAAGTGCCTGGAATTCAGTTGCCTGTCCTACTAGTGTTTCAGTCCCAAGGGCTTCTGGGTGACCCAGGGACATGGGCACACTCTTAGTTCTAAGCTTAGTTATTATCACTTGAGTGACCTAGGATTAAGTCCCCTTCCCTGGGCTCAGTTTTCTCATCTATACTCTGATAGGGTGAGTGTCTAGCAGAGGTGTGAGATGATTTGGAATAGAGGACAAGGGAAACAGCATAGTGGTTATGCAAATGATTTTCATGTCTGAGGCTCCAAGGTCCCAGGTTCAATCCCCAACACCACCATAAACCAGAACTGAGCATACATATATACATACATCAAGGAATTGGTCTCCCAGAGTGTTTGCTGATGACTAGATAACTGAATATTGGAAGATATGATGGCAGAGAGGGGTGAAAGCTGGGGGGATTCATACCTCCATGGAGCCCCTTAGGTGGGATTAGTGAACGCTGAGCTGGGCTGGCCCTTCTCTGTCCCCAAACTCTCCATCTGGAAAATGGGGTGAGTGTGAATGTGGGTCACAGCAGCCCAGAAAGAAGCTCTGAGCTCATAGGAATCCTGGGAGGAACAAGGCTGGTCAGTGAGCCAGAAATGGCTCACCAGGAGCCCCATTGTGGCCCCAGGCTGGGTCTGAAATGCCCAACCTGCCCTCCATACTTACACTCTCCACCTGGCCATATCCCAGCTTCCTAGCTCCACTCCCACAGGTCCTTCCACTGGGTGCCCCCCTGACCCAATTTGGAGTCTGTCGGACTCTTGGTGTGAATATCAGTTCTTGATTTAGCTGCCACTGCTGGGTGGGTGGCTTTGAAAGGATCCTTATTCATGGGGGGGGGGGGGGTAATGAGTCAAGGGCTGACAACTGGGGCACAGCCTAAAGACCCCATTTCTGGCAACTCTGCCCCTGAATCAGACTTTGGTGGCCAGAAACATCCCAGTGGAGCTCAACCCCACCAGAGTTTAGGGTCAGCTGCCACCCAGGCCCCTGACTACATGCACTGCGAGGGGTCAGCCCTCTGCCCTTTCCCTGTGCTGGTCCTTGTGCTGGCTCCAGTTACCACTGTGGGTGACTTTAATGAATAAGAGATGACAACAGAGATTAATTCTGCCTTCACACCCACTAAAGTTGGGCAGAAGGGCATGGGGAGTGTGGTGTTGACTGCAGAGGGTCTAGGCTGCCTTCTGCAACCCTGAGGTTAGAGATGGGGTGGCAATTCTGGAGAAGGCAGTGGCTGTAGGTCAAGGTGGTTCTGGGAGAGGCTGCCAAGCTGTAGGTCTACTCAAGTGCCCACAACTCCACTTTTTACCAGAGCACTGCTCAGCTCTGTTTTATGTGGTGCTGGGGATTGAACCTGGGATTTTGGAGCTTCAGGCATGAGAATATCTTTGCATAACAATTATGCTATTTTGCCCACTCCATTTTTTTTTTCTTATCTGTGACATGGACAGTAGCGGTGTTATCCACATTGTAGGATGGAATATGATGTCTTCAGTAGGCCTGGTGCAGAGTCCTCACAGGCCTTGGCAAGAAGCCGCCCTCTGTGGTGACAGCAGATGGTGGACGGGTACCCCCTGGATCCCTGGCATTGGGACCACACTCCCAGCTGCCCACTCAGAGTGCCAGGAATGGGGAGTGCCAGGAAGGGTCACATTGGTGCAGTGTTTGGGAAACAGACCCAGATCTGCCTTCACGCTTCTCAGCCTTTCCTTGGACTTCTCTGAGCTGGCCCATACTACATTCAGAAGGGTGTTTATCTGCCACTTCCCTCCTGAATGGGGTGTTGAGAGACTGGGTGCCCCAACAAACACTATAGACAACATGTTTCCAGATTACTCCAGCTGCAGGGAGGGGTCCAGGAATTCATCCATGTGGCCCTCTCACCTGCATCCTGGGCTGAGAAGCCCTGGGCGGGGTGGTGTGCTTCAGTTTGAGTGAGGGTATAGGGTCAGCTCCAGGAAACACTCAGGAGCTTGACCACTATGCTGTCCTATTTTGGGGGGGTTAAGGGAGGAAGGGTAAGGGGCAAGGTTATCTGGTCCTCTGGCTTAGAGCCTTCACTGGCTTTGGGGAGGGTTGGGGGGAGGATACAGGAATACTGAGTTCTGAGTGAGTCTGAGTTTGAAGATACCACCCCACAGGAGGGAACTTCTTGGTGGTGGTGGTGGTGTGTGTGTGTTGGGGGAGTGTACCTGGGGATAAAAGTATCCATTTCCTGTCTGCTGTAGAGGTCTCAGGTGGTGGGATGTCTCAGAAGGCTCTTGAGCTTTGACTATGCTTTCTAACTGAATCATAGGGCAATCTGACTGTAGGAAAGGACTGGGAGGAGGGGGAGCAGTGTCTCTAGGATTTAGTAAGGCTAGAAAGAGAATGGGGGTAGCAGGTGGTGGTGTACCTGGTTAAGCATACATATCACAGTGCACAAGGACCCTGGTTCAAGCCCCTGATCCCCACCTTCAAGGGGAAAGCTTCACGAGTGGTGAAGCAGGGCTGCAGTTGTGTGTGTGTGTCTCTCTCTATCTTCCCCTTTCCCCTTGGTTTCTCTCTTTCTCTATCCAATAATGAATAAATAAATTAAAATAAATTTTTGAATTGGCATACTGCACCAAAGTAAAAGACTCTGGGACTCTGGAGTGGGTGGGTGGGTGGGGAGAATACAGGTCCATGAAGGATGATAAATGACATAGTGGGGGTTGTATTGTTAAATGGGAAACTGGGGAATGTTATGCATGTACAAACTATTGTATTTACTGCTGAATGTAAAACATTAATTCCCCAATAAAGAAATAAATTTTTAAAAAATTTAAAAAAATAAAATTTTGAAAGAGAATGGGGTCCACAGGGACTGCATTACTGCTCTCATCCCAGGGTTCAGGATAAAGCCCACAGTGAGGATGTGTGGGGGAGTGGCAGGTGGTGGCCCACCTGGTTGAGCACACATGTTGCAATGGGTAAGGACCGGGTTCGAGCCCCCGGTCCCCACCTGTATGGGGAAAGCTTTGCGAGTGGTGAAGCAGTGTGGCAGATGTCTGTCTCTCACCTTTCCCTATCATTCTCTTCCCTCTCAATTTCTGGCTGTCTCTATCCAATAAATAAATAAAGACAATAAAAATAAAATTAAAAAACCCTCAGCAGGGGTGTGGGGGTGGCACGTGGTGGCACACCTGGGTATGTGCACACATTACAGAGTTCAAGGACCCAGGTTCAAGTCCCTGGTCCCCACCTGCAGGGAGAAAGCTTCACGAGTGGTGAAGCAGGACTGTAGGTATTTCTCTCTCTCTCCTCAATCTCCCCTCTCAGTTTCTCCTTGTCTCTATCCAGTCATAAATAAATATTTTTTAAAAAAATTTTAAAGAAAAAGGAAAGAATGGGTTCTGCATCAGCTGCACTGCTCTCATCCCTGGGCTCAGAATAAAGCCCTCAAAAGTGGCAGCTTGTGGGTCTTGGCGGTGGGGGGCGAGCCACACCCTGGCCAGCCCCTGAGGCCACGCCCTCGGGGTCCGCGCCCCCAGCCCGCTTGGACCGGGCTGCAGTGCGCGCCGCGGCCTGCAGGGGTCTCCCCCTCTTCAGAAACGCGCCGCCTTTGTCTAGGGGCCGCACGGGGCTGGCGCTCCGGGCGGGCCGAGCCCCCTTTCTGCAGCGCGGCCCGCGCGGCCCGCAGCCCGCGCCGCCCACCGCCCTCCCAGTCCCGCTGCCCCGCGCGCACCGCGTCCCGCCCGCGTCCAGGTGAGCGCCCCGCCCGCCGCGAGGCCCCGCCCCGCCCCGCCCCGCCCCGCCCGGCCGGCAGGGGGACCCGGTGGATCCCTAGCGCGCTGAGAACCACATGATCCCATAAAACATTCATCGGCTCCCGGGCCGTGCCGAGCGCCCCGCCAGTCCGCGCCGCCGCCCTCGTCCTCCGCGCCCGCGGCCCCCGGCCGGCGACCCCGCGAGCGCAGCGCGGCGCAGCGGAGCGCACAGCCTCGTCCCGCGGCCGGGCCGGCCGGAGCGGCGGCGCCTGGATGCGGACCCGGCCGCGGGGAGACGGGCGCCGGCCCCCCGGTGACTTTGGCTTCCCGACGCGCCCCTCCCGACCCCGACGATGAAGAGGGCGTCCTCCGGAGGTGAGTGCCGCGCCCCTACCGGCTCGGCGGGCTGGGCGGCCGGGGCCGCGCCCTTGCTTCCTCCCTCCAAGGGGACGTCCCGCCCCGGCCGTGCCGAGGGTCCCCGGGAGGCCGCGAGGGCCACCGCAGTGCGCGCCGGCGGGGGCCGCGGGGCTTCTCGGCCCCGGGAGGGCGGAGCCCGCGGCGGCCGGAAAAGTTGCTGCTTCCCGGGAAAGTTGGCGGCGGCGGCGGGGCCGGGGGGGCTGCACCTGCCGGCGGGATGCACCTGCCGCAGGGTCGCGGCCTGGGCGGGGGCTGCGGGCCGGGCAGGGCGGGGTCCAGCCTCCGGGCGCCCCGGCCACCAAGGGGTTAATGAACAGGTTTGCAGGAACGTGGATCTAGCGAGCGGGGCTGGGGAATCCGCCGCCTCCACCCTTGCCCTGCCGGGCTCTGACTTCTCTGGGGTCAGGCCACAGAGGGAAGAATGGGGGCTCTGGCAGCAGTGGGGGGGCGGGGCTGGTCCATCGCGACACCCTCTCACTCAGGCAGGAGGTCCCCTGTCTGCAACCTAAGGGCTCCTTGCTGCCGTGCTAGGCTTAAGGGCTGGAGAGACCATGCCCATGGCAGCACCCCTCCCAGACAGTCCTCATGGGACCCTTCCCCCTACTTGGTGTGGTCTTGCGATTGGGGGGGCTCTTGGGGGGGTGGAGTTGGGAATGTCCAGCCTAGAAGGTGCACCCCAGGTGCCCACCAGAGCTGCCCTGCCAGCCGCGTCCACCTTGCCGCAGGCTTGCTACACGTTTCTTTGCACGTGCACGTGTCTACAAGGCCTGCACACTTGCACAGGGTGTGTGCACATGCCTAGCTGCCCCGTCGTGCCTGCATACACACACACACACACACACACACACACACACACACACCCTACGCCCTGAGTGCACATCAGTGCCCTCGCCCAGCCTGGCACCCACAGCCACACATGCCTGCACATAGCATTCATGCTGTGGTCTCCACACTTGGCACATGTTGGGGGCTCTTGGCGGGGCCCACTCCCTTGCCTACATGCACATGTGTTGAGGGGGAGGCTCTGGGCAGCCTGAGCTTATGGAGACAGGGGCGAGAAGCCCAAAAGGGAGTCTGGCCCCACCTCTGCCTGCCTACCACCACTGCCCCCAAACCCCCAGGATTCTACCCTCCACTGCCCCACCCCAGACCTGTGTGTGTGTGTGTGTGTGTGTGTGTGTGTGTGTGTGTGTCTTAGGAGACACCTGCACTGTGGGCACAACGGCATGTGTCTGCCTTCGGGTGTGGGTGCCCCATGCTGCAAGCTGGGATGGATTCTGCTGGAATCTATGGCAGAAGCCCTGGGAATGCATATTGGTGAGCTAGTTCCATGCTTCCCACTCACTCTCCCTCCCCATGCTGGGATGATGGTGGCCCATGGAGCCCAGGACCCATCTGGGCAGAGAAAGTCCGTTGGAAACCTCTAGCTCATCCCCGTGGAAATGGGCCGGTCCCCCTGGCAATTGCTGGGCAGCTGCTGATGTTCAGCCCCCGTGGGGACAGGTATGTGTCAGCCTGAGGCCAACCAGGGTGACCTCCAAAGGTCCTGCCCATCAAGCCCCAGTTTCTCAAACTCAGTGGGCACCTTCTTGGTGACAGTTCTACTGTGTGTTACCTGCTTCAGGTACTCTGGGGGATGTGGAACCAAGGGAACTGGGACCCATTTGCATGGTGGTGGGGAAGATGGGCTGGGTCTCCTGGAAGCTGGGCCCACACTGCTATCAGTGTTTGCAGAAGGGAACACATGGGGTATCTGTATAAGGGTGTTTGGAGGGGTGGGGGGTTTGAGACTGGTAGAGGATAGAGCTTGATTCCATGCCAGGCCAGGTGGCACTCACTCCACTTTTCCAAGCCTCTGTTCATCCATCAAGAGGGGACCATCCACTCAACTTCTCCAGTCCAGGTGTGGAAGATGCAGGTACCCACCTCCACCTGGTCCCTACCCCTGGGTATAAAGGGGCAGGAAAACAATGGGGTATCGGATGTGTATCTTGGCTCAGCTGTAGCAGTGTGACCTTGAATGGGAGAGCTCACCTCTCTGTGCCTCATCTGTGACCTGGGCCAGTAATTAGACTCCCAAATCTGAGGCATCCACAGAGTCCTGACTCCAGTGCTTCTGCCTTTTAAAATACCCACCCCCATACCTCCTCATTGGCAGCTCCACTGGACCCTTTACACTGCCAGCCAGACCCTCCTACCCATTTGCAGATGGAGAAATAAAGGCCATGGGGTGGGGGGGGGCCAGGAAGGAAAGGATGGGAGAGACACTACTGCAAGGAGTGGCTGATGATTTGTTTCCAAAGCAGAGCAGCCTCCTTGCTCTGTCCCTCGACATGGAGGAGCCTGCAGAGCCCCGTGTGAGGATTCACCGCTAGCCCGGCAGCCTTTGTTGGAGCCAGCCCTTCTCCTGAATCAGGGAGTGGGAGTGGTGGGGAGAGAGGGCTTAGAGGACAGTCTGCCCCAGTGGGGCTCACCAGGTGGCAGACACTCTGAGCCAGGCTCTGAGCCGGGACTCTGGAAGGCAGGAGGAAGGAAGTCCTTGCTGTCCAGAGAGGCCTGGGCAGGTCCAGGCTGGCAGCTGTAAGGAACAGACTGCAAGAGGCCTTTCCTGCAATGCTTGGACCCCAGCTTAGCCACACACCCCCCTCAGGCCAGAGGACCCACCTAGCTCCCTGGTGCTCAAGCCAGTACTTAATGTGAGGCTTTCAGGCCTCTGCAGTTGGAAGCTCTCAGGGCGGGTCCTGGCTTGGAGACAGAAGGAGCCCACCCCTGGGGCTGCACTGCCTGCTCTCCTGGGCCTGGGCCCAGCCGGTCTCCACTAGGCCTCGGTCTGTGGACCAGCAAAGGGGCTGGGGGTCCAAGCACACGGCAGGAGTTCAGTGAGTGAGTGTGTGAGGGGATGAACTTGTGTGTCTTGGGGAGGGTGTGTGTGTGTGTGTGAGTGACCTGCCCCCTCTAGGCTCTGCCTCCTGGCTCTTGGCAGTACCCCATCAGTGGCATTCAGGCTACTCCAGCCCCTGCCTAGTGGGCCCTGACCTATGACCTCCAGCTGCCTCACTGCTTCTTCCATGGCATGTGTAAGGGCTGTCAGCACGCAGCCTCTGCGCTCTTAGTGTCCCCTGACCTGTGGCCTGGATGACTTGCTCATGGAGTTTCTTTCACTCAGACACCATTCTCATATTCATTCATTCATTCTTTCATTCACTGGTTCATTTATTCTTGGTTTGCCAGACACTTCTCTGAGCAGACAGAGGGGAAGTGACGTTTGCTCTCCAGAGCTTTCAGGACTCTATGCTTTCAAGGCCAGACAGGCGCTGACGGTGACCACATTCACCCTCTTCATGGTGTCTCCTGCACAACCACCCAAGCATGTGGCCCAGCAGGGTCCCACCTCCTGGGGTGCACTGTGCTCTCATTTCTGCTTTTGTCACTGTACTTTAAATACTTGGCACACCAGAAACTGTTCACTGAGGCGTGTGGAGTCCTTCATAGAGGCGGCACCATCATGGCTTCTCCAGTCCTGTCTCAGCCTCTCACATGACCCTCCAAGGTGTCACTGGGGGGCTTGCTGAGCACTTCCCCCACCCTGTGTACCCCACTGTCCAGTCCCCCAGTGCAAAGGTGGGGCCTGATCCCAAGCCCTCCCAGCCTTTTGTGACGGGGATCTGTGGGCCTAGCGGTTTCGGGTTGAGTGGGCCCCAGTTTCCAGGATGGCCACCCCCACCCTCCCCCAGCCCAGCCCCCTCCTGTAGCCTCTACCCTGTGGCCAGTACCTGTGACACTGTCTCCTGGCCTTGCTCTGCTCAGTCCTGCAGCCATGCCCCCCACCCCTCTCAGGAAGAGCAACAGGGCTGGGAAGGCTGGGCCATCTTCATGGGCCATCTTCATGGGCAAAGACCCTGGCAGGCTGTGAGCCCTATCCTGGGCCTTGCCTGGCACATGGAACTGGCCAGTGGTGAGACAGGGAGCCTAGATGCAGGGGCCTGGGTGTCGGAAGCTAGTGCTATGCACGGTGCTGGGGCTAGTACCGGCGTTCCTGGTGACTGCCACAGATGACACTGTGAGATGGAAGCCCCACAGGGTGGTGGTAGGGAAGAGGGGGGCAGTTTCATGGCCTGATAGGTGTGGGCTGGGCTGGGCTGGGCTGAGTAATGTGATGGGGGCTCTTTTACTTCAACCTCATATTTGTGTGTGTGTGTGTGTGTGTGTGTGTGTGTGTGTGTGTGTGTGTGTGTGTGAGAGAGAGAGAGAGAGAGAGAGAGAGAGAGAGAGAGAGGGAGAATGCAGGGCTCCTCTGATGGATCCTCTTGTATGAACCGTTCCTGGGCATGTTTTAGGAAACAGTGACTATGGTTCCTTGGAGGACCTGGGAGGAGGATCTTGGGGCTCCCAGTGGGGGCCCCCAAGGAAGGGTGTGTTCCCCATACAAACACCCTGCACCCATGGCACCTGGTGGGTGGAGAGACCACGCTTCTCCTGGCAGTGTGAGGCAATGTGCAAATTTAACCTTTGGGTTTATGACTCTATTTCTTTGCGGCAAATGTCACGGGAAATGTCAGACTGAGGCTGAAGCTGGTAAGGAGCCCATCAGAGAAGAGGATGGAGTGCTGAGGGGCTCAGGCCTGGGTGGGGCTCTGGGCCCCCTCACCTCCTCCAAGGAGCCTTCCTGGATTGCCCCGCTGGCTTGCCTGGACTCAGTACCATATTCTCTGTCTGTACCAGCCATTGTGACCTTGTTGAGATATCGCTTTTGTCTCCTGCCAGGGCCCAGATGGGGTAGGCTCAGGGACCTGCCAAAAATCCCCCCCACACACACTACCACCACCATTCCCCACCCCGCCCCCAAGCCCAGGCAGCCTGTGCAGTGCCGGTTTGCTGTGTGACCTTGGATAGTGCCTGCTCTTCCTTGGTCACCAGAGTCCTCAT
The DNA here is from genome assembly GCF_950295315.1 of Erinaceus europaeus. Lineage (NCBI taxonomy): Eukaryota > Metazoa > Chordata > Mammalia > Eulipotyphla > Erinaceidae > Erinaceus > Erinaceus europaeus. The sequence goes on from NC_080162.1 coordinate 109,949,335, forward strand.
CTGTAAACAAGGGCTGTTGACCAGAGGTGGTGTTCCTGGCTCAGCACCCTAGTGGGTCTGAAAAATGCTTTGAGTCCTCAGTGTGGGGGTGTTGGACTCTGGGCCAGGTGGGTGGAGAGTGTGTGCAAGACCAGTGGAGAGAGACAGGGCAGCTGGCTCACAGCGGCCTAAGGCAGCTCCAGCACACAATAGATGCTCAGGAAACAGTGAGGAACAGGGAGGCTGGGTAGTGGCACCCAGTCCTCACCTGCAGGGGGAAGTTTCATGAGGGGTGAAGCAGGGCTGCAAGTCTCTCTCTCCCTCTCCCTCTCCCTTCCCCTCTCCCTCTCTCTCTTTGCTTTTAGGGTTATTGCTGGGGCTCAGTGCCTGCACTACAAATCCACTGCTCCTGGCAGCCATTTTTTCCATTTTATTGGACAGGACAGAGAAATTGAAAGAGGAGGGGGAGATAGAGAGGGAGATAAAAAGATAGACACCTGCAGACCTGCTTCACCACTTATGAAGCATCCCCCCCTGCAGGTGGGGAGCTGGGGGCTCGAACCCAGGTCCTTGTGCTTAGTACTATGTGTGCTTAGCCTGGTATACCACCTCCAAACCCCTTCCTCTTCCTTTATCTCCCTCTTCCCTCTCAGTTTCTCTCTGTCCTATCAAATAAAAGTGGGGGGCAGAGAAAAGTTTTAAAAAGGCCGCTGGGAGCAGTGGATTAATTCGTGATGCAGCCACCGAGCCCCAGTGATAACCTTGGTGGCAATGGAAAAAGAGTGAGGATTGGGGGGGGAGCCTCCTTTGCCATGCATAGAGCCTCCAATCCCCAGTACACTGTGGGGGGGCTTCTATGGTGTCTCTCCTTTTCTCCTCCTGTGTCTCTATTTCTTTCTTTTTATTTATTTATTATTGGATAGAGATAGAGAAATTTAGAGGGGAGAGATAGAAAGGAAGAGAGACATCTGCAGCCCTGCTTTACCACTCTTGAACCTTTCCTCCTGTAGGTGGGGACCAGGGGCTTGAACCTGGGTCCTTATGCACTGTAATGCGAATGCTCAACCAGATGGCCCCTGTCTCTGTTTCTATCTGTTTCTATCTCAATCTGAAAAAGTTGTCCTGGAGTGATAAAGCCCTAGCAATAAATAAGTAAACCATCAGGTTTTATTTTAAAGAAGGAAAGGAAATGAATGGAGGGGACAAAGTAGACAGGAAATCAGGGGAGGACTGAAGGCCAGCAGGGAACCAGCAGCATCCCCCCCGCCCCCCCCCCCCCCCCCCGCCTCACCCTCCCCCAACCTACAGCAAGATGAGCTCTGAGCCCTTGGCCCAGCTTGTCACTGAGTCTGCTCTGTGTCTGGGGTCACGCTGGCTGGTCAGCAAACATTTACTGCCTCCCCGCTGTGTGCTGGCCCAGTGGGACTCAGTCCCCTTGGCTACCTCCTGCCCCTCACTAGCAGCTCTATTTCTTTATTTATGTTTTTATGGCCACCAGGTTGATCACTGGAGCTCAGTGCCTGCACGACAAATCCACCATTTCTAGAGACCATATTTGTTTTTCTTTTTTTCTCTCTTTCATTTCCTAAGAGAAATTGAGAGAGAGGGAGAGAGACAGAGACATCTGCAGAACTGCTGTGTCACTTGTGAAGCTTCCCCACCCCTCTTTGCAGGTGGGGATAGGGGCTTGAATCTGGGCTCTTGTGCAGATTCTTATTAATGTGTACATGTGCTCTTTTGGGTACACCACCACCCAGCCCCATCTCCTCACTGCTTTTCCCAGCAAGTGCAGCTCTGTTCCATTGGAGGGTTCTGACTGCCCAGATTCAGTCCATCAAGGGGTGGCAACCCCAATGCTTAGGGTTCTAGTCTCATCATCCCTCTACAACCCACCCCAAAGGTAAGTATATTGTGCAAGCTGGCCCTCTCCCTGGGGACCCCCCTCTTGCCCCTCACTTCAGTGAGCCAGACCCCTCCCTTCCATGCTGTAACCATGGGCCCCTCCTCACCCGTCTACACCTCTTCAGACTCCCCATCTCCATTCAAGCACTGAACTGTGTCCTACAAATGCCACCAGCCACGCCTTCCTGCCTAATTCTCACCTCCCCCCCCCCCCCCCCCGCCATGTTATCCAGGAAGGAGGCTTTAATCTCTTGGTTTTGGGTGGTCTGGCCAGGAGGGGTCCATTTGGGCACTTGCTCTCTGCCTTCTCTGGGTGAGGCTCCCTGGTCCCAAAACCTGGCCTGCCACATTTGTGTTTGACTTTTCATTTTCACGTCCCCAAGTCCAGTCTGATCGTGGCTGGGGGCACAGATGGTGCCGCTTCAGAGGCTGTGCTCAAGTCAGCTCTCATGAGGTACTGGTGCCACCAGCTGCCAGGTAGAGCCAGTTGCCTGAGGCAATGCAGAGGTCTGCCCCAGTCCAGGAATTGGGTCAGGAATAAGAGTGTGGATGTGGTGGGGAGGCTTCCCAGGCAGTGCCTAGAAATGGGACGCTCTGGGCTTTATTGTTTTTTTCTAGGTAGAGGTAGAGAGAGTGAAAGAGACCACAGCACCAAAACATCTTTCAGTGAGGTGGGGGTCAGGCTTGAACCAGGGTCACACACGTGGCAAAGCAGCACATTATCCAAGTGAGCTATTTTTCTCGCCCCTCTCTCAGCTTTAGTCCAGCTCCCAGTATGTCCTTGCATGGGTCATTTCCTTCTAATCACATGAAATATACTTTGGGGGAGTTCATCACATGGAACATGGGGGAGGATCACTTATGAATACTGCCCATGGGGTCCAGCACTTTGTCAGCTCCTAAGACCTATTCCATCCAGGTGGGACCCTCCCTGCCCTGGGCTAGAACTTGCTATGGATACATGACCTGGTGATGAGATCTCCAAGCCCTCAATATATGCCTGGCAGTGAAACTCTCTGGGTATTGTTTTTGTTTTTGGTTTAGATAGAGGTAGAGAGGCGCAGAGAGTGAAAGAAACCACAGCAACAAAGCTTCCTTCAATGTGCTAGGGACCAGGCTTGAACCTGGGTCCCACACATGAAAAAACAGCGCACAATCCAAATGAGCTATTCCATTTACTTGAAGGGTAATGGGGTCCCCACCATCTCAGAAATCTCAGCAAGCCTGTCCTGAGAGGCCACTGGTGGGAGCCAGGTGGACAGGTAGGGGGCCGGTGAGCTGTACAGGGATTCCTGCACAGAGGCTACAGCTGGGCTCCGGGGATGCAGAACACAGCCTCTCACAGCCCTGCCTGGACCCTCCTCCCCGTCGACTCTTCTGTAACACCGAGTCTGTGACATCTGACTTCTTGCAGTGGGGAGTCGAGTATGCAATGGGACTGAGGCTGGGGCAGGGTGTGGGTGGGATGTGTAGGCTCCAGGCAGACCAAGAGTAGGGGTTCATGTCACATGAGAACCTCCCCTTCTTGGGTCCTGGGTAGAGGTAGGGGGTGGGGGAGGGGGAGGCGCACTGATCTGGACCCAGGAGCTTCTCTGGGCTAACTGAGAAAGAAATTTATAGCCTCTCTGTCATCACCATGCAGAGGTTTCTGTGGCATGGCTGACTTTGAAGCAGCTTGGGGGTGCAGTGGGAGGGCTGGCCTGTGTTCCTGCAGGCCTTCAGACAGACGGGAGTCCAGGCTACAGGAGGGCACCTTCCGCCTGCTGTGACCTCCACACCCGAAGCTTCTCTGGGTGCAGTGACGTGACTGGAATCCAGGAGTCCAGGGAAAGGCCAGTTCTGGCCACCAGGATGTGTCTGGACATAGCTTCACAAGGTCACAGAGGATGCTCTGCTTGCAGGCCCCCTGGCTTCAGATCTCTTCATATACCACTTGGCTGGGACCCTGGGCCACGTGCCCTGCCTGACCCCCCACCTTCTCACAGTCCCGCCAAGGACCCCTCACACATGCTGTCCATAAGCTGAAGGCTCTCTGACCACCCAGGATACAAGCAGCCCCCCCCATTCATTCCACTCTCCCCTTTTTGTTTCTTTCCTCTAGAGAGTAAGAGACAGAGAAAGACAGACAGACAGAAAGAGAAAGAGAAGTGGCACCATAGTACTGCTCCACCTCCCATGAAGCTTATCCTCTGCAGAAGATCCCACGTGGTGGCCTCGGAGCTAAACTCAGAACCTCATGTGTGTTCTACTGGAAGAGCCTCCTGCCGGCCCCCAAAACTTCCTCTGTCTGTCTGTCTGTGTCTGTCTGTCTATCTATCTATCTGTCTGTCTCTCTATCTATCTATCTAATTTTTGGTCATCGCTGAAGCTTCATAGCTCCAAGCCGATTGTTTCAGATAGAAGGACAGAGACAGAGGGGCCAGGCAGTAGCATACCTGACTGAGCACACATATTACCATGCACAAGGATCTGGGTTCAACTCCCCACTCTCCACCTACAGAGGGGAAGCTGCAAGAGTTGTGAAGCAGGGCTGCAGGTGACTTATCTTTCTCTTCCCCTCTCCCTATCCCTGTCTCTCTCTATATATACTTCTCTGTCATATCAAATAAATAGGAAGGAAAAAAAAGGGGGGTGACAGTGGCTACCAGGAATGGTGGATTCGTAGTGCAGGTTCGAGGCCCAGTGATAACCCTGGTGGTGAAAAAAGAAAGGGGGGGAGGGAAAGAGGGACCAGGTGGTACACCTGGTTGAGCACATATGTTGCAGTGCACAAGGACCCAGGTTTGAGCCTCTGGTCTCCACCTGCAGGGGGAAAGCTTTGCTAGTGGTGAAGCAGGGCTCCAGGTGTCTCCCTATCTCCGTCCCTTTCGATCTCTCCCCTTCCCTCTTGATTTCTGTCTCTATCCAGTAAAGATAATTTTAAAAAATAATAAAAATAAGAGAGAGGAAAAGAAAGAGACGGGAGGAAAGAAGGAAGGAAGGAAAGAAGGAAGGAAGGAAGGAAGGAAGGAAGGAAGGAAGGAAGGAAGGAAGGAAGAGACAACAGAGCACCAAAGCTTCCTTCAGTGTAGTGAGGCCAGGCTTGAACCTGGGTGGTTCCCATGACACAGCAAGCACACTAAGTGCCTTACCCCCTGCCCTCTCTCCCACACCATTCCTCGCTATCCTAAGAGTTTAGAGCTACCCCTCACCTCCATCAAGCCCTGCCCCCCAGCTCAAGCTCCTGAGATGAGGCTGTAGCTGGTAAGTACCATGGGGACCAGGCTGCTAGGTATCTTTGGAGTCACTGTGAAACCCCCACCCCTTGCTGAGGAAACAGCAGAACTGTCACTATGCCTCCCACCTCCTACAGCAGCTGGATCCCCCCTCCCAGGCGGCAGTCCCCCATGCTGAGGTCTGATGAGGGGAGGAGTGCTGTCAGCCTGGTTCTTCCCACTCTTGGCGGGGGTCAGCTAGGCACCAAGATGCCTATTTAGGGTGAAGGTTGGGGGAACCCTGCACAAGGCCCCCCAGGGTCACTCACTTCTCCTTCCATCCCCTCAGCAACTGCTTTTTTTTTTTTTTAAGCACTATTGTCAGGTCAGCCCTAATCTGGGCAGCAAGAATCCTTAGATTCCTGTGACATAGGTCACCCTCAAGGTCTCCACCAACCCAGTCACCCCACAATCCTTGCATGAGGTACCAAGGGAAAGAAGTGGTATTGTGGGCCCCATGGGATGGCGGGAATCCTGGGGACTGGATTTCTTCACTGAGCCCCCACCAAGGGTACACTGGTCCCAGGTGCTGGAACTGCTGGGGTAGGGTGGAGAGAAACATGAGAGAGATGGAGTTCAGGCAAGACACTTGCAGGGAGCCAGGAGGGACTGGGGGAACCCAGACAGACACACAGGCTCAGCCAAGGTTCAGACAGTGACACCCCCCTTCCCGGGCCCTGTGGGAGGCCAGTGCTGCTCTGTGTGGCCCCCAGCCCATGTGGTAAGTGGCCCTGGCAACAGGGCCATGTCCAGGCTGCCTTTCATCTCGCTGCCTCAGCCCCAATTTGTGTCAGGCAGAGGCTGACATGGGGACAGGTGTGACAAGTGTCTGGCTTCCTGTTCGAAAATTGGCAAAAGAAAAACTCTTCCCCATAAAGATATTCCATCCACATCCCTCCTGGATGTCACCAAGAGGACCCGTCAGGGCCAAGACAGATGGTGGCCCTAATGGACTCTATTCTTCACCTGCTGCCAGAGCTGCAACCTGTCCCCCAGGGTGGCCTGAGGCGGGGAGGGGGGATCTCCCTGATTCCATGGCTGCTGCTCACCCACTCCCAGATCACAGAGAGTGTGATGTGGGCCTGACGGCCCTTGGCAGTAACAAGAAACCTGGTGGGCAGTGAGAATTAGTGATGGAGAGGCTGCTGCCTCTGGGCTGAGCTGCGGTGCTGTCTCCTGACGGGGACACCTGTGTGTGCATGAGCTCTGCAGCACCCGGGGCCCACCCACTACTCACATAGGACGCCTCCAGCCAAATGGAAGGCCCATGGCATGGTCCTCCCAAGCTCGTCTCTGCATGTGCACCTATTCCCTGGGCCCCATCAAGCCCAGTGAGGCTGTGGTGTAATTGGAAAAGCTCCAGACTCCAAGAAAAGGGGTGGGTTGGGAGTGGGGCTTTGGGGAGATGATGGGGGGGTCTTAGAAGTAGGTTTGGTAGTGTAAGGGGGAGGGGGGGCAAAGGTTCTCAGAGCTGCAGCCCTAGGTCAGGAGCCAGTGTGCCCCTTCTCACTGTGACTTGACCTCTGGAGGCAGGATTCTCATCTGTCAGGTGGGTGGCAACATGAGGGGCACTGGGGTACTCCCCTAGGGAGAGGCCTGGGTACAACTGCACATCCAGATGGGTGAGCTGTGCCTACCTGCCATTCTTTCTTTCTTGCTTTCCCCCCTCCCTCCCTTCTTTCTCTCTCTTTCTTCTTTTTCCAGAGCACTGCTCAGCTGTGGCTTATGGTGGTGCAGGAGAATTGAACCTAAGTATGAGAGTCACTTTGCATAACTATTATGCTGTCTACCCCCACCACCCCCTGCCCCTGCATTTCTTTTGCAGCAATAAGTGCCCACCTGTGCACCACATAATGTGGGTCTTGTCTCCCCCTTTCCAGATAGACACAGGCTCCCTAAGGTAAAAAATCCCACCTAAATAAGCCAGCAAAATAGCTCACTTAGATAGTGCTCTGCTTTGTCGTGTGCACAATCCAGGTTCAAGGCCAGCCCCCACCGGTTGAAAAAAGCTTTAGTGCTATGGTCTGTTTCTCTCTCTTTCTCTCTCTCATTTATTTTTTATCTTTATTAATTGGATAGATACAGCCAGAAAAAGAGAGAGAAGGTGATAGAGGAGAGAGACAGAGAGACACCTGCGGTAGCTTCTTCACTGCTAGCAAAGCTTTCCCCTTGCAGGTGGGGATGGAGGGCTCAAACCCAGGTCCTTGTGCATTGTAACGTGCTCCCAACAAGGTGCCCCACCGCCTGGGCTCCCTCCCTCTCTTTTTATCTCTTTGCTTCTCTGTTTCTGTCTAAAAATACAATAAAATTTTGCATTAAAAAATGTCTAAGGCTCCAGCAAAGCAGAGACAACACCCAAAGTCCTGGCCTGCTCCCAGGCCACCTTGAACCCCACAGCCCGGTCCTCTGATAGGGACTCCTGCTGCTTCACCCACCCTCCCAGAGACAGGACTGCCCAGTTCAGGGTTGGCACAAACTGAACATACAAAAAAAAAAAAATACCTGTGATGTTACCAGCCCATGTGTATTGTAGGAAAATATATGGCAGTGTTTTAAGAGAGAAGTGTTCCTTGGCGGCTTGCAATGCCATAGCAAAATGTCATGCATGGAGCAGCGTAGACAACAGGAGCTCATGCTCTTACAGTTCTGGGGGCTGGAGTCTGAGATTGGGTTGCCAGCAGGGCTGGGTTATGGGAAGAGCTCACTTCTCAGCCTGCACACAGCTATTCTGTGTCCTCATGTGGAGAGAATGAGAAGGACTTCTTGGGAGTCTCTTCATAGGTTCATCATGGGGACATCACATCATTGGTTCATGACGTCAACTTGGAGTCAGGGATGGGGGTATTCACATTTGGCCTGTGACAGAAGTGGCCTGTGGCATTCAGGGTGTTGGCCTTGTCCCCCACCAGCTCTCTCAGGCCTGGACACCCTTGAACCTATCTCCACAGCCATGCCTGAGACTTGCCCAAGGTGGCAGCAGACACTCAGGGAGTCACCTACTGGGTGCTGGCCTCCACCTCTCTCCTTGCCCCCTCCCCCTGCTAGGACCCAGAGCTGGGGGAGTGACTGATGGCAGTAAGTGACTCCCAAGTCTGCCAAGCTGTCCAGTGAGGGTGTGTGGTGACATGGTGGCCCCAGTGGTGGATAGAGGTGGAGAGTGTATGTGGGGGGGGGCAGTCAGGTGGTGGCACACCTGGTTGAACGTACATGTTACAATGCACAAGGAACTGGGTTCAAGCTCCCAGTCTCCACCTGCAGGGGGAAAGCTCACGAGTGGTGGAACAAGGCTGCAGGTGTCTTTCTTTCTCTCTCTGTCTCTCCCTTCCCTCTTAATTTCAGGCTGTCTCTATCCAATAAGTAAAGATATTTTAAAAATATATTGTTTTTTGCCGAGAGAGTATGTCAGGGGGATCCTGGGAGCCACTTCAACACAGTGCCCCCACCTCTAGGGATATTTCAGATTCAGACCCCACCACCCCACTTCAAAGCTGATAGCCCAGGCCTGGAAGCCAAGGTCGCTGGTAGTGCTGGGGCTGGGCTGGGCTGGGCTGGTGGGCTAGGGATCCACTTGCTGGAGATAAGCAGGCAGCCCAAGAGAAACAGGTGGGTGAGCCTGGCTGGGTGGGCAGCAGGGACAGGGGTGCTGAAATTGGGCTGTATGAGCACCCTGAGCAAGAATGGGACTGCAGGGTGGGGCGTGCAGCAAGGGCACCCTTTTTCCTGATTGCTTCCTCCTCTGCAGGGGCTCCCTTAGCCCTGCAGCTTTATGTATGCGTGAGGCTCAGCCCATGTCTCCTGTGCTCAGAGGTTATTGGGGGCCTGTTGGTGCAGCCCTCACACAGGTCTTCAGATAAGAACACTGAAATTCTGGGAGTTGGGGGCCTGCCAGGGGCTCTGAGTGGGCGGCATGTCTGTTTGAAGCAGGCCTGGGCTGTGCTGGGCTTGGGGAGCATGTTGGGCTGGAGAGGGGAGGACAGGTGAGCAGGGATGTCAGGGAATTATTTTTTAAAATTATTTATTCCCTTTTGTTGCCCTTGTTTTATTGTTGTAGTTATTATTGTTGTCGCCATTGTTGGATAGGACAGAGAGAAATGGAGAAAGTAGAGGAAGACAGAGAGGGGGAGAGAAAGATAGACACCTGCAGACCTGCTTCACCGCCTGTGAAGCGACTCCCCTGCAGGTAGGGAGCTGGAGGCTCAAACTGGGATTGTTACGCCAGTCCTTTCGCTTTGTGTGTCAGGGAATTATTAAGAATGTTTTTAGGGAAAAGGCAAAGGTTTTTTTTTTTTGTCTCCAGGCTTCTCATTGGTGCTCAGTGCTGGCACTATGAATCCAATGCTCCTGGTGGCCATTTTTTTCCATTTTTAAAAATATATATTTATTTATTTTCCCTTTTGTTGCACTTGTTTTTTATTGTTGTTATTGATGTCATCGTTGTTAGATAGGACAGAGAGAAATGGAGAGAGGAGGGGAAGACAGAGAGGGGGAGAGAAAGAAAGACACCTGCAGACCTGTTTCACCACCTGTGAAGCGACCCCCCTGCAGGTGGGGAGCCAGAGGCTCGAACCAGGATCCTTACGCCAGTCCTTGTGCATGCCACGTGCGCTTAACCTGTTGCACTACTGCCCGACTCCCTATTTTTTCCATTTTATTGGATAGGACAGAGAGAAATTGAGAAAGGAGGGAGAAAAAGAGAAGGAGAAAGAGAGACACCTACAGACATGCTTCATCACTTGTGAAGTGTCATCCCCCTCCCCCACAGGTGGGAAGTTGGGGGCTCAAACCCAGATCCTTGCTCGAGTCTTTGTACTTTGTACTATGAGCACTTAACTGAGTGCGCCATCACCTGGCCCCCGCAAAGTGCCCTTTCTAAGACTTGATAAACTTAAGTCTTTGACAGGTAGCAGTGTGGGTGCCGGAATTTATTGGGTTGTCAGAAAAATCATGACACAATTCTGTATCGAACAACAGAGAAAATGAGTCATGACTTCTGACAATCTGTATGTGACTTGTCTTTCCCATCTGTAGAGGACAAAGCCAGGCTGCCACTGTCTTCACGGGCTACTGAGTGGGGGGTGGGGCTAGTGCACCCTGAACTCCAGCTATGACTTTTGGTGTCTGTCATGGTCCCCAGCTTGACCTTGGGCTTTCGAGGCCTCCTCCTTTCAACCTGACCCCCACTCTGTTCCAGGGGCACCACGTGGTACAGGGATGGGGCAACCTGGCCTAATTGGAGCCCACAACAGGGTGAGGCATGCAGGGGCACCACACTGACCCTCCCTCCATCTCTCTGCCCCCCCATCCCATCCCTGGGCAGGTGCCAGGCAGAAAGCTGTCCCCAGGGTGCTGGTCCCCCTCCCCCCTTTTTAGGAGCACCCAAAGAGCATCAGCTCAGGAAGTAGCCGAAATACACTGACCTGCTTTTGCAGGCGGCAGCGGCGCCTGGTCCTCCCACCCGCACTGGTGAGAAGCCGCCGACAATTTCCATCCCAAATTGATTTCAAATAAGGAAAAGTTATCACACACAATAATATGGGAATAATTTATCACTCGTTAATAAAAGAGCTATTACTTATGCACGTTGCCCCCTGCCTGCAGACAGTGGGTTTGGTTGCTGTAACAAGGTCGAGGCTCTCGTAGATGCCCGTCAGTGCTCTGCCAGGTTTGGGGGGGAGGCTCCAAATGTCAACAGCCCCCTGCTGCAAGCTTACCTGCCACACCTCTGCTCCTGAGAGTTCATAGTCTTGGGTGGGGCTGTGATCTGAGAGCAGGGAGTATGGGGCAGGGGTGAGGAGGGACTCATTTTTTTGGAGTGGTGGTGGCAGCAGTGGTGGCAACTGCCACAAGACTGGACTGTGGAAGGTCAGAACTGAGGGGTAGTGGTGCACCTGGTTGAGTACACATGTTACCATGACCCACATAGTCAATGACTGCCACCTCTCCAGATTCAAAGGAGGTCTCGAAACTTTACATCTGGCTCAACCTGACGCTGTTGACTGGCTACGGAAGAAGGGCAAACGCTAGAAGAAAAACCATGTGCAAGGATCTGGGTTCAGGCCCCAGCTCCCACTTGCAGGGGGAAGGTTCATGAGTGATAAAACAGGGCTGCAGGTATCTCTCTCTTTAAAATACTATCGGATAGAGACAGAAACTGAGGGGGGGGAAGGTAGAGAGAGAGACAGAGACACGTGCAGCCCTGAAGTTTTCCCCCTACAGGTGGGGACCAGGGGCTTGAACCCGGGTCCTTGCATACTGTAACATTTAACCAGGTGCTTCACCACCTGGTCCATCGCTCTGTCTCTCATCTCCCTATCTACTCTTTCCCTCTGTGCTGTCAAACTAAATAAATAAAAAGAGTGGGGGAAAAAAAAGGAAGAAAGAAGAACCATGGAAGGCCCAAGCACACAGATGGATCTTCAAGTGGACTCTGCAACCAGAGTCTCTGGAGGCCTCAGGGCACCTTTACCCCCCCCCTCAACTCAGCTGTGCCTGAAGAGTAGTGCTTGGAGCCCCATCCCCATGCCAGACCCCAGGCTGAGAACCACCAGGGCTCAAGAGCTCTCCGGATCTCTTTTTCCTCGCACCTTAGAGCTGCCTGCTTCTCACTCCGCTATGCATGCCCTCTACCTACTATTTGAGATGCTTTTTTTCTTTCTTTTTTTGTCACCATCTGAGGCCTCAGTGCCAAGCCTGCAGTCACCTAAAGGTTGCAGTGTGGTCAACCACATCTTGTTCAGGAGCGTGGGTTTGCAGTTCCCAAGCACATGGCCCTGTTCCCTGTTCCCTGTTCCCTGTTCCCTGTTCCCTGTTCCCTGTTCCCTTTCCTCCCTGTTCCAAGCGGGCACCTTCACATTCCTGAGACTCCTGCCCCACTGCCTTCCCCAGCACATGGCCCAGCATGGCTATTGGTCCCTTCAGTTAAATTCACAGCCAGTGTTTCCCGACCCAGATGAAATAAATGCTCTGTGCCACCTCATCACGGGGCGTCGGGGAGGTCCTGTAGGGACCTTCTGCTCTTCTATAGCCTTTTGATTTTTATTCCCCCTGGAGTTTATATTTGACTTCTTTTTTCCTCTCCTCCTCTTGTCCCATTTGCACCACAGTCATGTGCTTGCTTACTGGTCACCGCAGACATTCTACTGAGTCTCTCATTTAAACAAGAAAGTCACTGCAGTGAAGGCTTTTTGTATCTACAGATGCTGTAATCTATGACTTTAAAAGATAGAGTTGATTTCTGTAATAGTACTTGTTAATAAGGCTGATAGTTATGTACAGAAAAAAAGTGGAGCAAATAATAGCTGTTTTTTGTTTTTGTTTGCTTGCTTTTTAATACCAGAGCACTGTTCAGCTGTGGCTATTGGTGGTATGAGGGATTGAACCTGGGACCTTAGAACCTCAGGCATGAGAGTCTTCTTTGCATCACCATTATGCTGTCTCCCCCACCCACCAGTAATAATTCTTTAGGTACAAGTAAAAAACTGTCTCCCACCCCCAATAAATAACTTGGGAAGCCTCACCCCAGGTGTTTGTCTCACTGTCCCTACCTGAGCCAGCTGTGCTATGGTCCCCTCACAGCTGCCTAGACCTTCCTTTCACCATCCAGGATTTCCTAGGCCCCACATTTTCCTCTCTCTGAATTTATGCCCTTATTTTGTCTGAAGCACATGCCTCACTCTAAAAGAAATGAGGAATTATAAAGAACGACCCGGAGCCCTCCAGTGTGAGTCAGCTGGATTTGTCTGATCTAGAATTCCAAATTCCATCAGGAAAATAATTTCTCTTCTGGGCTATGAGGCCATTGCAGTTGTTTGTTTTTATTTTGTCTTTTAGCATCCGGTGTGCTACAAAGTCTAATACCGGGTGTCTCTTAACCACTAAATGCCTGCACTCACACCTTGAGCATCCTCTGTTGTGTTTGGGACTTGTTCAGTGGAGACTGGGTCTTCAGCTCCAGGAAATTTTCTGGTATTATTCTTTGACAACTTTTTTTCCCCGTCTCTATTTTCTCTGTTGGGAACTCCCCCTAAGATGGGTGTGGAACCTCTATTTGTCTTCAGAATCTCAGTGTCTCTTTCCCACCCCCACCTGCACTTCTTTTTTCTTTCTGGGGAGATTTCATTGACCTTGTTTTCCAACCTTTCTATTGATTTTTTTTTTTTTTTTGGTAATTTTAGCAATTCTATTTTTTGCTTCCGAGTAGTTTTCTTGATTTCTGATGGCTTCTTTCGTAGCACCCTGTTCTTGTTTGAAATCCTCTTCTTTCTATGAGGACACTGATTCGATTTTCCCCCTATATTTTATCTGCTTGCACTGCCTCTGCTTCTTCTAGAATCTTCTCCATCGGCAATTCTTCCAGGTGCCTGGTTTTCTGGCTATATTGACTAGAGAAGTAGTAAAAGGTGGTTGAATGCTCTGATCAGAGAAGGGTTCATTGACTGACAGGTTTGGGGTGCCCCCAGAAAGCTTGTGGAGGAGAGACCCTTTCTCTGGGTGTTGCTGTGAGGGAGCGGCCTCAGTGCTGTTCCGGCTACTCCAGCCCCATCACTGTGAGGCTCGGTGGAGGTGGTGGGTGTTCATGTGTCTCTAACTTAGGTGGCAGGTGATCACTGAGTGTGGCAGGGTGGCAGGAGAAGCAGCAGTGGTTCAGGGTGGTGCGGAGCCCATAGCCTGCCAGCAAGCCTCCTGTGCCTACACCCCACAGAAGAAGAGGAGTTGACTCTAGATGTGGTCACAGGACATGCCTTCCTCTACTGGGGGATGGGGGCTGTTAGGCCCAGCAGAGAACAGGTCCTCACCTCTGGCAGCTCCTCTCTGATACAGGGCTATGAGCAAGGTCAGGCTGACAGAGGCCACATGCTGACCCCAGAGTTGGGGCCCTGCTGGGAATGCTGTGTAGGGTTTCAGGCTGGAAGCATCTCTCTCACCTCTCCCTCCACCCTTGAAGTTCTGTGAGAGGCTGGGGTTTTAAAGGTGGACGGATAGGGTCTCCCTGCAGCCAAGCTGGTCCATGGAGCCTCCGTGCTTCCTGGGGTACTGATGCTGTGAGAGAATGTCTATAGACCAGAGGATACTCAAGGGATATTGAGGCTGGCCTATGCCCACTTGCCTGTGGGGGGTCTCTGCTCTAACTTGAGGCTGGTCAGGCTGCAGGTATGCTCCAGGTGGAACCCAAGTAGACTCCAGGTAGGCCTCAGGTGGGCCCTAGGTGGACCCTAAATGGCCTCCAGGTGGAACCAGGTAGACTCCAGGTGGGCCTCAGGTGGGCCCTAGGTGGACCCTAAATGGCCTCCAGGTGGAACCAGGTAGACTCCAGGTGGGCCTCAGGTGGGCCCTAGGTGGACCCTAAATGGCCTCCAGGTGGAACCAGGTAGACTCCAGGTGGGCCTCAGGTGGGCCCTAGGTGGACCCTAAATGGCCTCCAGGTGGAACCAGGTAGACTCCAGGTGGCCCTCAGGTGGGCCCTAGGTGGACCCTAAATGGCCTCCAGGTGGAACCAGGTAGACTCCAGGTGGCCCTCAGGTGGGCCCTAGGTGGACCCTAAATGGCCTCCAGGTGGAACCAAGTAGACTCCAAGTGGGCCTCAGGTGGGCTCCAGGTGGACACCACATGGGCTCCAGCTCCCCACCCCTTAGCTACTTGTGTCTCAGGGGGGCTTGCACATGACTGCTGTGATATGACAAGGACAATGGGCTGCCACATCCAACTTCCCATGCCAGATCCTATTTTGGGGGCCACAGATGGCCCAGCACAACTTGTTTACAAGGAGACCCACCTGCCTTTGGGCCCAGAAATTGGCACAATGACTAGAGAGTTCACTGGGCTTTCAAGCATGAGGCCCAGAGTTTGAATTCCAGCATCACATGTGCCAGTGATGCTCTGGTTCTCTCTTTCAAACAAATAAATAAATTAATAGGGTTGGGGAGATAACATAATGGTTATTCAGAAACACTCTCATGCCTGAGCCTCCAAAGTCCCAGGTTTAATCCCCAACACCACATAAGCCAGAGCTGAGCAGTGCTCTGGTAGAAACCAAACAGGGGACTAGGCAGTGGAGCTCCTGATTAAGCACACATAGTGCTAAGCACAAGAACCCATGCAAGGATCCTGGTTTGAGCCCCCACTTCCCACCTGCAGGGGGGAAGCTTCACAAGTGGCAAAGCAGGTCTGCAGGTGTCTTTCTCTCCCTTTCTGTCTTCCCTTTCTCTCTCAATTTCTCTCTGTCCAATCCAATAAATGGGGAAAAAAGGCTGTCAGGAGCAGTGGATTCATAGTGCAGGCACCAAGCCCCAGCAATTACCCTGGAGGCAAACAAACAAACAACAACAAAAATCCCAAAAACCCCCAATCTGCACTCACTGTCACTTGCTTTCTCAGGACTAAGTCACCCCGCCATTAATCCTTATTCTTATGGTCTGGGAGATGGCATGGTCGATAAAGTATCGGACTCTCAAGTGTGAGGTCCTGAGTTCAGTCCCTGGCAGCACATGTACCAGAGTGTTGTCCAGTTCTTTCTCCCCCTCTCTCTCCTCATGAATGAATGAAAGAATGAATGAATAAATAAAATCTTTAAAAAGATTATTCTTAAATGCCCTCCAGGATATCCTGGGAAGAACATCAGAACTAGCCTACTGTGTGCCCAGTCCCTAGCTCAAGTTGGTAAGTGTGATGCCAAGGGGTCATCAAGTGACTGTGAGGTGACATTACCACAGAGCTCCTTGAGGACATAGGAAGCATCTACAGTCCCTGCAAGGTACCAGCAAGGAAGTAAGGGACTGTGGCCCTAGAGGCTCACCCACCCTGGCACTACCCACCCCCTCCCCAGTCTGTCTCCCTGAAGCCTGTGGTCCTCTCTAATGCAGACAGTGTGGGGTCAGCTCCTCCTCCTCATGCCTGGGGTGCCTGCTCCTTACACTCCCTGCTCTTCATTTTGTTGATCAAACTGCCCTCTTTCTTGCATGTTTGATTGCAAGGCTCCTGGAAGTCTCATTAGCAAAATGATCATTCTCCCTCTGACCTGCGCACATTTTAAGACTTCTTTTCTCCGCTCCACCCCCTCAGCTTTGTGAGACGGGGTGGCCTCAGCAGAACAATGGTTTTCTCTGACCCTCAGTTTCCTTTTCACTGGGCAGGGGTTCAAGTCAACCCCTCCCTCAAGGGTAAGGCAGCAACACCCACATACAGCAGCTGTTTGCTGTGCTCCGGCATAAACCAGGTCACAGACCGTCTGTAGGGCCGGCCAGCAGATAGCATTAGCTCTGTGAGCCATGTGCACAGTGACTGCTGCCTGAGCCCCACGGAAGTCGTGTTAGACACAGGTCTGCTGGTAACACGAACTGACCAGCTCAGGCAGGGGCCCACTACAGTTTGTCAGATTGCAGACGCTTGGGTGCTAGAGCCCACTAGCCTGGATGATGGTTTCACACCAATCATCCGGGTGCAGTAGTGCTTGGTGGGGGGGATTGACTCCAATGGGAGTGTGTTGGGCTGTCTGCTAAAGCCTGGGGCCTGGGGCCATCCTCACTTGTCTAGCCATGGAGTTCCTGGCTATGCTGGGAACTGGGCTTCCTGAAAATCTAGGCAGATGCTGCCCATTTGTGTGTGGTGGCCACCCCCTGTCTGGGTTCTCAGGTCTACTTCCTGACTGGGCTGGACCTGAGGCAGTTGAGAGACTGGATGGACTGATCTCAAAGGGCTAGCAAGTGTTCAAGGGCCTCAAAAGCCCATGATTGTTTGTGTTCTCTCTCTAAAGATTGGTTTATATTTATGTATTTTCCTTCCAGGGTTATTACTGGGGCTCAGTGCCAGCAGTATGAATCCACCGCTCCTGGTGGCCATTTTTTCCATTTAATTGGATAGGACAGAGAAATTGAGAGGGGGAGAGAAGATAGACAGGGAGAGAGAAAGAGAGACACCGGTAGACCTGCTTCACTGCTTGTGATGTGTCCCCCCTGTAGGTGGGGAGCTGTGGGTTCAAACCCAGATCCTTTTGTGGATCCTTGCACTTCAGACTATTTGCACTTAACTGGGTGTGCCACCTCCTAGCTCCCATGATTTCTTTGTTTATTAATGAGAGGGAGAAGGAAAAGGAGAGGGTGAGGGAGAGGGAGAGGAAGAGGAAGAGGGAGAGGGAGAGGGAGAGGGAGAGGGGGAGGGGGAGGGGAGGGGGAGAGAGAGACACACAGAGAGAGAGAGAGAGAGAGAACCAGAGCATTACTCTATTACATTTAATGCCAGGGATTGAACTCTGAACTTCATGCTTGAAAGTCCAGTGCTTTAGGGGCTGGGCAGTGAGTGACACACCTAGTTGAGTGCACACATTGCAATTAACAAGGTCCCGAGTTCAAACCCTCAGTCCCTACCTGCAGAGGGGAAGCTTCCCTAGTGGTAAAGCAGTGCTATAGGTGTGTGTGTGTATGTGTGTGTGTCTCCTCTTCCTCTCTTAATTTATCTCTGTTCTGTCAAATCAATTAATTAATTAATTTAAAAGGCAAGGGCCAGGCAGTGGCACACACATTACAGTGCACAAGGACCTGGGTTCAAGCCCCTAGTCTCCACCTGCATGGGGGAAAGCTTCACAAGTGATAAAGCAGGGCTGCAGGTGTCTGTCTCTCTATCTTTTGCACCCCCTACCAACTTCTGTCTCAATCCAATAAAAATAATAAATAAACAAATAAATAAGTAATAATAAGACATTTGCTTTAGCCACTGAACCACCTCCCAGGTCACAATCTTTTATCTTTTGATGATAAAATAAAGCCTACCTAGGCAGAGGTTTCCCACCTGCCTGCCCTGTCTGGCAAGAGCTCAAGAGCAGGTGGGGTTCTTTCTGTTGCTCCTAGACCCCTGGCAATTAATGTTCAAGAATGCACTTCTGTTGCACATCCCTGGTCTTCCCCAGCAGGTGTTCCTATAGAGTCCACCATCCTGTAAGTGTGCCTTCCTGCTCTGGGTCTGCTTCCTGAAGCTCTGGGCCTCATAGGATGAGTCTGGGGTGAATCAGTTCCAGCACTGTGGGCTCTACCCAGCTGAGCTTCCTCTCCTGGACAAAAGCAGGTGGTGGGAAGGGTCAAATCCAGGTGGATATGGAGCAGGTCCCAGCATCCATCCCCAGAAAGCCCCCTTCTTGTGCTCTCCCCCAGGGCAGGGGCAGGTGGGCCATTGGCCATTTCCTCATTAGTGTCCTCTGAGGACTTGAGTTCGAGCTGGCTGCCAGATTGAATTAGCCTTGGGACTCTGATGGGCTGGCTATGGAGACAAAATTCTCCAGGTAATTAGGCACCGAGGATTTGTTGGTGGCTTGATGGAGAGCGGTCAGGTGGGGAGGGGCAATGGATGAGTCCCTGAAGGGTGGGAGGAGGGCAGTGTGTACTGGCACTTTCCTGGGGCTGCATGGAGCCTCAGCTGGACAGAATCCCCCAGTTATAGGCTCCCTGATTTGGGTGTTGAATAGGGCACTGGCCAGGGGAAGGTTCTATAGCCCTCTGGGCAGACAGCTCAGCCTTGATTGTGGATCAGTTCTTAAAGCCAGCCTGCCCAACAGATTATCTGTGTGCACTCTCAGCCTCCCCTGGATATTGAACACTCTGATATTATGCGCCCCCCCCATCCTCTAAACTCCCCTGAAAGGCACATGCCAGTGGCTGGTGACTGTCCTACTCCAGCACCAGTGTCACTATTCAGGATCTGCATCTGGTCCTGTGCCCACTGAGCCCAGCATGTTGTCTGGCACGGGGCCCCTGTGCTGGGTGAATGTGTGGCAGGGTCACCAATGTCTGGTCTCCCATTCAAGTGGGCAGGCCCTTCCCTGACAGTCCTGCTTTCTGTGCCTTGAAAGGGGTGACAAGGCTGCCTGCTCAGGTGCTGTGGGGAGCTGGGGATTTGAGGGGCTGAGGGGGTGATGATGAAGCATGGATTCAGAGATGGGGATGTGGGGGAAGGTAGGGATAAGAAATCCGTAACCTTTTCCTGCCTAGTAACCCAGTGATATGGGGTTGGGCATCTTATTGGCCCTGGGGCTATAAGCAGGTGCCTCCCCTCCAAGCCTCATCATCCTCTCCTGTAAAATGGGTAAATAAGATCCCCAGAAGTTCAACAGACAGAGGACTCAGTGCCAGGCCTGACCTACTTCTTCTTCTAGCGTTTGCCCTTCTTCCATAGCCAGTCAACAGCGTCAGGTTGAAAGCTGTCAGGAGCTGCTTGTTGCTGGCTTTGAAAGTGACTGGGATCCATGTGGATTCAGTCGGCTAGGAAGGATCGTCAGTTTCCCCAATGAATGGGTACTCACGGGATGCACCACGAGAAGGTCGATCCAATGCATCCCCCTGACCTACTGATACACAATGATGCCCTGTACAATAAGTGCAGTCAAGGATCTACTGGGGTCTTGGTGCCACCTTAGACTCAGCTGATGCCTCTGTGCTGAGTCCTGGTTCACCCACCATGGCACTTGGCCCTCGCCCTGTAGCCAGGGCTCCAAGAAGATCAATAGGGAGGAGGGGAGCCTTTGGGGGCATAGAAGCCATGTCTCTAGGAGATTCAGCCCCCCCCACCCCCGCCCAGGATGAGCTGCTGGCACCCTCTTCCCCCAGCACCCAGAGCCAAGGAAGGGGCCCAGGAAATACCAGGGCACACATATCGCCCCCGTGCATGAGTGGGGGAGGACGGGCGGAAGGGGTGTGGCCAGTGTGCAGATACAGCCAAGACCAGATGGGGAGTGGGGGTGTGCGGGTGAGCCAGTCACCCAAGGCAGGCCAGCAGGGTGGTGAGCAGGCACAGGGAAGGGGTGTAAGAGCAGCACTGCTGGGGGGGGGGGGTATGCCCTGACCCTCCCTGCGTGCAGATGCCACCGGCTCCATCCCTTCCCAGAGCTATTTCTGGGCTGGGTGTGCTTCGTTGTGGCCTGGCCTACCTTGTACCTGCGGCCTGGGAAGTGCCCCTTCTTCACAAGAGATGTTCTCAGTGTCCAATGGGGTCCTGGCTGCCTACTGACCCAGCCTCTGGTGGTGGTGGGAGGGGCAGCAGTTGGGAGTCTCCTGAAACACTCCCTAACCTGCAATGATGGAGACTGGATGCCCCATATGCCTGCCTGCACCCCTCCACCACCACACACACCTGTCAATGGACCTGAAGCCTAAGCCATGCACCAGAGAGAAACTACATGTGTGTGGGGCTGGGGGGAGGAGGAGGTGGAGATAGAGAGATAGAAAGGAGAAAGGGAGACCCTTGCAGTGGGCATGGGATAGGTAGCATAATGGTTATGCAGAGACTCAAGCCTGAGGCTCCAAAGTTCCAGGGTCAATCCCATGCACCACCATAAAATATAAAATAAAATAAAATGGAAGAAGAAAGGAGGGGCCAGATGATGGTACACCTAGTTAAGTGTACATATGACTGTGCACAAGGACCTGGGTTCAAGCCCCCAGTCCCCACCTACAGGGGGAAAGCTTCACAAATGGTGAAGCAGTGCTGCAGATGTCTCTCTGTCTCTCTCCCTCTGTATCTCCCTCTCGATTTCTGGCTGTCTGTCTCTATCCAATAAATAAGGATTATATATGTAGAGAGAGGGGAGAGAGAGAGAGAACCTGCACCCCTGCTTCATCACACGTGAAGCTTCCTCCCTGCAGCTGGGGTTGGGGATCGAACTCAGGTCCTTGTGCATAGTTGTATGTGCACTCAACCAGGTATGCTACTATCCACCCTCCTAAGCTTTGCTCCTTCAGAATCCATGCAGCAGTGCTCTCTTCAGACTGGGGCTGGCTGTGCCTGTGGTCCTTCCCTGAGCCACCCTCCTTCCCAGGGAATCTTTGGGTGAGAGCAGGTCGGGCATCACAGCTTGCTACCTCGGTCTCCTCTGTGAAATGGGCACCTGCTACTGCAGGGGAAATGGACTCATGTCTTTATCCCAGCTGGTGAGCTCTGGCACTGGCCACTTCCATGGTCATCTCGGCTACCTCGTCATATGTTGGGGTGTGGCACTGAGGTTCCCCGAGAACTAACCCGGTACTCTGGGCCTCCCAGGATACCAGCCCAGTGCTGTGTGGCCCTCACCATGGGATCTCAGGCTGGTGGGCCTTGGGAAAACAGCTTTGAGGGCCCTGCACCTGCTGTCCTGGGCCATCCCTGCTGCAAGCCACTGCCCACTGACTCCTGCGGCCTCCAGCTCCTCCTGGCTCCTCTCCTCCCTCCCTTCCTCCCCAGCTCTGCACTAGTGATCAGGAAGGGGAAGCCTGGCCTTAGGCTTCACAGAAACCAGGGGCAAGCAGCTTTATGGACGATGTGTGTGTGAGGGGGGCTCCAGTGATATCTGTGAGAACCTGGCTGGTTTTTGGTTTTGTTTGTTTGTTGGGGGGAGGGGGCTAGTTCCTCATACATGTGCCTGGAGGTAAATTCACACTGGGTACTGATGAGAACTGGGACCCAGTGGCAGATGCGGGCTGGGAGAGGCAGGCAAGCAGGATGGAGAGTGAGAAAGCTAAGCAAGTGGGGGCAGGTTGCTGCCTGGGAACCTCTGATGGGTGAAGTGGGCCAGGCCAGCCAGGGTGCAAACCAAGAGGTAGAGAACCCTGGCTGGGGGAAGGGGGTGCTGCAGAAGTTGGGGGTGGGTCCTCAGCAGGATAGGATTGGGTAAGGCCTTTAGGCCTTTGGGAGGAGCTGCAGCTGGAGGAGAGGAATCAGGTGAGTGAGGGGATAGGTCAGAGGATACCTGCTGGCCACCTGACTGAGACTCCCATGTCCCCACAGCCCCTGCTGTGAATATATGAACACACTGCTGGAAAGTTGGGCTTGATTATCTCATAAAGATGCCCCCTCTGCTTGCTCAGCGGAGGGGTTGCCATGGAGACCAGTGGGCAGGCCCCAAGGGGAGCTGGGCTGGAGCCAATTACCGCTGCTGCCTAGAAGAGAGAGAACCCACTGCTGGCCGCTGCACTGACAGCAAGTCTGGGGCCCAGGGACTAACTCTCAGAAGTTGGTTTCCAAAAAGCAGTTGACTCGGCAGGAAGGGAGCCGTGTCTGTGCCCGATGCCCACTTCCTGGCAAAGCGGAGTCACGAGGCTGCTTTGCTCCCCCCCACACACACACATACACACACTGCGGCTCAACACTGGAGTCAGCTGGGGATGGCTTTAGAGCAGACATGACCCTGGGCGGGGGCTGCCCTCTTGCCTGGAGCTTCTAGGCTCCTTGGGGGCCCAGGATGGAGAAGGCCAGAGGCTGGAGGAGCCATTGGGTTCTGGTGACTCAGCCAGTGCTAGCCAGACTCTGGACCCCATCCTCAGGCCTGGGAACCATGAGACAAGTGGTGGCAGGAACATGGGGGCATTCAGTGATGTGGTCAGCATGGTTACGATGGTGTGACTGGTGATGGAGCACAATGCTGTGACCAGTCATCCATGGCACAGGTGCTATTGGTGGGGTGCAGAGCCAGGCCAGATGAATGCCTCAGGGTACTCCACCCAGCCCCTGAGGTCTTGGGACAGGAAGTGCTGTCTTCACAGCACAGTCTGTCCCACCCCGTGACAGCAGGTGAGATGCTGGTGGAGCTGGCATAATCAGGCCCAACTCCCAGGGAGGCTGCACAGGAGACAGCCAGGAGAGATGTCAGCACATTAAATAGAACAGCTGGCCAAGGTGCCCCTTCTCAGCCTCCCACGCACGCCAGCCTGGGAACCACCTCCCAGGGTGGGGAGGGGAAGGGGGCTTCTGGTCTAGAGAGACCCTCATCCTGGGACTCCCATGACCCCAGAAATCGATGAATGACCCCAGCCTCAGTGACAGAGGGACAGAGGACAGTTTTGTCTCTGGCATATGGCAAGCTCACTGGGACTCCAGACTTGAAGCAGGTTTTTGCACTAACCCAGGCAGAGAAGACCAGTACTGGAGAGACCCCAGCTTGGGGGGCAGGAGGCTGGGTATAGTTCTGGGTAGGGAGAGCTGGCCCATGGTCCCTCCTGGCTCCAGCCCCGGCACTTAACCGGCCTCATGTCTACAGAATCCTGCTCTTAGCTAGCTGCCAAGGAAGGTGTTAGCTGTCAACGCAGGTGTTAGCTGTCAGCACAGGTGCTAGCTGATAACTCAAGTGTTAGCTGATAAGCCATAACCCTCCCAAGGGGCTTCACATTTTAATAGACTCACTCCTGAAGGTGGAAAGAACCTTTGGCATCCAGAGAGGGGTGCACACTAATGGCGGAATGATAGGCAATGAGCTTTGGTGTTGGGGCATGTGACCCTGCTAGTGAGAACAGAACTAAATACAGCGTCCCAGAGGAAGTTGGGGTGTCTCCCACCCAGCAGTGAACTTCTGTGAGATCTGAGTGTGTCGTACCTTGAAAGGAGGGAGGAGGCTCTGGGGCGACTGGGTGGGAGCCCCCTGTCCCAGTGTATTGGGACAGGCGACAAGGGCAGCTAGGCTTGTACAGGGACTGGTTGGCTGTGAAGGAGTGAACTCCTTGCCTGGGGAGGAGATCAAGGAGAGAATGAGGCCGAGGGGAGGAGGCTGCAGGAGGTGTTTGGTGCCAAGTCAGGAAGTGCTTGAGCAGCTGGGAGCAGGATGTGTGGAGGAGAGAGTGCCTGCCTGGAGGGCTGATGGTGCAGGACCATGCACACAGACCTGCCTGCCCTTGCCCTCACCCATTCAGACTCCCCATCCTGCAATGGCAGGGCACTCCAGGGCCTGGGTTCCTGTGGCAAGACCCCAGCCTCTTGTAGAAGGGCTTTGGGGGGCTGTAGCTCTCACACCTCCAAAGGTTCTGCAGTTTCCTTATTTGGGCTCGCCAGGTGGCAGTCCTGGGGCCTCAAGCCAGGATCCAGAGCAGGGCACCAAGTCTGAGCCATGGGGCCTCTCCTCTTGCAGCCTGGGAGGGGGTGCTAGGAGCCCAGTAGCTGATTGCCTGGGCATTAGCCCAGCCAGGCTGGCCCTCAAGTGTTTTCCTCTGGTCTGTGGGCTGCTGGGGCACGAGACAGGCTAAGGACAGTGTCAGGACCCACAGGGACAGTGTCAGGACCCACAGGGACAGCAACCAGGCCCAGGGGACTCTGTGTTTACAGGAGTCCTTAGAAGGTATCTGTAGACATGAAGTGTCCATCGCAGGAGTTTGGCCAGACAGTGACCCAAAGCCAAACTACCCCAAGTGGTGAGAGCATCAGGAAGTCAGTGTATATGTTTATGTGTATGTGTGTGTGTTCTAGGTGGCATCTACTCCCATGTGGTAGGCACAGTGGGGAACATGGCAGCCTGCCCTAGGTACCCCCAGGGCCCCATCCCAGGGCTGGTCTAATTCTAGCATGACCCCTGCCCCTACCCTCACCCCCCCAAACTCACAGCCCCACCCCCACGCTACATGCTGGTGGCCTGTCACTGCCCTGGAAAGTGGAAGGTGCCAAGGACTTCTGCCTGCAAGTTTGAAATTGAGCTAAAAGCTGAACAGATCAGGGACCAGGTGCTGGCACACCTGGCTAAGTGGGTACATTAACTTACACAGCTACACGGGTTTAAGCCCTGGGTCTCCACCTGCAGCTGCAAAGCATTAAGAGCTGTGAAATAATACTGCAGGTGTTTTCTGGTTTTGATTTTTTTTTTTCAGAGTACTGCTCAGCTTTGGGTTATGGTGATACAGGGTATTGAACTTGAGACTTCAAAGCCTCAGGCATGAGTCTCTTTGTATAACCATTATACTCTCTCCTCTCTATTAGCAGGGAGCCAGCTGCTGGCCTGGGTGCTGTGGCTGCAGGCGTGGCAGGTGGCAGCACCGTGCCCAGGTGCCTGCGTTTGTTACAATGAGCCCAAGGTGACAACAAGCTGCCCACAGCAAGGCCTCCAGGCTGTGCCCGTCGACATCCCAGCCGCCAGCCAGCGGGTCTTCCTGCATGGCAACCGTATCACCCATGTGCCGGCCGCCAGCTTCCGGGCCTGCCGCAACCTCACCATCCTGTGGCTGCACTCCAACGCCCTGGCCCGCATTGATGCCACTGCTTTCACTGGCCTGACCCTCCTCGAGCAGCTGGACCTCAGTGACAACGCACAGCTGCGCACCGTGGACCCTGCCACGTTCCAGGGCCTGGGCCGCCTGCACACGCTGCACCTGGACCGCTGCGGCCTGCAGGAGCTGGGCCCCGGGCTGTTCCACGGGTTGGCTGCCCTGCAGTACCTCTACCTACAGGACAACGGGCTGCAGGCCCTGCCCGATGACGCCTTCCGTGACCTGGGCAACCTCACCCACCTCTTTCTGCACGGTAACCGAATCCCCAGTGTCCCCGAGCGCGCCTTCCGTGGCCTGCACAGCCTCGACCGCCTGCTTCTGCACCAGAACCGCGTGGCCCGCGTGCACCCCCATTCCTTCCGAGACCTGGGCCGCCTCATGACGCTCTACCTGTTTGCCAACAACCTCTCAGCGCTGCCCTCCGAGGCGCTGGCCCCCCTGCGTGCCCTGCAGTACCTGCGGCTCAACAACAACCCCTGGGTATGTGACTGCCGCGCACGCCCCCTCTGGGCCTGGCTGCAGCAGTTCGGAGGCTCCTCATCCGAGGTTCCCTGCAGCCTGCCCCCTCGCCTGGCTGGCCGTGACCTCAAGCGCCTGGCGGCCCCTGACCTAGAAGGGTGTGCCGTGGCCACCAGGCCTTTGCACCCCATCTGGACGGGCGGGTCTGCGGACGAAGGACTACCCAAGTGCTGCCAGCCAGACGCTGCTGACAAGGCCTCAGTGTTGGAGGGCAGGAGCCCGGCCTCCGCCGGCAACTCGCTCAAGGGACGGATGCCCTCCGGGGACAGCCCGCCAGGCAATGGCTCAGGACCAAGACACATCAACGACTCCCCTTTCGGGACCCTGTCTGGCTCAGTGGAGCCCCCACTAGTCGCACTGTTGCCTGAGGGTTCAGAGCCGCCAGGGCCGCCCACGACAGGCCCTCGCCGAAGGCCAGGCTGTTCCCGGAAGAACCGTACCCGCAGCCAGTGCCGTCTGGGCCAGGCAGGCGGAGGGAGCGAAAGGGCGGGTGATGCCGAGGGTTCCGGGGCCCTGCCCAGCCTCGCCTGCAGCCTCGCCCCACTGGGTCTTACACTGGTGCTGTGGACGGTGCTTGGGCCCTGCTGACCGGTCACCAAGATCGCAAAGCCTTTCTCAGCAGCCAGGTGTGTGTACATACTGGGTCCCCTCCACGCCACCAGCCAGCACCAGGTGGCAGGCTCTCCCTCCAGAGGCCTCCCGCCCAACCCATCTCCACCCCATCATGTTTACAGGGTGCGGTGGCAGCGTTTGTTCCAGAACGCCGCCTCCTGCCCGGATCGCGGTATATAGAGATATGCATTTTATTTTACTTGTGTAAAAATATCGGACGACGTGGAATAAAGAGCTCTTTTCATACTCTGTGGTCTCTTAAGTTGTGGGTGTCAGTGTTCTGCTAGGGGATGGAGACTGGTCCTGGATGTAACCCTGGCCCTAGTGGTGGTGGATGCATGCATGGAGAGGGAAGGGACTTGCCTGCCACGTTGGTGGCCCAGTTGGGCTGTGGGTAGCCCAGCACTGGAGTGGATGCTGAGAAGCCATGCCCAGGGGACTGATGAGAGCCCCTCCTTTAAAAAAAAAACTTATTTTTTTTTCTAATAGAGACGGAGAAATCAAGAGGGAAGGAGGAGATAGAGAGGGAGGGAGAAAGAGAGAGAGAGAGAGGGAGAGAGAGAGAGAGAGACTCGCAGCCTTGCTTCACCATTCATGAAGCTTTCCCCCTGCAGGTGGAGACTGGCGGCTTGAACCTGGGTCCTTGTGCATGGTAACATGTGCACTTAACCAAGTGCACCACTGCCCAGCCTCAGGAGCTTCTATTATATCAGGGTTGACAAAGCAGGATATTTGCCCAGCAAAGACCACATCCCTGGCCCATGGAAGCTGGGCAAAGCTGTCTATGCAGACATCTAACCTGCAGCCACCTGGGTCCCTGGAGAATCCAGCTTTCACCAGGCTGCTCTCCCCCCAGTTCTATCTGGGGTGAGGTTGTGGGCCCTTAGCAGATAGACTGGCATAGCCATAATGTGTGTGTGTTGGGGGAGCCAATCTCTTCCTTCCAGGCCACCCAGGGACATGTGCCTCCTTACACCACTTCCTATGGTTCAAGGCCAGACTAGCCACCTATATGGCCACATGCACCGCAGACTCACTGGGCTCAGGTGTGCACACGCAGCATAACATGCACATGCGGGCAGGGCCTGGACTACATGTGTGCACAGTTCAGCATACATGTGCTTGTACACACGGCCATCCTCAGCACAGACAGAAATTATGCACACTCACGTTCTCTCCAGGTCTGAGTCTGCAGGGACTCAGACACCAAAGAGAAAGAGGTCACATGGCTAAGGACTAGGTAGGGGAGCTCCCCTGTACCCCCCTTCAGGCAGGGACCTGGGAGAGGGAGAGGGAGGAGGATGCAGTGAGTGGAAGAGCATCTCTGGTGCAGCCAGATGGTGGTAGGGGTGGCCAGAGGAGGGGGGCAAGGGGAGATGTACTCAGGAATCAACCCCCCAGCTCCACAATCCCCCAGCTCTGCCCAGGAGACCCTGCCTGTCCGCCCCGCCCCCCATGGCCTCTGTAGAAGTAGCTCTGTGAAATGCAGTGTTGAAGTGCTGGGCAGCCTTGCCCTGAGCCTGCAGACCCACCATCCAGGCTCCCAGACACCCAGTCCCTGTGACTGTACAGCCAGACCCCAGAGTCTGCCAGCCTATGCCTGGGCATCGGTGGGCAGAGGGAGTGTGGGCAGGAGTTTCTTTATACAGTTTTCCCTGTGCAGCCCCTGCCACACCCAAGACACTGCAGCCATACTCCCAGATCTGGGGAAGGGGCTGGGCAAGCCAAGATTCAAGCTGGGTAGGGAGGGCAGGCCCTGGGCTCCTTCCCAATGCTCAGGGAACTGCAGACACATATTTGCGAAGAGAAATGAGGCCTAGCTGAGCTCCTCAGGTAGAGTGCCCTCCCACCCCAGGACCTTGGAAGAATCTGTTCTTCCCCTAGGGCACCTGTCTTTAACCCTGCAGCTGGGACCAGATAACCTCCCAGGAAGCTTGGGAAGCAGCACAACTCCGTGCTAATCTGTCCTTTGGCCTGCAGTGCCTTTGCTGGGCACTGGTTCCCCAGCCCAGGCACCACGAGAGCCCTAGCCTGCTCCCTAGTGATCCTATGCTCTCCACTCTCCCTCTGGGGAAAGAGAAACTGACGCCAGGACAGAAGGTGCTGGGAGGGTCCTATTGAGGGTGGCATAGGTGTGCCCACAAGAGCCTGGTACACAGAGTGGGTGAGTGGAGGATCCAGCAGGTTTTGGGAGAGGAAGTGGGCTCAGAGGGGGCTCTGAGTTCTTGGGAGGGACCCCCTCTCTGGCTGTGTTTGCACAATGGGAACTAGTGCAGAAGGGTGGCCAAACTGAGGAGGGGGAGGGGGAGGCTGGCAGGGCAGGGCAGCATGATGTCATTTCCTGGTGGAGGCAGAGGCAGCAGGCCGGGTTCACGCCGTCCGGCCACCAGCAGCCGTGCCCATCCTGCAAGTGGGGGCGCCGGCAGGAACGGCTGCCATGGTGGAGGCCCGGGAGACATCTGGGCGGGGGTGTCGCGTGGGTTGTGCAGGCTGAGCTCAGGAGAAGGGCCCAGGCTGGAGGACAATTTGGGAGTCGTGAGCATTTGGGTGATATTTACAGCCCAGGAAGAGATGAGATCACTGGCGATGATGGTCGGGAGGGGCTGTGGACTCAGCGCCCGCCGGCCCCCACCCCAACCCTGACTCACCAGCCTGCTTCTCAGAGGGGTAGGAGGAAGCCTATGTCCAGCCTCAGTCTCCCGGATCCTGACACCTGCATGGGAAGCTAATTAAAGCCAAGGAAGCTGCGTTGAGCCTGTCAGTGTCCCCGGACATGCCGCATCTCCTTCTAAGGACACCACACCAGCTATGGGGCAGAGTCCCTCACAGCTTGAAGCCCCCTTCTGTTCCAGGTCCTGACCTGGTCAGCACAGCTGAGTGTAGTCAGGTCTGGTGACAACTGGGCTGGGTTTACAGTGGCTGCAGTGTCCCTGGTAACTGGGGCAGACAAGTGGCCTCTAGGAGTACAGGGCTGGGCTGCTACTGAGGTTTACTTCTCTGCCAGCCTTGATTCCTGGAGCCCTAGGTACATGAGGGCAGAGGACTGGCAGTCCTCTGAGAGTCAGGGGTGGGGGTGTCTGAATCCTCCTCCTGCTGGCCCAACTACTCAGACAACACCTGCCCCTGTCTATCTGCCTGCCCGGGGTTTTGCACCATAATTGGAAGAATTATTTTCTAATCCTTAAATTAGCTCAGAAATAATAGAAGCAGCAAAACATTCAGCAGTTGATGATAGACTGATGTCCAGCGAGACCCAGAGAAGCAAGTGTTGGTTTGCTGGGTGAGTCAGAGGGCACAAACCAAACCCTGCTCTGCTCTGGACTGTCCTGTGTGGGAAGGGGCCTCACACTCTCTGTCTCACTTGTGCCCTGACAAGGAAGATGCTGCTGACACCCCCAGTGTGGAGACAAAGACACAGAGGCCCAGAGGTATGAAGGGACACATCTAGATAGGCTGCGCCTAATCGAGGCCTTGCTTGTGTGCAAACACACCCACTGCCAATGTGGCTGTGCCCCAGACAGTGTTCGACTGGCAGTGCCCAGATGTCACACGACTAGTTGTCAGTTTCTTCT
Organism: Erinaceus europaeus; assembly: GCF_950295315.1. Lineage (NCBI taxonomy): Eukaryota > Metazoa > Chordata > Mammalia > Eulipotyphla > Erinaceidae > Erinaceus > Erinaceus europaeus. The sequence continues at coordinate 109,979,149 of NC_080162.1, forward strand.
GCTGCACCAGTCAGTTGTGGGGGTGGGGGGTAGGTGGGGGTAGGTTGTCGCTAGATCCAAGGGTTGTCTCACCTGGGTTGTCTTTCAGCCTGGTACATGACACACTCAGAACTGTGGCAGCCACACTATCATGACTGCTTGTGTCTGACCAGGAAGACTTTAGGTTGTCACCTAAAGCCACAAGAAAGAGGTTCAACCTTGGGGGAGCTGGGCATTGGTGCACCTGGTTAAGTGCACACATTACCATGTGAAAGGACCATGTGAAAGGGGAGGTTTGAGCCCCCCCATTCCCCACCTAGGGTTAGGAGGGGGGAGGCTTCACAAGCAGTGAAGCAAGCACTGCCGATGTCTATCTCCTCTGTTTCCCCCTCTTCTCTCAATTACTTTCTGTCCTATCAAATAAAGACCAAAAAAAAGAAAAAAAAGGCTGCCAGAAGCAGTGACTTCATAGTGTGGGCACTGAGCCCCAGTAATAACCTCAATGATAATAAAAATAAATAAATAGAAAGAAATTTAGCCTTTGGTTCCCTTTGTCCTGTGGTACCCTGGCCCCTCTGGTGGCCCTGCTTGCACCCCAACTTGTCCTTTTCCCACCTGCACTGGGCTGAGACCAGCTTCCAGGCCTGGAACACAATCCAAGGGCTTCACAGGGCTCCCCAGGAACTGGGCAGCCCCAGGGAGAAGACTGAGGTGACTGGCCACCAGTATTTCAGACTCAGTCCCTCCCACCTGGCCAGGCTGAGGTCCTGGCAGAGTTTGGGGACCCTGCCTCATCTCCCCCTGCTACTACCTCAGCTCCTAGCCACTTAGCAGTCCTCATTTTGCTTCAACCCTCAGTTCTGGCAAGGTCCCCTCCTCTAGGAAACCCTTCTCGGTCCCTTAAGGCTAATCTCCAGTGAGCTGAGGGCTCACTGAATGGCTCCATAGGCCCAGATCCAGCACAGCCAGGACTTGGAGTGGTTCCAGTGCTGACCTAGGTCAGTCACCTCTGCCAGTACCTGCTCTGCCTTATCAGAGGTAGAATGAACCCTCGCAGGGGAGTTTCCTGCGCCTCAGGAAGCTGCTACGAGGGAGGCCAGCTGGATAGCTCTAAAAGGACGAAGAAGGTAAGAGAGTGAGGACCCAGAGGAAGGCCAAGGTCATCCCTCAGGCCCTGGACCTTCAGACCACAGTCCCCAGACTGTCTGTGATTTCTGGGCCCAGAGGTCAATGGATCCCCACCTAGCAAGTGGTGTGGTGAAGCCTGTCTACCTGAGCCTAACTTTCCCCTCACAGGAGCTGAAGCACATACACACATTCTCAACACACTCACAGACACACTCACACATATACACACCTACACATGCACAGTCGCACATGTACACATATAACACTCTCTCTCTCTCTCTCTCTCTCTCTCTCTCACACACACACACACACACACACACACACACCCCTCTGGCTGATGCTCCGTTGCCCACCATCTCCCTTGGTCCCTTCTCAGGCTGATTGCAAGGCAGGGCTGGGGGACAGAGGGCAGAAGGGCCAGGACAGCCACAGTGATCTGCAGGGATACCTAGCCCGGGGGTCCTGCCCTCCTTGCTGGGGTGTGTGGGCCCATTCACGCTGGTCTCCAGCAGACACCACACATTAATTAGGCACCTGATCTCTGTGTGCTGGATAGAAGTAGGAGGATTCTCTCCTGCAGGCCCCATGGGGTTGCTGCTGGGGCTTGTGTCAGGGTCACCAGGTGCACCAGGGAGGCCCACGAGCAGGTCTGGAGTGCTGGATGGAGGGCCAGGTCCCTGCACCCTGGCCACCCTAGACAAAGCACAGCCGCATCTCTGTGGGGCAGGCTAATTAAACCTGCAGCCTGCAGACACCAGGGAGCAGGAGGCCTCTGGATCTGTCTTTGCAAAAGGCTGTTCTGAGATTTATGGGCAATAAAGGAGCATCCATCTCAGGGCAGGCAGAGGAGCGAGGGCTGGGCTGGGGGGGGGGAGGTAAGGGGAGGGATGTGGGCCAGAGCAGCCCCCTCCCAGTAGACACTGCAGCTGCATCTTGATGCCCACAAAGGGGACATGCAGTCAAGGCTCCAGAGGATGTCCAGCATGGAGGAAGAAAGACGAACAACTTAGGGGCACACACAGAGCAGGGGAGCCAGCGTGGGAGGCCTGGGGACCCCTGGAGATGGGGGCTGCCTGGCAGGAAACCAGACGGAGGCAGCCCTGTGCTGCACAATTATTTCTGAAAAATGACAAAGCAGAGAGAGAGCTCAAAAGCAAGAAATATGTGAGTGCATGTTGGGGGTAGGGGGGCTAAAGGACCGAGGGTTCCAGGAGACAGGGTATACAATAGTAAGAGGAGGAGGGAGACAGCTGAGGGAGCAGGGGGCCACCACAGAATCAAGGAGCACTTCCAAGTCAAATCTGTCCTGAAGACCTCCTGCCACCTGAGGGTCTCACTGTGGCTCTCCCTGGATCAGGTCCATCCCCTCCACCCAGGGGTCCAATCCCCTGTCTTCCCTTTGTTGACTGGCCCCAGTGACTGGCACCTAGCATTCTTTTTTTTTTCCCTTTTGTTGCCCTTGTTTTTTATTGTTGTTGTAGTTATTATTGCTGTTGTTATTGATGTCATCGTTGTTGGATAGGTCAGAGAGAAATGGAGAGAGGAGGGGAAGACAGAGGGGGAGAGAAAGATAGACACCTGCAGACCTGCTTCACCTCCTGTGAAGCAACTCCCCTGCAGGTGGGGAGCCGGGGGCTCAAACTGGGATCCTTATGCCAGTCCTTGCGCTTCGTGCCACCTGAGCTTAACCCACTGCGCTACCACCCAAGCACTCCCACACCTAGCATTCTTCACACACCTTCAGTGAGTCCTACATGCTCTCAGACCCTATTCTGGGACCACCTCTTCCTGAAGGTCACTCTTGATTGCACTCACTCAGCCCCAGAGTTAGAGCCCCCCACCCCAGGGCATCTATTTGCTTGTCCACCATTCTCTCCTTTTGTGATGTCCTTCCTTCAACTGTCCCACCTTCACTGTCAGATGGGGGCCAGGGGAGGAGGACAGTGACCTTTGTGCCCCTGATCCTGGGTCAGCTCCCCCCAAGACACCTGAACACATTCCAGCCATAGGCCCCTCACACCTGCATCCCGCAGACAGACACAGCAGCCAGGAGGTGACAAGCAGGGCCCAACTGTATCTAAGTGCCCACCCAGGCCAGGGCATGGGTGCTCTCACCTGTTCCTGTCACCCACAGGAAGGCCCATGCCCCCATGCTATTGAAGCTGAGTAGGGGATGTTAACTGCATGGAGCTGGGTTCACTGGGAGCCAGGCTGTGGCCAAGGGACAGGAGCTCCCACACACATACACCGTGTGCACACATACTCATGCACACAGGTTATCTGGAGCACAGAGACTTCTGAAGATTTTTTCCCACCCCATTAAGCTCATTCTGTTAAAAAAAAAAAAAAATGATCCCAATTAACACAACCAAACAGAAGCACCCAGTGCTGTGTTCCAGAAATAGGACGTGTGCGGTGGTGTGAACCACCACGAGGTGCGGTGAGGGGGAGCCGGCATCCAGCATCCCCATGGCAGTATCTCAGGGAGGAGGGTGCTTGGCCCTCACCCACTGGCATGGGCATCCAAAGCAGCAAACACAGAGTCTGGCACCCAGCATTCTCCACCTCAATGATCCTATTCTGGGATGACCTCTTCCTGGAAGCCATCCATGGTTGCACCCACTCAGTCCTGGAGTCTGAGTTCTAGGCCAGCAATCCTCTCTTCTGCCTGTCCTACTAACCAGACCTTGATTGTGTTAAATGCTGACTCTCTCCGTCTACAAGTGACCTGCAATGGATCTGGTTTCCTGCCCATTAGGGGTAAAAGTTGGGTGCAAGCTGGCTGCTCTGGGAAAGGTTTTCTCAGCTGGGAGAGGGCAAATGTGACGCCTGGAATAGTAGTCACACTCCAGGGACCACGAGGCCAGCCTGAGCTGGTCACTAAGAAAAGGTGGCACAGCCAGGAAGGGATCTTGGCATCTTCAGCCCCTGAGCCCACTCTTTTGCCAGTTTCCTGAGATTCCTGTTGCCTGCCATGGCCACACTGGTCTATTCTGTCAGACGGGTCCTGCAGCAGCCCCTCCCCCTCCTGGGTCTGGATCCCACTGTCATTGATGGACACGAGGGAGCTGGGGGTTATGGAGAAGAAAAGACTAAGGAGACAAGACAGGGAACTTGAGCTAAGAAGAACAAAAGGCTTGCCCTGAGCTCAGTGGGGGGTTGGGGAAAGACAGAAGGGAAGCAGGGACAAGACACAGAGTGCTAGGGCTCGCCTCTCTGGCTCATGCAGGGTAGGGGTACCCAGGAAGGGGTGCTAGACCATGCAAGAGAGAGAGAGAGGGATTAGAGCTGGGGTGGAAGGATAGGTGTTGGGTATACTCCATCTTCTTTGCTGGGGGGGGCAGGCCTCCTGGGTAAATAACTGCTGACACATGACATGGAACCTCCCCTACCACAGCCAGGTCTCTAACTGATGAGGGTTGAGCTGGAAACGGAAGCTGCTCTCAATAACGCGGGATTTGACTTGCAAAAATTGGTGAGAAGCCAAGCTATTAAGAACACATTCTCACAGAAGTCGGCGGTAGAGCAACGGGTTAAGCACATGTGGTGCAAAGTGCAAGGACTGGCTTAAGGATCCCGGTTCAAGCCCCTAGTTCCCCACCTGCAGGGGAGTCGCTTCACAGGTGGTGAAGCAGGTCTGCAGGTGTCTGTCTTGCTCTCCCCCTCTCTGCCTTCCCCTCCTCTCTCCATTTCTCTCTGTCCTATCCAACAACGACAACATCAACAACAATAATAACTATAACAACAGAAGACAACAAGGACAACAAAAAGGGAAAAATAAATATTTTTTAAAAAATAAAACACATCCTCACATGGGAAAGGAAGTGGGAAAGGCAAGTTCGACATGGGTGGGGGGATGCCTGGACTGGGTGAGTATAGAGAAGGTAGGTTCAGGGACCCCCAAGTCCTTTTTTTTTCCTTTTGCCTCCAGGGTTGTTGCTGGGGCTTGGTGCCTGCACTATGAATCCACTGCTCCTGGAGGCCATTTTGTCCCATTTTGTTGCCCTTATTTTGCCCTTGTTGCTGTTGTTATTATTGCCATTGCTGTTGTTGCTTGATAGGACAGAGAGAAATCAAGAGAGGAAGGGAAGATAGAGAGGGGGAGAGAAAGATAGACACCTGCAGACTTGCTTCACCACCCATGAAGTGACCCTCCTGCAGGTGGGGAGCTGGGGGCTTGAACCGGGATCCTTTCACTAGTCCTTGTGCTTCATGCCATGTGTGCTGAACCTACTGTGCTACCACCTGCCCACCCCCAGTATGTAGTCTTATAATCAAGCAGGCAAGTTCAACTGGGAAACAGCATCTTCCCCCCTTCCCACCCCCCCACCTCCGCCACACATACACACACCCTGAGCCTGCCAGTCCCAGAGCTTTAAGCAAATGAGCTGTGGGGACCCAGTGCATGTTGGATGGGGGAGTGTCTAGGCTCTTAGGTCTTACACATACCTCCTGGCCAGCACAGACCCTTCCCATCACACCCCATTCCCCCTCACCATAACCTCCCCAAACACACACACTGCCTTAGCTCTGAATGTGGGTGGGCCTCTGTTCCCAAGACTACTGTTTATTCCCTCCACCCATGAGCCTCCCACTGGGACTCAGGGACTCAGGGCCTGGTATGTGGGCAGAATGATGCCCACCAAAACATGGTGCCCCCAGGGAGGTGCCCAACAGCTCAAGAGTGTATGGGGGGTGACCCCTGACCCCAACTGTGTCCTCCTACGTCCTGCCCGTGAGTGCTATGCCCACTACCCCACCCACCTGTCCTGCTCTTAGCTGAGGTTTACAAGCCTATGACGCCACACCTGAACACCCTGGCTAAGGCACTGGGGAGGAAGGTGGCATCTTCAGCACACAGTGGTGTCACCAGCATCGTGCCAGTCACGTGGTGGTTGTAGGTTACACTAGATACCCCACCCTGCCCCTAGGCTGGACTCAGTGGCCTGCCAGCAACTGGCCTGACCTGCCTTCCTCCTCACACTCCTGCCCCCCGGCCCCATAACTGGGCCTTCTCCCTGACAGTGACATGCAGGCGCCACCTGCCTGTTCTGTCAACGTCGGCACAATCTTTGCTCACTGAAGCCTGGTGGAGCGGAGCAACTAGTGCAGCCAAAATAGCTCCAGGCCCCTGGGAGCCCAGCAGAGGAGAAGGAGAGGTTTGGATTCCAGGTATGGTGGGGACAGCCTGGGGCCTCTGAGACCGCCTGGACTTGCCAGCTCAGGCCACAGCTTGGCCCAGGTCCCAGGTTCCTACACACTCAGGAAGGCTCCACACCCAGCTAGGAGCACACAGGCCTGGCTCCAGTGAGCCTGAGTGGGGAGTCTGGGGCAAGGACCAGCCTGGACTACCTTACCAGGCATGAGGAGAGCTGGGATCCAGGACCCCCTAGCTCTACCAGGAGAGCTGATGTGGGACCTGATGGGGAGGCTCTCAGGTGTCTCCCCACCCTGCACTGCCCACCTCCTCCCTGCCTAAGTACTAGATCCCCTGGTGCTTGGTTGAAAATTAGGTCCAGGCCCCTCACTGCAGGGTGAGTGACAGTCTGGGGCTGCCAAGCACCCTGGTGTCTCGTATGACCCCTTCTGGCCACTGCTGTCTGTTCCAGAGCACTGCTGTCTGGAGGTGGCAGTGCACCAGGTGAGGATCTAGAGCTGCAGCCTACAAGACCACAGTCTCAGGACATGTCCTTCAGGGGCTGAGTCTTCCCTGAAGGCACCTATGACAGAACCCCTAAAGCCTAGGGGAGGGTCCTCAGGTGCAGCTGATACAGGCTTCAGCCTGGTTGCCTCCATCCTCACCCCTGGTCAGTGAGCTACTTCTGAGCTGGAAGTGAGGATGGCCTAGAGGGGTGTGCTCCCAGAAGATTCCAGAACTTCAAGCCCAGCCCTGTGTTGCCATGTGGCCTGCTGTGCAATTTGGTATTAAAATCGGATGCTATTGCTAACTCCAGCAAAGCCTGGCCCCCAAGGGGAAACAGCTGTGGTGATGGGAGACAACTTCGCCTGGAGAGTGTGCCACACCCAGAGCTCCCGACCTCTCCAAAAAGGATGCAGAATGAGGAGGGGTCAGGCCAAGAAGTGCAAGAAGGTCAAACCATCCTCACAGCTAGGCCAGGAAGAGATTGGGGATGTAGTTCCTGACCAGGACACAGACCCCATCACACACTGGGGGACTGCAGCACCTCAAAATAGCCATGTGCGGGAGTCAGTTGTTGTTATACCTGGTTTAATACACACATTGCCATGAGTGAGGACCCAGGTTCAAGCTCCTATTCCCCACCTGCAGAGGGGAAGCTTCATGAGCGGTAAAGCAGGTCTGCAGGAGTCTGTCTTTCTCTCCCTCTCTATCTCCCCCTCCTCTCTCAATTTCTCTCTGTCCAATTAAATTGGAAAAAAATGGCTGCCAGGAGCAGTGGGTTCATAGTGCCAGCACCAAGCCCCAGCAATAACCTTGATGGCAATAAATAAATTAATTAATAGCCAGGTTATGGCTCTGCACCCCCACCTCCCAGAGCCTGTGCTCACAGTCCACCTTCTCACCCCCCAGTTTATGGGCTGCACCCCTGGTCCCCTCTGCCTCCAGCCCCACAGAAGCCCAGCCTCTCACCATGTCTGCCACATGCTCCCAAGGGAGCTCCCAGACCAGTGGGTGATCATCCAGGACAGCAGCCTAGGGTGTGTGGCTGGGTCGTGGCCTGGCCCCTAGTGGGACCCTCCACCTACCCAGCCTCAGGACTGGCCTGGCCCTTGTCTGAGACTCAGAGGGGAGACTGCCTCCAGCAGCTCTGCCACCCCAGGGAGAGGCTCTGACACACTGACTGCAAACAGCTGCTAGTTTCTTAGAGAGCAAAATAAATTGTTTTAACAGCAAAGCAGTTATTCTTCTTCATGCAGCCAGAGGCTAAGGGCCCAGGGAACTTCATGGAGTGGCCCTCATGCCTGCCCCACACCCTAGACTCTGAGTCAGCCTGCTCAGGAGTGACAGACCCCCATCCCCACCCCCAGAAGGAGACCCTTCTGGGCCTTGCATCCTCCTAGAGTCCCACTCCCTACTTGTCGCCAAGATCAGGGTTCCTGTCAACAGGCCCTACCTCCTCCTTCTTCACACTGCTGCTGTTCTAAGGGGGCCAGAGGAGTTTGAGGGGGGCTGGATATGCCTGGCCTTAGGGACCACACCACATAGCCCCATATTCCGGGGAGCTCCCAGGAGCACTGGAAGGTGGAGTGGAGCCTCAGAAGCCCCACCCAGAGCCTGGAGCCATGGCGTGCTCTGAGTGTGGCTAAGGGGACAGACAGGGCCCAGCTACCAGAGGCCAAGGACACTGATCAGCTGCCCCCCCTGCCCGGGACCCTGCTGTCACCTCTGCAGACCCCAGCCAAGTTTTACCCATTGGATCACATGTGTGCATGTGGACACATGTGGACATAACATACACAAGAGTGCACATGTGTCTGCTTGAGAGCTCTCGGTCTTGGTCTCTGGCCTATTCCCCATCCCCACCCAGGGTTCCCCACGCTGACACCCTAATCCCAGGTTCCCCATTGAGTTCAGTGAAGGGATTAAGGTCGAGGGGTCTGGCTCCATGGCAGGTATTACCCATGGCCAATGGGGCTACCCGTGAGGTCATATGTGCTCTGTGACTTTAGCTCTAAAAAAGAGCCCTAAGTGGTGCCTTGGGCAATGGGTAGAGGTCCCAGCCTGGGGAGGAGTCTAGGCTGAGCAGCTGCCCACACCACAGAGCAGGGTCCAGTACCCACGCTGGGCAAGGAGCCCCAGTTATGGACCCCTCCCCCACCACAACAAAGCAGCATCCCCAAACCCACCCTCCACTCAGCTCTTGAGCCAGCAGCGAGCGAGGCAGCCTCCACGAAGACAGGAAATCCATACTGAGCTGAGCGATGCTCCAGCGAGGTCAGACCTGCATGCTGGGAGAGAAGGGTAGGAGTCGGCCTCCCGCTCACTCCCATCTTAGCAGCTGGAAGCATCCACTGGCCAGAGCCAGCAGCCCACGTGCCTTCTGTAAACTCAGCTGGGCCAGGTCCTCTTACACTGAGGGTCACATGCTTTGTCACTACCCACCCCAGCACAAAAACAAGCGTAGCCTTGGTGATCAAGATGGAACCCAATCAGGCCCCTCCCCTGCCTGATCCAGGGCCTGGCAGAGCTTCAAAGGCCCAGCAGGGTCTCTACCACTGCCCCAGGCACAGCCCAGCCCCTGGGGGAGGCATCACCTTGGAGATCATCTGCCTCCCACCCATGCTCTGTTCAGTTCAGAGAGGCCCCTCTGGGCTCTCAGAATCCTTTCAGGAAACTGGGGGTACTGGTCACCAGGTGACACTGGGAATCAGTCTCCGCCAATCCTCAGACCCTGCAGTCAAGTGCAGGGAGCAGGGAGACTTCTGATCTGGGAGAGAAATGAAGTGGGGATGGGATTGAGTCCCCTCGTGGAGGTAGAACAGAGGTTGCTTCAGTCCAAGGGAGACTTTTGGGGCTGGGCAGTGGCACACCTGGTGCAGCACATGCTTTATAGTGCTCAAAGACCCCAGTCCCCACCAGCATGGAGGCGAGGAAGCTTCACAAGTGTCGAAGCAGTGCTGCAGGTCACTCTTTCTCCACCCCTCCTCCTCCTCCTTCCTCTCATTTTCTCTCTGTCCCTATCAAAAAATAATCAAGTAAGTAAAATATTTTTAGAGGGGGAAGAGACCAGCCTCCTTGCAACCCTGCAGGCCAGGGGACAGTGGCTGCATGCTGTCCTGCCCTAGACATATCCCTTTCATGGGCTTGGAGTATACAGACAGACAGAGCCGCTAGGTTTTGGTGGCAAGGCCTTCTGCCTCCCATCCTGTTGCTGCTACTGCTGCTTCGGTGTAGGGGTGTATAGGGTGGCTGCCCCCCTCCCACCCTGTATCAGTGGGGATGAGTGTGCTAAGCTGACATGACAAGCATCCCCAAATCTTAAAGCAACAGAGGAGGGTATGGATAGGGGTGCTGCTATTCTTAGTCATTCAGTGACCCAGCTTGGAGGACAGCACCTGTCTGGGACACTGCTGGATTCCAGACAGAGAGAACAATAGCACCTCCAAATGCGCATATGCCCTGTCCCACTCCTGCCCACAGCCCCTGGGCCTGAGCTGGACACACAGCCCCCACACCTGAAGGCCTGACCTCCAGCTGGAAACCTTTGAGTAGTAGCACTGGAGCTCCTGCTCCCAGCTCTCACTGTGCCAGCAGCTATAGGGTGGGGGGAGGCACCCTGCCCACCACACCCAAAAAGGGGAGTATCTACAAGAAATGCTGGCAGTCCATCAAGACTGGCATCTACAACAAACCCCACCTACCCTTGGGACCCTCTAGTGCTTGGCCCCTGCCATCACCTGGGGCAACCCTGCATCGGTGCATTCTTCCTTTGCTCACTCTCTTACACTCATTCATTCACAAACACCCCTGAGACACTCCCTCCCGGTGAAAACAGACAGCCCACAGGGGAGCAAGCTTGTCTCCTGAGGAGAGAGGCTCTGATTCTATCAGTTGCTTCTTCCAGCCCCACCTCTGCCAAGGTTCCCGGGAACCCAGGGGGTCTGTGTGAGCTGCACCAGTCCCAGGTGGGAATGAGGTGCAGGAGATCTTCAAGGAGATGTCTTCCCTAGAGGCTGATGTGTGCCTGGGGCAGCAGGGGGGACCCTGCAGGGGCCTTTCAGAGCTTGTCTGGAGGTTCTGTAGGGAGCACTGCCATGTGTATATCTTCCTCCTAAGAAAAGTCTGTCTGTTTTATTTATTTTTTATTATCTTTATTTATTGCATAGAGACAGTCATAAATTGAGAGGGAAGGGGGTGATACAGAGAGAGAGAGAGACAGAGAGACTATTGCAGCCCTGTTCTACCATTCGTGAAGCTTTCCCTTTGCAAGTGGGGACCAGGGGCTTGAACCCAGGTCTTCCTGTACTATAAGGTGTGCTCTCTCTCATGCTTGAGGCTCCAACATCCCAGGTTCAATCCCCCACATCACCATAAGCCAGAACTGAACAGTGTTCTGTTTGGTTTTTTTTTTTAAAAAAAGGTGTGCTCTCAACCAGAGGCACCACCATCCAGCCCCAAAAGGTCTGTTGTTATTTGGGGGACTCATCTACCGAGTAGGGGTGCACATACAGCCACAGGGAGGAAGGGGACATCTTTGTAGCCAACCAAATCATCTGAGCTAACCCTGGCAATCAGTGGGGTACAGATCACCCTCACATCCTAAGGGGGTCTTTATAGGTTTGCCAGCCCTGGGAGCCAGCAGGGAAGGGAGCAGGGGACAAAGCAGGAGGCTGCAGGAAAGAGTGGCATAGATTCCCTCCTGGACAACAGCCTTGTGCTGCTGCCTCACGGCAGGGGCCTGACCCCTGACCTCTGGTGCTTGGTGCAGAGCAGGCCTGGACGTCACCAGCTGGCTGAAGAGAAGCATCCCAGCCTCTGCTGAGTCCTGAGTCTTAGCACACAGCCTGCGGCTGGTATAGCGTAGGTGCTCACTAAACAGCCCTGAGGAGGGCACATGGTCACTTTTCTTATACACACAGGACACTGTCCCAGTCCCACAGGGCTGCACCCACTAGGCTGGCTTGGTCTGAGAGCCCTGGGGCTCCGTGGGGAGGGGAAGCTGTGCAGTCTGAAGAGGCATGTTGTTATTAGCAGGAGATGAATAATTAATGCTACGGCGCCTTTGAAACTGTTTTGGTTTTTTTTTATTATTATTTTATTTTAAACCTTTTCTTCTATGTATAGCAAGAGCACTTCCGCTCGGCACCAAATTTATTTTCTTAATAAACATGGCAGTTATTTATTCAATCACTGGGGCTCCCCAGGGCAGACTGGCAAAGAGTGGAAGCCACCACCATCAGCACTGCCTCCCACCGGCTGGGAGTTCAGAGCTCAGAGTGGCGGGCAGGGTAGGGAGAGGCTAGCCAGTGAGTGGCTGCAGCTTGGGGCACCTGGGCCTTGTACCTCACTGGCTCCTCCCACCCATACCCACCCCACAGATGCAAACCCATCACAGGCTTGAGAAGGGATGGACTCAGGCGCCAGGATGTAGTGTACCTGGTGAAGCGTACTATGCAGAAGGACCCATGCAAGGATCTGGCTTTGAGCCCCCAGCTCCCCACCTGCAGCAGGGATGCTTTATAAGCAGTGAAGCAGGTCTGCATGTATCTATCCTCTTTCCCTGTTCATCTCCCTCTCCCTTCTCAATTTCTCTCTGTTCTATTGAATAAAATGGAATGGAGGAGGAAAAGGGGACTCCAGACAGACTGAAATTACACAGGCTGGGCAGCACTCCAGGAGGGGTTGGAGATACCCATGGCAGGTCACCTGTCCCACCAGCAAAGCCTGAGCGGGCTTAGGGATGCCAGGCCAGTGGCCCCAGGCGAGTTTCATACTGTGGGCCATGAGCCAGGTCCAGCTGAGCTTCCCCTCAACCAGCTGGAACTTGGGCACTCCATCAACCCTGTGATTCTCTGGGCCAAGAGTCAGCCAGCATTCCTTCTCTCGGTCCTCAGTGCCTGTCCTCAAATCCCATTACTTGCTGCTTTTGCAGAGAATAAGTCAGAAGCACTTATTTTTAAATCACAAGCTTGGGAGAGAGTATGGGTGGTAGAAGAAGAAGAAGAAGAAGAAGAAGAGGAAGAAGAAGAAGAAGAAGAAGAAGAAGAAGAAGAAGAAGAAGAAGAAGAAGAAGAAGAAGAAGAAGAAGAAGAAAAATCAATACACAAATGCCCTATCTCTAAGAGCACCCTCCCAGACCGAGAGGCTGAACATGTCTGGCCTGCTCTTCCCAGCCAGTACCCAGGGGAGGTCGTCAGGGGCCCTGGGTGCTCATCTGCCCAGCAGCGGGGTCTCAGTAAGGATGTGGAGCTAAACAAAAGAATGAAGATGTAGCCAGTTGTTTCTTTCAAAAAAAAAAAAAAAGAACAAGTCATCATTAATTTTTTAAAGTGTGCAATATTGTCCTCAACAAAACCCATGAAATATGCGTTGTCTGTCCCTAATAAATATTTTCCAGATTAACTATTTGTAATGCTATCAATTATTTATCTCCATATATGGAGGATGCCTAATTTGTAATAAGATGCAGAAAGGGTTTTAATTTTTCTGCACAATATATGAAATGGAGTTTCTGACTAATACATGAATAAATTGACTCTAATCCCTTCCTGTCGTGGGGTACGGTATTGTTTTAGGTATAAATCTCTTATTTTATAGATGTTTTCAAAAATTAATCTTCAATATTTAAGGATTGGCATAAATCTCTGTAATGGGGCTTTTTCAGTAGGTTCATATTCATAAGGCTTCTTGTTCCTACACGTCCCCCCAAATCATCAGGCACATGTGCCAAAGTCATGCCAGGACTCCATAAGCACTCACAAATGCTCATAATTTACAGAATAGATGCTGTGTTGGTGTAATGAGCCAGCACAAGGCCCATTGGCAGCAGGAGGCACAGTGCCCGGCCTGGTTCCTCTGACAGTGGGCTGCCAGCTTGGCACTGGGGGAGGGAGGCAAAGGGCAGGACAGGCCCATCCCACAGCTGATCCCCACACAGCTGGACTCTTGCCTGTGTGGCCCAAAGGTTTGGGAAGGAGAGCAAAGAACTGAACAGCACAGACTCAGGAGAGCCAACTTGTGGCTGGGTAAGGGCCAGTGAGAGCACGGCTGGCAGGGGAGCAAGCCAGAGGGACGTAACTGTTAACTGCAGACTTTAACTACACAAAATCCCTGGGCACAGGCGATGCCAACAGAATCCAGCGGCTGTGCACAGAGAACCTTTCCCACCCTGGACACTGGGGACAGATGTGTAATAGTGACATTGGAGGGGTAACCACCTCAGGCCACATACTACCAAGCCAGGAAGACTTCCCAGACGTGGTACACTGTAGGCTGGGGATACGGGGGGGTGGGGGGTGGGGGGGGGTAGCAGGTAATCATGCCATCAGCTCACAATGTGACCCCAGTGAGTCTGTTTCTGCCCTGAACCTCTCTTTCTTCTGGAATCAGTTTTAACTTCCTGTGAGGCTGTGTGTCAGTCACTAGGCCAAGCTGGCCACCCCCAGCTTCCCTGCAGAACAGGGCCATTGGCTGGCAGGAGAGCTAATGCCCCAGGCATCCAGGGAGGACTTGCATCATGGAACTGGGTTTTGGGTCCCTGGAGATGTTTCCCTGGGACTTTTCACATAGGAGCAGGAGGCAAGGCCCTTCCTCATGGAGGGAGTCTGAGAGCACATGTCCAGCCCTAGAGCCAAGGAGTCAGCTTGAGGACTAGCCAGTGACAAGGTTGATGGTGAGAGAAGTGACCAAAGGAGCTAGAAAGTGTCAAGTGTTGGAAGCTGGGGCAGTGGGTGGTGGCACACCTGATTAAACACACATGTTACAATTTGCAAGAACCTGAGTTTGAGCTCCCGGGTCCCCACCTGCAGAAGGAAAGCTCTGTGAGTGGTGAATCAGTGTTGCAGGTATCTCTCTGTCTCTCTCCGTCTCTATCACCCCCTCGCCCCTTGATTTCTGACTGTCTCTATCAAATAAATAAATAAAATATAATATTTAAAAATTGAGAGTTGGAGGCTGGGAAGTGATGCATTTGATTAAGCTCACATAGTACAAAGCACAAGGACCTACATAACATTCATGAGGACATGGGTTTGAACCCCTGGCCCCCAGATAAGAGAGAGTGGAGTGCCTACAGCAGGGGAGCTTCATGAGCAATGGAGCAGTACTATGGTCTTTCTTTCTTTCTTTCTTCTCTCTCTTTTTTAACCAGAGCACAGCTTAGCTCTGGCTTATGGTGGTGTAGGGGATTGAACCTGGGACTTTGGAGCCTCAGGCATGACAGTCTCTTTGCATAACCATTATGCTATCTGCTTTTGCCCTATGTGTCTCTTCTTTCTCTGTCTCTCTTTTCTCCATCTTTCTCTCTGTGTGTGTCTTTCATCATCTATTTTTAAAAATCAGTAGCCAACCAAGAGAAGTACAAGAATCAAGAACTAAGGGGAAAAAAACCTTGAGACAAGAAAGGGAAATGGGGGGGAATGGCAGAAGGTAAAACAGGACAGTTACAAAAGGACAAACAGTAAAGATTCCTCCTGTGTGAGGTGCAGAAGTGGGCGGACTCCTAGAGACATAAAGAGGGAAGGGGTGTGGCCCAGAAGGTGGTGCAGCAGGTTCAGGATTCAATTCTCAAGTATGAGGTCCTAAGTTTGATCTCCAGCACATGTGCCAAAGTGATGCTCTGGGTCTCTCTCTCTCTCTCTCTCTCTCTCTCTCTCTCTCCTTATTTTCCTCCTATATCATAAATAAATTTAAAAGAAAAAGAGACAAATATAAAATAAAAAGAAAGGAGCATGGTGGCAGGAATTGGGAAAGGGACTCAGAGCTGCTACTTAATGGGGGGGGTGAGTTCAGAGGGGGGACAGAAAAAGAACTCCGCAGAAGTGTGCTACTAGTTGCCTGTGTGAGTGTGTTTAATGCTGGTGCAGTGCACACTCTAAAATGGTTACAATAGTAAATTCTCTGTTGTGTGTATTTTGCCACATTAAGGGGAAAAAAAATCCCCCTGCCATAAAACTCCAGCACCATATGTCTATATGCCATATTAGATTTTTTAAAAAAATCTATAAAAATAGGTCTCTTTGTTTCACGCTAGGATTACTTACTATGCAGCATCATCTACTGAGGGAACGGCCTGAATATGCAATCTTTGACTCAATCAATGGATCAGTTTAGGGGGAAAAAAAAAAAGTAGGACAGGGAGGGAAAGAGCATAAAATAGGACCCATAAAACTGACAAGTGAAGCAGGACCCGGCCAGGCGTGCATGCTGTCAATGTTTTACATCATCCTTCTAGAAGGCAGTGCCCTCGCGTGAAACAAGACAATGACATGCCTCCTGCAAGCCATGGTGGAAACTGGGGAGGGATGTGGGGATGATAAACTCTGATTTAACACCCTGGGATGGGGCAGCTTCTCCAGGCTTATGCTAACTTGGGGACACAATATCTAACATGGCAGGCTCCAGGTGGACTCAGGCACTAAGGGGTGGAGTTACTAGAAAAAGAAACAGGCTGGGGGTAAGGCAAGGGTAGACAGCTAGTGGTTATGCAAAAAGACTCTCATGCCTGAGGCTCCAAAATCCCAGGCCCAAATCTTCCCTCTCCCCAACCCTTCATGAGTCAGAGATGATCAGTGCTCTTATAAGAGAGAAAGAGAGGAAGAAAGGAAGAAAGGAAGGAAGGAAGGAAGGAAGGAAGGAAGGAAGGAAGGAAGGAAGGAAGGAAGAGAGAGAAGTGGGGAGAGGGAGGAAGGAAGGAAGGAAGGAAGGAAGGAAGGAAGGAAGGAAGGAAGGAAGGAAAGAAGAAGGAAGGAAGGGGGGGGGAAGGAAGGGAGGAAGAGCCTGGGGGTATGAATCGACCTGCCAATGTCCATGTCCAGTGGAGAAGTAATTACAGAACCCAGAGTTCCCACCTTCTCCAAACCAAAATGAATGTTGGTCCATACTCCCAGTGAGGGAGTCGAACTGATAGGGGAAGATGACCAGAAGGCTCTGAACTCCAACTCTACCAGGACCCAGAGAAAGAAGAGGGGAAAAGGAGGGACATTTGGATGGAGTAATAGGTGTATGTGTGACTTGGAAAGGAAGAGAAGAGGGGACCACTGGGCGTGGGGAAGTGGGAAAATCTATACAAATATAGGCAGATAGTTGTAGAAATAATAGTTCACCCATCTCTGCAGCCTTGGGAGAACTGCTGTAGTTTCCAGTGGAGGGGATGGGGACACAGAACTCCGGTGGTGGGAACAGGGCTGTACCCCTGTTATCTTATAATTTTGTAAATCAATATTAAATCATAAATAAAATTTTAAAATAATTATCTGTTTTTAAAAGGGGGTAGGGTTTGGTGTATAGGAAGTAGCCCATGTCAAAAGGCTGCTCCAAGGGAGGGCTCCTCCTTTCCACAACAACCCACCCCCAGGCCACCCAGAGTTGGTGCAATGGACTTGAGTGGACTTGACAGCTGCTCTCCTCACATATGAAATCTAGGCCCACCCAAGGGTCATTCGTGAGTGCTGAGGCAGAATCCTGGGAGGAGCGGTAGCATGGCTTAGTGTTAGGAGAGGGTTGGGGTGTCTATTTTGTTATCTCTCCCCAGTAGCCCGAAAATAGCTTGGCTGGAAAAGCACAGGACTTGCATGCCTGAGGCTCCCAGTTCAATCCTCAGTGTTTTCTTTTTCTCTCATATGAAACTCTTTCTTTTTTTTTAGAGTTACTTTTCTAGGGTTTCTTCATCTCCTTCTCTTCCTCGTCCTCTTCCTTCTTCTTCTTCTACCTCCAGTGTAAATCTGGGGCTATCTGCTTCTGCCTTATATATCTTCTTTCTCTGTCTCTCTCTTCTCTATCTTTCTCTCCTCCATCTTTACCTCGAGTGTAAAGCTCAGGCTCAGTACCTGCACTATGAATCCACTGCTCCTGGAGGCCATTTTTTCCATTTTGTTGGTGCTCTTGTTATTGTTGTTGTTGTTGTTGTCGTTGGATAGGACAGAGAGAAATGGAGAGAGGAGGGAAAGACAGAGAGGGGGAGAGAAAGATAGACACCTGCAGACCTGCTTCACCGCCTGTGAAGCAACTCCCCTGCAGGTGGGGAGCCAGGGGCTCGAACCGGGATCCTTATGCTAGTTGTTGTGCTTCATGCCACATGCACTTAACCCGTTGTGCTACACCCAACTTTCTCTTCTTCTTTTTTTAAAATTTTTATTTATAAGATGGAAATATTGACAAGGACATAGGATAAGAGGGGGTACATTTCCACACAATTCCCACCACCAGAACTCCGTATCCAATCTTGTCCCTTGAAAGCTTTCCTATTCTTTATCCTTCTGGGAGTATGGACCCAAGATCATTATGAGGTGCAGAAGGTAGAAGGTCTGGCTTCTGTAATTGCTTCTCTGCTGGACTTGGGCATTGGCAGGTGGATCCATACTCCCAGCCTGTTTCTATCTTTCCCTAGTGGAGCAGGGCTCTGGAGAGGTAGCATTCCAGGACACACTGATGATGTCATCTGCCCAGGGAAGTCAGGTTGGTGTCATGGTATCATCTGAACCTGGTGGCTGAAAAAGAGTTAAGATGTAAAGCAGAACAAATTGTTGACTAATCATGAACTTAAAGGCAAGAAAATTACAGATGAAGATTTGGAGTCTCCATTTTGAAAAAGCTAGTAAGTCAATTTTAGGTATATTCCAGGGGGCCCATGACTTTACTAGTTTTTGCCTGAGCCTGATATCTAATATGCAGGTGGACTCAAAGTATTGTCTGGGGAGATGGTGTCATAATTGGAAAAAGGACTAGAAAATTGGGATTCTTCTTTTTAAAAAAATATTTTTACTAACTTATTATCGGATACAACCAGAGAGGGAGAGAAAGGGAGGGAGAGAGACAGAGAGACACCTGCAGTCCTGCTTCACTGCTCGTGATGCTTTCCTCCTGCGGGTGGGGAACAGGGGCTCAAACCTGGGTCCTTGCTCACTATAATGTATGCATAAGTGTGCCAGCTTGCCCCCCCCTTCTCATATGAAACTCTGTGTATCTCATATGAAATAAACCTTTAAACTAAAATTTCTCCAGAAATCATAGAAATGACTTAACTGGTAGGACAGCAGACTTGCATGCCTAAGGCTCCCAGTTCCATCTCCAGTACCACATGTACCAGAAGGCTGCTCTGGATTGTCTCTATATCTCATGTGAAACTCTCTCACATGTAATAAATAAAATAAATAAATCTTTTTTTTTAATTTCTCTAAACAGAAACAAAACATCCCATGAGAATCAGAGACCATGTGAAGAAAGATATACAAGTAGGACCTTAGGGAGGGGTCAAGTCCCCTTGGCCTCTGCCCTCCCTCCACACCCAGGCACTCTGGTAGCCTGAGCAATTCTAGTGAGTTTCAAGCCCGGATGGGCTCAGTGGAGGAGCAAGCAGCCCTGGCTGGCAGTGGGGGTCCCACGCCGATAGAGGTAGCTTGTCTATAAGTAGCTGCTAGGCAGACCCTCCTGCCCTGTGTCCAGGGTCTTCCCAATAGTCACAGTACATGTGGACATCAGGCATTTTATTTTCTACATGCCGAAGCTCTGACACTGTGGGCCCTTGCTGACCTTGGAGGGATCCTTCCCTGGGCTCTCCAGCCCCTGGAAGTGTTTTTCTCAAGTGGCCTCTGCTGTGTGGTGTACTCCCTGCTCTTGGAACCTGTGGGAAACAGTTTTCCTCATGACAGTCACCTTCTGATCTGATGACTCTGCCACACTTGAATAGTAATAAAAACTTCCATTGAAGATAGGCAGCCCAGTTACCCAGAAGGTAGGTATCATGGTGGATAAAGCATTGGACTCTTCCTAGAACCCCACCTCCCCAAAGGTCTATCCCACTAGGGAAAGATAGAAACAGGCCGGGGTGGGCCGGGTGGTGGCACACCTGGTTGAGCACACATGTTACAATGCACAAGGACCCAGGTTAAAGCCCCCAGTCCCCACCTGCAGGGGGAAAGCTTTGCAAGTAGTAAAGCAGGGTTGCAGGTGTCTCTCTGTTTCTTTCCCTCTCTGTCTCTCCCTTCCGCTCAATTTCTGAATGTCTATCCAATAAATAAATAAAAATATAATAAAAATTGGAAAAGAAAGAAAGAAAGAAAGAAAGAAAGAAAGAAAGAAAGAAAGAAAGAAAGAAAGGAAGGAAGGAAGGGAGAGGCCGAGGATATGGATCGACCTGTCAACGCCCATGTCCAGCGGAAAAGCAATTACAGAAGCCAGAACTCCCATCTTCTGCACCCCATAAAGAATGTTGGTCCATACTTTCAGAGAGATAAAGAATAGAGAAGCGTCCAATGGAGGGAATAGGATACAGAAATCTGGTGGGAATAGTGTGGAAACCTACCCCTTTTGTCCCCTTAACCCACAACCTTATCAATCATTATTAAATCACTTAAAAAAAAAAAAAACATTGAACGCTTGAACATGAAATCCCGAGTTCACTCCTTGGCAATGCATGTGACAGAGTGATGCTCTGGTTCTCTCTACACATATATCCCTGTGTTAATAATGAATAAACATTCTTTTATATTTTTATTTATTTACTATTGGACAGAGACAGAGAGAAGTTGAGAGGATGGGGGAGAGATAAAGATGAAGAAAGACAGAGAAACACCTGCAGACCTGCTTTGCCACTTGAAAATCTTGCCCCCTGCAGATGGGGACCATTGGCTTTAACCTGTGTCTTTGCGCACTGTAATGTGTGTGCTTAACCAGTTGTGCCACTGCATGGTCCATAAACAAATCTTCAAAAATAATAAAGCAAGTATCCTAGACTGAAGAGATAGGTCAGCATTAGAGTGCAGGACTGGCATGTGTGAGGTCCAGGTTGGTTCCCCAACACTGCACATGCCGGAACTCAGCAGTGATCGGCTTTCTTCTCTCATGAAAATAAATGAATAGGTCTTTAAGAGTAAATCCACCAAGCAGGCAGCCCATGATGACTTTACAGTGGCATGGAGGACATAGGGGTAGGTAAGGACAGTGACCCCATCACTCCCAGCCACCTGACTTTCTTGCTTGGTGAGAGGCAGGCTGCAGAGGGCAGGGCAGCCTCCCCTTTGGGCTACTGAAACAAAGTGCACACATACATACACATATGTATACACATTCACATACAAATACACACTCATGCACACACATTCACTCACACACACGTACTTATACATACACACACTCACACATATACACACACACTCATAGACTCACATACACTCATACACACGCACACACTCTCACACATACTCAAACATACATACACACTCACACACATACATACACTCTCTCACACACACACACACACACTGTCAGACACACCAATGGCACAAATACCAGTAGACAAATGGGGTGGTGTGAGGTTGCCCAGAGCAACCTGTGTGAAAGACTATCTGCTCAATACTGGGGGTGGAGGTCCAGGGAATGCAGGCCCAGGGCTTCTGGGACAGTGACCTCTGGCTCATCTCAACATCAACTGCACTGGGAGGTCCTTCTGCTCTGGCCTGTGTGTTGGACACAGCTGAGGCTTCTGTAGTTGAGACACTGGTAGGCTAGGGAGGGAGATCAGACTGCAACCACGGTGACACAGACCCCCAATTTCCCTAGGGGGCTCCCCATCTTGGACTTCGCAGGCAGGAGAATCCGTCTCCATGATGATGACAGGCAAGCTGCAGTGCTGGCAGGTATCGACCAGAAAGTCATGTCAGCAGAGAAACCTTGGGGCTGATGGAGCCCCAGGGAGGGATGGCCACACGGCCCAGAGTGCTTGGGGAAGATGGAGTCAGGAGAGGTTCCAGTACACAAGAGGGAAATGTAGCCATATGCCCCTCGACCCTACTCTAGATTGTTGTGTGGGCTCCCAGGTCTAGTCCTGGGGTGAGCCTTCACATGACTCTCAGGCCCAGAGCTCCAGTGAGCTGAACACAAAAGACAAGAGCAGGGAAGACTGGGAGGCTGGATTTTGGGAAGGGGATTAAGGATGAGGAGAGCAGTGGAACTGCAGGTTTGGGGTGACAGTGACCTGTTGGCCATGGCAGACAGGGAGAGTCCTGTGCTGAACCTTGCATACGTCCTTTCTGAGAGCCTCTCAGGTATGTGGTCTTGGTCATCAGTCCCATGTAGGGGGCCCTTGGAAGTGGGTGCCACAGCCAGCATGCTGCCGGGAGACCACAAATGTAGGTGGGGCCTGGCTCCTTGGACTATTGGAGGGGGGCTTTGGAGGGCTGCTTTGCATGCTGGGTGGGCACAGGCAAGACCCTCCCCACACACACACACCTGGCCTTCTTCCTCCTTAGGGGAACTGGGTAGAAAGTATTGTAGTATTGGAGTCACAGAGCAGAGGCCCTCTGCACCTCAGAGACCATGACCTTGAGCTCCCTGTGGTCAGCTGCCCTGGGGGCTAGGGAGGCACCAACACTTAGCCTCTAATCAACACTTAGGTGAGGCTGTGTCCCTGCATAGGCAAACCCCAGCCACCCACACTGCCCCTCCTGAGCTTAGGGGTCACCTGTCAGTCTTCAGCTTTGCTCACAGTGTCCAGTGTGGACACCACCTATACCCAAGGGCCCAGTGTGTCTGTCCTGAGCTCCTGCATCCCAGTAGTGGGCACCCTAACATGCCACAGAAGGATCTATCTATTACCCCCAGGGCTAGAGGTGGGATTCAAACCCGACTCAACAAATACTGGCTTCACAGACCCCCTGTGCCTTCCTACAGTGCTGGGGAGTAGGAGTATGGCAAAGTCCTGGCCTGCCACCAGCACCAGGTGTGTGTATGTGTAAGCACGCATGCATGTGAGCTCCACATGCCCAAATCATGGAGACTGTCCTGAGAACCAGCCCCTAGAAGGACTTTGGTCCTTTAATGATCTAGTGTCATTAGAATCTTTTAAATATTTATTTATTTATTATTGGATAGAGACAGAGATAAATTAAGAGATATAAAGAGAGACAGAGATACCTGCAGCCCTGCTTTCCCCACTCATGAAGCTTCCCCCCTGCAGGGGTGGACCAGAGGTTCGAACCTGGGTCCTTGAGCACTGTAGTGTGTATGCTTAACTAGGTGTGCCACTGCCTGGTCCTATGTCATTATAATTTCAAAGTGTCTTAGGAACAGATTTCTTTTTCTTAAAAACAAATAAATAAATAGATAAATAAATAAACAAAACAAATATTCCATTATCTTGCTTTAGTGAGAGAAAGAGAGTAGAGCCCTGCTCAGCTCTGGCTGATGATGGTACTGGGGATTGAACCTGGGACCTCAGGGCCTCAGGGCCTCAGGCATGAAATCTAGTACTGTAGTATCTCCTCAGTCTTCCCCTCCTCTCTCCATTTCTATCTGTCCTATCTAATGACAACGACATCAATAACAATAACAAAAATAACTACAACAACAATAAAAAAAAACAAAGGCAACAAAAGGGAAAATAAATAAATATTAAATTTTTTAACTTATTATCTATTTATTGGATAGAGACAGCTAGAAATCGAGAGGAAAGAGAGTGATATAGAAGGAGAGAGATAGAGAGACACCTGCAGCACAGCTTCACCTCTCACAAAGCTTTCCCTCTGTGGGTTGGGACCAGGGGCTTGAACCTGGGTCCTTATGCATTATAACTTTTGTGCTTAACCAGCTGCACCACCACCTGGCCCCCTTCTTCCAGTTTCTTAAAAGTCTTTCTATCCTGTTAGTAGACCATGTGTTGTCAGCTCCTTCCAGCCTTTGTCCCCCTCTGAGTTTGGGGAGCAGAGGGGAGGTCACAGTGGCTTGGACACCTTGAGTCATCCCGTAGAACTGGAGAAGCAATTATTTCTTTCTGAGAAAAAAAAAAACAACTTCCTAACAGTCCTTGTGATAGCTTCAGCTACTCCTACGTCCTGGAAGACCAGCTCCAAGCCAGGCTGGAAGGTGACAGGGAGGGGGCTGGACAGTTTAACATACATATCACCATGCACAAAGATCTAAGTTAGAGCCCTCGCTCCCCACCTGAGGGGGAAAGCTTCACAAGCGGTGAAGCAGGTCTGCAGGTGTCTATCTTTGTCTCTATCTCCTCTTCTCTCTCAATTTCTCTCTATCCTGTCAGTAAAATATAAAGAAAAAATGGATGCCAGGAACAGTGGATTCATAGTGCCAGCACCAAGCCCCTGGTGGCAATTAAGAAGGAGGAGGAGAAAGAAGAAGAAGGAAAAGAAGAAGGAGAAGGAGGAAAAGGAGAAGAAGAAAGTGGTGATAGAGAAAACAGGGTTCCTCCTACATCCTGGGACGCTGATAAGTGAAGTTCAACACTTGAGCAAAGTCAAGTAATGGGGTGGCAGGATGGTCCAGGCCACCAGCCTGAATCACAGCCACCTGGGGCCAGACTACCTGAGAGGAGCTATGAGCTGGGGTGGACAAGGGGCCCAAGTGCACCTGCCCCAAAAACCTCTCTGAGTGTCCTATCTGCCCGTGCTGTGGCTGTCACTCCTTGCCACCCCAGGCTGGAGTGGCTGCCTGAGTGACAGCAATTAGGGCCTTGGCTGGCAGAGCCTCCCGCTCCCCCAGAGCACCTGCTATGGCAGCAGCTCCCCGGGGGCCACGCTCCGGCAGTGGCTGAGGCTCTTGGAATCTGCTTCTTGCTGCTGTAAAAATGGAAACATCCCCTACGTGAGATACAAGCTGGCAAGAAGAACGCCGCTGTGAAATCTCACACCCCGAAGCAAGGTGGGGTGGGCGGCGGCCGGGGAAGAGCGCTGAGAACCCCAGGGATTTCAGGAACGAGGTGCAGACCCCCCAGTCACACAGCCCCTCCAAGAACATGGGCCCAGGGCCCTCCCTGTCTTGAGTGGCTGTATTTCAAAAGAAAAAAAAATGCCAACAGAGCCAACCTCACCCAGCTTTCTGTTCCCTCTGGAGCTTAGAGGTAGCTGTGAGGAAGGTGGAGGGGAGTGCTGCCCAGGGATGGGGAGGGGAGGCAGCCACGCCAAAGTGAATAGCCTCTGGTGCCCAAAGAAGCAGGGCTAAGTGGGCAACTCAAATCCCACTGCCAGGGGCTAGTGATGCTGTGTCAGTGTGGTGTGGAGAGTCCCCAAGAGTGCCAGGCGAGTGCTAGCCAGGGCCTTGAGCCAGCCCAGGACACTGACTGTGACCCCCAGAAAAGGCAAAGTTGGTGGCAGGCATCCAGATGAGACAGTCTGACAGCACAGGCCCCAACTTGGTGTCTCCCCGCTTTCCTGGCCAGGATGCACACCCCCCCCGGCACTGCTCAGCTACAGGCTTGGCACCCTGGACCTGAAATCTTTGTGCTAACTCAACCAGCGCCTGCAAACACCCACCAGTGTGAGGAGCCCATTCTGTGTGTGTGAAACGCCCCCACCCAGGCGAGCTGTTCTCACCCCCAGCTTCACAGAGAACATTGCACAGTGCCTGCTTGCTCTGCCGGTGGTGGATGCTGGCCAGAGGAGGAGGTTGTGTCCGGTGCCTCAGGCCCAGGCACACCCCTGAAGAACCCAGGTTCCACTAGGTCTTTTGTGGGCTGGGAAATAAGGGATCCTTCTGGGGGTCAGGGGTAGAGGGAGTGGTCAGATACCACCTGCTGCAGGTCTGGGCTGTTGGCATGTCTTCTGCAGGGCTGCTGACTGTCAAGGGGCTAAGGAAGGTGAGGTGCTCCCTCCAGCCCCCAAGCCCACACCCAGCTCCCAGGCTGGTAATGATCACCCTGCTCATATCATCTGGCCGAGGGGTCCCCTTTGGACTGCACTGGTCATGTGGGTGTGTTGGTCATTGCCAGGAAGCAAGCAAGTCTGGTTTTAGGGCTACCAGCAGATGATCTCACTCATAGAGAGAGAGTATAAATAATTAAAACAAGCGAACTTGGAAGAAGAGTCATCACAATAGCCAAATTGACTCTCAGACTTGGTGAAAACTGTGATGGTTATCAGAGGGTGAGGAGAGAGAGGGCGACGAGAAGAGGGTCTTTCAGTGTGAAAGCCCTGGAGCATTGGTTGTGGCTGCAGTAAGTCTTAGACAGACAGACAGACAGACAGACAGACAGACAGACACACACACACACACACACACACACACACACACACACACGAAACTATAGTCCTAGCATTCCATAATGCTGTAATCCCATGTTCAATTAATAAAAGTACTTAAAAAGACTGCCAAACACTTGCTTACCCGCTTTGGCCACCCCCACTATTAAAGCTGATTCAAAACAAAAACAAAATCAAAAAGTATTCTAGGACCAAGGAGTCCTCATAACAGAAGCACCTAAGGCTTGCATCAAAGTGGTCCCAGATTCACCACCTAAAGAGGGCCTGAGCTAACCAGGGAAGGGAAAGGTTGTGTGGTAAACAATTTGACAGGGTGGGTGGTGGGCTGGAAGCCACTGGTGTGTTTACTCAGCTGCCAAGCCTGGCCACACACAGAGCTGAGTGGTGCTCTGGTCAAAAAAAAAAAAAAAGTTTGTTTGTTTTCCCCAGGAATCCAAAGTCACATGGATGTGAAACTGGGACCACAGTCACCCACATGTGCATACACCCTCACACAGTCATCCCCATGGGGTGAGTCATCTGCACACTCACACGTGTACTTCAAGCACACGTTCTCACATCCACGTGCACTTTGCACGCCACTGGCACCCTGACACCCACACCTGCACACAACACGCCTGAGCTCTCTCACACACACACCCTCACACATGTACTAGCATGCTCTCACACAAGCCCATCTTGCCTGTGGCTCTCACCCAGGCCCTTTGCACAGACCCCTGGCTAACATTTGGAGGTGGGTGCCCCCTTATTCTATAGCGGCAAAGGGGCTCCCAAGATGTCAGGGTAGCAGCTGTAGCCCCATCAGCTGCTTAAGACCTTCTCCTAGCACCATCCAGGGAAGCCCTGAGCTGACCAGTGAGGCAGTGGGTAGATGGTGGGCTAGAAGCTACTGACATGCTCACCTGCACCACAAATCTGGGCACCCTGAAGCCCTCCGGGACATGCTTAGGTGGCAGTGTGTGTGTGTGTGTGTGTGTGTGTGTGTGTGTGTGTGTGTGTGTGTGTGTGTGTGTGTGTGTGTGTGTGTGTGTGTTGGGTGGGTGTAGGACAGGGCAGGCAGCTGTGTTGCAGCATAAGCCCAGGGCTGGGGCCTGGCTGATTCCAAGTCTGTTTTTGGAGAAGGACTCAGGACACCAAATATAAAGCTCTGCAGAGTCACAGTAAAGTAGGGATCAGGGACAAGGATTCTGGCTTGGCCTGGAGGGACTGGGGAAACCAAAATAAAATAGCACAGGTGGGGGCGAAGCAACCTACCACCACCACCACAGAACTCCACAGGTGTGGAGGGACACACTGATCAATCCATAAGTGACCATGAGATTAGATTCTGGTTTTGCTCAGTATTTGTGAGTGCCCAATTAGGCCAGCAACCAGGCATGAGAAGTGAGCAGGCCTTCAGTAGAGCCCCTTCCCAACACCTACTCACCAACAGGCCCCTGGCTGAGCATCCTGACCACAGGGACCCAGGGAAGACCCTAGATCAGGACCCTGCAGCAGCATAGGGTGGACTGACAGTGGAGAGGCAAGGCCAGCCCCTAGGGCCTGGGTGCTGGGAATCAGACAGAAGGTCATTGCCGGGTGAGTGAAGGGGCCCTAGCACTGGGGATAAAGGAAAGGGACCAGAGGACTCCTCTGCAGAGTGGAGTCTGAATTGGGTCTACAGAGACCTGGATGGAGTCTAGTTCTTGGCCACTCACAGGAGCAGAAGCCATATCCCACCTTGTTAGTCAGCGCCTTGGCTCAGTGTTCTGGAGACATCCCTGGGTGTCACCCTAAAACACCCAAGCAAAGGAAAGCACCTCACTTTGTTCCTAGGACCCTCACCCT
This sequence comes from Erinaceus europaeus, assembly GCF_950295315.1. Lineage (NCBI taxonomy): Eukaryota > Metazoa > Chordata > Mammalia > Eulipotyphla > Erinaceidae > Erinaceus > Erinaceus europaeus. The sequence continues at coordinate 110,006,710 of NC_080162.1, forward strand.
TGAGTGCTCTGGTGTGGTGCCCCTGCCTACTCAGCCAAGGCCAAATCTTTACACCTTAGACAAAGCGAGTATGGACCTGAGCTTGGCTGGTGGGTCCTGCAGTGAGTTGGGCCGTGCCTGTATGTACAGGAGCTGCATCTCTGTCCTCTACCTGGGCAGCCTGACCTGGCAGCTACTCTCTGCTCCATGGTGACCCTGGACACGGGAAAATTGATCAGAAATGGAACTGATGGATGAAAGTGGAAGCAAGAGAATTGATTTTTCTCCCCAGGCTCTTAAGTGTTGCTCTCCATCAGGCAATGCAATCCACTCCCAGGAAAGGGGAGTATGGAGGGGGAGTGAGGCAGGTTATGCCTCAGCCAGGCTCTTCCTGAGAGCTTATGAGATGTCCCTTTCCCAGCCAGGAGGGACCTGGGGCCAGCACCCCCTCCCCTACTCCCCCAATTGTATTCTCCTCTGGGCTCAGTGGCCTCGGTGTGAGGGAGGGGTGGTGACTCACCACTCTAATTCATGTATTTGAGGAGCCCTGTGGCACAGGGATGGCACTACAGCTCCACAGGATAGACAGTGGCCACTGTGATGTCCACACTGGGCATGTGCACCCTCAGCATTGGAGGGGTTCCTAACAAGCCCACAACTGCCAGTTCACGCTTCCTAGTGCCCTCTGCCCCACAGCCCTGCCTGGCCTGCCTATCCCTCTTCTGCTGGAGTGGGAGGGAGTCAGGCATGGGCAAGACAGGCGAAATCAGCAAAAAAATAAATAAATAAAACCTTTTATTTTCTGGCTTTCCTAGCTAGGGTGTGTGGCTGAGGACCATGTGGACATTTCAGGCAGATTTGGGCTCCCAATGACTGGTCAGGGACCCTGGAATGTGCTCTCTCCTTTGCCCCACTGGGCTGTCTCAGTGCCAGCTTGGCCCCATGAGAGTTCCAGGAGGCCCAGAGAGACAGGCAAATCCCCAGAGCAGCCTGGGTGGATCTGCCTTTCTTGGGACATGGGAGGGAAGCACTCTGGTACCTTACAGCTTGGTACAACTGGGTAGAATCAGCACAACCAGCCCTGACCCACCCACCCCCATTCATACTGTCCCTCCTTGAGAAAGAAAAGGACAATGGCACCAAATAAACCAATCAGCAAACAAAAACTTGCTGTGGGTGATGACTGGCTTTTTTTCTGGTCCAGACTGATTTCCTGCAAGCATCAGTTCTGCACTGTCCCTCCTCTCCAAGGATTAGGCTAGAGAAGTTGGGAGTCTGAGCTCTTGTGGGGAATAAGCTGGAGTCTCAACAGCCTCACCGGCTGAATTGGCATGGGGTATACTGAGGTAGCAGCCCCTGGCCCTGGGAAGACAGGGCCCCTGTGCACACCAGCTTGGCGTCTCTGAAAGCCCCCCCCACACACACACACACACCCATCTGTGATTCCACCTGGCTGCTCTAACTCAGCATTAGGTCTTAGCTGGGGCAGTAGAGGGAGACTGAGGAGAGGGAAGGGGGCTACTCAAGTAACCCATCCCCCTCACTTTTGTCACCAGCTTGGCCTTGGGTCCCTCCCCAGGCCAGGTCCTCTTAGCAGTCAGCAGTCCTGTGTGGCCTGTGACAACTAGAAGGTGAAACAGGGGGTCGGGCGGTGGCGCAGTGGGTTAAGCGCACGTGGCGCAAAGCGCAGGGACCAGTGTAAGGATCCCGGTTCGAGCCCCCGGCTCCCCACCTGCAGGGGAGTCGCTTCACGGGCGGTGAAGCAGGTCTGCAGGTGTCTATCTTTCTCTCCCCCTCTCTCTCTGTCTTCCCCTCCTCTCTCCATTTCTCTCTGTCCTATCCAACAACAAAGCAACATCAACAATGGCAATAATAACCACAACGAGGCTGCAACAACTAGGGCAACAAAAAGGGGGAAAAATGGCCTCCAGGAGTGGTGGATTCATGGTGCAGGCACCGAGCCCAGCAATAACCCTGGAGGGGAAAAAAAAAAAGGTGAAACAAGACCAGGACCCCAGGCATCACCACAGTGCTCTGTACTCTGGACCCACAGCTCTGCATGTCTGCAGGATCATCCCGGCACTTAGCCCCTAGTCTGCTTGTGCAAGGCTGAACCACCAGCCAGACGCTCCACCTGCCCCATCTGCCATCTCAGGGCTCATCAGGGTGCCACTCTGGGCCCCAAAGCCTCCCCTGCTGAAGATGAAAGATGCTGCCCCCTTGCTGGCTGGCTGAGGGTGCCTGGGAGTACACCTCTGCAGAATGGATAAAGGAAAAGGACCCATGCAGGCAAGATAGCTCACCTGGATAGTGCATCTGCTTTGCCATGTGCACCACCAAGCCCAGCTGTCATCACACTGAAGGAAATTTCGTGAGGCTAGGTGGTAGTGCACCCGGTTGAGCACACATGTTACAATGTACAAGGGCCTGGGTTCAAACTCCTGGTCCCCACCTGCAGAGGGAAAGCTTAAGGAGTGGTGAAGCAGGGCTGCAGGGATCTGTCTTTCTCTTTCCCTCTCTATCTCCTCCTTCCCTCTCAATTTTTCCCTGTCTCTATCTAAGTTCTATATAAAGAAAAAGAAGAAACTTCAGTGCTGTGGTGTCTTTTTTCTCTATCTATCTGAAAAAAATGTTGGCCTGGAGCAATGAAGCTGTGGCGACAAACAAAGAAAGAATAAAATAAAAAAGGGGTCAGGGCTGGTGAAATAGCACACTTGACAGTGCACGGCTATGCCATGTGCATGATCCAGGTTCAGGCCCACTCCCACCACACTGAAGCTTCAGTGATGTGGTCTTCTTCATTTTCTCTGAGCCTCCCTTAACTCTAAATAAATAAATAAATAAATAAAGTAAAGAAGAAGAAAGGAAAGAAAGAGTAGGAAGGAAAAGGAGGGGAACCCAGAGCAGAAAGGAGCCGCCCCAAGAAGGGGCAGGAGGAGCTTACAGTACTTGGAAAGCACCTGCTGAGTGTCAGGAGACCCTGGGCCCCGTCCTGCTGCAGGGTGAGGGCCATCAGCCAAGTTGGGCCAGCTCAGGTACGTATCCCTGGGGTCCAAGCAGTGTCCCGAGCTCAGCAGGCATAGTGGACTCCCAGCTGACCTGAGCCCCTGAACTCATCCAGCCTGTCCCCAGGACCCAGATGTACCCCCCTTGGCTCTCAATGACCCTCCTGGGTACAGAGATAAGACCCCAGCTCCAAGCCTCAGCCACTGGGGAGGCCTGGTCTAGTCTCAGCTCCCTCTCTGTGGCCGGGTGACATTGTGGGAACCAGGATTAGACTGGCTGCTGTGCCTGCAGCTGCTCAGCACCTCAGAGGAGTAGGCAGGCTCCAGAGGGCGGATGGATTAGATGGCGGTCAATATTTGTGGAAGTGAATTGAATCTGTCCACTCTGGCTGCACATGTGTTCAGGGTGGCTTTGCAGTTTCTGCTGCAAGCAGGCCAAATCTAGCTCGAAGGTCCCACACAAAGGCAATCGTCAGAGCTTGGAGTTGCTTCATAAGCGGTGAAGCAGATCTGCTGGTGTCTCTCTTTCTCTCTACCTCTCTGTCTTCCCCTCCTCTCGCCATTTCTCTCTATCCTATCCAATAATGACATCAATAACTACAATAATAAAACAACAAGGGCAACAAACGGGAATAAATAAATAAATATTTTTTTTAAATCCCCATGGCTCGGGCGAAGTTAGACAGCATAATGGTTATGCAAAGAGATTCTCATACCTGAGGCTCCAAAGTCCCAGATTCAATCCCCTACACCATCATAAACCAGATCTGAGCAGTTCTCTGGTAAAAATAAATAAATAAATAAATAAATAAATAAATATTCCCATGGCTGCCCACCTTCTGGTGCAGTTGGCTGGTTCCATGGTAGCATGGGGAGGGGTCTTAGGATGACCTCAACATAGGACGTACCTTCACTGCCCATGCCTTTCCCAACCCCAACCCACCACCCCACCCCCACCCCTACCCCCACCACCTCCCCAGTCTCAGTTCTCAGAACATCACCCACTGGAGGAAGCTGCACACCTTCAATCCCCAAAACCCAAATTGGATTAGTTGTGTTTAGAAAGCAGCAAAGCTGCTTATATTTGCATAAGGGCTCAACAGATTATGCCGGGCCAAGAGGGTGCCTCCTGCATGAAGGGAGATTTGATGGGGGGGAACTGTGTTAAACAAGTGTTAATTGAAAACAAACTCAAGGGGACAATCCACCTGAGCTAGGCCTCCCACACACACACCTGCCCAGTAAGCACTTCTCATGAGCGCTCTGGGGCAGAGGGAGGAGACACAGGTTGGGGCACAAGGTCACTTATGGTGCAGGGCCAGTGCCAATGGAAGGAGGTGGGGGGAGGGACACATGGCAGGTGCTCAAGTCATTTCATGGTCCTAGTGACTCAGTTATTCATCTGTGACTGTGATAGAGGGTCCTGGACCCAGTGCTTTGGGAAACATAGTGCATGAGTGTTTAAAACCACATTTATTTGGGGTGGTAGTGTACCTGCTACACATGTTACAATGTGCAAGTACCCGGATTCGAGTCCCCAGTCCATACTATCAGGGGGAAAGCTTTAAGTGATGAAGCAGTGTTGCAGGTATCTCTTTATCTCTCTCCCTCTCTATCTCCCCCTTCCCTCTCAATTTCTAGCTGTCTCTATCCAATAAATAAATATAGATGATGATGATGGTGATAATAATAATACTTGGTGTATTGCACCAAAGTAAAATACTCTGGGGGTGGGGGGAGAGAGTTCAGGTTCTGAAACAGGATGGCAGAGGACCTAGTGGGGGCTATGTTGTTGTGTGGAAAACAGAGAAATGTTATGCATGTGCAAACTACTGTATTTACTGTCAACTGTAAAACATTAATCCCCCAATAAAGAAGTTAATAAATAATAATGGTAATAAAACCACATTCATTCCAGCACCTCTCCCCCCCAAAAAAAAGCCTGGGAAAAGTTGAGTTTCTGCAGATGAGGCAAGTCCAAGGGCCTCATGACAGGATTGGGTCCACAAGGGACACTGAGGCAAGGCCCCAGGGTACATCTGCTAAGAGCTAATAAACCGTGAACACTGAGTGGGTAGGCTGTCAAGCCACATAGCTGCTCCAGCAGCAGTTCTGAGGGTTCTGTCCCAGGAACCACTGGAAATTACCTCTGTGACTGCCCCCAGTCCCAGGCCAGCCAGGAAGGAGGCTGGTGAAATGTGCTGTTAACAAAACTTTACAAGTATACCTCCCCCCATTGCAAGGCCTCTGAATGGCTAGGGGAGGACAGTGATTGAGAGAATTGAGAGGAGGTGGGCTTGCAGGCACCTCCTACCTAAAAGTATGCCACCTGAGACAGTCATACATGTGGCCACTTGGCAATGCACTTGACAATAAAGAAATAAGCTTAGATAGGCTGGAGGTATGAATTGACCTGCCAATGTCCATGGCCAGCAGAGAAGCAGTTACAGAAGCCAGAACTCCCACTTTCTGCACCCCAGGCTGAATTTTGGTCCATATGCTTAGTGGTGGAGAAATGACAAGGGGAAAGATAACCATTTGGCTCTGGACTCCAATCCCATCAGGACCCAGGGAGAAAAGAGGAAAAAGGGAGGAACATTTGGATGTAGTAATAGGTGTATGTGTGACTTGGAAAGGAAGAGAAGCTAAGACCATAGAAAAAAATGGGCAAATATACAAATATAGACAGACTGTTGTAGAAATAATAACCCATATTAACAACCTTAAGAGAACTACTGTAGTTTCCAGTGGAGGGAATAGAGATCCAGAATTCTGGTGGTGGGAGTAATACGGAGTTGCACCCGTTATCTTAGAATTTTAAAAATCAGTATTAAATCACTAATCAAAAATGAGAAGTTCAGAGGTTTGGGAGACAATGTGCCCTTTGGGGTACAAACTTTACTACACATGAGGACCCATATTCCAGACCCAGTCACCACATGGGAACACCTGCAAAGGATAAGCTTAGCAAGGGATAGAGCAGTGCTATTCTCTCTCTGTCTTTCTCTCTCTCTGCTTCTCTCTTGTAAAATAATAAAGAAAGAGAGAATCTACCAAGAGCAGAGGAATTAGGTAGGCACAGAACCCTCAGCCAAAACCTTGGTGGAAGAGAGAAAAGAGGTGGGGAAAGAAGAATAAAATTATTTCAGAGAGGGGGTGCAGCCAGATCTTGTGGTCTGGAACCCAAGGCCTGTCACCATGGCAATATCTCTTCTTTTTTTGTTTTATTTTGTATTATTTATTTTCCCTTTTGTTGCCCTTGTTTTATATTGTTGTTGTAGTTATTGATGTTGTCATTGTTAGATAGGACAGAGAGAAATGGAGAGAGGATGGGAAGACAGAGAGGGGGAGAGAAAGATAGATACCTGCAGACCTGCCACTGCTTGTGACATGACTCCCCTGCAGGTGAGGAGCCAGGGGCTCGAAACGGGATCCTTATGCCGGTCGTTGAGCTTTGCACCACATGCGCTTAACCCGCTGAAGAGTCTATGCCCTGGTGCTGCCCAACAAGCTTGCCCCCCAAACTGGTCACAACTGGACTGGCTCCTACAGGACATCCCAGCCCCTTTGTCCTTGACCTCCCTGCCTCTGAGATGCTGGATATGACGAGGTGGTAAGAGGAAAGGACAAATGAAGAAGCCACTAGGTGTGAAGATAAGTGATTCCTGCAGTTCTGAGGTGCCAGCAAAGGGGTGCTGAGATGCAACACTCCCACAAGCCCCAGCCTATCTTCTACTCATGCCTCTTGGCTTCTGTGGCTGAGATCTGAGCCCAGGGTCACCTTTGAGTGCCACCCACAGCTACGGGGGAGGTGGATGACAGTGGATGACAGGGGGCTACAAGTTACTTGGCTGATAGACTGAGAAGAATGAGGCAAGAGGGCTAGGGCAGTTGGCCCTGGAGTCCTCCAGGCTGTGTCCCCAGGGAGCCTGCCCAGGGTTGACCCAGGACCCTACTCAGTGTCCTGTGGCCCCAAGCGGGGCACCCAGCACTCTGCTCAGAGCTCAGCTGCCCTCCCGCTCTAGTGCGCAGCCTCGGCAGATCCCCAGGCGAGCCAGGCCATCAATTATTTAGCTTCTGCCTCTCAGCCTTCTCTGTTAGTACCTCGTAAAGTCGGAGAAGATAAATCTCTCAGCTGGCTTCCACCAGCTGACAGGGGGAGCAATCGGGTGCCGGGGGTGGCAGCCATGGCCCAGCCCTCGGCCCCGGAGCCAACTCAGAGCATCCCGGGCCGCCGACTCGGCAGCACTTCGATTAAACCCATAACTCAGTGGCAGCAGCGGGCAGCAGCGCAAGGGCTCAGCTCAAGTCTTCGAGGAGGAGAGCACACCCACCAGGCTCAAGTGCCACCTTCAGGAGCTGCGGCCAAATCGCCACCCGGTGGGTGAATCCTAGAGCTCAGGGCTCTGTGGGGACCAGTGGGGAGAGGGGAGCCTGCAGAGGTCAGAGAGGACAGGCAGTCTGGGGACACATAGTGCTTGGTCTAGATGCCTTTTCAGTACCCAGGGTGACCGCAGAGGTGACTCTGATCCTTCCTGGTGGAAGAGGCAATCCTGGCATTGACTTTCAAGGGCAAAGTTTTCTGCCACCTGTCTTGTGCTCTAGAGCTCAGGGACAGTCCTCATCTCCAGAGGACACTTATCCCCATGAAAATTAGAGGACAGTAAGGCCTTGGAAAGCACACACCAGCTCCCAGGCCCTTGGACAGCCAGGAGTGTGTTGACTAAGTGATTTCCCAAGAAGTAGCCAGATAGCTCATTTGGATAATGCACTGCTTTGCTGTGTATATCAGTGATCTAGGTTCGAGTCCAACCCTCACCACACTGGAGAAATCTTTATTCCTGTGATATCTGTCCTTTTCTCTCCATCTCTATTATTTTATCTGTCTCACTGTCTCTATCTAAAAAAAAGAGAAAAAAGTCAGACCTAGTGACTCCCATGAACCCTACACACACACACACACACACACACACACACCTCAGAAAGGCTTGGGGTAACCCCTGCAAGACAAGGACCCAGGCAGTGGTTCACTGGGCAGAGCATATGCATTGCAATGTGCAAAGACCTGGGTTCAAGCCCCCAGGTCCCACCTGCAGGAAGCAAGCTTCATACACAGTAGAGCAGTGCTGCAAGTATCTCTCTTTCTCTCTGTCTCCCTCTCCTTCTCTATCTCTGCCTCTAACCTATCAAAAAATGTGAAAGAAAAAAAAAAGGCTACTGTAATGGAGGAGTTATAGAGGCAGCAAACCCTAATGATAACCCTGGTAGGAAAAAAAAAAAAAAGCAGCAGGTGAAGTGGGCCAGGGAGGGTGAATATGGGGCCCCTAAGAAGTAATTCCCTCCCTAAGCACATGAGAGCCGAGGCAGGGCGGCTCAGTGTGGGGCTGGGGCTGGAAGATTTGGCAGGGGGGCACAGCTCAATTTTGACTCCAGCCCACCCCACCCTACACACAAGCCCCCTTCTTTATTCTCCAGTCCCACCAGCCTCCACAGGAGAACCAAGACCCAAGTGACAGGGGGCAGATGTACCCCACACCTCACACTTGGTAATGATGAGCTGACAGGCCCAGGGAGTAGGCCACAGCCCCATGCTAATAGATGCTGGTAATGAACTCCAGCAGGCTGGCAAGAGGCACACCCTCCTCTCTCACCGTTAATCCTCTGGATGTGGCGCCAGCTCTGCTTCTGAGCTAATAAAGCCATATTGCAACCTCAGGGGCGAGGCTGCAGGGGAGAAGCTAGGCCACCAAAGGGGATCCAGAACCAGGCTGGAACCAGGAAGATGCCCCCCACTCTCCACACCACCACACTGCTCCACTGGTCACCAGCCCAGAATGGTCATCTTGCCCTACTAACTGCTGCCTCTCAGGGTGCTGATCCTGGGGCCTTCCCAGCTCAGTCATCTTGCAAAGTCCTGTGTCACAGTTCTTTTTTCTCTGCACAATGATGCCTGAAGCCTCCACCTCCCAGTTCTGTCACTTGTACTCTGACTCCCAGAGGGCATCCCCTCCCGGGCTCTGTGCTATGACCCAGGCTGCCAACAGCCACACATCCAGCTCCGGATACCTACCACCTGGTACCTACTTCCCACACAACTTCTGGCTTCTCCCCACCCAGCAGCTGCACACACACACACACACACACACACACACACACACACACACACACACACACCATTAATGTGGCCAGAGCGGGCATTTCAGTCAGTATCCACCCATACTGGGAAGAGATAGAGCTTGGAAGCCCAGACAAACCTGCCTTTCCAGTGGACCCTTAACCAGGTTTCATGGTCAGTGATGGTCCCCTGTCCAGCACAGCTAGGAGCCATCATGGCCCAGCTTTGTTCAAGTCTGCTTTCAATGGGGGGGGGAACCACCCAGCTGTCCCCTACTGTCCCTTTACACCATCTTGGCTTGTTAATCTCTCTCTTTTTAATTTATTTTTATCATCTTTACTTATTGGATAGAGACAGCCAGAAAATGAGAGGGAAGAGGGTGGTAGAGAGGGAGAGAAACAAAGAGACACCTGCAGCCCTGCTTCACCACTTGTGACGCTTTCCCCCTACAGATGGGGACCAAGATCTCAAACCAGGGTCCTTGCACATTGTACCATGTGCACTCAACCAGGTATGCCACCACCTGGGCCCTGTACAGGAAAAGATAGAGAGGGAGAGAGAGAGAGAGAGAGAGAGAGAGAGAGACCTGCAATCTTGTTTTACCACTTGTGAAGCTTTCCCTCTGCAGATGGGGACCAGGAGAGCTCGAACCCAGGTCCTTGCACTTTTTAATATGTGCACTCAATCAGGTGCGTCACCACCCAGCCCCCTTGATAATATCTCTGCAGCAGACAGGAACACACACCTGGGACCTGTCTCAGGCTCTGCCAGTGACGGTGTGGGGACAACCGCCTCCTGCAGCCCCCTAGCCCCCTGCAGAGGCAACACAGAGATTACACAGCCCCTTTCACAGCTGCCTGATGGGGCTGGAAGCTCTGGGTCCTGCACTTAGGGGTCAGGCATGTAGCTAAAAGAGCAGGGGTGGGGGCTTCCTACTGATCGGCCTCCCATGGCTGTCCACCCTCCCTCCCTGCCATGGCCCCACCAAGATCATATGTAACAGGAGATGCCACTGCCGGCTCCAGAGCTACAGCAGAGATGAGTTATGACGGGGGCATGGCTGGGGCTGATAAGGACTCAAGGCTCTGCTGCTCACAGGATGGAAATGCCAGTGCCATCGGGAATCTCCTGGAGGCACAACAGTGACTCTTTCCAGGTCCTTGGCCTTGGAGGAGAGAGCAGCACCTGGCTTCCTAGAACACAAACATGTGCTCTCCACATTCCTTCCCACCGCCGCCGCCCCCACCTCTTCCCTGTTGACCTGATGGTCATTCTTGGAGGCATGAGGCTCAGTGAACTTGACCCACACAGAGGCCAGGCCACTGGCTCCCAGAAACCCTGCTGCCCTTCCTAAAGGTACCTCAGCATGTGGTCAGAGATCAAGAATCTGAGCCTATGACATGGCTGAGGAGAGAGCATAATGGTTATGCAAAAGGACTTTCATGGTTGAGTCTCCACATTCCAAGGTTCAATCCCTGGTACTACCATAAACCAGAGCCGAGCAGTGCTCTGGTTAAAAATAAATAAATAAAAATGATAAGAATTTTTTAAAAGGTGGCACACTTGGTTAAGCACACACATTACAATGAGCAAGGACCCAGGTTCAAGCAGGGGGAAAGTTTCACAAGTGGTGAGGCAGGGCTACAGGTGTCTCTCTGTTTCTCTCCCTATTTCCCCTCTCAATTTTCCTCTGTCTCCATCCAACAATAAATAAATAAATAAATAAAATATTTTTTAAAATTTAAAAAAAACAGAGCCTATGGGAGTTGGACAACGGGTTAAGCACAGGTGGCACGAAGTGCAAGGACTGGCATAAGGATACTGGTTAAAGTCCCCGGCTCCCCACCTGCAGGGGAGTTGCTTCACAGGCGGTGAAGCAGGTCTGCAGGTGTCTATCTTTCTCTCCCTCTCTCTGTCTTCTCCTCCTCTCTCCATTTCTCTCTGTCCTATCCAATAATGATGACATCAATAACAACAACAATAATAACTACAACAACAAAACAACAAGCAACAAAAGGGAATAAATAAATAAATACTAAAGAAAAAACAGAGCCTATGAAAAATTGACCCTACAAGCCTCCAGTGAGAGAAAATACTTCTGGAATATTTCAGAGTGCCTCCTATATACTGTCCCATACCAGGCAAGTTACACAGTTTTGCCTTGATATCAAATCATCCCATTTTACAGAGGTAGATAGCAAGGTCCATCCAGAATCTCACCTGGGTGGCAGATCCAGGATTCCAGGCAGGCCCGTGAACACCAGAGTCCACCCACTGGTCTCTAATGGGCACAGACAGGCCTTCTTCAAAGAACCCTTGAAGTTTTCATGAAGGTGGGTGAAGGCAGTGTCTGCTGAGCTAGGGTGCCAGAACAGGCAGCTTTTGGAGGCATGTCAAGTCAGGAGCACCCACCAGCCTTACTGCCATGAGTCACCCACTTCCTCACAGCCATGGGCTCTGTCCAGGCCCAGGGGCTTTAAGGCCTGCCCTGAGGCCAATGGCCAGCTCCCCAGATCACAGCAAGGCTCTCTTAAGCAAAACACACTGGGCATAAGGCTTCACCACCATTCCCACAAGAATCTATGAGCTGGGCCAGCATCGTAAACACTTAGGACAGATAACACGGGCCTCTGTGGAGCTCACCCAGCCCTGTGCCCACTTGGCTACCAAGAGCTTCCTGGGGGCCCCAGCTCACACTGCACCCCTTCCCCAACCCCACTCCACTCTCCAGTCTTAGTTGTAGGTCCTACTGCAAATCAACATCTATGCTTTGCACATATCTTAGCTGCCCTGGAGGGCAGGGGAGAAGAAACCAGCGGAAGTGTGAGGGAGGGACCCCAGCGAGCTTTCTCGTCTGAGTGTGGGGTCCATAGATATGGACAGACAGAAAAGAACCGAGATGAACCACCCCCTTTTGTCTGTCCTATAGAATGAAGAGGTAAAAAAAAAAAAAAAAAAGAATTAAAAAAAAATTTTTTTAATTAATCTGCTTAAAAGAGAGAGAAAGAGGGGGAGAGAGAGAAACTTGTAGACTTGCTTCACTGCTCATGAAGCTTCCCTCTGCCGCTGGGGACTGGGAGCTTGAACTTGGGTCCTTGTGCTTAGTAACATGTACATTTAACCAAGTACACCACCACCCAGCCCCTTGGGTGGATAGTAGATGGAAAAGTGGATGAAAAGGTGGGTGGATGATGGATGGTAGTATATATGTTCTTCCAAGTGTGCCACCACACAGTCCCTAAAAGGAAGGAAGGAAGGAAGGAAGGAAGGAAGGAAGGAAGGAAGGAAGGAAGGAAGGAAGGGAGGAAGGAAGGAAGGAAGGATAACTAACATAAACTGAGGAATGGACAGGTGGGTAAGAAGGGGTGGTTGGGTGGCTGAATAAATAGAGTGGGTGGGGGACTCTGATATAAGTCACTGACCCCTCCCTAATCTGTCCCCTATCTCTCCAAGAAGCTTACTGAGCCCACCATCCCCACACACACACAGGAGCACAGTCCCTTAGCTTCAGTACCCTGCCTCCTAACCTGTCCTTTATCTGGGGCTGTGTGCCAGGAGCCCTAAATCCCAGGCAGCTTCCTCTCCCTCCACCATACTCTCCCTGCTGTTCAATATGCATGAAGGGCAGGCCCCACAACTCCTGCCCTGTTCTGCAGCCAATCAATTGCCTATCAGCTCCAAAGGCCCTGGATAGCTCAGCAGCTCAGTGAGCCGGCAAGTCACCAGAGCCACAGCCACTGCCTGCTCCCTGGTGCTGTTGGCTACATATATTGAACTTGAAGCATCGGATTACATGTTTGTTCAATAGCAATAAACTCCCAAAGTTTTATGGGGTCATAAAACCGCTGCCTTGGCTCCCACTTAGGCGGTGTGTAATGTACACAGGCCGGTTTCCCTGCTAATGGGGCGGCAAGAGTGATTTGGGGCTATTAGTTGGAAACATCACATCTGCATTTTCCAAATTCTCATAAATAAGGCAGGCCTGCCAGAGCACAGCAGGCCTAGCCTTGAAGTTTGGAGAGGCAGGAGAGACAAAGGCAAAGACTGGAGACTTAAGGAATGATTAGAAAGGGAGGGAGAGGCGGAGCTTGCAAGGAACCAGGGCAGGCAGCCCTGAGCCCACTGGAGAGGCGAGGGCCCACCCACTCAGGCTGTCCCTGGAGCCCATATATCCCAGACTGCCCCTGGGAGAGACTCAAAATGTATCCTCCAAGGGTCCTGGCCCCCACATCACCTTGTAGAAGAGTTCTAGGCAGGTGGGAGCTCAGAGGAAGGATGGTGGGGTAGGAAGTTGCTGAAGAATGAACAGAGAAGGGGGGTACAAGAGTTACATGCACCTGGAGTAGGTATGAAAACATAGCTAGTGTTCATGCCTTGCCATGCATGAAGCCCAGGTCTGAGCCCTGGCACCACATGAAAAGTTCTATGGCACTAGGGGAAACTCAGATGCTGAGATATCTCTCTGTAGATCTGGAATAAGAACTATCACAATGCACTGAAGGAAGCTTTGCTGTTTTCCCTCTCTATATTTATCTATCTATCTCTATCTCTCTAGTTATATCTGAAAAAGTCAACCCAAATTGGTGAAGCCCCAGTGATATATACAGGCTGCCCCTCAAAAAAAAAAAAAAAAAACAAACAAATGGGCCTAGTGGGGGTTGTATTATTATGTGGAAAACTGAGAAATGTTATGCATGTACAAACAATTGTATTTACTGTTGAGTGTAAAACATTAATCCCCCAATAAAGAAATTAAAACAGAGGGGTGGTATGGTAGGGAGTAGGGAGACACATATAAAGGCCAGTCAAGGATTTGGAGTAAGGGAGCTGGGCAGTGGAGCACCTGGTTAAGTGCACTTAGTACTAAGCACAAGGACCCATGCAAGGATTTGGGTTTGAGCCCATGGCTCCCCACTTGCAGGGGGACACTTCACAAATGGCAAAACAGGTCTGCAGGTGCCTCTCTTCCTCTCTCTCCCTCTCTATCTCCCCCTCCCCTCTCAATTTCTCTCTATCCTATCCAATAAAATGGAAAAAATGGCCACCAGGAGCAGTGGATTTGTAGTGCTGGCACCGAGCCCCAGTGATAACCCTGGAGGCAAAAAAAAAAAAAAAAAAAAAAAAGGATTTAGAGTGACCAGGGGAGGAAGAAATCAGAGAGTGGAGAAAGGTCAGAGATGAGGTTGATCACACTGATGGGGAGGTTCAGACCTGGCATGGATACCAGCTCCATGACTCCAGGCTCATGTGAGGACCTGCTGGGGACAGAGAGAGTAGAGGCAGTTTAGTGGTAGTGAGCCCCCATCTAGGCAGGGGGCATAAACCAGGGAAGGGGAGTGGAAGAGACTGGGTTGCCAGGGTCTTCTGCTTCAGCTGACACACAGTCACAGGGCAGCTTGAGAGACAGCTGGATGGGGGTGGCAGCAGGCAGGCCTGGGTGGACATGAGGGGCAGGTTGGACACTCCCTGCCTTCTCCCTTCCCTGCAAGCCCTCCAGGGTAGTGGGGAAGGCTCATCTCTTTGGCATGAACCCCTGGACACGTGGTCAGCACTTTTCAGCCCCTACCAGGCTCTGCCAGTTGTTAGATTCAGGCACGTGTGTGACTTTGCCCTGATCCTTGTAACTTTGCTACTGATCCAGGGCCTCAGAAACAGTATCGATTTACACAAATCAATATTTATTGCAGCTTCAAAGGCAGGAGAGCTTTGGGCTGATGAATGAAGGCATGACTGCCAGTAGGAGCCCTTCCTTCCCGCCCCCCACCTCCATGATCAAACTTTAGTCCCAGCCAGGGTCAGCACAGCTTACACAGGCCTAAGACAGGGTGGTGGCCTGTCACATCCATGCCTTGGACTTGCTAGGGAACATTTGCTAGTTTAGAGGAGCCCAAACATTCTGGGTTAATGTGGGAGGGACTGGGGGTGCAAGATATCCATGCAGAACCCACAGATGTGGAAATAGAGGTGCCCTCCACCCTCCACACAAGGCACCCAAGCAGGGTGCCCTCACCCCCCATCAAAGAACCTGGGTTATCCTTGCATGCTGGGCACTGAAGGGAAGGACTGGCTGGCAGGCTCTGGTGACTGCAGATTCAGAGCAGCTGTTGATCCTTTTCGGTTGACCAGCAGGATGTCACTGCACTCAGAGCTGGGGCTCCCCCATGGCCAAAGTGTTGAATGAGACGCCTCAAGTGAGGAATTTATTCAAGAGCACATGCTCTTAAGGATGGCCAGAAACTGCCAGGAGATTGCCCTGAGAGAATGTCCAGCCCCAGCTTTGCTCTCAACAGCCACAGCTAAGTTTCATGCACAGCAAGAATAAGAATATATAGAATTAGGGACCAGGCAGTGGCACAAGGACCCAGGTTCAAGCCCCCCAGTCCCCACCTGCAGGGGAAAAGCTTAACAATTGGTGAAGCAGTGTTGCAGGTGTCTGCCTCTTTCCCTCTCTACCTCCCCTTCCTCTCTCAATTTCTCTTTGTCTCTACCCAGTAATAAAGAAACAAATATATAGTTAGAAGACAAAGACAAAGAAGAAAAAGGAGAAGGAAGAGGAAGAGGAGACTGACAGAAACCCTTGCAATGGCAGGGCTCCTCTCTATGGGGCATGGAATTAAGGGGGGCTTAAAACTGACCACACACACACACACACACACACACACACACACACACACACACACCTCAAAGGCTGCCTTACTTGCTGCTCCAGCCGGTGTGGTGTGTCTGTAGGAACAGTGCACAGCTAGTCCTTGCTTAGTGACCTACTAATTTAACAACATCTCAGAGCTTCAACCAGTCCCCTGACAAGTCACACTTCAGCTTTGCAGTAGTAGACGAGGACTCTAACCCAGGAAATGGCAGCACAGTGACTCAGCTTCAAGCCTGTCATCTCATACCACCTCTCTCAGCTGCAATCTCGTTCCTGTCAGCAATGGGGATTCACTATACCAGCATTTTTGTCCATGTAGTTAGTATTTTTTTTAAATATATATATTTTGGTACAGCACGCAAGGACCCGGGTTCGAGCCCCTGGTCCCCACCTGCAGGCGGGGAGGCTTTACGAGTGGTGAAGCAGGGCTGCAGATGTCTCTCTGTCTCTCTCCCTCTCTATCTCCTCTTCCTCTCTCAATTTCTGGCTGTCTCTATCCAATAATAAATCAATAAAATATAAATATATATATATATTGGATAAAGACAGAGAAATTGAGATTTATGGGGAAGAGACTGAGAGAGAGACAAAAGAGACACCTGCAGCCCTGCTTCACCACTCACAAAGCTTCTCTGCCACAAGTGGGGACCAGGGGCTTGAACCTGCATCTTTGCACACTGTATGTGAGCACTCGACCAGGTGCACCACCACTTGATCCCTGAAGTCGTGCTTTAGTGTGCACCCCACAGAACAATTTATTTCCACTGGTTGTATTACAGTACAATACACAGAGCACTACTGAGTAAACAAATGTTATAAATGATGCAAAGATGATATGAAACTATTCAAAGATGGCTGACAAACCCACTGCCAGTACATTTATTGCCTGAAATAGCAATAAAGGGCAGTTCCTTATAGATTGACAAATTTATCTATCGACCTGGTCTCATAAATGGTGCCTGATTCCTAACCCAGGACCACCTGTGTGTATAGTTAAGCAGCTAGGCTGGAGTTCTCCCTGAGGGTCTGGGGGGGCACCCTCTCCAGCTGATGCAGGGCATAATGGTAACTAGGGGTAATGTTACAAATCCCCCCATACGCCATGTAGGGTGGGATGTTAAGCTGGAAGAAATCCCAGGATTCAGTGGGTTGGGGGCTGGGAGTGTCAGGTGCTGATGAGAAGATGACTATGGGATGCTGGTAATGGTGGAGTGTGACCCAAGATGACAACAGACTCTGTCCCTCCCCCTATCCCTCCCTCAGACCCTAAGATTAGTGGAATGCGCCTGCCTGGGTCCGGATGTCCTGAGGTTTAAATAAAAACTCCGTGCACTATAGGTACCCAAAGGCCCTAAGGAAAAGAAGGCCACTCCAGAGAAGTGCCCATGGGTTGTGCATCCCCATGCCTCTGCCATCTTCTTCCAGTCTCCTAAAGATGGCAGTCTTGGTGGCCAGGGCTGGGTCTTTAAAAGCTCAGAGCTGCGCACTCATAAGGGTGTTCAGAGACCCCATGTCATTCTGACCTATGAGAAGGAGATCAGGTCAGCTTTGCTAGGGCTCCTGAGATGCAGGAACCAGGCAAGGGATAAGGGCAACTTCCTGTCCTGTAGAACCAATGCCCCACACACTGTTGATCCTATACTGTTTCCTGAGCTGGCTCAGTGGGATTCCCAGAGTTTCTGCAGCAACCTCCTAACTTCCTGACTGCACCCCTGAATACAGCACAGACACACACACACACACACACACACACACACACACACGGCCTTTCCAAGGTCTCCTGAGCAGAGGCTAAATTGCTGCTTCTTGTCAAGCAGTTCTCTTCTGGAAAGGTTTCCATCTACCAGAGGGAGAGAGGCACATGGGGGTGGGGAAATGTGGAGGCACATGGGGGTGGGGGGACAGGGTGGTGGTGCACCCAAGCGCACATTCTATCATGCTCAAAGACTCAAGCCCCTACTCCCCATCTGCAGAGGGGTCATGTCACAAGTGGTGAAGCATGGGGCCAGGTGGTGCCACACCTGATTAAGTGCACACGTCACAAGTGGTGAAGCAGGTCTGCAGATGTCTATCTTTCTCTCTGTCTTTCTGACTTCCCCTCCCCTCTCAATTTCTCTCTGTCCTGTCAAATAAAAATAGAAAGAAAAAAATGGCTGCCAGGAGCAATGGATTCATAGTGTCAGCACTGATTACCAGCAAAAACTCTGGAGGCAGGAGAGAGGGAGAGAGAGTGGGAAAAAAGAGAGAGAGGCATATGGTGCCCAAAACCTGTGCTTTCCACAAGTCTCCCACCAGAGGTCGATCTAGGTGGGCAAGACCTGCTAGAACTTCAAGTTCAAGGGTGGAGCAATGCTGCAAGTGTCTCTCTGTCTCTCTCTATTTCTATGTCTCTCTCATTCTATATATCTAAAAAAAAAAAAATAGCCACCAGAAACAGCAGGCACAGAGCCCCAGTGATAACCCTGGTGGCAAGAAGGAGGATGAGGAGGAAGACAGAAAAAAGAAAAAAAGAGGAGGAGGGAGGAGGATAAGGAAAAGGAGGAAAACACCTAGTAGTGTTCTTCACATTTGTCTTTGTCAGGGGGTGAGGGAAGCAGGATCTAGGGGGTGGCAAGAGGATCAGGAAAATGGCAGGGTCTCACTGTGACATCAGTGTTAGCGAGCATAAATCAAACCACCATCCACTGTAAGGAAGCAAAGATGTTTATTGACGAATTGCAATCCGGGCCGAGATGGTGACTGGTGTTAGTCTACCAAGCTCGACCCTGAACAAGGCTCAAACCACACAATTTATAGGATTTCTGAATACACTCAGGGAGGGGGAATATGCAAAACTAGAATTCTAATACACTTTCAATAACATTTTGCAGAAAACACAGGATCCAATCACTTCAGACATTGCCATGCCCTAAGCAGCCTATAAGAATTGTCTAATTTCAAGCCTTTATGCAAAATAGGGTCATCACACTTTCTTGTTGTCAGCTAAGACCACCTGGCTATCAGCTCCCTCGACCTTGAGCAATGGTTGGGTTTCAAGGACTTGGTTAGGCTAGCTATTCTCTTTAAGACAAACAACAGGTGGCTTACATCTTGGTGTGTATGGGTTTTGTCTAGCCTCTTATTTCATGAGAGATACAGGAATTTTCCACTCAGCAAAAACAGCTCAACTCTAAGAAAGAAAAAGGAACTTAATACTGAAACCTGAAAAAGGAACTTAACCATGAAAAATATTAATAAATCCTTGATATTTAAGGGGGGGGGGTAACAGCATATGGTTGCCTGTCACAATCAGTAGTACAGGAAGAGGGTGCTAGTTGCAGGGAGCTCGTAAGCCTGGCGTCGCCTCCAGTCCTGGAAGCTCTCGGTGAGGTTCTGTGGCTTTGTAAGAGCCTTAGTTTCCTCATCTGCACAGCAGAAAGGTGAGAGGCTAGTGACATCAGCATCTTTGGCCTCACCAGTCTACTTCCTTGAGTCTACCCAGGGTTGTCAGCCTTGTCCATCAGTTATGTGTCCCACCCAGGAGGATGCAGAGCAGGATTCTATGGCCTCCAGCTGTAGCAGAGCCTAGTGCAAGGTCCCCCACTCCACATCAAGATAGGGGCAGTAGGGGCCAGGTGGTGGCCCACCTGGTTGAGCACAATGTTACAATGTGCAAGGATCCAAGTTCAAGCCCCGGTTCCCCACCTACAGGGGGAAAGTTTTGCATGTGATGAAACAGTGCTGCAGGTCTCTCTCTCTCTCTCTCTCTCTCTCTCTCTCTCTCTGTTCCTCTCTAAAACCCTACTTCCCTCTTGATTTCTGGCTGTCTCTATCCAATAAATAAAGAAAAATAATTTTAAAAAAATGGAAGTCGGGCGGTAGCACAGCGGGTTAAGCACACGTGGCACAAAGCACAAGGGCAGGCTTAAGGATCCCAGTTCGAACCCCTAGGTCCCCACCTGCAGGAGAGTTGCTTCACAGGCAGTGAAACAGGTCTGTGGGTGTCTGTCTTTCTTTCCCCCTCTCTGTCTTCCCCTCCTCTCTCCATTTTTCTCTGTCCTATCTAACAATGACGAACGACATCAATAACAATGGAAAACAACAAGGCCAACAAAAGGGGAGATTAATTAATTAATTAATTTAATTAAATTAAATAAATGATAAGGGCAGTAGAATCTCCAGCCTCCCAGACACCGACACGCCTGCTCTACACATGGGGAGATGGCCATTACCATGATCTGTATGGATCTGTGAGTGGACCCCCTCTATACACATATATTGAAGTAGGGGCAGGAAGCAGCCACCTTCCAAGTCAGGGCAGGCCCAACTTGACATTTTTCCATTAAATCAACAAGCTGAGCACTAACCAGCAAATCAAAAGCATAACTGGGGAGCCGGGTGGTACACATGGTTGACTATACGCATTACAATGCTCAAGGACCTGGGTTGGAGCCCCCGGTCCCCATCTGCAGGGGGAAAGCTTTGCAAGTAGTGAAGGCTGCAAGTATCTAAGTATCTCTGTTTCTCCCTCTCTATCCCCACCCCTCTCAATTTCTGGCTGTCTCTATCCAATAAATAAATAAAGATTAAAAAAAAAAAAAAAGCATAGCTGGACTAGGTCCTAGGACTCAGCAAGAGAAGGAACCTGTGGGATGGGGGTAGATAGCATAATGCTTATGCAAAGAGACTCTCATGCCTGAGGCTCCAAAGTTCTAGGTTCAATCCCCTGCACCACCATGAGCCAGAGCTGTGCAGTACTCTGGTATTTCTCTGTGTCTTTCTCTCTCTGAATCTCCCTCAAAAATAAAATACTTTTTAAAAAAAAAAGGGACCTGTGGCCCCTGGGAGCCCAGGGTTGGACAAACACAGCCACTGTCACCCAAGACAGCAAGAGGGACGGGGGTGGCTAACAGGACCAGGAGGCAACAGGAGGGGGGATTGTTGCCCCAGCAGAGCCCCCACCCCCTGTCTGCGGCCACTCTCCTCCCTCCTGAGTCCACCCACCTGCTTCACGATCACTGTTTACATGAGGGTTTTCTCCCAGTGGATTTTTTTTTTTAACTTAAGTGATTATATTTTGAAAGGAACTCTTACAGCTCCACTGGAAATGGAAAACAAGCATAGTAGGCAGCAAACAGAAACAAGTTGGGTAAACAGAATGAAAACAGAGCCTGGCATAGGATCCCACAAGGCTGGGGGCTATGGAGGTTGCACCTCTGATGGGCCCTGGGCCCTGTCACCCCTCAGTCACAGGTGGGCGAGTAGGGTCCCACCTGTAGAAACACCCAACCGGGAGCTTCAGACAACTCTTCCTGCATTCAGTGCAGCATTAACGAGGCACTAGCTATGAGCACAGTCTATAGGGACCCAGGAACAGGACTGTTTGCTGAGCAGCCCCATTCCCTCTTTCTCTCTCTTTCTTTCTTTCTTTCTTTCTTTCTTTCTTTCTTTCTTTCTTTCCTTCTTTCTCTCTTTCTTTCTTCCTCTCTCTCAATCTCTCTCTCTCTCTCTCTCTCTCTCTCTCTCTCTCACACACACACACACACACACACACACAACCCCAGCTGAGGGGGCACTCACATGCAAACCACCAACCCAGCTCTTAGTACCAACCCAGCTCTTAGTCTGTCCCTCATCTGCAATACTCAGGGCACAGAGAGCACAGAGAAGTCCTACAGGGATCTGGTTACCTGGCTGAACCCAGGGTTAGGGGTCAAGCAGTGGTATACTCTGTAGAGCACACCTATTACCATGTGTGAGGACCCAGGTTCAAGCATCCCACCCCCACCTGCAGACACTTTACAAGTGTCTCTTTCTCTCTTTCAGTCTCTCTCTCTTTCTCTTTTTACTGAGTACTGCTCAGCTCTGGCTGATGGTGGTGCAAGGGATTGAACCTGAGACTTTGGAGCCTCAGGCATGATAGTCTCCTTGCATAGCCACTGTACTATCTCCCCCACCCTCTCCATTCCCCTCTAGCTCACCATTGCATCTCCATTTTTGTCTCTAGCAAAAAAAAAAAAAAAAAGTGGGAGACAGTGTTGGGAAGGATTTGTCATGCAGGCACTGAGCACCAGCAATAACCCTGGTATCCAAAATAAATAAATAATTTTTGTGAGAATCTTATCAAACCCAGGATTTCTCTGAGGGCCTTGGCTCCCCTGGCTCTGCCCCAAGTCTGGAGTCTTCCCAGGAGAGGACAGATGAACAGGCAACCTCCCGGACAGACCACATCAGTCCACACAGCTGAGCACATTCAAGCATCCACCTTCCCTTCACAGGGAGTGACTCTTACCAGATGGCCTCTGCTTTATCCTCCTGTTGCGTCCAGCAAAGCTTCAGGATGCCCCGGGCTGCCCCAGTTCCAGCCACCCAGGCACAGACATGGTCACACAGCCCAGCACTCTGGGCCCGAGCAGGAGGTGGTCCCCATGCTGGGGGCCTTATGCTATCAGCAGCTTTCGGTGGTCACTGGCTGTCCCTATGAAGAACATGAGTGAGAGGGAAAGCAGCCCTTTCTCCACACACAGAAGCTCAGAGAAGCCTTTCAGAACTGAGCTCTCCTGTTCCCTCCCCACTGGCCCTCTAAAGCAGGTCAGTGGAAAGGGGTCTCCCTCGGGGACCCACAGAGCGTCCTGAACTAGGTTGGGAGGGATGTGGGGATGTTCAAAATTCCCTAATAACCTGTCTCCTTGGGGCTGGGCAGTGACACACGTTACCATGCACAAGAGCCTGGATTCAAGTCCCCAGTCCCTATCTGTAGGTAGGGGGAGCTTCAGGATTTATAGAGCAGCACTGTGGGTGTCTTTTCTTTGCATTCTCTTTCTGTCTCTCTCTCCCTCTCTATTTCTCACTCTCTTAAAAAAAAAAGTCACAGGAATGATGGAGCCTTCATACAAGTGCCAAGCCCCAGTGATAACACTGGTAACAAAATAAATAAGAAATTAGGGTGGAGGAGATAGCATAATGGTTATGCAAAGACACTCTCGTATCTGCAGCTCCAAAATCCCAGGTTCACTTCCCTGGTCCCCACCTGCAAGGGGCTACTTCACAAGTGGTGAAACAGGGCTGCAAGTAGCTCTCTGTCTCTGTCCCTCTCTATCTCCTCATCCACTCTCAATTTCTCTCTGTCCTATTTAATAAAATAAAGTTAAAAAAAAAAAAAAAAGAAAGGCCAGGTAGAGGTGCACCTAGTTTTGCACACACATTGCAGTGTTCAAGGACCCAGGTTCAAGGCCCCCAGTCCCCACCTGCAGGAGGAAGCTTCACAAGTGGTGAAGCAGGGCTGCAGGTGTCTCTCTGTCTCTTTCTCTCTCTACCTACCCCTCCCCTCTCAATTTCTTTCTGTCTCCTAATAATAAATAAGATAAAATAAATTAAAATAAAATAAAAGCCACAAATGGCAGAGGTGGGGCAGGGCAGGATGGGGTGGGCAGAGGCTACATTGCCAGAAAATCATGACCAGGCTCAGGGGACTTGTGGGATCCAGCCAGCAGAGATGAGTGGGTGGGAACGTGCTCCTGGAGAAGCTGGGGTGCATCATCTAGTTCCACTTTGCCTTAATCAAATCCATCCCATGGCGCTTCCAATGGAAATGTGCTTCTTCTGGTGATGAGATGTGAGAGTCAGTGAGAAAGGAGACCCCAAACCCACCTTTGCCCCAGTCCCACTGTAGGCCTCAGAATCCCCCATGGCCTGGCACTGCCAGACCTGGCTCCTCTGGGTCTACTGAAGCCTTGTCCCATGCCAGTTCAGGGCAGCTGGCCCCGCGATGTGGGGGCACATGTCCTGTCAAGAGCCATCTGTCCCCTCTGAGCACCAGGCACTCAGGCAGGCTCCCCTGCCAGGGACTTCAAAACAGTCACCTGTCCTTGCCCAGCCAACTCTGATCCCCCTCAGAGCCAGGCTCACGCATAAAGGGGTCAAGCTTGCTGTCAACATGGGGCCTCCCTCACTCAGCCCAGTGATGAGTCAGAGTCTCTACCCTCAGGGATCCTGGATCCTGACCCTGGCCAGAGCTTAGAGTCACTGTGGTAGTGCACTTTGCTCCAAACACTACATGCATTCCAGTGCATCCTGGTGGGAATGGCAGGAAAGCTCAGACCCCCCACCTTAGAGCCCCTACCCATCCAGTGACTGTCCCCCCTCCCTTCCCTCAGGCCCCTTCCCCAGTACAGATGTTCCCACCAGCCTCTCCTTGGCCCCACCTCACCCAGGGCTCTCAAGTGCCCACAGCTACCTGCTCATGCCTATCACTGCACTCAGCTCAGACACAGCCAGGCCATGGCCACCACTCCTGGATGTCAGCCAGACACACTCAGTTCTTAAGGAGCACCAAGTTTGCTGTTAGCCGAGGTCAATAACCTGCCCTCAGACACCCCAAAGCCTGTGTGAACCATCGCTCTTCCACACAGGCCAGCCCACCAGGGTGCAAAGCCAGCAAGAACAGGTCCTAGTCCATCAGTGTCCCTGACCCTCCTCCAGCTGCCCTAGCGCTGTGGCTTGGCCATGTCTCCTGGCTCTCTGTCTGGCTCCATCACTAGGGCCAGAGCCGACTGGCCTCATCCAGTGGTGGTGGGGTGAGGTGAAGGTGGTGTTCGCCCCCCACCAGCCTGACATTTCCAAAGGCTGTCAGCGCCTCCTCAGCTGGCAGAACAGGTGCTGTCAGTGGCTCCCCAGGCGCCAAATGCCAGCGTGGCTGCCCAAGTGTGGCCGGGAGAGGCCATTGGTTGCACTGCGTATCAGACAGCCCAGGGTAGGCACAGGCAGCAGGGCTCTCTGGGGGCCTTGGGTTCACTAGACTCAGTGCCTTCCTGGGGAGGGTAAAACCCTAGCCCCTCTGACAGCCATGGAGTGAGCTGCCTTCTGGCCAAGAACTGGAGGGGTTCCCAGGGCCACCCCACAATGGGAGGCATCTGGCTGTTGTGGAGGAAGGGCTAGGGGTTATGCAGCCCTGCCCTGGCCCTTCCCAGCCCTGCACAGAGAACCCAAGCAGCCTCACCAGGACCATGTAGCTTGTGGGTCCAAGTCACTGAGTGGCCTGGAACATCTGACCTGTAAGCATGAGGTCTTGGGTTCAATCCCTGGCATCTAATGTTCCAGAATAATGCTCTGATCCTTTCTCTTTCATTAATTTTTTTAAAAATTAAGCTGGTGTAAAGGACTCTGGGACTGCATGGGAATGGAGAATATTCCAGTTCTGGAACATGATGGCAGAGGAGGACATAGAAGGGGAGGTTAGAGTGTTATGTGGAAAACAGAAATGTTACTTATGTACTAACTACTGTATTTTACTGTCAACTGTAAACCATTAATCACCCCAATAAAGAAAAAAAAGAGGGTAGGGTATATAGCATAATGGTTATGCAAAGAGACTCTCATGCCTGAGGCTTCAAAGTCCCAAGTTCCGGAAGTCAGGCGGTAGCGCAGCAGGTTAAATGCAGGTGGCACAAAGCACAAAGACCGACCATAAGGATCCCGGTTCAAGCCCCTGGCTCTCCACTTGCAGGGGAGTCGCTTCACAGGCAGTGAAGCTGGTGTGCAGGTGTCTATCTTTCTCTTTCCCTCCTCTCTCCATTTCGCTCTGTCCTATCCAACAATGACGACATCAATAACAACAACAATGAAACAACAAGGGCAACAAAAGGGAATAAATAAACAGATATTTAAAAAAATTAAAATTAAAATAAGAAAACAACCCCAAGTTCAATCCCCCACACCACCATAAGCCAGAGCTAAGCAGTGCTCTGGTAAAAAAAAAAAAAAAAAAAAAGATTTTATATATTATTCTGTGTTTATTAGCAAAAGTAGATAATTACAAAATAATATTTTTGTCATTAGAAATTTAAACTTTTTTAGACCAGAAACTATCAAATACTTAGAGGAAAATATTGGCAGAATTCTTTTCCATCTAAATTTTAAAGGCGTTTTCAATGATACAAATCCAATTACAAAAAAGACTAAATCAAAAATAAACCAATGGGACTACATCAAATTAAAAAGCTTCTGCACAGCAAAAGAAACCACCACCCAAAGAGACCTCCTAAAGAATGGGAGAATATGCCATACATCAAACAAGAATCTAATAACCAAAATATATAAAGAGCTCACCAAACTCAGCAACAAAAAAACAAATGACCCCATACAAAAGTGGGGCAAGGATATGAACAAAATATTCTCCACAGAAGAGATTCAAAAGACCAACAAACATGAAAAAATGTTCCAACTCATTGATTTTCAGAGAAATGCAAATAAAGACAACAAAGAGATACCACTTCACTCCTGTGAGAATGTCATACATCAGAAAAAGTACAGCAACAAATGCTGGAGAGGTTGTGGGGACAAAGGAACCCTCCTGCACTGCTGGTGGAAATGTCAATTGGTCTAATCTCTGTGGAGAACAGTCTGGAGAACTCTCAAAAGGCTAGAAGTGGGCCTACCCTATGACCCTGCATTTCCTCTCCTGGGGATAATATATCCTAAGGAGCTAGATGGTGGTGCACCTGGTTGAGCACATATGTTACAGTGCATAAAGACCCAGGTTCAGGCCCCCGTCCCCATCTGCAGCAGGAAAGCTTCACAAGTGGTAAAGCAGGGCTGCAGGTGTCTTTCTGTCTCCCTCCCTCTCTATCTCCCCCTTCCTCTCAATTTCTGGAATATATAATATAATATAATATAATATAATATAATATAATATAAGATAAGATATGATATGATATGATATGATATGATATGATATGATATGATATGATATGATATGATATAATATAATATATCCTAAGATATATATATATATATCCTAAGGAACCAAACATACCCATCCAAAAAGATTTGTGTATACTTATGTTCATAGCAACAAAATTTGTAATAGCCAAAACCTGGAAGCAACCCAGGTGTCCAACAACAGATGAATGACTGAGTTAGTTAGTTGTGGTCTATATACACAATGGTATCAGCTATTTAAAATGGTGAATTCACTTTCTTCACCCCATCTTGGATGAGGCTTGAAGGAATTATGCTAAGTGAGATAAATCAGAAACAAAGGGATGAATATGGGATGTTCTCACTCACAGGCAGAAGTTGAAAAACAATGTCAGAAGAGAAAACACAAAACAGAACTTGGACTGGAACTGGTGTATTGCACCAAAGTAAAAGACTCTGGGGTGTGGGGGAGGGTTCAGGTCCTGGAACATGGTGGCAGAGGAGACCCTAGTGGAGGCTGAACTGTTACGCGTGGAAAACTGGGAAATATCATACATGTACAAACTATTGTATTTGTGGTCTGGAAGGTGGCGCAGTGGATAAAGTGTTGGACTCTCAAGCATGAGGTCTTGAGTTTGATCCCCAGCAGCACATGTAAAGTTATATCTGGTTCTTTCATAAATAATTTTTTTTAAAAACTATTGTATTTTACTGTTGACTGTATATCATTAATCCCCCAATAAAGAAATTTTAAAAAGAAAAGAAATTTAAACTTTTTTTAAAAAAAAGAAATGGCTAGGGAGTCCAGCAGTAGCTCATCAGGTTAAGCACACGTGGCGCAAAATGCAAGAACCGGCCTAAGGATCCCGGTTTGAGCCCCCGGCTTCCTACCTGCAAGGGAGTCTCTTCACAGGTGGTGAAGCAGGTATGCAGGTGTCCCTCTGTCTCTCTTCCTTTCTACCTCCCCCTTCTCTCTCAATTTCTCTCTGTCTCTATTCAATAGCAAATAAAATAAATAAATAAAAACTTTAAAAAAGAAAAGAAAAAGAAAGAAATAGCTAATGTCAGGATTTGAAGTGGAAGTGTTACTCATTTTCTAAAAAAATAAATGAATAAACAACAAAAGAAAAAGTTAAGCCATTGTGCCCAGGTGGTAGCATGCCTTGTAGAGTCCACAAGTCACCATGTTTGAGGGCCCAGGTTCAAGGAGGGAAGATTCATGAGAAGTGAAGCAGTGCTGCAGGTGTCTCTGTCTTTCTCTTCCCTATTTTCTCTCCATGTCTGTGTCTTTACCAAAAAAGAAAAAAAAGAGAGATGGCCATCAGGAGTGGTAGATTCTTCATGCAGGCATAGAGCCCCCAGTGATAACACTGATGGCAAGAAAAGAATAGAAAAGGGAGAGGAGGGGAGGGTATGGGATGGAAGGGAAGGAGAGGGGAGAGGAGGGAAGAGGAAGAGGAGAGAGAGAGGGGAGTGAAAGGAAGGGAGGGGAGGGAAGGAAAGAGAAGGGAGGGGAGAGGAGGAACGGGAGGGGAGGGAGGGGAAGGGAAAGAAGGGGAAGGGAAGGGATGGAAGGGAATAGAGGGGAGGGGAGGGGATGGAGGGGAGAGAAGGGAATACAGGGGAGAGGGGAGGGAAGGGAATAGAGGGAAGGGGAGGGAAGGGAATAGAGGGGGAGGGGAGGGAATAAAGGGGGAAGGGAGGGAAGGGAATAGAGGGGGAGGGGAGGGCAGGGAAGGGAATAGAGGGGGAGGGGAGGGAATAGAGGGGGAGGGGAGAGGAGGGGGAGGGAAGGGGAAGGAAGGGAGGGGAGGGAAAAGGAGCTAGCTCAGTCTGTGAAAGCACTAGCTGGCATGTCTGAGGTCTCAGGTTCAATCCCCAGCACCACCTTTTCCAGAAGGAGCAGTGTTCTGATCTTTCTCTCTTTTTAAAAATTTTTTTGTTATTTCTATTTACTTATTGGATAAAGACAGCCAGAAATCAAGAGGAATAGGGAGATAGGGGGAGAGAGAGAGAGAGACACCTGCAGCTCTGCTTCACCACTTGCAAAGCTTTCCCCCCCAAAGGTGGGGACCAAGCACTTGAACCCAGGTCCTTGTGCCACTGTAACACTGTTTGGTGCTCTCAAACAGATGCACCACCACCCCACTGCCCCTTCTGATCTATCTCTATCTATTGATCGATCAATCTCATTCACTGTCTCATAAATAAATAAATGAATCCTAAAAGAATGGTAAAACCATGGTGAAAGGGTAGAGAACGTAAAAAGGGAGCCTTTACTTTTCATTGGAAAAGCTCCAATGCCAAAGGCAGGAGGTGGGCCGGGGAAAAAGCATGATGGTTATGTAAAATGCAGAAGGTTCTGCTGGTGAACAGATTCTGCCAGTGAGTCAGTGAAACTGAGGGTTTGCTCCAGGTCTCCAGAAGGGCCCTCTCTACCCACAAGACTTCCCATTAACCACCCCCCAACACCCATCCCTGTGAGCTTCCTCTTGCCCCCCTACCCCGCAGGGCACCCAGGAAGACCCTACCTGGTCAGCCAAGGGTCTCTCCAGAGAGGGGTTAGGGTTAGGGTTAGGGTTAGGGTTAGGGTTAGGGTTAGGGTTAGGGTTAGGGTTAGGGTTAGGGTTAGGGTTAGGGTTAGGGTTAGGGTTAGGAGGACAGCACTTGGCCCTCAAGGCCTGGCAGATCACATGTGAGGGTTGTCTGAGAAGGCAACCTACTACTCCCTGCACCTGGTTCCACCCAGACCACACAGAAGGAAGACCAGGCTTAGGAGGGGAGGCCAAGTTCAAGTCTATAGGGTCTCAGTTCAGAAAAGCCAACTGATGGGAGGATTCACCTAGCCAAGAGGCCCCCTCATGGAAGGCAGTCCTGTTCCCATCCTTGTCACTGGACCCACCCACCCCCCCCCTCACCCTGAGCAGCCAGCAGGGGTCATGGTGACTGCTGGGGGCAGAGCTGTGCTCCATGAAGCCCTACTTCTGCTGCCCCATGACCTCAGAGAGGAGAGGCCACACAGGGATCTTTCCCAGGAAAAAAGCCTAAGGGCCTTGTACCCCAACACCAACACCAGATGCCAAACATATGGAAACTAGACCAAGGGATCCCTGGCCTAGGTTCCCCAGCTCAGCACAGCCTCCACAGCCAGTCCACCCTCCTGGTCAGCAACCACCCCACCTCCCTGCAGCCTCCCTCCACAACTTTATTCCCACCTTTCTACTACCCCTTACCCTTCACCCTCAGGACATTGTCCCACCTACTTCTCCCCCCAAAAAAACTGCCCAAGGCTTGACCCCTGGGGTTTCTATATACTACTCCTCTCCACAGAGAAAGGTGCCCAGTCTTCCTTCTCTTCTCTTTTATTTTTTCTAAATTTTTTTATCTTTATTTATTTGTTGGATAGAGACAGCCAGAAATCAAGAGGGAAGGGGGAGATAGACAGGGA
Source organism: Erinaceus europaeus (assembly GCF_950295315.1). Lineage (NCBI taxonomy): Eukaryota > Metazoa > Chordata > Mammalia > Eulipotyphla > Erinaceidae > Erinaceus > Erinaceus europaeus. The sequence goes on from NC_080162.1 coordinate 110,036,583, forward strand.
GAGAGACAGAGAGACATCTGCAGCACTGCTCCACCACTCACAAAGCTTTCCCCCTGCAAGTGGGACCAGGAGCTCAAACCCAGGTCCTTGCATATTGTGACATGTGCACTTAACCAGGCGTGCCACCACCTCCCTTCCCAGTCTTCCTTCTCCACATACCAGAGCCAGAGCTCAGAGATTACATGAGAGAAACTTAGGCACTGGCTGACTAAGCATGGTCTGGGAGGCTCCCATCACCTGCCGGAGACTGCATGCTCAGGCAGGCAGCAGAAGTTTCTGTCCCCCTATGCAGAGTGAGCCCCCATCCCCCAGTTCCTCTGCTCAGGTTGGGGCACCCCTGCCATACTCCACAGGGACCAGGCCACAGTGAGGGGCTCTCAGTCTGTCCCCGGCCACACTGCACATGTGGAAGCCAACATCCTGTGGTGGGAACTATCCCCGCCCCCAGCCCCCAAAGCAAAGGTCTGACAGTGAAAGTAGTCAGCTGGGGTGGGAGCCCTGCCAGCCTGCCCCTGTCCTAGGGACAGCCAGGTCCTGTGAGGGGTCCTGGTGGAGCCGTGACTGCTTGCGTCAGTTAATGGGGCTACCAGTCCCAGGAGGGAGCTGGTTGGTGGCTGATTGATGGGTAATTGTTTTACCTCTGAACAGCCCGAGCCCCATAATTTGGAGGCATAAATCCCAGCCTGTCGGGCTTGGCTGACATGAAATGACACCCAGAATTAAATGGAAGCATAACAATTAACAACCCATAAAAATGTTCGGAGTGAGCCCCACCAAAGCAGCCAGACAAACCAGGCTTCTTCTCTGAGTGGGTTGACAGGCCTGTCCTGGCACGGGCAGGGTGGGGTACCAGCCAGGCCCCAGGTGAAAAGGGTGGGTGGCGAGAGAGGAGACAGAGCCACTCTGCTCCTGGACAGTTACCCAAGTTCCCACCCCACATCTGTCCTCCGACCCACTGCCCCCTCTCAGTTCCTGGGTGTGGCGGGCAAAATCAGAGCTCACAAACCACCCTTATGAGTCCCAGAAGACCCAGGACCTCACCCCACCAAATAATCTGAGCAGCCCCCTCCTAACCTGTCCCTGCGCCCATCCCCTGGCTATTGATGTGCATTCTCCTCATTCCCTCCCTCTCTCCGCTTCCTTTTCCTCCACCCTCTCCTCCTCCTCTTCCTTCTCTTTCTACTCCTTCTCCTCCTCCTTCTCCTACTACTGTTTCTCCTCCTCCTTTTCCTTCTACTCCTCCCCCTCTTCTTTTTCTTTTCCTTCCTCCCCTTCTTATTCTTGACTTCCTTCCTCTTCTTCTTCTACTTCTTCCTCTTCTCCCTCCTCTTCCTCTTCTTCCCCTTCTTCTCTTTCCTCCTCATCTTCTTCCCCTTTTTCCTCTTCCTCCTCCTCCTCTTCTAGATTCTCTTTATTTTTCAAATGAGCTAGATTGAGTTGTATGTGTGAGAAGAGGCCAGGGCAACACTCCAGGACATGTGACACCAAGGATCAAACCTGGCCTCATCTTCCTCCACCAGGGCTAGCATGCACCTCTGCTTATCAAGATGCCCTGGGCCCTGGGTATATGGGCTGAAGGGACACAGCTCCCTGGCTCCCCACAGTATATCCAATGTGGCAATATAGCTGGAGAATGAGGCTCCTGGGGGTGTGTTTTTTATAGTGGTTTAATAGTGATTAACAAGATTATAAGATAACAGGGTATACCCTGTACATCCCACACAGTCCTCACTACCATCCCCTCCATAGGAAGCTTTCCTATTCTTTATCTCTCTGAGAGTATGGACTAAAATTCTTTATGGGGTGCAGAAGATTGAAGGTCAGGCTTCTGTAATTACTTCTCCACTAAACATGGACATTGGCAGGTAGATCCATACCCCCAGCCTGTTTCTCTTTCCCTAGTGGGTACAGCTCTGGGGAGAGGAGGTTCCAGGATACATTGGTGAGGTTGTCTGGCCAGGGAAGTCAGAATGGCATCATGATAGCAACATGGTGACTGAAAGGCAGTAAGATAAAGCAGGAAAAATTGATTAATAAACAGAAACCCAAAGGTAGGAATAGAGCAGATAAAACTAGGACTCTTCATGTGGAAAGAAACTAGGAAGTTTACTTTAGGTGTGTTGCAAGGTACCCATGACTTTAGTAATTTTTGCCTGATCCTGATAACTAACATGCAGGTGGACTAAAAGTATGGTCTGGGAAGATGGTGTCAGAGTTGAGACTAGGGCTAGAAAGCTGGATGAGAGCAGAGAGTAGCTCCCAAATATGAAGAAATACCATTAACTGTTAACCCCATCAATCTGACCCTATTCATCACGTACCTATTCATATTCAGCACAGGGGCCTGTGTAACTTCTGAGTCCCTGTCAGTCTGAGCTTGCAGTTCATGGTCACAGCTGGGAACATTCTAGGCTGCACTCATCTCAGGACAAGTCTTCCTCAGTGGCAGAGTAGGCTGACCCAGCCTCCCTTTGGAGAGTAGGGCAGACCCTACCATTGCTGCAAGGTCTTGGAAAGCCCCACAAGAGGGTTTGTGATGATGTTCCTGGGTTTGTAGACAGTGTACCCAATAGCTCCTGTGCCCAGCTTGGAGGCCCATCATACACTTGTCATTGGGCTCAGTGACTCCCCATGTCCCTGTGTGCAAGGATGGGGGCCTTGGCCTTCAAAGGAGGACCCACTCCCAGCTCATTGTGGAGGACAGTTGGCAGAGGACACACACATCTCAGGAAAAGGTTGTGAGGGATCAGAGATGATCAGCCCAGCCAGTGCCAACAGACACACAGGTGACCCGCTGGAGCCTTGGGAACAGAGGCTCCAGGCTCCCCATTCAGTAGATGTCCCCCACCCTGGGGCCCTCTGTAGTTGAGCAAGGTCCTGCCTGCAGATGGGGGCTTGGTGGGGACCCTGAAAGCAGTGACAGGTTTGACACCTAAGCCTCCCACCAGCTTGCTTCATGCCCACTGTGGGAACCAGCTCAGTGCGCAGTGCCTCCTGGGTCCTGGCAACAAGCCAAGGCTGCCGTAACATAATTGCCTCCAAGTTCTCTGTTTTGTAACTTGATAATTACGATTTCCTATTAATGTCATTGCTTCCAACCTCCTTCTCCTCCACTGTGTTCTCCACTGGGCCTCGGGGTGCAGAGCAATGGGAGAGGGGTTCCCCCAGGCTGGCTCTGCCGTCAGGACCATGCCCACCAGGTGCTCACCCAGACCCTTGGGAGCTGGGGACAGACGCTCAGCAGGTAGAGAAAATCTCAGAATGGCTCCCCGTACAGGAGACATGAGTTAAGGACTGAGAGAGTTTGGTCAAGCTTGGGAGAGGGTGCAGAGGTGGGCACAGAGTTACTTCTGACTTCCAGTGGAGGACAGCTGGGAACTTGACTGTGGATGTCACAGGTAAGTTGGGTGAAGCAGAAACCCGGTGGTTCTGGGGAGTTTACCTATGGCCAGAGGATGCGAAGGAGGTTCCCACAGGTCACAATTCCATCTTGGTTCATTCCTGCCCCTTCCCGCACCTTCCAGGCCTGCCAGCACTAGGTATTGGAAGTCACATGTAGCCCCAGGCTCTGCACCCTACAGGCACCCCAATATCTCCCCAGGCACTGGGGGGAGGGGTGGTGCACACCCACATTGGGAATTCGGGGCAAGTCCAGCCTGCATGCTGTGTTGGAGAAATGCAACACAATTAATTAGCCCCTAAAAAAAAGGCGTTTGAAGTGTTTATTGCAGGACGGAGCTCCTGGTTTTATAAGCAGATGGGGAAATAAAGTGGTGGGGATGACAAGCCGGGAACAGCTGCACAGGGACCCGGAACCTAATTCATAATTCAGCAGACTAATCAGAGAACATCTTCTGCAGGCGCCGTAATGAAGGGACGTGAGGCCGCAACTGATGAGCCGCTCCCATGGAGCCTGCTGTGCCGGCCACCAGGGCCACTCCCCAGCCTTGGGGACAGTCCTGCCACTGCCCTAGTCCTGCCCCCATGCAGTCCCACCCCAGCCTCAGTGACCATGTGCTCAGTTCTTGGCAGGAAGGATCTCAGCTGTGGCTTGCTTTCCTTTTTAAAGAGGTGGTTTTATTTATTTATTTTTAATTTTTATTCCTTATTTACTGGATAGAGACAGGCATAAATCAAGAGGGAAGGGGCAGATAGAGAGGAAGAGAGGCAGACACCTGCAGCATTGCTTCACCACTCGCAAAGCTTTCCCCCTGTGGGTGAGGACCAGGGGCTCACACCTGGGTCCTAGTACATTGTAACGTGTGCTCAACCAGGTGTGCCACCACCCGGCCCCTTCAGCAGTAGCTTTTGCCATAAGCCCACTTCTCAGGACAGAGAAAGGGGGTACAGTGATACAGGGAGGGAGGTACAGCTTGAGAGACAAGTCCAGGGGATGCACGATTCCCACCCCCCAGGAGCCTGTCACCCAGGCTTCAAAGTAACCAAAGTAACCAAAAGCCTTGGGTAGACTGGGAAGCCCTCACTTCCCTGGAAAGTAGGGGCTGAGGAAGGAAAGAAAGGGTCTTTAGATCCTGAGCAGAGCAGATGTATTCTGAGAAGATTAATAGGGCCTGGCCTTCACAGAGCTGGGGGTGTTGGGGGTATAGCCAAGACAAGGTAAAGATCTGAAAGGGCTGGGGTGGGGAGGGGGCAGAGGCGGCTAGGGCAGCTCATGGTCCCCAAGCAGGGACCTGGGATAATTGAACATAAAAATTCACATGCATTTTATGAATCTTCTGGCTCCGACAGGAGCTCAGTGTTCGCAGCAGTCACAGACTGTAAAACGCACGGGATGAATTATCTGTGACAGCCGTAAAGTCCTTGTTTTCTCCTTAGCTGCTGTTGAAACAACAGGGAGGCAGGAGGAGGGAGCCAGGTCTCCCTCTCCCTTGCCAGTCTTGGCCCTCCCCTGCAGGTTTGCCTGGCAGGACAAGGGACCTGGCTGTACAAGAGCCCAGCCCAGCCTGCCCTGAGCAGCCACTGGCCTTCCAGATGTGTTCTGGCCAACCAGAGCTTGCACAGGCCTCTTTCTTCAAGGCAGGAAATGACACGTCAGAAGAGTTGCTGCTTCAGGAGTCGGGCGGTAGCACAGCGGGCTAAGCACACGTGGCGCAAAGCACAAGGACCGGAGTAAGGATCCAGGTTCGAGCCCCCCGGTTCCCCACCTGCAGGAGAGTCACTTCACAGGTGGTGAAGCAGGTCTGCAGGTGTCTTTCTCTCCCCCTCTCTGTCTTCCCCTCCTGTCTCCATTTCTGTCTGTCCTATCCAACAACAACAGCATCAATAACAACAATAACTATAATAATAAAACAACAAGGGCAACAAAAGGGAATAAATGAATATTTAAAAAAAATTTTAAAATAAAAGAAAGAAAGAAGGGTTGCTGCTGTAGCCAAGGAAGGCACAGGTGCTACAGGGTCTTTGAGGCATAGGTAGGAGTGTGACTATTAATACCTTGTGGGTCACTGGGGCCTATGTCCAGACATGGGTGAGGAAAGGAGTCAGACTCTGACCCACCCTGGGAACACAGGCCCCTCTGTGGTGCTCAATACAAGTCCGGCCTTGGCGAGCTGGTGTCTCCCCAGGCTTGGGGACCCCTTCCTCCATCCTCTATGCTCAGCAGACTCCTGACTTGGTCATTCAAGGATGAGAGCAGGAGGAACATGGGAGATAGCCCTTGTTCTCTGAGCTCACCAAGCTTTAAGGTACCAAGGCTCTGAAGGCTGGCCACTGTATGAATGGTTTTATTTGTTTGTTTGTTTGTTTGTTTGTTTTTGCCTCTAGGGTTATCTTTGGGGCTTGGTGCCTACACTACAAATCCACTGCTCCTGGCAGCCATCCTTTTTCCATTGTTGTTGTTACTTGTTATTGTTGCTGCTGCTGCTCTAGTTGTTGTTGGATAGAACAGAGAGAAACGGGATGCATTGGATCGACCTTCTCTTGGTGCATCCCTTGAATACCCATTCATTGGGGAAACTGATGATCCTTCCTAGCTGACTGAATCCACATGGATCCCAGTCACTTTCAAAGCCAGCAACAAGCAGCTCCTGACAGCTTTCAACCTGACCTGTTGACTGGCTATGGAATAAGGGCAAACGCTAGAAGAAGAATAGAGAGAAACTAAGAGAGGATGAGGAGACAGAGAGGGGGAGAAAAAGATAAACATCTGGGGGCCAGGCAGTGGCACACCTGGTTAAGCACACACAATGCAGTGCACAAGGTTCCAGGTTCAAGCTCCTGGTCCCCTACTGTTGGGGGAAAGCTTCACAAGTGGTGAAGTAGGGCTGCAGGTGTCTCTCTGTCTTCCTCTACCTCTCTATCTCCTCCATTCCTCTCAATTTCTCTCTATCTCTATCCAATAATAAATAAATAAAAATATATTTAAAAAAAAGAAAGATAGACATCTGCAGACCTGCTTCACTGTTTGTGAAGTGACTGCCCTGTAGGTGGGGAGCTGGGGGCTCGAACTGGCGTCCTTGCACTGGTCCTTGCACTTCACACTATGTGTGCTTAACCCAGGACAATATTACCTAGCCCCCCATTTTTCTCATTTTATTGAATAAGACAGAGAAATTGAGAGAGGAGGGGAGGTAGAAGAGAGAGAAAGATAGACACCTGCAAACCTGCTTTGCCGCTTGTAAAACTTCCTCCTGCAGGTGGCAAGTCAGGGGCTCAAACCCTTGTGTGCATCCTTGTGCTTAGTACTATGTGTGCTTAACTGGGTGCTCCACTGCCCGGCCCCTGTATAAATGTTTATGGCCTAACCTACCACCGAGTTCAAAGAGGGACAGACACTGACATCACAACAGGCGGAGGAATGGCACCTTCAGGGGCCCGGTGGAGATCCTGTGTGCTGGCTCAGAAACCAGAAGGCAGACCATCTGGACCCCTGCCAGCATCCCAGCAGGACACAGGACCAAGTGAGACACACACAGGGAGAGGGCTCTGGCTGAGGCCCCATGCAGGCTGGAGGACAGGGCAGTGGGTGCCGGGATGGCTTGGGCTTCCATTCAAGGAGGCCCATAAACACAGTGTGTGAGGATCCCACATCCCACTGTGCACTCCAGGGTCCCAAGCTGCTGGGTCTGCCACCTCCCAAGTGGCCACCAGTGGGCAGAGCCACCCTGAGTCTAGGCTCCTGTGTGCACACACACACCACACACACACCCCCAGTACCCGGCTGTCCCCTGGGGTGACTGCGACAGAGGCAATCTCACTAAGCAAACACACCCTAGATTTGCTCTGTGCAAACAGCATCAAGCTCCACACTACAAGCCAGGGGTGGGGAAGAGAGGGGAACACACTGTGGAGTCTGGGAGCTGTGTCCTTCGGTCAGGAGCGTGGGAAGTAGGCCTTGTCCTCGGAGTTCACCAAGCCTTGGGGGGTTGGGGGTAGAGGGCAGGCATGGCAGTCACTGGCACCTTCTAAGATGAATGTCCAGTCAGCCCCTTGTGGGCCCTTGGAGACAGAGGGAGCAAGGTTGGGGAGACATTCTCTGGGGAGACCTGGACAGCAGACACACTCAGCCAGACTTGCCCTGGGCCCTGGGCCCACATCACCCCTCCCCGATGCTGCCACCCCAATCCTGCCACAGAGAAGCCCCCCCCCCCCAGCCTATGTAGTAGCCCAGCCCAGAGGGGAGGCAGTCCCCCCTCCTGTATTCTCTGCTCACACCTCACCCTGCCTAGGACTTGTGGGATTGGAACTGAGACTCTGGGGGGGTGACCAGCCAACCAAGCCCAGCCCTTCCTTGGCCACAGGCTGAGCTAATGTATGAGAGCACTCTTAAATGGATGGATGGGGGAGGGGGTGGGGAACATCCAGGTCCCAGCCCCACACATACCCCAAGCTGGCTCCCAGCTCTGGCCCCCCACACACACACATTTAGAGTGCCCCCCAGGGGTGACTGTCCTGTAAAACAAGGGACTGACTGACTCCTTACAAATGGCCCCCATGCCCACTCACCCCCTGCCCCAGGATCCCCCACCCCAGGTCCAAGAAAAGACCATGCAAGAAAAAGGACAGTCATCTGAGGGGTAGGGTGGGGCAGGGGGAAGGCTCTCTCTCATTTTTCTCTAATTCTCCCACATTTCCTTGACACTGGCATGCATTTTTCACAGTGTCAGCAGGGAGAAGCAGACCCCCTTTGATGTGTGTTAATGTGGGGGGAAGAACCCCCAAGTGCCAGGCTTTGCCTCCTGGGCCTCCCTCTGTGGTGTGTCCCAAGGGACACCCAGCCTCATTTCCCTGCGCCACAGAGATACTTACATTAACTTGTATCTAATGGGACGTTGGGCTATTGGACATGGAGCAATTCCAGTTTAATTAGGCGTCAGGAAGCTGGGCATTAATTAAAGTAACAAAAGACTCAGCACAGCACAGGTCTGAGTGTAGAGGCGGCAGAGCACAGGGACCTCCAGAGAGCAAAACTCTCCTCACCCTGCCAACCCTGGGGCTCTGATAGCCCAGTGGTCTCAGAACCCCTCCTCACAGACCCCTCCTCATCTCCATCTCCCATGTTCAGGACTGCCCACTGAAGACCCTTGGGCCTTGTATGCATATCGCCATGGATGCACACAGACCAGGGCCAGGCTCTCCAGACTTCCTGGACTTTCACACACACCTCTACTGCGGGCCTGCATGCAAGCAGAGCTCGTGACATTTGGAAGGTCCCAGCAACAACACTGGAGAGTGTCACAGGCCCACCCCGGGGAAGCCTGACCCCCAACACTGGGGATCAAGCAGCCTCAGTGCTTCCCACACACACACATACACACAGGTTAGGGTTCGGGGGGAAGCTGGGAGCAACAGCCAAAAGCAAAAGACACAGGGCAAAGGATCCAGACATGGCAGCCAGCACAACAGCCCTGTCCACCTGAGTCTCCTTCCTACCCTCACCCCTGCCTGGTATTCATCTCTGTGGCCATGAGAGAGAACATCATGAGAATCTAGTGTTAGCTGTACTTATGGGAGGGGCTCAGTTCAACTTTGCATTTCAAAATGAGTTGAGGATATTGTTCTTTCCCCACCAGTGTTATCACTGGAGTCTGGTACCACATGACTCTACCACTCCCAGCAGTCTTTTTCTGTCTTTATTTTTTTTTAATAGAAGATAATATACAGATGGAGATAAAGATAGAAAAGGAGGTCATCAGACAGTGGCGCACCCAGTCAAGTGTACATAATACCAAGCATAAAGACCTGGGCTCAAGCCCCCAGCTCCCCACCAGCAGGGGGATGCTGCACAAATGGTGAAGCAGGTCTGCAAGTGTTTATCTTTCTCTCTCTCTTCTCTCTACCTTCCCCTCCCACCTAAATTTCTATCTGTCTTATCAAATAAAATGAAAAAAAAAAATGGCCACCAGGAATACTGGGATTGTAGTGCTGACACCGAGCCCCAGCAATAACCCTGGATGCCAAAGAGAGAGAGACAGAGAGAGAGGAGAGAAGGGAGAGGCAGAGAAGAGACACCTGCAGCACTGATTCACCATTCTTGAAGCTTCCTCTAGCAGGTGGGAGTGGGTGTGGGGGGGTCTTTGTGCCTGGAAAATGTGTATTCTACCAGGTGAGCCACCATCAAACTTCAGAATTTTTAATTTCTTCCTCTAAAAAAAGAGAATTAGACTAGGTAGCTCGCAATGTGAACCCCAGTCACTCCTCCCTTGCCAGTCACCCTGGAATACTTCCGTCCTGGGCCTGCTCTTGGAGCCTCCTAGGTGAGGCTTCCTCTTGGCCCCAGGACAGGACAAGGTTCAAAGACCAGGTCAACCCTTCAGCTTCATCACTCGGGTGAGACCTTTCCTTTCATAGTATTCTCTAATCCCATTCCAGGTGGTTCACTTCCTAACAAAGCCCCAAAACCTAGATATAGACCAGGTACCCTGAGATAGAGCATATGTTCACACGTATCCATAAACTAGGGCAAAATATATACCTGAAAGCAAAAGTACACAATAGTCTGCAGTGAGTACCCCCCAACACTTCAGCTGCACTATTCCAGCCTTTAGGTCCATAATTGTTCAACAATTTTTTTGGCTTTGTACGTTAACTCTCTTTTCAGCCACCAGGTTCCAGATGCCAGCATGATGCCGACCAGACTTCCCTGGACAGAAGACCCCACCAATGTGTCCTGGAGCTCTACTTCCCCAGAGCCCCACCCTACTAGGGAAAGAGAGAGGCAGACTGGGAGTATGGACTGACCAATCAATGCCCATGTTCAGCGGGGAAGCAATTACAGTAGCCAGACCTTCCACCTTCTGCAACCCACAATGACCTTGGGTCCATACTCCCAGAGGGATAAAGAATGGGAAAGCTATCAGGGGAGGGGATGGGATATAGAGATATGGTGGTGGGAATTGTGTGGAGTTGTACCCCTCCTATCCTACAGTTCTGTTAATGTCTCCCTTTTTAAATAAAAATAAAAAAAACGAAGACCAGGTCAAGCCCTCAGGTTCTCCATCTCAACCCCTCCTCACAAACCCCACATAGTGCCACCTCCTTGTTCCTGGATATTTTACCTTTGCTGATGTGTCCTGCTTTCTCTTCTGCAGAGGCTGAACTGAGGGGCACAGAGGTCTAGGTGTTGGATGCTGCTCAGTGAACACTTGTTGCCCAGTGGTCCTCCAAACTGAGTCCAAGTCTTGAAATCCATGTGAACAAGGAGAATTATGACAAAGCCATGAGGTCTTTCCCTCCAGCATAAGATCACAGAGAACTGAGAGTAGAAACTGAGAGAGAGAGAGGAAGAAAGAAAGAAAGAGAGAGAGAGAGAAAGAAAAAAGAAAGGAAGAAAAGAAGGAAGAGAGAAACCCTGTAGTACCAGCAGCTGCACCAGGTCACCGCCTATTTCTGTGAGCTCCTGGGAGTCAGCCAAGGAGCAGGTTCTGGAATGCCTGACAGAGGCCTTGGGGAGCGGGACAGGGCCATCCCTCCCAGAAAGATTTGGAGGTGGATTCCGAGCCAGGCTCAGCACCCGAAGTGGGCAGGGATGTCGGGGATGTCCCACTTCCTCTGTGTACAGACAAACGCTCAACACCATCCTATCGACATTTCCCATAATGATGATCATATTTTCCCCTCAGTTGAGACCTGAATCAATGGCATTTGAGTAATTGGAGATTGATTTTAATTAAGTCTTAGAAGTTTTTGTGGCTGTGCCGGTGGAGGACTCCCCTTAACCAGCTCAGAGGGGCTAGTAGGAACAGGATTTTGGTCCAACATGGACTCAGGACGGGAAATCACCTGGGTGTCTTTGGGTCCTGGCCTGAGACACTCCCGTGAGTTTCCCAAGGGCCAGGTCTGACTTTTTGCCAGTGTGTGTGTGTGTGTGTGTGTGTGTGTGTGTGTGTGTGTGTGTGTGTTGGGGAAAGGGAAGGGGTGACTGCTTAACTAAAGTAGGGACTCTGAGGGAGTAAATGTGAAATAGCAGGTAGCCAAAACCTGACCCCCAGGTCCTAGTGCCCCAGCCAGAACTTGGACTGGGTCCTTCCCCTGCCTGGCCCTAGCTTGCTCATCTGTAAAATGGAACAGTGGTGCAGCCTAGAAGGTGGTACAGTGGATAAGACCTGGACCCTCAAGCAAGAGATGCTGGTTCTCTCTCTCTCTGTATAATTTTTAAGCTAAAGACAGAAAGGCAGAGAGATCACAGCACCAAAGCTTCCATCAGGATGGGGGGGGTCAAGCTCAAACCTGGGTCTTATACACACTACCCAAGTGAGCTATTTCATAGATCATCCTCCTTTCTCCTCCTTTTTTTTTTATTTTGCCTCCAGGGTTATTGTTGGGGCTCAGTGCCTGCACCATGAATCCACTGCTCCTGGAGGCCTTTTTTTTTTTTCCCCTTTTGTTGCCCTTGTTGTGGTTATTGTTGTTGTTGATGATGTCATTGGATAGGACAGAGAGAAATGGAGAGAGGAGGGGAAGACAGAGAGGGGTAGAGACAGATAGACACCTGCAGACCTGCTTCACCTCCTATGAAGCAACTCCCCCACAGGTGGGGAGCCGGGGACTCGAACCAGGATCCTTACGCTGGTCCTTGTGCTTTGCGCCACATGCGCTTAACCCACTGCACTACTGCCCGACCCCCTCTCCTCCTTCTTAAAGATGGATGGATTGATGAGAGAGAGTCGAGTGAACCAGAGCACCATTGTGGCATACATGGAATCAGAGACTGAACTCGGGGCCTCATGCTTGAGAGTCTAACACTTGATCTATTGCATCACATCTCAGGCTGCTCATAAATAAACACATGAAATATTTTTTTTAAAATGGAATACTGGGATCGAGAGACAGCATCATGGTTCTTGTGCCTGAGGCTCTGAAGTCCACCATAAGCCAGAGATGAGCAGTGCTCTGGTCTTTCTCTGTGTGTTGTTGTATGTTTCACATTGGTTTTGGTCACACACACACACACCGCCTCTGGGAGATTGTGGCCCCTGATAGTTTTGCGGGCCCTCTTCTCCCCACCCCCGGAACCCTGACAGACTTCCAGAGTTCTGTGCGGAGAAGGATGCAGGACAGATCTGTGTGGTGATTGGTTTGGGTTAGTTTATGAATCGTTCGTGAATAAAGAAATACAGCTTCCCGGCCCAGCCGTGTGTTCTCAAGTCTCTGTTTACCGCCACGAAGCTAGCCCGGCCTGCTGGAGCCCTGAATTTTAACAACAGTGTGTCTTTCTCTCTGTATCTCTCTCTCCTAGTATCTCTACCGGTGAAATAGCTCACTTGGATAGTGCGCTGCTTTGCCACATGTGCAACCCAGGTTTGAGTCCACCCCTCACCACATTGGAGGAAGCTTCAGTGTTGTGGTCTCTTTCACTCTCTCTACCTAAAAAGAGAGGGGATTACTAGTGCCCACACCTTCCAGTGGCCCAGGTCTCACCACATGGGAAGTCTCACCATGTTCTTGCTCCTCCTTCACCACATGCATCACCCAAGCCTCCTTCCCACAGATGCTCCCTTGTTCTGTCCCCCACTACCCCTCAGCTCAGGCCACCCTGGCACTGCCCTGGCTCTACCTGTGAACACGGGGCTCAGAGGACTCCCTGCTCATCTCCTGACCAGCTGACTCTGACAGACCACCAATCCTGCCCATCCCGCCACCTTGGTGACAAATTCCAGGAACCAGGGCCTCTGCATGCAGCTCTCTGCCCAGCTTCCCAGAACCCCCTCATCCCTGGGGGCTTCAGACTTCACCCCCTCCACCAGCTGCACACACACACACACACACACACAGCGCCTCACCAGCCACTGTAAGGCCTAATGTCAGAGATAAGGTCGTTAAGCGAAGGTCATTAGGAGGAATGTGTTATTAATGAGGAAGCCTAATTAGCAAGACCACTAAATCATCCAGCCTCACCCCAGCCCTGGAGGGCCTGTCGGGTGGTAGGGGGTGGGACCCCAACTGTGTTCACTTTGTCCAGGTCCCAAGTGGAGGCTCAAAGACAATCAGTGCCATGGATCTGGGGACCCCTATCTGTACCCTAGCCACTGGCCAAGCCTGAGTGTGCCCCCAAAAAAAATACACACAGCCCACCTTCTGAATCTCTCTGCTGCTGGCTCACAGGGACAGTGGTGAGCAGCCCCCCAGCCCCAGTCTCTAATTCCACTGGGGGGCTAAGTCAAGGTACAGAGAGCAGCCCCACCCATAGCAAGTGTGTGGAAGGTGGGCCCTGATTTGGTTCTCTACCCCAGGCCCTGCCCCACCAACACTGCTCAGCCCTGCCCTGAGGGGCCACTCAGTATTCTCACTGGGAGCAGCAGCAGCAGAAAGGTTCAGAATCTCCTTAGCCAACCCAGGACCCCCCCACCACACACACACACACACACACACAAACACACACACACACACACACACTGGCCTGGTCCTCTAGAACCCCCAATAACAGGAGCCTCAGCTCCCAAGAAGAATGACTGTTCTCCCCAAACCTACTTCACAGATAAAGAAATTGAGGCCCACAATAGGCAGCCCCAACCACAGGGCAGCACTGGCAGCAAGCTTGTCCCACATATCCAGAAAGACTGCATCTCCATCTCTTCTAGGGGGCTGTAACTCTAGGGCCCTGTACCCTGTGATAGCCAAACCCCATCAGGTCCTTGCAAGCAGCTAGGGGAAGAGGAAACAGAAGGGTGGAGGGAGGGCAGGCAGTGGGCATCACTGCCCTATTGCTCTTGGCTGCATCACTGCAAGGTCAGGGCCAAGGCCACTAGGCATGCACCGGGTGCATAGCCACCCACTGCTCTGAGAAGGACACCTGAAGGTGCACATGGAGGAGGGGCAGGGTTCCAAGTAGGAGCCTTAATGAGCAGTTAGACTCTGAGGGGAATGATCCTGCTAATGGCCTCAGAATAGAGACTGGACTAGCTAATGAGGGTACACTGGCCATAGGCCACCATCAAGGCATGACCCCAGGCCAGAGGTGAAGAGGGGCTGTGGGCCAGGGTCTGGACAGGGAGGTAGTCAGAACTCAGGTACCTGCTTTCAGGCAGGTACCTGGGCAGCCCTGGCCCTCTCTGGGCATCCCTTGTATAGGACCCTGAGGGGGGTGGTGCTCCCCAAAGTGAGGACCCTAGACCACTGTCACCCCATTGCCCACAGCAACTACCTGTGCCCAGCAATAGATTTCTGCTTGACTGGACCCTCAAGACTGTCACCTTGGATGGGGGGTAGACAGCATAATGGTTACACAAAGAGACTCTCGTGCCTGAGGCTGCAAAACCCCAGGTTCAATTCCCCTCCCCCTCCCCACACCACCATAAGCCAGAGCTGAGCAGAGCTCAGGTATTAAAAAATTAATTAATTAATTAATTTAAAAAAAAAAACAAGCTTCAATGACCCTGGGTCCATGCTCCCAGAGGGATAGAGAATGGGAAAGCTATCGGGGGAGGGGGTGGGATATGGAGATTGGGCGGTGGGAATTGTGTGGAGTTGTACCCCTCCTACCCTATGGTTTTGTTAATTAATCCTTTCTTAAAAAAAAAAAAAAAAAAAACAAGCTGTCACCTTCCCCTGTTTCTTCAGCAGCCATCTTTTCTTTCTTCCTGGGGCTTTATGACTGAATGTCATTCTCTCTGTCATTTCTCTCTGTCCTACCCAACAACAATGAAAAAAAGATGGCTGCCAAACGTGGATTTACATGTAGTGCAGGCACTGAGCCCCAATGATAACCCTGGCAGCAAAAAAAAAAAAAAAAAAAAGTGGAATCTACCAGGTCAGATATCTGATGACCCCTGCCATCTCTTCTTAATTATGTGCTTTGAAAAAGAAAAAAAAAAAAAAAAACCTCACAGTCTTATGACCCAGGGAGTGGCAGAGTGGATAAGGTGTTTAACTCAAGCATGAGGTTCCAAGTTCAATTCCTGCTATCTGCTATGCCAGAGTGGTGCTCTCTCCCTCTCACTAATAAATAAATCTGAGAAAGAAGGAAAGAAAGAGAGGGTCGGGCGGTAGTGCAGCGGGTTAAGTGCACGTGAAACAAAGTGCAAGGACCGGCATAAGGATCCCAGTTTGAGCCCCCAGCTCCCCACCTACAGGGACTTGCTTCACAGGCAGTGAAGCAGGTCTGCAGATGTCTGTCTTTCTCTCCCCCTCTCTGTCTTCCCCTCCTCCCTCCATTTCTCTCTGTCCTATCCAACAACAACAATAATAACCACAACAAGGCTACAACAACAAGGACAACAAAAGGGGGGGTGGGAATGGCCTCCAGGAGTAGTAGGTTCATGGTGCAGTCACCGAGCCCCAGCAATAACCCTGGAGGCAAAAAAAAATAAAAGAAGGAAGGAAATAAGGAAAGGAGGAGGGAGAAAGGAAGGAGAGAGAAAGTAAGAGGACAGGCCAAGTAGGTGGTGCATCCAGTTGAGCACACATGTTACAACATGCAAGGATCTGGGTTTGAACCCCCAGTCCCCACCTGCAGGGAGAAGGAAGCGTCATGAGTAGTAAAGCAAATGTTGCAGGTGTCTCTGTCTTTCACCCTATCTCCTCCTTCCCTCTCAATTTCTCTGTATATACATTTTTATTTTATTTATTTATTCATCTATTTATTTATTTTACCAGAGCACTGCTCAACTCTGGCTTAATGGTGGTGTGGGGGATTGAACCTAGGACTTTGAAGCCTCAGGCATGAGAGTCTCTTTGCATAACCATTAAGCTATCTACCCTCCGCCCTTCTGTTTAGATCAAATAAATAAATATTGTATATTTTCTTTCAAGTTTAGGAGCTATTACTCTCTGCCCTAATCCAGTTTTCTAGCCTATTCTCAACTCTGACTACATCTTCCCAGACAATATTTTTAGTCTACCTCCATGTGAACTATCAAGCTCAGGCAAAAATTATTAAAGTCATGGGCCCCCAGGAACCTTTCTAAAATAGACTTCCTAGTTTCTTTCCACACTACAATCACTATTCTCACCTGCTATATTCCTACTTTCTGGTTCCTGTTTATTAAACATTTTGTCCTGCCTCATAACGTCCAGCACTTTAGCCACCAAGTTGCAGATGCTTCCATGATTCTATCCTGACTTCCCTGGGCAGACAGCCTCACCAATATGTCCTGGAACCTCACCACCACCACCACCCTCCCAGATTCCTACCCTACTAGGGAATGATAGAAACAGGCTGGGGGGTGTGGATCCATCTACCAATATCCATGTCCAGCGGAGAAGCAGTTACAGAAGCCAGAACTCCCACATTCTGCACCCCAAAAAGAATTTTGGTCTATACTCCCAGAGCGGGAGAAGTGTTAGGGGAACATGACTAGAGGGCTCTGAACCCCAATTCCTTCAGGACCCAGAGAGAGAAGAGGGAAAAAAGAACACTCAGCAGTAGTAATAGGTGTAGGTGTGCCTTAGAAAGGAAGAGAAGGTAGGACCAGAGAATAAATGGGAAAAAACTAAATAGATAGATAGATTATAGATAGATAGATGGATAGATAGATAGATAGATAGATAGATAGGGAAACAATAGTCAACCTATAACTGTGACTTTGGGAGAACTACTGCGGTTTCCAGTGGAGGGAATGGGGACACAAAACTCTGGGGAGGAGTAGATAGCATAATGGTTATGCAAAGAAACTCTTGCCTGAGGCTCCAAAAGTCCCAGGTTCAATCCCCCGAACCATCATAAACCAGAGCTAAGCAGTGCTCTGGTGTTAAAAAAAAAAAAAAGGGGGGGGGGGAGTCAGGCAGTAGCACAGTGGGTTAAGCACACATGGCATGAAGAGCAATGACTAATGTAAGGATCCCAGTTCGAGCCCCTAGCTCCCCACCTGCAGGGGTGTCACTTCACAGGCAGTGAAGCAGGTCTGCAAGTGTCTTTCTCTCCCCCTCTCTATCTTCCCCTCCTCTCTCAATTTCTCTCTGTTCTATCCAACAATGATGACATCAATAATAACTACAACAATAAAAGAAGGGCGATAAAAAGGGAAAAATATATATATTAAACAATCTTTAAAAAACAGTGGTAGG
Organism: Erinaceus europaeus; assembly: GCF_950295315.1. Taxonomy (NCBI): domain Eukaryota; kingdom Metazoa; phylum Chordata; class Mammalia; order Eulipotyphla; family Erinaceidae; genus Erinaceus; species Erinaceus europaeus. Next base: position 110,054,046 of record NC_080162.1, read on the forward strand.
GGGTCGGGCGGTGGCGCAGTGGGTTAAGCGCATGTGGTGCAAAGTGCAGGAACCGGTGTAAGGATCCCGGTTCGAGCCCCCGGCTCCCCACCTGCAGGGGAGTCGCTTCACAGGCGGTGAAGCAGGTCTACAGGTGTCTATCTTTCTCTTCCCTTCTCTGTCTTCCCCTCCTCTCTCCATTTCTCTCTGTCCTATCCAACAACGAATTGCCTCAACAAGGGCAATAATAATAACCACAACGAAGCTACAACAAGGGCAACAAAAGGGGGAAAAAAATGGCCTCCAGGAGTGGTGGATTCGTGGTGCAGGCACCGAGCCCAGCAATAACCGTGGAGGAGGAAAAAAAAAAAAAAACAGTGGTAAATTAACAAAACTTGAAAGGAAAAAAGGCCAGGTGGTGGTGCATCTGGTTGAGCGCACATGTTACAATGTGCAAGGACCTGGGTTCAAGCCCCTAGTTCCTACCCGCAGGAAGAAAGTTTTGCAAGTAGTGAAGTGATGCTGCAGGTGTCTTTCCGTCTCTCTCCCTCTCCATCCACCTGCTCCTTCACTATCAATTTCTGCCTGTCTCTACTTAATTAATAAATAAATATAATTTTAAAAAATTAAAATAAATGTTTTTAAAAATTGAAAGAGAGGGAAAAGACTTTATACCCTCAAAAAAGTTATAAGAGCAGGGGGCTGGGTGATGGCTCACCCAATAGTGCATAAGTGTTATAATGCTTGAGGAAGGACCTGGTTTCAAGCCCCCAGTCCCCACATGCAGGGGAGAAGCTTCATGAGAAGTGAAGCAGGTCTGCAGGTGTCTCTTTTGCTTTCTCCCTATCTCCCTCTTCCATCTCAATTCCTCTCTGTCTCTATTCAAGAGAGAAGAAGGGGAGAGAAAGGAAGTTATTTGCAAGAGTATGTGGCCCTAGTGCCATTCTGTCCCACTGTCACTCGGGTGAAGGGAAGTTATAGCCTGGGCCCAGAAGGAGCGTGGCAGTGAGTGGTCCAGCAGTGGCCTATAGGAAGAAGGGGATGGCCTTGTCTCCCAGCACCCAGACCCGGAGGGAAGCAGAGAACCCTGGTCTCACCAAGCCAACCCCACAACCACCTCATGAACCCCAGAAGGCAGGGAGGTGAAACAGGTGCTGCCCAACTCGTCTGGTGACCCAGAAGGACCCTACATCCCTGGTAAGTGGCGCCAATGAGTGGGCAGACCTGGGGCTGCAGCTGAGCCCTGCCACAAGCGGGGACCCAGCCTCACCTCAGAACCAAGGTGCCCACATTGTGCAGGGAATCAGCAGTTTGGATGGGTTTTCGTTTAACTTTATCTTTCCCCCAATTACTTTGAAAACTATTAAGTGTAGTTATTAATCATTAGGTAATTATTATCTGCTCTTGTATTAATTATCTGGCCAAAGGAGTGTCAGCAAGATTTAAGATTTTTAACTGTGAGTAATATTTCCAAACATGAAGGAGGCTCAGGCATAAATTCTCTCCCTGCCTGAGTGTGGAAGGGAGGGAGTTCTAGGGCTGTAGTGGTGCCCTGTCCAGCTGCCGTGGTGTGAGGAGAGGCCCTGCCAGTGCTGGCCTCTCAGTGCATGTCAGATCCCAGGAATGACTGACTCAGTCCTCCCTATGGCTCCCCTTAGGGACCAAGTCACCTGGATAGAAGCATGGTCCATCACCAGTACTCATGCCCATCCCCACAGCTGGCAGTGTCTGAGGCCCACTGGCAGGGCAAGCCTGGAACCAAAGCCTGCCCAGCGGATGACACTGAGAGTCCAAGCAGTATGGTAGGTAACATGTACACTCAACCATCCCCCCATAGAGTTCCTTTTTTTTTTTTAAATTTTTTAAAATAATTTTTGGCTTTTTATTATTTTTTCTTGGATAGACACAGAGAGAAACTGAGAGGGGAAGAGGAGGTAGAAAGGTAAAAAGAGGGGCCAGGCGGTGGTGTACCTGGTTAAGCCCTCACATTACAATGCACAAGGACCCAGGTTCAAGCCCCTGGTCCCCCACTGCAGGGGGAAGCTTCAAGAGTGATGAAGTAGAGCTGCAGGTATCTCTCTGATTTTCTCCCTCTCCCCTCTCAAGTTTTCTGTCTCTAACCAATAACAAGTAAATAAGTGAATCATTTTTTTAATATTTATTTTATTTATTTATTCCCTTTGTTGCCCTTGTTGTTTTTTATTGTTGTAGTTATTATTGTTGTTGTTATTGATGTCGTCCTGGAGAGAGGAGGGGAAGACAGAGAGGAGGAGAGAAAGATAGACACCTGCAGACCTGCTTCACCGCCTGTGAAGCGAGTCCCTGCAGGTGGGGAGCCGGGGGCTCAAGCCGGGATCCTTACGCCTGTCCTCACACCTTGTGCCACCTGCGCTTAACCCGCTGTGCTAGCGCCCGACTCCCCCTCATACAGTTTCTATTGATGAGCACCAATGGACTGCAAGGATCAAACCCAGGGCCTTACAAAGGGTAAGGCATGCACTCTACATACTGAACTATCTTCTGGCTCCAACAGATATTTTCTTTGATTTTATTTATTTATTTTTAGATAAGAGACAGACAGAAATTGGGCAAGGGTAGATAGCATAGTGATTATGCAAAAATACTCTCATGCTTGAGGCTCCAAAGTCCTAGGTTCAATCCCCCTGCACTACCATAAGCCATAACTGAGCAGTGCTCTAGTAAGAAAGAATGAATGAAAGAAAGGAAAGAAGGAGGAAGGGAGGGAGGGAGGGAGGAAAGAAGGAATGGAGAACGAATTTTTTGTATTGTGTGGAAAACTGAGAAATGTTATATGCATGTACAAACTATTTTATTTACTGTTGACTGTAAAACATTAATACAATAAAGAAATAAAAAAAGATACAACAAAACAAGAGAAAGAAAGGAAAAAAGAAAGAGAGAAGAAATTGAGAGAGAAGAGGGAGATACAGACTCCTGCAGTACTATTTCACCACTGTGAAGCTTCCTCCCTGCAGATGGGAACCAAAAGCTTGATCCAGCTCCTTGCACTGCAATCCGGGCACTCATCTAGGTATGCCACCACTCAGCCTTCCATGTGGCAGTGTCCACTGATGACCTACTGTCCCCAGGTGGTTGATGGTGGAAGTGTTGGAGGTGGTGTTAGAGAAAGTGGTAGAAGTGGAGGTGGAGGTGGAGGTGGAGGTGGTAAAGACAGCCGTGGTAGAGGGGGACAGGCAGTGGAGCACCTGGTTAAGCCCAAACACTATAGTGTACAAGGACCCATGTTCAAGCCCCTGGTCCCCACCTGCATGGGAAAAGCTTCATGAGTGGTGAAACAGGGCTGCAGGTGTCTCTTTAGCTCCATATCTATCTACCTATCTATATATCTCTATCTTCCTCTCCCCTCTCAATAGCTGTCTCTATCAAATGAATAAATTTATATATATAACGGTAGCCATGGTGGTAGTTTCAATGATAACAGGTGACAGTGATGGTCATTAAGTTCAGTGGCAGCAGCGATGTTGAAAACTGCTCTACAGGACCCAGAGTATCCTGGACAAGCACAGTCTCTGGCCCAGACCCCAGGTGACATTTGTGGGTGTTGGCTAACAGGCAAGGCCTGGACCAACCAGGCCTGACAGAATAGTAATATGTCTGAGTTCACAGAGAACATGAAATCTTAGTTTTAAAAAAATAAATAAATAAGTTCAATTATTGGAAAGGGGAAAACAGCCTAGTGTTTACTGCAAGTGAATCGAAGTTAATTATTTGGGAGAAAAGTCCCCTTTCAGGATTCTTAGCAGCTTCTTCCTGTCAGGGCCACGTCTAGCATGCGGGGGCCACTTTGTGGCCTGAACTGAGGAGAACAAACAGATCACTCTGCCTCTGGGGCTGAGACACCCTGTTTCTGTTCCCCTAGAGCAGTAGCTGCACAGTTTACCCCCTCCCCTGGCCTAGCCCCCACTGCTACTGCTCCCTGGACAACTGGACAAAGTCAGTTTGTGGCCAAGAGGTCAGCTGGTTGGGTGCCAGGGGGGAAGGAAGGACAGGTTCAATGCACGTGGCACAAAGCGCAAGGAGCAGCATAAAGATCCTGGTTTGAGCCCCCAGCTCCTCACCTGCAAGTTGGTCACTTTGCAAGCAGTGAAGTAGGTCTGCAGGTGTCTTTCTTTCTCTCCCCTTCTCTGTCTTCCCCACCTCTCTCGATTTCTGTCTTATCCAACAACAATGACGACAACAACAACAACAATAACACCACCGATAACAAGGGCAACAAAAGAGAAAAAATAGCCTCCAGGAGCAGTGGATTCATAGTGCAGGCACTGAGTCCCAGCCATAACCCTGGAAGCTAAAAAAAAAAAAAAATACTCCCAGAGGGTTAAAGAATAGGAAAGCTATCAGGGGAGGGCATGGGATACAGAGGTCTGGTGGTGGGAATTGTGTGAAGTTGCACCCCTCTTATCCTATGGTTTTGTCAATGTTTCCTTTTTATAAATAAAAAATAAAAAAAAAAAACGGAAAGAAATAAAATTCATCCCTTCTCTAAAAAAAAACTGGGAGTATGGATCAACCTGTCAACGACCATGTTCAGCAGGGAAGCAATTACAGAAGCCAGACCTTCCACCTTCTGCAACCCACAATGACCTTGGGTCCATACTCCCAGAGGGATAAAGAATGGGAAAGCTATCAGGGGAGGGGATGGGATATGGAATTCTGGTGGTGGGAATTGTGTGGAATTGTACCCCTCCTATCCTATGGTTTTGTCAGTGTTTCCTTTTTATAAATAAAAATTTTTTTAAAAAAGAAATAAAATTCACCCCTTTCTCTTAAAAAAAAAAAAAAAGGTATGGCCACTGGGAATGGTGGAGCTGTGCAGACACCAAACCTCAGTAATAACCCTGTTGACAAAAATAACTAAATGAGACAGCATAATGGTTATGCAAAAAGCTTTCATGCTGATTCAAACTCCAAAGTCTCAGGTTCAGTCTCCTACACCACCATAAACCAGAATTAAGCAGTGCTCTGGTTTTATTTATTTATTTATTTATTTATTTTTACCAGAGCACTGTTCAGCTCTGGCTTATGGTGATGCGGGTGGCTTGAACATGGGATTTTGGAGCCTCAGGCATGAGAGTCTGTTTGCATAATCATTACACTATCTACCCTCCACCCCTATTTATTTTTTTAACTTTATTTATTTGATAGAACAGAGAGAAATTGAGAGGGAGAGAGACAGAGAGACTCCTGCAGCCCTGCTTTACCACTTGTGAAGCTTTTCCCTTGCAGGTAGGGACCAGGGCCTTGAACCTGGGTCATTGTGCATGGTAATATGTGCACTTAACCAGGTCCCCCAAATAAATTATTTAAAGTGATGAGGTAGAGGAGGATGGGAGAGGGGCCTAGTTGGCCCGTGTCTCCTGTCCTGTGATAACAACCATCAGCTTTGGCAGGACAGGACCTGTCTTCCCTTCCCCAAAACAGAGCCCAGACTGGGGAGGGAGGGGAGGCCGCCAGCCCCTCCCCCGACGGTGTGACTGTGGGACCATCGGGAAAGAGTTGCCATTGTCATTAGTGTGAAACGTGCCGCCTGTGCCAGGGAGGAAAATCCCATCTTGGAAACACACGTCCAATACCAGTTCAATTTCACCCTCGGGGCCATAAAACCCTTTTCCAATCACCTACCGCTGCTGGCTGCCAGCACCGTTAATCCCAGAGATGTTATTTAGTGCCAAGACATTACTCGGGGACAAAATCAGGTCTGAACCCCACAAGGAGCTCCCTCTGTTCTCTGCAGGGGCCTCGAGAGATAGATAGTGCCCAGCCCTGACAGCATGACTGGCATTCCACTCCCCCCATACACCCCCAAGCCCTACACCTTAAGAGCTGGGGGGGGTGGAGTGCCAGGCACTGCAGGGCAGCCCCCCCCCACTGCAGTCAGGGTGGTCCTTCCCCATGTCCCAGATCCCCTCCCAGCCCCCTGCCCTCCCTCCCTGAGATGGTATCTATCATCTCACAGCCTTTAAAAAAAGGGGGGATGGGAATCTCTTCCTTGATTACCATGGGTAACAATGAAAACACATAATTGAATCTCCAAGAAATTACCATTTTTATAACTTGTACCCAGTTCCAGAGATAAATTAAACATCTCCCTGGTATAGCGAACCCACCAGAGGAACATCAGCAAGAGGTGAGGATGCCCTTTAGCAGCTCAGGGCCTTATTAAGAAGAAAGCTCCCTGGGGGCCAGGTGGTGGCGCACCTGGCTGAGCACACGCATTACAGTGCATGGGGACCCGGGTTCAAGTCCCTGGTACCCAACTGGAGGTGAGGAAGCTTCAGGAGCAGTGAAGCAGGGCCTCAGTTTTCTCTCTCTCTCTCTCCCTCCTCCCCCCATTTCTCTCTGTTGCTATCAAATAAGAGAGAGAGAGAGGGAAAGAAGGAGAGCACTGTGAAGATAGCATAATGGTTATGCAAAAAAGACTTTCATATGTTCACAGCTGAAGTTCCAAAGTTCCAGGTTCAATCCCCTGTATCATCATAAAGCAGAGCTGAACAGTACTCTAGGCGCTCTCTGTCTCTCTCTCTCTCTCTCTCCATATATATTTAAACTAAAACATAAGATCCATATTTTAAAAAAATGACTAAGTGGAAAAAAATTGTGAAAGAAAAAAAGGCCTCAGGGAGTGGTGAGTCTCCGAGAATGCATGGAGCTCTAGCAATAAAAACAGTTTTCAGAGCTGAAGCTTAAACAGCAAAAGGTGAGACTGTTCACGTGAGAACACCGGTGTACGGGTGCACATGCACGCTGCTTTCTGCTCCCCGGGGTCTGAGGAGTTGCTTTCCACAGGGAGAGCTTGGCTCAGAACAACACCTGCAGAATAGAATGTGGCCTCAGTCCACCTCTCAGCATGCGTCCTGAACTGCAGTGAGGGACACCCCCACAACGCCGCTTCATGCCCTCCCAGCCATGTAAAGAGACAGGTGGGGGGTGGCAGTGGTGCACCCAGTTAAATATGAAGAGCAAGGATCTGGGTTCAAACCCCCCCACTCCTCACTTGCAGAGGGGGACTTTTCACAAACAGTGAAGCAAGTTTGCAGGTGTTTATCTTTCTTTCTCCCTCTCTATCTCCCCCTCCTCTCTCAATTTCTCTCTGTCCTACCCAATAAAGTGGAAAAAATGGCTACCAGGAGCAATGGATTCATAGTGCCAGCACTAGCCCCCAGTGGTAACCCTGGAGACAAAAATAAATAAATAAACAAACAAATAAACAAATAGGTTGTGCTCAGACTCCAAATGCCCACAGTTGAGACAGCCATGTCTGGAAGTCGCAAGTCACCCCCAGGCTTTCCCCTTCCCCCTGTCCCCTCTGATTCCCCAGACCCAGCCTCACACTGACTGGGCCCATTCCAAGAACCAGGACATCCACTCAGACCCCTGGCTCTCAACCACCACTGCACCTACAGTCCCATCTCACCAGCACAGAGCTCACACCCCCAACTAGCCTCCCAGGAACACAGTGTTGGGGGAGCCATGATGAGGCTGCCCTGGGACCTAGAAGTTCTAGTAAGAGCTGGGTCACTGGGGCCCAGAGAGTAGAAGCCTCATGTGTGCAAACTCAGGTTGGGGAGTTGCACTGAAATACGTACCCAGGGTCCCATCCCCAGTACACAAACTCAACTGTAGTAGACCGACAAGTTGCCCAGTGGCTAGAGTACTGGACTTACAAGCATGAGGTCCCAAGTTAGATCCCCAACATCGCATGTGCCAGAGTGATGCTCTGATTCTCAATATCCTCCTCTCTCTCTCGTTAATAAATACATTAGTTGATTAAATTAAAATTTTAATTTCTTTTTTTAATATTTATTTATTTATTCCCTTTCGTTGCCCTTGTTATTTTATTGTTGTAGTTATTATTAATGCCATTGTTGTTGGATAGGACAGAGAGAAATGGAGAGAAGAGGGGAAGACAGAGAGGAGGAGAGAAAGACACCTGCAGACCTGCTTCACCACCTGTGAAGCGACTCCCCTGCAGGTGGAGAGCCGGGATCTGGAACCAGGATCCTTAGGCCTGTTCTTGCATTTCACGCCACATGCGCTTATCCCACTGTGCTACCGCCCAAGTCCCTGTCTGTTGTAAGGCATACCACCATAGTTCTGTGTCCCATTCCCTCCACTGGAAGCTTCCCTATACTTTATCCCTCTGGAAGTATAGACCAAAATTATTTATGGGGAGCAGAAGGTGAAAGGTCTGGCTTCTATAACTGCTTCTCCTTGAACCTGGACATTTGCAGGTGGATCCATACCCTCAGCCTGCTTCTGTCTTTTCCTAGTGGGGCAGGGCTCTGGGGAGGTGGGATTCCAAGACACATTGGTAAGATCGTCTGCCCATGGAAGTCAGGATGGAATCATAGTAGTGCCTGCAATTTGGTGACTGAGAGGTAGTAAGATATAAAGCAGAACAAATTGCTTAATAAACAGGAGTCCAGTTGGGTAGTAGCGTAGCGGGTTAAGTGCTCATGGCCAAGCACAAGGACCGGGATCCTGGTACGAGCCCCCCGGCTCCCCACCTGCAAGGGGGTCACTTCACAGACGGTGAAGCAGGTCTGCAGGTATCTGTCTTTCTCTCCCCTTCTCTCTCTCCCCTACTCTCTCGATTTCTCTCTGTCCTATCCAACAACAGCAACAACAACAATAATAATAATAACCATAACAATGATAAAACAACAAGGACAACAAAAGGGGAAAAAAATGGCCTCCAGGAGCAGTGAATTTGTGGTGTAGGCACTGAGCCATGGCAATAACCCTGGAGGCAAAAAAAAAAAAAAAAAGCTGGATCAAGGCAGAGAGGAGCTCCCACATATGGGGAAAGTATATAAATACCATTAACTGTAAATGCCATCAATCTGACCTAGAGTCTATGCCTATTCATATTTAACACAGGAGCCTGTGCAATCTCTGAGTCCCTGTGAGTCTAAGCTCACAGTTAAGTTGGGGGAGGGGGGAGAATCACATACTGAGATCTTCTGTAAGTAAATAAACAAAATAGTGGCCAAGCCCAGCCTTCTGGCTAGATCTGCACCCAAGGACACCCCCACTGCTACTCTGGGGGACCCAAGGCAAGCCCATCCCTAACCTCTTCCTCCTCCCACTGTATGGCCTCCCAGGCTTCTTGAGAGTTGTGTCTTGGTGACCCTTATCCTGAAGCCTCCTCTCTAGGCAACTGGCCCACCTCTACCCTGCACTACTGCCTCTGCTCCCTCCAGAGTCCCCCACCACCCACACACCCCTCTCAGCCCCTAAATCAGCTTCTGGCCAAATTCCCCACACACGGCCCTGGGCAGCTGTGGACCTGGGCCCTTCATGCCAGCGCTGTCCACTGACAAACAGAGCCAGGGGGCCCCACCCACGGAAGCCCAGACTGAGCCCCCCAGGAGGAGGCAAGTAAAAGGCCCCCAAGGAAGGTGGGTGGTTTATTTAAGCGTGAATGTTTGGGGATGACATAATCTGGCCCTGAGCTGCCCACCAGAGGCTGCCCTGGGTCCCCATGGAAGACCTTACTTCCCACCTCACCAGTAGCATTAGCCCTGGGGGATTGACCACTGACTCCCTGTAGACAAGAGGTTGCCCTGATGCTGGTTACACAGGGTCCCCTGAATCTTCAGTCAGTGTGTGGGCTTGTAGTGCCATCTGGTGGTGAATTTTGGGATCTGCACCTTGGCACTCAAGACCAGGGAGGGGCCGCACCAGTAGAGAGGCACTCAGGGTGGTGCTCAGGGAGACCAACTGCACATGAAGCCACTTCCCCAGCCCCACCCCTCATTCAGAACCCCAGAGTCCTGTTGCCCAGACTTGGGGTCAAGTCTCAGGAACCGGTGGCTGGACTCTGCCCACCTCTCCCTCAAGAAGCAGATGAGAGTAGGGCAGGAGAGTAAGGTGGGCAGAGATGCTGGATGGATCCCTGTGAAGGCCTGCCAAGGTGTCCATCAGGCTTTTTGCCCACACTCTCTCCCCATCCACTACTCCCAGCCATCAGGGACAGTCAGCCAGGGAGGGCCAAGATGGGGTGGCAGGGGGAGGGCGTGGCGGTGGGGGGGGGAGCTTCATGGGATTCTCCTGAGGAAGGGGTGTCTCTGGGCTCCAGCAGGGGGAACACATCTCACTTATCCCCCTTTGTGCACAAGGACCCTGCTTCCCCAGCACAGCTACATCCTCAGTCTGGAGCCTTCAACGGGGTTTGGGCATTCCATGGGAAGATCTTCCTTGACATTCTTTTTTTTTTTTCTTCCTTCATTTTTTAAAATTTCTTTATTGGGGAATTAATGTTTTACATACGACAGTAAATACAATAGTTTGTACATGCATAACATTTCTCAGTTTTCCATATAACAATACAACCCCCACTAGGTCCTCTGTCATCCTTTTTGGACCTATATTCTCCCCACCCCCTACCCACCCTAGAGTCTTTTACTTTGGTGCAACACGCCAATTAAAGTTCAGGTTCTACTTGTGTTTTCTCTTCTGATCTTGTTTTCAACTTCTGCTTGAGAGTGAGATCATCCCATATTCATCCTTCTGTTTCTGACTTATTTCACTTAACAAGAATTTTTCAAGGTCCATCCAAGATCAGCTGAAAATGGTGAAGTCATCATTTTAAATAGCTGAGTAGTATTCCATTGTATATATATACCACAACTTGCTCAGCCACTCATCCGTTGTTGGACACCTGGGTTGCTTCCAGGTTTTGGCTATTACAAATTGTGCTGCTATAAACATAGGTATACACAAATCTTTTTGGATAGGTGTGTTGGGTTCCTTAGGATATATCCCCAGGAGAGGATTTGCAGGATCATAGGGTAGGTCCATTTCTAGCCTTCTGGGAGTTCTCCAGACTGCTCCAATTTACGAATTTACATTGAACCAATTTACGTTCCCACCAGCAGTGCAGGAGGGTTCCTTTGACCCCACAACCTCTCCAGCATTTGTTGCTGCTATTTCCTTGACATTCTTATTTTCTTTTCTGATTCTTAAATAAAAGCTGTGTGCCCTAGGTGTCAGAGAGACCCAGGAAGAGGAGACAACTGGCCTGCCATAGCCTGTGCCCTGGGAGCTGTTCCCGTACCAAGGAGGGGGGTGCAGGGGCATGCCACTCCAGCCTTGACCTCTGAGACGGGAAGACCCCAGAATGACACCACAAGTCCTATCTACCGCTGTCCTCCAAGGCCTTTCAGCTGCACTCCATATCCAGGGAAGCACTCCACCTACAGCTGCCCCCACAGACAAAGGAAAGAGGGAACCACCAGCACTTGGCAACATATCCCAAAACTTAGGTCCCCAAACTGTCATGTCCCTCACACCTTCACATCCAGTGTATTAAACCCATTGTTCTGGCTCTGCATTGAGGGGGCATCCTAGAACCCCTAAACCAGTCAAGGATCAACTGTGGAGCAAAGGGTGACTCATCTGCCTGGCACGAGGAGGAAGGGGGAGGCCAGAGGGACCTAAGTCCCAGCTAGGGGGTGTTCCCCAGTCTGGGGCTGCTCCAGGATGCCTGCGGGGTCTGGAGACAGTTCTGAGGGATGGAGGGAGAGTGGTCTGGGCCAGGATTCTGACTTGGGGGAGGGGGCAGGCAGTAATGCACCTAGTTAAGTACACACATTACAGTGCATAAGGACCCGGGTTTGAGCCCCTGGTCCCCACCTGCAGGAGGAAATCTTCATGAGCGGTGAAGCAGGACTGCAGGTGACTGTCTCTCTCCCTCACTGTCTCCCCCTTCCCTTTCAATTTCTCTCTGTCCCTATCCAATAATATATATGTCATATATATATTATATAATTAAAAGAGAGAGGAGTCAGGAAGTGGCACACCTGATTAAACACACATTACAGTGCACAAGGATCCATGTTCAAGCCCCTGGTTCCTACCTGCAGGGGGGAAACTTCATGAGTGGTAAAGCAGGACTGCAGGTGTCTCTCTGCCTCTCTATCACCTCCTCCCCTCTCAATTTCTGTCTCTATCCAATAATAAATAAATAAATATGAATGAAATTAAAGACAGAGAGGATTCTGAGTTAGGGAAGGCACAGAGATGGGGCCCTCCTGAATTGGTGAGGCTCAGGACACTGAGTTCCACCTGCTCTGGGGCTAAGTAGGTGCCGACCTTTGAGCAGAGGGCACTGAATACCCAGACAAGAGAGACTCCAGGGAAGAGTGACCAGGTTAAAGCAGACAGAGGGAATGTAGGCTCTGCTATTCCTCTCCCTCCCCAACATTGCCCCTACCCAAAGGCTGCTGGATCCTTGGTCATGGCAACTTGGGCAGGAAGCTGCAGCCATAGCAACTGGCGTCCAGGGAGGCGCCCGCTGCCTGGCAACGGAGCCACAGTCTGGTGCTTCCCGAAACACACTAGAGCCTTGCTTTTCACCTGCATGGCCAGGGACTACAGCCTGAGGCAGGCTCCCACCCACCCCTCTCCAAAGCACTGATTGTCAGGGTTCTCTGCACACTTGAGCACAGTGATCCCCTTGTGAGGAAGTAGTATGGGTGACTGGAAATCCCCAATACAGCTCATCTTATGAGAGCCTCCACTCACCCTACACCTGGGGTGTTTCCAAACTCAAGGATACATTATAAAATCAGCAGGTACACAGGTGGTGGTGTACCTGGTTGAGTGCACATGTTACAAGGACCTGGGTTCAAACCCCCAGCATCCATCTGCAGGGGGAAGGCTTTGAGAGTGGTGAAGCAGAGCTACAGGTGTTTCTGTGTCTCTTTCCCCTGCCCCTTCCCTCTCGATTTTTTTTTTTCACCAGAGCACTGCTCGGCTCTGACTTATGGTGGTGCAGGGATTGAACCTGGAACTTTGGAGCCTCAAGCATGAGAGTCTCTCTGCATAACCATTATGCTATCTACCCCTGCCTTTCCTTCTCAATTTCTGGCTGTCTCTATCCTTAAATAAGGATCACTTTTAAAAAACATTTTAAGGGAGTTGGGCAGTAGCGCAGTGGGTTAAGCACAAGTGGTGCAAAGCGCAAGGACTGGATTATGGATCCCAGTTCGAGCCCCCGGCTCCCCGCCTGCAAGGGAATCGCTTCACAGGCAGTGAAGCAGGTCTACAGGTGTCTATCTTTCTCTCCCCCTCTCTGTCTTCCCCTCCTCTCTCCATTTCTCTCTGTCCTATCCAACAACGACAACATCAATAATAATAACAATAATAACTACAACGATAAAATAAGGGCAACAAAAGGAAATAAATAAAAATAAATAAGTAACATTTTGAAAAAAACAGCAGGGAGGGGATAAGGAGCACTTCAGGGAATAGGGTCTTCTCTCTTTTCTTAAAAGGATTTTTATGGAGGCTGGGCGATGGCACAGCGGTTTAAACACACATGGCACAAAGTGCAAGGACCAACATAAGGATCCTGGTTAAAGCCCTCAGCTCCCCACCTGCAGGGGGGGGGGTCACTTCACAGGCAGTGAAGCAGGTCTGCAGGTATCTATATTTCTCATCCCTTCTCTGTCTTCCCTTCCTCTCTCAATTTCTCTCTGTCCTATCCAACAACAGCTGATGTTGTGCGCCGTGGAGAAGAGAGAGAGGAGGTCCAGAGTGAAGAGGAAACTCAAATCTTTATTTGCGCTGGCACCTCAGAGTTGGGTGCTAGAGAGGCAGGTTGCGCCACGTGGAGGTAGCGAAAATACCTTTCCTGCGTCTGAACACCAGAGTGAAGCGCTGGCAAGAGAGCGAGGTGCGGAAGAAGAAGGGCTTTTATAGGAGCACCTTTCGCGAGAATGGGAAGGGGGAGGAGTAACCATAGCACTCCAGGATAGGATAATAACTCTCATGAGAATGGGAGGGGGGAGGAGTAACCAAAGCACTCCAAATATCCCGGGAAATAGACAATGCCCTGAGGGCACAACATGGTGAAACAGGCGCTCTGAGAATGTCCCAACTCTCGCGGGAACTAGCAGTAGCCTGAGGGGACAACATGGCAGATGTGACTGCATCTGCACAATATCCCAGCAAACAGCAACAGCTATGACAACAATAACAACTACAGGGGCACCAACAAGGGCAACAAAATGGGGAAAATGGCCTCCAGGAACAGTGGATTCATAGTGCAGGCACTGAACCCCAGTAATAACCCTGGAAGCAAAATAAAAGTATTTTTACTTATTACTGGCAGAAACAGAGAAATTGAGAGGGGAGGGAGAAATAGAGAGGGGAAGAGAGAGACACCTGAAGCCCTGCTTCACCACTCGTGAAACTTTTCCCTTGCAGGTAGGGACTGGGGCTTGAACTCAGGGTCCTTGCACACTGTAACGTGTGCACTTAACCAGATGTGTCACCACCAGGCTCCAGGAGTAAGGGTCTTCTCTCAAAGGCTCTGAGCCTCTCACAAGACTTCTAGACTGGTACACACAAATGGACGCCCTGGGTCACAGGCAGCTGGAGGACACAGAGGTGGGGCCCCACACGCTTCCTCTCACTAATGGGACCGACCTGCAGTCCTGGGTGCCCAGCCAGCTGTTCTCCTGATACAATCCTTGTCACATGTCTCCGGGCCATCTCTCTCTCTCTCCACTAGACAGTGCTGGCTCCCGCTGGCAGCCTGGGAACACCAAGTGCAAAATGAAACCTTTATCCCCACTCTCCATACCAGCACCCCCCCACCAGGGGTCCTCAAAGAAGCCTTTCTGGGCCACCAGCCTGAGTCTGCCCCAAGGAGCACTTTGTTGTTACCAGAGCACTGCTCTGCTCTGGCTTATGGTGGTGTGGGGAATTGAACCTGGGACCTTGGAGTCTCAAGCATGAAAGTCTTTTGCAGAACTATTATACTATCTCCCTAGACCCCCCCCCCCATGGATCACTCTAAACTTGAGCACTTCCTGAGACTCATAAGGTCCTAGAAAGGAATAAACAGGCCAATGCCAGAGGGGCCCCAGGAGGTGGGGGAGCAGATGACGCTCAAGCTGGGCTCCAGATCCATTTCCGCCATGCACCCCCAGCCACAACCAGTTTTGGACCACACCAATTCCTTCTGAGACAGGGAGGGGGCTCCTAGGGGAAGGCCCCACAGTCAGATAAAGTGAGGCCTGTGGGTTATGTGTGCTGGGGTTGCTGAGGTCACACCAGCAAGCCCTGTGGTATATCCATCCCATGTAGACAGGGAATTTGGCAGGCATCACACTAAAAGTCAGGCCTGGGGTCAAGGCAAGGACAGACAGACAAAGGTTGGGTGGTCCACAAGGTGGCACAGTGGATGAAGCATCGGACTCTCAAGGTCCTGAGTTTATTACCCAGCACATGTGCCAGAGTGATGGCTGGTTCTTTCTTTCTCCCCTCCTTTCTCATTAATATATTTTTTTTAATTTTTATTATTATCTTTCTTTGATAGAGATAGTAAGAAATTGAGAGGAAGGGGGATATAGAGAGGAAGAGAGACAGAGACACCTGCAGCACTGCTTCACCATTCATGAAGCTTTCCCCCTACAAGTGGGAACCGGAGACTTGAACCTGGGTCCTTGTGCATTGTAATATGAGCGCATAACCAAGTGAGCCACCACCTGACCCCTAAGTAAAATCATCTTTACAAAAAGAAAAACAGGGAGTCGGGCAGTAGTGCAGTGGGTTAAGCGCAAGTAGCACAAAGCGCAAGGACCGGCATAAGAATTCTGGTTCGAGCCCCCGGGTCCCCACCTGCAGGGGAGTCACTTCACAAGCGGTGAAGCAGGTCTGCAGGTGTCTATCTTTCTATCCCCCTCTCTGTCTTCTTCTCTCTCCATTTCTCTCTGTCCTATCCAACAATGAGGACATCAATAACAACAGTAACAACTACAACAATAAAACAACAAGGGCAACAAAAGGGAATAAAAAAATAAATTTTAATATTTATTTTATTTATTTATTCCCTTTGTTGCCCTTGTTGTTTTTTTATTGTTGTAGTTATTATTGTTGTTGTCATTGCTGGATAGGACAGAGAGAAATGGAGAGAGGAGGGGAAGACAGAGAGGAGGAGAGAAAGACAGACACCTGCAGACCTGCTTCACTGCCTGTGAAGCGACTCCCCTGCAGGTGGGGAGCCGGGGTTCGAACCGGGATCCTTACGCCGGTCCTTGTGCTTTGCGCCACCTGCGCTTAACCCGCTGTGCTACAGCCCGACTCCCAAATAAATATTTTTTAAAAAGAAAAAGAAAAACAAGGTGAAGGACCTGGGAACTTAGGAACATAGGACCTGAGCAACACCAACATCCAGTCCCCAGAAGGAAAGGAAGGAAGGAAGGGAAGGAAGGAAGGGAGGGAAGGAAGAAGGGAAGGTAGATAAAATAAAATAAAATAAAATGGAAAAGAAAAAGAGCTTTCACTCCAAGTTGCAGAGCAGGCTAGACAGAGACAGAGGGGCAGGGGCCCCTGGTTAAGTGGCACACCTGGTTAAACACACACACACACACACACACACACACACACACACACACACTATAGTGTGTAAGCCCCTGGTCCCCACCTGCAGGGGAAAAGCTTCACAAGCAGTGAAGCAGGGCTGCAGGTTTCTCTCTGTCTCTCTCTCCCTCTCTATCTCCCCATCCCCTCTCAATTTCTCTCTGTCTTTATCCAATATAAATAAATAAAAATTGGGTGGGGTAGATAGCATAATGGTTATGCAAAGAGACTCTCATGCCTGAGGCTCTGAAGTCCCAGGTTCAATCCCACACCCTGCAACTCCATAAACCAGAGCTGAGCAGTGCTCTGGTAAATAAATAAATAAATAAATAAATAAGTAAATTTCATTAATTAATTTTAAAAATTAAAAAAAGAAAAAGAGAGAGGGGGCAGAGGGCTAATGGGGACATTAGTAGAAAATGAAGCAGGGGAAGACAATTAGGCAAAAAAATTTTCAAGGCATCCAAAGTATCAGATTCTGCTTCTAGTACCACCATAGACAAGAATTGAGCAGTGTCCTGGGAAAATAAATAAACAAATAAAGGGCTTGGGAGACAGCATAGTGGTTATGCAAAGAGACTCTCATGACTGAGACACCAAAGTCCCAGGTTCAAACCCCCGTACCACCATAAGCCAATGCTGGACAGTGCTCTGATAAAAATGAATAAATAAATAACACCATTAAAAAGTAAAATTAAATATAGAAAAACCATGACCCAAAAGGTGGTGCAGTAGATGAAATGGTAAACCATCAAGCAAGAGATCCTGAGTTTACAAAACTTCTGTTTGTCTATTTATTATTGGATAGAAACAGAGAGAAATTAAGAGGGGAAGAGAAGAATGAGAGAGATAGAAAGACACCTGCAGACCTACTTTACCACTTGTGAAGCTTCCCCTCTGCAGGTGGGGACCACAAGCTTGAACCTGGGTCTTTGTGCACTGTAATGAGCACACCTAACCAGGTATGCTACTTAACCACCTGGCCCCAAGATCCTGAGTTTGAGTCCTGGCATCAAATATATCAGAGTAATGGTCTGATTCCCTTTCTCCCTTCCTTTCTCTTAAAAATAAATAAATATGGCTGGGGAAATAGCATAGCAGTTATGCAAAAGGACTTTCATGCACAAGGCATCAAACGTCTCAGGTTCAAACCCCAACACCATCATAAACCAGAGCTGAGCAGTGCTCTGGTCTCTTCCTGTATCTTTCTCTATGTATCCCTCTCTCATTAAAGGAAAATAAATAAATAAAACTGTCCCTATTCATAAGCAACATCACTGATCAAAAATCCTACATCTAAAAAAATAAAAATAAAAATCCTGGTACTGACAGTGAGAAGTTTAACAATGCTATCCAAAAAACAGCTATATCACCATGTACAAGCAATTTATAAACAAGAATTTGTTTATAATTGCTCCAAAAATAAATACTATTCTAAAAATCTGTATAGAAAATAGCCAGAAAGGGATGAAGGGTTGATAGCATAATGGTTATGCAAGCAGACTCTCATGTCTTAGGCTCCAATGTCTCAGGTTCAATCTCCCACACCATCATAAGCCAGAGATGAACAGTGCTCTGGTTAAAAAAAAAAAAAAGGGAGTCGGCCGGTGGCGCAGTGGGTTAAGCGCACGTGGCGCAAAGCGCAGGGACCGGGTAAGGATCCCGGTTCGAGCCCCCGGCTCCCCACCTGCAGGGGAGTCGCTTCACAGGCGGTGAAGCAGGTCTGCAGGTGTCTATCTTTCTCTCCCCTCTCTCTCTGTCTTCCCCTCCTCTCTCCATTTCTCTCTGTCCTATCCAACAACAAAGCAACGTCAACAATGGCAATAATAACCGCAAGGAGGCTGCAACAACTAGGGCAACAAAAAGGGGGAAAAATGGCCTCCAGGAGCGGTGGATTCATGGTGCAGGCACCGAGCCCAGCAATAACCCTGGAGGAAAAAAAAATTACATATATATATATGAAAATAGCCAGGAAGAAAACCATAGGAAAACAATCTATTGAGAATTTTTCACTGAAGCGGGTGATATCACACCTGGTTCAGCGCACATGTTACAATGTGCAAGGACCAAGGTTCTAGCCCCCAGTCCCCACCTTCAGGGGGAAAGTTTTTTGAGTGGTGAAGCAGTGCTGCAGGTATCTCTAGCCAATAAATAAAGATAATAGGGCGGTGGATGGTAGGGCAACGGGTTAAGCGCACATGGCATGAAGCACAAGGATCCCAGTTAAAGCCCCCAGCTCCCCACTTGCATGGGGGTCACTTCACAAGTTCTGAAGCATGTCTGCAGGTGTCCATCTTTCTCTCTCTCTCTCTCTCTCTCTCTGTCTTCCTCTCCTCTCTCAGTTCCTCTCTGTCCTATCCAACAGCAATGACAACAATAATATCAACAACAAGGGCAACAAAAATGGAAAAAATGGCCTCCAGGAGCAGTGGATTCGTAGTGCAGGGATCAAGCCCCAGTGATAACCCTGGAGGCCAAAATAAATAAATAAATAAATAAATTTAAGATAACAAACAAAAAAAATTTTTTTTTCACATAAGTCCTTCAAATTTCCACTCCTGAATCAGAGACAGCTCAAGGGTAGGGTGTCTGCATTGCCATGCAAGGCTTAAATGAAAACCCTGATGCCACATGGAAGGTCCTATGGCAATGGGGGCAGCTCTGTTGCTTCAGTCTGCCTGTCTATTTATCTGTCTATAACTAAATGAGAACGTGACTCAGAATAGTGAAATCATATGGTTTAAAAAAAATCCATTTCTGGTAAAAAAAAAAAATCAGTGATATTTCATTTTGCCTGGGCTGGGCCCTTCCTGAAGCATTTTTTGTTTTCAAGTAACTAGATTCAGGCTTTGTTGCATTCAAAATGCCAAACTGCACTGCTCTGGGGCATGCAGAAACAGATTACCTGATTCCCTGCTATCTATGAGAACTGTAGACAGTTGTAGACAGTTGTAACATCTCTCTTCCTCCCATAACCACCCATGCCCCCAGGTACCTGTCTCACAACCCCGTTGTCTGTGTTTGTCCCACAACACAGCAGTTGAAACGCCTTAGTCCTGCCCCCACAGATCAATTTTTATTCCTTTGTTTCCTCAAAATCTGCTGGATTCTCTCCCAAAGGAAACCTAAAATGTGTGTACAGCTAGGGAGAAGGTTTTAGTGTTTTGTTTTGTTTTTCTTTCTCAAGAAAAGTGAAGCCTACATTTTTGGTGTGCTAAAAATCTCTGGTGTGCCTAGTGAGTTAAATAAATAAATAAATAAATAAATAAATACAAGGCTGCTAATGGAAATGAGTGCCTATTGGCTCTCTCCAGCCACCTTTGCACACAAGAGTAGGGAAGAAGATTCAGGGGCTAGGAAGACTATCTGGGGGCAGTGTCTGTCCTGCATGAAAGGGCTCTGGTTTCATCCCTCAGCTCAGCACTGGAGCAGAGGAGCAAGTGGGGACAGGACAGAGGACACCAAGGTTCCCTGTAAGCTCTGCTGGTCGACATGTACATGGTTCTAGGCTGACATGTACATAGAAGAACCACAGAGAGACAGGCGTATATGGGGAGGGTAAGCATTTATTGAGACAAAGCAGGGGTTGAAAAGAGAGGAGGGAGCCTGGCAATAGCGCATCTGGTCAAGTGCACACACTACAGTGCACAAGGACTGTAATGTTCAAGCTCCTGTCCCCCACCTGCAGGGGGAAATCTTCACAAGTGGTGAAGCAGGGCTGCAGGTTTCTATCGCTCTATATATTATATATTATATATTATATATTATATATTATATATTATATATTATATATTATATATTATATATTATATATTATATATTATATATTATATATTATATATTATATATTATATATTATATATTATATATTATATATTATATATTATATATTATATTATTATATCAATTTATCTCTCTATCAAATAGTAAAGTAAAAAAATAAATGAAAAAAGAAAAGAGAGGAAAATACATACTTTAGAGATATGCAGATGAGAGAGAGAAAGGTATCAACGAGAGTGCTGAATTTCTTTTATTTATTTATTATTTATTCCCTTTTGTTGCTCTTGTTATTTTATTGTTGTAATTACTGATGTCATTGTTGTTAGATAGGACAGAGAGAAATGGAGAGAGGAGGGGAAGACAGAGAGGGGGAGAGAAAAACAGACACCTGTAGACCTGCTTCACCGCCTGTGAAGCAACTCCCCTGCAGGTGGGGAGCCAGGGGCTCCAACCAGGATCCTTATGCCAGTCCTTGTGCTTTGCACCACCTGTGCTTAACCTGCTGCACTACCGCCCAACTCCCTAGTGCTGAATTCTTTCAACTTTTATTGTGGGCTCCTAGAATCCACGGGACCCTGGGAGGATTTACTGCAGCCTTTGTCTCCAGATGCTCACATGTGCATTTTATGGTCCTGCCAGGCAGAGAGATGCTGGTGCACTGGTGCTTCTGGCCCTCTTCCTGGCTCCCTGCAGGAGCAAGGGGAGGGGCTGCTATTGGCTTTCCTCTAGAGGAACCTTTTCCTAAGCAGCCCAATAGCATCAAGTGAGAGTGGTACTCTGGTATCTCAACAGAAAATAAAACTTAGGGGGCCGGGAGTTGGGCGGTAGCGCAACGGGTTAAGTGCATGTGGCGCAAAGCGCAAGGACTGGCATAAGGATCCCGGTTCGAGCCTCCGGCTCCCCACCTGCAGGGGAGTCACTTCATAAGCGGTGAAACAGGTCTGCAGGTGTCTTTCTCTCCCCCTCTCTGTCTTCACCTCCTCTCTCCATTTCTTTCTGTCCTATCCAACAACAACAATAATAACTACAACAATAAAACAAGGACAACAAAAGGAAATAAATACATATTTTAAAAGGGGGGGTTCCTCCAGGATCAGTGGATTCATAGTGTTGGCACTGAGCCCCCAACAATAACCCTAGAAGCAAAAAAAAAAAAAAAAAACTTAGGGGGCTGGGTGGTGGTGCACCTGACTGAGTGCACATGTTACAATGTGTAAGGACCTGGGTTTGAGTTCCCAGTCCCCACCAGCCGGGGGAAAGCTTTGCAAGTGGTGAAGCAGTGTTGCAGGTGCCTCTCTGCCTCTCTCCCTCTCTATCACCTTTTTCCCTCTCAACTGCTGGCTGTCTCTACCCAATAAATAAATAAAAGATTAAAAAATTTAAAAAGAAAAGAAAAGAAACTGGGAGGGGCAGTGGCATACTCAGTTAAACGCACATATTACCAAGCTCAAGGACCCACGTTCGTTCGAGCTCCCGTTCCCCAGCTGCAGGGGGTCTGCTTCACAAGCAGTGAAGTAGGTCTGCAGGTGTCTATATCTCTCTCTCTCCCTCTCTAACTCCCCTCTCCTCTCTCAATTTCTCTCTATCCTATCTAATAAAAATTAGAAAGAAATAAAGGGGGGATGGCTGCCAGGAGTAGTGGATTTCTAGTGCTGGCACCGAGTCCCAGCAATAACCCTGATGGCAATAAAGGGAAAAAAAAAAAAGAGAGAGAGGGGCCAAGCAGTAGTGCACCAGTTAGACGCACATAGTACGAAGTGCAAGGACCCCGGTTCAAGCCTCCGTCTCCCCACCAGCAGAGGAATAGTTTTGCAGGCAGTGAAGTAGCTCTGCAGGTGTCTATCTTTCTCTCCTCTCCGTTTCCGCTCCTCTCTGAATTTCTCTCCGTCCTACCCAAACAACAGCAGCAACAACAACAACAATGGGAAAACAGTGGCCACCAGGAACAGTGGATTTGTGGTATAGTTACCAAGCCCTGAAGGCAAGAAAAAGAAAGAAAGAAAGAAAGAAAGAAAGAAAGAAAGAAAGAAAGAAAGAAAGAAAGAAAGAAAGAGAGAGAGAAAGAGAGAAAGAGAGAAAGAAAGAAAGAGAGAAAGAGAGAAAGAAAGAAAGAAAAAAGAAAGAAAGAAAGAGAGAAAGCAAGAAAGCAAGCAAGCAAGCAAGGGGGGGGTCGGGCGGTAGTGCAGTGGGTTAAGCACACCTGAAGCTCAAGGACTGGCGTTAAGGATTCTGGTTCGAGCCCCCGGCTCTCCACCTGCAGGGAGTCAATTCACTAACTGTGAAGCAGGTCTGCAGGTGTCTATCTTTCCCTCCCACTCTCTGTCTTCCCCTCCTCTCTCCATTTCTCTCTGTCCTATCCAACAACAACATAAATAACCACAACAATGTTAAACAACAAGGGCAACAAAAGGGAAAATAAATAATAAAATAAAATAAACTTTTATACCTGAGGCCCTGAGCCTCCGGTTTCAATCCACACCACCACCATAAGCCAAAGCTGAGCAGTGTTCTGGTAAAAATAATAAGCTATATATAATATAAATATATATGTAGATAAATAAATATATATATATATGTAGTAAAACTTAAATGGCAGAAATTTGAGAACAGTGCCTAACTCTGACAAGAAATCCTAAGAACAAGCAAAGCAAAACAAACAACCACAAGGAGAACAAAGAAAACACAGCGACTAAGGGCTGAGGAGACAGTTTAATGGTTATTGAAGGAAACACACTAAGGTCTGACCCCCACCCTCACAGAAAGAATTTCTCTCACTGAAACAGACTGAAGGGGACATGCTGGGAATAAGCAGACCCCTCTCCCACACGGGAAAACGGATCCTGTTCCTCCCTGCATGGGATTCATCCACAAGCAAGTAGAAATACCCTTGAATACTTCAATAAATCTAAGACCACCATTCCTGCCCACATTACTGAAAAGAGCCTTGAGCCAAGAACCTATAGAAGCTCACCATCCTGTCCTAGGGCAGTTCTCCTCTGCTCCCCCTGGCTGAGCTCTCTTGCTTCCCTGGCCAGGTCTCCTAAGCTCTCTCTGGCAGGGGCTCTCACTTCCCCCAGCTACTACATTAAGACATCCCTTTGTCTACAGACCTGACTCTACTTGTCTCATTTGTGTCGCATAATTCTGAGTTATACAAAAGACTTTCATGTTGGGGCCAAGTGGTGGCGCACCTGGTTAAGTGCATACATTACAGTGCGAAAGGACCCAGGTTCAAGTTCCTACCTGCAGGAGGAAAGCTTCATTGAGTTATAAAGAAGGGCTGCAGGTGTCTCTTTGTCTCTCTCCCTTACTACCTCCTCCTCCCCTTTCAATTTCTTTCTTTCTCTATCCAAAAATTAATTAATTAATTAAAGTTAAAAGGGAAAAAACTCACAGGGAGTAGTGGATTCCTTGTGCAGGCACTAAGCCCCAGCAATAACCCTGGCCAAAAATTTAAAAAGACCCCCCAAGGGGGTCGAGCGGTGGCGCAGTGGGTTAAGCGCATGTGGCGCAAAGCGCAGGGACTGGCGTAAAGATCCCGGTTCGAGCCCCCGGCTCCCCACCTGCAGGGGAGTCGCTTCACAGGCGGTGAAGCAGGTCTGCAGGTATCTATCTTTCTCTCCCCTTCTCTGTCTTCCCCTCCTCTCTCCATTTCTCTCTGTCCTATCCAACAACGAATTGCCTCAACAAGGGCAATAATAATAACCACAACGAAGCTACAACAAGAGCAACAAACGGGGGGAAAAAAATGGCCTCCAGGAGCGGTGGATTCATGGTGCAGGCACCGAGCCCAGCAATAACCCTGGAGGAGGGAAAAAAAAAAAGACCCCCCATGCCTAGAGATCAGGAAGTAGTGCACCAGGTTAATTGTACATAGTGGATCAGTGGAAGGATAACAATTCGAGTCCCCAGCTCCCCACCTGCAGGGGAGTCACTTCACAAGCGGTGAAGCAGGTCTGCAGGTGTCTGTCTTTCTCTCCCGCTCCCTGTCTTCCCCTCCTTTCTTGATTTCTCTCTGTCCTATCCAACAACAACAGCCACAACAATGGAAAAAAGATAGCCTTTGTCAATATTTCCATTTTATAAATACTTTTTTTAAAAAGATGGCTGCCAGGAGCAGCGGATTTGTAGTGCAGGCACCAATAACCCTGGAGGTAAAAAAAAAATATTTAAAAAATACTTTCATGTTTTAAGCTCTAAAAATCCCAGATTCAATCCCCAGCACCACCATAAACCAGAGTTGAGCAGCATTCTGATGGGGGGGGGGGATAAAAGGGAGGGGAAGGGGAAAGAAGAAAACAAGAGAAAAGACAGAAAGCTAAAGTTCTCCTCCCCTAAGAATCAACTTTACAGGGTGCTCTGGAGAAAAACAGCAACCCAGGAGGCACTGAAAGAACACAGAGCAATATTGGAAATGTACACTGGGGCTGCTGAAACTCCAAAGCCTTGCATGTTTGTGGCTGCTCTGAGCACTGAGAGTCCCACCCTGGATTCCCCAGAAAGCATCCTCTGTGCTGAATCTCTCCCAGCCAGACACCTGACCAGATGGAGGTCAGAGCAGACACCTCGAGCCTTGAGCGTATCTCAGTTTTCGTGCCTGTTCCCATGTAACAGACCACTCCAAAATTCAGTCACTGAAGAAACAACTGTAATTTCTCCCTCCCTTACTTTTTAAAAAATATTTTTATCTTTAATTATTATTAGATAGAGACAGAGAGAAATTGAGAGGGGAGGGGGAGAAGAAGAGAGACAGAGATACAAGAGAGGAAGAGAGACAGAGAGACACCTGCAGCCCTGTTCCACTGCTTGTGAAGCTTCCCTTCTGCAGGTGGGGACTAGGGGCTCGAACCCAAGTCACTGTGCACTGTAATGTGAGCACTTAACCAGGTGTGCCACCACCCGGCCCTCTCCTTCCCTTTCTATCTTCTCCTTCCATTTCATTTTCTCTCTGTCTCTATCCAATAAGTGAATAATAAATAAAATAATTAATAAATCTTTTTAAAAAATAAAGATCAATTTGCCACTTCCTCACCTGCAGGGAGGGTCTCTTCATGAATGGTGAAGCAGGTCTGCAGGTGTCTCTCTCTCTCTCCCATTCCCTCTCTACCTCCTCCTCTCCTCTCAATTTCTCTGTATTATCAAATAAAATAGAAAGAAAAAAATGGCTGCTGGGAGTGGTGGATTTGTCATGCAGGCACAAAGCCCCAGCAAGTACCCTGGTGGAAATAAAAAATAAAAATAAAGGGCGGGGGTAGATAGCATAATGGTTATGGAAACAGACTCACATGTCTGAAGCTCCAAAGCCCCAGGTTCAATCCCCCACATCACCATAAGCCAGAGCTGAGTAGTTCTCTGGTAAAATAAATAAATAAATAATAATAAAAAAATTGATCTGATGTGGGGGAGATGGAGGGAGCAGAGCAAAGGGCATAGAGTTTCCCTTTAAGCTCTGCTAATAGGATTCTGGACGGGTATCCACATGGAAAAATCAGGAGAGGGGCCGGTGGTGGCACACCTGGTTGAGCACAGGTTACAAGGCACAAGGACCCGGTTCGAACCCCCTCCCAGGCCCCACCTAGAGGGGAAAAGCTTTGTAAGTGGTGAAGCAGTGCTGCAGGTGTCTGTTTCTCTCCCTCTCTCCCCCCTTCCCTCTTTATTTCTGTCTCTATCCAATAAATAAAAAGATAATAAAAATGTAATACATTAAGAAAGAAAGAAAAAGAGAGAGAGGAAGGAAGGGAGAAACAAAGAGAAAGAAAGAGGGGGTCTCACAGGGCATGAGGGGGCGCTGTCTGCAGCGCAGGTTCCAGCCTGAAGGAGCAGCTGCGCGAGCAGTTCTGTGACCACCCGTGGAACACCGGAGGACACGTGGCTACAGAACGCCGCCTACGGGGACCTGCACAGGCCCCACCCCTTGCTCTGGCTCCTCACCTCACCTGCAGCGGCCGCTGGACATGCGGGGGCTCCCTGGGTTGCGCTACTGCTGCAAGGCCACCTTGGGCACCCACTGATGGCCTTCGGAGTGTCCTTGACCTCTTGCAGGACCCGCAGGGAGGTGGACCCCGATGCCCAGTGGCTCTTCCTGGAGGCCAGAGGTGAGCAGCCGCAGGCTCTCACGTGCCCTGGGCAGTGTCACCCGACAAGAGACCATAGAGGTACAGAACCGAGCTGGGGAGGTAGCTCAGTGGCTAAGGCGCAGGACTGGCAGGCCTGAGGGTTCAGGTTCGACCTCCGGCACTGCCTGTGTCAGAGCTGAGTGGGCCTCAGGTCTCTCAGAAATAAAAATACTAGGAGTTGGGCTGTAGCGCAGCAGGTTAAGTGCAGGTGGCACGAAGTGCAAGGACCAGCGGAAGGTTCTGGGTTCTAACCCCCCGGCTCCTCACCTCCAGGGGAGTCGCTTCACAAGCGGTGAGGCAGGTCTTCAGGTGTCTTTCTTTCCCCCTCTCTGTCTTCCCCTCCTCTCTCCATTTCTCTCTGTCCTAACAACAACGACATCAATAACAACAACAATAAAAAACAAAGGCAACAAAAGGGAAAATAAATAAATAGATAAATAAATATTTAAAAAGCAAAATACTTAAAAGCCAGCAAAAAAAAAAGTGTTGAGAAAAGAACAGAAAGGGAGACACAAAGCCAAAATTGACTGAGTTTGGAGTATTGTCCCAAAGTAAAAAAAAAAAAAAAAATTCTTGGGGGAGGGGAAGGGTAGATTTTCAGCTTCACTAAGGAGGGTGGGGGTAGGGACACACCTTTGGTAGTAGGAATGGTGCTAATATACACTCCTATTAACTTATAGTCTTATAAATCACTAATCAATATGAGGGGGAAAATAGATTGAATGTCTCAAACTTTTTGATGCATAGACCCCAGTTCTGAGAAGATATTCCTTCAGTCTAATCACTTAAAGTCTCAAATTGGTAACCTGATTGAATTTTAATAGTGGTCTTAAATTGACCTTTTTTTTTGAAATATTAAATCACCTATAATCTTAGACCAGGGAGACCAGAAGCAACTGGTCTTTTGTCAGATATAAAATGCAATTATTTGTACAGCAATACAAATCCACTGCTTCCGGAAGCCATCCCCCCACCTTTTTTTTTTTTTCCTTTTTAATTTTTATTAGGACAGAGAGAAATTGAGAGAGGAGAGGGAAACAGAAAGGAAGAGAGATAGATAGCATTAAATGACATAAAACATGACAAGGTCTTGTATGGTACACTAAATCCTAACCATGGGATTTTCAAATTCCCAAATAACTTGGTTATAATTATAACTATCTATTGCCTTCTTAAACTCTAAGACAGCAGGAAACTTTCCCATTCTCTATAAAACCCATTTTTCTACCAGACCTGGAACCTCTGAGGCTTGGCTCATTTTCCTTCATGCTTCTCTTGATGCCTACCATTTGATACTGCATCTGCTGATCTCAACCAAATCAATGAAACCAGTGCCACCTCTACATGTTTCACTTTGGACTGTGTCCAGAGATGCCAGGCATGGTAATTCGAGATGCCAGGCATGGTAATTCAACTTTTCAGCTCCATAACTGTTCAGCCAAGCTGCAGATGCTACCATGATGCCAACCTGACTTCCCTGAGCAGACGACCTCACCAATGTGCCCTGGGATCCCACCTCCCCAGAGCCATGCCCCACTAGGGAAAGAAAGAGTCAGGTTAGGGGTATGGATTCACCTGCCAATGCCCATGTCCAGCAGAGAAGCAATTACAGAAGCCAGACCTTCCACCTTCTGCCCTCCATAATGGTCATGGGTCCATGCTCACAGAGGGATAAAGAAAAAAGAATAGGAAGGCTTCCAGTGGAGGGGATGGGAAGCTCTGGTGGTGAGAATTGTATGGAATTGTACCCCTCTTATCCTATGGTCTTGATGATCATTATTAAATCAATAAAAGGGCTGGGTGATGGTGTACCTGGTTGAACATACATGTTACAATGGGCAAAGACCTAGGTTCAAGCCCCTAGAGCCCCCACCTGCAAGGGGAAATCACTGCAAGAGGTGAAGCAGTACTTCAAGTTGTCTCTCTCTTTCCCTATCTCCTCCTCCCTTCTCAATTTCTCTCTGTCTCTAGCCAATAAATAAATAAATAAAGATTTTAAAAAATTAAATCAATAAGGAGTCAGGCGGTAGCGCAGCAGGTTAAGTGCACGTGTCATGAAACACAAGGACCAGTATAAGGATCCTGGTTCGAGCCCCTGGCTCCCCACCTACAGGGGAGTCACTTCACTGGAGGTGAAGCAGGTCTGCAGGTGTCTATCTTTCTCTCCGCCTCTCTGTCTTCCCCTCCTCTTTCCATTTCTCTCTGTCCTAGCTAACAACGGTGACATCAATAACAACAATAACTACAACAACAATAAAAAACAACAAGAGTAACAAAAGGGAAAAATTAAAATTTAGAAAAATTAAATTATTTTTTAAAAAAAGAAAAAAATCACAAGAAGACTCCATCAGTTTCAGAGAGTCTAGCATTTACTGAAGCAAATCAGAAAGAGGAAAGCAAGAGAAAATACACACAGGCAGGTTCAGGCCCTCAAGAGAGAAAGAGCCCCAAGTTTCCTGGTCCTCCTACTTGTATAGTGTGTGTGTGTGTGTGTGTGTGTGTGTGTGTGTGTGTGTGTGTGTACTGAGACAGACCCTGAGGGGATTAACTGCAGTCATTGTCTCCAGGTGCAAGCACACTTGTATTCATCTGCATTTTATGACCTTAGCCAGGTGGAAGGGGAAATACTGAAGCAGGTACAGACATTTTGGATCAGGCCCCTCTTCCAGGCTACCCAAAGGGGGGAGGGGGAGGGGATTGCTTGCTAATGCCCTTCCAGCACCCTCCAGGAGTCTCCCTAGGCAGTCTTCTAACAGATTGATTAATGAGAAAGAAAGGAGAAAGGAGGGAAGGAGGGAGGGGAGGAGGGAGGGAGGGAGAGAAATAACACCATAGGACCACTCTGGCATATGTGATGTTGGGGAATCAAACTCAGGACCTCACAGCCTGGAGGTAGTACAGTGTATACTAAGTGTTGGACTCAAAAGCATGAGGACTCGAGTTTAATCCCTGGTATCACATGTGCCAGGGTGATATTCTGGTTCTTTTCTATCTTCCCCACCCATCCCTCTGCGATAAATTCAATCCAGATTCAAACCTCAACATCACATGTGAAAAGCTTTGGTATTCTCTGTTTTCTTATTTGTCTGTTTTGTCAAGTTTTGGGCTTCCCCATTCCAGGGTGACTTTTTAAAATTATCTTTATTTATTTATTGGATAAAGATAGACAGAAATAGAGATGGGAAGGGCAGGTAGAAAGAGAGACAGAGAGACACTGGTAGCCCTGCTTAACCACTCAAAAACTTTTCTCCCAGCAGGTGGGGACTGGGGACTCAAACCCGGGTCCTTGAGCACTGTAACATGTGTGCTCAACCAGGTGCAGTCCACCTACCTACCCCCTCGGGGTGATTTTTTTTTTTACACTATCCAAGTAAGCTGTATTTATTTTTTAATATTTAACTTATTAATTATTGGATAGAGACAGAGAGAAGTTGAAAGGGGAAGGGGAAATAGAGAGGGAGAGAGAGACACCTGCATCCCTGCTTCATCACTTGTGAAGCATTCCCCCTGCACAGATGGGGACCAGGGGCTTGAACCTGGGTCCTTGTACACTATAATATGTGTGTTTAACCAGGTGCACCACCACCTGGTCATAAGATATTTTTTCAGGGCCCTCTCCTTCTCTCTCTCTCTTCCTCTCTTTCCCTCCATCTATCTGAATGAAAAAGTGACCCAGGATGGTTAAATTTCCTGCTCCACAAAAATAATCAAACCTTTGTCTTACTCTGAGGATAGTACAACAAACCTACTGGCCAAAGCGAAGCCCCAGACAACCCAGAGCCCAGGGTGAAAAGAGGGCCTCCCAGCTCCTGGTGTGAAAAAGGGAAAGTCACATAGCAGAAGGGCAAGAATAGCAAGAGAAGAGGGGGTCTGTGACTGTCTCTACCAGGTGAGGATTCACACTGCCTCTGAGTCTAATGGTTATATCTCTCATGCCTGAGGCTCTGAGCTCCCAGGTCCAAACCCTAGTACCACTTTAAGCCAGAGCTGAGCAGGGATCTGGTAAAAACCAAAAGGAACAAAAAAAAAAAAAAAAAGCTTGTCACCTAACCATGGCTTGACCTAGGGAAAGTGGCTAAATATAGCTCTGCCACATTATCCCCATGTACAGAGAGGAGAATCACAGTCCCCAAAGGACCAACAAAGTAAAAGCCTAGTCAAATGTTCCTCCTAGTTTCAGAGAGGGAGAGTTAGAGGGAGAGGGAGAGGGAGATAGAAGGGACACCTTGATGTGATGCTACTTCACCATTCATGGGGCTTCTGGTGCAATGCTTGGTGCTCCTGTGGTGTGGGGGAGGGGCTTGAACCCGGCTCATCTTGCAAAACAGAGCGTGCACTCTACTAAGTAAGCTATTCCCAACCCCTCAATAATTGAAAGAAAGCAAAACCAGCCTTAGTGACCTACTAGGCAAAAGAGCTGGGCTGCAGAAGGGCACCTTCTGTTTGCACAGAGGTGGGAGGGAGGATTGTAGTGAAGCCCTGTTTGTTGTTTGATTTCATTTTAACCTTGTACCTGTAAATCTGCTTCGCATGTTAAGAAAAAAACGATTCAGGTCAATGTGGGGGAGGGATATGGGGGGGAGATGCAGAAGGGGTGACAGGGGAGGAAACTTCAGGGGCAGGGCCAGCTCGGGCCACCGCCCCTACCCATTATGACCTCCCTGGCTGTGCCAGGGCCTTTGTGACAGGAGTCACTGAGGAGGACCCGTAAACTGTGACACCAGAGGGCCCTCAGCAAGAGGGTGGCAGCTTGGCCCAGGCCAGAGCCTGGACCTGGGGTCAGGACGGGGTCACAGGGAGGGATGGAGGGGCCGAAAACCCTGAACCCCTGTGGCCACCCCCATCCCCAGTGCCCTCAGGCCCCACCTTCTAGCAGTCATGGAGGATGCCTGGACCGGCCCTGCCAGGGCTTTGTAAGGTGGCCCTGCCTGGTGCCCCTCTCTTCCACTCACTCCATGGAGTTGACAAGGCCTTTCCCCACACTGGGAGCAGGGGGTGGGGGGCCCAGAGTAGGGGGTGAGGCACCCGGGAGCTTTATTTCAAATGATGAGGGAGAGATGCAGGGACAGAGACCAAGAAACCCAGAGGGAGTGAGACAGGGGCAAGTGGAGGCAGGGCTGCAGTGGGGCTGGCACATGCAGGCTGGGCGAGAGCAGGGGCCGCCCAGGCAGGGGGTGCCTACTAGCCCAGGGTCCAGAGTCTGCCAGGACCGGTCCCTTATACAGAGGCCAGGGACCCCAGCAGAGCAGTCCTTCTTCCAGCTGGAACAAGAGAACCAGAATCTGGTGAGCAAGGCACCCCAGGCCCAGAAGCCATCCCTGAGTCCCTGCACCCAAGTCCCTGCCACAGGTCTCCAGCCACTCCCCTCTGCTCAAAACCCTGTCCCAGCATCACTGCCTCATTCCCCTGCTTGAGAAATGGCCATGACAGTGCTCTCATCTCTCTGAGGCCTCCATACCCACCCCCCCACCCCCCAGAAAAGGCAGAACCAGGATCTGCGGGAGCAGCTAGGGGCCTTCCTGGGACCGGGGCAGCAGTTCCTACCCCTGTGCACTGAGCACTCAAGCTGCACCGGCCTGGCCTGGGTAAGTGTGCCGCACATGCTGCAGCCCACCCTGTGTCCACTGCTGCATGCCCACAGGGACAGCATGGGGCCCTGGGCTGACCCACATCTTCTGCAGTGCCCAGAACAAGCTGGCTCCCGGGCCCTGGAGGACAGGGCACCTGTGCAGCTGCTGCAGCAGGAGCTATGTCGGGGAGAGGAGTCCTTCGTGCAGCAGTCGCAGGTGGGTCCCCCCTTGCTGGGCTGGGCTGGGCTGGGCCCCAGGGTGGGAGGAAAGCATTAACCACACACTGGCCCTGCCCCTGCCCATGCCACACTCTACACCACCCCCAGAATGAGCTGCAGCAGATCCGGCTATCCTTTGAGAGAAAGAAGATGGCCATTACTGAGGTACTGAGGTGCCCTCCAGGATTAGGGGTGGGAGGTGGCACCTGGGGTGTGACTCAACCTCTCCCCTTCTGCCAGGTGTGGGATGGAGTGGCAGAGGTACACATGGCCCTGAACAACCAGGCCACCGGGCTTCTGGTAGGTCCCCACCAGGCAAAGCTCAACATATGGGTGGTAGCGGGGAGGTCAGGGCTGGGGGACCTGCTTCCTCTTCTCTGCCCTCCCCTCAGAACCTCAAGAAAGACATCCGGGGTGTGCTAGACCAAATGGAGGACATTCAGCTGGAGATTATGGGGTGAAGTGTGGGGTCAGGGGCCTCCAGGTTGCCCTGCTCAGATTGGGGTGGAGAAATCCTGACACCCAGGCTGGGTGGTGGTGCATCTGGTCGAGTGCACATGTTACAGTGCTCAAGGACCCGGGTTCAAACCCCCAGTCCCCACCTGCAGGGAGAAAACTTGTGAGTGATGAAATAGAGCTGCAGGTGTCTCTCTGTCTCTCTCCCTTTCTATCTCCTCTTTCCCTCTCAATTTCTGGCTGTCTCTAACCAATAAATAAATACATGATAATAAAAATTTTTAAAAAGGGACCACGTGGTGGCCCACCTGGTTGAGAACACATGTTATAGTGTACAAGAACCCAGGTTCAAGCCCCCAGTCCTCACCTGCAGGAGGAAAGCTTTGCAAGTGATGAAGCAGGTCTGCAGGTGTCTCTCTTTCTATCTCCCCCAGCTCTCTCGGTTTCCGGCTGTCTCTATCCAACAGATAATTAAAAAAAAAAAAGTACTCCTAACACCCCCTCCCCCTCCCCCGGTTGGGTGGGCCTGAACTGGGACCACCGAGCATATGACCCTGACTGTCCACCCCGCCCCCACCCAGGGAGCGTGCTGAGTGCCGCACCCAGGCCAGGAAGGAGCAGCAGCTGGCGTGCGTGGCAGTAAGCCCCTGACCCCGGGGACCCCACTAGGGGAGGGGGAGAGGTGATCTTGAGCGGAGGAGTCCCCCCCACACACACACCTCCCCCCCCCCCATAGGAGCACCACCTGCAGTAGGTCCTGGGTGAGGGAGGGGCGAGAGCATCACTGAGGCTTGGGGGACAAGCCTTGACCCCACCCCCACCCCCACCCCCACCCCCACCCCCATCCCCCACTTCCCCCCCAGCAGAAGGCGCAGTCCAAGCTGGGATGTCCGGAGGGCCTCAGAGGCCAGCTCTGGTAGGTGGCCATCTGGGCAGAGCCCACCCTCCCAGGCCCATCCCCACTGGTGCCCCCGCCTCCTGACCGCCGCCACCGCCCACAGGCTGCTGGCCCTGAGGCTGCTGCTGGGCTCCCTGTTGGCCTGCACCGCTGCCTACGTGTACGTGGTGGACCCCGCGCCCTTCGAGGGCTTGGTGCCGCCCCTGCTGAGCCGTGCCGCAGTCTGGAAGCTGCGGGCCCTACTGGGCCCGTTCCTGCGCCTCGAGGTGGACGACTTCCTGCCCTTCTAGGCCGGATGCTCAGCGGCCCCAGCAAGGAGGAGGCCAGGCGGCTGGCACTGCCCCGAGTGCTCGGCAGCCACACCAGCCCCCGCCCGTGGCCCTGCCACCCAGCATCCCCGCCTGGAGCTGCGGAGAAGGGTGGAGGCGGGGTCTGTCCTGAGGGCTGGGCCTGCAGCTGGACATATAGTCGTGACACACTCTGCGTGTGAGCTTGTTTCCATGGAAACGAAGGTGGGGTTGCTGCCTCCTGAAGCCCATCTCCTAGCGGTGTGTGTGGGGTACCCTTAGGGCCATACTACCCTCCTCCCTTCTATGATCTGTCCACCAACTGGACAGCAGCAGCTCTACAGAAAGTCCCCAGTCTGACCACAGAGGGCTCTAAGCAGGAAAAGCAGCTGGGGACAATGTAATGATTGTGCAAATGGACTCTCATGCCTGAGGCTCCAAAGTCCCAGGTTCAGACCCTAGTACCACCATAAACACACACACACACACACACACACAGAGAGAGAGAGAGAGAGAGAGAGAGAGAAGAAAACAAGGGAGGGAGGTCCCTAGGCCTCACCCTAGGGTCAGCCCCACATATCCCCTCCCCTCACCTCCCAAGAACTTCAGGTCAAGGACTCAGTCCTCAATTTCTTGACCTACTGAACTCACACCTCTCCTTCAAGTTGCCCTCAGTCTGACCCACAGCCTACCCACAGCCCCCAGCCCCCATCCCCTGTCCCTGCCTCCAATCCCCAGGTCCCTGCCAGTCCAGCCTGCTAACATTGTCCCAAGGCTCGGAGGATTTGGAGGGAGTAGGGTGTGGGGGACACATTGGTGGACAGAGACATAAAGGTAAAACACCAAAAATTTTTATTGAGCATTAAATTGGGGCTGGGAGGAATACCTGTGAGAATAGAGAGCTCTGTGGCTTATCATCCCCAAGTGGAAGAGATAGAACTTGGGGTGTCTGGACCCAGAGGCTCCGGGCTACAAGCCTTAGAGAGTCATCAACAGGAGTCCCCACCCCATCAGGGTCTCTGGGGCTCCCCAGACAGGGGGGCTCCAGTAGGTTAAGGCATCTGTTCATGTGCTAAGGTTGAGTGGGAAGGGGCGAGTGCAGTGACCTGCAGGGACAGCCTGAGACCCCACCCCCACCCCAGCCCAACCCACAGAGGCCTGGGCTCCTTGGGGAAGAAGTGGCATCTAAAGTGCTTGGTTGGGCAGGGATCAGGGTGCTGGTTCAACACCCCCAGAAGGCCGTGCTGGTCCCAGCAGCTCCAGGGAGGACCCCCTCCCCTGCCTGGAACATTGGGCCCCCTGGGCAGCAGGTAGGGACTTCCTGAGGTGGGTGGGCACAAATCACAGGCCCTGCTGGGCTGGTGGAGAGGGACCCCTAGGATCAGAGGCAGCCTGTCCCCCCCCCCCCCACCTCCATGTGGGCATTTGCCTTAGGGATTAGACCGTGCAGGCCCTGGAGTTGCCAACTTGGTGTCCCGCTCGGGTCCCGAGAGGCTGGGGAAAAGGCTGGAGGCTGCAGAGTGCAGGCGGCACACAGCCGCACGGGGGGGCATCCCAGCAGCCAGGCTCCAGGGGACCCGCAGAGATGGGTGGTCCTCGTGGAGGCCAAGGTGGCACAGATGCAGACCAGGGGGCACCCTGGGCTGGCCACGCCAACCCCATCCACGGCTGCAGGTGCTGATCCGCCCCCTGCGGGCCGCAGCGTCCCAGGAGAAAGAAGCAGAAAGGTGGAGGTCAGCATAGGGTGGGCAGCCCTGGGTCCAAGCCCAGCTAGCCTCGCTGCTGGCACCTCAACTTCCATCCAGGCTGCCTTGGCCCTCAAAAACTCTGGATTCCCAATGGCCCCCACCTCTAATATCTGGCAGGATACAGAATATGGCAGCCCCCATCCACAAAGACTGAGTGCCTGGGGGACCCCACATGTACCCCTATTTTACTTGTCCTCCAGCCCTTGTGTTACTATGGGATCCCCCTTGGACAGATGCTGTTCCAAACTTCTTCCAAATGCCCTGTCACTGCCAGGGGTGAAGCATATCTGGGGGGCCCTCATGCTTGTCAGCCAAAGACCTGTCGGCTGGTGTCACCTTTCAGGCCTCCATCTCGGCTTAAGCCACCAGAAATGCCCACATGGAACTCCTGATCCTGCATCCCGGCCGCCTCTGCAGCCTGCCCCCCACTCTGCCCTCCACCCTGGGAGCCACTGTGTTGGCAGTAACAGCTCTGGTCTTACTCAAGGAAAGGATCAAAATGACTCTTTTTCTTTTTTTTTTTTTAATAAAATTATATATAGATGTAGATATAAAAACATAAAACGGACACAACGCAAGCGGACGCTGCCGTGTGCTTACTCTCGGGCCCCTGGCGCTGGGTGCAACTCTGACACCCCCTCCCCTGAGTGGGTGCCAAGGGTCCCCGGGGCCAGACCCAAACTGCAGGGTGTGTGTGGGGGGATTAGACCTCCAGTCTAGCAAGGAGAACAGAGCCTCATCCATTGGCCCCGTGGCAGTGCTGAGCCCTGTGCTGGCTCCCGCCCCCATCGCCTCCCACAAGAGCATAAAGCTGAGAGGTTAAGGCTTCAATGAAAGCAAGGTGGTCCCCAGGGGATGGGGCCTGAGGGGGCCCGAGTATGAACACAGGGGACATGGCATGGCAGCTCAGCGCACAGACATGGGGACGAGCCCACCAATGGGGAAAGACGGGACACACGGAGCTGGGACCCCACCCATGGCTGGCTGGCTGGCCATCTGTCAGAGCTCTGTCAGAGCAGGCTGGGGTGGGGCTCCCCACAGAAGAATAGGCCTTGCTGAGCTACAAGCTTCCAGTGGGTCCCTGAAAGGCAATGGGTTAGGAGGGGTTGGGGCAGTGGGGTCCTCAGTCCAGGAGAGGCCCATGAGCTCAGGCCTGTGGACCCAACTGTAAGGGGAGAAGGTAGGGATGGGAATGGTGACAACCTGGGGTGGGGGCACAGGGGCAATCCATGCAGATGTGGTCCAGGCCCCTCAGCTGTCCCCTCCACGGTGCAGGGCACCTGTACAAACCCCGCAGCCCTTGGCCTGCCCAACCCCCACTGAACAGGCGGCTGGGTGGGGGGCAGGCATGAGAGAACCGGCTCTTGGAGGCTCAGCTTGCTCTCCTGCTGTTGGATCCGTACCAGGCCTAAGCCTTCTCCTCTCCTGGGACAGTGAGGGGACTGAGGCTGGGGTTCCTGGTCCCTGTGGCGCCACATTGGAGGGGTGGCAGTCAGTCCTCACACCGAGATCTCGTACGTGGTCCCACCCACACCGGACACTTTCTTAACAAGTGTGTGCCGGGCGGGGCTGGCGATGGGTCCTGGGGGGCCAGCGGCAGGTCCCAGGCGGGCCAGGCCAGGGGACTGCCCATTAAGCTTACTTGGGGGGGTCTTCAGCTGAGGGTGGTCCCTGCATCAAAACAAGCACACACATGCACACATACGGTGAACAGGGGACCATGGCAGGACAGAGGCCACAGGGATGATGGGACAGACAACACAGATGCAGACTGAGCCCTGGCAGGCTCTGCCCTCTGAGCTTGAAGATACCTCCAGGACAAAGTGGTGGGTCTGGGAGTGCAGAATCAGCCAGAGGGAGGCAGTGCGGTGGGGTGGGGGTCTGTGCTGTCACATGGCAGAGGTCGAAGGTACTGTCACCCCCTCCCAGGCCCCTTGGTTCCTCCCACAGGTACTGAGGCTGAGCAGCAGGAGGCTGTGTAGACACTGGCAAAGCCCCACACCTGCTTGCCCTGGTAGCCCAAGCTGGGGAGCTCCATGCTCTGTGGTCCTTTCCATCCTCCTTGCTGGGAAAATGAGGAGCTGCCCTCCTGCCCTTGGCCCAGCCAGGCCTGACTTCACTGCCTAGCTCCCATCATGTCCCTCCCTCCCCACATAGCTGCTCCGACAAGGCCTATCACCACCACCCCTTGCCAACTGACTGAGCAGTGATTCTGCATCTGAGGATACCCCCAAGATGCCAAGATGCCAGTGGGAGAGCATACAGAGCAGGTCAGCTCTCACACCCAAGCCCAGCCCTGAAGTGGCAGGCCCAGCACCCTCAGTGACCTACTGCCAAGGGCCTGGAACCAGCCTGACTCCTCTAACCGCCACCCCCACCCCCACATCTGTTTCCATCTCTGTGCCCATGGGAAGAGCCCTGCCCCAGCACCCCAGCTGGTGGGTGTTGCACGGTGATCCCACCCCACCCACCCCAGCAGCAAGAAGACAGTGGTACCATCTCGAGAGGAAGATGTCCTGGGATCCCCCATGTGCCAGGCCTGTGCCAGCTCTGGGAGAACTGGGAGCATGAGGCCCACAGTGTGAATCCTGCTTTCATTTGGGCTGCCAGAGGCCTCCAAGGCAGTGTGCCCACAACTCCCTCTGCCCCCACATAATCCAAGAGAGCTTGGCCAAGCTCCCACTCCACCCCCAAGGGAGCTAGATGCCTGCCCCACCCTGGCACCCACCTCTGCATGGCCAGCGAGGGCGGCGGCTCCGGGAGGTCTGTGTGGATGAAGGCGACAGCTTTGGGACCCATGTAGGAGGGTGAGCGAGGAGTGCCAGGCGGGGAGGGTGGCACCTGGCGTGCCGGCGACCTGTGCGAGCCACTGCTGGGCCGGGGTCCTGGGGCGTTGTTGTTGGCCAGGTCTGCCTGCAGGGAGGAGGAGGAGGTCCGAGGTGCCCGGCTCACGGCGCTGGACAGAGAGGACATGGAGGTCTGGAGTGCTGGGTTGCGGGCACCGCCAAAGCCAGGTCCGGCCACCAGGTCATCACGGGAGCCATAGCGCAGCACGGGCCCACGGGGCCCCTCTGACAGCACGCTGGCCTGCTGCAGGCTGTAGGAGCTGGGTGCGTCGTAGACCCCGGAGTCCCCGAAGAGTGAGTCAGCCTGAGAGCGCAGCAGCCGCTCTCGCTCCTCCCTGTCCTTCCGCTCCTGAATGGAGGCCATGATGGTCCTGGACAGGTTGTCGTAGCGCACAGGGGAGGGCTCCCGGGGCCGGGGACCCAGGACAGGGCTGAAACTGCGGGGCGGTGGCCGAGGTGGGTCGCCAAGCACCCCTGGGTGCAGGTAGGGTGAATGGTAGCCAGCCATACTGGCTGAGGGGTGGGCCGGGCACGCGTGGCCCCCGGGCGAGCTGGGGTTCAGCAGGCTGTCGTAGGACAGGCTGCCATTGCGGTTGGGCAGTGCGTGGGGGGCAAAAAGGCTTCGGTGGGGTGTAGGGGGTGCCCCCTCGGAGCGCAGGGGCTGTAGTGCCATGTGGTCCCCACCCCTTCGGCCTGTGGCCTTGAGGCTGAGTGAGCGCAAGGCCCCTGAGAAGGTGTCAGCGGCGCTAAGCGGTGGGGACGGTGGGTAGGCTGTGTGCAGGCCCCCGGGTGCATAATCAGGGAGGTCCAGGCTGGGCTCTGACGCGA
Source organism: Erinaceus europaeus (assembly GCF_950295315.1). Taxonomy (NCBI): domain Eukaryota; kingdom Metazoa; phylum Chordata; class Mammalia; order Eulipotyphla; family Erinaceidae; genus Erinaceus; species Erinaceus europaeus. The sequence goes on from NC_080162.1 coordinate 110,093,188, forward strand.
AGTCCAGGCTGTGGATGCTGTCTTCCCCCAGCGTCAGGGAGTCAGGGACCTGGAACAGAGGCGCAGGTTTGCCCTGGGCCACCCGTCACTTCCTGCATGGCCACCAGAAGGCAGTCATACTGGCCATCCCAGAGGCAGCACAGGCACCAAGGTGTCCCCAGCAACCCTCCACCATGCTTCCTTCCCCTTGCTCCCTCCACCCCCAAAGGAAGGAAGCAGGGGGAGCAGAGCAGAGCAGCAGCAGCAGCAGCCCTCCAGAGGTATCTCCCTGGGGAGTCGGGGTATAGGCCTGGGGGAGGGGGTGGCAAAGTCTATGCATCTTGCAGTCCCCTGGGAGCCCCCCAGTCCAGGGGCAGTCAAAGGGATGGAGGGAAATCAGCCTCTGAATGCCTGTGGTTCCACCAGGGTATGAGGCAAGGACAAGAGCCTGCAAGCATAGCAAAACCCGACAGATGGTTTCGCTCCAATGAGACTTCAGAGGCAAAGAGGAGGCAGGCAGTGGTGCACCTGGTTTAGCACACAAGGACCTGGATTCAAGTCCCTGTTCCCTTCCTGCAAGGGGGAAGCTTCACAAGTGAGGAAGCAGTGCTGGAGGAGTTTCTTTCTCTCTTTTACGTATTTGTTTTTTATTATCTTTATTTATTTATTCAATAGAGACAGCCAGAAATCGAGAAGGAAGGGGGTGATAGAGAAAGAAAGAGACAGAGAGACACTTGCAGCACAACTTCACCACTCGAAAAGCTTTCCTCCTACAGGTGGGGACTGGGGACTCAAACCTGGATTATAATGTGCACTCAACCAGGTACACCACCACCAGCTCCCACCTCCCGCTTCCAACTCAATTTTTCCGTCTATATCCAATAAATAAATAAATGAAATTGAAATAAAAGAAGCAGGGCTTGGGGGGGGCATAGTGTTTATGCAAAGAGACACTCAAGCCCGAGGCTTTGAAGTCCCAGGTTCAATCCCCTGCACCACCATAAACCAGAGCTGAGTAGTGCTCTGGTCAAAGTAAAGTAAAAGCAAGGAAGAGGGATGAGAATAAACCCTTGGCCTAGATGAGCTAGTGGCAGGACACTCACAGAGGTGGGCTAAGGGGGCTGGGGGCTCTGTGCCCTGTGGTGGCAGGGGACAGTGAGTACTTCAGTGGTAGAGAAGCATGCTGGCACACATTTAGGAGAGATGTCAAGTTGACTGTTGAGACAATATTTCATAAAACAACACCCCCAATAAAATTAACAAAAAAAAAAAAAAAAAAGGAGGGGAGGAAGGGACCTTGAAGCTTAGAGATGCTATTAGCTTCAGGGCATTTGGCCAACCTGCTAGAAGCCCACGTGGGTGGCAGAACAATCCCTGGAAGGAGACAAAGTGGGCGAGGACATCTAAAGCACTACTGTTCCTGAGCAGGCTGGCACTCCACAGAGGCCAACTCACTGCCCCTAGCAGGCAGGGTGGGCAGGGCAAGGCCTGGGTCCTGGATGGAGGGGAGGGGCAGCATCTAGGTGCCCTGAGCCCAACCCTGCCTCCCTAGTGGATGTGAAGGAGGGCTGGCAGCCCCGGGGAGTTTCCAGGGCTCCCTTGGGCTGGAACACACATTTGACATGGGGGGGGGGGGGACCAATATGTGTGCTTTCTCCAACAATCTCAAATTCCTTAGAAGCCTTCCCATGGGCCTTAAAGAATCCTGGGGGCAGCCACCTTGCAGACCTCGGGAGCACAGGCCAACAGGGAAGGCAGGGCCAAATCAAACTTACCATCTCCCCACCAACTAGGAAGCCCTCAGGGTGGGGTCCAGCCAGCATCCAAGGGGTACTCTACAACCCAGGCATGGGGTGGGGGACACCCAGGGGAGGAGGCCTGCTCACCTGCTCCCCAGGTCCACAGAAGGGAGTCTTGGGAGCAGTGGGAAAAGCAGGGCGGAACTTGTACATGGCTGGCGTTGGGGGGCTGGTCCTCTGCACTGACAGAGTGCTCTCTGGGGAGGAGAACCACATTTAGGCTGGAGGGTCACCCAGTGCCCTATTCACCCAGGCTTGGCCACCCCCCACCTCACCAGCACTGGTTGGCCGTGGAGTTTGCCGGTCGCTGATAAATGTGCTGGCCTCTGCCTTCGGGGGCAGTGGGGGCCCCAGGTCCAGTGGTTTTTCATCAAGTCGGTCCAGGCTGCCCTTAGACTGGGAGGGGGCACAGTCAGTGGGGGTAGGGGGAGGCCAGGGTCAGGGGTTCACCAGAGTCTTCCTTCCTGGTGCCCTGGGTCCAGATCCTTGCCACAATTTCTTCCACCCCCTCCCCAATCTTTCCGTTGGCCTCAGCTTTTAAGCACCTGCCAACATAGTTGTTTTCTGCTGTCAAGGGTCTGACCATTGTCCCATGCCCTGCACCAGCACCAGGCCCCCACCTTGCTGTGGCCCAGGCTAGACTTCAGCCCGTTGTCACTAAGTTTGACCTTGAGTGGTGCAGCTCGCTCCAGGAGCTCCGGTCGAAAGAAAGGTGGCTTCAGCCGAGCTGCTAGTGGCAGTCGGGGTGGCTCCACCACATACCTGGGCAGGACAGGACAGGGCAGGGCAGGGCAGAGCAGGGCAGGGCAGAGCAGGGCAGGGCAGGGCAGAGCAGGGCAGGAGGTCAGTGGCCTGGGAAGCCCAGCACATGCACAAGTATCAAGGGTGGGGGCAGGCTTAGGGTCTGTAACTACCCACCCCAAACCCCAAAGACACCCCCCCTGGGGCCTCACCGGGGTGCCAGAGGGCTGCACAGCACGTGTTCCACATTCCCGTAGCAGCCTCGGGTGAAGGGGTTGACACCCCCTCGGAACTTCCCTGTCACCTGTGGACATGGGACCCGTTAGCCAGCCTGGCCAGCCAGGGTCCAGGCCAAGGCAGGCAGGAGTATGGGTTGGCGGGGTGGGGGGGGGTAGTCGGGGTCCCCCTACCCCCGCCAGGTGGGCTGGAGTGCTCCCCACCAGGTCTGTATCTGCAGGAGCCATAGAATGTGGGGCTGAGGCACCGGTGGGGGGTGGGGGGTGGAAAGGAATGGGGCAGGTGTGTCCCATGCTCCCTGCCCCTGGGCTTCCTATGCCATGGCCTCCCACCACCTTGCCTCAACTCCACCTCCCTACAACCCCCCACCATCACAAGTGCCTGTTCAGCCCTCTCATCCCACAGAGAGCCCTCAAACCCTTTCCAGGTCACCCCACCCAGGATCTGTACCTGCTCGTTGGTGGTGCGTCCCCGAGTAACCAGTACCACATGGAAGCCAGTGAGGCCGATGACAGGGATAAAGAAGAGGCCGGCCACACACATGACAGCCATGCTGGCCTGTTAAGGCCAATGGCCGGCCGTGGGTGAGGACACAGAGCAGGAACCTGTGGACATGTGCCCCCCCTTCCTCTGTCATACCACTCTGGGGGGGGCTCCCTGCCACCCCTGTATCTCAGTCTCCTGGGTGAGACGCTCCACCCGCTGCACCCCCACCATGGTCAGGCCAAGGATACGTGATGGTGGTGTGGGTGGCCCCCAGCCCCTCCGAGTGGTTCAGCACGTAGACCAAGCCAAAGGCCACAACGCCCACCATGTGTGCACTGAGTGACAGCAGAAACAGGAAAAAGTAGCGGTAGTTGCGACGCCCAATGCAGTTGTTGACCCAGGGGCAGTGGTGGTCAAAGTCCTGAGCAGGAACAGTATGTCAGGGTACGGGGGGAGGGGGGGGATGATAGGAATGGGTGGGAGGGGAGGGGCAAGGAGGGGAAGGGAGGGTGGGACAGTCACCTCCACACAGTTGTCACAGACGCTGCAGTGGGAGCATCGCGGCGGGCGGTAGAAGTGGCAGGTGGCACACCACTTCATCCGGACCTGGATGCCCCGCACGTCCACGTTCTTGTACAAGGGGGCCCGGAAGTCATCCTCCTTGTCCTCATCCTCATCCGCTGAGGGGGGAGAGGTGGGTGAGAGAAGGCAGCAGGAAAGTGTCTCCTCCTCCTGCCCACCCACAGGACCCCTCCCACAGCCACGCCCCTGTCAGCCACTCACACTCAAGCCAGAGCCAAGAGATGAGTAACCCCAGCACAGGGCCCTACCTCGGGGGAAGACGCCAGGGTCCATGAAGGTGGCCATGCTGAAATTGGCCAGGACAAAGAGAAAGATGATGCCATTGTAGACTGGGATGGCTGGTGACACAGCTCTTGTCAACCATGGACACCTGTGGTGAATGGCAAGGCAGGGCCTTGGGATGATTCACGCGGGAGATGAGGGGAGGCCACCCTGCACCAAGGAGTTTGACGGGGCCATGTGGTGTGCAGCCTGAGCCTGTGAGGTCACCCGGCCAGCTGGCAGACTGAGCATCAGCCTGCCTTTAATATATATATTTATTTTTTACTTTAATGAGAGATGTATCAAGAGAGAGCTCAGAGCACTACTCAGCTCTGGCTGATGGTGGTACCAATGATTGAATCTGGGGCCTCAGAGTATAATCACGATGCCATCTCCCCTCCCTACTCTCTCTCTATTAAAAAAAAAAAGTATTATCTTTATTGGATAGAGACAACCAGAAATCTAGAGGGAAAGGGGGAGATGGGGAGATAGAGAAGGAGAGAGACAGAGAGACACCTGTAGCACTGCTTCACCACTCGTGAAGCTCCCCACCTGCAGGTGGGGATCAGGGGCTTGCACATTGTAAGGTGACTATTTAATTAGGTGCACCACCACCTGGCCCCCCTTCCTCCACTCTCCACCATCAGATAACAATGTGTAGGATATTCAGGCTCTGACCCCCAAGGTGAGGAATCTAAGGCCCAGAGATGCTCATGGGATCCCCAGCCTGCCATTTTCCTAGCCTCCCCTGCCCTGGTAGAATGAAGACTGGCTGCAGGAACCCAGGACAGGAAATCAGCCAATTCTGTTCAAGTGCCACAGCAGACAGAGGGCAGTGACCCTTATGGCAGCTCAGGCCAGCCTGGGGCATTGCTCAGACTTGTCTCTAGTCTAGTGGGGCTCCTTGCCAGGGAAGTTCTGGGGGCAAAGGGGGACCCAGTTCTTGGTTAATTCATGACATGATGCCCTTCCTCTCTGAAGAACCAGGTCTCAGGGCCCTGGGCACAGTCCCACCCAACTAGTCAATTCTTTATCTTTTGTCACCTTGTGATAGCAAGGCATGTGCACTCATATGGCAGCACAGTACTTGCAGACTCTAGAGAAGCTTAGCATTATATGGCAGCACAATACTTGCAGACTCTAGAGAAGCTTAGCATTATGTGGTCCGGGAGGTCCTGAGTTCAATCCCCAGCAGCACATGATGCACCAGAGTGATGTCTGGTGCTCCCCGCCTCACCTCCCCTATCTTTCTCACTAATAAATAAAATCTTGAAAAGAAAAATAAAGCTCAGCACTAAATTCCAAGGCTACTCCTCTTCCCAGGCTCCTGTTCCCATGTAAAGATCCTGCACACCTCCCTAGTGGGTCTCTTTCATAGCAGCCTTTCAGTTCTTGTAGGACCTGATCAGGGGTACCCTGCCCTGAACCAACATCAGGCCCCTGAGTGCCCACTCAGCCCCTGTGAGGCCACAGTGACCTCAGAATCCCTGTCTCTTCCACTAGCGAGTACTCCCCTCCCTGTACCCAGGTCTTCCACGGAGCTGGGGGTGGGGGGCTGGTGGAGATCTCCTGCCACCACAGCCCTGACTGTGAGGACGAGACAGGTGTGGCCTGCTGAGCAGTGGCCATGACCCTGCCTGCTGCCCCGGCATTAGGCCATGCTGGCGCACCCATGCCTGCCTTGGCCAGGAGCCAGCCAAGCCAGCCCTGCCACCCCGGCAACCACCTCCATGGCAGCAGAACTACGCTATTTTTAGTGGGAAGCGAGAGGCTATTTAAAGACTCTGCTTCCCACGACAGCACACTCTGGTGGGGTGGGAACTACCAGCTACCCCTTCCTCTTCTCCAGGACCTGCTGTGGAGGTGGACTGGCACCCCGGGGAACACAGGTTCCCTCTGCTGGGGAGGGAGGGCTCAGTAGGCCCAGAGTGCTCCCTGGAGGGCGCCATCCTCACCGCCTGCTGTGGGTGGCACGTGTGTGTGTGTGTGTGTGTGTGTGTGTGTGTGTGTGCAGGTGCAGTGAGGACAGGCTCCCAGGCAGCTCAGCACTGCCCACTTGGAATTTGGGGAGCGGTGAGCCCTCAAGACCCAGTCTAGGCAGTGCAAGCTAGAGTCTTGTGGCCCCTTTTAGAAAAATTGACTATATAACCTGTGCACAGTTATGAAAATGCAGGCCCATAGGGTGGACGGAGTTAGTATAATGCTTCTGCAAAGACTCTCATGCCTGAGGCTACAAGGTCTCAGGTTCAATCCTTCAGTCCCTCATACCACCATAAGCCAGAGCTGAGCAGTGCTCTGGTTAATAAATAAATAAAATAAAAAGCTGAAAATGCAGGGTTCCCATTTGAAAAGAAACAAACAAACAAAAAAACTGAGTAGAAACATAAAGCAGAACTTGGACTGGAGTTGGTGTATTGCACCAAAGTAAAAGACTCTGGGGTGAGGGGGAGGGTTCAGGTCCAGGAACATGATGGCAGAGGAGGACCTAGTGGGGGTGGGGTGGTTAAATGGAAATATGGAGAACTGAGAAATATTACACACGTACAAACTATTGTATCTTACTGTTAACTGTAAACCATTAATTCACACCCCCCCAATAGAGAGAAGAAAAAAAAAAACTTAGCAGAGCAGAAAAGCAAGTGTGGTGGAGCCCTCACACACCTGCACCGTCTGTGCGTCAGTGGAGCAGGCCTGCTCTAGAAAGACAGGGCCCAGAGGGCCTGGGAGTACCTGAGCTGGCTGAGGATGGGCCTCATGTTCACTGCCCCAGCACCACTGCCCACTGCCCATTAGCCTTGGCTGCACCACGCATGCTAGCTTCCCAGCTGCTGGGGGAGAACCACTTCCAGCCCTCCCATAGCACAGACCAGACTCATGTCTGTGGCCACTGAAACCATCACCAGGCAGAGCAGCACTGCCCCTACCCCACCCTGCTGTCCCACCCCCACACAGACCAGAGTTTCCACCCACCTGGGCAGCCTGTACTGTTTGTCCTCCCTAAACGTCAATGACACCCCACCCACCTGCAGGCCCTGTGTGTGGGGGGAGGACATGGGGGCCCTTAACTTTGGGGAGGCAGGCTCTATCTGGGATCTGAGCCACAACCTCTTCTCTGTCCACCATCACCAGTCCCTCAGGCTCAGGCTTGGCTCAGACCCAGGCCTTCTTCCCCCTACCTTCCAAGGCCCAGAACTTGGCCGCCTGCTAAAACATGTGGGTTAAGTAAAGAGAAAGGCAGAAGAGCTCAGGCAGGTAAGTGCACAGACTGCTGTGTGGACCCCACCTTGCAGGTACATGTATGCACACACACTTGGCCTCACCTGTGAGCCCACTCTACAAATATGGATGCACCCATACACGCTCATCCTGTCACACCCACGTGGTGTGTGTGCACAACCACAGGAGCCCGTGTTGACACGCACCAGTGCACACAGGGTAGCACCTGCATCACGGCATCACCTGCAGATGCCTCCCCCCCACACACACACATGTCTGTCTGCGCCCCGTCCCCTCTGACAGCCCACTTGGCCTGGCCCAGGTCCATTCACCCCCTGCCCTCTCGGCAGCCTGAAGCCATGTGGGGACAGTCTGCACTCAATGGCAGTGTTTGGGAATCTGGACAGGCAGCATTACCCAGTCCACTTTGGAGCTGTTGTGGGCTCTGAGAGTACCCTTCTGCCAGAGGGAAGGCACCCCACTCTACAGGGACCAATCCAGGCTGGCCCTGCCACTCCCTGTTGGCCAGACATACTTCAGACCTAGGGGAGGGGCCTGGAGCATCAGATGTGAGGCTCCATCCTCCTCCTCCTGGCCACCCACCCCCTGGCCCATCTCCCCAGCGGCAGGGCCACCACCACTGTGTGCCCCACCCAGGTCAAGGCCCCAAGCCCTGCCTGGGAGGACAGGGAGACACCACCCATTGGGGGGTGGAGGTTCTGCTGGGGTAGCACACTCACCACAGCTAAATGTGGAGCGGAAAATTTTAACTCAGTTACTTTCATTTAAATCAGTTAGAGTTTGAGAGCAGTACTTACCCAAGGGGGCACCCAGAACCAGAATGTCTGCGGGAACTCTGCCCTGGCCAGGTTCGATGCAACTGCTTACCTGACCTCTACAGGTTCATGAGCAGATGGGGAAACTGAGGCTCAAGAGGTCAGGGTGCTCCAGCCACAGGTAGTCAGTCCCATGTGGGTCTGCTCTCCATGGTCTAGGTCAGCCCATCTCCTGCTGCCTCACACGGGTACCCACCCACCCCACACCAGCCCTGGCTCTCTGAATTTCACAGGGTCCCTGGCATTCTATATGGTGACTCCGGGAGGAGAAAAGGGGAGAGACGGAGGCTGAAGCAGGCCTGGCCTGGTGACCCTCTGTCACCTCCCAGCATGTGATCCAGCCTAGTGTTGAGTCACAGTATGAAGAGTTTCTAGTCCCAGAGGTATGTATATAACCTTGCCAGAAACTCAGGAAGACTTTCTGGAAGAGGAGGGCCTCTGGGAACCTGCCCTGTGGCATGAACCCATCCTCACTTTCCAGGCACCCTACCCATATCTCAGTCTCTCCGAGCAACATCTCTGAAAGTCGGGTTGGCCCCACCCAGTCTCCCCAAAGAGAAGACCTGAGGGAGGGATCTTCAGTCCTCTAGGCCCTACCCTGAGTGGACCTTCAGGGGGCAATGCTGGCTTACTGAGTGCAAAGAGGAGATCTGAGGTCACTCAGGGTCCAGTGACATCCAAGATGCATAAACAGAGAGAACAGGAGCCTGGGGGGGGGGAACCCCCAAATCAGGAACAAATGTGTCTGAGTCTGCAGCAAATTTGTGCCTAGCAATAGGGCAGAAAGGTGGGTGCCAGGTGATGGGAGGCCTAAGCAGGACAGTCCCTTTGCCTGGGTTCTGTCCTGCCACAGCTCCTTCTTGCAGGATGAGAGGGCCACAGGGACAGGTACAAGAGACAACCTCCAGGACCCTGAGGGCCAGTGTCCCTGGCCCAGAAGTAAGAGCAGAAGGAAGCCAGGTGAGTCTCAGAGGAAAAGAGATGGGCCAGTTCTATGGGCTAGGGCAGACAGATTCTCATTTCTTAAAAAAAAACAAAACAAAACAAAAAAAAACCACCTTATTTCTAGAGGGCACATAGTACTTTCAAAGTTGAGGAAATGTCCTGATTTGCACTTGGAGAATGAGACATGAAGATGAGTGGGCAAGTGGAGGTCAGTCTTCTGGGACATAGAGCCAAGACCCTCATCATTTCAGGCCAGGAAGAGGAGCAGGACCAGGACCGGACACCTGAGGGGAAGCAGTTCAGCCCACACCTGCTACCCAGCAGCCATGGTATCTGAGTGCTGAGAACACGCCTGCTCAAGCAAGCCAGAAATAAGCCCGTCCACAGGCCTTTTTAAAATAGGCTCTTGGCAGCCTGTGGCGCCCACCCAGCCCCAGCCTCCACAGGCACCCAATGCAGATGCACTGTCTGTCCACGCTGCTCCCACCTTCTTCCTCCTAGCTAAGGGGCCAGGGTCCCAGTCAGCCCAGGCCTCAGGGCTTCTTCAGGAAGGCAGTCATCACCTAAGCTGTGTCTTGGGAAGTTGTGGGTGCCCCCCGCCAACCCCTCCTTGTGTGTGAAGGAGCCCTGGGGCAGGGACAGTGCTCTGTAACCACAAGAGAAGGAGCCACATCCAGAGCCAGCCTGTGCTGAGATCACACATGCTCAGGCCCCAAGGATCTCAGACCCCACAATGGCTAGTGGCCCTAGGCATGGCCTGGATCTTCAGCCTGAGAAGGTCCAGGGGTGGGTGGGTGCAGGGCACTGCCAAGCCAGCATCAGTGGCACCTGAGGGCAGGCACGTGGCAGTCACATCAGGCCACACCTCCTTGGGGACACTTGGCTCTGGTCTGAAGCTGGACAGCATGAGGGGAATCAAGAGTCACTTTGGGGGGGCTGCTTGAAGTTGGGGGGCAGTGCTGGTGGCTCTGGTCACCCCCCCCCCTCACTGTGTAGTCTGCTGGGAGCTGAGGGCTGTCTACCACGCCCCGGGCAGCCAGCTCACATTGCGGGTCAGGGGTCAGCACCCCCATGCAGCACCTGTGGGCACCCTCATTTGAGATGACTGGAGGCACCCCCCCCACACCCTGCACTCACCTGCCCCAGGGGCCTCAGGATGGGCTGAGGATGGTGACTCACCCTGCCCGCAGCCCCGGTGCCCACCACGCACCGCCCCAGCGCTCGGGTCCCCACCTACCCCCCGCTCTGCCCGCTGGCCCCGGGGCCCCGCGACGCTGCGGACTCACGTGAACACGAAGAACAGGGTGCTGGAGCCGACCAGCAGCGCGGCGGCCGTGGCCACCGGGATGTACTTGGCGGGTTTGAGGCGCGTCCCGGGGCTGCGGGGCATCCTGCGCGCCGCGCCGCCGCATCCCTCCCCGGGGCCGGACGGGCGGGGCCGGCCCGGGTCGGGCCGGGGTCGGGCCGGGGTCGGGCGGGGCGGGGCGGCCGGGAGAAGCGCAGGACCCGCGGCGGCGGCGGCGGCGGCTGAGGAGGAGGAAATCCCACCCCCCTGCCGGCGGCAGCGGCGGCAGCGCGGTGATGTCAGCGCGGCCCTTAAGGTGGACCGCGCGGGGGTCTGGCCTCCGCTCAGGGCCCGCCCCACCCCGCCGCGCACGCGCACTGCGTGCCCCACTCCCTGAGGCCGCCTCCCCCGGGGCTGCGCACTCGCTGGGGTCGGGCCGCCGCCCACTCCGTGCAGAACGTGTCCAACCCGAGGGCAGCGCATGAGCACCCAGAGCGGCCCCTATGCGGGTTTCCTACTGGGCCGCTGTGTGCATGAACTTCCCCCCAATCCCTGCCGCGCTGTGCCTAAGGGGCAGCTCCATGCAGACCCTTCTCATCTGGAAACACTTCCTTACAAGCCTCCCCCACAGCCCCAATGCAGGAGCACTAGGGCTTACTCCAGCTTATCGCTCTGCTGGATAGAACAAAATCTGGGGCTTCAAGGTCCCTCCAAGCCCAGGCCCCATGCTGTTGGATGGAGGCTGAGGACTGGAATGGGAGGGGGGTGCGACGCAGGGGCGCCAGGAAACCCCTTTCAGGCGCGCTGCCAGGGATAGGCTCTTGGACCGGTGCTTCCAGCAGGAAATCCCACCCGGAGGGAGCTCGGGCACTGCCGCTTAAGGTGGAGCCATGTCCTCAGCGGGGCTTGGGAGCAGTTGTTGGGTGGCACCTGTCAGAGAAAGGAACTTGAACCAAGCTCCAGAGCCTGGTCCATGGGGGCCAACAAAGGTTTCTAGCCTCAGCTAGCCCCCCCCCAAGGCTTTCCACTCTGTAAAGAGCTTTAAGCCCTTCTTCAGGTGGGGGATCTTCCCCCAAACCTGGGCATCTGCTCATTTTGGTTTTTAAATATTAACCAGAACACTATGTAGCTGATTTATAGTAGTGCAAGGAATTGAAACTAATTTCAGCGCCTCAGGCATCCAAGTCTTTTGCATAACCACTTTACTATCTCCCCCGCCCTTATTTTATCTTTTAAAAATATATATCCCCTTTTGTTGTCCTTGTTTTATTGTTGTAGTTATTATTGTTGTCGTTGTTGTTGGATAGGACAGAGAGAAATGGAGAGAGGAGGGGAAGACAGAGAGGGGAAGAGAAAGACACCTGCTGACCTGCTTCACCGCTTGTGAAGCGACCCTCGCCCCTGCAGCTGGGGAGCTGGTGGCTTGAACTGAGATCCTCACGCCAGTCCTTGCATTTTGTGCCATCTGCGCTTAACCCGCTGCGCTACTATCAATCTTTTTATTTATTATTGGATAGAGACAGAGAAACTGAAAGGGGAGGGGGAACAGAGATAGGGAGACATCTGCAGCCCTGCTTCACCACTGCAAGTGGAAACCAGGGTCCTTGAACTCAGGTCCTTGCACACTGTAATCTGAGCGTCACTGCCTAGCCCCCTTATTTTAAATGAGAAATAGATACGGGGGGGCTGGGCGGTAGTGCAGCGGGTTAAACGCACATGGCGCAAAGCATAAGGACCGGCTTAAGAATCCCGGTTCTGAGCCCCTGGCTCCCCACCTACAGGGGGGTTCCTTCACAGGTAGTGAAGTAGGTCTGCAGATGTCTTTCTCTCCCCTTCTGTCTTCCCCTCCTCTCTCCATTTCTCTCTGTCCTACCTAACAACAACGACAGCAATAACAATAACTATGATAAACAAGGACAACAAAAGGGGGGAGAAGTGGGGGAGATGGCCTCCAGGAGCAGTGGATTCATAGTGCAGGCACCAAGCCCCAGCGATAAGTCCTGGAGGCAAAGAAAAAAAAGAAAGATACAGAGATACCATCTCTACTCTCTAATCTGGCAGGGGATTGAACCTGGGAACTCAGAGCCTTAAGCACAGGTCTTTCTCAAATAACCACTATGCACCTACTCCTTTATGGCTAGAACCCTTGGTGGGTGATCTAGCCATCACCTCCTTGGACCTTTCTGCTACAGGAAATGGGAACTTATGGTCTAGTGGTCCTCTCTTTGCCCAGGAAGAAATAGGGTCTGATACTGCAGGACTCAGCACAAAGGGCAGCAAATAGAACAGACACCTCACTACCTGCTGAGTTGCCACAGCCCTCAGGTGAACACAGGGTTCCAGCATCCTCAGAGGCCTCCAGAGCTAGGGACACTTAAGTACCCTTACTTGTGCTCTTCTACAGCCCAGCAGAGGCTCCAGAAAGCGCAGGCCCCAGGAGCAGCAGGATCAGTGGAGTAAATCAAAATGGGAAGGGCATTAGTCAGGTTCCTGCAGGCTGCCTAGGCAGGGAATTCCAATGTTGGCCAGGCTACAGCAGCCTCAACCAAGCAAACTCGAATGGGAAGGTCATTCCATCCTCAGTACTGTTGGTATCTCCATTCAGACTCCCTAAAGCTTGCTCCCTTGTGCTACAGAGGCTCACATGGAATCGCATTGGCTGGGGTCTCCCTGTCTGCAGTGTCACCAAGTCACTTTTTTCCCTAAATTGCCACCAGAGTTATTGCTGGGTTTCAGTGCACTACAAATCCACTGCTCCTGGTGGCCATTTTTTTCCTTTTTGTAATAGGGCAGCAAGGGATACCTGCATACTGAAGTGTCCCCATGCAGGTGGGGAGCAGGAGCTTGAACCCAGATCCTTGTGCACAGTAATGTGTGGGCTCAACTGGAAGCATGGATCCGGCAAGTCATATCTTTAAATGCACCAGGGGCCACAACTTGGCTGTTGTCCCAACTGCAATTTACAGCATCATAGTTGCAACTCCATCAAGGTAGTTGAGGAATACAAGCTTTAACCTCCTTCCTTGTCACTGTACCAGTGCCAACTTGGAAGAGAACAGCAGCAGACCTGTGCCTTGCAAAAGGGTTAAGACTGCCAGAATATGACAAAGACAGCAAATGACATCTATAGTTTGACTTTTTAAAAAAGATTTAAAAAATATATTTATTCCCTATTGTAGTTATTATTGTTGTTGTCATTGTTGGATAGGAGAGAAATGGAGGAGGGGAAGACAGAGAGGGGGAGAGAAAGATAGACACCTGCAGACCTGCTTCACCACCTGTGAAGCAAGTGACTCCCTTATGCTGGTCCTTGCGCCTTGCGCCACCTGCGCTTAACTCGCAGCGCTACTGCCAGATTCCCCTTTAGTTTGACTTTTAAACCAGACTTCTCTTCCAGACAGCCAGATAGGCCATTGTCAAGTGCCTCTTGTCGGTGTCAGTGGCCAACACTCAGGGAGACAAACGTCCACTCCAGAGTCAGGCCCTAACTTGCTTCTCTTCTGCTAAATGGCTCCTTAGTTTTGATGGTCTTCAGGGACACATTACCCTGGAGAGGACCGTGCACTTTTTTTTAAAGATTTATTTCATGAAGTAGAAAAAAAGATTTTCACAAGAGGGAAGCCAGCACTATGCCAACACAAGCAGCGATGGGGATCAAGCTGGGTACTACAGGCATAGAAGTCCCAGTTTACCAGCTGAGCTGTTTCCCTGGCCAGTGTTGGGGAGGGGTGGGACAGGAGACAGATCACCTGACAAAGCGCACTCTTTACCATGTATTAGGATCCAGGTTTGAGCCTCAGCACATAGAATACCTGTACCAAGGGACACTTTTTTCTTTTTGGGGAAAAAAAAAAATTAAGATTTTGTTTATTAATGAGAAAGGAGGAGTAAAAACTAGACATCACTACTGGTACATGTGCCGGGGACTGAACTCAGGACCTCATGGTTGAGGATCCAATGCTTTATCCACTGAGCCACCACCCAGACCACAGGGGACACTTCTTTATAAAAAGTTAAAAATGCAAAAAGACTCATGCATGAGGCTTCAAAGTTCCAGGTTCATCCCCTACCACAAGCCAAAGCTGAGCAGTGCTCTGGTAAAAATAAAGTTAAACAAACAAACAAAACTGAGACTGTTTATGTGGTGGAGACAACCAAAGCATCACCTGAGAATTCAAAGCTGTATCCACTGCATTTCCTCCCAAGCCACAGGGGGAAGCTTCTTGCAGTCTTATCTCCCCCAACCCTATTTGAAACTCAAAATTGAAAGAAACCTGGTTTACAAGGTAGCCTACCCAAATGGCACTAATTCATTCACTTTCTTGAAATGCCCTTTATTTACAGAGCTATTGCATATGCTGTTCATTTCCAACCAGGTGGAAATGTAACAGGATGGTCTTCTTCCAAAGGTGGGAGCCAGGTATCCAACAAGGACTGTGGAGCCAACCCCACCTGCACACTAAGCAGTCTAGACAGGCTCATGACAGGTGGCTTTTCTCTCCACTGGGCCAGACAGACTGATCATAGCTAAAGGCTGACCACAGATGGCCTCAGCCAAAGTCTAGACACATGCCTTCAGGTACCAGGTCTTTCTCACCCCCACTCCCCCCAGACCAGCCAAAAATCTAGCCCCTCCTTACCACAGGCAAAGTAGTTTAGGTCCCAACAAAGCAGGGACACTCAGCACTAGTTTCCTCCGATCATGTCTGCGCTCAGATGCACTATGGCACCAGAGGACCCAAAGTCCACAGCAGGAAGGTGCCTGGGACCCCACAGCTCCAAGTGTAACAGTAGGGCTGGAGCTGGAGCCAACCCAAAGTAGAAACCCCTGACCTGTAACTGAGGTTCCCGGCGACACCCCAAAGCAAGCAGGAACCCACGATGCTCTCAGAACAAGGTCGGCGCACACACAGGGCCTGCCTTCCACGCAGGTTTCAAATGTGTTGTTTATTCACTAATTCTTATGACTATAAATGTTTCCACTATGGAAAAGAAAGTTAGCACAGTACATTTTCATGACTGGGGAATGATTTTCTGTAGTCATCTTCAATAGGGCAAAAACTTAGAAAACAACCTGAATTGTTGGAATTCAGTTCTTTATATAAAGCCCTTGTAAAAACAAAACAATAAAAATAAAACCAAAAAAAAAAGAAAAAGAGGGGCAGGGCAAATTTTTAAAAAAGAAAAAGGAAAAGAAAGGAAGGGAAAGAAAACAAGGGAAGACGACTTATTGCTTCTCCTCCTCAGCTTTCTCCTTGTTCTCTTCTGGTTCCTTGGTCTCCTCCTTCACTGACAGAGCTTCAAGTTTTTCCACCACTTTCTCAGCATTATCATTTCCGCCCCCTACAAGAACAGCAGAGACCCCATGAGAGTGGGAAGCACCACCCAGGTCAAGCATATGTGCACCCCCCCCCCAGTGACTGTGTGGCACATACCCCACAGGGCAGGGCATTCCCAGGCACCCTAGTAAACATGCTCACGCACTCAGGCCACCAGTACGTCTTGCTACAGCACCACTCGCAGGCCCCAAGGAAGTAGGTAACCATGATGAACCCTGGAAGCCGGCTTTTAGTTGGGCCTTATGACCTGGCTGTGAGGCCAGACCAGTCAGCACATGCCCAAGCACCAACTCACTCCCCAAGAAATACCACCTTGTCCCCCGGCAACTGTATTGCCATGTCAAGATGACTGCAGCGCCTGGAGTGTTACTGTGGCAGACAGAAAAAGCACCCGCCTGGGGCTGCAGCCGGGTGCAGAGTGAGTCTGCGAGGGATGTCTCTGATCACGAGCAACATATTACCTTTCTTTTCTCTTTCTTCAATCTCTTTCCTGCATTCTTCAAACTTTGTTTTGAATTTCAGTGCATCTACGGGGAAAAAAAGAAAAAGAAAAAAGGGGAAGAGAGACTTCATAAGACCTCCAGTAGTGAGGAAACACATCCTGCCTTCTGAGGCACCAGGATTCACTGACTCTGAGGCTGGTAGCTGTGCCAGGCAACTTTCACCATCTAAATCCATTAACAGTTTAGATAGAGGAGCAAATTGTCTTCAGGTAACCAAGAGGCAAGGACCAATCACTGTTCACCACCAGGGTTTGAATGAACTGTAAGACAGGGCCTGCTGCCCAAGCAAAGATGAGGTCCACTTGGTAACCGACCATCGACCACAAGAGCAATTGGAAAGACCACAATACCCACATTTTCTCCTAAGTCCACCCAGTGACCTTTTGATAATCCAGGCTTACAGTGAAGGGGTGTCAGCCTCAGAAGAGCCCCTAGGAACACAAGACATGCTGTCCTGGCTATGCAGAATAGCAGAACCTCTGAGTTTAAGAGGGAAACGGACTACTTGGGCTTCTGAGCATATGGTCCAAATGCATCAAGATTTATTATTATTTTTTATAATTATCTTTGAGAAAATATTTTCTAACACTGTTTTCACTGGCATTACAGTGATTTATAGGAAATAGATATATTTGGCCATTTAAATGACTAACTTACTTTTTCTAGTATATACTTGTCTAGTACCAGGTTCAGTTTCCAAAAGCCTGGGTATTCCTTAAGTGTTAAGAAAGAAGGCGGTGTAAGAATCCCAGTTTGAGCCCCCGGCTCCCCACCTGCAGGGGAGTCGCTTCACAGACAGTGAAGCAGGTCTGCAGGTGTCTTATCTTTCTCTCCCCATCTTCCCCTCCTCTCTGCATTTCTCTGTCCTATCTAACAATGAAGACATCAATAACAACAACAACAATAAAAATAACAAGGGCAACAAAAGGGAAAATAAGTATTTTTTTTTAAAAAAGAACAAATAAAGGGTGCTAGCTTCAGCAGCACGTATGCTAAAATTGGAACGATACAGAGAAGATTAGCATTGCCCCTGCACAAGGATGACACGCAAATTCATGAAACGTTCCATTAAAAAAAAAAAAAAAAAAAAGACAAAAGGTATCTCTGTTAGGAGCTGACTTTTGGGGAAGCAACCAAGTGTAGAGCCTGACTGGTCAAGGGAACCAGTCATGAAACCAAAACACTGACCTTCCAGTCCCAAAATCATAGACCTCAAGGGAAAGAAGGGCTGTAAATTGAGTTTTCAACTGCCAATAAATGAATTAATCACACCCATATCAAGAAGCTTCCATAGAAGTCCTTTAAAAAAGTAAATTCAAGGGCGGGGGAGACAGCATAATGGTTATGCAAACAGACTTTCATGCCTGAGGCTCCTAAGTCCCAGGTTCAATCCCCCGCACCACCATAAGCCTGAGCTGAGCAGTGCTCTGGTGTTTCTCTCTCTCTCCTCTCTCTTCATCTCTCTCAAAAATAAAATTAATTAAAAAAAAAAAAGTAAATTCAAGGGAGTCGGGTGGTAGCGCAGCGGGTTAAGCACATGTGGTGCGAAGTGCAAGGACCGGTGTAAGGATCCCAGTTTGAACCCAGGCCCCCCATCTCCAGTCTCTTCACAGGCGGTGAAGCAGGTCTGCAGGTGTCTTTCTCTCCCCATCTGTCTTCCCCTCCTCTCTCCATTTTTCTCTATCCTATCTAACAACGACGATATCTACAACAACAATAAAAAACAAGGGCAACAAAAGAGAAAAGGAAAAAAAGTAAATTCAAGTGGTCCAGAAGGTGGCACAGTGGATAAACCATTTGGATTCTCAACCATGAGGTCCTGAGTTCAATCCCCGGCAGCACATGTGACGGCTAGTTCTTTCTCTATGTTTCTCATGAATAAATAAATTCTTTAAAAAAAAAAAAAAAAGTAAATTCAAGGCAGGGGTAGGTAACATAGTGGTTATGCAGAGACTCTCATGCCTGAGTCTCTATAGTCCCAGGTTCAATCCCCTGTACCACCACCGTAATCCAGAGCTATGCTCTGGTAAGAAAAAAGTAAAAAAGTAAATTCAAGAGGGGAATCACACAGTGGTGCACTTAGTTGAGCACACACGTCTCCATGTGCAAAGACACATGTTTGAACCTCCATTCCCCCACCAGCAGGGGTCGCTTCATGGGTGATGAAGCAGGTCAGTGGGTGTCTACCTTTCTACCTTCCTGTGCCCTCTTAATTTCTCTGTCCTGTCAAATAGGAGAAACATGGAGAGAGGAAAAAAAAAAACCACCGGGAACAGTGGATTTGTAGTGGCAGCACTGAACACCACTGATAACCCTGGTGGCAGGGGGATAAAAAAAGCAAAGTCAGAGAGCCTTTGGGTAGGTGAACACATGGGTATTTGAGGACAGCAATGCACCTGGAGAAGCATGGACGTCTGTGCCCTTACCTTACCCTATGTGTCTCTTCCATCTGGCTCTCCTGAGGGTTAGCCTTTGTGATAGATAAGTTAATGATCTAGGGGCCAGGTGGTGGCACACCTGGGTGAGTGCACATGTTACAGTGCACAAGGACCCAGATTCAAGTCCCCAGTCCCCACCTGCAGGGGAAAGCTTCACAAGTGGTGAACCAGGGCTGCAGATGTCAGAGTCTCTGTCTCTCACGCTCTCCCTCTTACCTCCCTCTCAATTTCTGGCTATCTCTATGCAACAAGATAATAAATAAATAAACAAATAAATAACCTAGCGAGTAAGAGAGCTTCCCTGAGTTTTCTATACTGTTCTTACAAAGCAACCTAATGAGGCAGTTGTCCTGGAAAAACCTCTTAACATGTGATAATGAAATCATATGGGGCCACAGGAACTTTCAGTCTGCATACAGCTGGTCAAAAGCCCAGGTGGCTTTGCAACTGGTATCTGAAATGGAAAGCGGTTTTGGGAGGCCAAGCCCTTTACTTGTGGAATCTGAATTCTCCCTAAGCAGCCCTACTGATAACCAAGAATTACTTCTTGATCTGGCAAGGCTGCATAGCTACATCCAGACTGTCTCAGGAAACCCAGTCAACAGGCTTCAGTTGAGAGGATAAAAAATTCCCTTTTGCTTCCCAGTTCTCTCCCCAGTTAACAGCATTTGCCTGCAGTTAAAGCCCAGCACTGTGAAGATGGGGCCATAGCAGGCCCTTTGCTTACTTTCAGCATTTAGGAAGCGGATGGCCAGCAGCTCTGGCTTGGGACACTCATCGGCAAAGTCGGCATGGGTGTTCCAGACCCAAGCACGGTCACTGCCCGCATTCGGCTTCAGCTCCATCATTGGTGTGACTACAGGGAAAAAAGCCAGTGATGATGATGTGACTACCAGAGGTAGCTGACAAGCCCACCACACCACCACCCACCAGCTCACAGATCCTCGACTCCATTTTGGACAAAACAGGTTCACTTTGAGGTATGTCCACCAAACCTAGGCAGAGTCCTGTTAAGAACTGGATGCTATCTAAAACAATGCTCCACAGGTTGGGCGGAGGCACGCCTGGTTGAATGCACACGTTACAATATGCAAAGACAGGGTTCGAGCCCCCAGTCCCCATCTGCAGGGAGAAAGCTTTGTGGGTGGTTAAGCAATGTTGCACATCTCTCTCTCCCTCTCTATCATCTCCATTTCTGGTTGTTACTATCCATTAAATACAAATAATAAAATAAAAATGTCCCATATCCACTTAGACCAAAATAATCCTGAATTTGAGAGAGAACAGGCTGGTCTGCCCCCAGCAAGGGTCTCCAATCTAAACACCCTATTTCCTTGGTTCTAAAGCAGATCTGGAGTTCAAGGCTTAGAAGGCCCCTGGGAAGTAGATGCAGAGGGACAAGTGAGGAAATGGGGCCATGACCTATCAGGGTCTGTACTCAGACCAGGGCAGCCACTCTCCTCAGTCTTGCACTGTCCAGGGAGATAGATGATAGGAGACAAGGCCCCCCAGAAAAGGATACCAAAGACCTCCTGACATGTCTGCACAGAACGGCAAAGAGTTATGGTCAGGGACAAACACTTTTTTTTACATCAATTTCCTCAGTCCCCTTGCAGGCCCAGAACACACTACTGCCTGAACTGAGAGGCCACCCCAATGCTAGCCTGCATGTTGTCACAGAGCACAAAAGAGGCTACTATGTCATCCTGCCGCCACCTGCTCTGCATCACCAAGTCTGCAAACCCACTCACAATCAACACAGAAGAGTGTCCACTTCCTAACAAGGCTCTGGGGGAAGTATCCTGAGTTAGGGAATAGCCACAACAAAGTTTCAAACTAGACTACCAGGGAAGTGGTTCAATGGGGGAGAACAAAGGGTTTGCATGCATGAAGCAGCCTTTAATTCAACCCCAGCACTGCACATGCCAAAGTGATGCTCTGGTTCTCACTCCCACTCTAATAAATCTTTAAAAAAAAAAAAAAAAAAAAAGCACGTTACCAAGTGCAAGGATCTGGGTTCAAGCCCTCAGCCCCCACCTATAGGAGAAAGCTTCACAAGGACTGCTGCAGGTGTCACTGTCTCTAACCCCTCCCCTTTCAATTTCTGCCCTATGTAAATAAATAAATAAATAATTGGGAGGGGAGAGTTGAAAATTGAGCAGAAGCCTGTCCTACTGGACATGCACCACACCCAGAAATGCAGACTCAGCAAAGGAGCCCAAGATGGGTCTGTTTCCTAAGACACACTTGTGGTACTATGAACAGGCCAGCAGCCAAAGAGAAGAATTTTGGGGCAAGGGAGACTTAACAAACTCTTTACAGGCCAAGTCTATGTGCTTTTCTTCAGGCTAGCTCTACTATGCTCATGACAGTCAGGCCTAAAACATCATACCTGGCCTCTAACCACTACCCACCTGCTGTGAAGCCTCCTCTTTCTCCTCTTGTGGCCCAACACAAAGTACTGGAAAACACTGCCCAGGCATTCTAAGTACAAGTGCATAAGCAAAGGGTCCTCACTGCTGCCCCGGTCTGAGCTGGCACCCATGACCCCCAGCCCACGCTGAGGCCCTACCTCCATCCTGTCAGATCAACTCTGCCCAGGCTCCACGCCACATGTGCTTGAAGTTCTGCCGGTCTGCTATGAGCTCAAACAATGAGAAACCTTGTTTCCTGTTTTAAAATGTGCAAGCTTGCCACTCACACAAGTGCTGGGAGGAACAGTGTGCTCCCAGAAAGCACTGGAGACAGCCTGCTCAAGGGGCTGAGCAGAGAAACCACACCCCAGAGGTCACCTACTGTAGTGGTTGGCACAGATTTTCAGGGTCTTGTCCCTCCTCATGAGGAGGCGGATGGTCCCTTTCTCCTTATGCTTGAGGAGCTTGACGTCCCCTGTGCCTCGTTCTTTCCATTCTGGGAGATCATTCTCTGAAGCGAATCGGAATAACTTTGCCCGCCTTCAAGAAAAGCCATGGAGAGCTTAGATACTCAGAGGGTACTGAGTGTCCTATTATTACAGGTACATATCATGTGTCTTCTATGCATTAAACCACAATTCAGAACAGCAAATGAGCCAAACAGTTGAATGAATTTCAAGCTTTTATTTCACAGTCAATTTCCCCAACCAAACGACCTGAACTTTTAGTAAAGAAGTCCCTCTAAGTATGGGGGGGGGGGCAGTACCGAGCCCATAGGGCTGTAGGAACAGCAGTTGCAGGTGAAGGCCAAGGGCCTCACACCTCACCCTGCACTGGGCCTGCCTTTTCCTGACCTCCAGGCCCCAAAGAAGAGACTGCAGGTGTCTGTCAACACTGCCAAGTCTGGCCTACAAGCACATTTTGCTGGCTAGTGTCCCCTCACAATGAGCTCAAGCAAGGCTCCCTCTCTACCAGTGACAAAGAGCCAGGAGTGAGTCCCCCAAACTCAGCCCACCCCCCCCCCAACTAAAGTCTGTTAAGGGAGGTTTCTTGTCCTCTTCACTTTTCTCAGGCAGGGCCCATGTCTAAGACACCAGACCACTTTTCACCCCCATGAAGGCAAGGAAGTCAGTCACACAACACCCCCAGCCAAGTCCTCACTATGGGAGGTGCCACTCCCTGAGAGCAGCAGCATTTCTGGACAGAGCAGACAATCAGTGTCTTCAGAGAGGTACCCACCAACCTCTGGGACCAAAGGAGGACACAAGACTCTCCTTTTGTTATGCATACAAACAGTGGAGGGCGGAGGGTAAATGGCATAATGGTTATGCAAACAGACTCTCATGCCTGAGGTTTTGAAGTCCCAGATTCAAACCCCACCACCACCACCATAAGCTGGAGCTAAATAGTGCTCTGGTAAAAAAAAAAAAAAAAAGGATAAAACATTGCACTCTTAAGCATGAGGTCCTTAGATCAACTGTTGGCAGCTCATGTACCAGAGTGATGCACCAGAGTTCTTTCTCCTATTTCTCTAGTTAATAAATAAAATATTCTTTATTAATGAGACATGGGAGCGAGAAAACAAGTTATCACTCTGGTATATGTGTTGCTGGGGATCAAAGCACACATGACCGTGCATAAAGACATTGGTTCAAGCCCCCGTCCCCATCTGAGTGTCTCCCTTTCTCTCTCCCCATTCCTATCAATTTCTGTCTCTATACAATAAATATGAAGCAAAAAAAAAAAATTTTTTTTTCTTCTCCAGAGCACTCACTGCTCAGCTCTGGTTTATGGTGGCATGCAGATTGAACCTGGGGCCTTGGAGCCTCAGGCATGAGTCTTTTGCATAACCATTAGGCTATTCCTGTCTCCCTAGCTCCAACCATAAAAATCTTAACTTGGATGGAATTTGAGGTAAAGAGAATATGGAGGTCCACGAGCTTGGACAGAGAAAACACTGCAACTATCTTTCTCTAAGGATGTAACTGAACCTAGCACTCCCTGCAACTCCATATAATCAACAGTCCTAATGGGACTGTCACCTTGTCAAAGACACCTCAGCCAACACTGCTTCAAAAAAGCACACACATTTTCTAAGGAGCAATCATGGGAGATAACAGAATTGTCTTCTTTCGTTATTTTCCCCCCACTGCACTGCTCAGCTCTGATTTATGGTGGTGCAGGAGATTGAATCTGAGACTTTGGAGCCTCGGGTATTATAAGGTTCATCATTGCAGCATCATTATGCTATCTACTCCCACCCTTCATTAATAATTCTAAGATTTACCCTGTAC
Organism: Erinaceus europaeus; assembly: GCF_950295315.1. Taxonomy (NCBI): domain Eukaryota; kingdom Metazoa; phylum Chordata; class Mammalia; order Eulipotyphla; family Erinaceidae; genus Erinaceus; species Erinaceus europaeus. The sequence goes on from NC_080162.1 coordinate 110,116,543, forward strand.
CTCCGAGCAAAAAAAAAAAAAAAAAAAAAAGTAAATAAAAATGGCCATGGATGGGGTAGATAGCACAATGGTTATGCCAACAGATTCTGATGCCTATGGTCTGATACCCTGCACCACTTATTCTAAGCCAGTGCTGAGCAGTGGTCAGGGTCTCTTTCATCAAATAAATAAATAAAAATAATTAAAAACTCTGAGACAGACTGCACAAGTGGAAGGGGCTGTGACAGTACTAGTGGCATGGGTAGCTTACACATTGGTTGGTAGGCTGCACCATCATCTTTGGCTCATTGTGGACAGAACATCAGAGAAGGGCAAAACTATTCTATGTGACAACAGCAGCACAACTTTAATTCCCACAATGGATTAGTCTCCACATAATTCGTATTTTTCTCTGGGCTTCCTCCCACCCAATCCCAATACCCTTGGTACATTAGATCAAGACATTTATAAAAAAAACTTTTACACTGAAGGTACCTATTTTTCCAACAGTATCACCTTACTTACATTTTAAAAAGCTCCTCCTCGTCTTCCTCCAGCGTTTTAATTTCTTGCTCAGGAAGAGAGACAATGGGCTCAAATTGGGGGTCGTGGTTGGACTCATCTGCATTCTCAGTGGAAGTGTCATGGTCCTCATGGGTGTCCTATGGAGGAGGAGGTATAGAGTTTGGCACTCACTATTCCCTCCAGTAAATGACTTCACTCCCAAAATAAGAGGTTAGTCCTACAAGCGTTTTCAAGTACACCCAGGCCCACAGAACAAGTGTGTGGAGAAACCAGTCCTCCAAACTCTCTAAAGATGCACAGGCACCAATCAAATCTGTGCAGTGCTAAATGAGGTGGCGTGCTGTCTCTTTGAACCTCGGTTTCCTAATCTGTTAATCGTGGATGAGTCTGCTCAGGGAAGATTAAAGAACTCAAGGGTGGATAGAAAAGAGCCCCGGGGGAAGCGCTACTTTTATAGCAAAAAAGCAACCCTTTGAGGTTTTTACTGTTGGAGAAACATGTGAGCTCTAGCTTGCGACAAGGTAAACAAGTTACTACCAAGCTGCTACTATTTATACGGAGCTCAGTTCTGTCATCACGTTTTTTTTTCTTGCTCTGTACGCTCCAATTGTCACAAGTAAAATCAATCGCGTATGAGGCCCCTCCCCCCAAAAAAATGAATCATCTCTTGTTCAGGTTTTTAAGTTTTACCCAGCACATGGCTCGTTTCCGTGTATCTCTAACACAGACAAACCCAGAGACAGTCATCATCAGACTCAACCCTAGAGGAAGGAGCAGGAGAAAAAAAAAAAAAAAAAAAGCTTTTCGCTGCTTTTCTCGGCTGGACAAACAGGGCTCCGGAGAGGTCAGCTCGCCCAGGGCCAACAAAGCCGCCGCCGCAGAGGCCCGTTGCGGTGCGAGACACAGAGGCTGAGTGAATGAATGGATGAATGGATGGGTAGGTGGGTGGGTGGATGGATGGGTAGATGAATGAATGCGTGCGAATGAATGAGTGCTGCGTAGGCCGCAAGAGAGGTGCGCGCCGTAGGGGTGGGGAGCCGGCTGCGGGTCCCGCGCCCCCGGAGGCCGCTCAAGGGAAGCGGGAACCAGACCCCCCCCAAAGAAAAACGTCCGGGTGGAGGTCCCGGGACCCCGGGCACCGTCCCAAGGTCAAGCGGGCTCACCGTAGCCCCCAGGCCCGCGAACCGCAGCCGGGGAGGCCTAGAGCCCCCACGCCGCGCTCCCCGCAGCTAGGCTCCGCAGGCCTCGAACCCGCAGGCCAGCGGGGGTTGGCGGCGGTGGCGCGGGACGCCCACGTGGCCGCCGGTATCAGGCCTCAGCCCTCGGTCCCCGCCCAGCCCCCGCCCGCGACCGACCGCACCTTGGTGGCCGCCATGGGGGCGCGGCGGCGGCGGCTCGGCTGGCTCGGTCGTTGTTGGCTCCGCGGCCTCTGGGAGGAGGGTCGTAGCTCCTTCTCTCCGCGTCTGGCGCCGGCGCCTGCCGTCCGCCCGCTCTTCCCTCCGCCCCGCGACCCGAACCCCGACCCCTGACCTCGGCGGCGGGAAATGCGCCGCGATTCAAAACCTGTACAGCTTTATTGGCTCAGGCGGCGGACACTCTCATTGTCCAGCCTACCCCGCGCTTCCCGCCAAAATGTCCGCGGCGCATGCTCAGGCACCCCGCAGTTACGGCAGCGTGCACTCCCGGCGGCCCTCGCGCGCATTTCCGCCCCGCGGCCGCGCAAGGCTCTCGAGTTGGCAAAAGAGTATGGGGGTCGGGACGGGCGCGCCGCTATGACGTTGCCGGAAGCCAGAATGATAGAGACGCGCGGCCGGGGCTACGGGCACTGGTCGGCGGGAGAGCGGTGGGCGAGAGGAGCGGCGGGCGCGGGCCCGAGCTCCTGGTGAGCGGGCAGGGCACGTCTTTCCCACTAGCGGGACCTGAGCAGCGAAGGTTCAAGTCCCGCCCCACCCGGTGCGGAGGCCTGTCGCGTCGCGCGCTCCCTGAAGGAGGCCATTGATGTGGCTCTTGAGAGGAAGGGCACTGAAGGACCAGAAGATGAGTGACAAGCTCAACAGCAACGTAAAGCAAAGGGAGATTGGGGGAAAGGGGGGTGGTGGGAGTGGGGGTAGGATGCCCTGAGAAGAAAGCACTAGGATGGGGAATGAGACAGGAGGGAAGGATAGCTGGGAATAGCTCATTTGGACAGTGCGCTGCCTTGCCATGTATGCAACCCAAGTTCGAGCCGGCCCCCAGCTCACTGAAGGAAGCCTAAGCGCTGTGGTCTCCCTATTATCTCTAGACAGGAAGGAAGAGCAGATGGTAAAAATGGCTTACCTGGATAGTGCTCCTGCATTGCCCTATGCGACCAGGTTCGAGTCCAGCCCCCACCGCAATGGAGGAAGCTTTGGTGTTGCAGTTTCTAAATTAATTACCCTTGGATAGAGACAGAAATTAAGAGGGGTGGGGGGAAATAGACACCTATAGCCCTTCCTCACCACTTGTGAAGCTTCCCCCCCCCCGTGGGTGGGACCGGGGGCTTGAACCTGCATCCTAGATGGTGCGTGGTAATTCTATACTTAAGCAGGTGTGCCACTGCCTGGCCCCAATGGTGCTGCAGTTTTTCCCTACCACCCCCTTTATTTTCTATCCTAGAAAAAAAATAAGTCACCCAGAGCAGTAAAGCTCCTAAAGAAAAAGAACTGGGGATATGAACAAAAAGAGATGGGGCTTGATTGTTGATGGGATGTGGAGGGAGGGAGCCTGTTTGGAATCCAGGGTCCAGTCAAGTTAGCCCCTGCCTGTCTCCGTGCAGGATCAGGCCCCTACGGAGGACTGTGGCCAGGAGAGCATAAGTACCCAGATCATCCCTGCCGCCTCAGCCCCACCAGTGGAGAAGGAAGAGGCTGAGGGGACTGGAGCAGGTGCAGAGTCAGGGCCTCAGCCTGGGCTATACAGCTACATCAGGGATGACCTGTTCACCTCTGAGATTTTCAAGCTGGAGCTACAGAATGTGCCACGGCATGCCAGCTTTAGCGACGTCCAGCGTTTCCTGGGACGATTTGGCCTAAAGCCCCATAAAACCAAACTCTTCGGGCAACCTCCCTGTGCCTTTGTGACATTCCGAAATGCCACTGAAAGAGACAAGGCCCTGCGTGTACTGCATGGCGCCCTCTGGAAGGGTCGCCCACTCAAAGTGCGTCTGGCCAGACCCAAGGCTGACCCCATGGCCAGGAAGAGGCAACGGGAGGCTGAGGGTGAGCTGCCAGCCACATGTATCGCTGATGTCGTAACCCCTCTTTGGACGGTGCCCTACTCGGAGCAACTTGAGCGGAAGCAACTGGAGTGCGAGCAGGTGCTGCAGAAACTCGCCAAGTAAGTGTGGACACAGGCCACCCTTTGGCACCCGAGTTCTTTCTGGCAGCTCAGTCCAACCTGTGTGCTGTATCCTTGGGGGAGCTAGCCACTAAGGCGTCTGCTATCATTGGGGACAGTGAGCTCCTAAAAGTGGGATCCAGGTACTAGGAGAGTGGCTGGGGGTGTGGAGGGGCAGTAGGCTAAGGCCAACCCCCCTTGCCCTGCAGGGAAATTGGGACCACCAACCGAGCCCTGCTGCCCTGGCTACTCTCGCAAAGGCACAAGTACAACAAGGCCTGCTGCCCACTTGAGGGGATCAGGCCATCACCCCAGCAGGTCAGGCTTACATGGCATAGTTGTCCACCCTCATTTCCAAACGTGTTTCCATGTTCTATCCCATCTCTCCCCATTTTGCTGGTGTTTGTCATATGACTGCCAATTGTCAGTCTCCCCCCTTGGGCCCCCACAGTGGGACTGTGGCTCTTGATCATTGTGTTTCTCACTGGTGTTTCTATCCCGTGGGAGTGCTGGATGGCCAGGGTATGGTCAGGATGTGTCTCTGCCTCCCTCCATCCTCCCTGCAGACCGAGTACCGTAATAAGTGCGAGTTCCTGGTTGGTGTTGGGGTGGATGGGAAGGACAACACTGTAGGCTGTCGGCTCGGCAAGTACAAGGGCGGGACATGTGCTGTAGCGGCTCCTTTCGATACTGTGCACATCCCTGAGGCCACCAAGCAGGTGGTGAAGGCCTTTCAGGAATTCATCAGGTAAGGACTCGTGAAGGTACCACATCATCCACAGAAGTCCTGAGGTGGTCAGGGAGGAGAGGACCTGGGCCCTGGTCAGGAGGAGCAAGTGGGAACCCTGCTTCCCCCAGTCACAGATGGCTCACAGATGCTAGGACTCAGGACCATTTGTTGCTCCCACAGGTCTACCCCATACTCTGCATACGATCCAGAGACATACTCAGGCCACTGGAAGCAGCTGACTGTGCGCACCAGCCGCCGTGGCCAGGCTATGGCCATTGCCTACTTCCACCCCCAGGTGTCAAGTGAGATTGGCCCATTGGGGAAGGGTGTCCAGATGGAGACCATAACACAACCTAACTAGTCTTCTCTATTGTCTGTTCCAGAAGCTGAGTCCTGAGGAACTGATGGGTCTGAAGGCCTCACTGGCCCAACACTTCATGGCAGGGCCAGGCAAAGACAGTGGGGTGACCTGCCTCTACTTTGTGGAGGAAGGACAGCGGTGAGATGCCTGGGTTTGGGTGAGGTGGGTCCGTCTGTGGGCTGATGAGACTGACAGGCCTGCCCCACCACTCAGGAAGACGCCCAGCCAGGAGGGTCTGCCCCTGGAACATATAGCTGGGGACCAGTGTATCCACGAAGACCTACTGGGGCTGACCTTCCGGATATCTCCTCATGCCTTCTTCCAGGTAGCCCAGAGTCCCTGAGAATCTCTAGTGTATACAGAAGGACTAGCACGTGAGGATGTGACTAGGACAGCTGCACTAGGCGGGGACTAGGGTTTGCCCTGCCAGTTCTGAGTGACAGCATCCAGGCAGGGTATGCTGCAACAGTCTGTCACTAAGTTGATATATAAAAAGCTTTGTGGGGGGGGGGGGTACATGTAGAAGCAGGAGCCAGAGTTGACACCAAGGCCATGAGGTGGGCTCTAGATCAGTACCACTATTGCTGGGGGGGCATGCCAAAAAGAGAATTGGGAAGACGAACCCCCACTGGTGTTTGTTTAAAGCCAGGGGATCAGTGTATGGATTGAGGGGGTAAGCTGAGTTTAGGAAGAGAACTGGGAAGCCGGGGATTGGGACAGGAGGATGGGGGGACATTGTGAAGAGTTGTGGGAAGGCTCATCTGAATGGTGGGGGCCCCTTCAGGTCAACACCCCAGCAGCAGAGGTACTATACACGGTCATTCAGGACTGGGCCCAGCTGGACATGGGAAGCACCGTGATGGATGTATGCTGCGGCACTGGCACCATCGGGTTGGCCCTGGCCCAGGTGAGCCAGCCCACCATTCGTGCACTGCCACCACCCAAATACTCTGATTTAGCCCCTCCAGTGAGAATAAACCTCAGCCTTGTCTTGAATCCACTACTCCCCTTTTCCATGAAACCTCCAGGGGAGAGGGGTGCCGTGAGTTTTTCTTTCCTTTCTTCAGAAGGTGAGAAGAGTCGTGGGTATTGAGTTGTGCCCAGAGGCTGTGGAGGATGCCCGGGTGAATGCTCAGGACAATGGTGAGAACCAGCACCACACCCATAGGGCAGAGCATGGATTGGGTGGCAAATTTCCTGCAAACCTACTGGCACTCACAGGGCCTAAAACTTACTGGCATGAGGGCTGACCCAGGTTCTTGGTCAGCAACTCTTCCCAAGACACTTGTGGGCGCTGACTATAGGTTATGAGGTTGAGCAAGTGCTGCAGAGGTGGGTGTCCTGGGTCTCCTGACACCTGTAACACCACCTTCAGAACTGAGCAACGTGGAGTTCCACTGTGGGCGGGCTGAGGACCTGGTTCCTGCCCTGGTGAGCAGACTGGCTTCCCAGCAGCTTGTGGCCATCCTGGACCCACCCCGTGCTGGCCTACGTAAGCGTAGTTTGGGTACCAGGGGAAGGGGGCTGTGTGGTGGCATACCAGGTCATGCAGACCCAGGCCTGAGGCCTACCATCCCCACTGCCTCCCAGATCAGAGAAGCTTTTGGATGCTTAGCCTTACTCTGTACTTGCTCAGATTCCAAAGTGATCCTGGCTATCCGCAAAGCTGAGAACCTTAAGCGTCTGTTGTATGTTTCCTGCAACCCCCGTGCAGCCATGAGCAACTTTATAGAGTAAGTGTGAGGTGGAGACCCAAGGTGAATCAGGCCCCAGTACTCATCATGTGACTGGCATGTTTTGTTCTCATTACAGCCTTTGCAGGGCCCCTTCTAACAGAGTCAAGGGCACACCCTTCCGACCAGTCAAGGCTGTGGCTGTGGACCTGTTTCCACAGACTCCACATTGTGAGATGCTTATCCTGTTTGAGAGGGTAGAGCACCCTAATGGCATGGGGGTCCAGGCACCCCAGGATCCTCCAGGCCAGCCTCTACTAGGAGCCTCTACTGACACACTGCAAGAAACTGAGGCATCTGCTTAGGTTCCCTGTACAGGAGAAACAGCTCTTCCAGAATAGTGTCATCTGTGTTGTAGAGGCTTCCTAAGTTCTTGTCCCAGGACTGAGACATTGGACACAAAGGACATGAAAGCCAGCTGCCCCATGCAAGCCCAGCTCATTCTTCTAGGTCAAGGGTTTCTACGCTCTGCTACCCTCTTTAGTCTTTACACCAGCTGGATCAAGCAGATCAGAATAAAAGAATGTTTATCTATAGCTGTCTTGTGGTGAGTCACCTAAGCCTTAGGCTGAAGCACACTACTGGCCTCTGAGCACAACCAAGAATCAGGGCAGCTCATCTGGGTCCCTCTATAGGACCAGAAGCCATGGAAGTGGCTCTAATTGATAGTATTTGGTTTTATACTTAACCAGAGCAAGAGGCAAGGGTGGTTGGTGTTAGGCACCCATCATGTTTCGGGGTGGACCAGATTGAAAGGCAACTGCTTTGCCTACTTTCTATGCCAGAGTACTGTCCCTGCAGCTCCTGAGGAAGACCACCTAAGCCTGGGCCATGCTTGGTAGCTATTATGGGACAGCTGTGTCCAAGAACATGCCCATGACCAGAAGAGGTTCTAGCCAGTTAAGGGTACAAAGGCACCTCCAGAATTGTCCATGGGAAGAAAAAGCCATTCCCTCTTGGACATTTTGCTCTTATGTGCTCATTCAAGACAGGCTCACCCTTACAGATGGGGCCCAACTATTGCCTGAGGCTGTTACACTGAAGCAGCAACAGAACAGGCTGGCCCTGCCCTCTGCCCAGAAGCACAGCTATATGTGCAATAGGAAGCTTTGGTTCACGGTTAGATCTGGCTGTTCTGAAGGCAGTCATGGTCAACTCACAGCAACCGACAGGAGGTAAGACAGAAGCAGTGCTAATAAACTTAGCAGCTTGGTTTGAGGGCTGTTTTCTTGAAGGTCAGAACCTTGAAGCCAACCTTGCCCATGCTGTGGTAGCCCATAAGGCTATTCTGACTCCTAAAAAATGTCCTTAACACCAGCCACAGGGGAGATGGTGGAGCAGGCATGCCTGTGACAGTGTAATGAGTACGTGGTGTCCTGCCAACCACCACTACCTCACAAAGGAGCAAGCCAGGCCCTGCAGACCCAAGCCCACTGGGATTCAGGGCAGGGACACATCTACCACACCACCTGCCCACAGGGGTCATGTAGAGAGCAGAACGTCAGCCAGAGGAACAGACCCATTAGCAGGCCTGGCTGCATGCAACACAACCCTCTAAACCCAACAACACCATCAACCCAAGAATGAAAAGCCAGGCTCCACATGCACAGCTCTAGCAAGGAGTACTGGGTTATGCTCAAGGATAGATTGCATCAAAGGTCCCATTTCCTCTTTTTAGATAAATTCACGTGCTAAAATGCATTTATTTTTATCTGCTACATGATACCAAATCTATCCTCTACTCTCACTGTAAAAGTTTCTTTCCAAATGCTAAAATATCATAAAAGCTTTAAAAATTGATGGGTGGACAGATGGACTTGACTGTGCAAAAATCTTTAGTAAAAAGTTGCCAGAGGCCAGTGAAGGTGATGGCCTCAGTGTCTAAGAAGGCGCATTTGAGGGCATTAAGACTCACTCAATAAACGGGCAGCAGCCCAGCCCAGGGCAACAAGCCAAGGAAGCTGCAGACTCCATACAGCAGCAACATGTCTCAAGGCTAAAAGAACAATCTTTGCCTGCCTAGAATCTCTGAAAAATAGTTCTGATGCTAAAATGTTTATTTTAAACCAGTAAGGTCTGAAATATTCCTAACTCTTGTAATGTTTTCAGAGAAAAGGGGAAAATACAGGAGGCAGAGCGGGGGCCAGATTGCCAACATGAGCCTTCTGACCAGGTCCCTGGACAACAGGCCACAAGACTCAAGCCTCACTTTGTCACTGCATCTGTCATCCAACCATCACTTCTTGTCAGTTCATTATATACTAAAATTCATGAAAACCTTCATAAAACCAGTCTGCAGCAAGTCCGGAGAAGTGGAGGTTCACAGCTGACTCCAAGCTGCATGATCAGGCCGAGTCAGTTCTTGAGCAAATCACTCACACCTGTGGGTGGTCCCCAGGAAGGACTGCAGGTCTCTGGCGGCTACTATGCACCAGGGCCCCAGCCCTCTGACACTGCCCTCACACAGGGATATAAGGGGGAACTCAGACAGGAGGCCTGAGGCTGCAATGAGTGTATGTAGCAGCACCTGGCCCCACCACCACCCTCATACGTCCACAGTGCATAGGGGCTCGCCACCAGGCTGGGCAGACGCCACAATAGACATCTTGGGCTTCTTCCGGGTCTCCTCCTGGAAAAACAACCAAGATCAAAGATGCCAGTGAGGTGAGAATATGCAGTCATCCTTGAGCAAGAGGCTCTGAGGGAGAGGACCCTGGAAGACTTGAGCAGGCCAAGTGGAAAGGCCTCCCTGGATGGTACCATGGAGCACTGTGAGCTTGACAGTTCCCTAAAAGAGCACAGACCGAGGAGTGATGGGTGGTCTTTTTCTCCACCACCTGGATAGTGTGCCTACTTTGCCAGGTGCAGAACCCATGTTCATGCCATCCTACCACACTATAGGAAGCTTCAATGCTACTGTCTTTCCCTATTTCTTTTTTCCCCTCCAGGGTTATTGCTGGGCTCGGTGCCTGCACCATGAATCCACCGCTCCTGGAGGCCATTTTTCCCGTTTTTGTTGCCCTAGTTGTTGCAGCCTCGTTGCGGTTATTATTGCCATTGTTGACGTTGCTTTGTTGTTGGATAGGACAGAGAGAAATGGAGAGAGGAGGGGAAGACAGAGAGAGAGGGGAGAGAAAGATAGACACCTGCAGACCTGCTTCACCGCCCATGAAGCGATTCCCCTGCAGGTGGGGAGCCGGGGGCTCGAACCGGGATCCTTACGCCGGTCCCTGCGCTTTGCGCCATGTGTGCTTAACCCACTGCGCCACCGCCCGACCCCTCTTTCCCTATTTCTAACTGAAGATGTCAGCCTGCAGCAGCAGAGCCCCAGCAGCAACAACAAAGGCACGGCAGGGCCACAGAGACAGCAGAACCACCTCCTTAGGATCTAACTGATGAAAGGCCGTGCTGTGTAAAAACAACTAAAAATGGCACTTTGTGGGGCTGCCAAGATAGCTCACCTGGGAGAGCACTGGCACTGTCAAAGGTTTACGGCTTAACACTTTGTGATGCTCCTGCACCAAAGAAAACTACAGTGCTATCAGGCCCTCCCCCTAACCCCATCCCATTACCTGAAAGAGTGAGCTTAGAGCAATGAAGCCTCAGCAATAGTATTTACTCCACCCTTACCCTACCAAAAAAGGTCCCAGCCTTCTGCCTTGCCTGGGTCCAATTATTGTTTCCACGTCACAGAACAGCCAAGAAACTGAGAAGACAAATGTCTGTCACCCATGATGACCTGGAGTGAGGTAGGCCTGCCTGGGTAGTCCACTCTCAAAATGCCAGCAACAAGTAGACATAATGGCTGGGCCCTTCATAAGCAAAAGCAAATGCTACTAGCTCTCTAAAAGTGATCTAAGTATCACTAGTACTAAATCAAGGAAAAACATGTAACCTAGAAGACTGAGTGTGTGTTGGGAGGGGGCGTTTCAGATGCCTGAGGTCTTCTGGGTCAGTACCACCTCACCCCCACCCCCCCCACCACACACACAAAGCCACGGTGTAGGGCAAGTGAAGGGATGGAAGCACATAAGGTCCACGGTCATGGTTCTAGTGGGCACAGTGCTGACTAGGCTACACACTCACCCTCTCCTCGGCCAGCCTCTTCATCTCCTCTTGCAGCTTGCTCAAGATGTGCAGGTTGGGTTTGTTCTTCTTGGCATATTGCTGCAGCTCAATCACACTCTTGTCTGAAGTCTCCTGGGGAGCACAGAGCTGGACCCTCAGAACTATCCAGGCTTTGCCCTATACTGATGCCCCACCCTTAGCCCGGTGGGCTGACACAGCCAGCAGAGAACACAGGGCAGACCATGGCTGCTCTCACTTCTGCCACATCTCAGTAGGCAGAAAGTCAGTGTCCTTGCAGTGAACAGAGGCAGCCAGGTGGCTCCATTCTTGGATGCTGTGTTCCCTGCCGCAGTCACAGACAGTACAGTACAATAGCACATGGCCCAGCTATTAGTTCCAGACTTTCAAAGCAGAATCAAGTTGCCCTGAGCCTGCCTTAAAAGGCTGTCTCTGATGACAGCTGCTGTAAGTTGGCTGGACCCCCTCCAGCCTCCAGCTCACCAGGGACTCCCAGCTGCATGACAAAGTTTGCCTCCTCTCCCCACAATCTTAGCCCAAGACAGCGTAGAGAAGCACCATACATATCAAGACAGACATAAGCGTATGTATCACATTCTAGTCTTTAACATGTCTTCTTAAGCCATGGAGATCCAGTGCTACCTCCCTAACCCACTTATCACCCCAAAGCAAAGGTCTCTTCATGGACAGTATTGCCCTTGGGATAACCACGTCCAGTCCCTCACCGTCCATCAGGTCACTCTTCCACTTACTGGGTGAAACAAACCAAAAAAAAAGGTTCTGGGGCCAGGTTATGGCACACCTGGCTAAGTCCACACATTACCATGCAAAAGGACCCAGGGTTCAAGCCCCCAGTCCTCACCTGCAAGTGAGGGAAGCTTCACTAGTGGTGAAGCACTGTTGCAGGTATCTATATCTTCTTCCCTCCCCAATGTCTTTATCCTAGCCCCTCCCTCTATCCTCCCCCCCAAAAAAAAGTTTAAATAGACCAAATTCCCCCACAATTACAAACCTCACACAAACCTTAAGGTGCTCCAAAACATGATATACACAAACTATTTAAAGATAAACTTGCATGTAGTCTTAAATGTTCATGTTCTGTTAAGTTACTGGGTGTCCTCAAATTAGCACAAGAGCTCGACATCCCCGGGGGGGCTAGAGGACTCAACTTGAGAGCTTCCACTCCTTGGCTCCATCAGCACTTACTACTGCAGCCCTGTCTGGCTATGCCTCTGCCTCAGGCCAGAGGAGGGCTCCTCTGGCAGGGAGGCAGACATAAAATAAGCAACTTTACCCATCAGTCACTAAGGCACAAACATGATCCAGTCAGCAAAGAACAAGAGCACATCTCACCAGCTCTGTCCCTTTGTTAACAGGTACCTAGTCATATGCTCCAGGATTGGGGGGGGGTGGGGTGTCAGCAAAACACTGATGTGCTAGATCTCCGGGGCAGGTCTCGGTTACCTGTTTGACCATCTTGCTGCTTTCCCGTCCGTACATGCGCAACAAAGACCCCCAGTTCTTGACATGTGGGTGCAGCAGCTGAAGGATTTTCTGAGAGGCCAACTGCTTCCCAACTCTCTTATTCTTGCCTGTGAAGAGGGAGGGTGAGTGTGGAGAGGCTATAACACCCAGCTATATGAACTGCACCTACCCAGACAGGAATGCACCTGCCATTCCCTCACCGTGCTTTGAGCCAGGGAGGAGGCTCCCAGGAAGAGCTAAAGAAGTTTACAGAAGATGAGTAAACTTTGGAGAGAAATACAGGACCAGGATGCAAAAAGGCTCTCAGTCTGGAGAAAAAGAGGTGCCTCTCACTGAATATACCAAGGCCAACTATACTTCCCAGACACAGGCTACTGAACTAAATGAAAAGGGGGTCACAGACTGCAGCTGCTGGGGTGCAGGACATAGTAGGTGTAAATGTGTTCTGTAACTACCCTAGGGCCAGTTATACCCCCCCCCCCAGGTTATCGCTCAGTGCTGTCCCTAGGAATGCACTGTTCCTGGTGGCCATTTTTTTTGGATATGAAAGATACTGAGGAGGAAGAGACAGAGAGAGAGAAAGAGAGACACCTGCAGACCTTGTTGTGACACCTGCTTGTAAAGCCTCCTAGGTGGGGAACCAGGGGCTTGAACTCTGGTCCTTGCACTTAGTACTATGTGTGCCACCACCGAGCAGCCCCAACCCCAGGGTCACTTTGCAGATTATCTTCTAATTGCACAATGCTGGTCTTAATGTTTATAGCAGCCAATTTTTTTTTAAAGGATATATTTCTCCAAAGTAGCTACTCAAATACCAAATTAGGTAAAAAGTGTATGTGATACTCCCACACCGGCCAACACAAGGATGTAATAGATAGCAGAATGGGGGACCTGCTGCATTGGAGTACCTCTTCTCCTGAAAGATTTAGGACTAGAGGGGGGCAGTGGTGGCAAGAGGGGGAATACAGGGCTTAGCCAAGATGAGGAGCCTGAGTCCAAGAGACAAGCTATCTCAGGTTGCACTGCAGACATTCAGCTGACATACTGGTGGGCAGGACTGCAAGGGGTCAGTGCATAATGCTGGAGCTCAGCTACAAAAGCAGGAGACTCCCAGTCAGGTCCCACCACCATCCCCCGCCCAACACCATCCACCCCCACCCAACACCATCCACACCCGCCCAACCCTGTGGGTATCTGAGCATATGCCAGGTGGGAGGGAAGAGGGAGAAAGAAGATCCTTACACCAGCCTCGCACTGTGTGCTTGCCACACGCCATGATGTATTCACTCTTCTGGTTTTTCCCAGGAACTACTTCAAACTTGATGGATGTATCACCCATCCCATGGTTTCTTTAAGAGAAAACAAAACAACAAGTACTGTCTGCTGAAGAGATAATGTCTTTTGAGCCAGGATAAAAGGCCAGAAAGGATGGTGGAACCCAGAGAACAGCCCCCTTGCCCCACCCTACCTTTTAAGGCACTCATGGAGGATCTGATAGGGAGACAACAGTCCGGCCTTGCTGGTCAGCTCGTAGACCCGTGAGTCCTCAATACTGATGTGGTTAAAATACTATAAAACAAAGCAGCCACCACTAAGTACTGGCCCCAAACCACTAGTCTTGTGGAGCTGCTCCTCCGGAGGTTCCTGCCTTCTCTACTGCTTCTCAGAACATGTTAAACCCCCACACCTCATGGTCCAGGCCATCTTCTGAGAGGGCTTCTTACTGGGGCCCTGGCAGGGCAGGCCAATTGGGGACTCTCTTCTAAATCTGTATGTGCTTACATCATCAGTTGGAAATCTCAAGATAAATAGCCATAAAAGAAAACCTGAGGGAGCGGGTGGTAGTGCAGCAGGTTAAGCACACATGGTGCAAAGTGCAAGGACCGGCGTAAGGATCCCAGTTTGAGCCCCTGGCTCCCCACCTGCAGGGGAGTTGCTTCACAGGCAGTGAAGTGGGTCTGCAGGTGTCTATCCTTCTCTCCCCCTCTCTGTCTTCCCCCTCCTCTATTTCTCTCTGTCCTATCTAACAATGACATCAATAACAACAATAACTACAACAATAAAAAAACAAGGGCAACAAAAGGGAAAATAAATAAAAAGAAAACCTGAAATCCTCACAGCCAAAATCACAAAGGAATAGAGACAAATCAGACATAAGAGCCTCCCTCTACATTTTTTTCCAACACAGCAGTCAGGGCTCTAAAACCAATTACTGTGACCAAAGATTAGGAAGGACTACCAGGAAGTCAGAGGCAGAGGCTGGGCTGGCTCCAGTGCAAGGAGAATGCCCTCTAGCCAGCTCAGGAGCTTTTCCCTCCCCATCTTGGAATTGTCACAACAATGTAAACACAACCTGGGATCCTTAGTACAAAACCTTATTTTCTCACAACCTTATTTTCTCACAATTCTGGAAAGCAGAAGTCTAAAATCTAGGCGTCAACAAAGGCCTCACAACTCCCTCTTAAGTCTCTCCAAGAGGAAGCTTCCCTTGGCTTGTGGCAACATCACATTCCCCATATGGGGACCCCCTTCATCTCCCAGTCTTCCACTATAGGAACACTCAGAACACTGCTTCTGCATTAGCTGTCTGCTCAGTGAGTAGAGGAAAAGGAAGGGTGAGTTTCTGAAGAGGGCTGCTGAACTTTCTCAGTCTAGCTGATTCTATGTGGTGCTTCTCTTCTCTACCTGGGCTATTTCTGATGTGACTTTCAGAAAGGATCACTCTTTCCAGAGAAGCCAGAGAGAACAGGGTGGAAATCCAAATCTTAAACTGTCATCTTGCTTTCTATGTGGAGGAAAGATTTGGCATAACCCTGCAAGAGACAGCATCTGGAAACCTACAGTTTGCACAGAGGATGCCTCAGCTGAGGTGAAGGCTTCAGGAATAAAGCTGAGGCCTCTGACACCTGGCCTGCAGATCAAGAACTAAGGGCAATCAAAAATCTTGAAATCATGTGCTGCTTAGGATGTACAGAAAAAAGAACTTGGGGCCAGGGAGACAGCATAATGGTTATATAAAAAGACTTTCAGGCCTGAGGCACCAAAAGTCCCATATTTAGTCCCCAGCACTACCATAAGCCAGAGCTGACAGTGCTCTAGTAAAAAATAAATAAATAAATAAATACATAATACAAGGCCAGGTGATGGCACATCTGGTTGAGTGCCCATGTTACAATGCATAAGGAACCAGGTTCGAGCCCCCAGTCCCCACCTGCAGGGGGGATGCTTCACGAGTAGTGGAACAGGGCTGCAGGTGTCTCTCTGCTTCTCTCCTTCTCTATCTTCGCCTCCCCTCTTGATTTCTGACTATCTCTATCCAATAAATAAAGAAAAAAAATAAAAACCTCTTGTACAGTAGTGCTGGTGAGAATGTAAAGTGGTACAGCCTCTATGGGAAATAGTGCAGAGGATTCCTTTAAATAAAGGGGTGGGGTGGGAGGGAGGACTGGGGAATCCGTATTAACAGAGAACAAGAATTTCATATGAGAGGTCCTAGGGTCAAGCTGAGTGGTTCTCTGGTGGTAGTGGGGGGGGGGGGGTGGTGGAAGACACAATTCCAGACTTCAGTTTATAATACAAAGGGAAAAAAAACTATATTCCTAATGGAAAGAAAAAAGGAAGGCAGGCAGGCAGGAAGGTGAGCTGGGAGTAGTTATACATGTACCACCAACTGTACTTAAACCATTAATCCCCCTTAAAAAAAAAAAAAGGTACATGGAGGAACAGTATAACCAGCAATAACACTTCTAGTATCTGAAGGATGTGAAAACACTAATTAAGGATTCTGCACTATGATCATAGCAGCAGCATTCACAGCAATCAAAACATGGAATCAATCTTAATGCTCAAGACAGGTGATCTGATAGATGCCACTGGGGCTGATGCTCACCCAGCAGAGCACACATCACCATGCACCAAGACCCAGGTCTGAATCTTGGGCCAGCACATGGGAACACCTGAGTGGTGAAGCTTCACCCTTTAGCTAGAGAAAAGAAAATCGGGGTTGGGATGGTTTCTACAGACAATGGAATCTTGCAAGGACAGAGCCCCAATTGTAACACAGAAATAAAAAATAAATACACTTGGGAGTCAGGCGGTAGCGCAGTGGGTTAAGTGCATGTGGCGCAAAGCGCAAGGACCGGATTAAGGATCCCAGTTAGAGCCCCCAGCTCCCCACCTGCAGGGAAGTCGCTTCACAGGCGGTGAAGCAGGTCTGCAGGTGTCTATCTTTCTCTCCCCCTCTCTGTCTTCCCCTCCTCTCTCCATTTCTCTCTGTCCTATCCAACTACAGCAACATTAACAATAATAATCACCACAACAATGATAAAACAAGGGTAACAAAAGGGGAAAAAATGGTCTCCAGGAGCAGTGGATTCGTGGTGCAGGCACTGAGCCCCGGCAATAACCCTGAAGGCAATAAATAAATAAATAAAATAAAATAAGTACACTTATACACACAACCTCTTGGGGTTAAAAGAGGAGAGAAGCTATGGGTTGATTAATGGGATACCATTCTGCAATTATAAGACATGAAATTATGCATTCTGTTAGGCAAAATAGTTGGAACTTGAGGTAATAGTACTAAGTAAGAAAGTTAAAGATGGGGCAGGGGTAGATAGCATCATTATTATGCAAAGAGACTGTCAAGCCTGAGGATTTGAAGTTCCAGGTTCAATCCCCCACACCACAATAAACCAGAGGCAAGCAGTGCTCTGGTAAATAAAATAAATAAAATTTTTAAAAAAGGGGAAAAAAAAAGTTAAAGACAAAGTCTGGAAGGTAAAGTGTTGGAATCTCAAGCGTGAGGTCCCAACTTCAATTTCCTGGCAGCATGTATACCAGAGATATCTGATTCTCTTCTTTCCTACTATCCCTCTCATTAATAAGTGAAATCTAAAAAAAAAAGAAAAAAAAAGGACAAATATTTTCACTCATCTGTAAAATGCAAAGTATTAAAGAAACAAAGTCAAAGGACAAAGACTGTGTACACACAAGGTGCTGAGTCCCATCTTTGGCTCTGCATGTACCAGTGATGTTCTCACTCTCGTTCTCAATCATAAACAATTCTTGTTGTCTGTGCAGAAGCCTTACACACATATAAAAGTGTAACTCTATATACAAGATTCTGTATAATATACATTTTAAATCAATGACATCAAAAACTTTTTTTTTTTAATTTCATGAGACACAGGCAGAGAGGAGAGGGGAGCTGGCAGTGGATTAGAGCTGTTTCTGGGCTGGGGAGATAGCAGAGTGATTATGAAAAGCATACTTAAGTCACAGACAAGAACCACCCCCCTTCAATTTCCAGTACCACCATAAACTAGAGTTTAGTGCTCAGGTTAAAAAGAGAGTCATAGGAAGTTGGGTGATAGCGCAGCAGGTTAAGCACAGGTGGCACAAAGCACAAGAACCGGTTTAAGGATCCCGGTTCGAGCCCTCCGGCTCCCCACCTGCAGAGGAGTCACTTCACAGGTGGTGAAGCAGGTCTGCAGGTGTCTATCTTTCTCTCTCCCCCTCTCTGTCTTCCCCTCCTCTCTCCATTTCTCTGTCCTATCCAACAACAATGACATCAATAACAACAACAACTACAACAATAAAACAAGGGCAACAAAAGGGAATAAATATTTTTAAAAAGATGAAAAAAGAATCATATATACATACACAGACTTAATGGTTCGTATCTATATTAGGGAGCTGCATCAGTGAGGGGGAAGGAGAGTTAAGTCAGCCAGGAGACTCTGTATCCCCTTATAAACTGTTGATGACATGTGCTAACTTCCTGTCACCTAGCCTCTGTGTGCTACTTCTCAACTCTTTAAGGCACTTAAATGTAAACTCACCCTTGAGATCTTACACTAAAACATAATTTAAGATTACATTAAGGGAGATGAGTGGTGGTGCACCTGCTTGAGTGCAGGTTACAGTGAGCAAAGACCAGGGTTCAAGCCCCTAGTCCCCACCTGCAGGGGGAAAGCTTCAAGAGTGAAGCAGGGCTGCAAGTGTCTGTCTCTCTATCTCTTCCTCATGATTTCTATTGTCTCTATCCAATAAATAAATAAATAAATATTACATCAAGACACCTAGCAGCCAGGAAATAGCAATAGCTGGTATAGCAAGGGACTTGTATGCCTGGTGCTCGCAGCTCAATCACCACTGCATGTGTCAGAGCAGTGCTTTACCCCAGCCTCCCAACCTGACCCCCCAAAAAAAATTATCTGTAGCATATGATACAAAAGTAGTTTAGACCTCCTTTAAGAACACAGAATTGTACTTGTGTGTGTGTGTGAGCACTTTTTACATACTGTCATATGCAGGGATCACATCAAAGAAATCCAAGACAGGACCCCCACTTCTGAACACTAGTTTAAAATCACCTGGGGAGGGGGGTTGTCAGAGAAACAGTGCACAGAGGATCTGCATATAAGACAGAAGTCTTCTCAGTGTCAAGTCAAAGCAGGTGTCACCAACAGCCAGAGCTGATCAACCAACAAAATAAAACCCCCTCAGGGTGAATTTCAAATATGGAACAGGCTATTCTCCCCAGGAGGCAGCCAACCCCCTCCCCAAATAAAAAAATAACCACCCCCTTGCTGTCACTTATAGCTTTCTATGCAGCAAACACTAGACTTCACTTTTGTAATGGGGAATAAGCACTGCCAAGCACAAGACCAGTGAGGCTTTCCTCTGCAGAGCTCCGCAGCCAAATGCTGAGGGAGCAGCCAGGAGAAACCAACTGCTAGGAGCCAGCGCTGAAGAGGAAAAATCCCTCACCCCAACTGCTGGGGGGGGGGGGGTTAAGAGTGGTCAGCTAGCTCCCATAGCTGCCAGAATAGCGCCGGTCCAGGGTATGAAGACAACCTGAACTTGTCACTTGGTATATAGGCAGCTGAGGGTCTAGGCATTCAACAGCTAGAATCTAGCTTGTGGAGCTCCAGTGACATCAGACAAGCTGCCATCCTCTCCGCAATAGGCCATAGTAAGAAAGGCATCTTGTGTTCTAGCCATGCCAAGACCTGGGGAGATGTCTGGGATTAAATTCACCTTACCTACTTTCTACCTCTAGTTAGAGCCGAGATACGCCAGTTTATAACTTCTTGCAATTATTTACCAACAGTACCTGCAGACACTGAGAAGCAAACATACACAGGACATCCTCTAGGCAAGACTGTATGTGAGGATCATTAACACTTAAAATATGGAAGGGTCAGAAGCCAGACCTTCCACCTTCTGCAACCCACAATGACCTTGGGTCCATACTCCGAGGGATAAAGAATGGGAAAACTATCAGGGGAGGGGATGGGATATAGAGATCTGGTGGTGGGAATTGCGTGGAGTTGTACCTATCCTATCCTAAGGTTTTGTCAATGTCTCCTTTTTAAAATAAATAAATATACAGAAGGGTTCATCACAGTCATGCAGATGTTTCTGAATCATGATGGCATAAAATTAGGAATCAGGAAGTAAAGATAATCTGGAAATTTTTAAGACGCAAAAAGTGTTTTTAAAATAAAAATAAAAAAGAGTACAAAAATACTCTTTAGTAAAAATACTACTTTAGTCAATTCTGCTAAGGCAAATGACAGGAAAACTAGAAAAGTACTGAGATGAATGAAAACATAAAGAGAACATACTATAGCTTATGGAACCACAGTGCACAAAAGAAACTCCACATCTTAAAAGACATTATAGCGGGAGTCGGGTGGTAGCGCAGTGGGTTAGGTGCACGTGGTGCGAGGCGTAAGGATCCCAGTTCGAGCCCCTGGCTCCCCACCTGCAGGGGAGTCACTTCACAGGTACTGAAGCAGGTCTGCAGGTGTCTGTCTTTCTCTCTCCATCTCTGTCTTCCCCTCCTCTCTCCAATTTCTCTCTGTCCTATCTAACAATGACGACATCAATAACAACAATAATAACTATAACAATAATAAAGAACAAGGGCAACAAAAGGGAAATATATATATATATATATATATATATATATATATATATATATATATATATATATGATCTCATAGCAACATGTTGACCTTAAGATACTAGAAAAGAAAGTAGTAATGAAATGCAGGGCTAAGAAAAGAAAGTAATTAATGGGAATCCCAGGACCGGGATCAGAGCCCATTCGTCATACATCTGCATGTATAGACACGGAGGTGCAGAGGCTCATCAGTCTTTGTCTTTGAGGACTTCAGGGGCTTCAACAGCTATGAAGGTAAACAACTGTGGGAGGAAGGGGCAACTAGAAAGGTTTCGTACTTGCTTGAATAGGTTTTCTCCATCAAATAGCGGTCTCCCAAATATTATAAAGAAAAGCAGGGGGAAACTCAGCTTTATGACAGAAAGGGGTGGGACTAGCCTGGTTTCCAAGATGACTGCTTTCATGAACTGAAAAAGAATTTAAGAGTGTGATGAGCTCCTGTTCCTAAATTTGCTTACTGCTTTTACCTCAAACTGGACTTCTAAATAGAAGGTCTAGAAGTTGCCCTCAACTTCTGATGATAACTAATAAATGACAGTGGGGCATCGGGTGGTAGCACAGTACGTTAAGCGCAGGTGGTGCTTAACGCACAGGAAGGACCGCATTAAGGATCCCGGTTCGAACCCCCAGCTCCCCACCTGCAGGGGAGTTGCTTCACTAGGAGTGAAGCAGGTCTGCAGGTGTCTATCTTTCTCTCCCCCTCTCTGTCTTCCCCTCCTCTCTCCATTTCTCTCTGTCCTATCCAACAACAACATCATCAATAACAAGAACAGTAATAACTACAACAACAATAAAGCAACAAGGGCAACAAAAGGGAATAAATAAATATTAAAAATAAATAAATGACAGTGAACACATTCTGGGTTAGAAAAAAAAAGAAAGAAGGAAAGTAAATAATGGTGAGAAAAGAAGTAAATAAAACTGGGAGTCAGGTGGTAGTGCAGCGGGTTAAGCGCATGTGGCACAAAGTGCAAGGACCAGCCCAAGGATCCCAGTTTGAGCCCCTGGCTCCCCACCTGCAGAGGCGGAGTTGCTTCACAAGCGGTAAAGCAGGTCTGCAGGTGTCTATCTTTCTCTCTCTATCTCTGTCTTCCCCTCCTCTC
Organism: Erinaceus europaeus; assembly: GCF_950295315.1. Taxonomy (NCBI): domain Eukaryota; kingdom Metazoa; phylum Chordata; class Mammalia; order Eulipotyphla; family Erinaceidae; genus Erinaceus; species Erinaceus europaeus. The sequence continues at coordinate 110,137,874 of NC_080162.1, forward strand.
TCCATTTCTCTCTGTCCTATCTAACAATGATGACATCAATAACTACAACAACAACAACAACAAAAACCTAAGGACAACAAAAGGGAAAATAAACATTTAAAAAAAAAAAAAGGAATAAAACTTTAGAACAACAAACAAAAACCAAGCCAGAAGCTAAATCCCGGGGGGGGGGGGGGGGAGAGGGAAGTCAACATCAACAAAGCTTCAATTAGGCTGACCAAGAGAAAAACAAAAAATGCAAACTGCTAAAATCAATGAGAGTAGGGTCACCATTCTGAGAGCAAGTGTCATAAGGGAGTACTATGAATAGACATAAATGAATTAGATAAAACAGATCAAATGGAAGAATTTCTAGAAAGAAGCAAACTCCTGAAATCGGTTCAAAAACAGAAAATTTGAGCAGACTTGTAACAAGTAAGAAGAAAGGCACTACAAGTACTGGAGTGATGGTCTGACTTTTTTCTCTCCAATGTGAAACCCTATATATCTCAAATGAATAACCAAAATAAAACTTAAAAGATTTACTAGAGGGTGAGAGAGAAATCAGAGCATGGCTGGCCTATGTGATCTGAGGACAGAACTTAGTACCTCATGCTGGCAAGTCCAGTACTTTAGTCACTGTGCCATCCCCTATGCCATTAAAAACTGTCTGCTTTTGTTTTAAAGAGAACACCCATCATTCACAAAATATTCCACACAACAGAAAAGGAAGGAATATTTTTCAACTCACTTTATGAAGGCAGTATCATGTGATACCAACACTAAATATAGTTTAAAAATTCTCAACAAATATTAGCAACCCGAACTCAAGAAATTAAAAGATGTTCACATCCATGACCACTAGGTATTTATCCCAGGATTGGCTTAACACTGAAACACCACTGTTACTACTACTAAAGCAAGAAAATCATTTAAAAAAAAAAAAATCACATATTCTAAGAAAAAAATTAACAAAATCTTAATATCTATTACTAGGAAAAAACAAAACAAAAAAAAACTTTAGCAGCAAATGAGTAACTGAAGGAAATTCTTCTCCCATCTGATAAAACCTATAGTTAATACTGCATGCTAAATAAAAGGAACCAGTTACAGAGAACCACATATCGTAATTTCCCATGAACCTAAAATACCCAGAATTGGCAAAGCCAGAAAGCAAATGGTTGCCAACGTGGAGAAACTGGCAAACAGGAACAACTGCAAGTGTCTGGTAATGTGTATATAGTTCCATTTTAGGATGAAAATGTTTAAGATAGATTGCTAGGATGCTTGTATAACTCTTAAGTATTTAAAAATATGACTGTGGTTTGGGAGGTGGCACAGTAGACAAAAGCACTATATTCTTGACCATGAGGTCCCAAGTTCAGTCCCCGGCAGCACATGTACCAGAGTGATATCTGATTCTATTCTCATGAATAAATAAATTCTTTAAAAAAAAATCTACTGACTTAGATGATTTAAGCGTAAAATATGGGGCGGAGCCAAGATGGCAACTTGGAGACAACATTTGGTGTGAGCTCCGCAAAAGAAGCTGCTTTCAACCTGGGTTTATTGGAGAGGCCACCAGGTTCCAGATGCTAACATGATGTCAACCGGACCTTCCTGGGCAGATGACCCCACCAATGTCCTGGAGCCCTGCTTCCCCAGAACCCCACCCCACTAGGGAAAGAGAGAGACAGGCTGGGAGTATCGATCAACCTGCCAATGCCCATGTCCAGCGGGGAAGAAATTATAGAAGCCAGACCTTCCACCTTCTGCACCCCATAATGACCCTGGGTCCATACTCCCAGGGGGTTAAAGATTAAGAAAGCTATTATGGAAGGGGATGGGTGAGTTCTGGTGATGGGAATTGTGTGGAGTTGAAACACTCTTATCCTATGGTTTTGTCAGTGTTTCCTTTTTATAAATAAAAATAAAATAAAAATGTATTTGGAGACTTGGGAGGTGGCTCAGCAAATAGAGCACTTACCTTAACAAGCACAAGACCTTGGATCTTATTCTAGGCACCACAAGAGAGAACTAAGAATAGCACTAGGGGAATTCCAGGATGGTGAAGCAGTGCTTTAGTTCTTTCCCTCTCTCTCTAAAAAGATGCAAAATTAAAATTTGACTTAAAAATATATATATATGGGCCAGAAGTTAGTACACACTTTAAAATGCCTGAGGACCCCAGGTCAAGACACCACATGAGTAAACCGTGCACAGCACCAGGAAGCCCTATGAACAATGGAGCAGAGATATATAGTGTCTAATCCCCCTTCTCTCTCCCTCTAAAACTAAAAAGAAACATAAATGTTGACCAGAAACAGCAGAATCTCACGCACGTGCGCACGCATGTGCGCACACACACACACACACACACACACACACACACACACACACACACACACACGGCATCAGTGAGGGGGGGAAATGTGGTATATAAATTTCCTTTCTCTCTTTATTTTTATTTTTGCCAGAGCACTGCTCACCTCTGGCTGATGGTAGTGTGGGGGGATTGAACCTAGGAGTTCAGAGCCTCAGGCATGAGAGAGTCTTTGCATAATCATTATGCTATCTACCCACCACCGTGTGTGTGTGTGTGTGTGTGTGTGTGTGTGTGTGTGTGTGTGTGTGTGTGTATGTGTGTTAAATAAATTATGTATCTTGGTGTGCTGCACCAAAGTAAAGGACTCTGGGACAGGGGGGAGTCTGAGTGTTCAGGTACTAGAACATGATGGCAGAGAAGGACCTAAGTGAGGGTTAATGTTATGTGGAAAACTGAGAAATGTTACACATGTACCAACTACTGTCTTTTACTATCCATTGTAAAGCATGAATCCCCCAGTAAAGGAAAAAATAAAAATAAATGTCAACAAAGCTATTATAACAAAGAGAGGGGAGGTCTAGGTAGGTGGTGAAACACTCAGTTGAGCCCATGTTACTGTGTGCAAGGACCCAGATTCAAGCACCATACTCCCCACCTGCAGCAGGGAAGCTTCAATTAATTAATTAATTAAAAGAAAATACAGGGGTTAGATGGTGGTGCAAGCAGCTGAGTGCACATGTTATAATGTGCAAGGTTCAAGCCCTCAGGCCCTACCTGCAGAGGGGAAAGCTTCCTGAGTGGTGAAGCAGTGTTGCACAAGTCTTCTCTACCTCTCTTATCTCCCCTTTCCCTTTCAATTTGTCTCTATCAAATAAATAAAAACAAAGTACAGTCCAGGAGGCAGCATACTGAGTAAAGCATCTGACCTGTGAGTCTGAGTAACCCCCAGCACCACATATAGGGAGTAAGTGATTCAGTCTCTAACAAACAATTTTTAAGAACACGTTAAGTATCTCCGTATGTCAAAGCTGTGCAGTGCTCTGATGAAAAATAAACAATTTCCTCAAATAAGGCACTCACCAGCATTTAAGAGTCCTTGCTACAAACAACTGTGCAATCCTATTTCTTAAGACAGGTTTACAACCAGCTTTTCATACATATATAATTCTTGTTGTTAGTGACTGAACAATGATTCACAAAACTGAAAGATTTCAGGGGTACAATTTCACACTCATCCATGGTAAAGTCCCCATATCCTTCATCAAAGCTCTGTGCCCTGCCACTATACTCAGCATAGCTTCCACAGACTGAGACACCAGCTTATTGCTTTTTTACAAGTTTGTCTGCTTTGGATGTCGATATTCCATATATAAGCAAAACCATCCAACATACAACTAGTTTTAAATGTTTCTGAATAAAGGACAATTTAACTCTGCCCAAAAGGGTCACTGCCACCACCATGTACTCTAATAGTTTACTTCCTAATACTCATCATGCACTACCAACTTCTTACCTCGGCTGCAAAACACAGGGGATAAGGATCTGAGGAAAACGGCGTTTCTCCTCAGCCTGCACAAAGACAATCTGAACAGAATCACCTGGCGCTTGGATGATTAAGCCCTTAAACCATCGCCAGCACTAACAGGACCCCAAACACGGCAGGATCTCAACACTCACCTCCAGCTCTTCACTGTCTTTGGGCTTTTCCTCAGAGGTCTGTTTAACAAAGTCAGGAATGAGGATTTCTAAGGTGGCTCGGGCTGTGAAAAGAAACCCACCCCCCAAAATGAGGACTTGAGTCTAGAACCCTTCATAGTTTGCAGAGCCAAGTCCCCATTGTTCAGGGTACAGCAAAGGCCCTGGGGAGCAGAAGCGCTTTAGAGGAGGCAGGACCAGTAAAAAAAAAAAAAAAAAAAAAACAGAAGGAAAAGCACACAGAGGAAAAGAGATTAGTGGGAACAAGGATCAGCTGCCAAAGTGGCTTCACAAGTCGCATTGACCAAGTGTTTTTACTTGAAATCTTGGGCTGTCAGAAAAACCATTAGGCATTTTTCTATATAAAACCATAAGGAATTGTCATGACTTTTCCAACAGCCCAATATTTGTAGCAGGTCAGAAAAGCAAATTATGTGTCAGAAGAACCACTATAGTGATATTTGAGTAAATGGCTAATCAGGTAGGAAGCACCAAGAACTGAGCAGGCAGGCTAGGCTGGGAGAAGCAGCTAATCCGGCTGCATGCTCTGGAGGGAGCATCAGCAGGACAGAGAACAAGACTGTCTCAATGCTGAGTACAGGTGCCTGAGTAAGAGGACCACTACTCAACAATGGTGTTGAGTTGAAACAGTGAGAAACTTCAGAAGGGAGGGAGATGGCGTGTGACCCTGTAGGCTTAGTAAGCGCAAGCAACACCCTGGAGCACAGTTGTCTAGAGAGCAACTGTGGTTAGGCAGCAGGCGGGTAGCTACATAAAGGAAGGAGCATTAAGAGGGCCATACCGCCACCCTACATGAGCCCAATTTTGTGTGTCATCTAACTCCATAATCTTAGTCCCACCCAGTTGGCAAGTGGAATCTTTGGGCAAAATCTCTCTGAAACAGGTATGTGGTATTCCTAGGGACTGGTGCAGAGTATGATATAGCCAAGTCTCAGAGTCTCACAGGGGTTGTATTATTCCAACTGTCCTCAGCAAATACCATCACAGAAACTCCTGAGTCTCAGGGGCAAAAAGACTTTATGCAGAGACCTAGTTATGTCATAATATAATGGACAGACCTCACTCTTTGTAAAGAGCAGGGTTGCTTTAAAGATATGGCAATGGTTATGTAGGAACCTCAAGAATCAAAGACATGGGGGCCAGGGCCTGGGGGCCAAAGTGGGGGGGCACATACCCAGTATCCACCCTGCCTTGTGGTCTATGCCCTAGAAAAGGTCAACCCTGATGTTGGGATAAATGGCTTCTGGAAAAGAATATAAAATACTAGAGCTGGGCATGAAGGCAAATAACAAGGACCCGGCTTTAACCACAAAGTGAGCCTTGCCAGTGACCTGTAGTACTATGTTCAATGAGTGGTTGGCTGCCTCAAATGTAGAGTCTGCAAGACTAAGGTGATAGCCCTCAGAAATGTCAAAACCACTCACTGACAACACCCGCAGCATGCTCATCCACCTGTTTCTTGGCACAAGTGCATGCTCATACTCTGCTCTGGCTTGAATACACACCCACTCTGGAATGTGTGTCTAGGACAGTCCATTCGGCTAAGTGCACCCTCCGGCAAACGCTAGAAGAAGAAGTGCACCCTCCAACATCCTTGAGGAGCAGAGATTCTGACCCAGCTGTCACTGTGTGAAGGGATCTACTATTTTTACTTCTCAGGTTTTACATTCTCTATTTAGATCTTTTCCAATAAGCACATAATTAAAGTAAAAAGCAAACAGTGGCTAATAAATAAAATGGATTTGTCCCACCCTAACCTCCCACTTGGGGTACAGCTTGGCCCACCATGGCCAAGGGGAGGGGCAGATCCCACAGGTAAGTGGGTCTCTGACACCCAACCAGGCACATTACCAGCTTTGTTCTTCGCAAGTTTTTTGCTGCTTGCAGTTCCAGATCCATAGGTCACACCATCAATGGTCACCGAGGCACCGAAAGGCTCACTTGGGTTCTCTTAAAATTAAAATTACTATTTTAAGACACACTAACCAAGACATTAAAAGCGTGCAGGCAAGCTGTTCAACCAACAGATTAAGGTGGGCTCGGGACTGCCCACCAAAGAGTGACGCTGGAAGAGACCTGGGGGTGGGCTCTCTATAGCATGGAGATAGAGCCAAGAAGTCTGCAAGCAGGCTTCATGGTGAGGAAATTCACAGGAAATGGGGAATAAGATGCTAGAAAGGAAACAAGAAGCTGGAAGCAAAGTTGCCAGAGACATAAATAAACACCTGAGAAAGATGGACAAAGGACAGGGAGAAGCAAGGATAGAAGTGTAGTAAGCCAAAAAAAAGGTTCTGGCTTACAAGGAGAAAGCAAAATGGTTTTCAGGTAGGGAGATAGCATGATAGTTCTGCAAAAAGACTTTCATGCCTGTGGCTACAAAGTCTCAGGTTCAGTCCCCCACATCATCATAAGCCAGAGCTGAGCAGTGCTCTGGTTAAAAATAAATAAATAAAGTTTTTCATTAAGGATTAATGAAGGTGGCCAAAACCATGGTGGGATACCATCCACTTGGGGACACTGGAGACACTTCCAAATCAAGAAGGCCTTCTTCATATAGCAAGGCAGCCAAGAAAAAGAGAAAGTGAGCAGGGAACATGGACAAAAAATAATGGAAGCAGAGGCAATGGCCCTCATTATGACGGGCACAATTAATTAGTCTGAACTGCATGTCAGCTATGTGCTTCTCTTTGCCTTTCCCAGTGGGCTGGGGCCCAGTGAAGAGTAGGCCTAGTGGTCAGCAGCAGCCAGCACCCCAGCTGACCAGGGATGTGTGTGAGTCTTCTGGACTGAGATGGGAAAAGTTACACTTACCACATTCAAAGAAATTATAAACAGGGCGGACCTTGAGGACACGCTGCATGTACTCGTGCAGGATGCAGACCTCAGATTTCCCGTTGGGGTTAATGACAAACTCTGTGACAAGAAGGGTGGTTTCAGCAACAGTATGAGGAACTGCCACAAGTTAGCACTTGGGACCTGGCAGATCCAAGTTCCAAAAACCACTGAATTAGGAACTCACCACCATGAATGTGGTGAACCTCTGCACTTAAAGGATTAGCATAAAGTCTGAATTAAATGTAACTCAAGCACGATACACACATTCTGAGAACATCAAAATGTACCAGCATAACTACTATGCCTACACTAAAACTTAAAAAAAAAAAAAAGCCCAATTCACCTTTCTTTGTGGGTGCATCCTGCACAGACAGTGTGATGAGCTTTTGATTGGCTGGCAGGACAGGCCTCTCAGACTCAGCCTGTTTCCGTTTCATTTCTCGGTTGAACTGTCGCCGCTCAGCCCAAGTCCTGAATTTTTTCACAGTAACTTGCTCAAAGTCAAAACGCTTCTCCAGGTAGCTCCGAAACTCCTCAAGATCTACAAAAATTTGATATAGAATTAAACTGTCAAATTCAATAAGACTTTTATCTGATCAGTCAGCAGAACGGAGTGCACATCAAACACATCCCAGCACCCTTTCCTTTCTGTTTCTTTTATAGCGTGAGACAAGGGGGCCAGGCCAGGTGGTGGCACATACAGAAGGACCTGGGTTCAAATCCCCCCACTAACCCACCTACAGAGGGGACACTTCACAAGTGGTGAAGCAAGTCTGAGGAATCTATCCTTCTCTATCTCCCCCAACTCTCTCAATGTGTATATTCTATCAAATACAATGGATAAGAAAAAAAGAAAACAACAAAGGCAACAAAAGGGAAAATAAATAAATAAAATTTAAAAAAGAAAAATGAACGAGATAAGAGGGCAGGGGAAAACAGCATATGTTATGCAAAAGACTTTTATGGCAGAGGCTCAAAAGTCTCCACACCACCATAAACCAGAGCTAAGCAGTATTCTGGTTTAAAAAAAGACGTGAAAACTCAGGCCTCTCCCTCTGCTAACTCAAATTATTCTGCTTTAACCAGATTAATCTCTTTCTGTTATGGGGGTGGAATCTATTTATGTTTTATTTATTTATTTTGGATAGAAGCAAAGATAAATTGAGAGCAAAGAGGGAGACAGAAACCAGCAGCACTGCTTCATGGCTTATTTCCCAACTGCAGGTGGGAAGCAGTAACTTGCACCCTGGCCCTTGGACATAGCATGTACACTCTACCAGGGGTGCCACTGCCCCTTATTTACTTCTAACAAAAGAATAACATCAGACCACTCTAGCTTAAGGTAGTGCTGGGGACTGAACTTATATTCTCTGGGATCGAAGGCACGCAGATCCTATGTTCTGACAGGTGGAGCGATCTCCCTAGCCCCAAACTAGTTATTTCCAATCAAGAACCAGTGGTATCAGAAATTTAAAAAGAAAAAAAAAATTGCACCAAGGTAGTTGTGTAATGAACAGTGCCAGACTTGTACATGTGGAGGTACTGAGTTCAATCCCTGCTCTAGTCCCTTTTCTCATGTTAATACATAAATCCTTTTTAGAACATTAAATCTTAAAAGAGAATGTTTCCTTCCAGCTCGGATCCTACAAAAAGTCTTCCTACACTAAAAGGAGTCATCGTGGAGTGGGCAAGGAGTTAGACAAGTTGAGGGGAGACTCTGGTGGACCTATCCTTTGAAGGAGTTGAGTTGGCCACAAAGCCAAATGTCCTGCCCTTTTTCCAAGTGACTGGCTTATCCATCCTCCACAGAAAGCTCTGCCCTCTTTAAGGCATGAATGTTGCTTTTCTTCTGCACCCAGAAAGACCTCCCCGTCCTTGGCAAGAGTAACAGCATCTTATGCTCCTCTACAAGTCAGTCAATCAATCAGTCAGTCAGTCAGTCAGTGTGTCTGTCTGTTTGTCTGTTTCTCTCTCTCTCTCTCTCTCTCTCTCACACACACACACACACACACACACATACACGGCTGGGACAGTAATATAATCAGTAACCAAAATCCCACTCTATTTTTTTTCTTTTGTGAGATTAAAGCACAGCTCTGCCATTGACATTCTTTTCAAAAACTTTATTTATTACATATGAGAGTTAACACGTGAGAGAGACAGACACCAGAAAAGTATCACACTGTTGCAGGAAGTGCCAGAGATGGAACCAGGAACCTCAGGCACGCAGGACTGATGCTCTACCAGTTATTTCCCAAGGTAATATCCTTAGCACCATGTTAAGCCAAAGCTGAGCAGTGCTAATCAAAAGCAACCAGTCTGTACTAACAGCACAAGTCTCAATGGCAGAGCAGGCACAGAAGACTCGAAGAGCCCAGTCACATGCATAGGTCCACAGCACAAACCAAGGCAGGATCTGCTAAGATCAACAATGTGGGGAAGGTCAAGAGATTTCCCGCAAACACTCTTGTCACAGATATAACTAAGACAGTATGGCCTTCAACAGAAGGCCCTAGGGAGACATGGAATGTAGCAGCATCCCTGCAGATGGGTCCTAGCCAGCATAGAGGAAATGAAGTTCACTCCAGAAACTTACCCACTGATTCATCTTTGCACACCTCGACTTTGGCCTTGACTTGCCCCAGCGCCCCAGGGGCAGTCTCAGCCCCCAGTGGATCCTTCTCATCTGGAGGTCCTGAGTCAGCCCCCATGGAGTCAGGCTCTTCCAGTGGGAACTCCAGCTCTGTAGACCGGCTGAGCGGCTTGATAGGGGACACCTCCCCACTGAGGGTGAGCTCACTGTTTTGATCCCTTTCCTCATTATCCTTCATCTTCTTGTAATGCAGGCAGGGGATGCTACTCAAAGGAGGATCATGTTTCTGTGGATAGTGAAATTGCAACACAGATTACAAGGATGGTCGAGAAGGTCTGAACACCTGATGTTTTTCACCCATTTCTTCTTGCATTATGATGAAGCAATGTGAGAAAATGTGTATGTTCAGTCTACAAACTTACGAGACTATGACTGATGTATCCCCTACCCGTATGCTTCCCGTTCCCAAGAAGTACGGCCTGGACCAGGTAACCACCCGAGATTCTCTGTGCAGATACACGGGGACTCCAGAGTTATGGAATGTCATAATCCACCCATCAGGCAGTGGTTCTGTAGGTGGGCGACCACGACCTGCACAGATGACAAACCAATGTCACTTCAATATTTTTTTACATAACCATTGTGCTCTCTCCCCCACCCACTTCAATGATTTTTTAATGGTGATATGTGGCAAATGAAAATAATGTTGACCCAACGATGACAACAATAACTATAACAATAAAACAAGGGCAACAAAAGGGAATAAAATAAATAAAAATTTAAAAAAGAATTTCTTAAAAATAAAAAAGGTAATCGGGCTGTAGTGCAATGGGTTAAGTGCAGGTGGTACAAAGCGCAAGGACAGGTGTAAGGATCCCGGTTCGAGCCCTGGCTCCCCACCTGCAGGGGAGTCGCTTCACAGGCAGTGAAGCAGGTCTGCAGGTGTCTATCTTTCTCTCCCCCCCTGTCTTCCCCCTCCTCTCTCCATTTCTCTCTGTCTTATCCAACAACAATGACAATAACTACAACAATAAAACAAGGGCAATAAAAGGGAATAAATAAAATAAATAAAAATTTTGAAAAGAATTTCTTAAAAAAAAGAAAATAATGTTGACCAAATATTGAAAAGAACCTCTAAAATCTGGAGGACATGGGGAGCCAGGGGTGGATACCCACAACCTACAGCAGACATTTTCCCAGAGCCCCACCCACCCAGTTTCACTGTACAGTCATGCTGGCTTATCTGAGTCAAACCCAGAGAACCCATGTTTCTCTGCAACAGCAGGAAGCTGCCTTGTTCACTGCTGTGCTATAGGCCCTGAGCAGCACATAGTGCGAGGGATTAGGGAGAGGGCACTGCAAGACACAGGTGTTATCCTCAGTGCCTGCTTCTCTGGTCGGTGAGCACCACAGCTGAAATCTGTGCTTTAGAAAAAAAAAAAAAAAGAAATCTGTGCTTTGGCCACTCTCAGGCACCCCAGAAGTTATGAAAGCTCTGTATAAGACAGCATGTGGGTGAGAAAAAATTTAATATGGGAGAGGGAGATAGCATAATGGTTATGCAGAGACCCTCATGCCTGATGTCACAAAGTCCCAGGTTCAGTCCCCAGCATCATAAGACAGAACTGAGCAGCACTCTGGAAAAATGATAATAGTAATAATAATAATAATAATAATAATAATAATAATAAAGTGTAATACTTGTTAGGCACTTAACATTCTCACTAACAGGTCTGGTTGCTGAGAAAAGCACAAGGCAAAGACTTAAATCCCTTGCAGGGATTAGGAATAGTCAAAAACGTAGAAACAAAAGGATAAAAATCAAGTGAGATCTAAATATATACAGCAATCAAAAATATATCTTGGGTGGCGGTAAAGAGCATAGTGGTTATACAGAGACTCTCATACCTATGGCTCCATAGTCCCAGGTTCAATCCCCTGTACCACCATCAGCCAGAGCTGAGGAGTGCTCCGGTTAAAAAAAAAAGAGAGAGAGAGATCTTACTGAGCACGGCCCAGGTCTAAATCATAGCACCACACAGAAGTGCTTGGCACTAGGGGAAACTCAGTACAGTTCTACTGCCCTGTCAGTTTTTGAATAAACAAACAAACAAACAAGTCAGTTGAAGAGTAATAAATCACACATGCACAAGCCAAGCCCAGTCTATAGTCACACACTCACACTAAATACATGGAAATGGTACCAGAAAAGTGAAGTGGCACCTAGTGACCCAACCTAGCATCACTGCTGTCTCCAGGCCTAAGATAACACACAGCCAATACTGGACAGATGGCTCGTGTCAAGATAGCCCTGTGAGGGAGTACTGCCGGTAAGAAGAGCTCCTGGACTCAACACCTATCCTGCTGCAGTCACTAGTTGGCACTGGCTGGCATGTCCTTTCTGCAGCAAGATAAGACTACATGCCATCAACCCACAGACTGACTCCCACAGTGCTTTAAAAAAAATTTTTTAGGGGTTAGTGGTGGTGTACCTGATTAAGTGCACACACATTACAGTGCACAAGGACCCAGGTTCAAGTCCCTGGTCCCCACTTGTAGGAGGATAGCTTCTCGAGTGGTGATTTCTCTCTCTCTCTCCACCCCCCAATTTATTTCTACTTAATAAAATATTCTTTAAAAATTTTCCCTAAAAGATTAACAAAAGTAAGGAAGTGAGGGGACCAGAGCACCAGTTTAACACATAAATGCTGGGACTGAATTTAGGACCTCACACTCAAGAGTACCAATTCTGGAGCCAGGCAGTGGCACAGCAGATTAAGCACATGTGATGCGAGGCGCCAAGGACCAGTGGAAGGATCATGGTTCGAGCCCCCAGCTCCCCGCCTGCCAGGTGGGGAGGGTAACGTCACAAAAAAAAGAGTACAAATTCTTATTTCCCGGAGGTTGTAACCCATAATGCCTCAACTTTTCAAATTATCTTTATTTATTTATGGGACACAGCCAGAAATCAAGAGGAAAGGGGATGATAGAGAAGGAGAAAGACAAAGAGATACCTGCAGCCCTGCTTCAACACTTGCAAAGCTTTCCCCCTGCAAGTGGGGACCAGGGGCTTGAATCTGGGTCGTTGCGCATTTAAACATGTGTGCTCTACCAGGTGCGCCACCACCTGCCCCCCCCCTTTGATAAAGACAAATTATGGGAAGGAAAAACACTTGTAACCCTGCTTTACCAAGCATCAAGATTTACCCCTGCAGGTAGGGACCAAAGGTTTGAACCTGGGTCCTTGCAAACCACAGTAATGTGTGTAGTCAACCAGGTACAACACCACCCAGCCCCTCCAACACACCTTTTACACTCCAGCTCTCATCTCACCTGTGTGTCCAAGGTCTGCTCTATGCTGTTTTCAGCAGTCCCACTCTTAAGTGGATAGAGCTGGTCTGTCCCTCTCTGTTGCTCAACTGCCCAGACTAACATCTCCATGTGGACATTCTCAGATGTCTCCAGGCAACAAAAGAAGACAAAAACCAACACCCAATTCCTTTCAGACTTGCACACTAGCAAGGGAGCTATACAGGCCCAACTCTGGGCCTCCTGCCTCCTAAACTCTCCTCACTGGCCCCAAATCCAAGTGCAAATCCCACTGCCTACACCCATGGAAAACACCTCTAGCTGCATCAAAGGAGCTCCCAACCTGCCCAGCTCAAGTGCATAAGCCATGTTGCAGCCAGTGGAGCTATGCTTTTAGACAAAAAACTGCAACAATCTCTCTGTATTCACACTCAGCATCTATTCTAGAACCCAGACCTCAACCATTTCCTGCCACTGCACTGAGGGACAACCTTCCAGTCACCCAGCACCTTCCCAGTTCCTGCACACACACTAGTTACTCTGTGGTTTCTACAACACACAGTGTAGAAGTTTAGCTGTGTCCTTCTCTTTCTCCTGTTAGGCACGGCTACCTTGACCACGTAGGTGTTCCCACTGCCTGGCACCAAAGGGTCCTTAGCCTTGCTTTTCTGACACCCTGCAAAAACTAATTCCTGTCCTTCCAATTTTTCTTTACTTTTTAATATTTTATTTATTTTTAATGACACTGAGAAAGATACACAGAAGAGAGCTACCAGACCACTGCTCAGCTCTGGCTTATGGTGGTGCTAGAGACTGAACCTGGAACTTTGGAGCCTCAGGTATGAAAGTCTCTTTACATAACCATTATGCTCTCTCCCCAGCCCCCAATTTTTCTTTATGTGGCATCAAGGATGAGCCTAAAGGGCCATACACAAGCACAATATACCCAGCAGTCTCTCCAACTGAATTTGTTTTTATTGCCACCAGGGTCTTTTGTATCTACATAATCCCACTGTTTCTGGAAGACTCCTCACCCCGATCCCCGTATCAGAGAGAGAAGGAACAGCATCATGGCACCACTCATGATACTTTCCCAGTGCTATGGGGGCCAGAGTTTCATCCAACCCCAACAGAGTGTCCTTAGAGATAAAGGAAAGAGACACCAATAAAGTACTCCAACACTCATGGGGCTCCTGCTGGTGCTGTCCATGGTGCTCCCATATGCTCAGAGTCAACCCAAGCACCAAAAGCACGAAAGGCATGCACTCTACCCACTGAGTAGTCCCCTAACCCCTTTGTAAATATACATATATATGCATGCATACGCACACACACACACACACACACACACACACACACACACACACACACACACATATATACACTTCTCTTTGAAGCCAAGGATAGAACCCAGGGATTAACAGAGATAAAACATGTGCCTTGGCACTGAACTCTGTCCCCAACCCTCAACTTACTTTTGAGCACTGTTTTAATCTTGGTCATCATTGGCTGCACACTTGTCTCTCCATCAGATGGATGGTCACTGTCTCCACCGTATTTCTCCTCTATTCGCCTCTTCTTGGGAGCACAAAGGCCCTCTTCCAGCAGAGCATCAACATCGTTGTCAAAATCATCCTGCAAAACATACTATTCAGATACTATGGTCCCTAGCTAACACCTTTGTTCCTGCACCACGGGCAAGTTTAACAGCAGTACTGAGAACAAACAGAAACGAGGCACTTTCAGGGAGGGTTTAAGAACGCCTTTATGGTGCCTGGTCATCTGAAAAGCAAACAGGAGGAAGCCAACAGCTGAAAAGCACACACCAGGTACAGGTGCACACAGCAGTACCTTCCTTTAGGCTGGGTTTACAGTCAAACTGTCGAGTTCTCATTAGGAAATATTTTTAAAAATCTAAGCTTCTTATAAGTCATTACTTTCCATGTAGTTATATCACCTCATATGGTTGTTCTTCTCCCCCCACCCCACCCCAGACATCAGCTTTCAAAAGATGCTGCAACTCCCAAACACATGTATCTGGGCTTTGCTAAGGGCACACCGAGTGAGTGAGGGCTTGCCAACATACCTCGTAGGAGAAATTCAAGGCCTCTTCGTCCACTCTGTCTCTTTGCACGATTGCTTTAGCCGTGAACCCGCCTGTTCCTTCTTCATCTAGCTCCAAATTGTCAGTAAAATCTTCTAACTCATCGAGCACTGCATACTCCACTCTCTTTTCCTGATCCAGCTCATTCTCCTCATCCTTCTTATCAGCGCCCTCACCCCCTATGCCTACCCCATTACCAACACTCCCGCCATAGGGACAAGCATGCATGTCTCCACTGACAGGACTAAGGGCCAGACCGCACTCTGTGCGAGCGTCGCGCTCCACTCCTGTGTACAGGACCTTCCTGTCCTTACTCCTGCAGCTCTCGGTAAAGCTCACACTAATCTTTACATCCTTAAGCAACTTAAGGTCAGGGGAGAACTTCCGGACCGCAGGTGCGTGCCGGGCGGTGCGAGGGTTGTGGCCACTACAGTTCGGGTCTATGAGGAGGCGGGCCTTAGAGAAGGATCCTTTGGAGAGTAGAGAAGTTCCATAGAAGTTGAGCGAGTCCTCAGCAGGGGGTTCGGCCTGTCCATCACCACCAGAGCCAACGTCCATTACCTCTGCATCACTGGACGTTTGCAGGGGAGGTGGTGGAGACTGTTCACAGGGCAGCACTTGGAGGGGGCAAGCTCTGTTCTCCATCACCACTTCTCCTGCGGGCTCACGCGGGAGAGGAGAGGGACTCTCATATGTCTCCATAGCAAAAGTAGTTAAGACTATTTTAAAAGACCAGAGTTTTAAAATACCTTACATAAATCTACACAGCTAACATGCACAAGTCCATTGAGACCCAGATGCTGTCCTGCCTGTGCGGCACACGCTGGCGGCTTAGTCAAGCTGGCCACATTGCTCTTTTCATTAATGTAGACAGCTTTTAGAACCACTGCCTCAATTATTGGAAATCACAATGCACTCAGCTTAAATGACTGACGACTAAGCGAGTCTGTCTTCATGCCTAAGTGGCACCTTTCTTCTTCCACCTGCAAAGAGATTTAAAAACATCATCACAAAATGCCAGAAACCTTTTTCTCTGGTACCAAGATCAAGTGCTAGGAGCCGGGTGGTAGCACAGTGGGTTGAGTGCACCTTACAATGAGCAAATGTAAGCCACCCCCCCATACCCTGTCAGCAGAGGGGAAGCTTTGTGAGCAGTGAAGCAGGTGTCTCTTTCTTCCTCTCTCCCTCTTTCCTCTTGGTTTCTCTGTCTATTCAATAAATAAATACACACACTAATAATAATAATAATAATACACACACAAAGAGAGGGGCCCAAGGGCTACTGACAGTCAAGTACAGGATTTATAATGCTAAGAAAGCCGTTAGACTTAACAAATTTTTTACCTGAGAAACTAAACTATAATTTAAATCCAAAGTGGGGCTGGGTGGTGGTGCAAGTGGTTGAGTGCACATGTTACAATGTGCAAGGACCCAGGTTTAAATCCCCAGTTCCCACCTGCAGGAGGAAAGCTTTGCAAGTGGTGTCTCGCTCGTTTTTTTTTTTAAACAAAAGACTTTGCCTTTTTAAAAAATATTTTATTTATTTATTTATTTATTAATGAGAAAGATAGGAAGAGAAGAGAAAGAATGAAACATCACTCTGACACATGTGCTGCCAGGGACAGAACTCAAGACCTCATGCTTCAGAGTCCAACACCTTATCCAGTGTGCCATCTCCTGGACCACGTGTCTGTCTCTCTACCATCCCCTTCCCTCTCAATTTCAGGCTGTCTCTATCCAATAATAAATAAAGATAATACAAAAAATTTAATAATAATAATAATAATTTAAGTCCTAAGTTAAATGTTTCCCAATAAAGAAAAACAAACAAAAAAGTTAAATATCTTAGTGCAAGGATCTGGGTTAGAGCCCCCAGTTCCCCACCTGCAGGGGGGTTGCTACATAAGCAGTGAAGCAGGTCTGCAGGTATCTATCTTTCTCTCCCCCTCTCAATTTCTCTCTGTCCTATCCAAAAACCAAAGTGGAAAAAAATGGCGCCAGGAGTAGTAGATTCGTAGTGCAGGCACCGAGCCCCAGTGATAACCCTGGAGGCAAAACAAAAACAACAAAAAGTTAAATATTTTATAACTGCCCACTGTTAATTCTTACTCCAGAAAAACAATTACAGCTCAGAATGGATTCAAATAAAACTACACTAAACTCCCCCACAGCATTCCCCTATTAGGTCAAACAGCACATAAGGCAAGGGTTCCCTTTCCGGAACACACATCAAGCATGTGTGTCCCCTCTGGCCATCAGTGTGACAGCAAACCACTCACCTGCTGGATCTGGGTCAGTGAGAGGACAAGGGTCAGACCCTCAGCTTAACTCTGCAGTACTAGGGCCTCAGAGGCACAGCCAGGCACTCTTCCACCCAGGAACCCCAGGATCTCCTGGGCCCACAAGGTAATGTGATCAAGTCAGTGATGCAGCGTCAAGTCACCAGAGGTGGGCAAGGCTGTTTCCAGTAGAGGGAGTAGGTAAGGGAGCCCACCAGGACTTGAATAAGGGGACTCTTGTTTCACAATCCAGTCCCTAGCTGAAAAAGGAGACTGACAGCTTTTGCCCAGCACAGCAGCGCCTATGCCCAACACATCAGAAATACTCTTCCAGACAGACCCTCATGAAGGGACTGGAGTCCGCACACAGAGACACAATGCTGATGGACAGAAGTAAAGAACAGAGACAAGGGAGGACTGAAAACAATGAGGTTCTTCCCCTGTGGTGGCACACACATTCCAGTGTTTATGAAGGGAGCTGCTGAGGGGTGCGAAGGGAGCCGCCAATGCAGATTTGTATGAAAGGTAAGCTGCTATGACAGACCCAGTCAGAAGGCAGGCCAGCAACAGGAAGACAGCACCAAAACCACACAAGGAAGGCCACCCAGAGAAAAACTACAGACCAACACAAGGGTTTAGGGTGAAATTCTAGGAAGTTGCCTTCAGAAGAAGCTTCACATAAGGCCAGAAGGCAGGTCAGAGGGGTGAATGGAAAACTGGAGGCCTGGCACTGAGGCAAAACAATGTAAATGTGCACACACACTCCAGCACTGTGCGGACATGCCAAGCACGTGGGGCTGCCTGACTAGATACAGGAACAAAGTGACAGCAGATACATGATTTTGTTTTCAGCAAAGGAACAGAATATGGTGATGGTACTGTGACAGGGACACAACATAACAGTCAGAGAGCCCCCTCCCCACTACCTACTCACAGTTGCAAGGGCAAGAATACTGCTTTTACCCTGTTTCCTAGATTCTAAAATTCCATTCTGAATATTCCTAAATCCAAAGGGAATTCAAATTTAGCACACTACATAATTTAAATTTAGCATACTACACAAAAGTGGCCTGGGCCCAAGGGAATACAACAGGTAGTGATCAGTTCAATCTACAGCAAATGCGAAGGACACTGCAGCCAGACCGATATGAAAAGCATTGTATGAAGTAAGAACAGTCTCCTGGCAACCAAAAAAGGCTAGCATATCCAGTGCTACACAACAGACAGAACATAATAGGGCCGGGTAGTGGCACACCTGCTTGAATACACACGTTACCATGGGCAAGGTCAGGGTTCAAGCTCCTGGTCCCCACCTGCGGGGAGGAAGCTTCACAAGTGGTGAAGCAGTGCTGTAGGTGTCTCTCTGTCTCTATCCCCAAGTTCCCCCCTCAATTTCTGTCTCCATCCAATAAATAAATCAACAGACCAGGACCAAATTCCAATAGCTGGCAGATGGGCAAATACACTAGCAAGAGTCGATATATGATTTGGGGAGGACACTGAAAAAGATAACATGAAAATGTGATAGGAGGGATTAAAAATAAAAGTTGGGTATGGGGAGATAGCATAATGGTTTTGCAAAAAGGCTTTCATGCCCAAGGCTCCAAAGTCCCAGGTTTAGTTCCATGCACCACTATAAGCAGAGCTAAATTCTTGTTGGTACAGGACAGGGATACCTTCCACACTGTGAAACCACTAAGCTACAGCCAGCACACAGAGGTACAAGACACAGATGAGAATAATGACCAAGAAGCACAAAGCATGAGGCCAGGAGAGAATATGTTCTCACTGAGAAATATCAGGAAAAGCTCTTCCACCCAGGGAAAGCAGCTCCAGGCTCAGAGCTCTGCAGGGAGATAGTCCTGGGCAAGCTCTAATTCTGTAAGCTTTTCCTCCCCATTCAACAAGTGTTTTCTGAATCCCTCCTGTAGAGTGCACACACCATTGTAGATCCTGGAAACACAATACAGGGGGGAAAAACCCGAACTTCCCATGGTTTACAATTTAAAGTGAGAGAAAGACAAGAATCCAGAGTGTACTGTATGGCCTGCTGTGAAGGGTTCAAAAGAAAACAAGTGGCAACTGGAGGAGCGGGTCAGTTTCAGAAGGAGTATAGAAAACTTCACAGCTGGTGTCCATCTGAAGGCACAGAATGAGCCAGGTGGGAAGGGCACAGGAATAAAGGGACATTTCAGGCCACAGAGAACAAAGGCCCTAGGGTTGGAGTATAGCCTGGCTGAATGAGAAGAGGGCCTCTCAGTAAGGCGATGCAAGATGAGACTTTGGCTCTTATTTTGCAAAAGTTGAGCCACTGCACAGAAGAATCCAAGTTGTGAGGCTGAAGTATCTAAGGACAACAGGCGTAGCCAGCCTCTGTTCTAAGGGCTTTATGCATGGCACTCTCCAGTTCTCACAGCACTGTGAAAGGAAGGTTAAGCTATACTCAAGGTCACACAGTTAGAAAGTGGAGGGACTGATTTACCACCCAGGCAAGCTAAGTCCCAGCTGCACTGATTTGAGCTGACACTACCTTTCAGTTTAAGATAGTTTAACTCTGCATCCAGAAAAACTACAAATGAGTGAGTGGAGGAAGAGCAAAGGTGAGAGCAGAGTGGAGAGTCAAGAAGCTCACACATCTGTTTGGTTGAGATCACTAGATCATAGATGGTCAGATGTGGTCCTGAGGGTAGCTTTAAGGTTTAAGAGATGAATCCAGGTGACTCTAAACTCAAGGGCAGAGCAGTAGTGCACCAAAGTGGTGAAGACAAGCAAAGAGTGTTTTGGTGTGAGCCAAGATTGGGGTTTGGTTTGGACACAGGTACATGGCACTGAAGCAACACGTGGGGATATGGAAGAGATGACAGCTCAGGGGCTCCAGCAAAACTGGAGAATGACTGACATCAAGGAGAGAGAGGGGGGAAGGGAGAGAGAGGGGGCAATAAAGTCAGGAGGCTAACAGATTACCATGAGACAGAGGGCAGCCATGGATAAAACGCGGGCCAGGTCAGATGACACACCTGGTTGAGCCCGTATTACAATGAGCAAGGACCCAGGTTAGAGACCCTGGTCCCCACCTGCAGGGAGAAGTGAAGCAGGTCTGCAGTTATCTCGCTGTCTCTCTCCCTCTTTACCACTCCCTTCCCTCTCCACTCCTGGCTGTCTCTATCCAATAAACGAATAAAGATAAAAGAGTGGACAAACCAGTCAGAATTTCAACTTCTCCACCAAAGTCACAGACTATGAAACAACCCCTAGGAAGTGTCCCATCCATAGTGCCCCAAAGGGCGACCTACTGGCCTCATCACTGCTTCTTCAGCTGTTGAAATCCACGTCTGCAGACCTTGCCTGCCAACTGGCCTGTGAGAGCCAACAGCAGATTCTTCCCCATCAGGCTCCCCTGGGTCCCCCGCACAGGCAATAAAAATCAGTTTGGCCTGAGCTAGGCTGGAGTCCTCTAGCTGGGCTGGCATGGAGGCGCTGGCTGTGAAGATCCAGAGCTGTGGCTGCAGCCTTTTAAGACAGGCCTCTCCCGCTGCAGCCCAGCCCAGCCCAGCCCAGCCCGGCAGCATGACCTCATCCACTTCTTTTGTCATCCTCCAGTGGGGCCTCCGGTCCCATACGCACAGGCAGCACCACCAACTGGTCACCCACTCATTCCCGTTGGGGGCCTGGGCCACTCTCTCCACCCAGGGGGCCCCTGCCTGGAACACAGGCGTCCTCACCTACTGGTTGACCTCGAAGTCAGCAACCTCGGAATGCTGGGCATGCAAAAGGGAAGGAGGCAGAAAGAAAAAAGAAAAGAAAAGAAAAAAAAAAAAAGAGTTCCTACCATAAGCAACTCAAAAGTCCATCGGAAAATAGTTGACAGCTATCGCTGTCAACAGGTTGCCACCTTCCGTTTATTGCCACCACCACGCTCACTGTCACAATAAGCCCACATCGCAATGAGCTAGGCGCCACTCAACCATGAGCAGTTGGTGGGGAAGGAGAAGAAAAAAAAATGTTTAAAAGACTTGGGTGACTTCTCGGATTTCCCAAGCTGTTACACACAGAGCACTGGGAGAGCACTACCCCCTCAGCACCTTTCCCGCCCGGAGGCGACGCCGGGACTCGGGACTCCGGTGCACAGCGCGGGAGACTCTACACTCGGGTGCCAAGCACCAAGCATCCCCGCTTCCCGGACCCGCGGCCCGGCCTCGCAACCCCCGCCCCCGGCGCGGCGGGACCCGGAGCCCCGCGCCCTCAGGGGCCCGCGGCCATGTTGCCTCACAAAGGCCGGGCCCCCAGTGGCCCGGTGCTGCTCGCGCCGCCCGCCCGCCCGCCCTCGCTGATCGGGGCCGCAGTCCTCGGCGGGAGGGAAGAGAAGGGCGCTCCCTCGCGCAGGCCGCAGCGCCCGCCCGGCCCGCGGGGCGCCCCTCGCGCCCCGCACCTACCTCCGGCGCCCGCGGCCTGTCCGAGCTGCCCGCAGCCCGACCACCACACAAGGGAACCCTCACCGCCGGGACGCCACCGCCGCCGCCACCGGCGCGGGCGCCATCTAAGAGACCGCTCAAGCTCTCTCCGGTCGGCGGGACCCGCCTGCCGCGCGGGACGAGTTGTGGGCGGGCCTTGGCGGCGAGCGTCCAATCACTACGCGCGGGCGCGTCGCGTACGGGAAGCCGTGGAGCGGGATGAAGAGGCTGCCAATCGGCGGCGCGAGGCGCTCTCGGCCACGACGTGCTGACCAATGGCATTGCCGCAGAGGCGAGACCAGGCGCGGAGGCCGTGGTCAGGCTAACGGTTGCCGACGGGGCGGGGCTCACTAAGCGGAGGGCAGCCGCGAAGAGAGCCGGGAACGGAGGCAGGGCGCGAGGGATGCCGGGAATAGGGGAGCGCGGGAAGCGCGCGGGATGCCGGGAACGGAGGGAGTAGGGAATGCTGGGAACAGGGAGCCGCGGGAAACTGGGAGTCTGAGCGTGTGGAGTGGGCTCCCTAGAGCAGAGGGCGCTATGCTTGATAAGGGCCCGCATTTATCTTCAGTAAAGAACCTGAACTAGAGTTGGTGTTTTGCACCAAAGTAAAAGACTCTGGGGTAGGGACTCGGGAGAGGGGGTTTAGGAGAGGAAGAGTACAGGTCCTGGAAAAGAATGACAGAGGACCTAGTGGGGATGGTATTGTTATGTGGAAAACTGAAAAATGTTATTCAAGTACAAACTGTTGTATTCACTGTCAAATGTAAAACATTAATCCTCCAATAAAGAGAAAAAAGGGAGTCGGGCGGTAGCGCAGCAGATTAAGTGCACGTGGCGCAAAGCGCAAGAACCCGCATAAGGATCCAGGTTTGAGCCCCCGGCTCCCCACCTGCAGGGGAATCGCTTCACAGGCGGTGAAGCAGCTCTGCAGGTGTCTCTCTTTCTCTCCCCTCTCTCTGCCTTACCCTCCTCTCTCCATTTCACTTTGTCCTATCCAATAACGACAGACACCAACAATAATAACAAGGAAAAACAACGGCAACAAGAGGGAAAATAAAGAAAAAAAGAGAAAACAAATATTACACATGTACAAACCACTATATTTTACTGTTGACTGTAAACTATTAATCCTCTCAATAAAGAAATAAGAAAAAAAAAGTATTTTTTTAAAAAAAGCATTAGACGGGTCCAGGTGGTAGCGCACGCCTTACAGTGCTTTAAGGACCAGGGTTCAAGCCCCAGGGAAGAAGCTTCATGAGTAGTGAAGCAGGGTTGCAGGTGTCTCGCTGTCTCTTTCCCTCTCTTATCTCCTCCTCCCTTCTCAATTTCTGTCTCTGTCCAGAAATAAGTAAATAAATAGTTTTTTTTTTTAAAAAAAGGCAGTGGAGAGAAAGGACAAGTATGGTCAAGTGACTAAATTTGCTAATTTATCAGGCGTCTCACAAAAGAAAGGTGTCTTTTTTTTCTTTCTTTTATTCATAAGACTGAGAGAAAATGAAAGGGGAGGAGATAGAGACAGAAAGACACCTGTATACCTACTTCACCACTAATGTAGCTTCCCCCTGCAGGTGGATAGCAGGGCTCAAACCCAGGTTCTTGCACATGGAAACATGTGCTCAATTAGGTGTGCTAAGGCCTGGCCCCAGGAAGGTGTTTAAAATCTAATATTTCCCTCCATTTGGCAAAGCCTGGGTCTCTTCCGTGTACATTTTCACATGGTTCTCCAGTAAACTTTTTTTATATATGTATAGTCGGCAAAAAAAAAAAAAAAAAAAGGAAAACCACCATAGAATAGGAACTCCCATGTGATGCTGGGGCTAGAACTGGGGCTGCCCATATTGTAAAGCATATGTCCTATCCTGTGAGCTACCTCTCTACCCTTTATCTGGCTTTAATAAATTCATAAATGGGGCAGCAGCCCACATAGCAAAGACAAGAGAGATCCAAAAAGCTATACTAAATGAAAGGATTTTGTGACTAGAACAATGGCAAGACAGGAGAAAGCTAATCATTTCAACCATAGGTTGCCTCCCTGTGGGTAATGGAAAAGGTCTTGAAGTTGATTATCTTTCCTTTGGGAAATGGTTAAGATGGCCACGTGGATCAGCGTGTGGATGCTCACCAGTAGTAGTGACCAACTAACACATTCCCAGGGAAGGTCAAACTGCAATCCATTTACGTGCTATGACCTGGTGAGCTGAATACAAATGCATCCATTTTTTATCTTTTTTTTTTTTTTTGCCTCCAGGGTTATCACTAGGAATTCACTGCTCCTGGCAGTCATTTTTCCCCCCTTTTTATTGGATATGACAGAGAAATTGAGAGGGGAGAAGACAGAATGAAAGACACCTGCAGACCTGTTTTGTTGCTTGTGAAGCATAAACCCCCCCTTGCAGGTGGGGAGTGGGGGCTTTAATCCAGAACCGAATCCTTGCTCAGGTCCTTATGCTTAGTACTATGTGTGCTTAACTGGGTGCACCACCCACAAATTTCCTTTTCAATATGTCCCATTTTCTTTTTTTAAACAATTTTTAGTTTTTTTTAATTTACCTATTTATTTTCCCTTTTGTTGCCCTTGTTGTTTTATTGTTGTAGTTGTTATTGATGTCGTTGTTGGATAGGACAGAGAGAAATGGAGAGAGGAGGGGAAGACAGAGAGGGGGCGAGAAAGATAGACACCTGCAGACCTGCTTCACCACCTGTGAAGCGACTCCTCTGCAGGTGGGGAGCTGGGGACTGGAATCAGGATCCTTACGCTTGGTCCTTCTCCTTTGCGCCGCCACCTGTACTTAATCTGCTGGGCTACTGCCCGACTCCCAATATGTCCCATTTTCTTTTTTCCCCAACTCCAGTATCACTTTACTGAGGAGATGTTGATCTACAGAAATGTTGAGCTCTTGTTTTCCAAAAGTAACAGAGGCAGAGAGGAAAAGAAACCACAGCTGGGCGTCTTGATAGCAGCCCACTTGGATGCTTGGATGTGCACTTGCCTTGTTGTGGGCATAACCCAGGCTCAAGCCAAGACCCCACCACACTGAGGGTATCTTCTATCCTGTGATAGCTTTCTATTTTAGAAAAGTTGACTTGGGGCAATGACAACAACAACAAAAGGAAAGCACAGCACCAAAGGTTCCTGCAATGCAGAGGGGGTAGGTGTTGGGGGAAGTGTTCAAAAACTGGGTAGTACACATGACAATACATATATTATTTTTAAAGATTTTATTTATGAGAAACATAGGAGAAAGAGCCAGAGACCACTCTGGTACATGTGCTGCCGGGGATCAAACTCAGGACCTAATGGTTGAGAGTCTGATGCTTTATCCACTGTGCCACCTCCCAGACCACAGCATATCTTATTTTTAAAAGATATGTTTATTTATGCCACTGGGGCTCCACACAGCTTCTCCATGCCTAGCTGGCTTTTCCGTCTTCTTCTTCTTAAGGACAGCATGAGAGATAGGAGAGATACACAACACCACTCTACCTGTGTGGAACTTCCCCATGTAGGCACTGTGTTCAGCTGGGGGCTTGAACCTAGGTCCTTATAAATGGCTGTGTTTTTTTACCAGGTGAGCTGCCTCTGCACCCTTCTTTTTATTTGGCCACCAGGGTTGGCACTGGAGCTCAGTGCCCACACTACAAATCCATCATTCCTAGAGGCCATTTTTTCCTTCTCTCTACTAAATAGTACAGAGAAGTTGAGAGGGGAGGAAAAACAGGGAAATTCAAATAAGGTCATGTTCTGAGGGACAAGGAGCTAGAAAATCAAATGTATCTTTGAGGAAATACACAATTCAACCCTAACAAAAGATTTACATCTTGTCCTGCCCTTTCTGGGTGTGGGGGAGGGGAGAGGCTGGCTGAGCCAATGGTGCCAAATGAATCAGACCACTGGGGATCCCAAGACAGGTTGAGGGTTGAAGAGTCCATGAAATATACTTGGAAAATGTTTCTGGCAGGCCCCGTCCTATAGTGGTTAGAGGCAAACATCTAGGGAGGAGCTTCAGATGACTTTGTACCCAGCTTAGCAAAGGGTTGATGAAGGTGGGTATGTGTGATGAGGGGGGATCCCAGCTAGACATGGTTCAGACAGACAGATATAGGGCTCAGGGTCAACTACCTGCCCCAGGACTAGTAGATGGGCTATGTCATCACTGGGAGTCCCCTTCAAGATTAGACACTCTCAAATACTATTCTTCTATGTTAAAAGTAAACCCAAATTTGGTGTATTACACCAAAATAAAAGACTGGGGGTGAGAGTGTTTTGCAGAAAACTGGGAAATTATATGCATGTACCAAACAATTATATGTATTGTAAACTATTAAGAAAAAAAAAAGCCCAAAAGGGGCTGGAAGATAGCTCACCTGGTAGGGTGCACATTTGACCATGTGCAAGGACCCAGCCACCACCTGGAAAGAAAAAGAAGTCACAAGACCCTGACACACATAAATACACACACATGCAAAAAGGAGAGCAAGAGAAGTAGCTTATGAATTATGCAAAAGATTTTCTTTTTTTAAAATAAATATATTTATTCCCTTTTGTTGCCCTTGTTGTTTTATTGTTGTAGTTATTGTTGTCGTTGTTGGATAGGAGAGAGAAATGGAGGGAGGAGGGGAAGACAGAGAGGGGGAGAGAAAGATAGACACCTGCAGACCTGCTTCACCGCTTGTGAAGTGACTCCCCTGCAGGTGGGGAGCCGGAGGCTCAAACCGGGATCCTTCTGCTGGTCCTTGTGCTTTGCGCCACCTGTGCTTAACCCGCTGCACTACCACCTGCAAAAGATTTTCATGCTTGGGGGGCAGGCGGTGGCTCACCCCGTGGAGTGCACACAATGCCATGTGTACAGATTGGGTTTAAGCCCCCAGCCACCACCTGCAGAGGGGAAGTTTCATGAATAGAAAGCAGCATTGCAGGTGTCTCTCACCTTCTACCAAACAGAAAGAAAAACAACTTCTGTCAATGAGTGAGATCATGAAAACTAAGAACAGAAGGAAAACACAGTAGAACTTGGACTGGAGTCGGTGTATTGCACCAACATAAAAGACTCTGGGGTAGAGGGGAGGGTTCAGGTCCTGAAAGACAGAGGAAAACCTAGTGGGGTTTGAACTATTATGTGGAAAGCTGAGAAATGTTATACATGTATGAACTATTGTATTTTATGTTACTGTTGACTGTAAACCATTAATTCCTCCACAAAGAAATTTTTTAAAAAGAAAAACAATAATTGCCAGGAACAGTGGAGCAAGGCAGGCAATAAGTCCCAGTGATAAGCTTGGTAGGGAAAAAAAAATAAAAAGCTTTCTGGCCTAAGGCTCTTGCTGGAAATTGTGCAGATGCAGTCACAGCCACCATGTTGTACCCTCAGGGCACTGTCAATTCCGTGATAGTTGGAGCACTTTGTTTACTCCTCCCCCTTGCCATTATCCTATCCCCGAGTTTCCTAGCCAACCACGTCCCAACTTTCTCCCATAAAAGCCCTTCTTCTTCTGCCCCTCGTTCTCTTGCCCGATTTTCTCCAATTTTCACCTTGGTGAACAGAAGCGTGCTGCACATAGCGGGAGGTGGCTATTTTTGCTAGCTCCAGGTAGCCCGAACTGCTGTGCTCTCACCCAACTCTGAGGTGCCCGCTCGAATAAAGAATTGTGTTCCCTCTCCGCTCTGGATCTCCTCTCTCTCTCCTCTGCATCGCAACTGGACAGGCTCTGAGGCCCCAACTTCAAGCCTTGGTTCCACCATAAACCAGAGCTGACCAGTGTTCTGCTTAAAATAAGTATTTAAATTAGGAGGAAGAGGACTAATAACATATATTTAATAAATATAAATAAATGGAGGGGGAGAAGAATAAAAGCACTTAAAACTTTGATACCTGGAACCCCAAGTTTAATCCTTAACACTACATAAGAAAAACTGGGTCCTGTGGCCTCTCTTCCTCTCATCAAATACATAAATCCAGCCAGTGAAACAACTCATTGGACAGTACACTGCTTTGCCATGTGCACAACCCAGGTTCAAGCCCAGCCCCCACCACATTGAAGGAACTTTTTTTGTTGCTGTGATCTCTTTCACTCTGCCTCACTGTCTCTATCTAAAATATTTTTAAAAAGTGGCACCCCAGAAGGTGGCATAGTGGATAAGGCACTGGACTCTCGGGAGTACCATCCCTGGCATTATATGTGCTAGAATGGTGCCATGATACTCTCAATAAATAAATAAAATCAATAAGTAAATTCTGGGGAAATAGCATAATGGTTATGCAAAAGCCTTTCATGCTCGAGGTTCCAAAGTCCCAGGTTCATTCTCCCACAACACCATAAGCCAGAGCTGAGCAGTGCTCTGGCTGAAAATAAATACATAAAGGGAGTCGGGCAGTAGCACAGCGGGTTAAGCGCACGTGGTGGGAAGCACAAAGAGCAACCTAAGGAAGCCGACTCCCCACCTGCAGGGGAGTTGCTTCACAAGCACTGAAGCAGGTCTGCAGATGTCTATCTTTCTCTCCCCTTCTCTGCCTTCCCCTCCTCTCTCCATTTCTCTCTGTCCTACCCAACAACAGCGACATCAATAACAACTATAGTAACTACAACAACAATAAAAAACAAGGGCAACGGGAGTCGGGCGGTAGCACAAGGACAGGAGTAAGGATCCCATTTCGAACCCCCGGCTCCCCATCTGCAGGGGAGTCACTTCACAGGCGGTGAAGCACGTTTGCAGGTGTCTATCTTTCTCACTCCCTCTCTGTCTTCCCCTCCTCTCCATTTCTTTCTGTCCTATCTAACAAGGACATCAATCACAATAACAATAATAACTACAACAATAAAACAAGGCAACAAAAGGGAAAAAATAAATAAAATATTTTAAAAAACAAGGACAAGAAAAGGGAAAATAAATATTAAAAATAAAATAAAGGCTAGGTGGTGATGCATCTGGTTAAGCACACACACTACAGTACTCAAGGACCCAGATTCAAGCCTTTGGTTCCCACCTGTAGAGGGAAAGCTTCACAGGTGGTAAAGCAGAATTTCAGGTGTCTCTCTGTGTCTCTCCCTATGTTCCTCTCCACTCTCAATTTCTGTCTCTATCTAGCAATAAAATAAACAAATCTTTGTGTTTAAAGTGATCTGAGGAGAACATGAGGCCTTTGAGGGGTGGACAGGACAAGAAGGGTGACGGGGGGGAGAAAGGGGAAAGGCAGGTCAGTCCCAGGGCAGGTCTATACCCCACCCTGAGCTTTCATAAGGCTGACTAGAAGTGAAGTGATGTCTGTGTATCGGCCTTCACCAGGTGAAGCCCCCTTCCACTCAGCCAAACTAAGAGGAAAAAGCTATAATGCTTGTCCAAAACCAGAGGCCTCCAGCCCTCTCACTTGGAAAACCCACCCTAGGTTTCTCCCAGCACTGGCCTGAATAGATTGTTCCCACTGGGGGCCTCAGGGGGGATCCTCACTACCTCCCATAGGAGTCCTGGCCCTATGGCATAGGCAGGAGGTTGTGGGAGGGTCTTAGAAGGGCAAATAGGCCCAGGGGCTTGAGCGAGACATGACTAGATGACTGACTCAACAACAGAACGCAGGTGTGCAACTGTGGACAATGATTATCTTAGGGGCCGAGTGGTGGCGCACCTGATTGAGGGCACCTGGTTGAGCACATGTTACAATGAGCAAAGACCCAAGTTCGAGTCCCCGGCCCCCACCTACAGGGGGAAAGCTTCACGAGTGGTGAAACAGTGCTGTAGGTGTCTCTGTCTCTCTTCCTCTCTACCCCCACCTTCCCTCTTGATTTCTGGCTGTCTCTGTCCAGTAAATAAAAAAAGATAATAAAAAAAGTTTTAAAAAAATGGATGATCATGGGCAACTTGAGACACCATGACTTTCCAGAGCAACAGAGGTCAAGGAACAGTCAAGAAACAAAGTGGAGTGGTCCAGGAGGTGGCACAGTGGATAAAGTAT
The DNA here is from genome assembly GCF_950295315.1 of Erinaceus europaeus. Classification (NCBI taxonomy): domain Eukaryota; kingdom Metazoa; phylum Chordata; class Mammalia; order Eulipotyphla; family Erinaceidae; genus Erinaceus; species Erinaceus europaeus. Next base: position 110,167,412 of record NC_080162.1, read on the forward strand.
CGGACTCTCAAGCATGAGATCTTGAGTTCAATCCCCAGCAGCACATGTACCAGAGTGATGTCTTTCTCTCTCGTCCTATGTTTCTCATTAATGAATAAATAAAATCAAAAGAAAGAAAAAGAAACAAACTAGAGCTTGCAGCTGCCACTGACCATCTTATTTGGAGAGGCCCCAAGGTCTCACTGTGCTATACAAGAGAATTTTTAAAATATTAACAAGGCCTTTCTGTCTTTCTGCCTCTTAGTGGGCCTGCAAGTGTCTCTGGGTATGTGTATCTTTCCTTAATAAACTTTATCTTTCTTGCCTGAGCTGATCAGCGATCTGGTTAAAATAAATAATAAGGGGATTGGGCAGTAGCACAGCGGGTTAAGCACACATGGCGCAAAGTGCAAAGACCGGCGTAAGGATCCTGTTTCGAGCCCCCAGCTTGCCACCTGCAAGGGAGTCACTTCACAGGCAGTGAAGCAGGTCTGCAGGTGTCTGTTTTTCTCTCCTCTCTGTCTTTCCCTCCTCTCTCCATTTCTCTCTGTCCTATCCACCAACAACATCAATAACAACAATAACTACAACAATAAAAAAGGACAACAAAAGGGAAAATAAATATTAAAAAAAGTTTTAAAAAATAATATATAGGGTGGAAGGTAGATAGCATAATGGTTATGCAAATAGACTCTCATGCCTGAGGCTCCAAAGTCCTAAGTTCAATCACCTGTCCCACCATAACCCAGAGCTGAGCAGTGGTCTGGTAAAATAAATAAATAAATAAATAAATGCAAGAAATAAAACAAAGGGGACTGGGCAAGGGAACACCCAATTAAGTGCACACAGTACAAAGTGCAAGGACCCGAGTATGGACCTGCGGGGGGGAAGCAGCGAAGCAGGTCTGCAAATGTCTTATCTTTCTCCCTCTCTTTTTAAGTATTTATTTATTTATTTATTTATTTTGACCAGAACACTGCTCAGGTCTGGTTTATAGTGTTGTGGGGGATTGAACCTTTGGAGCCTCAGACATGATAGTCTTTTTGTATAATCATTATGCTATCTACTCCCCCAACTTCCCTCTCCCTCTCTATGTCCCCCTCCTATCTCAATTTCTCTGCCTTATCCAATAAAATAGAAAAAATGGCCACCAAGAGCAGTGGATTCATAGTGCCAGCACTGAGTCCCAGCGATAACCCTGGAGGCTAAAAAGGAAAAAGAAAGAAATAAAAAAAATCGAGAGGAGGGGAGGAAAAGAGGAGGAGGAGGAAAGAGACACTTGCAGTCCTGCTTCACCACTCATGAAGCTTCCCACCCTGTAGGTGGGGACCAGAGGCTTGAACGCAGGTCTTTGAACATTGTAACATGTACATTCCTGAAACACCACCCAGCCCTGGCCCCATTGTTTGTTTGTTTATTTTTTTATTACTATCTTTATTTATTGGATAGAGACAGCCAGAAATCAAGAGGGAGGGGGTGACAGAGAGGGAGACAGACAGAGAGACAGCTGCAGCCCTGCTTCACCATACATAAAGCTTTCCCCCTACAGGTGGGGACCAGGGGCTTGAACCCGGGTCCTTGCACATTGTAATACATGTGCTCAACCAGGTGCGCCACCACCCAGCCCTGGTCCCATTGTTTCTAATGGGAAGAAGTCCTCCCCTTACAGTTCTCTCTCATTCCCTGGGCTCTGCCAGGGACAGAGCAAGCCCATCAGCTCATCACACATGTGGAAGACTCAGAACACATTAATGCACCACAGTCTAGGATTTTATTATCAGTATCTCAAGTTCAAGTACAGAGTCCTGTGACATTTGACCTTTCAAGAAGGAGAATGGCAGGGGCTGTTATGTCTCCTTCCTAACCTGGGTCTACCCAGTCTGCACGACACCCAATGGGCTTCCAGGCACCCCAGCACACATAAAACAACACGTGACACAGTGTCCCAGGCACCAGGAATGTCTAACACACATGACATTGCCCTCCTCACAGGGATCCCCAAGCATGCACAGAGTCCACATAGCTGGCAACACTTCTGTTACAGGAGTGGGTTTTTCCTAGGTGTCCTTCATGCCTCTTTTCAAATATGGCTGTGCCACTCTGTCACTCTTCACTGGCCTCAGACAGACACAGGGACACAGAGGGATTACATACAAAACTGAGGTTCCTGGTCCAGGGGGACACTGACAGAATCCCTGGCAGTGTGTGTGTGTGTGTGTGTGTGTGTGTGTGTGTGTGTGTGTGTGTGTGTGTGTGTGGCAGTGGAAGGGTCCCATTCACACAGGCCCTCACAGCATGCCCTGCCCTAGGGGGCGAGGCTAGTCCTGAAGCTTGAACTCATGGATAGTAGTCATCCAGTTGGAAGGATCCTTGCCCACCATGGTGTTCTCTGTGAAAGTCACGTTCCCAGCAGCATCCACAAGGATGACTGTATTGGTTCTGAAAGAGAACATGGGGCCCACATTCAGTCTGCTGCCCTTGACTCCCCCTGCCTGGCTGGCCCCAGTTGTGATCAGATCCAAAGCTGTAGGGGTAGGATGAAAGGGGAGATGATTTTCACTCCTCAGTCGTGTGCCAGAATCAGCCTGACTTGAGATGGGTCAGAAACGAAAAGCCTTGATTTTGGGGTACAGGTGGACCCATTAAAGGCACCAAGTCTGGTAGAAAGTGAGGCTCATCTCTCTCTCTGTCTCTCTCTCCCTCTCTTCTTGCATAGATTATGTGTTTGCTCTCCCTGGCTCTTTCTCTCATGCTCTAACATGTGAATGTTCTCAATTTTCCCTAATAAAAGTTTGATGTACCTGAAAAAAAAGAAAGTAAGGCTCCCCTAATAGCTGTGCAAGCCAGCTAGTACTGTCACTTCCACTCGGATACCTCCAACCCACCCTGCCAGCCACAAACCCCAGGCCCCCACCACTCACCACTGCAGCCCCCAGGGTGACTGTGCTCATTCCTCCTAGACCCCTAGGACTCCCAGGCAGCAAAGTTCGGTGCTGCACTCTTCCAAGAGAGCCAGCTCTCAGTTATCTGGGGGCCAGGCCATCTTCAGCTAAATGGCTCACCTAGTTGAACACACTTTACCATGCTCAAGGACGAACTTTGAGCCCCCAGTCACCACACAGGAGTATCTGCATAGAGGAAACTTCATCAGCATCGAAGCAGTGCTGTTGTCTCTCCACCTCTCTTTGCTCACTCCTCAGTGTATGTGTGTGTGTGTGTGTGTGTGTGTGTGTGTGTGTGTGTGTGTGTGTGAGTCTGTCTCTTTCCCTTTCTATTTCTCATGCTTTATCTTAAAAAGAGAAGAGAAGAGAACAGGAAGAAAAGGAGCCAGCTGTTGTATGCTTTACATTGGAAATGCCTGTACGATATAGGTTTCTGTTCACCCCACACCCCTGATACTGTGGTCATTTAGTTAAAAAGAAAAGGGGGAATTGTTGTATGCTTTACATTGGGTTGTTCTAGCTCTCCCCCTGCCAAGAAAATTGGTTCAGTCCTGCTAGTTTCGCGGGCCCACTTGTCCCCGCCCCAAGGAACCCCGAGAGAGTTCCAGAGTTGGAGAGTTCGAGAGTGCTTGGCGCCGCTGCGGGGGAAGGAGGCAGGAGAGTTCTGTTTGGTGATTAGTTTGTCTTAGTTTATAAATCGTTGTTCCTGAATAAAAAAATACAGCTTCCCTGCCCAGCCGTATGTCTCTGGTCGTCTCTGTTATCCGCCCGTGAAGCTAGCCCGGCCAGCTGGAGCCTCCGAATTTTAACAACAGCCAGCGACATAGGTGGTGGTGCCCCCAGTTAAGCGCACACTGTATAAAGTGCAAGGACCCACTCAAGGATTTGGGTTCAAGCCCCTGCTCCCCACCTTCAGGTGGGATGCTTCACAAGTTGAAGAAGGTCTGCAGGTATCTCTCTGCCTCTCACCCCATCTCCCCTTCTTCTCCTACTTTCTCTGTCTTATCCAATAAAATGAAAAAAAAAAAAAAGGCCTGCAGGAGCAGTGGAATCACAGTGCAGGCACTGAACCCCAGCGATAAGCCTGGAGACAAGAAAAAGAAAGAAAGCGAAAGAAAGAACATGGGACCAGGTGGTGGTTAAGCACACACTACAGTGCACAGGACATGGATTCAAAGCCCATGGTCCTCACCTGCAGGGGGAAAGTTTCACGGAATAGTGAAGCAGGGCTACAAGTGTGTCTCTGTCTCTCTCTCCCACTTCTCTCTCAATTTCTCTCTGTACTTATCCAAAAATAAAGAAATAAGAAGAGCCTGCTGGGAGCAGTAGAGTCACACAGATGTGAAGTCAAAGCATTAACCCTTGTTAAAACAAAAACAAAAAAAAACTTCCTTACTGTTCGGTACACATACACACACACAAACACAATGTTCAGTGTGCCTTCTCCCATATAGCCCTTCCTACAGCAGAGTCCTCCCCTCACTGTGTATCACCTTTCCCCTTCCCCTCCCCCTGCAAAGGAATGCACCAACAGCCTCATTGCAGGCTGGTACCAGGAGATTACTTGCATAATGAAGGCAGGAGGTTCCTGCTGGGGTTGGTGCCTGCAGCCAAGTGCTTACCCCTAAAACAGAGGCTCCGCTTGGTGTTATGCACACAAGTACAGGTGAGCATACAACTGAGTCACACAAGGTAAGCCAGTGACAGAGGGGAAATTGGGGTGGGGGGGTACTGACAGAACGGTGCCCCTGAGTCTACCAAGGGGAGAGATGGCCAAGGCAGAAAGGCCACCATTCAAGTGTGCAAGTCAGTGGGCAGCCGAGGCCTCCCAGCCCTGCACAGCCTCTCCTCCTCCACAAGTTAGGAGAGAGGTGGGGAAGGAACTTACAGATGCCCCTTCTCATTTTTTTCTCTGGTATCAGGGTTACTGCTGGGGCTTAGTGCTTGTATCACACCACCACTCCCAGCAAACTTTTTTCTTTTTTCCTCCAGGGTTATCACTGGGGCTTGGTGCCAGCACTACAAATCCACTGCTCCTCACCACTGTGTTTTACATTTTATTAGACAGGACAGAGAGACATTGAGAGAGGAGGGGAAGATAGGGAGAAAGAGAGACACCTGCAGACCTGTTTCACCTCTGATGAAGCTTCCTCCTACAGGTGGGAAGCGGGGCTCGAACCCAGGTCCTTGAGCATGGTAATATGTGCACTTAACTGGGTGTTCCACCACCTGACCCCCTCTTTCCTTCCCTCTATAATAGGTGGGAGATGAAAGCCAGAGAGAGATAGAGAGACAGGAAGTATTAAAAAGATAGACACCGCAACACTGCTTCACTACTCATCTAGCTTCTCCCTTGCAGGTTCTCCCACACAGTGGCCCAGGGCTTGAAACAGTCCTTGCTCATGGTAATGTGTACACTCTACCAGGTGAGCCACCTACTGGTTCCAGAGACACCCATTCTGATGGCTCTCTTTCCTAGATATTCTCACCCTGTAGACAAAACCTGTGGTCATTTACCTGGGGCAGGCAACACTCCTAGGATTCGATGGCTTAATCCTGGCCCTGGTCACACAGAGGATGTGACAAGCTTGAGGAAATAGGACAAGTGAGCTGTAAAGTCAGGCAGTGGCACCTGAGTCCATAGATGTCACTCTGCCCCTCTCATGGCAACCTCGGGGGACAGGGTTTAGCTCAGGAAAGAAAAGAAGTTTTGGGGGTGGAGGGAAGTTGTGTCTGGTCTGCAAAGCTTATGGGACTAAGGGTGCTTTGTTCATGACCCTGAACTGTAATACCTGCTCACTCCCATCCCTGGAGATGAAAAGGCAGTCACTCTGGACAGGGAAGAGACTTGGACCCAGAAAGCCCAGGGAAACCCAGCTTCCTCACAGGAAAGGAGCAGACAACCCTCCAAGACCTACTGTACCTGGTACCGTAGTTCTCATGGTGCACAAACACGGCCGAGTACTTGTCCAGCATGGGTTCCACAAACTCCTTGCCCTGCTCCACGATGGCTGGGTCAGGGAGCTGCCTGGAAGAACAGAGATGGGTCTCTGGCAGTGGCCCCTGCTGCCCATGCACAGCCCTGCCTGCACACAGGAGATTCTCATGTGGTGAGCTGGAGAGCACCAGTCCCAGAAGGCAAAGGCGGGGCCTCGGGTCATTGCACATGTGATGTGTACTCTACCAGGTGAGCCACCAGGAGCCTCAGTGCCATTGATATACATTATTATAATTAGCAGGAAAACCTGTGGCCAGAAGCCAGCTGGAGCAGGGCCCAAACCTCAAACTCCCATCAATGGAATTCGAAGTGTAAAAGAAAAACTTGTGGCCAGAGGCTGAACAGAGCAATAGCCTAATGGTAGAGAGTTGGCTTAGTAAGCTGCAGCTCCACCAAGTCCAAAAACCATGGAAGTTGACGAGTGGAGAGTGAAGGATGCCTGCATCCACCAGAGAGCCCTTCAGGCTTTCAGGGTGTCTTAGCTGGATCCCCTGTTTGAGGGGGTCTTCTGAGGATGCAGCAGCTTCTGACAGAGAGGATACCTGGGAGGGGCCCTGTGGCAGGCTGCTGCTGGTCACCACAGTCACACAACCAAGGGGCTGCAGGAAGCTGGTGCAACAGCTGTACTTATGCTCCAAAGTCTTATTCTTCTCTAACTCAAAGTTAAAAGCAGCTTCAGGATCAAGCACTTTGTGCGCCCCCCACCCCCATGATGTGGAAGCATGTGGATGTCTGCCTGCCTGGAGAGGACCAGAAGATCCACCAGCAGAGAGACAGGAGGTCACTGATACTAGGCTGGCCCAGCACCAGCCTCACAGTTACTTTTTTCAAAAAAGAAAAAAAACATACAAAAGATCAACGAAAGTAAATGTTGGTTCTTCAAAAGAGTGAACAAAATCAACCAACCTTTAGGCAGACTCACAAAACAAAAAAGGGAGAAGACCCAAATAAATCAGATCGTAAATGAAAGAGGAGATATCACAACAGACACTGCAGAAATTCAATATATCGTGCGAGACTTCTATGAACAACTATATGCCACCAAGCCAGAGAACCTGGAAGAAATGGGTGATTTCCTAGATAGCTACGAATTTCCAAAATTAACTAAAGAGGAACTAGATAATATGAACAGGCCCATCACAGCTAACTAAATTGAAACAGTTATCAAAAACCTTCCCAAGAATAAAAGCCCTGGACCAGATGGTTTTACAAATGAATTCTACAAAATCTTCAAAGAAGAACTAATACCTCTACTTTTAAAAGTCTTCCAGAAGATTGAAGACACAGAAATACTCCCTTCCAGCTTCTATGAAGCCAACATCACTCTGATACCAAAAGCAGACAGGAACACAAGCAAAAAAGAAAACTACAGACCAATATCTCTGAAGAACATAGATGCTAAAATACTGAACAAAATTCTAGTCAACTGGATACAGCAGTATATTAAAAAGATTGTTCATCATGACCAATTGGGGTTTATCCCAGGCATGCAAGGTTGGCTTAGGATACATAAATCAATGAACATGATCCACCACATCAATAAAAGACCAAAAACCACATGGTCATATCAATAGATGCAGAGAAAGCCTTTGACAAAATCCAACCTCCCTTTATGATCAAAATGCTACAAAAAATGGGGATAGAAAATTCCTGAAGATAGTGGAGTCTATATATAACAAACCTATGACCAACAGCAATACTCAATGGTGAAAAATGGAAGCATTTCCACTCAGATTAGGTACTAGACAGGGCTGCCCACTATCAACATTACTATTCAACACAGTGTTGGAATTTCTTGCCATAACAATCAGGCAGGAACAAGGAATTAAAGATACACATATTGGAAGAGAAGAAGTCAAAACTCTCCCTATTTGCAGATGACATGATAGTATACTTAGAAAAACCTAAGGAATCCAGCAAGAAGCTTTTGAAAATCATCAGGCAATACAGTAAGGTGTCAGGCTACAAAATTAGCATTCAAAAGTCAGTGGCATTCCTCTATGCAAACAGTAAGGTAGAAGAAGTTGAAATCCAGAAATCAATTCCTTTTACTATAGCAACAAAAACAAAATATCTAGGAATAAACTTAATCAAAGAAGTGAAAGACTTGTAAACTAAAAATTATGAGTCACTACTCAAGGAAATTAAAAAAGACACAAAGAAGTGGAAAGATATTCCATGTTCATGGGTTTGGCAGGATTAACATCACCAAAATGAATATACTACCCAGAGCCATCTATAAATTTAATGCTATCCCCATCAAGATCCCAAGCACATTTTTTTAGGAGAATAGAACAAATGCTACAAATATTTATCTGGAACCAGAAAAGAATTGCCAAAACAATCTTGAGAAGAAAGAACCAGAGGCATCACACTCCCAGATCTCAAATTGTATTATAGAGTGATTGTAATCAAAACTTCTTGGTACTGGAACATGAATAGACATTGAATAGACATACTGACTAGTGGAATAGAATTGAGAGCCCAGAAGTAACCCCCCACACCTATGGACATCTAATCTTTGACAAAGGTGCCCAGACTATTAAATGGGGAAAGCAATTGTATGTCTCGAAGTTTTTCAAAACACAAACTGAATCTTTTCAATATATAGGCTGTGTATTTGATATGCAGACTCTCTCAAAAGCCTAGACCAAGTAGATCAGAAGCATCCAATAGCACAGCTATATATAAGATATTGGATACTGTACAGCAAACCCTAACAAAAGGACTTTTCAAAGTTAACCCAATTACCAAACAATGTGATGATAACATTAACTATCGATTGTCTTTTTGAACCTTAAGAGAGCAGGAACCTCACATCTCCACTATAGAGCCTCTACTTCCCCCAGTCCTGGAACCCTTGGATAGGGCCCACTTTCCCGTATGCCTCTCCCAATCCATATCAAATAATATTGCATCTGCCGATCACAACCTAACCAACACAACGATTGCCACCTCAACATGCTTCACTTCAGACTGTGTCCAGAGACTTCACATGTGGAATGACAACCCTTCAGCTTCATTACTCGGGAATGTCATCTCAGGTGGTTCACTTTCTAACAAAGTCCCAAAACCTAGATATACACCAGTTTCTGTGAGAGAGAGCATATGTTCACACGTATCCGTAAACTACTGTAAAATATATGCCTGAAAGCAGAAGTGCACTAGAGTTTGCAGTGAGTACCCCCCTAACACTTCCTCTCCACTATTCCAAGCTTTGGGTCCATGATTGCTCAACAATTTGTTTGGCTTCGTATGTTAACTCTCTTTTCAGTCACCAGGTTCCAGATGTCATCAGGATGCCGGCCAGGCTTCCCTAGACTGAAGACCCCACCAATGTGTCCTGGAGCTCCGCTTCCCCAGAGACCCACCCTACTAGGGCAAGAGAGAGGCAGACTGGGAGTATGGACCGACCAGTCAACGCCCATGTTCAGCGGGGAAGCAATTACAGAAGCCAGACCTTCTACCTTCTGCAACCCACAATGACCCTGGGTCCATGCTCCCAGAGGGATAGAGAATGGGAAAGCTATCAGGGGAGGGGGTGGGAAATGGATATTGGGTGGTGGGAATTGTGTGGAATTGTACCCCTCCTACCCTATGGTTTTGTTAATTGATCCTTTCTTAAATTAAAAAAAAAAATTTTTTTAAATGCGGAAAGCAGAGTCTCTTCAACAAATGTTGGAAAGAATGGGTTGAAACATGCAAAAGTCAATTCCAAGTGGATCAAGGACTTGGATGTTAGACCAGAAACTATCAGATACATAGAGGAAAATATTGGCAGAACTCTTTTCCATAGAAATTTAAAGACATCTTCAATGAAATGAATCCAATTACAAAGACTAAGTCACGTATAAACCTATGGGACTACATCAAATTAAAAAGCTTCTGCACAGCTAAAGAAACTACTACCCAAACCAAGAGATCCCTCACAGAATGGGAGAAGATCTTTACTTGCCATATATCAGACAAAAATTTAATAACTAGAATATATAAAGAGCTTGCCAGACTCAACAACAAGACAACAAATGACCCCATCCAAAAATGGGGAGTGCCATGAACAGAATATTCACCACAGAAGAGATCCAAAAGGCCGAGAAACACATGAAAAAATGTTCCAAGTCTTTGATTGTCAGAGAAATGCAAATAAAGACAACAATGAGATACCACTTCACTCCTGTGAGAATGTCATACATCAGAAAAGGTAACAGCAGTAAATGCCGGAGAGATTGTGGGGTCAAAGGAACCTTCCTGCACTGCTGGTGGGAATGTCAGTTGGTCCAACCTCTGTGGAGAACAGTCTGGAGAACTCTCAGAAGGCTAGAAATGGACCTACCCTATGATCCTGCAATTCCTCTCCTGGGGATATATCCTAAGGAACCCAACATGCCCATCCAAAAAGATCTGTGTACACATATGTTCTTAGCAGCACAATTTGTAATAGCCAAAACCTGGAAGCAACCCAGGTGTCCAAGAACAGATGAGTGGCTGAGCAAGTTGTGGTATATATACACAATGGAATACTACTTAGCTATTAAAAATGGTGACTTTACCATTTTCAGCTGATCTTGGATGGAACTTGAAAAAATCATGTTAAATGAAGTAAGTCAGAAACAGAAGGATGAATATGGGATGATCTCACTCTCAGGCAGAAGTTCAAAAACAAGATCAGAAGAGAAAACACAAGTAGAACCAGAACTTGAGTTGGCATATTGCACCAAAGTAAAAGACTCTGGGATGGGGGGGTGGGGTGGGGAGAATACAGATCCAAAAAGGATGACAGAGGACCTAGTGGGGGTTGTATTGTTATATGGAAAACTGAGAAATGTTATGCATGTACAAACTATTATATTTACTGTTGAATGTAGAACATTAATTTCATGTAATCAGTAGAGAATTAAAGAGATATTCAGTATGATTTACAACAGCTTCTAAAATGTATTAGGTGGATACCTAAGAAGACTAATCACAATTAATAAAGTTAGGGAGCAATGTTAAAACAAAAAAAGAAGGAAAGAAAGAAAAAGTGGCATTACTGTCTGGAGAGCTGCATCTCTCTTGCTAAGGACAAGGGCCAGCCTAAAACCAATACTCAGGACAACCTCTCTGTACAGAGGGAGGACAGGACATGTGAGTCCTTCCATCTGGAGCAGATGTCTGAGGAAACCCCAGGCAGCCAAGAAGGAGCCAGCAGCGGAGAGGTGTCCTTGCTGGTGGGAAAGCCCCCTGAACGGCATTCCAGGGCATCACCAGGAACTCATAGCCCCTGGGAACCCTGCTGGATGAGCAGCCTCACAACTGTGAGACCTTCTCCATCCTGTATCAGAGAGATGCCACCTGCAGCAATCCCTGTGCATGCAAATGCATGAGGCCGCAGTGGAGGGCCTGAGTGCCTCTCAATGCTCCCCATCCACGAGGGACCCCCCCCATCCAAGGTACCCTAAGGACAGGGGCGCCCATAGTGCACCACAGGAGAGCAACTCCACCCTGTGCTGGCCTGGTCACAACATTCTCATGGGAGTGATGCGTGCTGAATGACATGTGATTCTGCCCAACATCAGCTGTCTGTGATTGCTATGAAAAATGAGGCCTCAGAAGCACTGATGGGCATCTTTGCTAGCGAACAAGCCACCTGGTCCATTCCACTCTACATTACTAAGTGCTCCCCCTACCAGGGAACCGAGATGGTGGTGCATCAGTGCTACCAGGAGGACATCTTCTCCAGCCTGTGCACAGGGAGGATATCTGCCAGTGCTCCCCCCACATGCATGTGGCCCCCAAGTTGCCAGAACATTGACCCTGCTGGACCTCTATGCCTTGGAGGGGATCGAGTCCCCGCTAATTTGTAGGGACAGGTCCACACCTAGCTTGTCCCCTGTTCAGTTTTCACAGGCACAGACTAATTTTTTTTGCCTCCAGGGTTATTGCTGGGGCTCAGTGCCTGCGCTACGAATCCACTGCTCCTGGAGGCCATTTTTCTCATTTTGTTGCCCTTGTTATTGCTGTTGTTGTTGGATAGGACAGAGAGAAGTCTAGAGAGGAGGGGAAGACAGAGAGGGGGAGAGAAAGAGAGACACCTGCAGACCTGCTTCAGTGCCTGTGCAGTGATCCCCCACAGGTGGGGAGCCAGGGGCTCGAACCAGGATCTTTACACCGGTCCTTGCGCTTCACACCATATGCACTTTAACCCACTGCACTACCGCCCAATGCCCCTACACAGACCAATTTTACACGAGAAGGTGTAAGTGATGGACGTCATGGAATATTTGCACAACATCCTTAAGAACAAAGTCATCTCCATGCCTTCCTGTATATCCCCTAAGCAGTTCTTCAACTATTTGTAATATAAATAGTATGCTATTTATAATACATTAAACTGTATTAGCAAAATAAATATCCTATAGCTCTAAAAAAAAAAAAAAAAAAAACAAAGTCAAACAGTTTCCTGGTAAAATGAAACAAAGCACACACACACAGTGAAAACAATGCAGAAACTATTGAAGCATCCTGGCAGGACGGGGGTCACTGGTAGGAGGAAGGCTGACTTGAGACAGCAGTTGACTCCCAGGCAAACCCTCAGGCTGACTTTTCACTCCTGTGGTTTGCAAGCACCTGGGTGCAGCTTTCTGAGCTGCCCCACTTCCCTCTGAGCAGAGGGAAATCTCCAGTTTCTCTGAGCCCTGTCCCAGAGCACCCATCTCCTATCATTAAAGGCTCCTTGTGGGGCCAGGCAGTGGGGCACCTGGTCAAGTGCACACATTACAATGCTCAATGCCCTGGGTTCAAACTGGTGAAGCAGGACTACAGGTGTCTGCCTATTTCCCACTCTATCCCCTCCCCTCTCAATTCCTATTATCTATCCAATAATTAAAAATTAGTAATAATGATAATGGCTCCTTGCTGGGAATCTTGAACCTCACAAGGCAGGCAGCAGGTAGGCAGGCAAGAGGATATTTGGTGCTCTTGAAGTGGAGGGCCCAGCCCTATCACCCAGGCTTCCCAGGGCAGTAGAACCAGCCTCCCTCTCCAATGGAAAAGCAGGGCACCCATCCACTCACGCCTCCTTGTTCTTGAGAACATCTAGGAGCTGGATAATGAGTTCAGGCTTACGAAGAGTCTGGCTCCTCTCCACAATCTCCTGGAAAAGCTTCTTCCCGAAACACAGCTTCTTCCAGGGAGTCTCCAGCAGAGCATTGCTCAGCCCATAGGTACCTGAGGGGAGAAGGTGGTCCACGCTGGATGCAGGATCGACTCCCAATCACCAGTACTATGCAAGCTGTTGGGTCTTGCTATGGCCAGGCTGCCCCACATTGCAGAGGGTGGACTCAAGGGATTAGATAAGGAGTGAGTAGCAGCCTGGGAGGTGGTACAGTGGATAAATGTGGGCCTCTCGAGTTTGATCCCTAACATCTGTGTGTCAGGGGATTCTCTCTCCCTCCTTCCCTCCCTCCCTCTCATCAAATGGATCCATCTTTCTGCCTGGAAAGTGGCAGTATAGGCATAGCAATGGTCTTGCAAGTCTCAGGTCCTGGGTTTGATTCCTGGCACTGATGGTCAGCACTGTGCATAAGAATGGATGCCACCGGGAGTTGGGAAGTAGCGCAGTGGGTTAAGCGCACATGGCGCAAAGCGCAAGGACCAGCATAAGGATCCCAGTTCAGCCCCCAGTTCCCCACCTGCAGGGGAATTGCTTCACAAGTGGTGAAGCAGGTCTACAGGTGTCTATCTTTCTCTCCCCCTGTCTTCCCCTCCTCTCCCCACTTCTCTCTGTCCTATCCAACAGCAATGACAACAACAACAGCAATAATAACTACAACAATAAAAAAAAAAAGAAAAAAAGGAAAAAAAAAGAATGGATGCCACCACCCCCTCTCTCCTCTCATTAAATAACTACATAGGGCAGTGATGCACCTGGTTGAGTGCACATGTTATAGTGTGCAAGGACCCAGGTTGAAGTCCCTGGCCCCCACCTGCAGGAAGAAAGCTTCACAAGTGGTGAAGCTAGGCTGCAGGTGTCTCTCTGTCTCATTCTATCTCCTCCTCCCCTCTCAATTTTTTTCTTTTGTAAACCAGAGCACTGTTCAGCTCTGGTTTATGGTTGTTCCAGGGGATTGAACCTGGGACTTTGAAGCCTCAGACATGAGCACATCTTTGCATAACCATTATGCTATCTACCCGTGGCCCCCTCTCAATTTCTCTGTCTCTATCCAATAAATAAATTAAAAAAAAAACCACAGGGCTGGTAAAATAGCTCATATCAATAGCATACTGCTTTGCCATGTGTGCAACCCAGCCTTGAGCCCAGCCCTCACTGCACTGAAGAAAGTTTTAGTGCTGTGGTCTCTTTCACTCTCTCTTTTATGTTTCTGTACTATCTTTTTATTTATCTATTTATTGGGTAGAGACAGAATGAAATTGAGAGAAGAGAAGGAGACAAAGAGGGGGAGAGAAATTGCTTCACCATTTGTGAAGATTTCCCCCCGTAGCTTGAATCCAGTCCTTACATATAGTGGGAGCACTCAACCAGGTGTGCCACCCACAGTCCCATTCATTCTCCCCCACCTTCACTCCCTCTCTCATTTCATCTTTGTCTCAGTCTCTCTTGCTCTATCAGGAAAAGTAACCCCAGAGTTGTGAAGCCCCAGTACTAACAAAATAAAATTAATTTGATTTAAAAACTTAAGGATTAAACATCTGAAATCCAGCAAGGCAAAGTAAAGGAGTCCCTTGAGAAGAAACCACTTCCTCACTTCACGCCAGCCTCTTTTATGTTTTTTGCCTCCAGGATTATCACTAGGGCTCGGTGGTGCCAGCACTATGAAATTATTACTCCAGGCGGCCATTTTTTTCCATTTTATGTGACAGGGAGAGAGAAATTTAGAGGGGCAGAGAGACAGAGAGGGAGAGAGACAGATAGACATCTGCAGACCTGCTTCACCACTTGTGAAGTGACCCCCTTCAGGTGGGGAGGCAAGGGCTCAAACCAGGATCCTAGTGAGGATCCTTGGGCTTAGGGGTGGGGAGACAACATAATGATCATGCCAAATGACTTTCAATCCCCAGCACCATAAGCCAGAGTAGAGCAGTGCTCTGGTAGAAACAATCAGCCAAGCCTGGGAGGTGGTGCAGTGGATAAAGCTCAAGCATGAAGTCCTAGTTTAATCCCAGCATCTCATGTGACAGGGTGGTAGAACTCTGTTTTCTCTTTTCCCTCCCTTATGTTAATAAATATCATATATATATTTAGAGATACATAAAATATATCTAAATATATTTAATTTAATTTATTTATTGGATAGAGACAGAGAGAAATTGAGAGGGAAGATCGAAAGAAAGATACCAGGGCAACAAAAGGGAAAATAAATATTTTTAAAAAATTAAAGGGAGTCGGGCGGTAGCACAGCAGGTTAAGCGCACGTGGTGCAAAGCGCAAGGACCAGCATAAGGATCCCGGTTTGAGCCCCCGGCTCCCCACCTGCAGGGGAGTCCCTTCACAGGTGGTGAAGCAGGTCTGCAGGTGTCTCTCTTCCTCTCCCACTCTCTGTCTTCCCCTCCTCTCTCCACTTCTCTCTGTCCTATCTAACAACAACAATAACTAAAACAACAATAAAAAAAATAAGGGCAACAAAAGGGAAGATAAATAAATAAATATTTTTTAAAAATTTTAAAAAAGAAAAGAAAGATACCTGCAGCTCTGCTTCACCACTTGCAGATTCTCCCCGACAGGTGGGGACAGGGGCTTGAACCCAGGTCTTTTCACATTATAACATATGTGCTCAACCAAGTGTGCCATCACCCTGGTTTTTTGTTTGTTTGTTTGTTTTTGTTTTGTTTTAACCAGAGCACTCCTCACTCAGGCTTATGGTGTTGTGGGGGGACTGAAACTGGGACTTTGGAGACTCAGGCATGAGAGTCTCTTTCCATAACCATTATGCTATCTAGCCATACACCCCATTTATTTATTTATTTATTTATTTATTTATTTATTTATTTATTTAAAGTAACTTAGGTCAGGTATGTGCAGGTGCAGGGATGAAGCAACATGCTTAATTGAAAAGCATTTCTCCCAAACAATTTAACTGAAAACAAACACCATCAAGCACAGGGTCTCAAGCACTGCGAATACAGAGGGAAATGGGGACCCCAAAAGGACAAGGCTGTTTGACATTGCCTGGGGTGGACTGAGATAGATAAATATAGTAAAATCTAACTACAGCATTTATGTATTCTAAAATCAGATTTGGAAAACAAAAGGACAGAAAGCTATTGGGAACTTATCCCTCCTTTCTAAAAATATTTTTTTTTAATTATTATCTTTATTTATTGGATAGAGGCAGCCAGAAATCAAGAGGGCAGAGGGAGATAGAGACACTTGAAGCCCTGCTTTCTCACAAAGCTTTCTCCTGCAGGTGGGGGCTGTGGACTCAAACCAAGGTCCTTTCCCGCTGTAACACATGCGCTTACATGTTACATGTAACACATGTAACACCGGCCCTTTTAAAAAAAAATTTTTTTTTTTGGTATTATCTATTTATTTATTGAATAGAGACAGCCGGGAACGGGATGATATAGAAAGATCCTGGTTCAAGTCCCTGGCTCCCCATGTGCAGGAGGTCGCTTCACAGGCAGTGAAGCAGGTCAGCAGGTGTTTTTCTCTCTCCCTTTGTCTCCCCCTCTACTCTTGATTTCTTTCTGTCCTATTCAATAAAATGGAAAAGATGGCCATCAGGAGCAGTGGATTAGTAGTGACAGAACTGAGCCCCAGCGATAACCCTGGAGGCAAAAATAAAATAAAATAAAAATTAAAAAGTGAGGGAGAGAGAGAGAGAGAGAGAGAGAGAGAGAGAGAGAGAGAGAGACACAACTGCAACACTGCCTCACCACTTGAAAAGCTTTCCTCCTGCAGGTGGGGACTGGAGGCTCGAATCTGGGCCCTTGCACATTGTAATGTGCACTCAGCCAGGTGCGCTACAATCCACCTCAAAACTCATCCCTTCAAACAAAAGAGATGGGGTCGGAGCAGTGGGTTAAGCGCACATGGCGCCAAACGCAAGGGCCAGAGTAAGGATCTGGGTTCGAGTCCCCAGCTCCCCACCTGCGGGGGGGGTTTGTCCCACAAGTGGTGAAGCAGGTCTGCAGGTGTGTATCTTTCTCTCCCCCTGTCTTTCCCTCCTCTCTTGATTTCTCTCTATCCTATCTAATAAAAATGACAACAATAATAATAACCACAACAATGATAAAACAAGGGCAACAAAAGGGGAAAAAAACAGCCTCCAGGAGTAGTGGATTCGTAGTACAGGCACGGAGCCCCAGCAATAAGCCTGAAGGCAAAAAAAGAAAGAGAGAGAGAGAGAGAATAAATAGTAGGAGCCATGGTTAAATGGTTACATCATAGGAGTTAACATGCCTGATGCCTCAGTCCCTGGTGTCACCATATGCCAGGGTTGAGTTGTGTTCTAGTGTTTCTCTCTCTCTTTCTGATAAAAATAAAGGGGAAAAAAGGGAGTCGGCAGTAGCGCAGTGGATTAAATGCACATGGCGCAAAGCACAAGGACGGCCATAGGGATCCCAGTTCGAGCCCTCAGCTCCCAACCTGCAGGGGAGACGCTTCACAGGCGGAGTGAAGCAGGTCTGCAGGTGTCTTTCTCTCCCCGTCTTCCCCTTCTCTCTCCATTTCTCTCTGTACTAATCCAATGACATCAATAACAACAACAATAATTACAACAACAATAAAAAAACAAGGGAAACAAAAAAGGAAAATAAATAAATACAAAATTAAATAAAGGGAAAAATATTTAAAATAAATAAGTAGTAGGAAATTCAAGGTGCTGTTATCCAGAGACTCTCCTTCCAGCCCATAAATCCTGCTCCTGGTTTTCTAGTCCTCCTTCCCTCCACTCCGCCCATTTTCATACCCTCTCCTTAGAGAGGTATGATTTGTAGAGTGACTCCTACCTCCTTTACAAATACAGTGGCAATTAAACAAACTGCTTATTGATGCAAAAGCTGGTGTAACAATGTTTGGTTTTCAGTAGCACTGGGCTCCAGCCCTCACACAGCATCAAGGGCATCATGGGAGTGTTTCCTGCTACACCCACAAAAGCCTCTGGGTCTGCATAGAATGGTGGCTGTGTGTCTCTGTGTCGTTGCATTTTTTGAATTTTTAAAAAAATTTTTAAAAATATTTATTCATTTTCCCTTTTGTTGCCCTTATTGTTTGTTTTATTGTTGTAGTTATTGTTGTTGTTATTGATCTTGTCGTTGATGGATAGAACAGAGAGAAATGGAGAGAGGAAGGGAAGACAGAAAGGGGGAGAGAAAGACAGACACCTGCAGACCTGCTTCACCGCCTGTAAAGCGACTCCCCTGCAGGTGGGGAGCCAGGGGCTCCAACCGGGATCCTTAGGCTCCGTCCTTGCGCTTTGCACCACTTGCGCTTAACCCCACATGTGCTTAACCCACTGTGCTACCTCCCGACCCCTTTTTTTCTTTTTTATCCAGTAAGAGATAGGAAAATTGAGAGGGAAGGGGAAGATATAGGAGACAGAAAAAGAGATACCTGCAGACCTGCTTCACTGTTCGAAGCCTCCCACCTACAGGTTTCCCTTTCGATCTTTTTTTTTTTTTTAATATTTTATTTCACTTAGCATGCTGCTTTGTCATATACACAACCCAGATTCAAGTCTGGTCCCCACCTCATTGAAGGAGGTAAATATTTATTTATTAAATGAGTCGCACCTACTTCCTTCCCTTTCCTTTCCCTTTGCCAAAAGAAATTACTCTTTTCATTAAAAAAAAAATGATAGTAATACCTTATACTTTTCTTTCCTTTTTTTTTGGTTTTATGTTTCTGTTTTAACCAGAGCACTGCTCAGCTCTGGTTTATGGTGGTGCATGAAGACTGAACCTAGGACTTTGGAGTCTCAGAGATCTAAGTCTCTTTGCATAACCATTATGTTATCTCCCCAGCCCTCTTTTCTTTCTAAGAGAGACCACAGCACTAGAGCTTCCTTCAGTGAGGTGGGGGCTTGACTTGAACCTGGGTTGTGTACATGGTAAAGCAGTGCACTGAGCTATTTCATAAGGTCTATTTTAAGGGGCTTGGTAGTGGCACACCTGGTTGAGCACACATGTTACAATGAGCTAGGTCTTAGGTTCAAGCCCCTGGTCCCCACCTACGGGGGAAAGCTTCACGAGTGGTGAAGCAGGGCTAAAGGTGTCTTTCTGTCTCTCTCCTTCTCTATCTCCTCCTTCCCTCTCAATTTCTGGCTGTCTCTATCCAATAAATAAAGATAATAAAATAAATTTTAAAAAATAAGGTCTACTTTATTGATTTATTATAGACTTTTTCTTTAATGGGAGAGAGAACCAGACTATCACTCTGATACATATGATGCTGAAGATCAAACTTGGGATCTCATGCTTGAGAGTCCAACATTCTATCCAATGCCATATATATATATATATATATATAATCTCCAGGTGGCCTAAGCTGTGTGCACCTCCATCTGTGGGCTGGGTCCAGGCCACAGTGGCACAAGTTCAAAATCATAGTCCCAGAAAAGTGAAAGACAGCAGAGACACAGACCCTAAAAAGCCCAGTATTCTCCCCCTAGGCGTGGCCCCCATCCTGTTACCACCCAACAGTATAGGTGGGCTCACCTGGTTCCAAGAACAGGGGCTCAGGGTCTCCCCGGTTTCCATAGTAGCAAAACACGTCTCCCTTTGTAGTACTGCAGACAAAGGGGAGAGTGGGTCAGACTGGAGTCTCAGGCACGGGGTGTACACTGGCCCATCCCAGGCACCCCCAGTGGTGGCCAGCACAGAGACAGCTGGCAGTGAGGCTGGGGTGACTTAAGGCCTTAGTCCTTCTCAAAGGCAAGGTTGGGCCACTGAGACTCCTGCCTCCCAAGTCCTGGCATCTTTCAGGGACCAAGTGTGACTTGGGAGGACAACAGCTAAATGACCCTCCTGTCTCACCTACTGTGTTTGTATCATGCCATGAAGGCTGCCTACAGTCATGACTGGGGGGCGGGGGGGGGGGATCTGAGTTCCACAGTCGTGAGCACCAATTTCTTTCAAAGGTCATGGCCACCACTGCACAGCTCCTGTCTGAACTCCCCCAAAGAGACTGGGTGGTTAAAGGTGACAGAAACCTCCCACAAAGCACCAAAAACTGTGTTTTCCTACTACCACGTGGTGAGTGTGCACTGAAAAAAATAGCTATTGCGGGGTTGGCAAAGTAGCTCACTTGGATAGTACATTGCTTTGCCATATCTGTGTCCCAGGCTCAAGCCCAGTTCTGCCACACTGAAGAATCTTTGATGTTATGGTGGCTTGCGGTATCTGTATCTCTCTCTCTCTCTCTGCCACTCTGTCTTTATTAAAAAAAAAAAAAAAAAAAGCTGCAAATGCACCCACTCCTAAGCATCATAGCCTCCCTCCCTTCCTTTCTTATTTATTTATTGCACATAGACATTAAGAAATCATGGGGTTGGTGGTGGTAGGTAGCATAATGGTTATGTAAAGGTACTCTCATGCCAGAGGCTTCAAAGTCCCAAGTTCAATCCTCCACACCACCATAAGCCAGAGCTGAACAGTGAGTGCTCTGGTAAAATAAACAAATATATAAATAAATAAATGAAAGAAAAAGAGAGACAGAGAAAAATCGAGAGGGAAGGAAGAAAATGGAGAGGGGGAGGGAGAGAGTGAGAGAGGAAGAAAGAGAGAGAGAGAGAGACAGACAGACAGCCACAGGCCTACATCCACCACTTTACCACTTGTGAAGCTTTATCCCTGCAGATGGGGATCTGGGGCTTGAACCTGGGTCCTTGTTACTGAGCACTTAACCAGGTTTGCCACCATCTGGCTCTTCTTTTTTTTTTTTTTTAATATTCCTTTTGTTGCCCTTGTTGTTTTTTTATTGTTGTGGTTATTGTTGCTGTTTCTGACGGTCATTGCTGGACAGGACAGAGAAAAATGGAGAGAGAAGGGGAAGACAGAGAGGAGGAGAGAAAGATAGACACCTGCAGACCTGCTTCACGGCTTGTGAAGCGACTCCCCTACAGGTGGGGAGCCAGGGGCTCGAACTGGGATCCTTATGCCGGTCCTTGCACTTTGCGCCACGTGCATTTAACCCGCTGTGCTACCGCCCGATTCCCCCTTCTACATTCTTATAGAGAAACACAGGAGGTGGTGGCGCACCTGGTTGGGCGCACATGTTACAAACAATGCTCAAGGATCTCAGTTTGAACCTCTGGTCCCCACCTGCAGTGGGAAAGCTTTGCAAGTGAAGCAGTGTTGCAGGTGTCTCTCTTCCTATCTTCCCCTTTCTTCTCAATTTCTGGCTGTCTGTATCCAATAAAGAGAGAGAGGGAGAGGGAGAAAAAGAAAGAAGCAAAGGAGAGAATGGAAGAGACCACAGCACAAAAACTTCCTTCCATCCAGTAGGGGCTGGGTTTGAACCTGGGTTGTTCACATGGCAAAGCAGCCCATTATTCAAGCAAGCTATTTTTTTTAATTTCTAAATAATAATAGGTTATAAGATTTTAAGATTACAGTGTATAGTTCATACCACACCCACCACCATAGTTCTGTATCCCAATCCAGCCATCACCCAAAGATCACTTCCACAGTTTTAACAAGTCCTAGAAATAGTTTACTTGCTTTCTGTTTTTTTTTTACAACTTCATCTAAATCATATCTTTAGATTCCAAGATTCCACATATGAGTGAAACCA
Organism: Erinaceus europaeus; assembly: GCF_950295315.1. NCBI lineage: Eukaryota > Metazoa > Chordata > Mammalia > Eulipotyphla > Erinaceidae > Erinaceus > Erinaceus europaeus. The sequence continues at coordinate 110,189,067 of NC_080162.1, forward strand.
TCTGGTAGTTGTCTTTTTAAAAAAATATTTATTTATTTATTTATTATTATTATTATTTTTTCCTCCTCCAGGGTTATTGCTGGGCTCGGTGCCTGCATCATGAATCCACCGCTCATGGAGGCCATTTTTTTTTTCCCCTTTTGTTGCCCTTGTTGTAGCTTCGTTGTGGTTATTATTATTATTGCCCTTGTTGACGCAATTCGTTGTTGGATAGGACAGAAAGAAATGGAGAGAGGAGGGGAAGACAGAGAAGGGGAGAGAAACATAGACACCTGCAGACCTGCTTCACCGCCTGTGAAGCGACTCCCCTGCAGGTGGGGAGCCGGGGGCTCGAACCGGGATCCTTACGCCGTCCCTGCGCTTTGCGCCACATGCGCTTAACCCACTGTGCCACCGCCCGACCCCCAAATATTTATTTATTTATTTATTCCTTTTTGACGCCCTAGTTTTTTATTGTTGTAGTTATTATTGTTATTGATGTCATTATTGTTGGATAGGGCAGAGAGAAATGGAGAGAGGAGGGGAAGACAGAGATGGGGAGAGAAAGACAGACACACGCAGACCTGCTTCACCGCCTGTGAAGCGACTCCCCTGCAGGTGGGGAGCTGGGGGCTTGAACTGGGATCCTGATGCCGGTCCCTGCGCTTTGCGCCACGTGCGCTTAACCCCCGCTGCGCTACCACTCAACTCCAGGTAGTTGTCTTTCATCCCTTCATCAAGTGAGCTTTCACCAGCCCCATCGTCAGTCTTTCTGCTAAATCTCCAGATGTCTTTCTTTTTTTTTTTCTCAACAGAGCACTACTCTACTACTCTTCTATGGCTTACAGGGGTACAGAGAATTAGACCTTTGATCTTGGGACTCCAGAACCTCAGGCATGAGTCTCTTTGCAAAACCATTATGCTATCTACCTCCATTCAATCTCCAGATGTCTTTCTGCAGACTAAAGACTCCCCATGGGGCTTGGTGGTGGCACACTAGGGCTATTGGTGGGGCTCGGTGCCTGCACCAGGTAGGATATGAATAAAGATGTTGATAATATTGAAAGTGACATGGGGTAGGGCAATGGATAAAGCATTAGACTCTTAAGCATGAGGTCCTGAGTTTGATCCCCAACATTGGTTATCTCTCTCATTGATGAATAAATACATTTAGAAAAACTGAAAGTGAGGGTTGGGTGCAGGTGGCGGTGCACCTGGCTGAGTGCATATTACAGTGCACAAGGACACCAGTTCAAGCCCTTGGTCTCCTGCAAGGGGAAAGTTTCATACGTGGTGAAGCAGTGTTGCAGGTGTCTCCATGGTGGTGGCTCAGCAGCGCCTTACAACCACAGGGGGGCAGAGGCTCAGGTTCCTTCCAGTCTGTAGCATCTCTGACCAGTGAGGTGACCCTCAAAACCCGGGGCTACTCTACCACAGCTGTGGGGAACCGATATGGGAGGGGGGTAGGGGAAGGGAATGCTAGAAGCGTGGCTACTGCAGTCACACCCATGGGTCAGCAGTCCTCACTCTGCTTCATGAGTCCCCACAATAGTGGGCCTGGGAAGGTTTAGGACCTTAAGATACTCCTGGGCCTAGAGTTGGGTGGTAGCACAGCAGGTTAAGCACGCGTGACACAAAGCACAAGGACTGGCTTAAGGATCCCGGTTCGAGCCCCCAGCTCCTCACCTGCAGGGGAGTCGCTTCACAGGCGGTGAAGCAGGTCTGCAGGTGTCTATCTTTCTCTCCCCCTCTGTCTTCCCCTCCTGTCTCCATTTCTCTCTGTCCTATCCAACAACAACATCAATAATAACTACAACAAGAAAACAACAAGGGCAACAAAAGGGAATAAGTAAATATTAAAAAAAAAAAAAAAAAGATACTCCTGGGCCCAGCAGGAACAATGTCACCCACAGTGCCATGGGGGGAGTGAGGCAGGAGTCCTGAATTCAGCCACACCTGTGGTTCAGGCTTGTGGACTTCACCCCCACCCCCACCCTCTACAGACCTACCTCAGGTCAGCTGCAATGAGGTTGAACCCATTGTAGAGGTGGCCCTCCGTGGAGACTTTCTTCAGGTAGGACATGCTGTCCATTTCAGTGGTCAGGAATTGGGTCACGAGTTTACCTGTGTGCAGGGGATAGACACCTATGACCAGATGACAGGGCTGGGCTCCTCTCCGAGGAGGCTGATGTGGGCATCCCCATGGGCTGACCCCCACCCATGCTGGCCCCACCTCATGGACCTGGCAGCCAAGGAGGCTGGCACCAAGAACTGGCTTTTAATCCCCATAATGATCCTGAGTCCAAACTCGCAGAGATAAATAGGAAAGCTTCCACTGGAGGGAATGGGATATGGAACTCTGGTGGTGAGAAATGTGTGGAATTTTACCCCTCTTACCCTATGGCTTTGTTGATATTTTCTATTTATTTTATAAATAAATTTAATTAAAAAAATAATCCTCCATGAAGGATGATAAATGACATAGTGGGGGTTGTATTGTTAAATGGGAAACTGGGGAATGTTATGCATGTACAAACTATTGTATTTACTGTTGAATGTAAAACATTAATTCCCCAATAAAGAAATTTTAAAAAATAATAATAATAATCCTCCTGCGTCCCAGGAGATGGCATAATGGATAAAGCACTGGACTCTGAAGCATTGGGGTCCTGAGCCTGATCCCTTGCACTGTGCCAAAGTGATACTCTGGTGCTCTCTCTCATAAATAAATATATATATATATTAAATGTATTGGGGGAACGGGTTCAAGCTCCCAGCTCCCCACCTGCGGGGGGTCACCTCACAAGTGGTGAAGCAGGTCTGCAGGTGTCTATCTTTCTCTCCTCCTGTCTTCACGTTCTCTCTCAGTTTTTTTCTGTTCTATCCAACAACAACAACAGCAGCAGCAATAACAACAACAAGGGCAATAAAATGGGGGAAAAAATGGCCTCCAGGAGCAGTGGATTCGTAATGTAGGCACCAAGACCCAGAGATAACCCTGGAAGCAAAAAAAAAAAAAAAAAGTATTGTGGTCTGGGAAGTAGTGCAGTAGATAAAGTGCTGGATTCTCAATCATGAAATCTCAAGCTCAATCCTCAGTACCAGAAGTGACAAGAGTGATGCTCTGGTTCTTCTTGCTCCTCTTTCCACCCTCACTCCTCCTCCTCTATCTCTTTCTCTCTCTCAGTAATGAACGAATAGTTTTTGTTTTTTAATGTAACCTCCAGGGTCCAGGGAAATGCACAGTGGTTTATGCAATAGACTTTCATGCCTAAGAGTCTGAGGTCCCAGGTTCAATAGTTAGCACTACCATAAGCCAGAACTGAGTGCTGGGGTGGGGCTGGGGAGGGGGAGCAGGGCTGGGGAGACAGCAGAGTGCTTATGCAAGACTTTCAGGCCTGAGTCTTCAAGGCTCAAGGTTCAATCCCCACCTGGAAGCCAGAGCTGAGCAGCGCTCTGGTTTAAAAATAAAAATAAACTGTATCCTCCATTACACCTGTATATGGAAGACCAGCATGATATAGAAAAAAAAAATCTTCAGTATGTCCACAGAGCTGTCCTCCTGGGGGACAATGGCACAAGAATTAGGCGTGGAAGGTACACCCTGAGTCGGGCCAGGCTGTCAGTGTGGAGGTGGCCCCCAAAGTGACGCTGCCTGGATATACATTATAGGGTGGTAGAGGGGAGCCCTGACCAGTCCTCCCCACCCTATAGTACCTCTGCCCTGGGCGTGCTGGTCCTGATATGGCTGAAGATAGTTGGTGAGCACTGCAAGCTTTCCTCGAGTGGTGATGCCCAGCCATGTGCCCCCTTCCTTGCCTTCCTCCATGTCGAGCCCTGCAGGAGATGATGCGGTCACCAGTAATGTCCATCATGGTGCATGCCAACCCCTTTCTGCCCTGCTCATCCCAGGAGCACTGGCTGTGCAACAGGGATGTGACCTCCACAGAGGCAGGTTGGGGGGCATGGAGGTGGGCAAGGTGCCTCTAGAATCCAGAGAATGAGAAAGAAACCCCCCAAGGGTGGGGGAGGCAGTGGCACACCTGGTTAAGTGTACTTAGTACGAAGCACAAGGACCCATGCAAGGATCAGGTTTGAACCCCTAGCTCCCTACCTACAGGGAGGATGCTTCATGCTGCAGATGTCTGTCTTTCTCCCTCCCTCTCTATCTCTCCTTCCTCTCTCAATTTCTCTGTCCTATCCAATACAATGGAAAAAGTGGCCACTAGGAGTGGTGGATTCCTAGTGCCAGCCAGCACTGAGCCCCAGTGATAACCCTGGAGACAAAAAAAAGAAAACAAACAAACAAAAAACCAAGCTTCAGGATGACATCTATGAACATAAGGAGCCCCCTGAAATGGTGTAGTCATGCATCCTTGCCCTTGGGGCAGCACTGGGCTGTCAGGGTTTGAGAACCATGCCAGGACCCAAGCTTACACCCTGGACCAAGGCAGGGGCTCTGGTACTTCACCCCCTGCCCCAGCAGGGCATGTGAACCCTTTGGGTGGGGGTATCACCATGGAGCTGGTGCACCAACTGGCTCACTGCTCTTTCTCTACACTAAGCCATGGCACAGCTAGAGGTCCAGGTGCCACAGGTCCCTACCACAGGGATCAAAGAGCCCTCAAAGTCACAGAAGAGCATCTGCCCAGAGGGTCATGTTACATGAAGATTAGGTTAAAGGGGAGGGGCCAGGTGGTGGCATATCTGGTACATTACACATGCTACCATGTGCAAAGAGCCAGGTTCAAGTCCCCAGTCCCCACCTGCAAGGGGAAGCTTCTTGAGTAGTGAAGCAGTGATGTAGGTGTCTCTCTCTCTCTCTCTCTCTTCCCTCTCCACCCACCTTCCCTCTCAATTACTGTCTCTATCCTTCCCCCCCCAATAAAAGAAAAGAAAAAGAAAAACATTAGGCTCAAGTGACAAAGTCATCTAATTTTACTTTTACAACAATAAATTATGGCATTGGGGGCATACCTGATGCTATAGTGTGGAAGGACCTGGATTCAATCCCTGGTCCCCATCTGCAGGGGGAAAGCTTCATGAGTGGTGAAGCAGGGCTGCAGGTATCATTCTGACTCTCTCACTCTATCTCCCTCTCCCCTCTCAATTTCTCTGTCTCTATTCAATAAAAAATATAGTAACTTAAAAATAAATGAGTAAATTGTGGAATTAAAATAAATAAAAATATGGAGATTGGGTGGTGGGAAAAAAAATTAAAAAAATTTTAAAAAAAAGAAAGAAAAGATTTGGGAGAATATAGATCCAAGAAGGATGTTATGCATGTACAGACTATTGTATTTACTGTTGAATGTAAAACATTAATTCCCCAATAAAGAAATTTAAAAAAATAAATAAAAGATATAAATACCAAAAAGAATGAAGTTAAACTTTTTTTTTTTGCCTCTAGGGGCTCAGTGTCGGCACTATGAATCCACTGCTCCTGGAGGCCATCTTTTTTCTATTGTTGTTGTTGCTGTTATTATTGTAGTTGTTGGATAGGAAAGAGAGAGGAGGAGGAAGATAGAGGGGGAGAGAAAGATAGACACCAGCAGAACTGCTTCACTGCCTCTGAAGCATCCCCCCTGCAGGCAAGGAGCTGGGGCATAAACCGGGATCTTTGTACCAGTCCTTGCTCTTTGCACTATGTATGCCTAATCTGGGTGAACTAAACTTTTTATGTGCAGACAATAGGACTGTACCTGAAGAAAACCCAAAAGGAATCTAACAACAAAATAATAATAATGATAATAGAACTAGTATGTACAAGTTAACAAGAGCTGGGAAATAAATATTTAAATATGCCATTTGCAATAACATTAAATAATAAATTAGAATACTTAGGAAAACATTAAAGGGAAAACGTGCAATACCTAAAGATTCAACCACAGAGCACTTCTGAGATAAGCAAAGCAAATTGAATTAAATGACAGATATGTCCCAGTGCTCTTAAAGTTTTATTTATTTAATCATTTATTATATATATATTTCTTTTTTTTAACCAGAGCACTGCTCAGCTCTAGCTTATGGTGGTGTGAAGAATTGAACCTCTGACCTCGGAGCCCGAGGCATTAGAGTCTGTTTGCACAATGTCATAGTGCTATTATTTCCACCCTTTATTCATTTATTTATTTATAATGGGAGACAGCAAGAAAATAATAAATAAATAAACTGTGTTCAGGGGTCTAGAAATAGCTCCTCCAGTGGACTGTGCACCTTACTAAGCATGAGGCCAGGGTGTCATAGCACCACACAGAAGCACTATGGATGGCACTGGGGAAGCTCCATGGATGGTGGAGCAGTGCTGGGATGTTTCTCCTCTCTCTCTCTCTTCCTCTCTGCTTTGTCTAATAAAATGATTTAAGACACAGGCCCAGGCAATGGAGGGTACACTCAGAAATGTTGCACATGTGTGCATCCCCAAGCCCCAAATTAAAAAAAGAGAGAAAGAATGCCGATGTAAGCACACAGGCACACCCTGTGCAGACAGGGCACCTCTGATGCTTCAGTCATCCAGGGTGAACTTGCACTTCACACAGTCCAAGCACACACCCACAGCCAAGGGTGACTCCAAATTAGATCAATACAACCATTAGATCACACCTCCTCCCCCTCCCCCTCCTCCTCTTTCTTCCCTCTTTCCCTCTCTTTTAAATAGAGAGAGAGAGATGCAGAGGCAAAGAAAGAATAAAAGAGACCAGTACATGGAAGCTTCCTTCAATGTGGTGGGGGCCAGGCTCAAAGCTGAGCTGCTCACAAGGTAAAGAAGCGTACTATGCAAGTGAGGTATTTCACCAGCTGCAAGATTCTTCTTCCAAGGATCCAGAGCTCTGGAAATCATATGGATGGTGCCAAGGGACAGTCTCAAGGCTGGGAACCCCATTTCCAGCTCTGGAGCCCGGCACACAAACATTATCCGCACCCTCCTAGAGCCATTTGGCATCGACACCTGCGAATACAGCACAGGCACCAGCATTTGTGGGCTGGAGCACTCAAGCCTGTAAAAGACACTTACCACTGAGGATCTCCTTGTTTTCCCCCCACCAGTCGGCTTCCTTGGTTGGTCTGTGGTAGTATTCATCCCTGTTGGCTGCCAGGATAAGTCTGAAGGGGGGAAAAAAAAAGATGGCTTAAAGTCTTGGATGAAACAGAGAAATCACATTGCTTTCCCTCTAGTTAATAGTGAAAATGTGCCTTAGTAGCAGTGCAGACCTGACAAGATAGGAACCTGCATAGGACAAAGGAGATAGGATTCTGGGAAGGGATAGGGAGGAGGGGTTTGGCTCTGTGGCCAGGACCGTGCCCTGATGCTGAGGATAAAGCAGGCTGAAGCAGGGACACAAGCGAGTGGTAGTGCAACGGATTAAGCACACGTGGCACAAAGCACAAGGACCAGCACAAGGATCCCTGTTGAAGCCCCTGGCTCCCCACTTGCAGAGGAGTCGCTTCACAGGCGGTGAAGCAGGTCTGCAGGTGTCTATCTTTCTCTCCCCCTGTCTTCCCCTCCTCTCTCGATTTCTCTGTCTTATCCAACAACAATGACAATAATAATAACAACACTTCTTCTTCTAGCGTTTGCCCTTCTTCCGTAGCCAGTCAACAGCATCAGGTTGAGCCTGATGTAAAGTTTCGAGACCTCCTTTGAATCTGGAGAGGTGGCAGTCGTTGACTATGTGGGTCATAGTCTGTCTGTAGCTGCAGGGGCAGTTCAGGTCGTCTCTGGCTCCCCAGCGATGGAACATAGTGGCGCACCGGCCATGGCCTGTTCGATAGCGATTGAGGAGGGCCCAATCATAACGTGCTAGGTCAAAACCGGGTTGACGCTTGCAGGGGTCTGTGATGAGGTGTTTGTTCTTTACCTCAGCTGACTGCCAACTCTGTTTCCAAGAGTCTGGAACAGAGAAGATCAGTGTAGGCGTAGGAGACCAGATTGGATGACGAGACGTCAAGCGTTGAACAGGGTGGGCGAAGATATCGCGTATATTGGCAGGTCCAGTCAAGTGTAGACATGGGAAATGAACTTGGATGATGCCGCATCCCGACGAATATCTGGCGGGGCGATGTTGCTAAGAACTGGCAGCCATGGAATCGAGGTGGAACGGATGGTTCCAGAAATTATCCTCATGGAGGAATATGATTTGGAATCGATCAAGTGGACATGGGGGCTACGGAACCATACTGGGGCACAGTATTCTGCAGTGGAATAGCATAATGCCAGAGATGATGATCGTAGTGTGGAAGCGCTCACGCCCCATGAGGAGCTGGCCAGTCTTGCGATGATGTTATTCCTCGCGCCCACCTTTGCTGCAGTTTTTATGAGATGTTTGTGAAATGACAGGGTGAGATCGAGAGTAACGCCAAGATAGACTGGCTGGGCTTCGTGCCGGATTCTCGTATTGTCAAGCTGCACATTAAGCTCACGCGAGGCCAAGGCATGGTGTAGATGGAAAACAGATGATACCGTTTTTGCAGTGCTAGGGATTAGTCGCCATTTTTTACAGTAATCAGATATCAGAGACATGTGAGTGTTTCCTCGAGGATGTCAAACTTGGATGCCTGAGTTGCACAGCAGATGTCATCGGCGTAGATGGACTTCCTTGAAGAAGTTTCTGAAAGGTAATTGATGTAAATATTAAATAGCGTAGGAGCCAGAACAGAGCCCTGGGGGAGGCCACTTGAGACAAGTCTCCATCTGCTAGACTTGCCACCCAGATGCACCCGGAATCTTCTGTTTTGGAGAAGAAACGATATAGTGTTGGCCACCCATGGAGGCAGGCATCTTGAGATCTTGACTAGGAGACCACGGTGCCAGACCGTGTCATAGGCTGCTGTGAGATCAACAAAGACAGCACCCGTCTTTAAATTCTTCTGGAATCCATTTTCAATGTAAGTTGAGAGGGCCAGGACTTGTTCGCAGGTAGATCTTCCTGGGCGGAAACCAGCTTGGGCAGGTGATAGGAATTTCTCTGTAAGAGGAGAAAGGAGTTTGTAACACACGGAGAGGAGAGAAATTGGTCTATAGCTGGCGGCCAGTGTTGGGTCTTTCTTTGGTTTCAAAACCGCTATTATCTTCGCACGACGCCAAATTTTGGGCATAGATTTGGATTCCAAGATGTGGGACAGGAATGTAGTGAGCCACTTCTTTGCCGCAGGGCCCAGGTTAAGAATGAGTTCTGGGGTGATGTTACCATAGCCAGCAGCCGTTCCCGGTTTAACCCTCTTCAAAGCGTCTTCCAGTTCAGACAGTGTAAAGGGAGAGAGTTTTGGAGATGGACAAGATAAACGGAAGTGGGATGACCACTCATGGGAAATTTCTCTTTTCCAGACTGGGTCGATCTTAGCACATCCAACTTGAGTTAGGTGACTGGCCACTGAGTTTGGAGATACGGGAGGATGGGAGACGGGAGGGGGTTGGCTACAGGCACCCAGTCTGTGAAGAAGCTTCCAGGCCTTCCTACTTGAGTGGGTGAAGTTCAGACTTTCCGTGAGTTGTTGCCAATGGGCTTGTCGTGCTGCATCCAGGGAGGCAATGAGATGGTCGGCCACATCTGGGTCGCCCGACTCATCATACTGCTTTAGTAGTTGCTCGCATTCAGCATCAAGACAAGGCGTATAGTTAGCACGTTTCCCACGAGGAATGGCTTGGGAAGCTGCTTTGAAGATGGCTTGGCGGAAGCGCCTGTAGGAATCTTCAGAGGGGATAGAGTTAATTGGAATTGCAGGAATAGATTTGTTGGTAAGATCACTGAACAGACGCCAGTTTGCTTTCCGAAAGTTCCATCTTAGTTTCTCCGAGCACAGAATCAGTGGGAGCTGGAGACCAATGTGTAACAACACTGATAAACAACAAGGGCAACAAAAAGGAAAAAATGGCCTCCAGGAGCAGTGGATTCGTAGTGCAGGCACTGAGCCCCAGCAATAATCCTGGAGGCAAAAAAAAAAAAAAAAAAAAACAGGCTGAAGCCCTGTAAAGATGTGTCCACATCACTCAAGGCTAAGGAGGTTCCCCTAGCCTCCACTGGACAGCTTCTGCCTGCCTGCCCTCCACATCCTGATCTGCGGGCAGCAAAGTATTAAGCAGCTAGCACTGAGCATGTCACAGGCATCCAGGCTGAAATGGGAGTGAGTCCTTCCTGTCCACCTGTCCTTTCCCCTGAAGAGCTGCCTAGCAATTGTGAGCTTGAAAAGGTGAGCTGCATATGAGCATAATGGTTATGCAAAAAGACTTTGCTTTATGTCTGAAGTTCCAGAGTCCCAGGTTCAATCCCCCACACCACAAGCCAGAGGTAAGCAGTGCTCTCGGGGGAAAAAAATGGTTTTTTAAAATTTCTTATTGATATTTTTGCTTCCAAGGTTATTGCTGGGGCTTGGTGCTGGCACTATGAATCCTGCTCCTGGTAGCTATTTTTTCTATTTTATTGGATAGAGACAGAGAGAAATTGAGAGAGGAGAAAGGGAGAGAGGTGCTCTGGGAGATGGAGCAGTGGATAAAGTATTACTCTCAAGTATGAGGTCCTAAATTTAATCCCCGGCAGCACATATACCAGAGTGATGTCTGGTTCTTTCTCTCACTCTCCTATCTTTCTCATAAATAAAATACAATAAAATAAAATAGGAAGAGAGAAAGACACCTGTAGACATGCTTCACCACTTGCAAAGCTTTCCCCTGCAGGTGGGAACCAGGGGCTTGAACCCAGGTCCTTGAACACTGTAACATATGCATTCAATTAGATGTGCTACCATTCAGCCTCCATTTTTTTTCTGTTTTATTTGATAGGATTGAGAGAAACTGGGGGGGGGGATACAAAGACACCTGTAGACCTGCTTCACTGCTCATGAAGCAAACTCCCTGCAGATGGGGAGTTGGGGCTTGAACCCTGGTCCTTACATGTTGTAATGTGCAGGTGAGCCACCACTTGCCTACTCTCTTCTTCCCTTCTTTAACCAGGGTTAATGCTAGGGCTCAGTACCTATATGGCCCCACCATTCCTGGAGGTCATTTCTCTTCCTCTCTCCTTCTCTCCCTCTCTCTCTTGCTTCCATGGTTATTTGTTGGGGCTCAATGCCTGCACTATGAATCCACTGCTCCTGGCATCCTTTTTTCCCCATTTTGTTGCCCTTGTTGTTGTTGCCATTGATGTTGTTGTTAGATATCACAGAGAGAAATCAAGAGAGGAGGGGAAGACAGAGAGGAGAGAAAGATAGATACCTGCAGATCTGCTTCATAGCTTGTGAAGTAACATCCCTGCAGATGGGGAACCGGGGGCTAGAACCAGGATCCTTACACCAGTCCTTGAGCTTTGTGCCACCATGAGCATTTAACTCACTGCACTACCGCCTGACCTCCTCTTTCTTTCTTTTTATGTTGGACAGAAGGCAAAAGACAAGAGTTACAGGAGAGACACAAAGAAAGAGAGCACCTTTTAAAGCTTCTTCCCCTACCACTACAGAGAGCAACCAGAGGCTTGAACCCTGATGCTCATGCATGGAAACATGTGCACTGTACCAAGTGAGCGACCACCCACCTCACCCGCTGACTGATTCTTACATAAATTACAGAAAAGGAAAAGCTGACTGAGCAGAGTCTTCTGCACTAAGATCTTAGCCTATTTTTAAACTAGAAGATATCACATGTGTTTGTTAATAACTAGGAGCATTACTTGCTGGGTTATTTCTGTCTCAGGAATTGCTACTTAGCTGAATCGCTTGTGGTTTGCTGGGGATCTCATTAAACACACGGCTTCAATCAGTGGGCATAGTGAGCTCTCATACTGGGTCCCGTGGGAGAGGCAGATTCCTTCTCCCACCACCTCTGGGCAATGCAACACCAGTAACTGTTCAAATGCACCACAGACGCAGATGTAGGGCACATGTCCACCGGTCAGGGACACCGAGGACGCCAGATTGGCCACAGCTTTTATTCAAGTGATAAAAGCCACTCACCATTCCCAAGATGGAGGGGCACTTCTGCTCTGGCTGCTGAGGGCGAGTCTGTACCAAAGTAGGGGGGTGTCTGCACACTGTGGGGGGAGTCTGGGGGTTGGCAGCAGGCACATAGGCCAGGAGGCATTGGTGCTTCAACTGTGCTTAATGTGAAAATACTTATTTATTTATTTATTCCCTTTTGTTGCCCTTGTTATTTTATTGTTGTAGTTATTATTGTTATTATTGATGTGGTCATTGTTGGATAGGACAGAGAGAAATGGAGAGGGGGGGAAGACAGAGAGGGGGAGAGAAAGACAGACACCTGCAGACCTGCTTCACTGCCTGTGAAGCGACTCCCCTGCAGGTGGGGAGCCGGGGGCTTGAACCGGGATCCTTACACGGGTCCTTGCACTTTGTGCCATCTGTGCTTAACCCACTGTGCTACCGCCCAACTCCATGGAAGTACTTCTGTACCTGATCCAGCCCACCCTTCTCATGCTCCAGAATTCTCTAAAGAGGGGAAGACAGGGGAAAGGGGGTGGCACACCAGGTTATGTGCTCATATTACAATGTGCTGAGACCCATGTTCAAGCCCCTGGTCCCCACCTGCAGAGGGAAAGCTTCATGAGTGAAGCAAGGGCCACAGGTATCTCTCTGTCTCCCTTTCTAACTCCCCTCTCAATTTCTCTCTGTCTCTATCTAACAATAAATAAAGGGAAAAAAAATTTTTAAAGGGGAGGGTCGAGTGGTAGCAGAGTGGGTTAAGTGCACATGGCACAAAGTTCAAGGACTGTGTAAAGATCCCGGTTCGAGCCCTGGCTCCCCACCTGCAGGGGGTTGCCTCACAAGTGGTGAAGTAGATCTGCAGGTGTCTATCTTTCTCCCTCTCTCTTCCCCTCCTCTCTCGATTTCTGTCTTATCCAACAACAATACAGAAATGACCTGGGGGTCGGGTGGTAATGCAGCAGTTAAGTGCACGTGGCGCAAAGCACAAGGACCGGTGTAAGGATCCCAGTTCGAGCCCCCGGCTCCCCACCTGCAGGGGAGTCACTTCACAGGCGGTGAAGCAGGTCTGCAGGTGTCTATCTTTCTCTCCCCCTCTCCATTTCTCTCTGTCCTATCCAACAATGAACAACATCATCAACAATAACCACAACAAGGCTACAACAAGGGCAACAAAAGGGGGAAAAAAAAAAAAAGGCCTCCAGGAGCAGTGGTGGATTCATGGTGCAGGCACCGAGCCCCAGCAATAACCCTGGAGGCACAAAAAGGAGGAAGCCTGAAGGCAGGATAAGGGCCCATGCCCCGTTGACCCAGATGGCTCCTGGCAGGAGTGGCTAGACAGGCACTATCACATTGAATGCTCACCACCCTAAGTCTGCACCCAACCTCCTGCTCCTCCTCCTGTTCCAGGTACTGAGAAACCCCCCTCCAGTCTGACAGGTCCAGCCCAGGCTGAGCAAGCTTCTCCTCCCTGGCCTTGCTTCAGCAGTGCTCCAGAAGTCTTTCTTTCTCCTCCCATCTGATTTTCCATCACATGTGTGCTGAAATGCAGCCTGTCACTCTCAGCAGGCAGCTTCAGAGCTGACACAAGCTGGTCCTCCCAAGTGATGGGGCAACCCCATGCATACTCAGTCAAGCACTCAGTAACAGCAGCCTAGTCTTCAGTTCAGGACTTTGGGAAATAATCTGCAAGTAATACAATACAGAGGCCAATTTGAGTCACAACCCACCAGGAGAAATCGAAAGACAGACAGGTCCTGGCAATAAGGCAAGAGAGATACCCTCCTCTCTGCAGGAGGTTTGGAGGGAACAGCATAGCAAGTGTCAGAGTCAGGAGTGGACTAGGTGAATGTAGATCCTTGTTTGAGAAAACCTCACCCAGGTGGGAGACAGTCGTTTGGCAGGTAGATAGTTGCTGAAATGAACAAAGACAGTTCATGTGAAAACTCAGTAGTCGGGGACCCGGTGGTAGTGCAGGGGTTAAGCACATGCAACGCAAAGCGCAAAGACCAGCCGGAAGAATCCCAGCTCAAGCCCTGGCTCCCCACCTGCAGGGGGGTTGTTTCACATGCGGTGAAGCAGGCCTGCAGGTGTTTATCTTTATTCCCCCCTCTCTATCTCCCCCCCTCCATTTCTCCCTGTCCTATCCAACAACAACGACAGCAACAACAATAATAACAACAACAATAAACAAGGGTAACAAAAGGGAAAAAATGGCCTCCAAGAGCAGTGGATTTGTAATGCAGGCACTGAGCCCCAGCAATAACCCTGGAGGCAAAAAAAAAACTCATTAGTCAAGGAGTAGACTGTGTCAGTTGTCCATTTACTGCAACTCCCAAACATGCTCTTCATTGTGGCAATGGACTTGAATTTTGCCACTGGAAGCATGTTGTTCCATAAGTCAGCAGAGGGCGCTTGAGAGGCATCTTTTCCGAGCATTCTCAGGAAGGAAAATCCACCAAAGTGCCTAATGGTAGCCAGCTCCTGCAGGGCATGAGGCCCCCCTAGTGTGCCCGCAGCAGTCATCTGCACCCAGTGTCCTCTTTTCTTTCTTTCTTTCTTTCTTTCTTTCTTTCTTTCTTTCTTTCTTTCTTTCTTTCTTTCTTTCTTTCTTTCTTTCTTATTTTTTTAAAGATGTTTTTAAATATTAGGATCCAGGTTCAAACCCCTGCTCCCCACCTGCAGGGGAAAATCTTTGCAAGTGGTGAAGCAGAGCTGCAGGTGTCTCTCTCTGGTGGAGGATTGAACCTGGGACCTTGGAGCCTCAGGCATGAGAATCTCTTTGCATAACTACTGTGCAAGCCCTCCCCACCCAAACACTCCCTCTTTTTCTTTTTTAAGTTATGTAGCACAGGAGAATGACTCTGACATCCCAGGGCCAGTTTTTTTTTGTTTGTTTGTTTTTGTTTTTGTTTTTATCATTACTAGGGAATTAATGATTTACAAGACAGTTGCTGTCACATGGTGCACTTTCCTGGTCCAGTCCTCTGCAGGAAGGAGACACTGGACAATTCTTAATCCCCATTTTCTTTTTCACCAGAGAACTGTTCAGCTCTGGCTTATCATGGTACAGAGGCTTGAACCTGAGATTCAAGAGCCTCAGGCATGAGAGTCCCTTTGCATAAGTATTATGCTATCTATCCCCACTAATCCCCATTTTCTAGGTTGGAATAAGTTATTTATTTTTCTTTATTGGGGGGAATTAATCATCTACAGTAGACAGTATAATATAGTAGTTGGCACATGTGTAACATTTCTCACTTCTCCTCATAACACTCTAACCCTCCTCTGCCATCATGTTCCAGGATTTGAACACTCCTCCGTGCCCTGCCCCCATCCCAGGGTCCTTTACTTCAGTGCAATACAACAAATCCAGTCCAAGTTCTGCTTTGTGTTTTCCCTTCTGTTCTTATTTTTTCAGCTTCTGTCTGAGTGAGATCATCCCATATTCATTCTTCTCCTTCTGGCTTATTTACTGAACATGATTCGCTCAAGCTCCATCCAAGATGAGGTGAAGAAGTTGAATTCATCATTTTTAATAGCTGAGTAGTATTCCATTGTATATATACCACATAATGGAATATTATATATTGCACTGTATATATAACATTTACTCAGTCACTCATCTGTTGTTGCGCAGAATGAGTTAATTAAGACAGTGATGGACAGCAAAATATTAAATAGTGGATAGTGGAGTAGCCTCCCCCCACCCCAAACAAACACCTGAAAATAAAATGTTTTTATTTAAGAATGAGAAGCAGGAGGGGGATAGCATAATGGTTATGCAAACAGCCATTTTTTTTTTTCTTTATACCAGAGCACTGCTCAGCTCTGGTTTATGGTGGTGTGGGGGATTGAACCTGGGACTTTGGAGCCTCAGGCATAAGAGTGTCTTTACATAACCATCCCAGGTTCAATCCCCTGCACCACTATAAACCAGAGCAGTGCTCTGGTATTAAGCGCACATGGCAAGAAGCACAAGGACCCGGCATAAGGATCCCTGTTCAAGCCCCTGGCTCCCTAGCTGCTGGGGAGTCGCTTCACAAGCAGTGAAGCAAGTCTGCAGGTATCTTTTTCTCTCCCCTTCTCTATCTTCCCCATCTCTCTCCATTTCTCTCTGTCCTATCCAACAACGATGACAACAACAGCAATAATAAATACAACAATAAAAAACATGGGCAACAAAAGTGAAAATAAATAAATATAAAATTTTAAAAAGTATATATATATATATATATATATATATATATATATATATATATATATGAAGGTAATTGAATGGTGCAAATTGTTTTAGTGCAAAATCCATAGGCCCTACCACCCAGCATTCTCAGTAAAGGCACAGAACAGCCAGTCCAAGTTGGGCTCTTGCTCACCATGGTCATGACTTTGCTGCCACTCCCCCCCAACTACCATGTCCTACCCACACAGCTACATGGAGTAGCCAAGGGTCTATACACTGGCTCAGGGTCCCTGCCACTGAGAGGCACTCCCTTCCAGTGCCCCCACACCAAGTGACCACTCCGCTCCCAGCCCTGTGAGTGGTGGGTAGCAGCAGCATGGGCACCTTGAGAACCCCACATGGGCACCCACAGCCGAGAGATGGAGAGAGAGGGAGTTACCTGTATGCATTTTTGGAAATAGGATGAGGATCAAACTTGAAGAAGATGATACACATGATCCCAGAAGAGATGGGTCCTTTGCTCCACTAAGGCCACACTGTCTGCAGGAAGAGGAGAGAAATGAGTTAGTGGCATCAAAGTTTGACATCCTCGAGGAAACACTCATGAAAGACATGTCTCTGATATCTGATTACTGTAAAAAATGGCAACTAATCCCTAGCACTGCAAAAATGGTATCTTCTGTTTTCCATCTACACCATGCCTCGGCCTCGAGTGAGCTTAATGTGCAGCTTGGCGATACGAGAATCCGGCATGAAGCCCAGCCAGTCTATCTTGGCGTTACTCTCGATCGCACTCTGTCATTTCACGAACATCTCATAAAAACTGCAGCAAAGGTGGGCGCGAGGAATAACATCATCGCAAGACTGGCCAGCTCCTCATGGGGCGCGAGCGCTTCCACACTACGATCATCATCTCTGGCATTATGCTATTCCACTGCAGAATACTGTACCCCAGTATGGTTCCGTAGCCCCCATGTCCACTTGGTCGGTTCCAAATTATATTCCTCCATGAGGATAATTTCTGGAACCATCCATTCCACCCCGGTTCCATGGCTGCCAGTTCTTAGCAACATCGCCCTGCCAGATATTCGTCGGGATGCGGCATCATCCAAGTTCATTTCCCATGTCTACGCTCGACTGGACCTGCCAATATACGCGGATATCTTCGCCCACCCTGTTCAACGCTTGACGTCTCGTCATCCAATCTGGTCTCCTACACCTACACTGAACTTCTCTGTTCCAGTCTCTTGGAAACAGAGTTGGCAGTCAGCTGAGGTAAAGAACAAACACCTCATCACAGACCCCTGCAAGCGTCAACCCGGCTTTGACCTAGCACGTTATGATTGGGCCCTCCTCAATCACTATCGAACAGGCCATGGCCGGTGCGCCGCTACGTTCCATCACTGGGGAGCCAGAGACGACCCGAACTGCCCCTGCGGCTACAGACAGACTATGACCCACACAGTCAACGACTGCCACCTCTCCAGATTCAAAGAAGGTCTCGAAACTTTACATCAGGCTCAACCTGACGCTGTTGACTGGCTACAGAAGAAGGGCAAATGCTAGAAGAAGAAGTTAGTGGGAGAGACCAGAACTGCCAGCCCAGGCCTGTGATGCTCCTGGGCAAGGAGAAGACCACATCCACTATGTCCTGAACCTCTTTGAATGAGGAAGAACCAGGCTCCAGCCCCTCAAAGCCTGTGGGTGCCACAGTCACCACCTTATACCTGCACCCTTGTTCTACCAAGATACCCACATTGCTCACTGGTCCTAGGCATGCTGAGTGGAAGTGCAGGATGTCACGCCACCACACACAGGTGACAGACCTACTCGGTGTTGACTGCCCTTGTTTCTTGTTTCTCCTTTGGCCATAATGCCAACTCCTATCCCAGCCCCTCAAGACATGGCCATATCATAGACAGCCAGCCTGGTGACAGTCTAAGTAGTATCCACAACCGTCCTCAGCACACACACACTCTGCCCATGGAGCCGTCAGCACAGCCAGGGGACCCCGACAAGTCCTGCAGACCCACTCCAGCTGGTAGGGAGGGATGTGCCGGCAAAGCACACTTGCCTTCGACTGGAACATGCACCCAGGTGCTGAAGAGTGCGGCTCAGTACACAGCCCTGCAAAGGCTCTGTGTCTAGCAGCCTCCAGGAATAGGTCAGAGAAGAGGGGTCATCGGACTTAGATGACTTATGAGGGTCTCTGGACTTGCTTTATATATGCCTCACCTGTCTGGGCACCAAAGCTGGAGAGAGAGAGAGAGAAGAGACTGAGCACCCAGAGCACAAGCCTAGGCTGTTCTAGGAACTGGGCTACACAGGTGGCCTGTCCCACAGGCTATGAAATGGCTGGTACCTATCAAAGCAGGACCTGGGACAAGACAAGATGGACATGTTTACAGGGTGGGTATGAGTCAGGTGTGGGCAAGGTGCCCAGTCCCAGACCATCCTCATTGGAGGCCCTGAGACAAGCTGTGGTCCCTCTGTTCCCATCTCAGTGCAGCCACAGGGAGGAAGAGGAAGTTGGCCCACTGCATGAGGCACCAGCACAGGCCTCCCTGCAGCTATGTGAGCAATGGAGCTCCCTTAATTTTTTTTTTTCACCTCCAGGTTTATCAATGAGGCTCAAGGCTGGCACTACAAATCCACTGTTCCTGGCAGCCATTTTTTTTCCATTTTATTAGACAGGACAGAGAGAAATTGAGAGGGGATGGGGAAAGAGAGAATGTTAGACACCTGCAGACTTGTTTCACCACTTGTGAAGTGACCCCCCCCTGCAGGTGGAGAACCTTGCACTTCATACAATGTATGCCAACTTCTGGCCCCCCAAATTCTCTTTCATTAAGTCTCAAGACTCTTGTTTACTGTGAATGACCTGTCTTCCAACTGTGCTCTGGTAAAAAGAAAGGAAGATAGGGAAGAAGGGGGAAAGGAAAGAAAAAGGGAGGCTAGGAATATCTTCAGGGAAAGGAAGACATCAAGAGCAAACTAGCTGACTCACAGAACACAAGAAAGGGTTTTTAGACAAGGAAGCTATAAAAAGAACAACTTAGGGAGCCGAGCGGTAGCGCAGCAGGTTAAGCGCATGTGACGCAAAGCGCAAGGACCAAAGTAAGGAATCCGGTTCAAGCCCCCAGCTCCCCACCTGCAAGGGCGTCGCTTCACAAGTGGTAAAGCAGGTCTGCAGGTGTCTATCTTTCTCTCCCCCTCTCTGTCTTCCCCTCCTCTCTCCATTTCTCTGTACTATCTAACAACAATGACGTCAATAATAACTACAACAACAATAAAACAAGGGCAACAAAAGGGAAAATAAATAAATAAATAGAAAGAACAGCTTAAGTCTCAGTGATGAGGGCTGGGTGGTAGTGCACATGGGTAAGCACACACATTATAGTGTACCAGTACTGGGGGTTCAAGCCCCTGGTTTCCTCCTACAGGGGGAAAGATTCACAAGTGGTGAAGCAGGACTACAGGTGTCTCTGTCTTTCCTTCTTTAGCTACTCCTTCCTTCTCAATTTCTCTGACTCTATCCGATAATAAATATTTAAAAATTTAAAAAGCGAAGTTGGGCAATAGTGCAGCAGGTTAGGTGCACGTGGCACAAAGTGCAAGGACCAGCATAAGGATCCCAGTTCAAGCCCGTGGCTCCCCACACACAAGGGAGTTTGCTTAACAAGCAGTGAAGCAGGTGTCTCTCTTTCTCTCCCCCCCATCTTCCCCTCCCTCTTTCCATTTCTCTCTGTCCTATCCAACAATGATGACGACATCAATAATGACAATAACTATCACAATAAAAAACAAGGTCAACAAAAGGGAATAAACACATAATTTAAAATTTAAAAAGTGGTGTATTGAACCAAAGTAAAAGACTCTGGTGTGGGGGGGGAGAGAGCACAGGTCCTGGAAAAGGATGACAGAGGACCTAGTGGGGGGTGTATTGTTATGTGGAAAACTGAGAAATGTTATACATGTACAAACTATTGTAATTACTGTTGACTGTAAAACATTAACCCCCCAATAAGGAAATTAATCTCTCCTTCTCTCCTTCTCCCTTATCCTTCTATTCTTCTTAGCCTCTCACACTCTAGGGGGAAAAATGTTTGCTGGGAACAGTGGAGCCTTATAGGCACCAAGCCCAGGTGATAACTCTGGTGGCAGAAGAAGGAAGAAGAGGAGGAGGAGGTGGAGGAAGCTGAGAAAAATGAGTGGAAAGAGGAGAAGGAAGAGGAGGAAAAAAGGAAGAAAGAGGAGAGGGAGGAAGAGTTGGAGGAGGAAGACTGTAATGATGACAGAGGTCCTTTCCCAAGGGGAAGCTGGTCTCTCCAGATATGGCGGGGTTCTGGGAGAGGCCAGCCGACACTGCCTACAGCAACCAGGACATCTTTAGTCAGTGGGAGAAGCCTCACCTCATTGTTGGATAGTATGCCAGCTCCCCCTGGCTTCTGCTTAACCATATGCCTATATAGGGATAGATTTAATCCCATTCAAAGCTTTGGTCTATTTACATAAATCACTTTTACATTTACATAAAGCACCACACTCCTAGGGCATTGGTGGTTTAGTGGTAGAATTCTCACCTGCTCCACCCCCTCTCCTTGTCACACCCTGATCCTCTCCTTGTCACACCCTGATCTTCCACCAGTCACTTTTCGCTCCGCCCTCTCTATATCACATCCTGTTTCCACCCTACTTGGAGAGTATAAAAACAGCTGCTCTTCTGATTAAAGACACTTGGAAATTGTTTTCCCGCTCTGAAAGTTCCAGAGTGTATCTCCTGCGAAGTTAGTGTGGCACGAGTTCCTGATCCCTCTCCCACGCAGCAGCCTAGATCGGCTCCAGTTGAGTTCTCTCCAACCCAGAGAGCACTAGCTCGGGAAGAAGTACCCTCAGGCTATCCCGGCACCTCGCCCTGGGTAGGGCCCTGCCCTGACCTAACCCGTTGCCCAGAAAGTGGATAACCCAGCTCCTCGGGCAGACAGTAACTATCACCCCAGCCCCACAGCAGTGCTCTGGGAGAGGCAGCATAACTCAGGTTTCCAGAGCGGTGCAGAAACCCTAACCCACCCAGATAAGCAACCAGGCTCACCTCAGCCCCGACTTTCTCTGCTTCCCCACAGTGAGACCGATTCAGTCTGCCCGAAGCCATGGAGCCCCATCCCGCCGCTGACTTCTGTCGGGGTCGGTTGGGTCTCCCTATCCCCTGGATTTCCATCGCAACGCCTCGGGAAGGTAAAACTAAGACAGACAGCGCAGGTGCATCCCCCTTCCTCTCTGCCTGTGGCCCCAAAGACCGACGCCCAGGGTACGAAGTCGCTAGGCGGCTTGGCGGGGAGGCAAGTCAGCCAGCCCCCGCCAGCAGTAGCGTACTCACCAACTTCACAGTCGCCGACTTCCGGGTATCGCGCCCCCCCCCCCGAGCTGAGGTCACCACCCAGTTTCGTCCCTTCTGCTATTTGAGCGCCTGTCAATGGAGTGGCGCTCGGCAACTGGGAGCTCTATTGGCTGCGTGCGCTGTCACTCAGAGGACCGGGCCTATAGCTCCCGACGCCCCGCCCCTGGGGCTGCATCAATCCCTACAGCTGCACCGGCTCTAAGCGGTCACGACCTCTGCGGCTTTCCTAGAGTCTTCTGCGCCCTGCCCTGGACACTGACTCTGCAGGTCACTGTGGATTGATGCCAGCCCTGTTCGTGCAGCTGTCTGAGCTCCTGTAGCCCGTAGGTCACCTACCCACTTAGTAGCCCTCATTAAAAAGCATTGAGAATACGAGGTAGATAGCAAAATGGTTTTGTAAAGAGGCTCATGCCTCGGGGTGGTAGCACAGCGGGTTAAGTGCACCTGGCGCTAAGCGTAAAGACCTGCATAAGGACCTCGTTTGAGCCCCCTGGCTCCTCACCTGCAAGGGGAGTCACCTCACAAGCGGTGAAGCAGGCCTGCAGGTATCTATCTTTCTCTCTCCCTCTCTGTCTTCCTATCTTCTTTCGCTTTCTCTCTGTCCTGTCCAGCAGCAACAATAACAACAAGGTCAACAAAAGTGGGAAAAATGGCCTCCAGGAGCAGTGGATTCGTAGTGTAGGCACTGAGCTCTAGCGAAAAAGAAAAAGAGCGCAGGGAGTTAGCGCAGGTGGCGCAAAGCGCAAGGACGCTGGAGGATCCCTGTCCGAGCTCCCGGCTCCCCACCTGCAGAGGAGTCGCTTCACAGGCGTTGAAGCAGGTTTGCAGATGTTTATCTTTCTCTCCCCCTCTCTGTCTTCCCCTCCTCTCTCCATTTCTCTCTGTTCTATCCAGCACAACAACAATAAAACAACAAGGGCAACAAAAGGGAATAAATAAATATTAAAACAAAATATCTTTAGGGGGCCAGGTGTAAGCGCAGCAGGTTAAGCGTAGGTGGCACAAAGCCAAGGACAGATGTAAGGATCCTGGTTCCAGCGCCTGGCACCCCGCCTGCAGGGGAGTCGCTTCACAAGCGGTGAAGCAGGTAGGTCTGCAGGTGTCTAACTTTCTCTCCCCCTTTCTGTCTTCCCCTCATCCCTCCATTTCTCTCTGTCCTATCCAACAACAAGGACATCATCAACAACAACAACAATAAACACAACAATGATAAAACAACAAGGCAACAAAAGGAAAAAAAAAGCCTCCAGGAGCAGTGGATTCATGGTGCAGGCACCGAGCCCTGGCAATAACCCTGAAGGCAAAAAAAAAAAAAAAAAAAAGAAAAGAAAAAGAGCAGAGGTAGATAGCATAATGGTGATGCAAAAAGACTCTCATGCCTGAGGCTCCAAAGCCCCAGGTTCGATCCCCCCCACCATAAGCCAGATCTGAACAGTGCTCTTGTTTAAAATAAAAGAAAGAGGGGTCAGGTGGTAGCGCACCTTGTTGAGCTTACATGTTACAGTGTTGAAGGACCCAGGTTCCAGCCCCTGGTCCCCACCTGCAAGGGGGAAGCTTTGCCAGTGGTGAAGCAGGGCTGCAGGTGTCTCTGTCTCTCTTCATATGACCCCCTTCCCTCTCAATTTTTGGCTGTCTATCCAATAAATAAAGACTTAAAAATTAATAAAAAAAAACATTAAAAAAAAAAGAAAGGGTGGGAGGCTGCGGTGGTTCTCCTAGTTAAACGCACATAGTACTAAGTTCATGGATCTGTGCAAGGTTCCAGCTCCCCACCTGTGGTGGTTGGATGGGGGATTTCACTTCACAAGCACTGTAAGTATCTATTTTTCTCTCCCCCTCTCTTATCTTCCCTTCCTCTCTCAATTTCTCTGTCCTGTCCAAAAAAAAAAAAAATCAGGAGCAGTGGATTTGTAGTGCCTGCACTGAACCCCAGTGATAACCCTGGAGGCAAAAAAGAAAGGAAAGAATGAGAATGCTATTTCTAGATCCACCTTTCAGACTAGGTACTGTGGCTGCCACCACCACTACTCCCCTTATCCCCATCTCCCTCATCCACCCAATCCCTACCTCGAACCTGACCATTCATCCTTTTGCTCTGACCATCTTCTGCCTCTCTGGCCTCTGGACCTTTTGGTGCTACCACCCATATCTCCTGATGTATCTACCAAACTCAGGACAGACCCTAGACCTGATACTTTAGTCCCACTGCACTCCCAGTAGCCTTTTGGGTTACCTCAGACTGCTGATCTGCTGGTTCAGGAATCAGAAATAAAGGATTTGTCCACCATAAACTGGACAAACAAGAAATCAGGAAGGGGCACTGAATGAGATCCTCCCTTGGGGGTGGGGGTATAGCACTTCCCAACAGGACAGAGACATCCATAGAGCACCCCAATCCCATTGGTCTCTGGTGTGTCCAAAAAATGAAGAGTGATACTCAAGGGCTGCTCCAGAGCAGGTACTAAATGAGGATGGTGGTCCCGTTTTACAGAGCCCATTACCACCATTCTAATGGTGAAAACACTGAGGCCCAGAACAATTAACGTTGTTTGCTTGTAGTAATACTTTTTGTAAAAAAGTGTTAAGTGGCAGCGATTGGATTAGCTTAACCCTGAATTGCTGACACACTATGGGAAACAACTGAAGATCAGAGAGTGAAAAGGCCTGGTTGGTAATCTGCAAAGGCGAGAGTTAAACCCATATCTGCCAGACACCCCTAAAAGTCCTTTCTACACCACTCTGTTGCTCTCTCTTCTGTGTTCATCCTGGAACCCAACAGAAGCCCATTAAAAGCAAAGAAAATGGGATGACAGAGGATCTAGTGAGGGTTGTATTGTT
Organism: Erinaceus europaeus; assembly: GCF_950295315.1. Classification (NCBI taxonomy): domain Eukaryota; kingdom Metazoa; phylum Chordata; class Mammalia; order Eulipotyphla; family Erinaceidae; genus Erinaceus; species Erinaceus europaeus. The sequence continues at coordinate 110,213,393 of NC_080162.1, forward strand.
ACATGGAAAACTGAGAAATGTTATGCATGTAACAAACTATTGTATTTACTGTCAAATGTAAAACATCAATTCCCCAATAAATAAATTTAAAAAAAAGAAAAGAAAAGAAAATGGATTTCAGATGCCTGAGAACTCACTGCCAGCAGGTGGCAGACCCAGGCAGGCACATGGTTCTCCCTCCTGCCATCTGGCCTCAGAAGTGTGCTGTGCCTCTGATTCCCTCTGGGCAGTAGGACTATATAGTCTAGTAAAAAGTTGGTAGTATTGGATATACAGGACCCAAGATCTGTGAGTTAGTGACCATGCCCTGAGGTCTGCCCCCATGCAACTGGACCACATACACCTTAGAGGAGTGGGGCAAGGATTGACCAAGACTTTTTAGTGGCATTTTTCTATTTGCCTGCAAAGGGGGTTGCAGTCATGCTAGACTTAGAAGTTTGAGTTCCGGGCAGAGGGTAGGTAGCATAATGGTTATGCAAACAGACTCTCATGCCTGAGACTCCAACATCCCGGGTTCAGTCCCTCATACCACCATAAGCCAGAATTGAACAGTGTTCTGGTAAAAAAAAAAAAATTGAATTATGGAAGTCAGGTGGTAGGTAGCACAGTGGCTTAAACGCAGGTGGTACAAAGCACAAGGATTGGTTTAAGGATCCTGGTTTGAGACCCAGCTCCCCACCTGCAGGGGAGTTGCTTCACAAGCTAACTCAGAATCATATGTCCTATGGCAGATTTGATTTCAAACTTCTTTTTTTAAATATTTATTTATTCCCTTTGTTGCTCTTGTTGTTTTATTGTTGTAGTTATTATTGTTGTTGTTGTTGGATAGGACAGAGAGAAATGGAGAGAGGAGGGGAAGACAGGAGAGGGGGAGAGAGAGACACCTGAAGACCTACTGCACCACCTGTGAAGCAACCCCCCTGCAGGTGGGGAGCCGGAGCCGGGAGCTCTAACCGGGCTTGGATCCCAGTCCTTGGGCCATGTGCGCTTAACCAGCTGCACCACCGCCTGGCTCCTGAGGCCATCTTTCTTTTTTTTTTTTAAATCTTTATTTATTTATTTATTTATTCCTTTTTTTGTTGCCCTTGTTATTTTATTGTTGTTGTTATTATTGATGTCATCATTGTTGGATAGGACAAAGAGAAATGGAGAGAGGAGGGGAAGACAGGGGGAGAAATGGAGAGAGGAGGGGAAGATAGAGAGGTGGAGAGAAAGATAGATACCTGCATACCTGCTTCACCACCTGTGAAGGGACTCCCCTGCAGGTGGGGAGCCGGGGGCTTGAACCAGGATCCTTAAGCTGGTCCTTGCCCTTTGCGCCACGTGCGCTTAACCCACTGGCTATCGCCTGACTCCCGAGGCCATCTTTCTTACTCTCTGTTTCTGACCCCCACCCAAGCTGGGTCATGGTGAGTCCACTTTTTTTTTTTCCTCCAGGGTTATTGCTGGGCTTCGTGCCTGCACTAGGAATCCACTGCTCCTAGAGACGATTTTTTTCCATTTTGTTGCCCTTGTTGTTGCCTTTATTATTATTGTTGTCGTTATTATTATTGTTGCTATTGATATTGTTGGATAGGACAGAGAGAAATGGAGAGAGGAGGGGAAGACAGGGAGGGGGAGAGAAAGATAGACACTTGCAGACCTGCTTTACCGCTTGTGAGGCGACCCCCCTCCCCGCAGGTGGGCAGACGGGGTCTCTAACCGGGATCCTTACATCTGTCCTTGCACTTTGCACCATGTACGCTTAACTTGCTATGCTACCGCTCGACCCCCATGGTGAGTCCACTTCTGATCAGTGGCCTGGAGTCCTCTTAGAACTGGTACCACACAATCTGATGATCTATATGTACCTGGGAATTCATCAGTTCTCTGAAGCCCTACCAGGAGAGGGGGTTGGAAGGAGGAAGAGGGAGGGAGGAAGGGAAGCAATCTTCACATGGGCAGACTTAGTGCACAGTTCTCCTCTTTGCTCTCTTAGTAAAGATCCCTCTAGATTCTCTTCCCACCTGTTGTTAAAATTTCGGACTGGCTCTAGCTGGCCGGGCTAGCTTCATGGGCGGGTAACAGAGACGCGGAGACAACGGCTGGGCAGGGAAGCTGTATTTCTTTATTCAGGACTAACGATTCATAAACTAAACCAAACTAATCACCAAACAGAACTCTGCTGTCTCTTTGCAGCAGCGCAAGCACTCTCTCTAACTCTGGAACTCAGGAACTCTCCAACTCCCACCATCAGCAAATGTGTGGTGCTGGATATGGTCACAGTGAGAAGGACTCCAGGAGGACCAGGGGGAGACTTGGAGAGATCTGTGGACACAGATGAGCTAATTAAATCCAGTTTTATTTCTTTTTCTTTTTTAAAATTTATTTATTTATTAATGAGAAAGATAGTAGGAGAGAGAGAAAGAACTAGACATCACTCTGGTACATGTGCTGCCAGGGATTGAACTCAGGACCTCATGCTTGAGAATCCAATGCTTTCTCCACTGCATCACCTCCCGTACCATTATTTTTCTTTTTAAATGTTTTTTATTATCTTTATTTGTTTATTGGATAGAGACAGTCAGAAATCAAGAGGGAAGAGAAGAGATACAGAGGGTGAGAGACACAAAGACTCCTGCAGCACTGCTTCACCACTTGTGAAGCTTTCCCCCTGCAGGTGGGGACTGGGGGCTCGAATCTGGGTCCTTGTACATTGTAACATGTGTGCTCAACCAGGTGCACCACCACCCAGCCCCCTAAATCCAGTTTTAAATGGAGGAGAAAGAAGTCCCCAGTTTTCACAGCAGCTGGAACAAAAATATCATCAATAGTAAGGCTCCACAGTAAGAGACCTATCTTACTCTTGTGTATGTGTGTGGATGTGGGGGTGTGGGGGGCAGCACAGGGCTGTATTCCAGAGACTGTCATTTCTTTTTTTTTTATTATTTTTTTATCAGAGCACTGCTCACCTCTAGCTTATGGTGGTGTGGGGGATTGAATCTGGGACTTGAGAGCCTCAGGCATGAAAGTCTCTTCGCATAACCATTATGCTATACCCCAACCCAGACTGTCGTTTCATTCCACTTGCCCAAAGCTGCAGACAACAGCCCTGTACCAAACAGCTGTTATCTCAAGTGCCAACTCCAGTGGACTGTTGTCCACCACCTAGCTCTGAAATGCTTCTCAGGGGTTACATTGCTATGTATTGGATGGAAGGAGGGGAATGGGGTCCAAACAGTGATAACAGTGGGGAGTTCTGGTTCCAGGTCATTTTTTATTTATTTTTATTATTATATTTATTTATTTCCCCTTTTATTGCCCTTGTTGTTTTTATTGTTGCTGTTGTCGTTGTTGGATAGGACAGAGAGAAATGGAGAGAGGAGGGGAAGACAGAGAGGGGGGAGAGAAAGACAGACACCTGCAGACCCACTTCACCGCCTGTGAAGCGACTCCCCTACATGCGGGGAGCCAGGGGCTTGAACTGGGATCCTTACGCCGGTCCTTGCACTTTGCGCCACATGCGCTTAACCGCTGTGTTACCACCTGACTCCCCCAGGTTATTTCTGTTTCTTTGTTCTGACCAAGCAGCTATTCCTGACTTGCATGAAGATGACACAGGTGTCTGACTCTCGCTCCACTATGCCCCCACCCTTATTGTTTTGAGCAGTTGTGGTTCCAGGGAAGCATTGGAGAACTTGGTGAACTGAAGATCTGGTAATTTCCAGGCACAACTAGGGCAGGAGAGGCTAAAAACCAAGTATGGCTTAGAGTTACTGACCAAGAAAAGGTTATCTGAGTAGTCCCACTGAAATAGGCCTCAAGGGACAGATCCCTGCTACAAAGTTAATGGAGTTGGCAGAAAGCTATAGTTCCATTCATGATCACGTGTACATCCTGTCGTTGTAGGGACCATGTGGCTGCTCTCTCTCTACCTAGCAGGGCAATGGATTCTGTGCTAACTCAGCCCAGGTGTCTGAATGCCACAAGGTTCCTGCAGGACCCAGGTAGGGTGGAGGAAATGACACAGCAAGAAGAGATGGAGTGATAGACGCAAAAACTTTGCCTCCCCAGCTCCAGAGCTCTGGGCATGAGATAGAGGAGGTGAGGGAGGTTAGTACTGTGGGGCCCTGTAGTGTGGGCTGAGCCTAAGGTGTCTGCAGATTTGGGTCTGGTGGGAGAGGAAGATGACCTCAGAAATACTGCAACCCTGGGTGAAGGAGCTAGCATAATGGTTATGCAAAGAAACATTCATGCCTGAGGCTTCAAAGTCCCAGGTTGAATCTCCAGAACCACCATTAGTCAGAGCTGAGCAGGACTCTGGTAAGAGAAAGAAAAAAACAGTGCAACCCCCACCTCAACCCACCCCTACCCCAGCTTTGCTAAGCCCAAGCCACACACTGGTGACTGCTGGGAAACCCTGGAGAAGGGAGGGGGGATAACTCTATGAATCCCTAGGTCCTAGAGTCAGGTGATCTGGTGATCTAAAAGCAACTGAGAATAATCTGAATCTCGTTTTGCCATCTATTAAATGGGACGGTAGCAGAACTCTCGTTTGTGGGGAAGTGTGAGGGGTCCAGTTTGTTGCTGACAGGAGGCTGCAGGGCGCTGCGCCAGGCGTGTGGAAGGCGCTTGCTAGCTAATACCCGACACTGGGGATAGTTATGGAGGCAACGCGGCCAGAGGCCGGGGATAAGACAGCGGACCTGCCAGCCCCCAGCTCCAGGTCTGACGTCCCAAACGTCTGGGAAAGTGGAGCAGAGGCGGTAACGCCGAGACCTGGAGCCGGGCCGCAGCGGTGCCGGCAGGTGCCTGGGCCGCGGCCACTCCACGAGGGGACAGGCCTCCGATCTAGACGGACATCACAGCGGACCAATAGAAACGCGTCATCTCCCTGCGTCTATCCAATCGGTGCCGGTAGCCGGGCCGCGCCGGGTAGCTTGACCAATGGGAAAATTCGCGGCCGGAGGGGGCGGGACGGAGGGTCGCGCTGTCTGCCAAGCCCGCTTTGCGCACGGGCCGCGCGAGGGGCGGGGAGGGCTGGGCCCGGGGCTGTGCGCTGGGCCCAGGGTCCGGGAGGGGTTCGCCCCCGCCGCCGGCCCAAGTGGTCGCGCCCCGGACGGCCGTTCGCGCCACGACCTGGGAGCCCCGAGCTCAGCGAGCCGAGGGACGTCCGTCTGGGGGGCGGGGGCCGCGCTGCGGAGCCGCCCACGCCGCGCTCCAGGTGAGCTGGGAGCGGGGGGCGGGGTCCTGGGCGGAGGCCCGGGGCTGGGGCTGGGGCTGGGGCTTGGGCAAAGGGCCGGGCGGCGATTGCGGGCTGCGGTCCGGGCAGGGTCAGAGCCGGCTTCCAAGCTGGAGTAAGCCGGCTTTCGAGCTGGAGGTCCGGGCCAGGCCTCGGGAGCAGGCTCCGCCCCACCCACACCTCGCCTGCGAGACCCCGAAGCCACGGGGGTGGCTCCCTTTGTGCGTGGCCTTGGAGCTCAGCACCGCTCGCCTCCGCCCAGACGCGGCCTGGCTCTGCAGCCCGGTGCGCCCTGCCCGGCCCTGCAGCCACCGAAACTTTCCCGCGGCCGGGGGCCGGCGGGGCCAGCGGGGCCGGGAACTTTGCTGGGGCGCTGCGTCCCCGGGAACCTGGGGTGGGCACTGCCCGGCCAAAGGGATGTTCCCGCGCCTCCCCTACCATCTAGAGGACGAGGGAAGGGATGCCACCTGGGGGTCCCTGCCCACTGCCCGCATGTGGACCGTCTTTCCCCCTTTGAGGCCTCTGAACTCTCTGAGGGGTGCTTCTTGGATGGGTCCCAGAGTTGCCATTTTAATCTTCAAATCATCAAATATTGGGTACTCAAAACCTTGCATTTTTTTTTTTCTTTTTTGCCTCCAGGGTTACTGCTGGGGCTTAGTGCCTACACTGCAAATCCACTGCTCCTGGAGGCTATTTTTTCCTCTTTTTTTCCTTTGTTGTTTATCGTTGTTGTTACTATTATTGTTGTTATTGTTGCTGTTGTTGTTGTTGGATAGGACAGAGAGAAATGGAGAGAGGAAGGGAAGACAGGGGGGGGAGAGAAAGAGAGACGCCTGAAGACCTGCACCACCTGTGAAGCGGCCCCCCTGCAGGTGGGGAGCAGGGGCTCCAACCGTGATACTTGCTCTGGTCCTTGTGCTTAGCTTACCACCATGTGCACTTAACCTACTGCAGTACCCCCCAGCCCCATGGTTAAAAAAAACAAAACAAAACAAAAGAAAGCTTTTGCACAATGGATCATTGCAGGAATGGAGCTTGGGTACTCCAAGCTCCCGTTTTCATTTAGACATAGGTATGCTTAGGAACAAGGAAAAAGAAACACTCAGGCTTTAGCCATTTTAGCTCTTGCTCAGCTCTGGTTTATGGTGGTTTATGCAAGGGATTGACCCTGGGACTTTAGGGCCTAAATGCATAACCATTGTGCTATCTATCCTCACCTCTTACACCTTCCTCTTACTCACACTCCTTCCCCCGTTTCCCTCATCAGGATTTATAAAGCCAGAGCAGGGGAGATTAGAGGAGGGAATTGAATGACTTAGTGACCATGAGGTCAGCCTCTCCCCCTGAGGACATGCACCAGGGAACACTAAGGGCTACCAATCTTGTGCTCAGTGTATCTGTGAGCTTAGGACAGTGTCTGTCACAGGGAGACAGAGCCCTCTGCCCATCACATTGAGTGAGTCCATGGTGAGTTTCTGGGAAGATGCCCCAAACCTATGGTCTGAACCCAAAATATGTGGGCTTTCCCCAGTCTCACCCTGCTCCATCCACAGTTCCAGGCCTGTGTTATGCTACTGTCCCTCCATCTCTAGTACACTAACCCAGAGCTGGATCTAGCTAGAGTTCTCATTGTGCTAGTGGACACTAGTGCTGGAGTGTCATGTGAGTACAGCCAAGCTGGTCCTGAGCCCTGCCCTTCCTGGCTGGGCAGCCCACATGGGCTTTGCTGCTGTGTTATTAACAGCTTCTGGATCTTCCAGGCCCCCAGGGGCCTGAGAACAGTCTGTGTCTGGCCTGGGGAAGGCAAAGGAAGAGGAGGAGTCATGTGGATGATGTGGGTGTCCCCCAGCTCTGGACTCATCTCTCTGACCTGTGAAATAGGTCAATTGGAAAAGCCCACAAAGGATTCCCAAACCTGCTGACCAAGATCATTCTTCATAATGAGCCAGAGCCAAACCTTAGTCCTGCTAAATTAGAGTCTGCCGTCCCCATATCTGAACTGTTTGGTACTCCCTTCAGACATGGCCCCTGAGATCTCTTTCCATTTGCAGGGGCCCCTCTGCATCTCCCAGGCTTCACAATGGCGGACATATGCCTCCATCCTTGTTTGTGCTTCACAAGGATAAGCACCCCTTTATCCCAGCGGAGCAGAAATGGTGGTACCCTGCTCTGAGAGGAACCAGGGACTTGTAGCACAGTGTGGAGTAGACCAACGGTACCGGGCACATCAGAGCCTCTTGCTGAGGCCTTACACTAGTAGAAGGAGGAGGAGGAAAGCTGGGGCTCCACAGGGTGAGGGGGATCAAGGAACCAGCTTGATCAGGGGGATCAGGAGCACAGGGATGCTGACGACTCCCCCAGTGGTGACTCAAACTAGGGTAAGGTATGTTCTTTTTTCCATCAGCTTCCTCAAAGATGATATTTTGGAATTAAGAATAACCAGAGAATAACACATGAATTTAGGACTCCTTTGTGGGCCTTTCCAACCAGCTAATTCCATAGGTTAGAAAGAGGAGCCCAGAGCTGGGGGCACCCACATCAGTCACATGACATTCCTTCCTCACACCCCCAGAGGACCATGAGGGTCCAGCAGTTGCTCACAAAATAGTGACAAGCTGAGTGCTGCCACCAGAGGGCACCAAGGACCACCAGGCCAGGCTTGGCCAGCTCCACCCAGCTTGCCTACAGCAGGAGCCTTGAAGGGACTTGGGGGAGACCAGACTGCTCGCCTCTAGGCTGCCTGTTCAGGGAAGCTAGGGCCCCTGGAGCAAGGCTCCTCAGTACCCACTGCTTCTCCCCACCCTTGGTGTGGGCAGAGGGAGCTCAAGGACTGGATGTTCAGGTTTGGGGTGCTGTACCTCTGTGCTGCTGAGGGAGCTTTTTCAAATGTGTGCCCACAGTGCTTCCCCGGCTGTCACAGGACAGCCCTGCTAGTGCCCAAGGCCCTTCAAGCCAGCTGCTCAGGACCAGCCTGATTCTCTTCACCCCTTTGTTCTTGTCTGTGTGAGGTAGAAACAGGTGCCTTTTCACAAAGCCCCATGTTCCCCAGCAGCCTGTGGTGGAGTGGGACTTGCAGTTTGCATGCCCAGGAACTCAGCCCTGCCTGCCCCACACCTGGGCTTCACTTTCTTCCGAACTGGACCCATACACCTTGGAGCTGCCCCATGCTGTCAGATAGCCTTGGGCCAAAGCTTGCTGGCCTGGTTGCATGGGTGGCTCCTGCAGTGTGGATTGGCCCCCTGCCATGATTGGAGATTTAACAGGCCTCCCTGAGGCTAGATGTGGGTCTGCACAGACTTCATGGGCGTCCCTATGTTTGGAGACCCCAGGCAAGAGTAGGCCAGGGCTGGTAAATTCAGGTAAGCTCACATCACTTTCCAGTGTGTGTGTGGGGAGGGGGTGGGCTGTGGTGACACTATTGTTCTTGAGGCTCCAGGCCAGGGTCATTGGCCAGGCAGGTGAGCCCAGAACCTGCAGACAAGCCTTGAGAGAGTATCAAAGGGTCCCTCAAGGCAGATCCCCTCTGTCCTCAGCACAGATCCTGTCTCTGGATCTGCCTTCATACCTCATATCTGTCGCTGTTTCAGGAATCATCCTAGACTTGGTCCTGCCCCTCTGTGCACGCTGGTGCTGTAACGGGCATCTGAGGAGAGACTTGTGTCTTTGCTTGTCACCAGCAGGCCCTTCTACTCCCCCTCCCCCTACCATCTCCTATGGGAAGCCTTCTTCTGTGCCCCCCCCCCCCACCATCCACACTAGTGGGGGTTCTTGGTCTGCTTGGAGCTCCCTGAAGTAGGAGATGCCTTGTGGCCACACATACTGGTCTTGTGGGAAGTTGGGGGCAGGGTCTTGGGATAGCAAGACCTGAGTTTCTGTGTATGTGTGTCTAGAAACTTTTAAAAAAATATTTATTTATTTCCTTTTGTTGCCATTCTTGTATTTTTGTTGTTGTTGTTATTGATGTTTTCATTGTTGGATAGGACAGAGAGAAATGGAGAGATGAGAGGAAGACAGAGGAGGAGAGAAAGATAGATACCTGCAGGCCTGCTTAACTGCTTGTGATTCAACTCCCCTGCAGGTGGGGAGCCGGGGGCTTGAACCAGGATCCTTACACTGGTCCTTGTGCTTTGTGCCACGCGCACTTAACCCACTGTGCTACCACCTGACTCCCACCTTTTTTTTTTAATTTAAGATTTATTTATATTTTTGAAACCTTTTTTTCCTTTTTTTCTTTTTAAGAGAGAAACTGAGAGGAGGGGCCAGGTGGTGGCACATCTGGTGAAGTGCTCACATTACAGCACACAAAGACCCGGGGTCAAGCCCCTGGTCTTCACCACAGAGGGAAAGCTTCATGAGAGATGAAGTAGGGTTGCAAGTGTCTCTCTGTCTCTTTCCCACCTCAATTTCTCTCTGTCTCTATCCAGTAATAAATAAAATATAATAAAAAATTTAAAAAAGAGAGAGAAACTCAGAGAGAAAAGGTAGTAGAGACACCTGCAACACTGCTTCACCACTCAACCAGCTTCCCCCTCTGCAGCTGGTGACCAGGGACTTGAACCTGGGTAATTTATGTGTGCACTATTCCGGGTGTGCCACCACCTGGCCTCTTAAAATTTTTGTCTATTTATTAACATGACAGAGAAAGGGGGAGAGGACCTGAACACCACTCTGGTACATGTGATGCCTGAATTCAGGACCCCGTGCTTTTACATCCAAAGCCCCAGCCATCATGCCCTCTCTGGGCCACTGTGGACCCTAGTTTCTTTTTTTTTTTTTTAATATTTTTTATTATCTATTTATTGGATAGAGACTGTTGAAATTGAGAGGGTAAGAAGAGATAGAGAGGGAGAGAGAGACACCTGCAGCCCTGCTTTACCACTTGCAAAGCTTTCCCCTTGCAGTTGGGGACCGAGGGCTCGAAGGACCGGGTGCTCGAACCTGGGTCCTTGCTCATTGTAACATGTGCACTCAACCAGGTGTGCCACCACCCGGCCTCAGGACCCTAGTTTCTAACCTGACCAACTTCTACTTGCCCAGACCTGGAAATAGAGTCAGGTTGATCCCAGGCTGCCTGATAGAGTCAGGGGAACCAGACACAGAGCAAGAACTTCTGGAGACATTGCACTAGGCAGCATCTCGGGGAGGCCACAATTATCAAGACTGATAAGAAAGGCATGTGGTTCCCCCCCCACCCCCGGGCCAAAATCTATACGAACAGTTTAGCCCAAAGCAGAGGCATCCCAGAAATGTCACTTTTTGAGCAAAAGCTGGTTTTGGAGCCTCAGACTTTGGGTAGGAGCAGCAGCTCATCTGCTGTGAGCAGGGAAGATGTTGGTGGGTGGGACACCATCCACACCTCCCTCCCTTGCTCATGCACACGCAGACAGACATACCTGCCTCTGGCCCTGTGTCCTGCTCTCCTCCCACCTACCTATGACCCCATTCTGATTTGAAATAATCAAATCAGAATTTGATTTGGTGAAGAGGCCACTATGAAACCCAGGGTCAGTAAAGCCACATCTACAAAGGAAGGCTGAGGGCTCAGGCAGTGGCACACCCAGTTAAGCTCACATAGTGTTAAGCACAAGGATACATACAAGGACCCGACTTTGAATCCCTGGCTCCCCACCTGCAGAAGGAATGCTTCACAGTTGGTGAAACAGATCTGCAGGTGTCTCTCTTTCTCTCTCTCTCCCTGTCTTTCTTTCTTATAAGAGCACTGCTCAGCTTTGGTTTATGGTGGTGCACGGGATTGAACCGGGGACTTTGGAGCTTCAGACATGACAATCTGTTTGCATAATCATTATGCTATCTACCCCACCCTGGTGTCTTTCTTCTTCTCTGTCTCCCATTCCCCCTCCCCTTTTACATTTTATTTATCAATGAGAAACATAGGAGATAAAGAACTAGATATCAATCTGGTACATGCACTGCCAGGAATTGAACTCAGGACCTCATACTTGAGAGTCCAATGTTTTTTTTTGTTTGTTTGTTTTTGCCTCCAGAGTTATTGCTGGGGCTCGGTGCTTGCACCACGAATCCACAGCTCCTGGAGGCCAATTTTTCCTTTTTTGTTACCCTTGTGGTTTTACCATTGCTGTGGTTATTATTATTGTTGTTATTGATGTAGTTGTTGTTGGATAGGACAGAAAGAAATGGAGAGGGAGAGAGAAAGATAGATACCTGCAGACCTACTTCACTGCCTGTGAAGCAATTCCTCTGCAGGTGGGGAGCTGGGGGCTTGAACTGGGATCCTTCTGCCGGTCCTTGCACTTTATTTACACCACATGCGCTTAACTCACTGCACTACTGCCCAACCCCTGAGAGTCCAATGTTTTAGACCACTTTCCCCCTTCTCAATTTCTCTTTGTCCTATCCAATAAAATGTAAAAAAAAAAAAAAAAACGGGGGCCTCCAGGAGCAGTGGATTCGTAGTGCCAGCACCAATCCCCAGCAATAACCCTGGAAGCAATAAATAAATGGGAAGGCTGGACAGAGGCTCAGAACAATCTGGAACACCCCGAAGGCCTGAGGGGAAAGAGCTCCCATCACCCCAGTCTCCCCTGTAGATGACCTCCTATTCTTGGCCTAGACTTTCCCACTGCCTGTGCCTCCCTGCTTGTCATTTTTATGACACAAACACTTAACAACATCTCAGGCCAAGAACAAGAGGAAGCATATCCACTGGGCTCCTGGCCAAGACAGAAATCTATGTGGCTTCTCTGACCCCACAGGGGCCACAGGCATGTGCTCCAGTGCTGGTCCCTGGGCCCAGGGCACTGGGGAGCTGGGAGTCGTGCTCAGGATCTAGGCGATCATTCACCCCATAGTTAGGAGTGAGATCTGGAGAAGGAGGATGGTGGTGGTGGTGGGTGGGTCAAAGCACCAGGCAGTGGGACAGACCACAGAGGAGCCCTGGTGTGGGAGTTCTTGTCATGATGTTCCACTTGTCATGATGAAGTACAGCCTCCTGGAAATGTCAGTTCATTCCTCTGAGCAATCCTGCACCTGAAAGATCATCAGGAATAGTTAGAGAGGCTCATAAGGGACCATGGCAGCCCAGCAAGGCTCAGGCAGCTCTGGCTATGTCCGTCAGCAGGGCAGGAAGCTTACCTGTGTGTGTTACCCATGTGGAGCACCCAGGTCAGCATGCTCACTCACACAGTGGCCTCTGCTTTCCCTGCAGGAGCTGGAGCCAAGTGGGTTGGGTGTCAGGACATGTTGATCTCCTTTCAACACAGGTGAGTCATCTGGGCTGGGCTTGGGGGGCATCCCCTCCTCACATACGGAAGTAGAGTGTTGGGTGGGCCAGCCTCGGGTAGGGTGTGCTTCTAGTCAGCCTCATGGTGGGCCAGTATCACAGGAAAGAATGGGAGAGCCAACCCCGCTGCTCCTGCCTGGGGTCACTGGTGGTGAGAGCTTGGGGAGTAGCCCCTGACCAGTTACTGTGTAACTGGAGGGATGAACTTGTGTGTGGGCTGACTTACCAGGGTGTTGGCTCAAGGCTGATCATCATCCAAGTACAGTGGACACTTACTCAGGCAGTTCTCAGCACAGCCCATGCAGCTCACCCCCTCTGCCCCAGGGACACTGGAACAGCCAGCCTGTGACTGTGGGTCCCTCTGTTAGTCACAACTCCGTTAAGATTGAAGCAAGGTACCCAGCCTTTGTGGCAGGGTCAGGTAGCCGAGCACCCCCTGTGTCCTCCCTCTAGCCAAAACCAGAATGGCGGGAAGGTGTGCCCTGCCAGAGCTACAGATGCTCAGGATTTGCTGTGATGGCTGCACGTGCAGAGTGATGAAGACTTAACAAAAAGGCCCCTGGTCACTCTTATTCCTCCAGACTGGGAGTGTCTAGTCCACAGCCCAGGTGGCTGCCACTATACCATTGGGCATGGTGTGCATTGGAGACTGAACAGACACAACCCTGTGGTCTCTCACTGTTGCTTGAGTGTCCACAGCTGAGGGCCTGGCCTGGCTCATGTCTTGCTCTGCTGGTGGCGAGAAGAAGGTGGCTGCAGATGCAGGGACCTCTCCTGATATTTGAGTGTCTGGTGCTGAGAGCTGTAGAACAGAGAAGGGCAAGGGAGCTTCACTCCTTTTGGCCTGCTCCCTCTACATTTGAGGGAAGCTGCCAGCCAGGCTGGTGGGAAGACCTTGGTCTCATGTAGCATCCCAGTGGCTGGGTGAAGAGGTTCAGGCAGCATCTAGGGCTCGCTGAGCCACAGCGGCCAGGACTTGAGACCAGCAGCGGTTTTTGGCACAGATCACAAGGGTGGCAGGAGGCTGGTCACCAACCCCCTTAATTCCTTGTAGGCTTCTGTGTCTCAGCCAGATACTGAATAACAGCTCTGCTAACAGGGCCTATGGGCACCACCCTGTATCCCACATGCTCCCTCTTCACTGCCTGCTCTCTTCCCAGCCTTGCTTTTCCCTCTTTGTCTTCTCTGTTTCCCCCTTGCATACACTGTCTCCTGTCACTGCCCTGCCCTTTTCTGACCATAATGATTGATTGTGCTTGTCTGTCCTCGGCATTGGAGGGGCAGGGAGAGCCTCCATTTGAGCCATTGCTGCTCTGGGCTTGGCCATCTCACAACAGGGAGCAGAATCTGGGTGCAGACCGGGGACTCCTGCCAGGCTGTGGGATGTGACCCTACCTGCCTGCATCAAGATGGGAACTGGGCCTTAGGGACCAAGCTGGGACAGGGGCTGACTGCAGGTACCCAGGTGTCCCTCACAGTCACCTTTGGTTACCCAGCACCCCCCCTAAGCCGTGCAGGACAGAAGGTACCATAGTCACGTGAATGCCAGCCCTGCTCAGGGCAGCCTGCAGCCTGGCAGAGAAGACAGCAGCAGAGAAGGGAGTGAGCAGTGTGAAACGTGAGATGGTGATGCGAAGAGGGAGTGGAGAAGCAGGGTGGGGGTGATGCTGGGGACAGGTGTGGGTGAAAAGGTCCCAGGGACACGGCTGCCTGTCATGGTCTTTGCTCCAGCACTGCTGTCACCTCAGAACTCACCCCAGCCTGGCCTTGTCCCTCACTGGCCTGTCCCACCAGAGCTTTGGGGGGTTTTGATGTGTTTTTCAGCTACCACCTGAGTACTATTATTATTTTTCAGAAATTTATTTATTTATTCCCTTTTGTTGCCCTTGCTGTTTTATTGTTGTAGTTATTACTGTTGTTGTTATTGATGTCGTCGTCATTGGGTAGGACAGAGAGAAATGGAGAGAGAAGGGGAAGACAAAGAGGGGGAGAGAAAGATAGACACCTGCAGACCTGCTTCACCGCCTGTGAAGCGATTCCCCTGCAGGTGGGGAGCCGGGGGCTTACACCGGTCCTTGCGCTTTGCGCCACCTGCTCTTGACACTCTGTGCTACTGCCCGACTCCCCACCTGAGTATTATTAAAGTAGAAAGTCTCCCTTCATCTGTCTGCCTGCTAAGAGTTCTTTTTTTTTTTTCAGCCTTTTAAATTATATTCATGACAATATTTCATGTTTTGTGATGGAAGCTATTGAATATTTTCCCTTTTTTTTCCATTCCATTGTTCTGTTCGCTGTCCACCCTTGCACATAGCCAGATAAACTCATGTCTCTCTTTTCCTGTGGGTATTTCTAGTGCTGTGTTTTACACTTAAGATTTCATCCATCTAGAATTTATTTTGACATATACATGCAGCAAGGATTTAGCTTTGTTGTTACAATAGTATCTGAGTCATTTCTCAACTGATACTGCCTGTCAGCAGAAATTGGGATGTTAAAGAACATGTCTTGGGGTTTATGTGTTAATGGCAGACACCTGGTACTCAGCCAGCATCCTGCTGCCTCGTTCAGATCAGGTTGGGACCTTTGTTTGGTCAGTCTTTATTTTCAAATGTCATGGTTCTTCTTTTATTTTCTTCAGTATTTGCATTTGTGTATGTGTAGCTTCAGGAAATGAACCAAGGGTTTTTCCAAATGCCTCTAAGCAACCTTTCCAGACCATTTTCCCCCCTTTATTTTATTTTATTTTATTGCTATTTTGTTGTTGTTACTGGGGTTTCACTGCTTCAGGCAGATTTTTTTCAGATAGAAAGAGACAGAGGCCAGGTGCACACATTACAGTGCACAAGGACTCCAGTTCAAGCCCCTAGTCTCCACTTGCAGGGGGAAAACTTCACAAGTGGTGGAGCAGGGCTGGAGGTGTCTCTGTCTCTCTCCTCCTTCCCTCTCAGTTTCTCTCTCTATCCAACAATAAATAAATAAAAATATAAAAAATAATTAAAAAGGAAGGAAGAGAGAGAGGCCAGGTGATAGCACACCTAGTTGAGTACACACATTATAGTGTGAAAGGACCCCATCTCCACTTACAGGGGGCAAGTTTCAGTAGTGGTGAAACAGTACTGTGAGTCTCTCTCTCTTTTAAATTTTATTTATTTATGAATGAGAAATATAGGAGAGAAAGGACCAGATATCACTCTGGGACATGTGCTGCTGGGAAATGAACTCTTGACCTCATGCTTGAGAGTCCAAGGTTTTATCCAATGTACCACTTCCCAGACCTCCTCTTTCTCTTTCTCTCTCTCTCTTTCTCTCTTTCCCTTTCCCCTTTCCTCTCAATACTCTAGGTCCCTATCCAAAATAAACTTAAGAGAGAGAGGGAGAGGGAGAGGGAGAGAGAGACACGAGTGCAGATTTCCAGATGTCAGCATGAAGGGGGATTACATCATAGGAAAGAACTGGCCTCTTGCTCAGACATCTCAGACTCCCACATTGTCATGACCTCTGGTGCAGGTGTCACCAGGCCATGTGCTCACACACATCGTGTGTGTGTGTGTGTGTGTGTGTGTATGTGTGTGTGTGTGTGTGTGAGAGAGAGAGAGAGCTGAGCAGACTGGCCAATAGATTGTGCACGGCCAGTCTTCCTGCCAAGCAAAGACCTTGTCTGTGTGGCTGGAGGGCCTGGTACAGTCCACCCAACCACCCTGTAGTGTTGCTCTTACACAGGCATTGGGGTCCTCTGCAATAGACTCCTATGGCATTCCTGGGTGGGCAGGTCCCCAACAGTTTCCAAGCCTCTTGGCACCTCCAGGACCTATGCTTCCCAATATGGAGCAGGAGGAAGAGCACTCCTTGTGGCTGGACACGGGTCCAGACCCTGGTTCTGGCTGCCCTACAGGCTGTAACAAAGGACTGGAGCAAGCTGTGAGGATGTGAGATCCGTGCCAGCTTCCAGCTCCACCATCCCCTGGTCAGGGTAAATCCCGGCCAGGTGAGGCCCACCTCTCTGAGGCCCCCAGTTGACATAGTGCCACACCAGCTGTGCTCTGTTGATAGGTCCTTCTGGACTATCTTTGCCCACAGCGACAGTTTCTGGTGCTTCAGCATTTACCGAAGCCCCTGGCCTCATTGCTCCCCTCCCAGAGCAACCTCCTTCCATCAGCTCTTCTCTCAGGGTCTCTCCTGGGCCTGTCAGTGTCCCTGCCATCCCACCCTAGTCAGCTTTAGGATGTCCCCTTGACTGTCCTCTTGGAAACTGCTGACATATCCCCTCCCTCTTCATGAAAGGTCTCCCTCTACCCAGACCCTTGACCCTATACCTAGCCAGTGTTGGGCCCTGTGCGGTGCCCTCCACCTAGTTCCCGTCTGAAGAACAATTGTACCATGTCAGATGGGGGCAGATGGAGGTGCCCCACCCCTGGGGTGTATCTTGCCAGGTTGACATTTGCAATTGATGAGTCTGGAATTTCCAATATGCCTTTAGTTAAACTTTTTCTTTTCAAAATGTTTTCACTCTCCCTGAAATGCTAATGAGCCGTTCAGTTGCCTGAATGTACTTGCTGCTGTCTGCATTTTGTGAGATAATGAGACTGCAGAGAGGGCTGCCATTCCTGGCCTCCCTCCCCGGGGCTCTTGCTTTGTGCCCTGGAGGGAGAGACTGGCTCCCCCCACAGCCCACCCAGGCTGAGTTGGGTCAGTGCCACACTGTGGGGTGTTGGGGCAGGATACACCTAGTACACAGACAGGGAGAATGAGGCAGTGCAGTCTGGGATGGCAGAGATGGTGGGGATGGTGCTGTGTGCAAGGCCCACCACTCTTCATTTCCTGTCATCACAACTCCAGGGTCAAAGCCCATAGCCAGCAATGCTGTGGAAGTGTCATGTGGTCCCAGTGGAATCAGCCACCCTGGATGTTTTCAAGGGGTTGAACATGTGAGAGAGACTGCAGTCAGGCGGCCAGAGCCCCTATCTTGACTTCCATTTCTCTCCTTTTTTCTATTCTGTCTTTTTTTTTTTTTTGCCTTCAGGGTTATCTCTTGGGCTCAGTGCCAGCACTGTGAGTCCACTGCACCTGGAAGCCATTTTTTCCCTTTTTTTTTGTTGTTGTTCCTCTTGTGGTTGTTATAGCTGTTATTGTTGTTGTTGGATAGGACAGAGAGAAATGGAGAGAGGAGGGGAAGACAGAGAGGGGGAGAGAAAGACACCTGCAGACCTGCTTCTCTGCCTGTGAAGTGACTCCCCTGCAGGTGGGGAGTTGGGAGCTCAAACCAGGATCCATATGCTGGTCTTTGTGCTCCTTGCCCTGTGCACTTAACCTGCAGTGCTACTGCCCAGCCCCCTACTTTTCTTTTCTTCCATTCTCCTTCTCTCCCCCCTCCTTTTTTTTTTTTCCCCTGGAAGTCAGGGCCTTACTGCTCCTGGCCAGCTTTTTTTTTTAAATTAATTTTTCTTTTTTTTGCCAGTGCACAGTTCAGCTCTAGTTTATGGTGGTGCGGGGGATTGAACCTGGGACTTTGGAGCTTTAGGCATGAAAATCTGTTTGCATAACCATTATGCTATCTACACTCCATCTGGCCACCTTTTTTGTCTGCTTTTTTTTCTTCTCCTTTGTTGCCCTTGTTGTTTTTTGTGTTGTTGTAGTTATTGATGTCGTCGTTGTTGGATAGGACAGAGAGAAATGGAGAGAGGAGGAGAAGACGGGGAAAGAAAGACAGACACCTGCAGACCTGCTTCACTGCCTGTGAAGCGACTCCCCTGCAGGTGGGGAGCCGGGGCTCGAACTGGGATCCTTATGCCAGTCCTTGCGCTTTGTGCCACATGCGTTTAACCTACTGCACCACCATCCCACCCCCAATACATAAAATTTTTAAATAGAGGAAGGCAGAAGCAAGCACCATAGCACGGGTGCTTTCCCGGTGTCATGGCATTCCTGTGTGGTATTGGTGTTCAAACTTGGGTCACACAGTAAGCTATCTTTCTAGACATGTTTTGTTGTCTAGAGTTCGGGGCGCCAGTTTGCTGGGCTAGCTTCACAGGCGGGAGACAGAGACCAGGGACACACGGCTGAGCAGAGAAGCAGTATTTCTTTATTCACAAGCGAACGGTTCAAGAAAGTAATCCAATCTAATCACCACACAAATCTGTCCTGTATCTTTCTCTTCCGGCCACAGTGTCAGGAACTCAGGAAGTATGTAGGATAGGGGGTGGGGAGAAGGGAGAAGCGAGAAAAGGCAAAGACTAAACCACAATCTCCCGGAGGCGGGGGGAGTGAGACCAAACCAATGTGAAGCATACCAACAATTCCCCCTTTTCTTTTTAAGTAATTGACCATAGTATCAGGAGTGTGGGGTGAACAGAAACCTATATTGTACAGATATTTTCAAAAAAGAAACTGGCACAAACATGGAGGAACAAGTAAGCGAGCAACAAGAACCAGTGTGATGCCAAGGGAAGGCCAGAGGGGGCCATTTCTTGTCTTTGTGGGCAAGGCTTTATCAAGATAAAGGACCTTTTTGCCTCTGTGGGCTTTTCTTGCCTTGATGGGCGTTTCCTGCCTCTGTGGGCATTACCTATCATGGAGGGAGGGTATGGCCTATAGAGTCCCAAGGCAGCTGGCTGCAGTCAGTCTTTGAGAAACCCAGCAGCAGAAAGGAAAGCTACTGTAGAGTTGTGTACCAGTAAGTCCGATAGAAGTGCCAGTTCAAAGCAGGTGTCCATGGAAGAATTGCCAGGGGAGTGAAATATTGCATGAGGAAGGTCAGCCGCTGGAATTCTGCTTTTCTATAGAGAACTTGACAGCTGCAATTCACTTACTTATGAAACAAAACTTGTAGCTGGTTAGAAGTTTACTACAATTGATTACTCGATGATTATAATTGGTTTAAGTATCTTTATAAATTTGGAAGGTCTTTCTCGTTTCATTTTAAGGCTCCTTAACCAATTTAAGCGCAATAAGATGTGGTAAGGCAAAGAACCACTGCTAGAGCCTCAGGCATGAGAATCATGAGCATAACCATTATGCAATCTATCTTACACCTGGGCTGGTTCTAACTCTAAATGAGAAGGTATTTGAGAGCTTTACATATCAATAACATCTTATTTAACCTTTTGTTACACCCATTCAAGATGGAGACACACCCTATGTGTGCGCAGGTTTTTTAGACCAACTTAGTTAAAATATATTGATTTTTAACTAATTTTTACCTCAGACTTTAAATGTAAGTTAATTTTACCTTTATGAAAATTATGTTGAAAACCTTTTTCATTTAACTTTGTCTGGTAAGAATGTAGCCTTAAAGTTACATTTCTAACCTTAAAGTTAATGTTTACCAAACTTTAAACACACACATAAACATGGTCTTCAATACACAAGGAGAAAAACTTTTGTTATGAAGACATGTCATTTTATTTATTTATTTTTAATTTAAAAAAAAGTTATTTCTTTATTGGGGAATTAATGTTTTACATTCAACAGTAAATACAATAGTTTGTACATGAATAACATTTCCCAGTTTCCCATTTAACAATACAACCCCCACTATGTCATTTATCATCCTTCATGGACCTGTATTCTCTCCACCCACCCACCCCAGAGTCATTTACTTTGGTGCAATACGCCAATTCCATTTCAGGTTCTACTTGTGTTTTCTTTTCTGATCTTGTTTTTCAATTTCTGCCTGAGAGTGAGATCATCCCCTATTCATCCTTCTGTTTCTGACTTATTTCACTCAACATGATTTTTTCAAGGTCCATCCAAGATTGGCTGAAAACGGTGAAGTCACCATTTTTTACAGCTGAGTAGTATTCCATTGTGTATATATACCACAACTTGCTCAGCCACTCATCTGTTGTTGGACACCTGGGTTGCTTCCAGGTTTTGGCTATTACAAATTGTGCTGCTAAGAACATATGTGTACACAGATCTTTTTGGATGGATGTGTTGAGTTCCTTAGGATATATCCCCAGGAGAGGAATTGCAGGGTCATAGGGTAGGTCCATTTCTAGCCTTCTGAGAGTTCTCCAGACTGTTCTCCACAGAGGTTGGACCAATTGACATTCCCACCAGCAGTGCAGGAGGGTTCCTTTGACCCCACACCCTCTCCAGCATTTGCTGCTGTTACCTTTTCTGATGTATGACATTCTCACAGGAGTGAAGTGATATCTCATTGTTGTCTTGATTTGCATTTCTCTGACAATCAGAGAGACATGTCATTTTAAACACGAGTTTAGATCTATACTGTCTTAGCCATTCGGGCGGTGCGCCTCCCGCGCCGCTCCACATCCAGGAATTATAGGTTGCCATCACTGCACGAATCTCTGTGTATTCTAGCTCCTCTGCCTTCAGAGTCGAGCTGGGGATCTCGGCCACGTGGCCCAGTCCCGGCAGGGAGCCTGCGGTCTCTGGGTGGTCCGGGAACTGCCCAGACTTCATAGCAGGAGGGTGGGTGAGCCTGCCGTGCAGAAAGCGCAGCCCTGCCCACCATGTCTGCCGCCCTGCTCCTGGCGGCTGAACAGCATGAAGGGATCCCGCGCCACACGGTGGCGAGCCGGCTCCTGTGGGCGGGCGGCGGGCGGAAACCAGAGTGTGGCCCAGAGTGAAGTGTTCCAGAAACAGAGAAACAGTCTCATGAAGAAAGGGCAGAGGCCTTTGGAAACCTCTTCACAAGCAGAAAAGCAGCCCATAGTGGATAGGTATCCAAGGTCTTCACTTATCTGGTGTTGTTTTTGACGGGTTAGGTTGTTTTTGCCGGGCTTGCTTCACGGGCACAGGCGGGTAACAGATGACCAGGGACTCATGGTTGAGCTGTAGGCAGTATCTCTTTATTCATGCAGGACGCAACACAATCTAAGACGAGCTAAGTTAAACTCAAAGTACAGTACTGTAAAACTCACAATGCTGTCTTTATATATACTTGCCAAGTAAGGTGGAAACAGGATGTGACATAGAGAGGGTGGAGAGAAAAGTGACTGGTGAAAATCAGAGTGTGACAAAGAGGGGGCAGAGCAGGCGAGAATCCTATCACTGAACCACAAATGCCCTGGAGGGAGGGTGGAACTTGTTAACAGTGGTTATGTAAATAGAATAAAGTGGTTATGTAAATAGAATAGTGTTAAGCAGGGGGGATTTAAACCAAATGAAACAGAAGGGGTCTCATGCATACCAACAATCTGGGGGATGTGCAGGTCAGGCCCCACATTGGGTGCCATATGTTGTCAGAGTTCGGGGCACCAGTATGCTGGGCTAGCTTCGCGGACGGAAGACAGAGACCAGAGACACACGGCTGAGCAGAGAAGCAGTATTTCTTTATTCATGAGCAAATGGTTCAAGAAACTAATCCAATCTAATCACCACACAAGTCTGTCCTGTATCTTTCTCTTCCGGCTGCAGCTTCAGGAACTCAGGAAGTACGTAGGATAGGGGGTGGGGAGAAGGGAGAAGTGCGAAAAGGCAAAGACTAAACCACAATCTCCCGGAGGCGGGGGGAGTGAGACCAAACCAATGTGAAGCATACCAACATGTTGTTAAAATTTGGGAGGCTCTTGCCAGGCCGGCTAGCTTCACGGGCGGGTAACAGAGACGCAGAGACAACGGCTGGGCAGGGAAGCTGTATTTCTTTATTCAGGAACAACGATTCATAAACTAATACAAACTAATCACCAAACAGAACTCTGCTGTCTCTTTGCGGCGGCACAAACACTGTCTCTTACTCTTGAACTCAGGAACTCTGCAACTCTGACACTCTGGAACTCTCGTACTGGGGAACCCTCTGAAACTCTTCCACTGTGGAACTCTCTCTTACTCTCTAACTCTCAAACTCTTGAACTCAGGAACCCTCTGTCGGGGTTCTTTTGGGGCGGGGCCAAGCGGGCCCGCGAAATTAACAGGACTGATGCAATTCTCTTGGCGGGGGAGAACTAGAACCCAATGTAAAGCATACAACAATTTTCCCTTTTCTTTTTAACTAAATGGCTACAGTATCAAGGGTGTGGGGTGAACAGAAACCTATATCGTACAGGCATTTTTTAAAAAGAAACTGGCACAAACTAAACTTTATCAGCTTAAAAAAAAACATTTCTTGCCTCTGGGGGGCTACTTGCCTCGACGGGCATTTGCATGGGGGCGGGGAACGGCCTAGAGTCCCAAAGGCAGCTGGCTGCCACTTACTTACTATGAAACAAAACTTGTTATTAGCATATCTACTGCACGATCCAACGTTTCTAATAGAGAAGGAATTTGAGACTTTTACATATCAACAACGTCTTTTAACCTTTTGTTACACCCATTCAAGATGGAGACACACCCTAGGTGTGGGCCAGAGAGGAAACCTCAGGCATGAGAATAATTAGCATAGCCATTGTGCGATCTACCATTTCTAATAGAGAAGGTAATGGAGAGTTTTACATATCAACAAGTCTATTTAACCTTTTGTTTAGACTAACTTAGTTAAAATATATTGATTGTTAACTAATTTTTACCTTAGACTTTAAATGTAAGTTAATTTTATCTTTATGAGAATTACATTGAAAACCTTTTTCATTTAACTTTGACTAGTAAGAATTTAGCCTTAAAGCTACTGTTTACCAAACTTTAAACATACACATAAACATGGTCATTAATACATAAGGAGAGAAACCTTTGTTACGAAGACATGTCATTTTAAACACGAATTTAAATCTGTACTGTCTTAGTTGTTGGGGGGGGGTTCACCATCTCGAGGTGGCTTCCCGCGCAGCTTCACTTTTAGGAATTGCAGGTTGCGATCTCTGCACAAATCTCTGCGTACTCCAGCTTGTCTACCTTCAGACCGGACCGGCGGCTGGAGATCTCGTGTGCCCAGTTTCGGCAGGGAGTCTGGGGGTCCGGGAGGCCCGGGATGGTTCAAGAATTCATAGAAAGAGGGCAGGCAGGCCAGTTTTGTAGAAGGTGTGGGCCTAGGTGCCCAGGGGTGGCGGCCATGATAGGCTGCCGCGGCCCTGCCCCATGGCCCTGCCATGTCTGCTGCCCTGTTCGCAGTGGCCGAGCAGCATGGAGGGATCACGCGTCCAGTGCCCTGCGCCACGCGGTGGAGAGCCGGCTCCTGTGGGTTGGCCTCGGGCTCTTGCGTGTTGGCCTCGGGTTCTTGCGTGTTGGCCTCGGGCTCCAGGGGCTCTTGTGTGCTGGCGTAGGCCTCCTGCGGACTGCGGGGCTGCGGGGCTGCGGGCACGGTGCGCAGGGTTGTCTGGGCACAGCCGGCTGGCTGGCTGTTTAACCAGGTGGAAATGGCAGCTCCGTGCCTTGCCTCCTGCCCGCTGGCTCTTCCCGCTGGCTGTTCTGAGTTCGCCCGAGCGAGTGGAAACCACAGAGTGGTCCAGAGATAAATGTTCCAGAAACAGCAAAACAGTCTCCTGAAGAAAGAGCAGAGGCCTTTGGAGATCTCTTCACAAGCAGAAGAGAAGGCCATAGTGCATAGGTAGCCAAATTGTCTTTACTTATCTGAGAGATGCGCAGGTCAGGTCCACGTGGGCGCCATTTGTTGTTAAAATTCGGAGGCTCTAGCCAGCCGGTTTAGCTTCACGGGCAGGTAACAGAGACGCGGAGACAACGGCTGGGCAGGGAAGCTGTATTTCTTTATTCAGGAACAACGATTCATAAACTAAGACAAACTAATCACCAAACAGAACTCTGCTGTCTCTTTGCGGCGGCACACTCTCCCTTACTCTCGAACTCAGGAACTCTGCAACTCTGACACTCTGGAACTCTCGTACTGGGGAACCCTCTGAAACTCTTCCACTGTGGAACTCTCTCTTACTCTCTAACTCTCAAACTCTCGAACTCAGGAACCCTCTGTCGGGGTTCTTTTGGGGCGGGGCCAAGCGGGCCCGCGAAATTAACAGGACTGATGCAATTCTCTTGGCGGGGGAGAACTAGAACCCAATGTAAAGCATACAACACCAACAATGATTCCTTTTTTTATTATTTATTTATTTATTTTAAAAAATTTTATTTATTATTATCTTTATTTATTGGATATAGTCAGCCAGAAATCAAGAGAGAGGGGGGTGATAGAGATAGGGAGAGACAGAGATACACCTGCAGCACTGCTTCACCACTCATAAAGCTTTCCCCCTGCAGGTAGGGACCGGGGGCTCGAACCTGGTCCTTGTGCACTGTAATACATGCGCTCAGCTATGTGCTCCACCACCCAGCTCCAATTTTTTTTCTTTTTCCTCCCTTTTGTTGTCCTTGTTGTTTTATTGTTGTAGTTATTATTATTGTTGTTGTTATTGATGTTGTTGTTGTTGGATAGGACAGAGATAAATGGAGAGAGGAAGGGAAGACAGAGAAGGGGAGAGAAAGACAGCCACCTGCAGACCTCCTTCACCACCTGTGAAGCAATTCCCCTGCAGGAATTGCTCTAAGGAGCAATTCCTCTGGGGAGCTGGGGGCTTGAACTGGGATCCTTACGCTGGTCCTTGCACTTTGCGCCATGTGTGCTTAACCCACTGCTCTACTGCCCGACTCCCTAATTTTTTTTTAAGATTTTATTTATTTATTTATTTAAATTTTTTTTAAGAAAGGATTAATTAACAAAACCATAGGGTAGGAGGGGTACAACTCCACACAATTCCCACCGCCCCATCTCTATATCCCACCCCCTCCCCCGATAGCTGTCCCATTCTCTATCCCTCTGGGAGCATGGACCCAGGGTCATTGTGGGTTGCAGAAGGTAGAAGGTCTGGCTTCTGTAATTGCTTCCCCGCTGAACATGGGCGTTGACTGGTCGGTCCATACTCCCAGTCTGCCTCTCTCTTTCCCTAGTAGGGTGGGTCTCTGGGGAATTTTTTTTAAAATCTTTATTTATTTATTAGATAGAGACAGCCAGAAATCAGGAGGGAAGGGGTGATAGAGAGGGAGAGAGACAGACAGACACCTGCAGCACTGCGTCATCACTTGTGAAGCTTTCCTTCTGTAGGTGGTTACCCGGGGCTCGAACCTGGGTTCTTACGTATTTTAACATGAGCGCTCAACCAAGTGCTCAACCGGGTGCGCCATCTCAACCGGGTGCGCCATCACCTGACCCCTTGATTTCCTTTTCTTAAAAAAAAAATCAGGACCCCACCAATGTGTCCTGGATCCCCGCTTACCCAGAGACCCACCCTACTAGGGAAAGAGAGAGGCAGGCTGGTAATATGGATCGACCAGTCAACACCCATGTTCAGCAGGGAAGCAATTACAGAAGCCAGACCTTCCACCTTCTGCAACCCACAAGGACCTTGGGTCTATACTCCCAAAGGGATAAAGAATGGGAAAGCTATCAGGGGAAGGGATGGGATATAGAGATCTGGTGGTGGGAATTGTGTGGAGTTGTACCCCTCTTATCCTACAGTTTTGTTAGTGTTTCCTTTTTTAAATAAATAAATAAAAATCATGTTTTTACAAGAAAGATCAGCACAGCTCAGCTCTGGCTTAGGGTAGAGCCTGGGATTGTAGCTGGGCTCTCTGGGGCCTCAGGTATGCACATCTGTGCCCTAATACAGGAAGGTGCCCTGACCCTGACTTCATTGTCTTAAACTGTAAAGCAATGTTTCTTTGTTTCTAGAAAGTGCAGAAAAAGGTGGTCTGGGAGGTGGCTCAGTGTATATAGCATGAGGTCCCAAGCTTAATCCCTGGCAGTACATGCACCAGAGTGATGTCTGGTTCTTTATCTCTCTCATTAATAAATAAATAAAATCTTAAAGAAGAAGAAGAAGTGAGAGGGGCAGGGGTAGATAGCATAATGGTTATGCAAACAGACTGTCATGCCTGAGGCTTTGAAACCCCAGATTCAATCCCCTGTACCACCGTAAACCAGAGTTGATCAGTGCTCTGGTTAAAAAGAGAGAGAGAGAGAGAGAGAAGTGAGAGAAAGAACCAGACATCACTCTGGTACATGTGCTGCCAGGGTTTGAACTCAGGACCACATCTTGAGAATCAAATGCTTTATCCACTGAGCCACCTCCTGGACTACTCTTTTCATCTTTATAATTTAAAAAATACAAGGAAGTGACATACTAAACGTAAGTGAGCAGGTTTTTTTTCTATTTCATTTTTTCCTTTTTAAAAAAATTATATTTATTTATTTATTGGATAGAGGCAGTCAGAAGTTGAGAGGGAAGGGGAGATGGACTGTTACTTTTTTTTTTTTGCCTCCAGGGTTATTGCTGGGGCTCAGTGCCTGCACCATGAATTCACTGCTCCTGGAGGCCTTCCCCCCCCCCTTTTGTTGCCCTTGTTGTAGCCTTGTTGTGGTTATTATTGTTGTTGTTGATGTCGTTCGTTGTTGGATAGGACAGAGAGAAATGGAAAGAGGAGGGTAAGACAGAGAGGGGGAGAGAAAAATAGACACCTGCAGACCTGCTTCACTGCCTGTGAAGCGACTCCCCTGCAGGTGGGAAGCCAGGGGCTGGAACCGGGATCCTTATAGAGGTCCTTGCACTTTGCACCACGTGCACTTAACCCGCTGCGCTACCGCCTGACTCCCTGTTACATTTTTAAATAACTTAATTTGTAAAATTAAGATAACTAAAAATACTCTTTTTTTTTTTTTTTTTTTTTTAACCAGAGCACTGTTCAGCTCTGGCTTATGGTAGTGCAGGGGATTGAACCTGGGACTTTGGAGCCTCAAGCATGAGAGTCTGTTTGCATAACCATTATGCTATCTACCCTCTGCCCTCCTTTTCTTTTTTCTTTTTTTTGAGGTATAACTAACAAATTTGCATGATGTTTAAAGTCCACATTGTGGTGATTTGATGTATGTATATATTATAAAAATACCTCCCCACCATCTAGCTAAGTGTGTGTGTGCGTGTGTGTGTGTGTGTTTGTGTGTGTGTGTGTGCACGCGCGTGCGCGCGCTTGGTTGTTCCATTGACTTTGCTTGGACTTGGTTTTGTGTTTCACGGATCCATACCTAATCCTTTATAGTTGTCAGGCTATATTACAGATTTCCTGAGACAGTAAAAATACTCCCCAAGGACAGCTGGCAAAGGATTGTGACAGACAACTGTAACTGGCTCGCTGGCCTCAGAGCATCAGGGCCCTGCTGGCAAATTCAGCTCAACCTCCCAGTGACCCTGTTCTTTGCAGAGCACTATGTGAGCCACTACCTGTGGCTGGCCCTGCTGCTGTAGTCTGTATCCCCAAAGCACAAGCAGACTAGGAAAAACTCTCAGGGGTTTGTCTCCTTTTTACTCTTGAAGCCAAACTGCATCTTCTGGAAGCCCAGGGCCACTTGGTGAACTGTGTTTTGCTGCCTGCCAAGGAAGGGTCAATATGAACAAGTCAAGGCTCTGAAAGCCCACAGTCAGTACCCCAGTATCAAAACTCAATTGTCTTTAAGGATGGATCAAGTGTTAGATACTTCAGCCCTGAGGTCCTGAGTGATAGGGTGGTCCTTTAGTTCTCTGTCTTCTCCTCTTTCTCTTTCATAAATAAATGTAATTTTAAAAAAGAAGAGAGGAAGAGAAATCTTGAGTTCAGGAAGTGAGACATTTTGCTAAACAAGATCTCAACTGTTCCCTGCCATAAAACACCAGAGCTGAGCCAAACAGCACAAGCAACATCCAGGTACTTAGGCAGCCAGGCTAAGCGTAGGGCGATCTCCACAGATGGCAGGAGGTCAGGCTTGATGGCCTCCTTCCCATACACTGAAGCAGATGCTGCCCATTCAGGAAGCCCAGAAACATTGATTTTCCCTTCTTTCCTCACCCCTCCCCTCTTTTCTTCCATTACTTAAAAAAAATTAATATACTTTATTATTTTTTTAATTTAATGAGAGAGAGAAAAATACAGAGAGAAAGATACACAAAGAGACCAGAGCATTTCTCAGCTTTGGTTGTGCTGGGGATTGAACCTGGGATGTTGGAACCTCAGGTATGAGCCTGCCTGCCTGCCTGCCTGCTTGTCTGCCTGCCTGCCTGCCTTCCTGCCTTCCTTCCTCACCACCAGGGTTATTAGGGGGCTTGATGCTTGCATGTTGATTTCACCACTCCTGTAGCCTTTCTTCTTCTTCTCCTCCTCCTCCTCGCTCTTTTTATTTATCATAGAGACAGAGAGAAATAGAAGAAGGGAGAAAGAGGGAGGGACACCTGCAGCATTGCTTCAGCACTCATGAAGCCCCCCCCCCCCCCCCCCCCCGTAGGAAGGGTTCTTGCGCATGGTAACACCGTGGGCCACTGTCTGGCCCCAACGAAGACCAGCCAGTCTAACAAGAATAACAAACCCACTTTGCCAGCTTGTTTTCTGGTTGGTTCTGACCTCAATTCACATAGCCCTTCCAAAGGCTTTCTCTGTGAGACAGGTTCTGATCCTTTTCAGGGTGTTCAGTGTCTGTTCCTTTTCTCTTAGGAATTTCTTTCTTTCTTTCTTTCTTTCTTTCTTTCTTTCTTTCTTTCTTTCTTTCTTTCCTAGAGCACTGATCAGTTCTGGCTTATGGTGGTGCGGGGGATTGAACCTGTGACTCCAGAGCCTCAGGCATGACAGTATGTTTGCATAACCATTATGTTATCTACCCCCACCCACTCCCTTAGGAATTTTTATTATCTGGAAGTTTGACCCCTGGGGCCCCTGTCCCACAGCTCCTAGTTTTATTCTTTTTTTTGTTTTTAATATTTTGTTTATTTCATTTTTGAGAGAAATGCAGAGAGAGAGGGAGAGAGACAGAGAGAGAAACACCAGAGCACTGCTCAGCTCTGGCTTATGGTGGTACAGGGGATTGAACCTGAGATTTAGGAGCCTCAGGCATGAGAGTCAGTTTGCATAACCACTCTGCTATCTCCCTCACCCTCTAGTTTTATTCTTTACCAATTCCTGTTGCTTTCTGCTGGTTTGAAAGGACTGGCTGGAGCTGACTTCCCGCAGCCTCTCTGGATGCTGATTTTTCTGAAGAATTCTGTCTACTGTTTGCTGCCTATTTCTTTCCATCTTCTCAGGATTCTCTTGATTTCTGATGCCTCCTCCAGTCTATTTTCAGCTTCTCAGTTCAGTGCCCTCTTTAACCCTTTGAGGGCACACACTAGCTATGCCCTCATGCTCCCGTAAGCAGGTGCGCTAAGTGTGACTCAGGAGGACTGCTGAGTGCATCCTTTGATCCTCTCAACTGCCTCAGCCTAGTTTGTACAGTGACTCCTTGTGCCGAGACGCCTCACCCATCACAAGGAGAACACTGTGGATTGGAGGTTGGGGCCACTGTCTGTCTGGTAGCAGGGACAGACCTGGCCTCTTGGTGGGAGCAGCCTTGCCCGTTGTGCAGGGCAGTAATGACGTTTGCCCAGGAGTCTGGCCCTCCAAGAACCCTGATGCTAACACACCATAGTCCTGCCTTTCCCTGCCCAAATCCCTGCACACCTGTGGGTGCTGCTTTCCACCTCCCAATAGGGCAGATGAGGGAGGCAAGTGTGGCTGTGGCAAGTGAGACAGCAGCCATGGTGTGAGTGGAGGCCATGGGCGTGGGTCTGTGGAGTGTGTCCTGTCTCAGAGGTCCCCCAACTGGCAGTGGCCTCCTGCAGTGTTATGCCTCCTCATGTCAGAGACAGGGTACACTCCTGGCAGCCACTCCTGGTATGTGTGTGGGCAGGGGAGCCAGACAGGAGCCAGACAAGACACCGTGGGTCCCCAAGGCTGCAATGGATAGCAGTTGGGGGGAGGGGTGTGTGCTCCAGCCTACAGGATCATTTGCATATAAAAGGCAGGGCTCTGCTGTTCACTGGAGGTTGGCTGGGTCTGGACCAGTTGCCATGGGCACTCCAGGGTTTGGGGAGCAGTGGAGGGCAACTGGGAACAGCAAGTCTGAATTCCAGCTATGTCCCTGAAGACAATGAGGGGGAGCTGGAGCTAGCCCAGCTGCTGTGGGGAATCCTGGCTGGTGATCCCTCTGCCCCATTGCACCCACACCTACCTCGACCCTTCATGGCCTCCACAGTGACTGCAGGATGTCCTAATACCTGTATTGATCAGCTTATTCCTCTCTGTCTGTACCCCCACCCCTGGCTGTGGGTGTTGAGTAGTCAGTGCTCTGGAGAGTTTACCCATTTGGACTCCTAGCAGAATGCGCCACCCCTTGCCTGCATCTCCTTCTCAGAGAGCTCCTCTGGCAGCCACAAGTAGCTTTGGAAGCCAGGCCCAGTTTTCCCGAGTGGGAGGCCCAGGCCTGGCCATGCTGGGAGCTTTCCCACTTACTGGCAGCCCTGTGCTCCCTCCTGCCTCCCCACCCCCCCCCCACACACACCAGAACAATAGGGGCCTGGCCTGGCCTGGTATTGCTGACAGGCCTGTGCCCCCTGATGCCTGCTGCTGCAAGTGTCAGCAGCTAGAAGGAGTGACATACAAGAATGTGAGGTGTGGGGAAGGGTGCTGATAGCCTGCCCTATCAGGGTGGTGCCTTAGCCCTCTCCAGGGAACCCCTACAACTCTGCCCACAAAAGGACAGTTCTCTTCTGGGACCCACCTGCTTTGTGCTGCACCTGGGGGGCTGTAACCCCCACTTCCACCCAACCCCAGGGCTTAGCAGATGGCACTGGGTCAGACCTAGGTCACTTGGGGAGGGCTGGTGGGCAGGGCGCCAGGCTCATGGGGCTGTGCTAAGTGCTTGGTCAGCAGTGCTCAGGGCAGTAGGGCCCACAGGTTCGGCAGGGAGGTTTTTCAGGGCTGACGTGCACCTCTTTCCTGACTGTGGGGCTGGGACACAGGCAGGGAGGCCAAACTTCAGGGCAGTGAGTGGATAGGACTCTGCAATAGATCGTTGTCCCCAAGCCTTGGACCCATACCGCATGGCCTTCTGGGCCTTGACTTCCCCACTGTGGAGGAAGCCAGGCCACAGGGGAGGTCTCACTTGTCTGGACCTCAGCCATACAACAGGGCTACCATACTTTCTCCAGGTTGGACAGCTGAAGACAAGAGGGGGAGCTCTAAGGCAATGGGAGTCAGACCTCAGGAAGGGTGGTGTCCAGCACCTCAGCAGACCTGACCTGAGGAACTTCTGCCACCCAGCCTTCCCAGGACTTTCTGCACCCCATTTCCCCGACACCTGAGCCCAGCAGGCACGACCCC
This sequence comes from Erinaceus europaeus, assembly GCF_950295315.1. Classification (NCBI taxonomy): domain Eukaryota; kingdom Metazoa; phylum Chordata; class Mammalia; order Eulipotyphla; family Erinaceidae; genus Erinaceus; species Erinaceus europaeus. Next base: position 110,244,934 of record NC_080162.1, read on the forward strand.
ACCCACCCTCCCCACTGTCCCCCAAGGCTTTTTGACTTATACAGGTGGGTGTGTTTCCCATCAAAACAGGGGGGTAAGTATTGACAGAATGTCTTCCAGCCCCCCAGCACACAGTCAGTCCTTGGGACCAAGAGGCAGTGAGGGTTGGCAGGGGCAGGTAAGTCATGGAAGTCTTCCTGACACCTAGCCTGGCCACCAGACTTTGTCACTCTGCAACATGGTGTGTGTGTGGGGAGGGTGCTGGACTCGGAGGTTCTCCCGCCGTCACCCCCCCCCCCCCAGGCTTATTGACTGTAGGCTCCCATGGGCTGCACCCCCACTGCCCCTCAAAAGGGCTTTGTGCCACCACAAAGAAGCTCTGTCCCTCCCAGAGAAGCCTGGGTGTTGCCATGGTGACAGAAGGGGCTAGGAGGAAGGGGGTCTACTGTCTGGGGGGGAGGGCATTCCAGGCAAAGGGCAGTGGCATGTGCAGGCCAGCAGCCAGTGTGGGGACCTGCTGCACTCCCCTAGCCACTTCGAACTGGCTAGCTAGCTGCCCCCAGTCAGGACTTGAAGGACCGCTCAGCAGGGGCCAGGCTCTTAGCTGCCTTGGGAATGTCTGTCCCCATGACCGCCCCTCTGCTGTTCTCCCAAAGATGGAAGGTGGTTGGGAGTGAGTAGCATCACTTGCCATGGGGCCCCCTACTCTGGGTGGGGGGTACCACGTGGAGCATGTCACATGCCCAGTGTTTGTGGTGGTGCAATGGAAGCCAAGGACTAGCAGTTCCCACACAGTGGGACACCTTGGGGTCAATCTCCCCTAACCCCCCTTCCCCCATTACCCCTTTCCCTCTCTTGATTAGAGTGGGTGGGTGGAGCGCCATGCTTGGCAGCTCCCAGCCATCCCAGCCTGGAGTTCTAGGCCCTGGGGCTTTGGACCTTTGGGGTGCCCTAGGCTAGCTGCTGCAGGGATGTGGGTCCTTGCTGCCCATGCCACCCCCTCCTGGAGCCTGCAGGCCCTTGCTCTCCACCTGTGGCTGCAGCTGGAATCTGGGTCAAAGTCTGGAGGGGCTGGAGGGAGGGGCCTGAGTCCCCGCTGTTCAGCAATTCCCCTCCTCCTGCTCCCTTATCCTCCCAGAGAGGCAAGTCCAAAGGGACCACAGAGGTGTGGGTGCTGCCACAGTTGCATAGGGAGAGAGAAAGTATGAGTGAGTGAGTGAGTGAGTGAGTGAGTGAGTGAGTGAGTGAGTGAGTGAGTGTGAGTGACCTGCTCCAGAGGGAATCTCAGGCAAAAACCTTTGGGAGCTCCAGCTGTGTCTCCCTATTGCTCTTGCCGGAAGAGACAGCAGTGGGGGTGCCCACCCTAAGGTGAGGCCAGCTTCTGTCACTGCTGAACTCTGGTCCCAGGTCTGCAGCTGCTCAGACTGCAGGCTCCCCAGGTGACTCTTCTTTCACCTGAGCCCAAGCTTCCTGTGCCAACGTGCTCTCCAGCTCCTGTTCCTCTGGGCCACCTGCCCGGCAGCTCCCTGCCCTCATACCCCCTACTGCTGCCCTGGCCCAGCCAGCTTGGCCTCAGTGCCTCTCTGGCACAGGCGTGGCCCCTTGGGAAAAGCATCCCACGCTGCTCTCCTGGCATGTGAGGGCACATGTATGCTTCTGGACATCTATGGGCACAGCCTTGGAGCAGGAGGAGGTCACCGAGGAGCCATCTGCATCGGCCTTCACCCCTCCCTGCTGTGTCTGGTCCAGCGCGGGGGTGGGGGCACCTCTACTGGAAATCTAATCTTCAGGTTGAGTTGAGCTGCAGCTCTCCCTCCTCCCTGGAAATGGAACTGCTGCTTCTCCTGGGTGGGGATGGCACCAGACAGGCCTCAGGAGCCGTATTTCCTGGTCTACTTACTCATGTGCTGCCCCTTGCTGGGATGGGTGCCTGCCTTTCTCCACTCTCTTAGTTGTTTTTTTTTTTTTTTTTAGTTTTTTTTTTATTGTCTATTTATTTGATAGAGAAATCCAGAAATCAAGAGGAGAGGGGGAGAGAGAGAGAGACAGACAGACACAGTGACACCTGCAGCCCTGCTTCATCACTCATGAAGCTTCCACCCTACAGGTAGGGACCAGGGGCTTGAACTTGGGGCCTTGTGCACTGTAAAATGTGTGCTCAATCAGGTGTGCCACCACCAGGCTCCTCTCCACTTTCTTGTAAAAATGATTTTTTAGGGGCAGGGCAGTAGCACGGCTCCCACTAGAGCACACATCCTACCTGGTGTGAGGACCTGGGTTTGAGAGTCACAAGCAATGGAGCAGTGCTGCAGAGGTTTCCCCCCATCTTTCTTTCTCTCCTCTTTATTTCTCTGTATAAGAAAGAGAAAGATGGGAGTCAGACAGAAGCAGCGCAAAGCATAAGGACCAGCGTAAGGATCCCGGTTCAAGTCCCCAGCTCCCCACCTGCAGGGGTGTCACTTCACAGGCAGTGAAGCAGGTCTGCTGGTATCTGTCTTTCTCTCCCCCTCTCTGTCTTCCCCTTCTCTCTCCATTTCTCTCTGTCCTATCTAACAACAATGACATCAATAATAACAACAGTAACTACAGCAATAAAACAACAAGGGCAACAAAAGGGAATAAATAAAATAAATATTAAAAAAAAAAAGAAAGACACCATAAATCCCAGGTTCAATCCCCAGCACCACCAAAAGCCAGAAATGAGCAGTGCTGTGGTAGGAAAAAAAGGGAGGAAGAGAGGGAAAAAGAAGGTCACTGGGGGTGGTGGAGTCATCATGCAGGCACTGAGGCCCCAGCAGTAACCTAGGTGTTCAAGTAATAATAAATAATAATAATAATTTTAAAGAGATGTGTCAGGAACTGAGTGGTGGCACACTTGGTTGAGTGCTACAGTGCTCAAGGACCGGAGTTCAAATCCCTTGTCCCCACCTGTGAGTGGTGAAGCAGGGATACAGGTCTCTCTGTCTCTCTCCCTCTCTATCTCCCCTTCCCTCTAGATTTCTGGCTGTCTCTACTCAACAGATAAATAAAGATAATTAAGTAATAAAGAGGTATTGCGGTGTGTGGCTGGTGGCGGCTAAGGAGGTAACATAATGGTTACAGAAAACATCATTCATATCAGGCATCAGAGGTTCAAGGTACCGTCACCACAAACAAGCCAGAGCTGAGCAGTGCTCTGGTAACTAAAAATTAAAACAATAATTTAAAAAATGGGAGGTGGAAGGGCAACAAAAGGGAAAAAAAAATTTTAAGGGGGTGGTGATGGAGAGATACTAACACTGTTCCGCCCCGGTGCTTTTGTGTTCCCACATGGTACTGGGTCTCAAACCCAGGGCCTCGTACACGGTAAGGTTTGGTCTCTACCAGGTGAGCTATATCCCAGCTACCTTTTTCCTTCTTTCGATTCTCTCTTGACTCTGAAAGTTATTTGAAGTCTTGGCAAAGGCTTCTGGTGTGGAGCTCCTGGTTCCACAAGCAGCCAGAGGGGTCGGCAGCCCTGCACCGAGCCCCACTTCACCACTTAAGTCTGATCCCTTCCCTTACTCCCATTTTTTTTTTTTTTTGCCTTCAGTGTTATCATTGGGGCTCAGTGCCTGCATTATGAATCCACTGTTCCTGGTGACCATTTCTTTCTCTTTCTCTCTCTCTCTCTTTCTTCTTTTTTTTAAAGCTTTCCACTTCTTTTTTTAAAATTTATTTATTTCCTTTTGTTGCCCTTGTTGTTTTATTGTTGTAGTTATTATTATTGTTGTTATTGATGTCATTGTTGTTGGATAGGACAGAGAGAAATGGAGAGAGGAGGGGAAGACAGAAGGGGAGAGGAGGATAGACACGTGCAAACCTGCTTTACCACTTGTGAAGTGACTCCCCTGCAGGCGGGGAGCTGGGGGCTCAGACCGAGAGATCCTTATACTGGTCCTTGCGCTTTGCGCCACGCCTGCTTAACCCACTGCACTACTGCCTGCCTCGCCTGCCTTGCCTGCCTTGCCTGCCTCGCCTGCCTTTCTTTCTTTCTTTCTTTCTTTCTTTCTTTCTTTCTTTCTTTCTCTCTCTCTCTCTTTCTTTCTTTCTTCTTTTTTTCTTTCTTCCTTTCTTTTTTTATTTTATTTTATTTTTTAATTTTTTAACCAGAGCAGCTCTGGCTTATGATGGTGCAGGGGATTGAACCTGGGACTTTGGAGCCTCAGGCATGAGAGTCTGTTTGCATAACCATTATGCTATCTACCCTCCTCTTTCTTTCTTTCTTTCTTTCTTTCTTTCTTTCTTTCTTTCTTTCTTTCTTTCTTAGTCTTTATTGGATAGAGACAGAAATCAAAAGGGAAGGGGGAGACAGAGTGGGAGAGAGAGGCACCTGCAGACCTGCGTCACTACTGGCAAAGCTTTCCACCTGCAGGTGAGGATCAGGGGCTCAAACCTGGGTCCTTGTGCCACTATCTGGCCCCAGCCATTTTTTTTTTTCTGTTGTTGTCGTTGCTATTGGATAGGACAGGGAGAAATTGAGAGTGGAGGGCAAGACAGAGGGGGAGAGAAAGATAGACACCTGCAGACCTGCTTCATCACTTGCAAAGTGACCCCTCTAGGTGGGGAGCCAGGCTTGAACCAGGATTCTTGCGCCAGTTCTTGGGTCTCACACTATGTGCACTTAACCTGCCAGGTGCACTACTTCCCAGGCCCCCCTCCCAGTGTTAGTGCAGGTGCCTTCATACCTTGTCTTTGCCTCTTTTGCTACTTTGCATTTTATTTCCATGGCAACATCCCTTATTAGTAGGATCTCCACCTACTTAGAGTTGGGATTTTTATCTTTCCCTGGTTGATTTCCAAGAGCATCTCACAGATGAGAGTGAGCACTTTATGACTGGGTATTACCAGGACTTGTTCTCAGTGTGTGATTGTCTTTGGATTCATCATTTTAAATTTTTATTTGTTTTCCCTTTTGTAGCCCTTGTTGTTTTTTATTGTTGTTGTAGTTGTTATTGTTATTGATGGCATCATTGTTGGATAGGACAGAGAGAAATGGAGAAAGGAGTGGGAGATAGAGAGGGGGAGAGAAAGACAGACACCTGCAGACTTGCTTCACCGGCTGTGAAGCGACTCCCTTGCAGGTGGGGAGCTTGAACCGGGATCCTTCAGCCTGTCCTTATGCTTTGCGCCATGTGTGCTTATGCTGCACTACTGCCCGACTCCCATTATTTTTTCTTTCTGCCTGTTATTATGGAAACTTTACAAATGCACAAAAAATAGAAACTGGTGTGACATGGCCCCACATGACCCAACAGGTTCCTTCCTTCAAGACCAAGTCCCAGTTCAGAAGTGAAGCCATCTCTTGTTGGCTCATCGAAAATTCTCACTGCATGGGTGGCTCTAAATGGCCTCACAAAACAAACAAATGAGCCTAAAAATAGCCAAAATAGGGCTGGAAGATAACTTACTCAGTTGCGTGCATATTTTACCATGTGGGATAACACAGGATCAAGTCCCCAGCTGCCACACAACAGAGCAGTGCTGTGGTCTCTCTGTCTCGGCCTCTTACCTTCTTTTTTAAAAAGAATACTTAAAAAAATATTTTATTTATTTATTCCCTTTTTGTTGCCCTTGTTTTATTGTTGTAGTTATTGTTGTTGTTATTGATGTTATTGTTGTTGCATAGGACAGAGAGAAATGGAGAGAGGAGGGGAAGACAGAGAGGGGCAGAGATAGACACTTGCAGACATGCATCACCGCTTGTGAATTGACCCTCCTGCGGGTGGGGAGCCGAGGGATTGAACCAGGATCCTTAGGCCAGTCTTTGCACTTTGCGCCACCTGTGCTTAACCTGCTGAGCTACTGCCCGACTCCCTAAATAATCTTTTTATATATTATTGATAGAGACAGAGAGAAATTGAGGGGGGGGAATAAAGAGGGAGAGAGATACCTGCAGCTCTGCTTCACCACTTGTGAAGCTTCCCTCCTGCAGGTGGAGACCAAGGGCTTGAACTTGGGTCCTGGCTCCCATCTCATATTTTCGATCTGGGGAAGATGCAGAGAGGAGTAGACTAGGAACAGTGGAATCATACAGATGCAAAGCCCTGGCAGAAAAAAAAAATCATATATATATTTTTTTGGGTATACAGAAAAGTTTCTCACCATTGGAGCTGGCCTAGTTCCCTTGACCCTGCATTGACTGAGAGTGATCCCACAGTTCTGGGACAGATAAATAGATGCCACCCAACCTGGATAAGCCTGTGTCCCAGGCCATTTGACCCTGTCCCCGACTGTGGCTCAATGCCCATCATTATGGGTTCAGTCAGAAGCTGTTCCTGGAGCTATAGGGATGATCTGACCATTGGGAGGGGTAATAGGGTCCATCACTGTGGGCCCCCTGTGTTTGCAGGAGTGTAGAGACATATCTCCAAGCTGGCAGTGCCAAGGACGGGGGCAAGATGCCTCCCAGGCAGGGTGGGCTTGGCTCGCCTAGGCTTCTGCTCCTGCCAGCACCATTTCCTTCCCTCTTAGATGGGCAGGCTTGGTGTAAGGGGGTTCACTGGTGACCAGCTCCCCTCCACCCCCCAATGTGGACAGGGACAGCAGGCAGGGTGCTGGCAGATGGCCCACCTGTGAGGCACCAGAGTTTGGACCTCCCTCCCACCTCCCCCTCTGGCCTTGCCCTTACAAAATTCCTCTAATTCCTCAAGCCCAGATTGGACTCAGGCCCCCTAATTTGATTTTCTGGAGCAGGGTTTGGCTGGACTCCTTGTGAGGAAGAATGTCTGGATCAGCAAGAAGACATCAGATGTCGACTTTAGGGGCAGGATCAGCAGCCATCCCACCCCATGGAGCCTTCATTTTCACCATGGAGGGGGTGTTGGCCACAGCTGGACCTCCCTCTGCCCTGTAGTCTCAGAGCTCTGGTTCTGCCCACCTGTTCCCTGTCCACCCACTCAGCTGTCATTTACTCACTGTTAGCCACCATCCCCCGCCTGTGCACCCATACCCCTCCCTCATATAGCTACCTACTCATACCTGTGTGTAGCCATGCCTCTGTTCACCCACCTGTCCATTTCTCTGAGATGCCTCTGGTCTGCAGCCTGCCTCCCTCACACCCCAGCCTCTTGACCTCCTCATTCGTCTGCTGGCCTGTCTGTCCCTTTACTTCCCAGGCCTCTCATCCATTCACTCCTAACTACAGTGTTCCGCCATACGCCCCTCCCTCTGACTCCCACCTGTGTGGTCTGGGTAGCTTGCTTCTGTTTTTTTTTTTTTTTTTCTTTAACAAAGCACTACTCAGCTCTGGCTTGTGGTGGTGTGGGAATTGAACCTGGGACTTTGGAGTGTCAGGCATGAGAGTCTCTTTGCTATCTACCCCTCCCTGGCAGCCTTCTTCTCATCCTGGCATCTGCCCTTATGCAAACACCTTACCTGCTGGTCTCTGGGGGAAGGCAGGGCAGACTCCAAGCCCATGCCAGACACATGGCAATTTGTGTTTCCAGGGCTGGGTCCGTTTCCAAGCCTTCCAACCTCCCTCCCAGGCTCCTTGTGTCTCGGTGCTGTTACAGTTCTGGGAGTGGAGCCACTGCTGGGGTGCTTAGGTACAGACAGGCCTTTCCCCAGGGATGCCCCTGTCCCTGCACCAGCTGGTATTTGTGCCTGGATTCTAGTTAAACCAGCCCTGGTGGTATTTGGGTGGAGATTGAGGGGGCCTCCCCCAAGATTGTTTTGGCCAGCAAAGAGTGAGGGTCAGTAAGGTCTTACAATGTGACACCACCCTGACCTCCCAGGGCCACAGCAGTCTGACACCAAGCCCACTCTTACCCCAAGACCTGGCCCGTGAAACCCTCAAGTTGAGGTTTCACAGTCAGTCTTAAAATTTCACATACATTTGGCCTCCTATGCCATCACATATTTATAATTTTAACCTGAAAGCCATGTTTTCAGAGGCCCAGGAGGGCCTGGCTTAGCAGGTAGAGCTCATGCTTTTCATGCATGAGGCCTTGGGTTCAATCCCCACTACCATGTAAAAACATAAAAGACAAAAATGGTGGAGTCAGGTGGTAGCGTAGCGGGCTAAGCACAGGTGGCACAAACGAGGACTGACTTAAGGATCTTGGTTCGAGTCCCCGGCTCCCTACCTGCAGGGGAGTTTCTTCACAAGTGGTGAAGCAGGTCTGCAAGTGTCTATCTTTCTCTCCCCCCTCTGTCTTCCCCTCCCCTCCATTTCTCTCGGTCCTATCCAACAACAACGATACCAATAATAACTACAACAATAAAAAAAAAACAACCAGGGCAACAAAAGGAAATAAAAACAAAAAGACAAAAATGGGGTGGACTTCTATGGGTGGAGGGGGAGCTTTAGGCTCTTTCTCTCCCCACCCCCCAACTATTAACTAATACCAATTGGGCTGGGGCAGCAGCTCAGTACATGTGTGAGGCCTTAGACTCAATCCCCTATACCACATTAAAAAATGGCCTTTTGCGTTGCCATCAGAAATGCTGGCCTCTGGGGTGCTGACCTGAGCCATCTGTGTGCTATGTGCAGCCTAAGAGAAGCTGCCCTGAGGGTGGCCTGCTGCTGTCACACCCCAGGGCTGCCCTGGAGGCCCTCATACCAAGCCGTAGCTGTGGGATTCTGCCCCAGTGGCCATGGGCAGATGAAAGGGGTATCCTTAGTCCCAGCAGAGGACTGAGTGTCTCTGCTGTTCAGTGGGCATCTGTGAGGTACCCGCCCCAGAGCTGGCTGACATTGGCGGGGGGAGGGGGAGAGGGTTACCAAGGAGACATACAGACATTTTAGCTTTCGTGGAGAGATTGGGCAATGGAGAGGTCAGTAGTGAGTTTGGCCACCTTCTCAGTGTATCCTCAGAATTCCAGGCCCCTGGCCAATCCCCAGCTGGAACTAGTGGGCCCCCTTGAGGGGGGCTCCTTGGAGGACTGAGTGCAAGGAAGCTGGAGGCTGGCCTCCCCTCATATGTGATGTCCTCTGTGTCTGTTGCTTAGTTAGGTCTAGACCTGAGGTGAGAGTAGAACCAGAGGTTATTCAGGCACCTGTGGCTGTACAAAGAGGAGGGCAGCCCCCTCCTGACCAGGAGCTGCCCTGGTCACTGCCTCCCAGGGCACTTCTTCCCCTCACACAGTCACCACTGTAGCAGCCACAGCCCTCTTGCTCCTGGCCCTTAGTTCTAGGCTTCCCTGGCATAGGATGCAGCAACCAAGGCTGGGCCAGGGGTGGTGGTGTGTAATCTGGCTCTGCTGCTCCCTGGCCTCACCCCACTGTCCTCTGTGTCCCACCACATCTACCTCAGCCCCCCCACCCCAGGTCAAGTTTGTTGCAAAGGCCTAGAATCTGACCCCACTGCATGGAGCAGTGTGAGTGTCCATGATGGCAGTGTGGTCTTGCTCCCTGCTACCAACCCAGAGGACTCGGCCAGCTCCTTTCTCAGCACATGTCAGCTCTTTTTTTTTTTTTTTTTTAATCTTTATTTCTTTGTTGAATAGAGATAGCCAGAAATGGGGGGGGGGGTAGAGAGGGAGAGAAATAGAGACACTTGTAACAGTACTTCACCACTTGCAAAACTTTTCCCCTGCAAGTGGGGACTGGAGACTCAAACCTGGATCCTCGTAACATGTGTGCTCAACCAGGTGTGCCACCACCTGGCCCCTGGCATCAGCTCATTCTTTAGCTCTGGGTCTTGTGGACATCACTGCCCCTGTCTGCTCTGGGTTGTGCTGTTTTCTTTGGTTGACAGGTGTTAGGAAAGCAAAATGCAGCTTTGGGGATCTGCACTTGCGTCTTGTGCTTACTGGGTCTTGGCGTCCCAAGCTATCACAGTGAGATGGGCCCCCAACTATACCCCTGACCCAGCTGGTACTATTCTATTCCACCCAGCATTCCAGCACCACCCTTCCTCTCTGGGGCTCTGTCCTTGCTGCTTGCCCCTCCCAGACAAGTTGCAGGTAGAACTGGTCCTGGGCGCTAGAGCATGGGAGCACTGCCTCCTGTGCTGTGTCTCTGAGCTCAGGCCCTCTTATCATTGTAGGGTCAAGGGGGCCAGCACAGTTGACCTGGGCTAGTAGGGGATAGACTAGGGGAAGGCCCCCAGACAGTCCTCAACACCATGCTGCAGCCTGAGTGCCTGGTGGCCCAGCCTCAGCTACTGCTATAGCCCCAGTCTGAGTTCTGTGCTCCACATACTTCTGCTGCTTTCCCCGAGAAGTGAGTGTACTGGGAAGTCAGGGAGCAAGTGGCAAGGATGAGTACTGGCTCATTGCTGTCATTCTTATAGTCACCACCTGCTCCTCGGAGGCCCTCAGTGGTAGCACTGGACCAAGCTGCCCTCCCCAAGGTTGGGCCTCATGTGCTTAGCCCCTGCCCTTACTTAGCCTTTCTCCAGAGCAGACACAGGCCATTGTCACCCCCATATCTGCCTAGGCATCCTTGGCACCTGGTGGCTGTGGAGAAGCCTCTCGCCCTAGTGTACCATGCCAACTCTGTGACTGTGAACAGGTCGCCTGTCATCGCTGGGCCCCATGTCCATTGCTGTGAAAAGGTCTTGGGGTGGCCCCACACTATTATCGTGAAGAGGCATATGCTGTGAGTAGCAGAGTACCTGGAAACAGGAGTGCTGGTCACACCATCCCTTCCTGCTCTTCCATTCCCAGCCAACTCTGTACGGCATGGTCTGTGGTTCCTCTGGACTCACCCAGCAGAAAATGGAGTAACCAAGGGCAGAAGCCCAGACCCCACCAGGAAGGAGCCAGTTGCTTCTATCCAGCCTTGGATTAATGGCTTTTAATTTGGAATTTAATCAATGTGGCTTCTCTCCAGAGGGCTGGGTGCCACCATTGGGGAATGAGTCTTATGGTCTGTGAGTGGGGTATGCAGATGGTCCGTGATGACCCCCACCCTGACCTTGCTCTGCTTTGCCTACAGCCAGCGGGTGCCCCGTCATGGAGGATTGCAATGTGCACTCAGCTGCCAGCATCCTGGCCTCAGTGAAGGAACAGGAGGCCCGCTTCGAGCGGCTGACACGAGCACTGGAGGAAGAGCGGCGCCATGTTGCCCTGCAGCTAGAGCGTGCCCAGCAGCCTGGTGTGGGAGGTGGCAGCATGGGCAGTGGGCAGTCCCTGCCAATGGCCTGGCAGCAGCTGGTCATGCAGGTAACAGTCCAATGACTTGGGAAGTGTGCAGGGGGCCAACTGTAGGAAATAATCAGGACCACAAGCAAGACCTCTGGGAGCCCATGGGGAGTAGGGTACAATGAGGTCCCAAGAAGACTAGAAAGCAGTGTGTGACCAGTGGACACAACATGGCCCACAAAGGAACTATCAGGGCCCTGGTAGCTGCACAGGAGTGGTCAGCAGGAGACGCTGAGGGGTTTGCCTGCCCTGAGTCTCCCTCCCATGATGCCCCACAGACATCAGTGAACAGCCCCAGAGGAAGACTCCAGTAATACCCTGGGTTCTACTTAGAGCCAGGTCACTTAGGCTCCTCAGTTTTCCCTCTTGCCATTACCCTGAGCCTGGGCCCAGGCCCCCTCTAAGTCTCAGACATAATAACAACAAGAACAGTCCTCTCTGTGGCCAAACCCTGAGGAGTCTACCGTTGGAGTCAGTTCTCTCCTTTCTAGTTCATACCCTGGTGCGTGACCTGCCTACTGTGCCACGAACTCCTTGCTCACGGTGGCAGGGCAGAATGAGTGAAAAAGGCCTGGAGTTCGGAAGGACTATGGACATTCCTGTGATTGGTGCAGGCATAGTGTGGGGGACAGGCAGAGTGGGGCTATCTTAGGAGTCATGAGAAGGCTAAGTGGGGGTCCACTGCAAGCTTCTCATTCTAGCCCTTCTTACCACCAAACTCAGAGGTCTAGGGGGCCCACTAAGACTCCTAGGCTCCTCACAGAATAAACACAGTGACTCCTTAGTTCCACTGGCTCTGGCCCCTGGGCAGAGCCCTAAATCTGGCAGCCAGCCTTCTCCCCAGCATATTCATGCTTTCCCTTCCTTGCCCTTGCTTGGCCCCAGCTCCTAGGACCCAGACAGGTTGCTGGCAGTGCTGGCCTAACCCACATGTTCTGGAGGTTCAGGGAACCCTGGGTGGAGAGAAAGAAAGCACTGCACTGGTTTCCCTGCCCCTGGGTCCATGAACTAGCCATAGCCTATTGGGGCATGTGGGGCTCAGAGCAGTGGTCTTTCAGTGGGGGAGCCTAGCAAGACACTGGCATCACACTCCGATAGCTTCATGAACCAGTGGGCGATCAGATCATCTCACCCAGCCCAGCATGGTGTGCTTTCAAAGCCAGACACGTCTGCAGATTGCTCAGTCCCACTACTGGGGAGCCACTTTTCCACCTTGCTACCCCTATGCTGAGGTGGCCCTCACAGCTAGTGAGGAGGTGACTTAAGGCAGGGTAGGTCTGGGTTTCAGGTTCATCCCCACAACCCCCCTTGAACTGAGGTGAGGCCTGCATCCCTTTGGGGAAAAGGGAGTGGAATAGTCTAGCTGGGTCACATGAGGACAGTGGAAGCCAGTGACCCAGAGACCACCCCTCAGGCATTAGGCACTCTGTGTGTAGCCATCCCTGGCGTTCAGCCCAAGGAGCACCCAGGGGTCAGTACCTGGTGTTCCCATAGCTTCTCAGCCTCCTGGAGGCTGTGGACAGAAGACCATGCAAGGCCTCCCCTGTCAACCCTTTCTGTGTTTAGAGAGAAGATGTTTCAGGCCAAAGTGAGAGAGAGCATGTGTTCCAAGCACTGTGGCTGGACTGGAAAGGCTGATGGGAACACACGGTGGTAGGGCCCCATTAGTACCAAACCTGCTTCCCAGACTCATCTCATCAGGAGGCACCCAGTGACCTACCTGTGAGCCACATGACCACCTGCATTAGCAGGGACCTGTCAGCTAGGGGGAGCTGTCAAGGCCCATAGTTGGGTCAGGAGGTTGAGATGTCATGGACCAGCCCCAAGGTTTCCACTGGTGTGACTGTACCTCCCCTTCCCCGGGCCCCACCCCTCCCTACTTCAGGCTGTTGCATAGCCCTGGCTACCTGTACACACTCCAGACCCCTGGCCAGAGCTGGGCTGCTTCTCAACAGTGGATAAAGGGGTGCCACTAAGGGCTTGGTTAGCAGCAACTAGACCAGACCAAGGTCAACATGTGGCACTAGTAGTTGCAATCTGGAAGAAAAGGGAAACTCCCCAATTTAAGTGGGCAGGCCAGGTTCCTTAGGGTGGGGGTCCTGTCCTACTCCTGCCTCCAGGGACCTCCACCCAGGGCTGCCATGGATGGAGATTAGAGGGGGTCAGCGATGAGGGCAACTCACTCACTTGTAAGGGGAAAACCAAAGCTCAGAGGGATCTGCAGTAGACACTTGGTACGAGTGGTGACCCGAGTGGTGTGACCCATGTGCGTATAGTATGTTATGGAAGCAAAGGGCCCCAGGGTTGGCTCAGTTTTCTGAACAGGGTCTGGGGAAAAGCAAACAGGAAGGTAGGAGGACTAGGCCCTGATCCCCTCTCTTGTCTTAACACATCCTTCAGAGGTGGCCTAGTCCATCTCAGTGCCTGGTTTCCTTGTTCATGATACAAGAGCCTTGGACTTGCCTTGGCAGAGTCTTCCCCAAGAGGTGGCCCCAGCCTAGCCTGGCTTAGCCCCTCCAGCATAGTCATACTCCCCAGAGCTGCACCTTCACACTGGGCTGCTGGGGATTAGAGGTGTGTTGGGGGGGGGTGCCCCCTGATAGGAGCAACCTATATGGAGTAACCACTCCACTCCGAGCCCTCCCCAGTAGGTCAAATACTGGAGCCCAGCTCAGCTCCACAGGGTTTAACCTGTCAGCTAACAGGTGCAACCCCTTTCCCTTCAGTCTTCTCTGACACCCTTGGGAACGATGAGGCTCAGTCCGAAGGGGAGAACCCAAGGCAGAGCGGATCAGCGCAGGGCTGGGTGCCTATTGGGCTGGGTGGAAACACTTAACTGGAAGGGCGACCCCGGGGCTGGGAGACCTCGCGGTCTGGCATGTCCGTGACCATCCTGGGAGCCCCCCACCTTCACAGGAAACCCCCACTCCCAGGTCTAAACCAGCAGCTGCTGCCAGTGAAGGTGGACTGGTGCCGTGTCTATGGAAGCACTTGGGGTTATTCGGTTCTCCCGGCTCTACACGCAGGGGAGGGGGTGAAAGAAGAACTGGAGCCAAAGTTACTGGGCAGGAAGATGTCACCCAAGGGGGCAGAGCTGCTCAGGACCCAGGCCCGCCTTAGGGACGACCCCGCCGGGGCGGTGGCAGGGGGTGGGGCCTCGCCCCGCCTGCCCGCCCCCTTGGGCGCGGCCCCTCCCAATTGGCTGTTCGCCGCGCCCGCTGCCAGCTCCTCCCCCGCAAGGAGCGAGTCCGTGGAGCCCGAGCCGGAGCGGCCAGGCGCCGCCGCCGAGCCCCGTCCAGCCGCCGTTGCCCCCTGCCCGCGCCTCCCCCAGCCCGGCCCGATGCCGGCCGAACTCAGACAGGTTGGCAGGAACTTGGCCTGGGTGTGGGTGTGGATGTGGGTGTGCGTGGAGGGCGGGGGCAGGGGCGCCGTCCGGGGGCTGGTGGCAGAGGGCGGGGCGGGGCGCCGGCCTTCCCGGGAGAACCGGCTTTTGTTCCTCCGAGCGAGCGGGAGGCCGGAGGCAGCTATTGTCTGCGCTCCTGGCCGGAGGGTGTCTGGCGGGGTGTGCGCACCGCCTGGGGGCCGTGCCCAGCCGGGGCGGGGCGGGGCAGGACGGCAGGGCCCTTCCTGGGGGCCAGGCGCCAAGCGCCCCCTGTGGTGTGACTGCATGGGGAGGGGCGGGACCCGGTGGGCACACCCCCGGCCAGCGCCCAAGGCAGGTGCCGGGCACCCGATCCGCCTGTCTGGCTGGAGGAGGGAGGGAGGCTGGCACCGGAGAGGGAAACCACCAGGTGTCTCGCTCCTTGGGGTGCTCTTCTAGTGGCCCTCCCCCCATGCACACTGTCTGCGCGGGCTCCGGACTCGACTCAGGGGACCTGCGAAGCAGCTTCCGGAGCTGATGGAATTCCCGGCTGCAGCTGCGCACGTGAGGGGAGGGCTGGAGGACTCCCTGCCCACGTGCGGAGGCGAGAGGGGGTCCCTGAGGGAAACCCTAGCAGCCAGCCCCCCCTTCCTGTCTGGGGTATAGGTAGCCTGCGCTTATCCTCCGTGTGTGTATATGTGTCTTGGGGGGGGGGGCTGTTCAGCTACAGACGGAGAAACATTTCGAGGGGAGCAGCCACTGTAGGAGCTACTTCTCCCCAGGCAGCTGTGTCCCTGCCTGTTATGCACCCCTGCTGTGACTGACCCAGCCACTACCCTACAGGTGATGGGGTAGTCCCTGGACTTGGAGAAACTGGGGTGGGTTAAAGTCAGCTGTGCTCCTCCAGGCTCTAGATCTCTCCTCCTGCCTGCCCTTGACCTTTTGACCACTTAGCATGGAGCCACACCCCTGCAGGTGAACTGTAGTGCAGAGGGGTCCCGGGCCCTGGTCTAGCTGGGCAAGAGACCATGGACACCAAGGGAGGTGGTCTCTGGTGGCCAAGGGCTTGCTCCCCTGTGACAGATGCACACCCCCCCCCACTCCCACACCCCCCTTGTTCTTGACTCCCTCTGGGATGGCCACACTGGGGTGAGGGCTGGCACTGTTCCAGTCATTCCATTTACTCAGCCAGCAGTAGCTATTTTGTGCCCTCTGGAGTCTAGCTGGAGAGAGCTAGGTGTAAATCTCCCAGGTGGGCCATGGCCAGGGAGTGCTCACCTCTGAGGTATCTTCTTAGTGACAACATGGCAGCTCACATGTCAAGTGTTGGTTCCATACCTGTGGGACCCCAGTCCAGTGGCCACCCTCTTACCCCCAGCTATGGCTTTTGGTTGTTTTATTTTCATTACCTTATAAAGAGACCAAGCCCCAGGTACACAGTGGGCCCCAGGGATCCTGGGATTTGACTAACTCTGGAGACCCTTTTGAGAACAGTGGCAGATGGCTGGGTATAGGTTAGGGTTCTGGATTGGGCAAGTGTGATGAACCTTAGGAGACAAAATGTTACAAGGTGGATTTGTGCCTGGTACTGGGAGGCTGGGGCAGTGGTACTAGTGAGAAAGGCAAGAATGAGCCCAGGACCTGGGAAGCTGTTAAAAGGATGCGTGGGATTTGGGGGACGACCAGCATCGGTGTATGCAGGCTGGTACCTGTGCTGGGGACTGGGGCAAGGGTTTGGGGAACCTAAAGCTTCAGGGTCAGACATTCCAGAAGTTGGCTAGACTGGTGGGTAGCATGGAATTTAGGTCCCTAGGTTTCTGAAGTCAGATGGAGATCTAGTTCCTCTGACCCACTACCTCATTTGAGCACTATCTGTGCTGGTCTTCAACACATTGGTCCATGTCTCCACCTCTGAAGGTATTTCAGAGGCTCCCACCACAGCTTGGCTTTGGCTGTCTCCTGCCCCTTTGTATACTTGTTATCACCAGTTCTGCAAACACTAGAAGATCACTAGTATAGATTCCTAGCTGAGTAGTTGAGGGTGTGTGTATCTCTGGAGGGCAGTGGGTGCCGGGTACTGTTAGGAGAATATGGAGACTGACATGTTTAGGCCTGAAGACTGAGCTAGGTACTCACACCACATGTGGATATGCACATATATGTGCAGGTCCCCATCCACACGTGTGTTCCCAGACATGTGTGGTGGGTCAGGCTCCCCAGGGCTCACCGGCTGACTCATGCTCCTGCCTGCCTCCCTGGGTGAAGTCATCGCCTGTTTTTAGCTCTCTGAGGTCATTTGCCAGCAGGGGCCCTTGGGGCCTCAAGATCCCACTACCAGGCTGCCAGAGTTGGATATTACTGGGGAGTGATGCAGAATTGCCAGGCCAGCCTTGTTGGGGGACTCCAGCTTTCCTAGAACCCCATCCCCTATGCATTGTGTCAGACACTCACCACAGGCTGGAGAAGAATCAGCAGAATAACACTGGGGTCTAAGTTATGCTCCCTCACCTGAAAACCAGGGAGTGTGGGGGGGTTTCCTTTATTAGAATGCTAATATATGCAAACGTATGCAGACTTCCTAAAGGCCCTTATCCCACTGGCAGCGGTTATCTCCTCCTGCCAATCTTACTTTTGCCTGTCCCTGACACTGACACCTACCAGGGTGTGCCCCTACCACCACTACCATACTTACACACCTTGAGCTCCAACTATCCCCTGAGGATCCAGAGAGAACTCATTGTCTGCCACATAATTGCTCCGCTATTGGCCAAATACAAATGGGACAGCTGAGATCCCAGTGGTGACAGGTTGTCCCTGAAGTTTCTGTCCTGGAACCCTCCCCACTCTCCTGTGGCCTTGGAAGAGCCCTGGCCAGCCTGCCAGACAGCCCACCAACATGTGTCCGTGGTGGGCCTCAATTTACTTCTCTTTCCTTCTTCCTAACCTGGTGTCCTGTGGCATCCTAGCCATATCCCAAGATGGAGAAGGTGACAGCCAGGGCTGTGACCCAGGAGGAATGAGATATGACTGGAGGGCCTTGCAAAACTGTTCTTCTTGCAAATGCCTGAAATCCCCCCATTAGTGTGTGAAGTTCTGGGCAAATCTGTCCCCTCAGTCAGACCTCCATTCCCCTTTATAAAATCACAGATCATCCTCTGATGCCCAGCTTCTAGGGAAGGACTTCTGCATGCTGTGGCCTATTCCTGTGTTCCCAGAACCCAAGGGACTTACCTGTCTAGTTGTTAGCACAAGGATTTTCCCTGGACATATAAAGAACTTACTGAGCCTCAAAACTTCATGCAGCTAGATGGGGGCTAAGCATGCCTTCAGGACAGAACCCTGAGGATCTTGGGGAGAAGTCTCCAAGGGCAACTCTAGGCCCATCCCCTTGCATATCCTCAGAGCCAGGACTTGAGAGTCATGCAGATCTAGGTGTGAGCTTCTGACTTTCCTTACCCCTGTGGCTGTGGAGGTGGCTGTGTAGGCCAGGCAGGGGTCAGTCCCATAAGGCACAGGGCATGGGCTAGCCTGCTGTTGACCTAACCCCAGATGCCTAGGAGTATGTTCCACCTTTCTCCTCACTCATGCCTGTCAGAAATTTGAGACACTGGCACTGTGGGGGACCCATGTATTAGAAGTCCAGGGGGATGACTGTGGCCCTCAGAACCCTTTGCCACTTAGTGTAGCAGGAGTCTTGCTCTAGGTCTGCTCTAGGCCAGCTAGACTTCTGAGCCTTTATTTTCTCATTGGTTAGTCTGGCCAAGGGGGTCTCAGAAGTGTCTCTGTATAGAAGTATCTTGCCTACAATTCTGTTTTGATTTATTATTGGATAGAGACAGAAAGACACCTGCAGCCCTGCTTCACCACTTATGAAGCTTTCCCCCTGCAGGTGGGGACCAGGGGCTTGACCATGGATCCTTGTGCACTGTAATGTGTGTACTTAACCAGGTGCACCACCACCCTCTTGCCTACAGTTCCACTGTCATTGTCTTTTTTTTATATATGTATTTTCCCTTTTGCTGCCCTTGTTTTTTATTGTTATTGTAGTTATTGTTGTTTTTATCGATGTTGTTATTGTTAGATAGGACAGAGAGAAATGGAGAGAGGAGGGGAAGACAGAGAAAGGGAGAAAGACAGACACCTGCAGACTTGCTTCACCGCCTGTGAAGCGACTCCCCTGCAGGTGGAGAGCCGGGGGCTTGAACCGGGATCCTTATGCCATGTGCTTAACCTGTCATCATCTTCTGTAGGGACACTGGCATGGAATGAGGGGGGTGGGGTGATAGCAAGTTGAGAATGAGGCTGAGAACTGAGGGTGGAGTTTGGGGAGACCTAGGAGGTGTGCAGGGAGTTGCTACTGGCATCTCCTCTGCCTGAATCCATCCTCTCTGGGATTTGATGTGATGCCCAGGGTCTCTGGGGGGGACCAGCCACTGGCCCAAGTGAGGTAGACTGTGCCCACTCTGTATCCCAAAATTATCTGGGCCGGAAGGAACAAGGGTATTTTGGGTTTCTGAGTACACAGAGCATTCTGGGAACTGAGTATTTCTGTCCTGCGAGGGCGTCTTGCTGGCCTTGGGGACAACAGGAACCTGGGAGTAGGAGCCATAGGAATTAGTAGGCAACGCAGAAACTGCCACCTTGTTGCCTCTGCACTCCAGGTTTCTGGGATGAGAGGGGAGGAGGACCCACTTGCGCGTCCTGGATCTGTATGAGTCTGCAAAAGCCAGGGTGGGAGTAGATAGCATAATGGTTATGCAAAGAGACTCTCATGTCTGAGAGTCTCTTCAAAGTTCCAGGTTCAATCCCTACACCACCACCATAAGCCAGAACTGATCAGTGCTCTGATACAACCAAACAACAACAAAAAAAACTAGGCCTCACAGCGGGCTACCAGTAATGCACCACTGGTGTTTAGGACCTTATCTGCCAGCTCAGCCTAAGAGGCAAGGGGATGAGGTGACAGGATAGTGTCAGCAGGTCCACATTAGGGCTGACTTGGGCCCTAGGTCAGTGGGCTTCAGGGAGGCCTCCCAAATGGACAGGTGTATTCGAAGGTTGGGTGAACAGTGAGTCCTTCTCTACTTCCTGTGTCTGTCTATCTCCCCCACCCCACCCCAGGAGCAGAGCCCAGGCAGCCAGGCCTCACTGGTCACGATGCCAGAGGCACCTGAAGTTCTGGAAGAGACAGTAACAGTGGAGGAGGACCCTGGCACACCCACCTCCCACGTGTCCATCGTTACCTCGGAGGATGGGACCACTCGGCGCACTGAGACCAAGGTATGGCAGGCTCAGGTGATGGATATGCAGGTTGTGTGGCCACAGAGCAGTGTGTGTCCCCTCTCCCAGGGACTGTCCAATGTTTGGGTGGAAAACCAAGGCCATGTGGGCTGTGCTGGGGCAGCATCTTGGGCCACTCAGGCTCCCCAATACACTGGCCACCTTTGTCTCCACCAGGTCACCAAGACAGTGAAGACAGTGACCACACGGACGGTGCGCCAAGTACCTGTGGGCCCAGATGGCCTCCCGTTGTTAGACGGTGGACCTCCACTCGGATCCTTCCCTGATGGCCCCCTTGACCGGCACTTCCTGCTGCGTGGGGGTGGCCCTGCGGCAACGCTCTCCCGTGCCTACCTCAGCAGCGGGGGCAGCTTTACCGACGGGCCTGAGCCTCGGGACGCCCCCAGCTATGGCAGCCTATCCCGAGGACTGGGCATGCGGCCCTTGCGTGGTGGCCCCCTTGGCCCAGACCCCGGTAATGGTTGCTTCACACTGCCTGGCCGCCGAGAGGCCTTCCCAGTGGGCCCCGAGCCAGTGACTCCTGCAGGCCGCTCACAGCCTGAGCGCTTTCAGGCAGAGTCGTATGGCCTGGAGGATGACACTCGCAGCTTGGCTGCTGATGACGAGGGGGGTCCGGAGCTGGAGTCTGACTATGGCACAGCCACAAGGAAGAGGCCCGACTGTGGGCGGGTCCTTCGCACCAGGTGAGCACCTGCCCCACACACCTACTCTGGGATCCACCTGCCTTCCCTCCACCAGAGTGCACACAGGTGGTCAGGTTGCTAGGGCTGAGCTCGGCACCCACGTACTAGTTTGCACTGATCCCAGATGTTCTCAGGAACATGAAGGGTAGATCCTGGGTCGGTGGCAGTTCCTGTGGGCCTGGGGTGTGGGGAACCAGTGGTACCGAACACCGGCTGCCCTGCTCCAGCCAGATGGCCACAGAGATGTGAGTACAGTGGGCTTAGGATATTTACCTAAACATGTGGCTCCAGGCCCTCCTCAGGCCTTAGTTTCCCTCTTCTGTAGGGACTTCCAGAACCCAGCTTCCCCCACCCCCCCCCCCCCCCATTCATCCTGGCCCAGCTCTGGCTCTGTGTCCTCTGCCTATAGTTTCTGCAGGAAAATAGGATCACAGCCCAAGTCCTAAGTGTGCCATATGACCCTGGAGTAAAACTCCTTTCCTCAGTCTCTTCTGTGAACTGATGGTGACAACCCACAAGGACATTTTGAATCTTGGGGGCCTAGCGACCTGAATGTCCCTTAGATGACTGCCCCCCCATGACTGTGTGTAAGGAGGATCATCCTTTTCCAGCTAGATAGAAAAAAGCTTTGTTAGAGTGAGTGAGCGCCGTGTGTGTGTGTGGGGGGGGGGTGGGCCCTGATGACCTGGTTGAGTTTGGTTCAGTCAGTCCTTGCTGGGGTTGCTCAGCACTCTCAGCATTCACTCTGTGCTTGGGGCCAAGGTACTGGTGTTCAAGACCCAGTCCCACCCCCCTCCATGGGTTCTCTGTCCTGGAGACCAATCGATGGGGTAACTCTGTGGCAGGGCTGGTGTTTGCCATGACCATAGGGGTTCACTTGCTTGCACAGGGCCTATGAGGATGTGGCAGATGATGGCGGTGAACTACTGGAAGACAGGCCCCTGTACCCGGCTGTGACGGCACCCCTGGCCCAGCCAGAACGGGGCAGCCTAGGCAGCCTAGACCGGGTGGTGCGGCGCTCACCCTCTGTCAACAGTGCCCGCAAGGAGCCGCGGTGGCGGGATCCCGAGCTGCCTGAGGTCCTGGCCATGCTGCGTCACCCCGTAGACCCTGTGAAGGCCAATGCAGCTGCCTACCTGCAGCACCTGTGCTTTGAGAATGAGGGCATCAAGCGGCGTGTGCGGCAGTTGAGGGGACTGCCTCTGCTTGTGGCACTGCTGGACCACCCCCGGGCAGAGGTGCGGCGCCGGGCCTGCGGGGCTCTGCGGAACCTCTCCTATGGCCGGGACACAGACAACAAGGCGGCCATCCGGGACTGTGGTGGCGTGCCTGCCCTGGTGCGCCTGCTACGGGCTGCCCGGGACAATGAGGTCCGAGAGCTGGTCACTGGTGAGTGGCTCCTGGCTATCTGGTATCCCCTTGGGAGAGCAGAGTGTGAACTTGGCCTGGGGTGAGGGCCTTTGGATGACTAGGGTCACGCACCTTAGTAACCAGGGATCTCAATTGCTGTGGAGCAGGCTTCAGCCTCAGGTGCCTTGATAGATCTCTCCCCAGTCTCTCCATCTCTGGGCTTTGCTGCCACAAGTGGGACTGGCACTCTGAGCTGCCCTCCTGTCTTCACCTTGACTCTGGCTTCAGACCCCCTCCAGTTCCACTCCTGGTAGTGCAGTGGTAGGATTATACCTTGGGGAACCTGGGGAGCCAAGCGGAGTCATGTGACGATGTCTTGCTGGGTCCCCTTAGCCCCCAGAGTATTGGTCACACTGCCAGGTGGCTGGGAGGGGTTGAGGGAGTTTGTATGGCTCATCCTCTGTGCCCCAGCAGCCTGGGGTTCATGCCCACCTGGGAGTGGTGGCTGGGTGTCACATGCATGTTTTCCCCAGTCAGGACAGGTATCCAGGACCTCCCCATGTCACTTTTCACCTTATGATTTCAGCCAAGGCAAGACAGGTGGTGGCTGGTTCCTGCACAGCGAGGGAGGGAGGGCAGTGCCCATAGTTAGTCTAGCCGGTTGCTGTGCCTCGCAGGCACGCTCTGGAACCTCTCGTCCTATGAACCCCTGAAGATGGTCATCATTGACCACGGCCTACAGACACTCACCCATGAGGTCATCGTGCCCCACTCGGGCTGGGAACGGGAACCCAACGAAGACTCCAAGCCTCGGGACGCGGAGTGGACAACTGTCTTCAAAAACACATCAGGCTGCTTGAGGTGCGGGCTGGGCAGGGCCAGCCTCCAGCGTGTTGCCCAACGAGGAGGCACGAACCAGGCACCAGACACCAGTACCTATCCCAGGGGTCGCCACATCCTTGTGCCCCATGTTACGTGGGAGGATCTGCAGAGAGAGCCTCATGGGTCTCACCCTGGTCCTCAGGCTGAGGTTTGATGGGGCTTCCTCACCTCTAAAGGTGCTCTGGACCAGTCTGCCACCCTCCTTTCACCATGGGCAGCCAGAGGTGGGGGAGCCAGGACCCTTTCTCTGGTCTGCCCTGGTGACCTCACTTTGCCCCCCCTAGTGGCCACTAGCCCCTACCGCTATCCAGGGAGACCCTACAGAGAACTCCCATGGATCCCTGTGGTGCTGCCTGACCCTCAAGACATGTTTCAAAGCCTGTGGAGGTTGGCCTCAGTACAAAGCCAAGCTCAGAACTGCCTCTTGGGTGCAGGACTCAGAATTGCACCCATGTGCATTCAGGCTTCAGTGCCCAAGTCTAACTCTACTTCAGCTGGGTTCATAGATGTCAGACAAGGCTTCTGCCTGGGATTCTGGCAGTCAAACTTCCACTGCCCTGCCTGTCTGTGCTTCAGGCTCCTGGCATGTGCCCACAGCCCTGACCTGTCCTGTTTCACACATGAAGAGAAGGCCCCAAGATCGGGGAGGAGGGATGGGTGGAGGCATTCCAAGGGGAGCCAGGGATCACCCGGCTTGCTCTTGGCCACCCAGGAACGTAAGCTCAGACGGCGCAGAGGCACGACGACGACTCCGGGAATGCGAGGGGCTGGTGGATGCTCTCCTGCACGCCTTGCAGTCAGCTGTGGGCAGGAAGGACACAGACAACAAGGTGGTGGGCAGGGCAGGTTGGGTCCCAGTAGGCCCCATACAGGGCACTCATGTAGTCTCCCACAAAGGGCTGAGGGAAGAGAGCAACAGTGAGACCCAGGGTGTCCTTAGCGATCTGGGCAGCATGAAGGGTGAGGGCCTGAGTCTGGGGCCACCTTCTAATAGCCACACTATGAGCTGGGTGAGCCCCCTAAGACACTGATGAGGCAGATTATGTAGCCAGCACTCCTTTCTCTTCCTCCCTCAGCCCTTCCCTGAGGGTTCCCATCCTCTGTCTCTATACCCCTGTCTCTTTAGTGCACCCTGGCTGTGGCCAGTCTTCCTGGGGAGGGGCGGCAGTTTTGTTGTCTATGCTTGCCGTTTTGTCCCAGCAGCTCTCCTTTCCCCACAGTCAGTGGAAAATTGTGTGTGCATCATGCGGAACTTATCCTACCATGTGCATAAGGAGGTGCCAGGGGCCGACAGGTACCAGGAGGCTGAGCCTGTACCCCCAGCTGGTGCTGTGGGCTCCCAGCGCCGGAGGCGGGATGACGCTGGCTGCTTTGGTGGCAAGAAAGCCAAAGGTGTGTGGTTGGGAATCGATAGACAGTTGCTATCTGCTGGCTTCTTCGGGGCACCTGCAGACCCAGGAAAGCCAGGAGACGGCCCTCCACCCCACCTTCACACCACCCTCACTTGTCTCACACTTGGCTGTGTGCATGGCATTGCCTAGCCATGTGGGCACTTGCCTAGCACTTGTGGGCACTTGGCCCTAAGAAAAAAGGAGTGAGGCTCCACGTCCCTTCCTGCTCTACCCAGGGTGTGCAGCGGGAGGGCGTAGGGGAGCTGCCCACTCAGGCTCATCTCCTCTCTCCTGTGCTTTTCCCCCGGCCGTCCAGAGGAGTGGTTCCATCAAGGTGAGTCCTTGTTTGTCCTTCTGTCCAGACCTGGGAGACGCCCTTGGCCCCACTGCTTAAGCAGCTGTCCCTGTGACAACTGCAAGATGCCAGCGTCAGGGCCCCACCACGTCTCAGTCCCTTCTCCAGGCAGCTATTTCCATGACAACCACATGACCATGACAACTACAGGAATGTCCACCCTGGCCTGTTTGAGAGGCCAGTTGGCTGCCATGCTAACTTCAGCCATGGCTGGCTAATGGGACTGGCTTGGGAGTCAGGGCCAAGTCAAGAATGGGCACTTCCCAGGGTGTATCTGTCCCTCGAGGCACCAGGAAGCAGAGTTTGCCCCTGCAGTGAACCAGAGTGATGTGTAGTACAGATAGGCACCACATAAAAGTCCTATGTGGCTGGGCAGGGGTACCCAAACCCTCTGAATTTCTGCTGTTCCTTTGTGTGAGATGGGGGTGGACCCACTTGTAGGAACTATACAGGCTAAGGCTGACAGGCTCTAGGAGGGGCCAGGACTATGAGGGTCTCCTGTCTAGCAAAGCCTGGTCTATGTCCCATTCAAAGTCCTATTCCACTGTGTCCCATCACTCCTTTACTTACCTGCACCTGTCTGCCAGGCAGCTTTGACTCCTCAGTTGACTAATCTGGCTGCTGCAAGGGGATGCAGGAGGCAGGTCTAGCAGTGCAGCTGAGCCCCAAGGGGCCAGCCCTGGCCATGTGGGACAGGAAGTGTGCCCCAGACACCCTGCTCACTGTCCTGCCCTAGACGAAACCCCTCGCCCAGACAAAGGTGTGCTGCTCCTGAGCATCTTGGTGCCCAATCATGGACACCAAGGTTCTCTGTAGGCTCGGTGCAGCAAAGGGTTATGTCTGCCTTCCTGCTGAACACTTGCCCCTGGGCCAGGGCCTCACCTCCCTCTGCACTTCTGTTCCAGGGAAGAAGGATAGTGAGATGGACCGGAACTTTGACACTCTGGACCTGCCCAAGCGAACAGAAGCTGCCAAAGGTGAGCAGGCAGAGTCGAAGGGCCAGAACCGTCCAGATGGTAAGGGTTTCATGCCACCAAGCAAGCCTGGAGAGCCTTGGGGTTCCACTGGAGAAACTAAGGCTTGCAGGTGTGGGCTTATCCGCAGGGCCCTCTAAATCCTGAACACTCGCAGGCAGTTCAGAATCAGGCTCAGTGCAGCCCTCATGCGCCTTTGGTGCCGCATGTACCACAGTGGTACTCTAGCTTCCCTCCTTAGTGTGAAACTCAGCCTCATTTAATATTTATATATTCCATTTTGTTGCCCTTGTTGTTTTATTGTTATTGATGTTATTGTTGGACAGGACAGAGAAATGGAAAGAGGAGGGGAAGACAGAGGGGGAGAGAAAGCTAGACACCTGCAGACCTGCTTCACTGCTTGTGAAGCGACTCCCCTGCAGGTGGGGAGCCGGGATCCTTATGGTGGTCCTTGCACTTTGCGCCACCTGTGCTTAACCCACTGTGCTACAGCCCAACTCCCCTCAACCTCATTTAAAGGAAATACAGGTTGAGCAGAGTCGATCATTGGCTTGTTTCATATCAGACAGGATTGGGGGCAGAAGCTCAGAGAGCACGGGCACTTAGGGGCATAAGGCATCGAATGGGGACTGGAGCCAGGCCTGCAGTGAGGGCAGGGCTAGCTGGGCATGGCCTCCAGGGGTGGCTGAGATTTACTCTCAAGGCCAGGGAGCCAGGAGGGTGCAGTCAGGCCCCGTATAGTCTGGGCTGGCAGTTCACCCCAAGATCATGTAGCACTGGCTTTCCCTCATCCCCATGTCTGTTGAAACCCTACGATGTGTGGCACTGTTGAGGGCCTCAGCCTACAAACCCAGATGCCCCAGGTGGGTGGAAGAACCAGCAGCTGGAGGCAAAGAGAAGTGCCTCTGGCTTCCCAAGGGAACTGGCCTGTGCAGACACCCTAACGGGTGAATGTGCTTGGAACATTTGGGGAACAAGAGTCCCAGTGGGCTGTAATGGAAGGAGCATGGGGCAGTGGGGTAAGACGGGAGGTAAACAGGCAGAGGAAAAGAGAGGGAGGCAGAACCCCCACACGTGGGCAGATGGACTGAGGTCACTCTGTTACTAGTTCTGGTTCTTAGGTGTCTAAGGGGCTGGGAGTGGGGGAGCACTCAGGGTGGCCCAGCCCTGTTAGCCACGCAGCTCTGATGACAGCACTAGGGATATGGGGAGAGGAACAATGGCCAGGACACCCAGCTACTGCCTCCCTGATGCTCTGGTTGCCAGACAGATCTAAATTCCCTTTCTTGGGCAGCAAGGTCAGAGCTACCACACCTGACCTGATGCCTGCACACCTTACCTCTGCCTCATCACCAAGCCTGCCCCTTGAGAGTGGGAAATGCTTCACCTCTAGGGTGACCACCATAATGGCTTCACACACTGATGTTAAACATCCCCTACTGCGTCATACCCACAGCACGGGAGTTCTAAGGGGGTGCGTAGAAGAAGTGAAGGGAGGCGTCTTTGCATTCTGGGTAACTGGGCTGCGGGTGTCCTGTGCCCAGGCTTTGAGCTGCTATACCAGCCTGAGGTGGTACGTCTCTACCTCTCCCTTCTCACTGAGAGCCGGAACTTTAACACCCTGGAGGCTGCAGCCGGGGCCCTTCAGAACCTCAGTGCAGGCAACTGGACGGTGAGTGACTCAAGGCATCTCAGGTGCTCCTGCCTCCTTACTTGCCTGGGACAGGGAAGCTGCAGTCCCTCCCCAAGACCCGGGAGGTTCTGGGAAGTGTGTCATGGGCAGTGGAGGTGGAGTTGAACACTTGGGCAAGACCGTTGGCCAGGCTGGAGGGAACAGTCAGGGATTGGGTGGGGGGAAATGTGCAGTCTGTGGGGCACACCCCTGCATTCTGAGGATACTTCCCACCCCTTCTGCCCCCTGCAGTGGGCCACGTACATCCGGGCCACCGTGCGCAAGGAGCGGGGGCTACCAGTGCTGGTGGAGCTTCTGCAGTCCGAGACAGACAAGGTGGTGCGCGCCGTGGCCATCGCCCTCCGCAACCTCTCGCTGGACAGACGCAACAAAGACCTCATTGGTGAGAATGCTGATGGGGCATCCAGCTCAGACAAGATGCTGGGCTTGTGGCTCAGGGTACCTGTGGGCCAGGGTGGGCACTCAGGGACATCCCTCCCCCCCCCACCAAACACAAGCACACACCCACTTGCAGGAGCTCACAGCATTTCCAGAGCATTGGAGGCCTTATCCTCCAGTACACCGGGGTCCTCTCGCCACCCTGGTCTGAGTCCTACTTCTTCCTGCAGGGGCGGGGTAGAGGCGAGTCCTAATACCCGCTCTGCCCCTTAGGGAGCTACGCCATGGCAGAGTTGGTGCGGAACGTACGCAACGCCCAGGCTCCAGCTAGGCCCAGGGCCCGCCTCGAGGAAGACACGGTAGTGGCTGTGCTTAACACTATCCACGAGATCGTGTCTGACAGTCTGGACAATGCGCGCTCACTCCTCCAGGCCCGCGGTGTTCCTGCGTTGGTGGCTCTCACTGCTGCCTGGTGAGCAGAGTGTGCCAGTAGGGCTGGGACGGGGACCCCCGGGTAGGGGGGATACAGGTGCCCAGTGCTGACCCTGCCCTGCCGGCTTCAGCCAGTCTGTGCGGGAGGCCAAGGCCGCATCCCACGTGCTTCAGACCGTGTGGAGCTACAAGGAGTTGCGTGGAGCCCTACAGAGGGACGGCTGGACCAAGGCCCGCTTTCAGGTGCGGCTGCCCCACCCTTCCTCCTTAGCTTGGCCAGGCTGGGTGCCCTCATAGGAACGCCATGACCCCACCCCTATCTGCCTGTGTCCTCCTCCTCCTTCCCTAGTCGACTGCTGCTAACACCAAGGGGCCCAAGGGAGCTCTGAGTCCTGGAAGTTTTGACGACAGCACCCTGCCTCTAGTGGACAAGAACCTGGGTGAGTGGGGTAGAGACTCCACACTGGTGATGACAAAGCTGGCAGTGGGTTGGGGAGATGGGCAATGACACACCCCAATTAAGTGCACATAGTACTAAGCGCGAGGACCCGCACAAGGATCTGGGTTCGAGTCCCTGGCTCCCCACCTGCAGGTGAGAGACTTAACAAGGGACAAAGTAGGTCTGCAGGTGTCTCTCTGTCTCTCTCCCTCTCTGTCTCCCCCTCCCCTCTCAATTTCTCTCTGTTTCTATTCAAGAATAATTTTACAAAAAAATAAATATACACGAGGGCTGGCTTAAGGATCCCGGTTCGAGCCCCTGGCTCCCCACCTGCAGGGGGATATCTTCACAAGTGGTGAAGGAGGTCTGCAGGTGTCTCTCTTTCTCTCCTCCTCTCTGTCTTCCCGTCCTCTCTCCATTTCTCTCTGTCCTATCTAACAACGACGACAACAACAATAACTACAACACTAATGAGAAACAACAAGGGCAACAAAGGGGAAAATAAATAAATAAATATTTTTTTAAAATGTAAATGTACTTAAAAAAATGCACAAGGACCCAGGTTCAAGCCCCCAGTCCCCACCTGCAGGGGGAAATCTTCACAAGTGGTGAAGTAGTGCTCCTGGTGTCTCTCTGTCTCTCTCCCTCTCTATTACCCGCTTCCCTCTTGATTTCTGGCTGTCATTATTCAATTAATAAAGATAATACAAAAGAAATTTAAATTTAAAAGAGAGAGAGAGAGAGGACAGATGGCAGCCTCCCAGGAAGACCGCAGCCTCTGTACCTATAGTGGCCAAGTTGGGGAGAGGTGGCAGCAGACAGAGAGGCTTAGCAATAAAGGTGCAAAGATACATGGGACAAAGGATACCCAGGGTGGCTGAGATCCATACACTGCCACTCACAGCCAGCCATGTCTTTCTTATGCCCTGCAGATGGAGAGAAGCTGGGCAGTCAGGATGTGATCCCCATGGAGGCGCTGGGCCCAGGTGAGTGAGGTGCTCACTTCCTGCAGTGAGGACACAGGGGTCTGAGATACCCAGCTAGTGTTGTTGTTTCTGGGGCTTCACCACTGTAGGCTGAGAGGGGAAGAAATCACAGCACTGCAGCCTGGGAGGTAGCATAGTAAAGAAAGTGTTGGACTCCTAAGCACAAGATCCTGAGTTCTAGCCCCAGCATGGCATATGCCAGAGTGATGCTCTGGTTTATCTTCCTCATCCCATTACTTATTAATTAAGTAAATCTGTAAGAAAGGAAGGAAGGAAGGAAGGAAGGAAGGAAGGAAGGAAGGAGAGGGAGGGAAGGAAGGGACTACAGCATAAAAGCTTCCTTCTAGTGTGGTGGGGCCTGGGCTCAAACCTGGGTGGCACATATGCCAAGGCAGCACACTACCCAGGTGAGCTGTTTTGCTCGTTCTCACAGCTTGTTTTGCCCGTTCTCACAGCTTGTTTTGCCATGTGTTGGTGCTGAGGTTTCTAAGGAGAGGTTGATAGCACAAGAGAGGTTTGTTTAAGGGTGTTCAGGGGCTGTGGAGTAGGCATCTGGAGAGGGGTCAGAGCCCCTCTGGGAGCTGTAGCTGACTATTTGGAGGGTGAATACCTGGTGTGGGCCTCCAGGCATGGGGCTGCTTGGGATCTATAGGGGCCCTCTACAAGTGCGGCCTATTTTAGGGAGTCTTAAAGAGGGGCTGAGAGGTGAGGGGACCTGTTCCTGGATGCTTGCCCCTCAGAGTGCCCCCAGTGCCCCCATCCCACAGATGGATACTCCACTGTTGACCGGAGGGAGCGGAAGTCTCGGGGCAGCGAGCTGGCAGGCGAGTCCTCTGAGAAGGAACCGCTGAAAGTAAGTCACAGAGGAACATGCCCAGGGAGGCAGTGTGCTGGATGAGCTCTAGTGAGATCGTGGGTGTGCTGGGCTCCAGGGGTCTGCTTGAGGGGGGTGGTTTAACTCACAGAGCCACTGAGCTGAGAGACTGAGTCCCAGAGGCATGCATTGGCCTTGGGGACCTCAGAGTCTCCCTGTGGGTGTGGATGGGTCAGAGTCAGGCTAGGTGTGGATGAGCCAAAGCTCTGACCCACAGGGAAGGAGGGGCACAGAGCAGGGGGAGTCTGAAGAAGTGTGTCTGTACCCATCCCTGCATGTGTGCGTCTGAGCGAGGGCCTGCCATGGTGGTCACACACTCTTGTCAACTCTGCACCAGGACGCTGGCTTCGGGCAGAGCCCACAGAGCATCTATGCCTCCATCATCTGTGTGAGCTTCACTGGCGAGGCTCCCCTGGTCTTACCCCTTTCCTCCTGGCCACCCTGACTGCCCACTCTAACTAATCTGCTCTGTTCCACCTCTAATGCCCTCCTGCCCCCCACCTCTGCTGCAGTCCGACCCCAGCAGGAAGGTCCCTCCTCCCGGGCCCAGCAGGCCTGCGGTCAGGCTGGTGGACGCCGTGGGGGACACTAAGCCTCAGCCTGTTGACTCCTGGGTCTAACTTGCATGCCTGGTACGTTCTTGCACTGGTCTCTCAGTCTCTGGACCAACTGCATGGTCTGTTCTCACTGCATGCTCCCTGGCAGGGCCCCTGCCTTCACAACTGTAACAGAGGACAGAGGGAGGGAGCCCTGGCTTTGTGCTAGCAGGGCCCTGTGGGGATGGGTTCCCAAGAGGGACAGTCCCCTTTGCACCCACAAATGCCACAAGCAGAGAAGACCTGCTGAATTGGCTCCAGTGCTGAGATCCTTAGAGTGTATGCACTACACACACACACACACACACACACACACACACACACACACACACACACACACACACACACACACACCAGCTGCTGGTGCCTGCCCCATCTGCCTTGTCCATGGAGGCAGCCACCTGACTGCCAGGCACCCCACTCAGCCACCTCCTTTTCCCCCCCTCTCAGGGCCTGGGCTCAGCCAGCTGTTCTTAGGGATCTGTCCAAGGGAAGAAAACTCCAGGAACGCGCTCAGATCCTGTCATGGTGCTTGGAGCCCCCTGGTGGCAGGGGTGGGCAGTGCTTCTCATGTTCCAGGCCTGACATGCCTCCCTTCCTGTCCCCTCTAACCGCTAAGCTAGCGGTTTACTGACTTGGTGCTGTCAGCAAGTGGGAGGGAGAGGAAGAGGGAGGGAGGGAGGGAGAGAGAGAAAGAGAGAGAGAGAGAGAGAGAGAGAAAAGGTGGGAGGACTGTTCGGGCTGGGTCCCAGAGGGCCAGTAGAACAGGGCACCTGATTTGGCTCTGGGACCCCAAACTAGGAGAATGCATCTATATAATCAGTGCTGGGCAGGGAGGGGGGCTTCCCAGCACCTGAGCCCCATCCTGCATGGTCAAAAGACCATGGGTGAGGGGCTACCCCAGGGCCCAGCCTGGGAAGAGGCTTTGGTGCAGCAAGAAGGTGGCCCACTGTGTGTGCCCATGCCACCCTCGGCTCATGGAGCCCCTGTGTAGAGGAGCTTCCTCTGGACAATTCTGGCCCAGGGCTGCATCCCCAGGACTGACCATTGGTGGCAGCGGGGGGACTGCTTTTCGGTGCCTGCTGTTTGTGACTTAAAACCAGAAGAAAACACTGACAAAAAAAAAAAATCATTAAAGACAAAACCAAAATAAGACTGTATTGGTAAATGCCTAAATTTTTGTAAGAAAATTAAAAAAATTTAAAAAGGAACCAAAGAATGTCTTGTCTTCTCTTCTTAAGATTTCTCACCAGGAAGTGTTCGCACCTCCTTGATTGTGGTAGGAAGTGTGCAAAGTGACTCCTCATGACCAGGACTCAGTTCCCAACACTCACACCAGCCCAGGTGTCCTGCAGTCCTCTCTATACACAGAGCAGGCTCGCCCCTGGGTAGTCATCTGGGCCCTGAGCCAGGGAGGTTTCTGGTGTCTGGGACACAAGGGGTCTTGTGAAGTGGCCAGAGTGCCATACCTCAAGAGGTTTGGGGCTATGAGCAGCTCCAGCATTAGGCAAATGCAGAAGTGTCAGTCAGTCAGAGCCCACCCTTCCAGGAAGTGGTGGTTCAAGCCCCCTGCTCCCCACCTGCAGGGGAGTCGCTTCACAATCTTTCTCTACCCCTCTCTGTCTTCCCTTCCTCTCTCTATTTCTCTGTCCTATCCAACAACAGTGACACCAATAACTACAATAAAAAACAATGGGCAGGGGTAGACAGCATAAGGGTTATGCAGAGACTCTCATGCCTGAGGCTCAAAAGTCCCAGGTTCAATCCCCCACACCACCATAATCTCTCTGTGTCTTTCTCTGCATCTCTCTCAAAAATAAAATAAATAAAAATGTTAAAATGTAAATAAATAAAAACCAGGGGCAACAAAAGGGAATAAATATAAGAAAAAAATTAAATAAAGCTTCAAGTGTACTACTACTACTATGTCCACTTAACGTGGTGCACTACTGCCCAGCCCTTCAAGTGTATATATAAAGAAAAGCACAGCATTGATCTAAATATTCAGATCTTTAATTTCCATTGTAGCATCTTTCACAGGGACGATCAGCAGCTAATTGGCATAAACAAGTTGCATTTCATTGTTTAATGAATTTATAAATAATAATAAAGAATTGATAGATGTCAGAAGTGCACTATGGGTTGGTCACCGTACCTGCACTAAGGCACTGCCGTCACCTGCTGATGGCAAACCCAGAGGACAGGCTAGTGTCCACCATCTGTACCCACATGTTCTGAGCCCTCTTTCCCTGAGGAACAGCTGGTGGGAGAGACCTGGCTGGAATACTGGTGGAGGCATCACAGTGAATCAGGCCTCAAATGCCCTGATTTGGTATTGAAAGCGTATCTGAAGCTGACTTATTGCATTGGTATTATACAGTGAGCCAGGTGCACTTGGGGTGGGGTCAGACTTTGGCCTTACAGGCCTTAGGTGCGTATGTTAGGTCGGGATCCTGGAGCTGTGGAAGCAGAATTACATTGCACTCATCATGCTCTTCATAATCAGGCTTAGGAAGAGCTCAGAGCAGGGCAGGAGGTTAAGGCTTCACCAGGCCATCTGGACCCAAGTAGACCGCTTTCTCTAGGCCATCCACCACCTTGTCAGAGTACTCCAGGTACGAGGAGAAGTGGGTACACTCAAAGCGACTGCTCCCGCGTACGTATTCTAAGAAGTCTGGCACGCCTGGGAAGATGACGTTGTCAGCAACCAACATGGTCCCCTTCCGTAACAGGCCACACTCCTGCAGGGGATAGATGGTTGGAGGGGATAGAAATCA
This sequence comes from Erinaceus europaeus, assembly GCF_950295315.1. NCBI lineage: Eukaryota > Metazoa > Chordata > Mammalia > Eulipotyphla > Erinaceidae > Erinaceus > Erinaceus europaeus. Next base: position 110,278,494 of record NC_080162.1, read on the forward strand.
GGGGTTCCTAAAGAGCTGATATCCAACTGGTAGGACAGATGGTCCTGACTGGGGTGTGTGTGTGTGTGTGTCGGGGGGCTCTCCACCCAAGCCTGCACCTGACCCCTGGGGTCAGGCAGGTCTCCCTGTGACACTCCCTTCACCTCCCTGGCAACTGTAGGATGAGGCTGTGCTGAGCTCCCACCCCACCTCTGGCTTTTCTGTTCACCCCCACCTTCCCCAGTCTCCAAAAGCGGGAGACACACAGTAGGTGTGTCATTTAATGTGAGCAAGCAGTGTGTGGGGGGCAATGGGGCCAGAATCTGTCACAAGTGCCCACTCCAGGCCAGTGGGCTCTGTGGTCACCCAGTACCAGGGACATCGGGCTTCTCTCCAGGAGAGATGCCTAGTGCTGGGCTGTCACTGGACCAGGGTAACCCTGCTTGGCTGCAGCAAGAGGTGGTCTAGACCTCCCCAGATGTAAGCCAGTAATAACCCCTGGGGATTTTCTCTGGGCGCTTCCAAGCTTTAACACTGGAGATGCCTCAGTCCCACTAGTGCCTGGACCCTAGCTGGTGTTCCCATCTGGGGCAACTGCAGAAGGAAGGAGGAGCAGCTACACCTGCTGTCTCTAAGCTGGGGAGGCTCTGCTTAGATCACATGAGTTACTAGGAAGTGAGGGCTTGAGAGGAAGTGGTTGCAGTGGAAGGGTAGACCACAGTCACCTGGCTTGACTGAGAGGACTCTGGAAGCATGAGGTGTATGTGTGGGCATGTGCACTATTCCACTACTGGCAGAATCCTTCCTTTTTTCCTTTTCTATTAAGTTGTAGAGACAGAAGGAAACACAGAGAGACACCACCGTACCTCCCCACACATCCCCGTGTCATGCCAGGGGCTCAAATCTGAGTCCTCATGCACAGTAAAGTGTCTGTTCTGCTGGGTGAGCTCTCTCCCTGCTCCTTCCCTCCTCCCCTCCCTCCCCCTTCCTTCCTTCTTGCCTTCATTCCTTATTTCTGCATACTCATTATATCAAAGAAAAAAAAAAAGCAATTCCAGGGCAGGGGAGACAGCTTAAAGGTTCTGCAAAAGACTTTCATGTTGGAGATTCTGAAGCCCCCAGCACTACCACAAACCAGAGCTGAGCAAAGCTTTTGGGAAACAAACACAGAAAACAAAATTTAGTAAGTGATCACAGGTTGCCAGCAGGCCCACATAGATGGAGTAACCCCAAGTGATCCAAAAACATAAACTTAGTTCTGCACCACTCCAGGGATGGATGCTGCTCTGGGGCAGTTTTTCAGGGCTCTTGACCATTCTGGTGGTGGCTGTGGTCACTTCAAATCTTTGGGCTGTAGAGGAAGCCAAGGCCCTTTGGCCAGACTTGTGGGAAACACAGTGGTAATCAGTAATCTAGAGCTGAACGGAAAGTACCACTATGAATCATGGGGGTGTTTTTTTTCTTCTTCTTCTATCCTCTATCCTTCCCCCTCCCCTCCCTTCCTTTTTTTTTTTTTTTTTTTTTTTGCCTCCAGGGTTATCACTGGGACTCAGTGCAGGCACAAGGACTCCACTGCTCCTGGTGGCCATTGTTTCCATTTTATTGGATAGGACAGAGAGAGAAACAGAGAGGGCAGGTGAAGATAGAGAGGGGGAGAGAAAGACACCTGCAGACCGGCTTCACCTCCTGTGAAGTGAGCCCCCCTGTAGGTGGGGAGCTAGGGCTTGAAGAGGGTCTGTGTGCATTTAACCTGGTGTGCCACTGCCCAGCCTCTCCCTTCCCTTCTATTCTCTTTCTTCCTTCCCTCCTTTTCTTTCCCTCCCTCCCTCCCTTCCTTCCTTTAATTCATTCATTTCTTCCCTCCTTTTCTTTTCCTCCCTCCCATTCATTCATTCATCCATTCTAAGCTTTATCAATCAACAAGAGGAGAGAGAGAAACCAGAGCATGCAGTGTGAGGGTTGGAACTCCACACAGACGTTTGACAGTCCAGTGCTGCATCAATTGTGCCACCTCCTAGTCTGCTGGAGTGTGTGCATTTATGTATTTATTATTTTTTGCCACCAGGGTTATCCCTGGGGCTTGGTGCCTATACAGAATCCACCAGTCCTGGTGACTTTTTCTTTCTTTTTTTTCTTTTTATATGATAGGACAGAGAGACTGAAAGAGGTTAGAGGTCAGGCTGAGTGAGCTGCATGTCACAGACAACAAATGGTCATAGCTGAGGACATAGACTGTGTCTCCTGGCACCACAATAAAAAAGAAGCTGCTCACAATTTTTTATAGGCAAAACCTGGAAGCACCCCAGGTGTCCAACAACAGATAAGTGGCTGAGCAAGTTGTGGTATATATACACAATGGAATACTACTCAGCTATAAAAAATGGCGACTTAACCATTTTCAACTGATCTTGGATGGACCTTGAAAAATTCATGTTAAGTGAAATAAGTCAGAAACAGAAGGATGAATATGGGATGATCTCAGTCTCAGGCAGAAGTTGAAAAACAAGATCAGAAGAGAAAACACAAGTAGAACCTGAACTGGAATTGGTGTATTGCACCAAAGTAAAAGACTTTGGGGGGTGGGGAGAAAATACAGGTCCAAGAAGGGTGACATAGGACATAGTGGGGTTGTATTATTATGTGGAAAACTGAGAAATGTTATGCATGTACAAACTATTGTATTTACTGTTGAATGTAAAACATTAATTCCCTAATAAACAAATTTTTTTTTAAAAAAAGGCTGCTGTGTGACCTTAGAACCTGGGCTCTAAAAGTGGTCACCCTTCTCCTGCCTCTTCCGTCTCTGTTCCTCTGGCTCTGGGGTGAACTCACATGTTATGGAGACCCTCAAGCAGTCCTGTGGTGATGCCAGCCACATGACAGGGGACTGAGATCAGAGTGGCCACCTGACTTTGGCCACCTACTCTGTCCGTCCACCTGTCCATTTCTTGTCCTTGGCCTAGTCGAGGGTGGCAGGGTCTGTGGAGCACCAGCTGAAATGCATCGCTGCTCCCTGGTTCCTGACTTTCCTTCTCTTGAGATAATTACCAGCTTTGCATAAGTGATGCTGAGCAAACTATTAGTTTCCTAGTTACTCAATGGAAATATTTGCTGCTTTTCTATAAACATCGGCCTCTGTAATTATGACACACACACACACACACACACACACACACACACACGTGCGCGCACGTGCACACATACACACGCTGCTAAATTCCTTTCCCCTGAGCAGGCCTGACTCCACATACAATCTCCTTAGTGGGTAGGACATTTTGTCTTCCCCAGGTATGCTCCCCACCATGCCTCACTCCTGGTCCCTGGATCTTCCACCAGGCCAAAGCAGGTCTCTGGCCATCTTCTAGTACCTGGATTTCCTTTGCTTCCGTTCTTGGTGTGCAGAGCCTCCATGGAAGCTTCTGGGGCCTCTACACAGATGCCTCTATGGCAACCCCTCCACTTGGCCAGCAGCCACTCCTCCAGAAGACAGAGCTCAGCATGCCTACCCTCCATGCTAGAATGAGCTCACTGCCCTGCCATGCCCTGCTCTTTCATGCCCACTGACAGGGCTGGTTCTGTTCCACCTTGTCCAGGTGCCTGGCCTTCCACACCTGCACTGAAGCTACTTAGTTTGAGGTCCAGCTCAGCCTCCAACTGTGGTTTCCATGGCCATAGCCCCCAAGCTCATGGCACCTCTGGATTGGGCAGAGTCCAGCCTGAGGGGAACTGAGGTAAGTGAGCACAGCAGGACAAACAAGTTGGGTGGGGCCCTCATTAGTTTCCAGACAAGTAAAGTGTCCCAACCACTGATCCCCCCCCACACACACACACCAGGTCAAGGAGCTGTTCCAGGTTCCTTTGATCCTGGGGGCGGGGGAAGGGGCACAAGGCCATGGTCACTGACATACCAGCTTGCTGATGGTCCACCCAATGCCACAGGCTCCACCCACCCAGGCCTGGCTAAGCAATGACACTGAGAGCTGGGACAGTCTGGGGTCAGGGACTGGAAGATGGGAGTGCTGAGGAGTCAGTATGAGACCTTTGGAGGAAGTCAGGCTAGAGAAGGTCTCTTTTAGTCACCCAGCTGGGAGAGCAGGCATGGTCACCATGCTGCCTTCCTCGACCTCTTGATCCTAGGTGCCCCCCCAACTCCTTCTCTTCCTTCCTTTCTTTTTAAATATTTGAGGAGGGAGGGGAGATAGAGAGGGAGAAAGATAAGCACCTGCAGCCTTGCTTCACCATTCATGAAGCTTCTTCCCTGCAAATGGATCTAGGGCTTGAACCTGGCTAAGCAATGACACTGTCATGTGTGCCCTTAAGCAGATGTGGTCCTTTTCCTTTTTCTTTCCTTTCCTTTCCTTTCCTTTCCTTTCCTTTCCTTTCCTTTCCTTTCCTTTCCTTTCCTTTCCTTTCCTTTTCTTTTCTTTCTTTCTTTTTTCTTCCTTTCTTTCTTTCCTCCCACAGTTATAACTGGGGCTCAGTGCCAGCACCACAAATCTACTGCTCCTGGCGGCCATTTTACTGATAAGACAGAGAGAGTAGAAAGGGGGGGAGAGAGAGAGAGAGAGAAAGACACCTGCTTCACCACTTGTGAGGTGTCCCCTGCAGGTGGGTAGTGGGGCCTCGAAAATGGATCCTTGTATGGGTACTTGCACTTAGTGAGCTTAACCACGTGAGCTACCACATGGCCCCTGCTCCTTCTTTTTCTACCAGAGCCTTGTTCAGCTCAGGCTTCTGGTGGTTTAGTGGACTGAACCTGGGACTTAGGAGCCTCAGGTATTAGAGTCTATTTGCATAACCATCATGCTGTCTCCTCTGCTCAGTCCCAAGCCCTTTGGAGTTTAGATCTTCTAGTCCCTACCCTGTCATAGGTGTCATTCCTACTTCTCCATCCCAGCCTACTCAGGTCTTCTATGCTCTGTGACCTCAGATAGGTCAACCCCAGACATCTGTGCCTCCCAGGGATGCCCTGGCCAGGACTGGACCAGAGTGAATCTCTTTGGAGTGAAGCCCATGAGCCTAGCAGCCTCTGCACCTGAGCTGGTGCCAAGCCCAGCCCTGTCAAGTGGGTGTGTGGCTCACCTCCAGGAGGAGTGTATCTGGCAGGTAGCGGTCCTTCCAGTGGTCGAGAAAGACCATGTCCAGCGTGTCCACCTCATATTTCTTCTTCAGCTGGGGGATGATATCTTGGGATGCTCCAAGGATAACAGTGACCTGGAACAGAGTTCTGTCAAAGCCTGTGTCCACAGGGATGGGGCAAACAGACCACCCAGACAAGTGAGACACCCAAGTGAGTGTTTGCAACCATTTCTTTCCTTCTTTCCTTCCTTCCTTCCTTCCTTCCTTCCTTCCTTCCTTCCTTCCTTCCTTCCTTCTTTGTAATTAATTTACTTATTTTTAGATAGAGACAGAGGTACAGAGAGAGAAAATGAAAGAGACCACAGCACTGAAGCTTCTTTCAATGCAGTGGGGCTGGGTTAAAACCTGGGTTGAGGGATCTGGGTGAGCAGATCAACCACATCTGGTTAAGCACACATGTTATAGTGTACAAGGACCCAGGTTCAAGTCCCAGGTCCCCAGCTGTAGAGGGAAAACTTTGTGAGTAGTGAAGCAGGGCTACAGGTGTCTCTCTGTCTTTCTCCCTATCACCCCCTCCCTCTCAATTTCTGACTGTCTCTATCCAGTAAGTAAAGATAAAAAAAATTAAAAAAAAAACTAGGCTGGGTAATGCACTATGCATGTAAACTGTTTCACTGGCCTGATCCTCAACCATTTTCTTTGGGCTTCCAGGGAGATGAGGCTGTTCTGCACCCTCTCCCTCCCTCAGGGCGGCCTTGGGAGTTCCCTGCTTTCCTGATGGAGCTGCTAAGGGTTTTGTGAAACCTGACCTAGGCCCACCCCGCCCTGTGGCTCAGAGTCCACACCTGCCATGGGGGGGTGGGAAGGATGGAGGGTTGGGGATGTGGGGGTGGGGTGGGGGCACTGGTGCCAGACCTTGTCCCGGAGGCCTGCAATGTCCAGCATCTGCTGAGTGATGGCAGCATAGTTGGGGTTGAGCTCGATGGTCAGCAGACGGGCTCCCGGGGGCAACAGACGGGCCATGCGCACTGCTGAGTAGCCACAGTAGGCCCCCAGTTCCAGCAGCACGGAGGGGCGCTGTTCCTGCACCATGGCATCCAGGAACTGGCCTTCAGGGGACAGGATAAGAGTGAGTGCAGCAGGGAGCGCAAGGGAGCAGGGCTCCCAGTCCTGAGTCTGCTGCCTTCCTGAGCACCAGCCTCTGCTATCGCCTGCCCTGCCCTCTCCCAAGCCCCTCAGGGCTCTGAGCTGTCTCTTCCATCTTCCCATTCTAACTCAGGGCTGCCCTCTGTAGGTGTCTCCACCCCCATCCTGCCCATGGCCATGCTTAGGGCTTCCTTAGCGGCCTCTACCTGTGTCTGGGTCAGCAGATATAGTCCTAGGAGAGGGCTCAGTGCCTGGGTCAGACATAGTCCAAGGGTTACCACATAGCTTCACACTCTGCTGGGATACCCAGGAGCCACCGGCTGGACACTGTGTGGAGCTAAAGGCAGCCCCTGGTGCATGATGGTAGAAAGGGACTGAAGTTGAAGCTGAGAATGTCTTACAGACACATGTCTCCGGGAGATGAGAAAACAGGGCTGGGCAGTGACACCCATAAGTGTACATAGTACTAAGTGCAAGACCCACTGAAGGATTCAGGTTTGAGACCCTGGCTTTCCACCTGCAGGGAGGAAGCTTCATAAGCAGTGAAGCAGGTCTGTAGGTGTCTATCTTTCTCTCTCCCTCTCTATCTTCCCCATCCCTCTCAACTTCTCTCTGTCCTATCCAATAAAATGGAAAAAAATCAGGAACAGTGGATTTTTAGTGCCGGGCACTGAACCCTAGTGATAACCCTGGAAGCAAAAAAGAAGGAAACAGAGAGAAAATGTACCTGTGTGCCAATAACTGAACTGCAAACCATTAATTGCCCCAGTAAAGTGATTTGGTGTATGTGTGTGGGGGAGAGGGGTGTTAATCCCTCTTCATGAGGTCAATGCCCAGAAATGGAAGTGATATCAGGTCTCCCCTGTGCTTTGCTGCTTAGTTTGGGGTCCCCATCCCTGAACTGGCCACCTGCCAGCCAGAACACCCACCTTTCTTGTTGCCCACATTCATAGCCCACTCCTTCTCCGAGCAGTAGCTGTCAATGGTGTCCACCACGCTCTGAGGGTCCCCAGCCACTGCATGCTCCCGCACATAGCTCAGGATCCGTTGCTCCTTGGTGCTCTCCATGAAGAAGTTGCAGATGGGATTCAGGAAATTCTCAGTCCAGAAGATATAGAGAAAGGTCCTGAGTCTCACAGGGAGCAGCAGTAGCAGCAGCACCAGCCCTAGTGAGAGGATTGCCAGTAGCAAGGATGGGGCCATCAGCATCTGCAATAGGACAGATGTGGGACGGGGAGGTGAGGAGAGGACCAAGCTTGGACAGCAGGCTTCTGTGCCAGGTGGCCTGAGAACCACCCTTTGAGGTGCTGCTCTAAGTTTGTTCTGTTTGCCTCAACCACCAGCTCCTCAGGTTGGGAACGCTACTACCAACAACCCCCCTTGTGTGGTGGGAGCCCAAAAATACAAGAGGCTCATACCGTGTTCATGTGGCCATGTCAATGACAAGGGCACTCAGGGCTCCCCGCCCATACAACTTCTTGTCCCCAGGTCAGAACACTTGGATTATCAAGTAAAACTATGTCTAGTCATCTTTTTTCTTCTTTTAATTTATCTTAATTTACCTTTATTTAAAGACAGCCAGAAATCAAGAGGGTAAGGGGAGATAGAGAGGGAGAGAGACAGAGAAACACCTGCAACCCTGCTTCACCACTCGTGGAGCTTTCCCCCTCAGGTGGGGAGAAGGGGTTTAAACTTGGGCCTTTGTGCACTGTAACATGTGTGCTCAACCAGGCCTGACCCCTCTCTAGTCATCTTTCCTGGCCCCCTTTCTGCCCCAAGACCCTCCTTGGGCACTTTCCCAGGTAGACGTGTGTGTGTGTGGTGGTGGTGGTGGTGGGGGTAGGGTGGGGTGTGTTAGCGAGCCAATGTCCAGACCATGAAGGGAACATAGGGCACAGACCTAGCGCCACACCAACACCTGTTCCTCAACCAGAAAAGCCAATCTTGTTTCCTGAACCACAATGTGAATAAGACATCTCAAGCTTTATTGGGCAGAGACAAATAAGCATGACTGCTTTCAGGCAAGGGACACTTTGATGTGTAGGCTGGGGTCTAGTATGAGAGAGGGTGGCCCCAGAGCCCCTGGAGACATAGCCATGCTGAGCTGCTCAGCCTCAGACCCTGTGGCAGCTCAGAGCTGAGTTTACAAGACTCAGCGTGGAGGCCAGATGGTGACACACACAGTAGAGCACACACATTACCAAGTGCTAGTACTGAGGTTCAAATCCCTCATCCCTATCTGCAGGGGGAAAGCTTCACCTGCAGGGCTGCAGGCGTCTCTCTATTTCTCTCTCACTTTATCTCCTCTTTCCCTTTCCCCTTTTTTTTGGGGGGGGGTTTACAAGACTCAGCGTGGAGGCCAGATGGTGACACATACAGTAGAGCACACACATTACCAAGTGCTAGTACTGAGGTTCAAATCCCTCATCCCTATCTGCAGGGGGAAAGCTTCACCTGCAGGGCTGCAGGCATCTCTCTATTTCTCTCTCACTTTATCTCCTCTTTCCCTCCCCCCCCCCTTTTTTTTTTTTTGCTGGGCCTTGGTGCCAGCATTACGAATCCACTACTCTCAGTGGCCATTTCTCTCCCATTTTACTGGATAGGACAGAGAGAACTTGAGAGGGGAGAGGGAGATAGAGAAGGAGAGAGAGAGAAAGAGATAGACATCTGCAGACCTGCTTCATCACTTGTGAAGCATCCCTCCTGCAGGTGGAGATCTTGGGGATTGAACCTGGATCTTTGCTCGGGTCCTTGCACTTAGTACTATGTGCACTTAACCGAGTGCATCACTGTCTTGCCCATCCCTCTCAATTTCTCTCTATCAAAAGAGAAAAAGAAAGAAGAAATATATATTTGGCTACCAGGAGTAGCTTGCTATGCAAGCACCAAATCCTAGCAATAACCTTGGTGGGTAAAAACAAAACAAAACAAACAAATAAACAAACAAAACCCACATGGCTCAGAATAATGCTCATAGTTTCAGACCAGAGAGTCCCAAGTAGGAAAGGCCAAAGAAGGAACATGGAGAGCTTCCACAGGATGGGTGGTAACTTGGGATCATTTACAGGTCTTGGAACCCTGAACTATGAGAATAAGGGAGCAGGGCAGACAGCAGAGGCTGAACGGAAACACTGAAGCCTCTCCCCAGGGGCAGTGTGGATACTAGTCTCCCATGCAGCCTGGACAGCGTGGCCTGGGCATGTGGTCAGCAGTTCAAGGCCAGGACACACAAGGGTCTGACTCCTCAGTCCATACCCACACTCTTCTCCCGGCTCACCATGGCAATGGATTCTCAGATAGCACATGCAGCCAAAGAAAAAGAGGCAAACTAAACTTCTTTAAAGTTAACAGTGATGCAAAGGCCAGCCCACAGAACAGAAGAAAAGATTTGTAGGTCACATATCTGATGAGGTTTAACATCCTGAACATATATATACATCAACGAACTCCTACCACGCCATATCCAACAGTCAAGCAACCAAGGGGGAAAATAGGCCAAGGACCAAAACAGACTTTTTTTTTCCCCCAAAGATTTACAGCTGGCCTGTAAGTTGCATCATTAGCCATTAGGGAGATGCAAACCAAGATCACATTGTGTTGCCACTTGATACTCATTAGGAGGGGAGACCTCTCCAGATTCAAAGGAGGTCTCGAAACTTTACATCAGGCTCAACCTGACGCTGTTGACTGGCTATGGAAGAAGGGCAAACGCTAGAAGAAGAAGGAGGGCGATTATCAAAAGGGAAATAACAAGTGTAGGTGAGGAGGCATGTTACACTAACAGCAATGTAACTGATGGAGTCAAGACTGAAACAGTCTGGTAGCTTTTCAAAATGGTAAATATAGGCGCTGGGTGGTGGCACACACAGCTTAGTGCACAATGTTACCACATGTAAGGACCAGGGTTCAAGAAATAACCAATCAAGGACCACTTGCGAAATGACGCCCCCTGCAGGTGGGGAGCTGAGGGTTCTAACTGGGATCCTGCCAATATACTTAGATATCTTCGCCCACCCTGTCCAATGCTTGACGTTTCGTCACCCAATCTGGTCCCCTACGCCTACACTGAACTTCTCTGTTCCAGACTCTTGGAAACAGAGTTGGCAGTCAGCTGAGGTAAAGAACAAACACCTCATCACAGACCCCTGCAAGCGTCAACCCGGCTTTGACCTAGCACGTCATGATTGGGCCCTCCTCAATCGCTATCGAACAGGCCATGGCCGGTGCGCCGCTATGTTCCATCGCTGGGGAGCCAGAGACGACCCGAACTGCCCCTGCGGCTACAGACAATGACCCACATAGTCGATGACTGCCACCTCTCCAGATTCAAAGGAGGTCTCGAAACTTTACATCAGGCTCAACCTGACGCTGTTGACTGGCTACGGAAGAAGGGCAAACGCTAGAAGAAGAAGAAGAAGACTGGGATCCTTATGCTGGTCCTTGTGCTTTGTGCCATGTGTGCTTAACCTGCTGCACTACCGCCCGAACCCCTTCTCTGTATCTTTCTATCTCTCTGAATGAAAAAGTGGTTCAGGAGAGGTGAAATCTTACATGTATGAGACATCAGTTATTGGGGGGTGGGGTGAGGGGCTGCTAGGGACTGGAGCAAGGGAGGGTATGGGCATGTGGCATATCTAGCCACAGAGTTCTTGTTTGTGATAGTGAAAAAGTTCAAACTGCAAGACAATTTGAAAGTACTTAACGCCACCAAGATATAAAGTTAGAAATGACTAAATTGGTGCCTGGGAGATGGTTCAGTGAGTATAGCATGTGACTTAGCATTCATGAGGTCCTGGGTTTGAGCTCCAGCGCCACATGGGAAGGCCAAGGATGACACCAAAGGAAGCCCAGAGATGGTGGAGCAGTGTTTTGGTGTCTTCTTGCTCCCTCCCTCTCCTTCCCTCCTCTATACAAAAAAGAGAGGGCCTGGGAGAAAGCTCACCCTGTTAGAGCAGCAGTTTGCATGCCTGATGCTCTATACAAAAAAAAAGAGAGGATAAAAATGGGGCCTGACAGGTAAATACAGCAGTGTCACACATGGGTTCATTCCCTGGCACCTCATAAAAAATGGTTATAGTGGGGGATGGGATATAGAGATCTGGTGGTGGGAACTGTGTGGAGTTGTACCCCTCCTATTCTACAGTTTTGTTAATATCTCCTTTTTAAAATAAATTTAAAAAATGGTTATAGTGGAACCTGGTCCCCATCATATTAGACAACACTTTAGTGCTATGATCTCTCTCTCTCTTTTAATGTTTTTATTTATTATTGGATAGAGACAGAGAGAAACTGAGAGGGGAGGGGGAGGTAAAGAGGAAGAGCGACAGAGAGACACCTGCAGCCCTGCTTCACCACTTGTGAAGCTTCCCCCCTGCAGGTGGGGACCAAGGACTTGAACCTAGGTCCTTGAGCACTGTAATGTGAGCACTTAGCCAGGTGCACCACTGCCTGCTCCTTTCTATCTGCAAAAGTCAGCCTAGAGCACTGAAGCCCTGGCAACGACAGCAACAAAAAGTTAAACATGATAAATGTTAAGTTAATGATAGCAAAGAGGGCCTGCAGTGGAAAACAAACCCAATTTCTGGTCTTCCCACATGCACAAAGGAAAAGGGACATGCCATTCCCTAAATGGAAGCAAGAGCCAGAAAAGCAGCTGTGACCCCCATCTCCCAGGCAACCAGGCCTCTCTGCCCTCCTGCCACCCAGTCCCTCTGGGCCTGCAGAGCTGGGAAAGGCATTGCCTCCCAGGCTTGGCACTTATATCCCTTCCTCCGGGTGGGGGGGGGGGCTGGACTTCTACCACCTTAGAACCTGTCTGACCCAGCCCTGAAGTGTGCACTCAGCATCTTGTAAAACTATTTTTATTATATACTTATTATTGGACAGAGACAGAGAGGTTGAAAGGGGAGGCGAGAAAGGGAGGAAAAGAGACAGAGAGACACATGCAGCCCTAATTCACCACTCGTGAAGCTTTTCCCCCTGCAGGTGGGAACCAAGGGCTTGGTCCTGGGCCCTTTCACACTGTAATGTGTGCACTTAACCAGGTGCACCACCACCTGGCCCCTGCACTCAGCATCTTTGTCTTTAGAAACCACATGGGCCCTTTCTCCAAACCACAACAATCCTCCACAAATTTCCTTATTATGAACCCATTGTGAGGGAGTCGGGTGGTAGTGCAGTGGGTTAAGCGCAGGTGGTGTAAAGCAAGGACCGGCGTAAGAATCCCGGTTCGAGCCCCCGGCTCCCCACCTGCAGTGGAGTCGCTTCACAAGTGGTGAAGCAGGTCTGCAGGTGTCTATCTTGCTCTCCCCCTCTCTGTCTTCTCCTCCTCTCTCCATTTCTCTCTATCCTATCCAACAACAATGACACATCAATAATAACTACAACAATAAAACAACAAAAGGGAATAAATAAATATTAAAAAATAATAAATAAACTCATTGTGAGGTAGTCACCCTGTAATGATAATACTCTTCACCTCCAAGTCCGATCACCATTTATCAAGGCTCAAAGGCAGCAATCAAGACACTTGGTAGCTGTGCCCAGGCCCCAGATGGACCACAGGCACCCACAGCAAGAAAGCTCCCCCCTCTGGTTCCTTGTGATACCCCTGCTTTGCCACATGCACAGTTAATCTTCACCAAGCCCAGCCCAGTCCCTCAATACCTGCTCCATTTGCCCATGGGTATCCTGCTCCAGTCCAGCACAGCTGAGAAAAGCATTTCTGATCAGTCTTCTTTTCCACATTTAATATACACTATACCTGACATTCTGTTTTGTTTGTTTTTTCTGCTAAAGGGGCCTCATACCTGCAAGACTTTCAACCTCAGATAGAGACAGAGAAGGCGAAACAGGAGAAACACTGCAGCACGGCTCCCCTGTTCATGAACTCTTTCCTTCATGCTGGGCAGCATGGTGCTCCCATGTGGTGCTGTGGTGCTGGGGCTTGAACCCAGGTCCTCACATATGGCAAAGTGTGCGCTCTACTGGATGAGCTATCTCCCAGTCCTTCATCTTACATTCCCTATTTATTTATTTCCATGATAGAGGGGGAGAGAGAAAGAGAGACCAGATTATGACTCATCTCTGGTATAAGGAGGTGTCAAGAACTAAGCCTGGGATCTTTGGGGCCTCAGGCAGGAGAGTCTGGTGCATTTACGGCTGCAGATCTCTCTGGCTCCAGTATGCACCCACCCTTCTTTCCTTTCTTCCTCCCTCTCCCTCTCTTAGTTTCTTTTTTTTTTTAGACATTTAAAAAATTTTATATTTATTTATTTTCCCTTTTGTTGTCCTTGTTGTTTTTTAAAATATTTATTTATTTATTCCCTTCTGTTGCTCTTGTTGCTTTATTGTTGTAGTTTTTATTGTTGTTGCTAATGATGTCGTTGTTGTTGGATAGGACAGAGAGAAATGGAGAGAGGAGGGGAAGACAGAGAGGGGGAGAGAAAGACACCTGCAGACCTGCTTCACCGCCTGTGAGGTGACCCCCCTGCATGTGGGGAGCCGGGGGCTCCTACCAGGATTCTTACGCTGGTCCTTGTGCTTTGTGCCACGTGTACTTAATCCACTGGACTACCGCCCGACTCCCTCTTAAGTTTCTTTTTAAGAATTTATTTATTTATGTATTCATGAGAAAGACAGGAGGACAGAAAGAACCAGACATCACTTTGCTGCCAGGGACTGAACTCAGGACCTCATGGTTGAGAGTCCAACACGCCCGGACCACAACTCTTGCTTGGTTTCTTTTTCTTCATTTGATAGGACAGAGAGAAACTGAGAGGGGAGAGCGAGATATATAGAAAAGGAAAGAGACAGAGAGACACCTGCCATATTTGCTTTACCACTTGTGAAGCTCCCTCCCTGAAGTTGGGGAATGGGGGCTTGAACCCTGGTCCTTGTGCATGGTAACATGTGTGCTCAACCAGGTGTACCACAGCTAAGTCCTTTCTTCCTTCTTTCCTTCCTAGAAAGTGGAAACATTTTTCATGAATACTATGAGTAACCATCAGAGGATTCAACTGAGATACTTAACAACAAGGGCAACAAAATGGGAAAAATGGCCTCCAGGAGCAGTGGATTAATAGTGCAGGCACCAAACCCCAGCAATAATCCTGGAGGCAATATATATATGAGCTGTATGACCTGATTCCTAGGTACATTAAAAAAACACCCAAGGGGGAGTTGGGCAGTTATGCAGCGGGTTAAGCGCAGGTGGTGCAAAGTACAAGGACAGGACTAAGAATCCCGGTTTGAGTCCCACTCCCCACCTACAAGGGAGTCGCTTCACAGGCGGTGAAGCAGGTCTGCAGATGTCTTTCCTCCTCTCTGTATTCCCCTCCTCTCTCCATTTTTCTCTGTCCTATCCAACAATGATGATATCAATAACAACAACAACAACCATAACAACAACAATAAAACAACAAGGGCAACAAAAGAGAATAAATAAATAAATATTTTTTTAAATACCGACTTATTTAAAAAACAAAACAAAAAACCAAGGGAGCCGGGCAGTAGCGCAGCGGGTTAAGTGTATGTGGCGCAAAGCGCAAGGACTGGAGGAAGGATCCCAGTCGAGTCCTCCACCTGCAGGGGAGTTGCTTCACAGGTGGTGAAGCAGGTCTGCCGGTGTCTATCTTTCTCTCCCCCTCTCTGTCTTCCCCTCCTCTCTCCATTTCTCTATATCCTTTCCAACAACGACGGCATCAATAATAACTACAATAAAACAAGGGCAACGAAAGGGAATACATAAATAAAAAAAAAATATATTTAACCCCCCCCCAAAAAAAAAAAAACCCACAGCAGGCTGGGCGGTAGCACACTGGGTTAAGCACACATAGCACAAAGCACAAGGACCGGTGTAAGTATCTGAGCTAGAGTCCCCAGCTCCCCACCTGCAGGGGGGTTGCTTCGCAAACAGTGAAGCAGGTCTGCAGGTGTCTTTCTCTCCCCCTCTCTGTCTTCCCCTCCTCTCTCCATTTCTCTCTGTCCTATCCAACAACAACAACAACAGCTATAACAACTACAAGGGCAACAAAATGTTAAAAATGGCCTTAAGGAGCAGTGGATTTGTAATACAAGTACCAAGCCCCAGAGATAACCCTGGAGGCAAAAAAAAAACCAAAAACACCTCCACAAAAGTGGGCAGGTGTTTGCTCACTGGTAAAGCACACATATTACCATGGTTAAAGACTGGGGTTTGAGTCCCTGGCCCTCATCTGATGAGGACTTGGTGGAACAGTGCTACAGGTGTCTCCCTTTTCTCTCTGACTCCCTCTCTCTCTCTGTTAAAAACAAAACAAAACAGGGGAGGTAACATAATGGTTATGGAAAAGATTTTCATGCCTGAGGCTGAGGTTCAAACCCTAGCACCATCATAAGCCAGAGGTGACCAGTACCCTAGTTAAAAACACAACATAATTGGGACCTAGTAGTAGCTCAGTGGGTTAAGCACACATGGCACAAAGCACAAGGACTGGTGTAAGGATCCCAGTTTGAGCCCCCAGCTACCCACCTGCAGGGGGGGTCACTTCACAAGCGGTGAAGCAGGTCTGCAGGTGTCTATCTTTCTCTCCCCCTGTCTGTCTTCCCCTCCTCTCTCGATTTCTCTCTGTCCTATCCAATAACAACTACAGCAGTAACAGCAATGATAAACAACAAGGGGGGAACACAACTACAACCTGTAGGGGAGAGATAAAGCCATATAGATAAGCTCCAGCAATAACCTGGTGGGGAAAAAAAAAGGAGCCTGGTTAAACACACACATTACGGTGCACAAAGACCTGGGTTCAAGATCCCGGTCCCCACCTGCAGGGGGAAAGCTTCACAAGTGGTGAATCAGGGCTGCAGGTCTCTGCCTCTTTCCCTCTCTATATATCTCCCTTCCCCTCTCATTTTCTCTCTGTCTCTATCTAATAATAAAGAAATAAAAATAAAACTAGAAAAAGGACAGGGGTAGATAGCAAAGAGAATTTCATGCCTGAGAATCCAAAGTCCAAGATTTAATACCCTGCACGACCCACCATAAGCCAGAGTTGAGCAGTGTCTGCTTAAAAAAAAAAGAAAAAGAAAAAAAGAGAAAGTAATAAAAAAATTAATAATAATAATTACTAAAAGAATATGCCACAAATGATCACTAGAAATTGCTTTGGCCCCAGTATACATTTCTGAGTCTGCTGAGTCCTTTTGTCACTGCTTCTGTCTAGAAGGTACTTTGGCCTCTGCCCACATTCACTCCGGAAGCTCTGCAAGGGGCAGAGGAAACCTAATTCTTCAGCCACAGCTGATCCTGGCTTGGCAACTGTTGTGTAGAGGAACCGACTCAAAGTCCAGTCCTCTTTCAGGTCAACAGGCTCATGTGCCAGAAGCAGAGCCAGCTGTCTCGGATCCAAGTGGAGGGCAAGTTTTAGAACACAGAGAACATTCTAGTGGGGGCAAGCACAGATGGGCTGATTGTGATTTTCATGAAAAGGACAAAAAAGACAGAATCAGCCAAGAAATGTCCATCAGGGTAAACATCCATGGAGGGAGGGCTGGCCATCTGCTCTGTAGGCCATAGTCGAAGAGTCTGCTTTCCTTGGCAGCTTGCAGCACTGCAAGCAGAGCCAAGCAGTTCTCCCATTCCAGGTAGGCTCTTTGATGTGATGCAACAAGACATCTTCCTTTCACTCAGAGGCTGGATGGAGGCACTGAGTGACCTGGGTCTCCTCTCTGCTGGGCTCTGCTGCCCTGTGGGACATCTGGTGGTGAGGGCCAGTTTTGATTTGGAGTATACTCTCTGAAGCTGGGTTACAGGCAAGGCTTCTCTGGAAAGTTCCTTCTGGGATGAGAGTCCTCCTGGTTTCAGGAAAGGCCTCCCACCCCATAATATTTTATTTTAGTAGCGATAGAGAGATATTGAGAAGGAGGGGGAGGGTGGTCAGACAGTGGTGCACCGGTTAAACACAGAGACACACACACACACACACACACACACACACACTACAGTACATAAGGATGCAGGTTCAAGCCCCTGGTCCCACCTGCAGGGGAAAAGCAGTAAAGCAGGGCTGCAGGTATCTCTCTTTGTCTTTCCCTCTCTTTCCTTTTTTTTTTTTTTTAAAAATTTGATTTCTTTATTTTAATTTTTATATTATCTTTATTTATTGGTTAGAGACAGCCAGAAATCATGAGGAAAGAATAGAGACAGAGAGACACCTGCAACACTGCTTTACCACTTGCAAAGCTTTCCCTCTACAGGTGGGGACTGAAGGCTTGAACCCGGGTCTTTGTGCATTGTAATGTGTGTGGGCTTTACTAGATGTGCCACCACCTGACTCCAATGTGAAACTTATGTGGCTTCTCTGGGAAAGCAATACTTTACCTAAAGGAATTCCTCTAAGACCTCTTCTCTTCTTTTAAAAAATTTTTTTATTGTTGTTGTAGTTATCATTGTAGTTATTGATGTCGTTGTTGTTGGATAGGACAGACAGAAATGGAGAGAGGAGGGGAAGACAGAGAGGGAGAGAGAAAGACCGACACCTGCAGATCTGCTTCACCGCTTGTGAAGCGATTCCCCTGCAGGTGGGGAGCCGGAGGCTAGAACCCGGATCCTTACACCAGTCCTTGTGCTTTGCGCCTCCTGTGCTTAACCCACTGCCACTGTGCTAGCGCCCAAATCCTACCTCCAGTACCTCACTCCCCATTCCCTTTCAACCTTTCTGATCCCAGGCTCTGGGTCTTTCCATCCCCTAGAACCCGCTGAGGAAGCATCCATCTATGATTGGAAAAAAAAAGATTAACTGGGAAAAGACAGTTCACACCTCCTTAAGGTTATGTCAGAAGGGAACATTTTAAAAAAATATATATTTATCACTATTTTTTAAAATTAAAAAAATTATTTATTTACTTATTTATTCCCTTTTGTTGCCCTTGTTGTTTTATTGTTGTAGTTATTATTGTTGTTGGATAGGACAGAGAGAGAAATGGAGAGAGGAGGGGCAGAAGGGGAGAGAAAGCTAGACACCTGCAGACCTGCTTCACCGCTTGTGAAGCGACTCCCTTGCAGGTGGGGAATGTTTATTACTATTATTATTACTAGAGGGAGAGGAAGAGGGAGGGAGAGAGAGAGAAAGACTACAGCACAGAAGCTTCATTCAGTGTGCTGGGGGCTGGGCTCACACATGGCAGAGCAGTGAGCTATTTCACCAGCCACAGGGGGAAAAAAAAAAAGGCTTTAAAAAGTCCCCCCTGCAGTCTGTGGAAAGCTCAAGTTCTTAACTGAATAAATAGGTGACAATCTGCTCCATCTGCCAGAAGCACAATTTAGACAAAAATATAAAATGGAGCAAAGACAAGATCCAAATTTTATATAAGCTAGTGAGTTTTATGTAATTGACTCTTCAAAGTTTTAAAATAGAAAGTGTTCTCTCTGCTTCTCTTTGTTGATATGTGAGTTATATACTATATGATAATCTCCTACCTCTAGATGGCACTAGAATTAACCTATAGAATACCTTAAAGGAGTTCTATTCTCAGTAGCTGAGACAACTAGATATTCCTAAAACTTGTGGAAATATAAGAACCAGTTCAACTGTTTTCCAAGTCCATGTAAGTTTGGTAAACCCTTGGCAAAAACAAGACAAAAACGTCTAATTTAGGGGTCAGGAGATAGCTCACCCAGTAGAACATACTCTTGGCTATGCAGGAGAATCTGGGTTCGAACCCTGGCTCCACACGGGAACATCATTTAGGGAACCAAAGAGAATCCCCATGAATAGTGGATGGTGCTGTGTTGTTTCTCCTTACCTTTGAAATCTCTTTCTATCTGAAACTGAAAGGGAAGAAAGAACGAAAGAAAGAGAAAAAGAGAGAGAAAGTAATGTCCGCTGGGAGCAATGGGATCTTGTAAGCATGAGATTCTAGTGTGTGTGTGTGTGTGTGGGGGGGACTAGTTTAATACTGTCAGTTTTATAGAACAAACAGGCTGGGTGGGGGTAAACAGTATAATGGTTATATACAAGAAACTTTCATGCCTGACACTCCAAGATTCCAGGTTCAACCTCCTGCACCACCATATGCCAGAGTTGGTAAAAAACAAACAAACAAAACAACAAACAGGTCTATTTTCAGAGTTGCCAGCACTAAATATAATCCACAAATGCAATTTTATCTTACTTGGGTTACAGACAAACAAATGTTTTTTTTTTTTTAAGAGTTCAGTACTTTATTTCTTTTTAAATTTCTTTATTAGGGAAGTAATGTTTTACATTCAACAGTAAATACAATAGTTTGTACATGCATAACATTTCCCAGTTTTCCATATAACAATACATATAACAATACATATAACAATACCCCCTAGTGGGGGTATAACAATACCCCCACTAGGTCCTCTGAAATGTTTTTTTTTTCTATTAGATGCCTAATTTTCACATGATACATTTTAATTTGATTTAATTTTTTATTATCTTCACTTATTTATTGGATAGAGACAGCCAGAAATCAAGAGAGAAGTAGATGAGAGAGAGCAACAGAGACAGAGAGAGACACTTGTATCCCTGCTTTGCCACTCACAAAGCTTTCTCCCTGCAGATGGGGTCTGGGGGCTTGAACCTGGGTCCTTGTGCATTGTAACATGTATGCTTAATCTGGTGTACTACCACCCAGCTCCATCTTAATTTTTTTTTTTTTTTTGCCTCCAGGGTTATTGCTGGGGCTCTGTGCCTGCACTACGAATCCATTGCTTCTGGAGGTCATTTTTCACTTTTGTTGCCCTTGTTGTTTATCATTGTTGTCATTATTATTATTGTTGCTATTGCTGTTGTTGGATCGGCAGAGAGAAATTGAGAGAGGAAGGGAAGACAGAGGGGGAGGGAAAGATAGACACCTGCAGACCTGCTTTACCTATTGTGAAGTGACCCCCTGCAGGTGGGGTCCCATCTTAATTTTTTTTTTTTTCCTCCTCCAGGGTTATTGCTGGGCTCGGTGCCGGCACCATGAATCCACCGCTCCTGGAGGCCATTTTTTTCCCCCTTTTGTTGCCCTTGTTGTAGCTTCGTTGTGGTTATTATTATTGCCCTTGTTGACACAATTCGTTGTTGGATAGGACCGAGAGAAATGGAGAGAGGAGGGGAAGACAGAGAGGGAGAGAGAAAGATAGACACCTGCAGACCTGCTTCACCGCCTGTGAAGCGACTCCCCTGCAGGTGGGGAGCCGGGGGCTCGAACCGGGATTCTTGCGGGTCCCTGGGCTTTGTGCCACGTGCGCTTAACCCACTGTGCCACCGCCCGACCCCCCCATCTTAATTTTTAAAAATATTTCACAAGATAGAGAAATGAGACAGAGAGATAAAGAGAGAGACTCAGATCAGCACTGTAACATATGTAGTGCTAAGATCAAACTCAGAACCAGACTGCATATGTTCTTTCACTGCACCACCTCCTGGGCTGCTGATGTTCATGCTAGTCATGATTCTGACAAACTTTATTTCAGTAATATATCTCATGTCTGACAAAAAAATAGTTTCCAAAAATCTTTTTGGTAACTTGCAACCTTAGACCCATTCTAAATTCCATTAAATTATACATATTCATCAGATATCTAAGATAAGATAAAGTATGGAAACATTTGCTATTAAGCTTAAGTATAAGTTAATATAACTTTGGCTTCTTTTTTAATATTTATTTTTCTTTATTACACATGAAAAAACATTTTACATGGGAGAGAGAGAGAAAGGGAGAGAGAGAGAACAGAGTACCATTCTTTTTTTTAAAATTTCTTTATTGGGGAATTAATGCTTTACATTCAACCGTAAATACAAGAGTTTGTACATGCATAACATTCCCCAGTTTCAATACAACCCCCACTAGTTCCTCTGCAGAGTACCATTCCATGTGGCACCAGGAATAGAATTGAGAACTTGGCAGGGGTGGGGTGGGGGATGTAGATAGCATAATGGTTATGCAAAGAGACTCTCATGCCTGAGGCTCCAGAAGTACCAGGTTCAATGCCTTGCACCATCATAAGCCAGAGCCGAGCAGTGCTCTGGCAAGAAAACAACAACAACAAACTTCAGTGCTCTCTCTACCAGGAGCTTTTCCCCCAGTCACTTGGCTTCTTTGTCTTCACCCTCCTCTCCCTCCTCCTTTTCTTCTTTTCCCTTCTGTTCTTTTTCACCAGAGCACCACTTATGATGGTGCTTGGGATTGAGTCTGAGACTTCAGTGCCACAGTCACGAAAAGTCTTGCATAATCATTATGCTGTCTCTCTGGCCTAGCTTCTTATTTTTATGAGGTACAGAGAAGCCAAAGATACTAAAGTCTAGTGACCAGAAAGGTAGTTCATATGTCAGAGCAATGCTTTCTCTCCCTCTCTCATTTAATAAATAAAATAACTCTTAAAATGACATTTGGCAGCCCAGCAGGTGGTGTAGTGGATAAAGTATTGCACTTTCAAGCATGAGGTCCTAACTTTGATCCTTGGCATCACATATGCCAGAGAGATGTTCTGGCTCACTCACCTCTAATTAATAAATAAATACATCTTTAAAAAGTAAAAAATAAATAAAGATATTAAATTCTCAGTCTCCCTCTCTCTCTGGAAAACAATCATCCTGGAACCAAAAGCTTCAATCATAATTAAAAAAGAAGAAAGGAACAAAAGAAAGACAGGAGAAGGTTTGGTAGGAAACTAGAGTGAGTTTTTCTATGGAAAGTATGCAAAGAGAGGGAGCTGGGCGGTGGCACTGCAGGTTTAGCATACATGAATGCAAAGCACAGGGACCTGTGTATGGTTCCGGGTTTGAGCCCCCAGTTCCCCACCTGCAGGGGGGTAGCCTCACCAGAGTTGAAGCAGGTCTGCAGGTGTCCCTCTTTCTCTCCCCCTCTCTGTCTTCCCCTCTTCTCTTGATTTCTCTCTGTCCTATCCAACAACAACAGCAACAATAATAACAAAAGCAACAAGAACAACCAAAATGGGAAGAAGAAAAAAAAAAAAAGAAAAGTATGCAAAGAACGCAAGCTACGCTTTTGTTAAGAAAAGGGGGAGGAGGGGGAGAAATAGTGCAGCAACAGAACAGAGAATTATGCCAGAGGCTCCAGGTTTGATCCTCAGTACCACCAACAGCCAGAGCTGAGTGGTGTTCTGGTCAAAACCAAACCAAACCAAAGCAAAACAAGACAGCTGAACCCAGGTCTCACTCATACTGAGCCACTTCCCAGGTCCCCTACAGAGTTGTTGTTTTAATAGGTTTATTTTATTTTTTATTTTCATCTTATTGGATAGAGACAGAGAGAAATCAAGGGAACCCCCTTTTCCCTTGATTGAGAGAGATACCTGAAGCCCTGCTTCATAGCTTGTGAAACTTTCCCTCTGCTGGTGGGGACTGTGGACTTGAACCTGGGTCCTTGTGCATGGTAACATGTGTGCTCACCATACCACATACACCACCGCCTGCCCCCTTAAGGAGTCTTTTTTTTTTTTTTTAAGAATTTTAAAAAGTCTTTATTTATTCCCTTTTGTTGCCCTTGTTTTATTGTTGTTATTGAAATGGAGAGAGGAGGGGAAGACAGAAGGCAAGAGAAAGACACCTGCAGACCTGCTTCACCGCCTGTGAAGCGACTCCCCTGTAGGTGGGGAGCCGGGGCCTCTAACCGGGATCCTTACACTGAGGACGTCCTTGCTCTTTGCGCCACCTGCACTTAACCCACTGGGCTACCGCCCGACTCCCCCCTTAACGAGTTTTAACAGCAACTAGGGTCTGACTTTTCTCTCTGTTAAAACACTTATTGGGGGGAGTCAGGCGGTAGCGCAGCGGGTTAAGCGCAGGTGGCACAAAGTGCAAGGACAGGACTAAGAATCACGGTTCGAGACCCGGATCCCCACCTGCAGGGGAGTCGCTTCACAGGCAGTGAAGCAGGTCTGCAAGTGTCTATCTTTGTCTCCCCCCTCTCTGTCTTCCCCTCCTCTCCCCATTTCTCTCTGTCCTATCCAACATCGATGACATCAACAACAATAATAACTACAACAATAAAACAACAAGGGCAAATAAAAGGGAATAAATAAATAAATATTTAAAAAACATTTATTGGGGGAGTCGGACCGTAGTGCAGTGGGTTAAGCATAGGTGGTGCAAAGCACAAGGACCGGCATAAGGATCCAAGTTCGAACCCCGGCTCCTCACCTGCAGGGGAGTCGCTTCACAGGTGGTGAAGCACGTTTGCAGGTGTCTATCTTTCTCTCCCCCTCGCTGTCTTCCCCTCCTCTCTCCATTTCTCTCTGTCCTATCCAACAACAATAATAACTGCAGCAATAAAACAAGGGCAACAAAAGAGAATAAATATAAAAAAACATTTATTGGGTGTCGGGTGGTGGCATACTTAGTTGAGCACACATGTTACAGTGCTTAAGATTCAAGCCCTCTTTCACCACTTGCAGGGGTAAAGCTTTGCAAGTGGTGAAGCTGGGCTGCAGGTGTCTCTCTGCCTCTCTCCCTCTCTATCTTCCCCTTCCCCCTCAATTTCTGACTGTCTCTATCAAATAAATAAATAAAGATAATAAAAAAATTTTTAAAAAATTCTTGGACTATTGGCCTGCTTTTAATAAGGGCCTACAAAATATTTTTCTTTTTCTTTTTTTTTTTAATAATTTATTTCTTTATTGGGGAATTAATGTTTTACATTCAACAGTAAATACAATAGTTTGTACATGCATAACATTCCCCAGATTCCCATTTAACAATACAACCCCCACTATGTCATTCATCATCTTTCATGGACCTGTATTCTCCCCATCCACCCACCCACCCCAGAGTCTTTTACTTTGGTGTAATACTCCTATTCCATTTCAGGTTCGACTTGTGTTTTCTTTTCTAATCTTGTTTTTCAACTTCGGCCTGAGAGTGAGATCATCCCATATTCATCCTTCAGTTTCTGACTTATTTCACTCAACATGATTTTTTCAAGGTCCATCCAAGATCGGCTGAAAACAGTGAAGTCACCATTTTTTACAGCTGAGTAGTATTCCATTGTGTATATATACCACAACTTGCTCAGCCACTCATCTGGTGTTGGACACCTGGGTTGCTTCCAGGTTTTGGCTATTACAAATTGTGCTGCCAAGAACATATGTGTACACAGATCTTTTTGGATGGATGTGTTGGGTTCCTTAGGATATATCCCCAGGAGGGGAATTGCAGGGTCATAGGGTAGGTCCATTTCTAGCCTTCTGAGAGTTCTCCAGACTGTTCTCCACAGAGGTTGGACCAATTGACATTCCCACCAGCAGTGCAGGAGGGTTCCTTTGACCCCACACCCTCTCCAGCATTTGCTGCTGTTACCTTTTCTGATGTATGACATTCTCACAGGAGTGAAGTGATATCTCACTGTTGTCTTGATTTGCATTTCTGACAATCAGAGACTTGGAGTATTTTTTCATGTGTTTCTCAGCCTTTTGGATCTCTTCTGTGGTGAATATTCTGTCCAAGTCCTCTCCCCATTTTTGGATGGGGTTATTTGTTGTCTTGTTGTTGAGTCTGGCAAGCTCTTTATATATGTTGGTTATTAAACTCTTATCTGATGTATGGCATGTAAAGATCTTCTCCCATTCTGTGAGGGGTCTCTTGGTTTGGGTAGTGGTTTCTTTTGCTGTGAAGAAGCTTTTTAATTTGATGTAGTCCCATAGGTTTATACTTGCCTTAGTCTTCCTTGTAATTGGATTCGTTTCATTGAAAATGTCTTTAAAATTTATGCGGAAAAAAGTTCTGCCAATATTTTCCTCTAAGTATTTGATAGTTTCTGGTCTAACATCCAAGTCCTTGATCCACTTGGAATTTACTTTTGTATTTGGTGAAATACAGTGATTCAGTTTCATTCTTCTGCATGTTTCAACCCATTGTTTCCAACACCATTTGTTGAAGAGACTCTGCTTTCCCCATGTAATAGTCTGGGCCCCTTTGTCAAAGATTAGATGTCCATACGTGTGGGGCCTCATTTCTGGGCTCTCAATTCTATTCCACTGGTCAGTGTGTCTGTTCATGTTCCAGTACCAAGCAGTTTTGATGACAATGGCCCTATAATACAGTTTGAGATCTGGGAGTGTGATGCCTCTGGTTCTGTTCTTTTTTCTCAAGATTGTTTTGGCAATTCTAGGTCTTTTCTGGTTCCAGATAAACATTTGTAGCATTTTTTCTATTCTCCTAAAAATTGTGCTTGGGATCTTGATGGGGATAGCATTAAATTTGTAGATGGCTCTGGGTAATATATTCATTTTGATGATGTTAATTCTTCCAACCCATGAACATGGAATATCTTTCCACTTCTTTGTGTCTTTTTCAATTTCTTTGAGTAGTGACTCATAATTTTCAGTATACAAGTCTTTCACTTCTTTGGTTAGGTTTACTCCTAGATATTTTATTGTTTTTGTTGCTATAGAAAAAGGAACTGATTTCTGGATTTCAATTTCTTTAACTTAGTGTTTGCATAGAGGAATGCCACTGACTTTTGAATGTTAATTTTATAGCCTGACACATTACTGTATTGCCTGATGATTTCCAAAAGCTTCTTGCTGGATTCCTTAGGTTTTTCCATGTATACTATCATGTCATCTGCAAATAAGGAGAGTTTGACTTCTTCTCTTCCAATCTGTATGCCTTTAATTCCTTGCTCCTGCCTGATTGCTATGGCAAGAACTTCCAACACTATGTTGAATAGGAATGGTGATAGTGGGCAGCCCTGTCTAGTACCTGATCTGAGGGGAAATGCTTCCAGTTTTTCACCATTGAGTATGATGTTGGCTGTAGGTTTGCTATATATAGACTCCACTATCTTCAGGAATTTTCCATCTCTTCCCATTTTTTGTAGTGTTTTGATCATAAAGGGATGTTGTATTTTGTCAAAGGCTTTCTCTGCATCTATTGATATGACCATGTGGTTTTTGGTCTTGCTTTTGTTGATGTGGTGGATCACATTGATTGATTTACGTATATTAAACCAACCTTGCATGCCTGGGATAAACCCCACTTGGTCATGATGAACAATTTTTTTGATATACTGCTGTATCCGGTTGGCTAGAATTTTGTTCAATATTTTCGCATCTATGTTCATCAGAGATATTGGTCTGTAGTTTTCTTTTTTGGTTGTGTCCCTATCTGCTTTTGGTATCAGGGTGATGTTGGCTTCATAGAAGCTGGCAGGGAGTATTCCAGTGTCTTCAGTCTTCTGGAAGACTTTTAAAAGTAGAGGTATTAGTTCTTCTTTGAAAGTTTTGTAGAATTCATTTATAAAACCATCTGGTCCAGGACTTTTATTTTTGGGAAGATTTTTGATAACTGTTTCAATTTCATTAGCTGTGATGGGCCTGTTCATGTTATCCACTTCCTCTTTACTTAGTTTTGGAAGTTGGTAGGTATCTAGGAAATCATTCATTTCTTCCAGGCACTCTAGCTTGGCTTCTTAGCTTAATCACTGACTCCTGACCAAGAGATAAAGCAGGGTGTGGCAGAGATAATCCAGTGGTTATGCAAAGAGACTTTCACAGCCCCTCAGCTATGCCACCGAGGTATAGGTCTTCTCCTGAGTTTCCTGGTTAGATCTCTGTCCCCTGGTGTCTCTCCCTGTTACTGCTCCAGATTCTGAGGGTAGTAGCAATGGAGACTCAGAGTCGCACTTGGTGAGTCTCTGGGGAGTCCTTTCCTCCCTTCAGCTGTCCCCTTGTTGTGGAGCAGACTGGAGGTGGTGTCTCCACTGATAAAGTGTTGAACTGTTAGCAGTCACTTAATCTCTCCTTAGGCCCCTCTCTCCTCTCTGTCACCAGCCACGCGTGTTTGTACTCACGGGTGATTTACTGGGTTCCTGTGGTCATTCTAGTCCTGTCTTGTTTCGGTCCGGGTGGTCTCCTTTGGTATTCCTAGTTGATCCGGGAGAGGAGAGGAGAGGAGAGGAGAGGAGAGAAAGCGACCTGCTGCTCATAGCTCCGCCTCCGGAAGTCCACAAAATATTTTTCTTTTTTTATATATTTATTTCCTTTTTGTTGCCCTTGTTTTTATTGTTGTTGTAGTTATTATTGTTGTTGTTCTTGTTGGATAGGACAGAGAGAAATGGAGAGAGGAGGGGAAGACAGAGGGGGAGAGAAAGACAGACACCTGCAGACCTGCTTCACTGCCTGTGAAGCGATTCCTCTGCAGGTGGGGAGCCGGGGGCTTGAACCGGCATCCTTATGCCCGTCCTTGCATTTTGCACCACGTGCACTTAACCCACTGCTCTACAGCCCAACTCCCAAAATACTTTTCTTTACTGTATAATCTGACTAGAAAACAAAGATCAGGGGGGTTTCCGGAAGATGGCGGACTGAGAAGCTGCTAGTGGCTTGAGCTCTGACCACATCAACAGGAAACGACAGCAGGAATCTCACATCTCCACTATAGAGCCTCTACTTCCCCCAGTCCTTGAACCTTTGGACAGGGCCCACTTCCCCGCATGCCTCTCCCAATCCATATCAAATAACATTGCATCTGCCGATCACAACCTAATCAACACAACGATTGCCACCTCAACATGCTTCAGCTCAGACTGTGTCCAGAGACTTCACGTGTGGAATGACAACCCTTCAGCTTCATTACTCAGGTGAGACCTTTCCTTTCATAGTATACTCTAATTCCATCTCAGGTGGTTCACTTTCTAACAAAGTCCCAAAGCCTAGATATACACCAGTTTCTGTGAGACAGAACATATGTTCACACGTATCCATAAACTACTGCAAAATATATACCTGAAAGCAGAAGTACACTAGAGTTTGCAGCAAGTACCCCCTAACACTTCTTCTCCACTATTCCAAGCTTTGGGTCCATGATTGCTCAACAATTTGTTTGGCTTCGTATGTAACTCTCTTTTCAGTCACCAGGTTCCAGATGCCATCAGGATGCTGGCCAGGCTTCCCTGGACTGAAGACCCCACCAATGTGCCCTGGAGCTCCACTTCCCCAGAGACCCACCCTACTAGGGAAAGAGAGAGGCAGACTGGGAGTATGGACTGACCAGTCAACGCCCATGTTCAGCGGGGAAGCAATTACAGAAGCCAGACCTTCCACCTTCTGCAACCCACAATGACCCTGGGTCCATGCTCCCAGAGGGATAGAGAATGGGAAAGCTATCAGGGGAGGGGGTGGGAAATGGAGATTGGGTGGTGGGAACTGTGTGGAGTTGTACCCCTCCTACCCTATGGATCTGTTAATTTATCCTTTCTTAAATAAAAAATAAATTAAAAAAAAACAAAGATCAAATATATTATCAAAATAATTACCTG
The DNA here is from genome assembly GCF_950295315.1 of Erinaceus europaeus. Classification (NCBI taxonomy): domain Eukaryota; kingdom Metazoa; phylum Chordata; class Mammalia; order Eulipotyphla; family Erinaceidae; genus Erinaceus; species Erinaceus europaeus. The sequence goes on from NC_080162.1 coordinate 110,306,973, forward strand.
TACTCCCATATCATCACTAGAACATCTTTGATTAAGTAAGAGAAACTAGTTTTGGAGCCAGGAGATAGCTCATCTGGTAGCTCACACACTTTCCATTCACACTTGCCATTCACAAGGACTTTGGATTTGAGTCCTTGGCCACCATGTGGGAGCATCACACAAGGGGGAAGCTTCATGTGAGCAGTGGTACTGTACTGTGACATCTCTCCTTCTCTGTCTCTCATCCTCTATCTTGGAAAAAATGACCCCCAAAGTCTGCCCAGGGTGCTGATATTATGCAGGCTCAAAGCCCTGCTGGCAATAAAAATAGAGGCGGGGGGCAGGGGCAAGGGCAAGGGAGAACCTAGTCTTCTCATTGTCAATAGGATGTTTATAGTTATTTTCCTCCTGTGTTTATTTTATTCTTCTTATTATTTCTTATTTATTTATGTATTTTTACCAGAGCACTGCTTACTTCTGGCTTATGGTGGGGTGAACCTGGGACTTTGGAGCCTCAGGCATGAGAGGCTCTTTGGCAGGTGAGAATTCTACCACTGAACCACCATAAGAGGCTTTTTGGCATAACCATTATGCTATCTGCCCCTGCCCCTCTTGTGTTTATTTTTTAAAATTTATTAATGAGACGTGGGAGGGGGAGAAAGAGAGAACCAGAGCACTCACTGCTTAGCTCTGGCATAAGGTAGTACTGGAGATGGAGCCTGTGGCTTCTGGGGCTTCAGATAAGCAAGATGGCGCTCCAGCAGGCTGGGCTAACTTCCAGGCCCCACTTTGACTTTTGAATCGTTGCATTGTCACTTGGATTAGGAAGTTAAGGAAGAACTGCTCTACAGGGGTGTGTACTTCACCAATATTGCCATTCCCAGCAACTTTACTTTTCCAAGGTCAAACCTTGAATGAGTCATCTAGATTTCAAAATGACACTGGAATTTCCCAAGACAATCTCAAAGGGTTTCTTTTGCTTTGTTAAAAGAGAGATGGTAAAAATAGCCCGTTTTATTGATATGCTGGGTTTCATAAAAGTCTGTGTCAAATAGAAAATGCTGCTTAACTGTCCACAAGTAGGAGAAAATTTATTAGCATAAGAATTCCAGAAACTTTTTCAGCTAGAGCAGCCATCTTCCAGTAAATCACCAAAATGATTAATACAAAGGGGAAGAGGAGAGGAACCCTCTCTATGTTCTCTAGGCCTTTTAGAAAACATGGAGTTGGGAGTTGGGTTAAGCCGGTTAAGTGCAAGTGGTGCAAAGCACAAGGACCTGCCTAAGGATCCCGGTTTGAGGCCCCGGCTCCCCACCCGCAAGGGATGCATGCTGTTGGTATTATTGTAAACAAACAAGGGCAAGATTCTTGCCAAGAGAATTAATGTTCGTGTTGAGCATATTATGCACTCTAAGAGCAGAGATGGCTTCTTGAAAGAAAATGATCAGAAAAAAAAAAAAGAAGCCAAAGAAAAGGGGACTTGGCCTCAATTTGAGCACCAGCCTGTTCCACACAGAAAAGCACACTTTGTGAGAACCAACAGAAAGAAACCAGAGCTGCTGGAACCCATTCCCTATGAATTCATGGCATGATCAATATACTTAATAAAATTTAATAAAATTGTTTTAATAAAACTTAATAAAAATTCTTTCTTGTAACCTAAAAAAAAAGAAAGAAAAGAAAGCAAGAATTCCATAAACTATATAGTCCTTATAGTGTTGTCAATACCTTCACTACCCTTGAAATGTGATGTTACAATTTCAGCCACTATTTAAAATGTTGTGGTTCTGGGAGGTAATTTGCCCAGTACAGTGTGTGCCTTGCCCTGAGCTCTGACACCACATGGGTACACCACAGCACCAGAGGGAGCTCCATAGATAGTGGAACACTACTGTGATGCCTTTCCCTTTTTCTCTCACTCTTGCAAAAAGAAAAAAAAAGGAAAACCACTCTGTAAGTGGTGAAATCATATGCCCCAGCACCACAAAAGTAAAATAAAATTCTGTATATCATGAAAACAATCAGATTCCCCTATTAATTTTACTATTTTTATTTGTTAATTTATTATCTCTATTTACTGGATAGAGACAGCCAGAAATCAAGAAGGAAAGAGGTGATCGAGTGGGAGAGAGAAAGAGAGAGACACCTGCAGCCCTGCTTCACATTCGCAAAGCTTTCCCTCTGCAGGTGGGGACCGGGATCTCAAACTAGGGTCCTTCCACACTGTAACATGTATGCTCAACCAGATGTGCCACTACCTAGCTCCTATACAGGTTTTTTTTTTAATTAAAAAAAATTTATTTATTTATTCTCTTTTGTTGCCCTTGTTGTTTTATTGTTGTAGTTATTATTGTTGTTGTTATTGATGCCATTGTTGGATAGGACAGAGAGAAATGGAGAGAAGAGGGTAAGACAGAGGGGGGAGAGAAAGACAGACACCTGCAGACCTGCTTCACTGCCTGTGAAGTGACTCCCCTGCAGGTGGGGAGCTGGGGGCTCGAACCGGGATCCTTACACCCGTCCTTGCACTCTGCGCCACCTGCGCTTAACCCGCTGTGCTACCGCCTGACTCCCCTATACAGGTTTTATATAGGTGCTTGGTAAAAAGTTCTACAAAGGGGCCAGGAGATATAGCTCATTCAGTAGAGCACACACTTTGCCACCTGTGATGAGTTCCTGGCACAGGGGAAGCTCCATGGACAGAGGAGAGTTGGTGTGGTGTCTCTCCTCTCTCTTTGTTTCTCTCTATCTCTATCTAAAATTGAAAGGGGAAAAGGGAGGGAGGGAGGCTAGAAGAGCATGAGGCATTAAAAAAAAATCCACAAAGCAAACAATGAAAGACCAATGTGGTTAATTACCACTCTTGCTGCACTTGCATTAGCTACTAGACCAAGTTGAATGAGAACAGGATAATTTTGGAAACAAGAATAATCCCACTTTGATTCACTTTTACCAAAAAGAGAAGGGGCTGGGTTGAGAGAAATTGTAAGTATCTGTGGAGCAAGATAATACACCTTTGTGGGTTATCAGAATCTAGTCCTGCTCATTGTCTTTAAAGTTAAAAACAATTTTATTATCTTTATTTATTTATTGGATAGAGGCAGCCAGAAATTGAGAAAGAAGGGGGAGACAGAAAGGGAGAGAGACAGAAAGGGAGAGAGACAGAGAGATTCCTGCACCCCTGCTTCACCACTCACAAAGCTTTCCCCTGCAGGTGGGGACTAGGGGCTTGAACCTGGGTCATTGCACATTATAACATGTGCACTCAACCAGTTGCACCACCACTCGGCCCCTTGTCTTCCAAGTTTTACCACTGATCTGGGTGTTTGTATCCTGCTTGTTTGTTTTGCCACCGGGGTTACTCCAGGGTAGGTTTCTACACTACGAATGTACTGCTCCTGGCAGCATCTTGCCCTCTCTGTCTCTCTCCATCTCTCTATCAAAGTGTCTTTCTCCCAGCACTATCCTATTGTCTTACACATTCTGTTATTGCTTCCCAAATCCTTCTATCTAGTTTCCTACAATATCTAGCAGTGACTCTTCAAACTCACGTTTCTAGTTTCCTTCCCTTCCTCCCTACTTGGTATTACTGAAAACACTTGACTACCTAGGTCATATTGAAGTAATGTATCAAAATAGTTGCAAATCTTTGTACCAGGTTTTTAGGACATCTATAAATTCCAAGCTTAGTCACCCTCCATCTTCTGGAGTTGGATGGCCCTGAGAGCCTTTCTCTGCCCATCTCCTGATCCTGGTGAATCATTAGCTAACATTTCTTTGTGGACTGTTTCACTAAAAACAAACAACAACAACAAAAAAACCTGCTGAGATTGAGGGCCCAGAACTTGTAGTGTGAGCTAATTCTGGGTTGGCACCAACAAACTGTTTTCCTGCACCCCAAGTATCATGGCTTTTATTCAGATTACCCATTTACAATATCTGTCTATATCTGTATTATTATTTTTAATATTTATCTATTTATTCCCTTTTGTTGCCCTTGTTGTTTTATTGTTGTAGTTATTATTGTTGTTGTTATTGATGTCGTTGTTGTTGGATAGGACAGAGAGAAATGGAGAGAAGAGGGGAAGACAGAGAGGGGGAGAGAAAGACACCTGCAGACCTGCTTCACCGCCTGTGAAGTGACTCCCCTGCAGGTGGGGAGCTGGGGACTCGAACCGGGATCCTTTCTCTGGTCCTTGCGTGTGGGATAATGTGAAAGCATGGTAGAGCATAGGGGAACTCCGCCATCCTTGAGATGGTGGTCTGAAAAGACATCCCACCTGTCAGTATCTCCCTTTCAGGGATAGAGCTTGAAGGGAAAAGCTTTCCTGACTTAGTTTCCCCTTGTCAGTCTCCTAGGCTTCACAAAGGCCTGCACCCTCTAACACATAACTCATTCCCCTATTACAAACCAAATGGTTGCCTGCTTGAAAGTTCACTTAAAGTTCACTATAAGTTCACCATCTTTGATCACATACAAAACTACACTCCATCACCCTGCCTTGCCAGTAACTTAACAGTGAGACCCTCACACATTATTTTCCCATTCTTTGATCATCATGTCTTACACCAATACTCTGCTCTTCTGTGCTTTATGTCACTCTGCTGGTTTAACCACCATGTTTTTCTTTTTTTTAAATATATATTTATTTATTTTCCCTTTTGTTGTCCTTGTTGTTTTTATTATTGTTGTACTTATTGTTGTTGTTAGAGAGGAGAGAGAGAAATGGAGAGAGGAGGGGAAGACAGAAAGGACGAGAGAAAGATAGACACCTGCAGACCTGCTTCACCGCCTGTGAAGAAACTCCCTGCAGGTGAGGAGCTGGGGGCTGGAACCCAGATCCTTAAGCCAATCCTTGTGCTTTGCGCCATGTGTGCTTAACCTGCTGTGCTACCTCCCGACTCCCCATGTTTTTCTTAATGCCTTTGGTTAATTAACATCTCTTGCCTCATGGTAACTAGTCATCCTGACCTTTGGGTATCTCATCAATTCTTGTCATTCCATAGCCCTCCCCACCATAGGGGTACTGACCTTTTGGAAACCTATGATTACTGACATATGTGAAAAATATTCTTTGTTCCACTCTGCTATATAAGCCCTATCTTTTTCTGAATAAACTGGATGTTCATACCTGAATTTCCTCTGGTGGGTCCTTTCTGTGTTGCACAAGCCCTTGAATTGGCAACGGGGATGCCAGTGGCTTACCTCTGTTGCGAGGCCACCCACGTGAGCACCAGCACTTGCACTTTGCACCACCTGCACTTAACCTGATGCGTTACCGCCCGACTCCCTATCTATATTATTTTTAATGGTAGAGACAGAGAGGCAGAGAAGGAAAGAGAGATCACAGTACCAAAGATTCCTTCAATGCTGTAGGGGCTATGCAAACCGGGGGTGCACATGGCAGTGCACTAAGTGAGCTATTTGCCAGCACCACCTCCCCACTTTTTAAAAAATCTGATACCAGGGTTATCATTGGGGCTTTGTGACTCTATCACTCCTAGCGGCCATTTCCCCCCCTTTTTTGATAGAGGGTGAGAGAGGGACTGGGTGGTGGCGTACCTGGTTGAGTGCACATGTTATAATAAAGACCTGGGTTTGAGCCCCTGGTCCCCACCTGCAGGGGGACAACCTTGTGAATGGTGAAGCAGTATTGTAGGTGTCTCTCTGCCTCTCTCTCTATCACCCCATTCCCTCTTGATCTCTGGCTGTTCTTTTTCAAAAATATTTATTTATTCCCTCTTGTTGCCCTTGTTGTTTTTCATTGTTGTGGTTATTATTGTTGTCATTGTGGTTGTTGGATAGGACAGAGAGAAATGGAGAGAGGAGGGGAAGACACAGGGGGGAGAGATAGAAAGACACCTGCAGACCTGCTTCACCACCTGTGAAGCGACTCTCTTGCAGGTAGGGAGCCGGGGGCTTGAACCGGGATCCCTAAGCTGGTCCTTGCACTTTGTGTCATCTGCGCTTTACCCGCTGCGCCACCACCTGGCCATTTTTCCCATTTTGTTGCCCTTGTTGACATTATTATTATTGCCACTGCTATTGTTGATGGATAGGACAGAGAGAAATCAAGAGAGGAAGGAAGACAGAGAAAGGGAGAGAAAGACAGACACCTGCAGACCTGCTTCACCACTGTGAAGCGAATCCCCTGTAGGTGGGAAGTGGGCGGCTACGCCACATGCGCTTAGCCACATGTGCTTAACTCGGTGCGCTACTGCCTGAATCCCCTCTGGCTGTCTTTATTCAACAAATAAAGATAATAGGGTGTCGGGCGGTAGCGCAGTGGGTTAAGTGCAGGTGGCACAGGTGGCGCAAAGTGCGAGGACCGTCTCAAGGATCCCGGTTGGAGCCCCTGGCTCCCCACCTGAAGGGGAGTCTCTTCACAAGAGATGAAGCAGGTCTGCAGGTGTCTATCTTTCTCTCCCCCTCTCTGTCTATCCCTCCTCTCTCCATTTCTCTGTCCTATCCAACAACGACATCAACAACAATCACAATAATAACTACAACAATAAAACAAGGGCAACAAAAGGGAGTAAATAAATAAATATTAAAAAAACTTTAAAAAGATAATAAAAAAAAAGATAGAGGGTGAGAGGGCAGGGGTAGATAGCATAATGGTTATGCAAAGAGACTCTCATGCCTGAGGCTCCAAAGTCCCAGGTTCAATCCCCTGCACCACCATAAGCCAGAGCTGAGCAGTGCTCTGGTAAAAAAAAAAAAAAAAAAGATAGAGGGTGAGAGATGGAGGATAGAGAGACACAGAGATAAGGGAGACACTGCAACACTGGCTTCTCTTCTCCTGAAGCCTTTTCCTCTGCAGGGACTTCCATCTCCCCAGCATTTGAACCCAAGTCCTGAAGGAAAATGTATGTGTTCTCCCAGGTGAGCCACCTGCCGGTCCCCAGCTACCCAACTCTTTACATGGACACATGTTGTCTTGTAGCTGCATGCCTCCTCTGCTCCCTGCCCCCAAACTATGTAAACTTCAAAGAATGTATCGCCACTACAAATGAGGCAGGAGACTTTCATGCCTGCAGTCGCTGTTTGCATGGTCAACTCATAAAGCCCACTCAGCTCCCCCACTGCTGTGCTCTGTTCCAATAAACTGAATTCACCACCGTAAGCCAGAGCTGAGCAGTGCTCTGGTAAAAAAAGGAAAAAAAGTCATTGAAAACTTTTTTTTTTTAATTAAAAAAGGGAAAAGAATGACCTCTGGACTCATTGCGCAAGCACAGAGCCCCTGTGATAACCCTGGTGGCAATAATATACATATATATTTTTTTTGTCAAAAAAGAAAGAGAGAGAGAGAGACTTTTATTTTTCCACTGAAAACAGAAGCTCATTTCTCATTGGGATGCCTTTTGTTGATTAAACACTAGCTGAACTGTTGGAATTTGGTAGTAGGGTGAGTGAATACACACCAGACCTTTCATGAGGGCTATTTCCATGGGAAAAGAAAAACACAAAGATCAATGGAGCTGATGGTAAACTGTTGGGTGTCTCTGTGAAGAGATTTTAGCTGTTGAATTGAAAGTGGCTCTCAGTGGTAGAGGGTGGCAACAGCAACTCAGTGGGTTTCCCAATGTGGAATGTTTGGGGTGATGGCCCAGACAGCAGTGCCACCTCCTGGACTTACAAACACAAGGTCGCTAACACAGTTCTCATCTGTTTAAGGACACATCCCTCTCAAAACTCAAAGCTGCTAAAAGAAGTGACTGTTCTAGCTAACACTTGATGATGGGGTCCCACGTCCCAGAACTCTGCGGCAGAGGGAAGGATCCTAACTTTCCCCAAGATCTAATTAGCAAATCCAGATGGATGTTACAGGATCAACCCACCCCCATTTCTGCTTTTTGTTATTTTTCACTTCTCTAATTCTTTCGAGCTCTTCATTGTTCCCCCTTTTCTAATTTTTAAAAAATATTTATTTATTTATTGGATAGAGACAGTCAGAAATTGAGAGGGAAGGGGGTGTTAGAGGGGGAGGAAGGGAGGGAGAGAGAGCCTGTAACACTGCTTCACTATTTGCAAAGCTTTCTCCCTGCAGGTGGAGACCAAGGGCTCAAACCCAGGTCATTGTGCTTTGTAACATGTACAAACTAGACATATCATCACCCAGGCCTCTGTTCCCATTTTTTTAAATATTCATTTTTATTAATGAGAAAGATAGGAGAGAGAACCAGCCATCATTCTGGTACATGTGCTGCCGGGGATTGAACTCTGGAACTCATTCTTGAAAGTCCTATGTTTTACCCATTGCACCGCCTCCTGGGACACACACCCCCCTTTTTTTCTTTATCCATTATTCTCCCTTGACAATGCCTAGTGCCTTTGACTACATCAGAATGGATCTGGGATCTCTCCTGTACTATCAAAAATCTATTGAAAACAAGCTGTCCTTACTTTAATGAGCTCTGTGGGAGTTTATTTCTTCAGTGGCCCTACAACAGCCCCGCTATAACCCCCCAGGAAGTCCACAATCTATAGTAAAAGGACATACAATTCCCAGGCAGGAAAACCAAAAAAGGCTAAGTTGCTAGCAGGTCTGGGATGTCTTCCTCTTTCTTTACTTTTTTTTTTTTTGCCTCCAAGGTTATTGCTGGGGCTTAGTGCCTACACTATGCTCCAGGAGGCTTTTTTTTTTCTTTTATTGCCCTTATGTTTATCATTGTTGTTACTGCTGTCATTGTTGGATAGGACAAAGAGAGAAATCGAGAGCGGAAGGGAAGACAGAGAGGGGGGAGACAGATAGACACCTGCAGACCTGCTTCACCGCTTGTGAGGCAACCCCCCTGCAGGTGGGGAGTGGGGGGGCTCGAACCAGGATCTTTAAGGCGGTCCTTGCGCTTTGCATCATGTGCGCTAAATCCGCTGCACTACCGCCCGACTCCCGCCATTCCCCCCTTGTTGTTGTTGGATAGGACACAGAGAAATTGAGAGAGGAGGGGAAGACTGAGAAGGGGAGAGAAAGATAGACACCTGCAGGCCTGCTTCACTGCTTGTGAAGCTACCCCCCTCCTGCAGGTGGGGAGCCGTGGGATCGAACCGATATCCTTGCGCGGATCCATGTGCTTCACACTTTGTGTGCTTAACCAGGTGTGCTACGGCCCGGCCCCATTCTCTACATTAAAAGGGGGGGAGGGGGGAGGGCAGTAGCGCAGCGGGTTAAGCGCAAGTGGCACAAAGGGCAAGGACCCGCGTAAAGATCCCGGTTCAAGTCCCCAGCTCCCCACCTGCAGGGGAGTCGCTTCGCAGGCGGTGGAGCAGGTCTGCAAGTGTCTGTCTTTCTCTTCCCCTCTGTCTTCCCCTCCTCTCTCCATTTCTCTCTGTCCTATCCAACAACGAACGACATCAACAATAACAATAATAACCACAACAAGGCTACAACAACAAGGGCAACAAAAAAAAAGGGGGGGTGGCCTCCAGGAGCAGTGGATTCATGGTGCAGGCACTGAGCCCCAGCAATAACCCTGGAGGTAAAAAAAAAAAAAAAAAAATCCTGTTCCAGAAAACAGGTTCCCACCCTGGGACCCCCTGCTCTCCTTTCCGGTATTGTCACTCCATCTGGAATCTCCCACCTCTCCTCCTAGTCTAGCCACCTCCACCTGCAAATCCCCTCCCCAGATCAGATCATTTCACTCGGGTCCCAATTTCCCTCTGCCCAGCAAATCACTCACCCCAGGACAGCTCCCCAGCCTAGACCTGCAGCTCCACACCCAAGATCGAACACTTCCTTACATCTCAGCCCGAGGTCCAGCATCGACCATGCCCCCGGACCCCATTCCAAGTCAGTAGCCTCAGCCTGAGGTCGGAATCCCCGGCTGGGGTTGGGACTGCGCGCCCCGCACTCACCTCTGCTCGTCAGCGAGTGAACCAGGACTGGGGGCGGCTCCGCCCGCAGCTGTCAGCTCTCCGCCTGCTCAGGCAGAGCCGCGGGCAGCCCCAGCCCTCCGCGAGGCCCCGCACAGCGATGGCGGCTTTGGCAGCGGTGCTGCAGTCCCGGAGCCTGGGCTTCCCGTGGCTGCTGCGGACCTGGGCAGGCGGGGCGCGGGGCGCGGCGAGGGGCGCAGCAGGTAGGGGGCGGGGGTCTGCAACAGGATCTTCGTGCTGGGGTGTCTGGGCTGCGTTTTGAGTTAGGTATGCAGAAGGGGCGATCCTTCCGGCCGTCCAGGTAGAGGGGCTGCTCCTTCAGGCTGGGACCATCGGACCGACTGCATGCTCTAAATTCACCTCCAACTCCAATGTGGACGGTAGTCTTGCTGCTGACTCACCTCTCACCAGATTCCCATTGTTACATTCTGCAGATTCCCTCCAGGAGGTCCCAATGGCCGCACAGCAGGTGCTCAGGCGTGCTCCTGCAGGGTTTAGACAAGGGGGCTCCTCACTGCACTCTGAATGTCCAGGAGACAAGCCTTCCAGGAGCAATCAAGTGTACTAACCATACTGGGACAGTGCTTATCACCACAGGTGCCAGGGAGGGTCCACTTCCTACCATCCCTTCCCCCTCACATCCCCATCCCTCTACCTAGGGGTCGGGCACTGAGTAGCAGTTAGGTTGTTGCTTGTTTCTGCAGAATGGGCCTCTTGCAGGGTTGCCACATCGACCAAGTCAGCATGTTTAGTCCCACTTATGGGGACTGCCAAACCATGTCCCCCATGATTACTGCATGTCCCCTAGATCTTGACCCTGGATGGCTCTCCACCAAGAACAGTCCCTTCACAGATAACAGGGCCATAGGAGGTGGAGCTAAGAGCAGAGGCAATGAATAACTTGGCAAAGGCCATGGCCTTGGGGTGCACAGACACAAGGCAGGGGTTGTCCCTGTGGAGTCCTGAGATGGACTAATGAGCTCATTAATTGGGGATTTAAATCTTTTTTTTTTTTTGCCTCTGGCTTATTGCGGGGGTTCGGTGCCTGCACTATAAATTCACTGTTCCTGAAGGCCATTTTCCCCATTTTGTTGCCCTTGTTGTTATCCTTGTTGTTGTTATTATTGTTGTTGTCATTGCTGTTGTTGAATAGGACAGAGAAAAATGGAGAGACGAGGGGAAGACTGAGAGGGGGAGAGAAAGATAGAGAGAAAGATAGATACCTGCAGGGGCTGGGTGGTGGTGCACCTGGTTGAGCACATGTATTACAATGCTCAAGGACCTGGGTTTGAGCCCCCATTCCCCACTTGTAGGGGGAAAGCTTTACGAGTGGTGAAGCAGGGCTGCAGGTGTTTTTCTGTCTCTCTCCCTATCACCCCCTCCCTCTTGATTTCTGGCTGTCTTTATCCAATAAATAAATATAATAATACAATTTTAAAAACTGTTAAAAAAAGATAGACACCTGCAGACCTGCTTCACTGCCTGTGAAGCGACCCCCCTGCAGGTGGGGTGCGGGGGCTCCAACTGGGATCCTTGCTCAAGTCCTTGAGCTTCGAGCCATGTGCACTTAACTCCTGCACTACCGCCTTGCCCCCTAAGTCTTTTTTTTTAAATTAATTTGTTTTGGATTTGGGTCATAGCGCAGCGAGTTAAGTGCACATGGTGCAAAGGGCAAGGACCTGCTTAAGGATTCCGGTTGGAGACCCTGGCTCCCCATCTGCAGGGGGGGTCATTTCACAAGTGGTGAAGCAAGTCTGCAGGTGTCTATCTTTCTCTCCCCCTCTCTGTCTTCCCCTCCTCTCTCCATTTCTCTCTGTGCTATCCAACAACATCAGTGGCAACAATAACAATAATGACAACAAAATGGAAAAAAGGTCTCTGGGAACAGTGGATTCGTAGTACAAGCACCAAGCCCCAGCAATAACCCTGGAGGCAAAAAAAAAATATATATATATATATATATATATATATATATATATATATATATATATATATTTTTTTTTTTTTTTAAATGAGAGAAACGGAAACACCAGAGCATGGTTCAGCTCTGGTTGATGATGGTGCTGGGGATTGAATCTGGGATATTAGAACCTCAGGCTTGAAAATCTTTTGCAGAACCATTATGCTGTCTCCTTAGGTTGTAAATTCTGCTGCATGTGTCAGGTGCCTGTACAGTGGAGCCCTTTTGTATATAAAGCTCAGTAAACAGAAGTTGCTTCTGTGGTTACAAGCCCAGGGCCCTTCTGCAATAGAGTTTAGTTTCCAGCTGTGCAGGAGACATTAACCTCAGGAATCTGCCTTTGTGGCCATCAGGGTCCCTGGGCAGCAAGTGGAAGCCCCTGGAGCTTTGGCATTGTCAACCATTACCCAGGGTGAATTTGAACATCCTCAGTTCACACTGCAGCTTCTCTGAGAGCAGAAAAACACTTGTTCTGTCCCAGGCTGGGGGGTAGCTGACACAGGTCCTGAAAAGAAACCAGAATGACTGCACTGCAGGTGCCAGCTCTTCCGAGAGAGAGAGAGAGAGAGAGAGAGAGAGAGAGAGAGAGAGAGAAGAAGAGAGAGAAGAGAGAGATCCTGGTGGGGATGGTGGGGGCAGCCACATAGGGGCTCCCCAAGGTAACTGGTGCACAGGGAGGCTCTGCTTGCCCTCCCAGGTCAATGCTCCCTATACCCAGATGAACAAAATGAGAGGACATAGAGATGAGACAGATCCTGAGGTGAACCCCGAGGGGGAAGTGTGTGCCTAGAGTTCACAGGTGCACTGATGTGTCCCCATATTACTCACAGAGAGCAATGTCTGCCACACCTGCCTTAGGGCCCTTTGAGGTTCTTCCATGATAGCAGGCTGCCTGAACCTTCCCCCAACCTCACATATTTAAAAAGGTAGGTTTTTATACTTGTAGAAGACTCCACTGCTGACTTTTTCTATGTTTTATCAAACCAAGAGCACTCCTGGGTGTGCATCTGGTGAGTAAACTGCCCAAGATAAGCCCATATTCCAAACAGCCACCCCCTGTCCTGCCTTTTGCCTGACAACCGACAGAGGAGCACTGTAAGGCCCGATGGTGGCAGGAAGGACAAGGACCTATAATGGAAGGTAGGGGTGTTCTGGGAAAAGCCTTGTTCCTTCTCCTTACTTGAGAGCAGGAAAAGAGAGGCTCCATTTTATACAGGCTTGTGCTTCTGGGGAATCTCTCTAACCTGTAATCAGCCAGTCCTCAGCTTTCTGGGGTCTTAGCAAAGCCTTTCAAGCAATAGGCAAAAATTTAGACCTCTGCAGAGGCCTTGAGCTGTGTTTGGAATTGTGTCCACATTGGACGGCTGCTGGAACTGAGTTGGGACCCCACTTGACCCCTACATGTGCATGCACATGTGTCTAAGTGGTTCTCACATATTGGTTAGAGCCTAGGATGGGCACAGTAGGCAGAGTCTGTCATCCATGGGCTGAACACTGGACACAGCTTCTGATGATGGCTCCCTTCGCCTCCTTCACTGTGAGCCAGGGCTTTCCCTGCTCTTGAGCTCCAGTTCCCTGTAGACACATAGGTTCTGGACCATGAGTGTCCACACCACTGGGGACCCCTTGAGGTCTCTGGACATCCAGGCATATTCTCCACAACCTTGCCAGTCTAGAAGCTTGAGGTGACCACAGGCCTTAGGAGCTGACACAGATGGGGGTATTCCTATGGGCCTTGAGTGGCTGACTGTACTTGGGCCTTGAGATCAACCGCCTATTTCCCATATACTAGTCATTTTGCTTGTTTTCTCTCTCTCTCTTTCTTTCTTTTAAAAAAAATATTTATTTACTGATTTATTCCCTTTTGTTGCCCTTGTTTTATTGTTGTAGTTACTGTTGTTGTTATTGATGTTGTTACTGAAGTCATCATTGTTGGATAGGACAGAGAGAAATGGAGAGAGGAGGGGAAGACAGGGAGAGGGAGAGATAGACACCTGCAGACCTGCTTCACTGTCTGTGAACAGACCTCCCTTCAGGTGGGGAGCCAGGGGCTTGAACCAGGATCCTTACACTGGTCCTTGTGCTTTGTGCCACCTGCACTTAACCTGCTGCACTACTGCACAACTCCCTCATTCTCTTTCTTTTGCCTCCACGGTTATTGCTGGGGCTCAGCACTATGATATGAATCCACTGTTCCCAGTGGCCATGTTTTTTTCTTCCTAATTTTTTTCTTTTTATTAGATAGGACAGAGGGAAATTGAGAGGGGATATGGAGAGAGAGGGAAAGAAAGATAAATATCTGCAGACCTGCATCACCGCTCATGAAATGGCCTCCTACAGGTGGAGAGCGGGGGCTCAAACCTAGGTACTTGAGCTTGGTAATATGTGTACTTAACCGGGTGCATCACAGCCCTGTCCCGTTTGTTTTCTCTTCATGCCTGGCTAGGTGTCTCCAGTTTGGGTCTTAGGTCAGAGTTCCTAAGGCTGCTCCTCCCTATTTTACTGTCCCCCACTCTCGACCATATCTTACCTACCTTCTTTGCCAACAGTAAGGCTGCCCCTCTCTTCTTCACTACCTCCCACCCATGACCATATCTTACTTACCTTCCATGCCAGCAGTTTGTCAGAGAAAGCAAACTGCTGCTTCTGCAGGGTAGTAAAGGCATGAGCAGCCCCATGACCTGGAATGAACTCTCAAGGCGGAGCCTAGGCTGCTGCTTCAGCTGTTATAGGAGCTGAGACTTCCTTTCCCTAGAGTTGCTTCCCTTCTAGAGACTGCTCTGTACCAAGCATACTCTTGTGAGGCTTTAGAAAGGCCTTGCTGGGTCCTGGAAAGAAAGCTCCTCTGGATAGTGCACCTGCTTTTTTATGCTCATAGTTTGAATTCTAGCCCTGCCCCCACTTCCCTGGAGGAAGCTTCAGTGTTGTGGTGTCTTTCCCTCTCTTCCTCAGTCTTTCTGTCTCTTTCTCTATCTGAATATGCTGACTGGGAGCGGTGGAATTCCTGTAATCACAGTAACCAAATCAAAGAAGCAGAGAGGCTTGATGATAACAGTGAATTTTTAAAAAATATTTTATTTATTTATCAGATAGAGACAGAGAGCAATTTAGAGGGAAGAGGGAGATAGAGAGGGAAAGAGACAGAGAGACACCTGTAGCCCTGCTTCACCACTCTTAAAAGCTTTCTTCCTGCAGGTGGGGACCAGGGGCCTGAACCTAGGTCCTTGCGCACTGTAACGTGAGTGTTTAACCAGGTGCGCCACCACCTGGCCCCCACAAAGTGCGACTTTTATCACTGAGGAGAGACAAAAGGGACTGAAGAATGGTGTTGTCATCTCACCCATGGGTGAAGTCTGACCCATTAAATGCCTTTGGGAGTGGATGGGCCTTGTAGAGGTGTTCACATATGTAAGACCAACATCACCTTGACAATAGTTAGTCTCAGAACTTGTGCAGACAATGTGTTTATACCCAGTTGTTGCCTTTTTCCCTGAGATGTGATGTGTTCTAACTTCAACCCATCACAAGGTGAGGTTTGTGATCTCCCTCTTTTAACTGGACAAAACTGTTTGCCCTTTAGAAACCAGGTGGTCAGGCACACCCAGTTAAGCACACATAGTACTAAGTGTGCAGTACCTGCACAAGGATCTGGATTCGAGCTCCTGCTTCTCACCTGTAGGGGAGGGAAGCCTCACAAATGCTGAAGCAGGTCTGCAGGTGTCTCTCTCTCTCCCTCTCTATCTCCCCCACCCCTCTCAATTTCTCTCTGTCCTATCCATTAAGATGGAAAAAATGGCTGTTATTCATAGTGCCAGCACCAAGCCCCAGTGATAACTCTGGTGGCAATAAAAAAGAAAGGAAGGAAGGATGAAAGAAAGAAACTAGGTGGTTCCTTCTAGGATCTGTGGCTAGACTGGTGCTGATCTTTCTTCTCGCCTCTTCCCCCAGCAGGGCTGCACGACTATGACCTCCTGGTGATTGGAGGGGGATCTGGTGGCCTGGCCTGCGCCAAGGAAGGTATGTGTTTATCTCCTGTGTCTCTGTGTGGCAGGGCCTGGAAGCTCCTAGGCTCCCCAGAGAAGGCTCTTTGGCTCTGGTGACTGGGTAGGATTGTGCCCTGCCCGGAGTGGCCATCAGCAGAGTGCTTAGCCTTTGCGTCTGGCCTATCAGTCCTCAGCACCTTGACGCCCTCCCAGGTTCACCACAGGGATTTTTCTCTGTGTCAGTTCTCTGTTGCACCCCAAATGTCTGGGTGGCATAGCATCCAGGGTGGGGTCCCTGCTTTGGGGGTATGTCAATCCCTGCTCAGGCGCCAGTATGCCGGGCTAGCTTCGTAGGCGGGAGACAGATGACCAGGGACACATGGTTGAGCGGAGAAGCAATATTTCTTTATTCACGAGCGAACTAATCTAATCTAATCACAACCCAATTCTGTCCTGCTTCTCTCTCCTCCCGCTGAAGAGTCAGGAACAAATGAAGTACGTTGGATAGGGGGCGGGGAGAAGGAAGAAGCCCGAACTAGCAAGGACTAAACCAAAATCTCCCGGAGGCAGGGGAGCGAGACCAAACCAATGTAACAGAATGACCATGTAAATAGACCACAACGTCAAGCAATGTAACAGAAGGGGTCCCAGAAGCAGAACTAGAAGCATACCAACAGGGGTAGCCCTGCTTAGAATGGTTCTCTTCAGGAACTGGGCAATGGCACATTCAGTTGAGTACACACATTATAGCATGTAAGGACCTGAGTCTAAGTCCCTGGTCCCCATCTGTAGGGAGGGAGGAAGCTTCACAAGTGGTAAAGCAGTTATGCAGGTCTCCACCCCTCCCTCCTCCCCCCTCTATATGTATATGTTCCTATAGCCCTCTCTGTCTCCCTCTTCCCTCTCAATTTCTCTCTGTTTCTATCAAAAAGAAGGAAAGGTCCAGGCATTGGCACATATAGTTATGTGCTCACATTACAGTGTGCAGAGACCTGGGTTCAAGCCCCTAGTCCTCACTTGCAGGGGGAAGGCTTCATGAGTGGTGAAACAGGGCTACAGGTATCTCTGTCTCCTTCTTCCCTCTCAATTTCTCTCTGTCTCTATCCAACAATAAATAAATGAATAAACAAAGATATATTTTAAAAAGAAAGAAATAAACAAGGAAAGAAAGAAAGAAAGAAGGACTGGGTCAGGCGGTGACGCACCCAGTTGAGTGCTCGTGTACACAAGGACCCAGATTTGAGCTCCTGGTTCCCACCTGCAGGGGGAAATCTTCAAGAGAGGAAGAGATGGTGCTGCAGGTATCTCTCTGTTTTTCTTCCTCTTTACCTCCCTTTCCTTGTTGATTTCTCTCTGTCTCTATACAATGATTAATTAATTAATTAATTTTTAAAAAGAAGGGGGGAAAAAAGTGGTCATCAGAAGCAGTGGATTCTTTGTGCAGGCACCAAGCCCCAGCAATAACCGTGGTGGCAAAGGGAAAAATAAATAAAAGAGAATGGCTCTCCTGCAATGCCTCCTCTGACCTGTCCAGCCCCTGCCACTCACTCCACTTGTTCTTAGCACAGGTGCTGCCCTAAGGGGATCATAGTTTGTTCTGCCATCTTGTTTATCTGTCGTGGGCCTGACATCCCAGGGCTTCTCCATAAGGATGTGTGACATGATGAATGAATGAGCCCGACCCCGAGTTCTCCAGAGACACCACATTGCAGCTTGTTGCTAACCTGAGCAGGAAGTAGACAGCCCGTGTTCACCCTGCACTCCACGCTCTGCCATAGGTGTGCCAAGCAACAGGAAGGCAGATGTGGGCAAGGAGAGGAGACCAGAGAGCAAAGTTGAGCAGAATCCCTTGCCATGAAATTCTCACCCTCTGCCATTTAATGTTGGGTTCCAGAATCACAGAAGGTGTAAAGGAAATTCACTCGTACTGCTCTTGTTCCAGAGGATAGGGTTAGGTCTGCAGTGGGGGGCAGGAACCTGGAAAGTCTCCTAGCTGATTTGAGGGGCCCCCAGAGGTACATGAAGTCACTGCCCCACTGGATTGACTCCTTCCTCCCTCCCTTCCTCCCTTCCTCCCTTCCTTCCTTCCTTCCTTCCTTCCTTCCTTCCTTCCTTCCTTCCTTCCTTCCCGGGGCACTGCTAAGCTCTGGCTTATGGTGGTGTAGGGGATTGATATGAGATCTTAGAGCCTCAGGAATGAGAGTCTGTTTGCCTAACGATTATGCTATCTCCCCCACCCCACTAGGCTTTTGAGTTACCTCAGGAAACAGACTGCACAGATGCCCAGTTGTCCCAGTGATGCCCCTCATAGAGGAGGAAAGCTGTGGGCCTTATGTTCTCCCTTGGGTCCTATCTGTCTAGACATGTTTTCTGGTCTCTCCTGGGTATGGGTGCTCCTCTGATGTCCCCTGGTGTGCCGGCGTGGACACTGGGCTCATGGTGAATGTGCAGGCCTTGAGCCAGGTGAGGCAGGAGGCAGAGGCAGCCTGGGCCCCGTGTGCAGTATGCAGAGTGCTGTATAGAAGACATTCAGTCATTCCCATAGGGATCAACCCTGCAGGGTGTCAGCAGACTGTGGGGTGACCCTTATGCAGAGCTGGTGGGCAGCCACTTGCCCACATTCTTCCCTGCCCTCTTGGGGGCCCTTGGGGATCCTCAGTTCCAAGGCAGCTTCCCAGAATGGCCCACCTGCTCTCTTCTTGTGTTATTTCAGCTGCTCAGCTGGGCAGGAAGGTGGCTGTGGTGGACTATGTGGACCCTTCTCCTCGAGGTAAGCAGCTCCCGTCAGAGCCTTGTGTCCTAGGGAAGGGGTTGGGGCTGGGGTTGGAGCAGTTTACCTGCAGAGGGCAGCTGAGTCCAGAACCACTTTGCCCTCCCATGTCCATCTCGCTGAAGAATGTCCTGTGTCTCGTGCAAGCTGCCAACACAGCAAGTCCTTGAATAACATGTTCAGGTTAATATAATTTTTTTAAATAAAAATTTTATTATCTTTATTGGATAGAGACAGCTGGAAATTGAGAGGGGAGGGGAAGATAGAGAGGGAGAGAGACAGAGAAACACTTGCAGCCCTGCTTCAGCACTTGTGAAGCTTTCCCTCTGCAGGTGAGAACTGGGGGCTCAAACCTGGGTCCTTATGCATTGTAACATGTGTGTTCAACCAGGTGTGCCACCACCTGGCTCCAGTTAATATAATTTTTTATAGCATTGACAAGAAGAAAAAATCTTGGTTAACATGAATAAAATTGTATTGATTTTACTTTATTGTTATTATTTTTATTTTACCAAAGCACTGCTCAGCTCTGGATTATGGTGGTGCTGGGGACTGAACCTGGGATCTTTGATGCCTCAGGCATGAAAGTCTTTTGCATAACCACTATGTTATCTCACCAGTCCCATAATTTATTGATTTTAGGTAGAGAGAGAAAGGCAGACAGAGAGAGAGAGAGTGAGAGAGGGAGAGGGAGGACATAAAAAAGCACCAAAGTTTCCTTCAGCGCAATGGTGGCTGGACTTGAACGTGGGTTACACACTTGGCAAAGCAGCACACTGTCCAGGTGAGCTATTTTGCTGGTTATTTATTTATTTACTTGTTTATGTGCTGCTAGAGTTTTCTCTGGGACTTTGCACTTGTGTAATTTACCACTCCTAGTAGACTCGTTCCGTCTCTCTCTTTTTAAGATAGAGGGTGACAGAGAAAGAGAGAGAGAAAGAAGGAAAAAGGCCACAGCACTGCTCCATCACTTGTAAAGCTGTACCATGTGGTAGCCAGGGACTCAAACTCAGGTCCTCAGTCATGATACAGTGCACACTCTACTGGGTGCACTATCTCCTGGCTCCTGTGATTGATTTATTTAACAGGGCATCAGGAATTAACCTGGGGCTTTGCACATTTGAAACACCACTGCTTAGCGGCCTTCCCTGGACTGGTGTTTTTCATTCTGAGAGAGAGGGAGAAGGAGAGGGAGAGGGAGAGAAAGAGAGATTGAGATTCTCCAGGAACTCAGCAGCACTTCACCATCCGTGGTGCTCCTTCCTGTGCTAGAACTTGAATCCAGGACCTTGCTCATGGCAAGGTGGGTGCTCTGCTTGTTGAGCAATCTCTCCATCCCATCAAAATGACATCATTGGTGGTCCGGGAGGTGGTGCAGGGGATAAAGCATTGGACCTCTCAAGCATGAGGTCCTGAGTTCAATCCCTAGTAGCACATATACCAGAATGATGTTTGGTTCTTTCTCTCTCTCCTCCTATCTTTCTCATTAATAAATTAAAAAAAAATATTTTTAAAAAATGACATAGTTTTACTTAAAGTATAAGTTTCTAAGAACCTAGCGCCAATGTTAAAGGAGGACTTGGCTCTACTTGAACTGCCTTGTCATTCTCTTCAGATGACCTTGCATAAGAAATCCAGAGAGTTTGTTTGAGTTACAGACCATTACTCTCCGACAAAGGAAGGCTTTAGGGCATTCCCTGAATATCAGTTTAAATGTGCTCTCCCCCATGCACCAGGCACCAGGTGGGGTCTCGGTGGCACCTGTGTGAATGTTGGCTGCATTCCCAAGAAACTAATGCACCAGGCAGCGCTACTGGGGGGCATGATCCAAGATGCCCGCAACTACGGTTGGGAGGTGGCCCAGCCCATTCTACATGACTGGTGAGGAGCCTACCCAATTTCACAGTACTTTCCTGTTACTTGTAGAGGAGCGAGGGTGGGGGAGTTTGTCTCTTAAGCTTCTGGGGAGCGTGCTGTCAAACAGGTCTTCTCACCTAAGGTAACTGTGTGCCCTTTCCAGAGAGTGGGTGACATCTGGGGTTGCTATTATTATTATCTTTATTTATTTACTGAATAGAGATAGTCAGAAATCGAGAAGGAAGAGGGTGATAGGGAGGAAGAGAGACAGAGAAACACCTGCAGCCCTGCTTCAACACTTGTAAAACTTTCCCCTTGCAGGTGGGGACTAGAGGCTTGATCCTGCGTCCTTGTGCACTGTACTGTAGCATGTGCATTCAACCAGGTGCACCACCACCTGGCCCCCCTGGGGTTATTTTTGATTATTGCTATGGGGCTATTAAGGAACTCTATGAAGAATCAAGATGATGGGTAGGGGTAAATAGCATAATGGTTATGCAAACAGACTTTCATGCCTGAGGCTCTAAAATCTCAGGTTCAATCCCCTGCACTACCATAAGCCAGAGCTGAGCAGTGCTCTGGTAAATAAATAAACAAGCAAACAAACAAACAAATAAGAAGATGATTATAGCCTAGGTGGGTGGAGGAAGAAAGGAGCCTTTCATTAACGCATGGGTCAGGAGCTCAGATCTCTCTGATAACTCTGGCCCTGAACAACGGGGATGATACAGGCTTATTACGTAAGGGATACAGCTTGAGAGCAAAAACATTTTTACAGAAGTAGAGGCTGCAAGGTTAAGGGGTGGAACTTGGACCCATTGCTCAGGGGCTGGTTGCCTTAGTTACTGTTATCTTTCCTGTATGGCTGTGTCTGGGAAAGTTTATCCTCAGCATTAGATAACACCACTAGGGAGGTGGGAGGGGGAGGGACCTTTTAGGAGGGCAGAAGCTAGCCAGGGTTACAGAAGCTGCCTTCTCAATAAAAGTTCAGTCAGACCTTCATCATCTCTTCTTGAAATAGAGAGGGGGGAGAGACAGAGGGACACCCGTATCCCTGCTTCACCACTTGTGAAGCTCTCCCCCTGCAGGTGGGGGCCAGAGGCTTGAACCTGGGTCCTTCGCACACTATAACATGTGCGCTCAACTTGGTGTGCCACTTCCCGGCCCCCTATCTCAGACTTTCTATACCTTTAAAAAAAAATTTTTTTTTTTTAATCTTTATTTATTTGCTGGATAGAGACAGTCAGAAATTGAGAGGGAAGGAGGTGATAGAGAGGGGGAGAGACAGAGAGACACCTGCAGCCCTGCTTTACCACTTGTGAAGCTTTCTCCCTGCAGGTGGGGGCCAGAGGCTTGAACCTGGGTCCTTGGGCACTGTAACGTGCGCTCAACCAGTTGTGCCACCACCTGGCCTCTTTTTCTACACCTTCTTAACCCTTTATTATAGTTTCAGTCTTTCTGTCCTATATTGAGGTCTACAATATGCATCACAATCAGATTATAAACACATATAAAAGAATATCTAAGGGCTAAAATTTGGAAATTTCCTATCAAGGTGGGGGTATTACAGTTACTGGGTAACCTTGTACAGTGTACAGGATAGCTCCCCCCACAAAGGACTACCCGGCCTAAGAGGCCAGTGGAACAGTGTGAGAAGCTGCTCAGAACCACACACAGGTCTCTGCTGACCTCAGAGGACCTGCATGCAGGCTCACTGCTGCTTCGCAACGACTGTGGCTGGAAGCCTCCATTTCCCCTGTGTTCAAAGAACCACAGCTAAACCTGGGTCAGAGGTGGTGGCTCTTAGGATGGGCATGCCATTTCTCCTTATTTATTTATCAAAAAACTATTAGTGCTTTAATAATGTTTAACAAGATTGTAAGATATCAGGGGTGCAATTCTATACAGTTCCCACCACCAGAGTCCGTGTTCCATCCCCTTCACTGGAAGCTTCCCTATTCTTTATCCCTCTGGGAGTATGGACCAAAATTCTTTATGGTGTGCAGAAGGTGGAAAAGTCTGGTTTCTATAGTTGCTTCTCCACTAGACATGGCCATTGGCAGGTCAATCCCTACTCCCGGTATTTATTTACTTTTTGACAGCCCCCCCCCCCCAGGGTTATCATTGTGCCTGCACTACAAAGTTACCACTCCTGGTGGCCATCCCCCCACCATTCCTTTATTTTATTTGATAGGACAGAGAGGGAAGGGAGACACACACCTGCAGCCCAGCTTCACTGCTCATGAAACTTCCTCCGAGCATGTGGGGACCAGGGCCTTGCACTCAAGTCCCTTTGCATGGTAACGTGTACTTAACCAAGTACATCATCCCCCAGCCCCTTACCACCTTTAGAAATAACCTTGACAATGTGTATTTCTGCTTTTGTGCCTGAGAATCTGTTGATGTACTATAAACTTAAAAAAATTTTATTGTGTTTATTTATTGAGTAGAGATAGGCAGGAATTGAAAGGAGCAGGGGTGGGGGGGATAGAGAGGGAGAAAGAGAGATACCTGCAGTCCTGCTTTAGCACTTGTAGAGCTTCCCCCCTGCAGGCAGGAACCAGGAGTTTGAACCCAGGTTTTTGTGCATTGAAACGTGTGCTCAACCAGGTGTACCAGCACCCGGCCCCTATTGGTGTACTCTACAGATAAGATTCCTGTTGTGTTTTTTGTTTTAACAGGAGGAAGATGGCAGAGGCTGTGCAAAACCATGTGAAATCCCT
The DNA here is from genome assembly GCF_950295315.1 of Erinaceus europaeus. Taxonomy (NCBI): domain Eukaryota; kingdom Metazoa; phylum Chordata; class Mammalia; order Eulipotyphla; family Erinaceidae; genus Erinaceus; species Erinaceus europaeus. Next base: position 110,330,119 of record NC_080162.1, read on the forward strand.
CAACTGGGGTCACCGAGTCCAGTTGCAGGACAGGTACTGACACCTCCTGGTGTTCCTGGTCTTCTCTGGGTTATCTCAGATTGTGTCTGGTGTCCTGGGAAGGGGAACAGATGAACAGCAAATGGGTTAAGTGCCCTGGGAATGAGAGGCCACCCACCCTGAAGGTTGGCTCTGCACCAGGGAGGATATATGGTTGGGGCTCAGGCCAGGCAGCATGAGGGCCAGGCCTGAGTTATGCTGAGGGCCTTCCCCACAGCCAGCTGCTTTCTCCAGGCAGGTGGCCTTTCCCAGCCAGGCCTGGCCATGGTTATGTAGACAGAGCCCTCTTGGATGGTGCCGAGACATTTCTAATGCCTAGCTTCACCCTGTGAACCCCACACCTCAACCTTCAGGCTCCTGTGCTGTGAACCCTGAAACTCACCTCTCATTTCCTGGTTCCAATTCTTCTAGCCTTGTGCCTCACCTGATACTTCTGGCTTCCAGGGCATGAAGGAAGTGGTGCAGTGTGTCTGTGTGTGTGTGGGTTCTTCCAGAGCAGATATCCAACATGGCCATTCCAGCCTGAAACCTCTGGACTCCATCAGCCCCTTGGGGGCCCCAGTCCAGATAACAACTTTTTTTTTTTCCCTGCTGGGGCTTTACCTTCATGATTTTATTATTCCCAGCAGACTCTTTTTATTTGGGGTAAGGGGGATGGATAAGGTGCCCAAGGTATGAATGCAGGTCCCCTTATGTGGTAAAGCATGTGTCTACAGGGTGAACTATCTCCTAGCCCCCAGGATGTCAACATTCTTGCCACCAAAGCACCCTTCATGAGTGACTGTCTGAAAGAGGGGTGTTGTTGCCTGAGAGAAGGTATCACAGTGACGAAAGCATTGTGGGGAGCAGAGGGTAGATTGCATAATGGTTATGCAAACAGAGTATCATGCCTGGGGCTCCAAAGTCCCAGATTCAAGTTTCCACACCACCATAAGCCAGAGTTGAGCCTCTGAGTTGCCAGGTTCAGTCCCCCACACTACCATAAGCCAGAGCTGAGTAGTGCTCTGGTAAAAAAAACAAAACAAAACAAAACAAAACCAACCAACCAAACAAACAAAAAAACGGCTGGGCTGTAGTGCACCAGGTTAAGCACACATAATGTGAAAAACAAGGACCAGTGCAAGGATCCTGGTTCAAAACCCTGGCTCCCCTCCTGTGTTTGAGGGGGGTCGCTTCAAAAGCGGTGAAGCAGGTCTGCAGGTGTCTTTCTCTCGCCCTTTCTGCCTTCCTCTCCTCTCTCAATTTCTTTATTTATTTTCCCTTTTGTTGCCCTTGTTGTTTTTTATTGTTGTTGTAGTTATTATTGTTGTTATTGATGTCGTTGTTGTTGGATAGGACAGAGAGAAATAGAGAGAGGAGGGGAAGACAGAGAGGGGGAAAGATAGACACCTGCTTAACCCACTGCACTACCACCCAACTCCCTCCTCTTTCAGTTTCTTTCTGTCATATTCAACAACAACAGCAGCAGCAACAACAATAATAACACTCTGGCACATGTGATGCTAGAGATCAAACCTGGGGACATATGATTGAGAGTTCAATACTTTACTCCATTTTTTTGCCTCCAGGGTTACCACTGGGGCTCGGTGTCTACACTATTTCCCCCCTCCCCCCATGAGATGGGGCCCAGGCTTGAACCTGGGCTGTGGACATGGCAAAGGATTATACTAAGAGAAGTATTTTGCTGACCCCACTTTCTTTTTCTTTAATTTTTTTCCTTATATTATCTTTATTTATTTATTGGAAAGAGAAGGCCAGAAATTGAGAGAGTAGGGGGAGATAGAAGCAGAGAGACAGAGACACCTGGAGCCCTGCTTCACCACTTGTGAAGCTTTCCCCCTGCAGGTGGGGACTGGGGGCTCAAATTCAGGTCTTTGCACATTGTAACGTGTGTGCTCAACCGGGTGCACCACCAACCAGCCCCCCAAGTTTCTTTTTATTATTATTATTTTAATTGTCTTTACTTATTTTTTAAATATTTATTTATTCTTTTTTGTTGCCCTTGTTGTTTTATTGTTGTAGTTATTATTGTTGTTGTTGGATAGGACAGAGAGAGATGGAGAGAGGGGGGAAAGGCAGAGGGGGGAGAGAAAAATAGACACCAGCAGACCTGCTTCACTGCTTGTGAAGTGACCCCCCTGAAGGTGGGGAGCTGGGGGCTTGAACCGGAATCCTTACCCCGCTCCTTGCGCTTTGCACCACGTGCACTTAAGCCGCTGTGCTACCGCCCAACTCCCTGTTTTTTTTTGTTTTTACCAGAGTACTGCTTAGCTCTGGCTTATGGTGGTGCGGGGGATTGAACTAGGGACTTTGGAGCCTCAGGCATGAGAATCTTTTTGCATAACCATTATGCTATATACCCCCGACCAATATTTATTTATTTATTCCGTTTTGTTGTCCTTATTGTTTCATTGTTGTAGTTATTATTGTTGCTGGTATTGATGTCATTGTTGTTGGATGGGACAGAGAGAAATGGAGAGAAGAAGGAAAGAGAGGGGGAGAGAAAGACACCTGCAGACCTGCTTCACCGATTGTGAAGTGGCCAGGGGCTCAAACCGGGATCCTTAAATGGGTCCTTGTGCTTTGTGCCACCTGCACTTAACCCACTGTGCTACCACCTGACTCCCTATCTTTAATTTAATTTTTTATTGCTGTCAAGGTTATTGCTGGGGCTCAGTAATTGCGCAGTGAACCTGCCACTCCTAGCAGCCACATATTTTTTCAATTTCCCCTTCCTTTGATAGACCAGAGGGACTTTGAGAGGGGAGGGTGAGATGAGGAGGGAGAGTGATGCCTGCAGCACTGTTTCACAGTTGGTGAAGCTTCCTTCCTGCAGGTGGTGACCCGGGCCTTGAACCTGGATCCTTGTATATGATAATGTGTGTGCTCAGCTGAGTGTGCCACCACCTGGCCCCAGTATTTTTTTAAATTCTTTTTTTTTAATTTTTATTTCTTTATTGGGGAATTAATGTTTTACATTCAACAGTAAATACAATAGTTTGTACATGAATAACATTTCCCACTTTCCCATATAACAATACAACCCCCACCGGGTCCTCTATCATCCTTCATGGACCTGTATTCTACCCACTCACCCACCCCAGAGTCTTTTACTTGGGTGCAATATGCCAATTCCATTTCAGGTTCTACTTGTGTTTTCTTTTCTGATCTTGTTTTTCAATTTCTGCCTGAGAGTGAGATCATCCCATATTCATCCTTCTGTTTCTGACTTATTTCACTCAACATGATTTTTTTCAAGGTCCATCCAAGATCGGCTGAAAACGGTGAAGTCACCATTTTTTACAGCTGAGTAGTATTCCATTGTGTATATATACCACAACTTGCTCAGCCACTCATCTGGTGTTGGACACCTGGGTTGCTTCCAGGTTTTGGCTATTACAAATTGTGCTGCCAAGAACATATGTGTACACAGATCTTTTTGGATGGATGTGTTGAGTTCCTTAGGATATATCCCCAGGAGGGGAATTGCAGGGTCATAGGGTAGGTCCATTTCTAGCCTTCTGAGAGTTCTCCAGACTGTTCTCCACAGAGGTTGGACCAATTGACATTCCCACCAGCAGTGCAGGAGGGTTCCTTTGACCCCACACCCTCTCCAGCATTTACTGCTGTTACCTTTTCTGATGTATGACATTCTCACAGGAGTGAAGTGATATCTCATTGTTGTCTTGATTTGCATTTCTCTGACAATCAGAGACTTGGAGCATTTTTTCATGTGTTTCTCGGCCTTTTGGATCTCTTCTGTGGTGAATATTCTGTCCAAGTCCTCTCCCCATTTTTGGATGGGGTTATTTGTTGTCTTGTTGTTGAGTCTGGCAAGCTCTTTATATATGTTGGTTATTAAACTCTTATCTGATGTATGGCATGTAAAGATCTTCTCCCATTCTGTGAGGGGTCTCTTGGTTTGGGTAGTGGTTTCTTTTGCTGTGAAGAAGCTTTTTAATTTGATGTAGTCCCATAGGTTTATACTTGCCTTAGTCTTCCTTGTAATTGGATTCGTTTCATTGAAAATGTCTTTAAAATTTATGCGGAAAAAAGTTCTGCCAATATTTTCCTCTAAGTATTTGATAGTTTCTGGTCTAACATCCAAGTCCTTGATCCACTTGGAATTTACTTTTGTATTTGGTGAAATACAGTGATTCAGTTTCATTCTTCTGCATGTTTCAACCCATTGTTTCCAACACCATTTGTTGAAGAGACTCTGCTTTCTCCATGTAATAGTCTGGGCCCCTTTGTCAAAGATTAGATGTCCATAGGTGTGGGGCCTCATTTCTGTGCTCTCAATTCTATTCCACTGGTCAGTGTGTCTGTTCATGTTCCAGTACCAAGCAGTTTTGATGACAATGGCCCTATAATACAGTTTGAGATCTGGGAGTGTGATGCCTCTGGTTCTGTTCTTTTTTCTCAAGATTGTTTTGGCAATTCTAGGTCTTTTCTGGTTCCAGATAAACATTTGTAGCATTTTTTCTATTCTCCTAAAAAATGTGCTTGGGATCTTGATGGGGATAGCATTAAATTTGTAGATGGCTCTGGGTAATATATTCATTTTGATGATGTTAATTCTTCCAACCCATGAACATGGAATATCTTTCCACTTCTTTGTGTCTTTTTCAATTACTTTGAGTAGTGACTCATAATTTTCAGTATACAAGTCTTTCACTTCTTTGGTTAGGTTTACTCCTAGATATTTTATTGTTTTTGTTGCTATAGAAAAAGGAACTGATTTCTGGATTTCAATTTCTTTAACTTAGTGTTTGCATAGAGGAATGCCACTGACTTTTGAATGTTAATTTTATAGCCTGACACATTACTGTATTGCCTGATGATTTCCAAAAGCTTCTCGCTGGATTCCTGAGGTTTTTCCATGTATACTATCATGTCATCTGCAAATAAGGAGAGTTTCACATCTTCTCTTCCAATCTGTATGCCTTTAATTCCTTCCTCCTGCCTGATTGCTATGGCAAGAACTTCCAACACTATGTTGAATAGTAATGGTGATAGTGGGCAGCCCTGTCTAGTACCTGATCTGAGGGGAAATGCTTCCAGTTTTTCACCATTGAGTATGATGTTGGCTGTAGGTTTGCTATATATAGACTCCACTATCTTCAGGAATTTTCCATCTATTCCCATTTTTTGTAGTGTTTTGATCATAAAGGGATGTTGTATTTTGTCAAAGGCTTTCTCTGCATCTATTGATATGACCATGTGGTTTTTGGTCTTGCTTTTGTTGATGTGGTGGATCACATTGATTGATTTACGTATATTAAACCATCCTTGCATGCCTGGGATAAACCCCACTTGGTCATGATGAACAATCTTTTTGATATACTGCTGTATCCGGTTGGCTAGAATTTTGTTCAATATTTTCGCATCTATGTTCATCAGAGATATTGGTCTGTAGTTTTCTTTTTTGGTTGTGTCCCTATCTGCTTTTGGTATCAGGGTGATGTTGGCTTCATAGAAGCTGGCAGGGAGTATTCCAGTGTCTTCAATCTTCTGGAAGACTTTTAAAAGTAGAGGTATTAGTTCTTCTTTGAAAGTTTTGTAGAATTCATTTGTAAAACCATCTGGTTCAGGACTTTTATTTTTGGGGAGATTTTTGATAACTGTTTCAATTTCATTAGTTGTGATGGTCCTGTTCATGTTATCCACTTCCTCTTTACTTAGTTTTGGAAGTTGGTAGGTATCTAGGAAATCATTCATTTCTTCCAGGTTCTCTAGCTTGGTGGCATATAGTTGTTCATAGAAGCCTCGCATGATATGTTGAATTTCTGCAGTGTCTGTTGTGATATCTCCTCTTTCATTTACTATCCGATTTATTTGGGTCTTCTCCCTTTTTTGTTTTGTGAGTCTGGCTAAAGGTTTGTCGATTTTGTTTACTCTTTCGAAGAACCAACATTTACTTTCATTGATCTTTTGTATGGTTTTCCTATTCTCAATGTTATTTATTTCTGCCCTAACTTTAGTGATTTTTGTCCTTCTGGTTGCTTTAGGATTCCTTTGTTGTTCTTCTTCTAGGTCTTTAAGATGTGCAATCTGGCTGTTTATTTGTGCCTTTTCTTGTTTCCTAATGTGTGCTTGTATAGCTATGAACTTCCCTCTTAGGACTGCTTTAGCTGTGTCCCAAATATTTTGATAGCTTGTGTCTTCATTTTCATTGAACTCTCGAAACATTTTTATTTCTTCCTTGATTTCCTCTTTGACCCAGAAGTTGTTAAGAAGTGTACTGTTGAGGTTCCACATTTTGGGACTGTTACTAATCTTTTGTTGATTGTTAAGTGTTAGTTTAATTCCACTGTGGTCTGAGAAGATGCTTGGGATGATTTCAGTGCTCTTGAATTGGCTGATGCTGTCTTTGTGGCCTAACATATGGTCTATCCTTGAGAATGATCCATGTGGATTTGAGTAAAATGTGTATTCCAGTTTCTTGGGATGAATGACTCTGAAAATGTCCAATAGTTCTAGTTTATCTATCTCTTCATTTAGCTCCCTTATGTCTTTACTGATTTTCTTCCTGGATGATCTGTCAAGTTGAGAGAGTGGGGTGTTGAAGTCCCCTACTATGATTGTGTTACTGTTAATATATTGCTGTCGCTCTTTCAGTAGAAGTTTGATGTATTTAGATGGCTTCTCATTGGGTGCATAGATATTAATAATTGTTAAGTCCTCTTGATTGACTGATCCTCTGAGCATTAAGTAGTGTCCATTCCTATCTTTTTTAATCTTATCTATTTTAAAGTCTATCATGTCAGATATGAGAATAGCTGTTCCTGCCCTTTTTTGTGGGCCATTGGCTTGTATGATAGTTTTCCATCCTTTCACTTTAAGTCTGTGTTTGTCTTGTTGAGTTAGGTGAGTTTCCTGTAGACAACATATTGTTGGGTTGTGTTTTCTGATCCATCTTCCTACTCTGTGTCTTTTAATAGGTGAATTCAGGCCATTGACATTTATTGATATCAAAGATTGAAGATATTTTAACGCCATTCTTGTAGAGTTTTAGAGTGTTTTGATATATGTCCTACTATTTGTGGTGGTCTGGTTGTTTATAGGAGACCTTTCAGAACTTCTTTCAGGGCAGGCTTGGTGATGGTTGCTTCCTTCAACTGTTGCTTGTCTGAGAAGGTTTTGATGCTTCCATCTAGTCTGAATGACAGTCTAGCAGGATATAGTATTCTTGGCTGAAAGCCTTTCTCATTGAGCACTCGATAGATATCTTGCCATTCTCTTCTGGCCTGTAGTGTTTGTATGGAGAAGTCTGCTGCTAATCTTATGGGTTTTCCTTTGTAGGTGACTGTTTTTCTCTTGCAGCCTTGAGGATCCTTTCTTTATCCTTATTCCTTTCCATTCTAAGTATGACATGTCTTGGTGTCTTTAGGTCTGGGTTAATTCTGTTTGGGACTCTCTGGGCTTCTTGAATCTTTATGTCTTTGGTGTTGTCTAGACTAGAGAAATTTTCAGCTATTATGGCCTGGAGAATGCTTTCTTCCTCTCCTTCTCTTTCTTCCTCTGGTAAGCCAATAATGCGTATATTGTTTCTTTTGAAGTCATCCCATAGGACTCTGTTGTTGTTTTCAGCATCTCCTAATCTCTTTTTGAGATCTCTTATTTCTTTTTTAGTTGTCTCTAATTCATCCTCAATCTTGCTAATTCTGTCTTCAGCCTCATTGATTCTATTCTCTCTGCCCTCTACTGCTTTCTGGAGTTCATCTATTTTGTTGCCCTGCTCTGATAGTGTTTTAGCTTGTTCAGCTAGTTGCCTTCTTAGCTCAGTGATTTCAGCTTTCAGCTCTCTAATAACCATGAGATAATTAGAATTTTCTTCCATATTCTCATTTGTTGTTCCTGCATTTCTGATTACAATTTCTTCAAATTCTTTACTCACTCCTGTTATTATTTCCTTAGTTAATGTTTGGATGTTGAACTCGTTGTTTTGTGCTTCACCCTCTGGAGGACTTTTAGCTGGACTCTTGTCCTGGTTCGAGTCTCCAATATTTTTTCTTGTTGTTTTAACCATTTTATATATTATGTTATGAGTTCCCTTTATCAGTACTTTTCAAATTATTGATCACTATTGCCTGGATTGACTTGTGTCTTAGTAAATTAATTAAAGGGTTTACCGTGGTGGAAGTTAACAGTTTTTTCAATCCCTGAGTTGGAGCTCAGTGGTGTAAAAGCCTCTTTTTTTTTCTTCCCTGTAGGCTATGGGAGCCTGAAGGCTTTTAAACTATCAATAGGCTTCTTAGCTTAATCACTGACTCCTTCTTCTTCTAGCGTTTGCCCTTCTTCTGTAGCCAGTCAACAGCGTCAGGTTGAGCCTGATGTAAAGTTTCTAGACCTCCTTTGAATCTGGAGAGGTGGCAGTCATTGACTATGTGGGTCATAGTCTGTCTGTAGCCGCAGGGGCAATTCGGGTCGTCTCTGGCTCCCCAGCGATGGAACATAGTGGTGCACTGGCCATGGCCTGTTTGATAGCGATTGAGGAGGGCCCAATCATAACATGCTAGGTCAAAGCCGGGTTGACGCTTGCAGGGGTCTGTGATGAGGTGTTTGTTCTTTACCTCAGCTGACTGCCAACTCTGTTTCCAAGAGACTGGAACAGAGAAGTTCAGTGTAGGCATAGGGGACCAGATTGGGTGACGAGACGTCAAGCATTGGACAGGGTGGGCGAAGATATCCGCGTATATTGGCAGGTCCAGTCGAGCATAGACGTGGGAAATGAACTTAGATGATGCCGCATCCCGACGAATATCTGGCGGGGCGATGTTGCTATGAACTGGCAGCCATGGAACCGGGGTGGAACGGATGGTTCCAGAAATTATCCTCATGGAGGAATATAATTTGGAATCGACCAAGTGGACATGGGGGCTACGGAACCATACTGGGGCACAGTATTCTGCAGTGGAGTAGCATAATGCCAGAGATGATGATTGTAGTGTGGAAGCGCTCGCGCCCCATGAGGAGCTGGCCAGTCTTGCAATGATGTTATTCCTCGCGTCCACCTTTGCTGCAGTTTTTATGAGATGTTTGTGAAATGACAGAGTGCGATCGAGAGTAATGCCAAGATAGACTGGCTGGGCTTCATGCCGGATTCTCGTACCACCAAGCTGCACATTAAGCTCACGCGAGGCCGAGGCATGGTGTAGATGGAAAACAGATGATACCGTTTTTGCAGTGCTAGGGATTAGTCGCCATTTTTTACAGTAATCATATATTAGAGACATGTCTTTCGTGAGTGTTTCCTCGAGGATGTCGAACTTGGATGCCTGAGTTGCACAGCAGATGTCATCGGCGTAGATGAACTTCCTTGAAGAAGTTTCTGGGAGGTCATTGATGTAAATATTAAATAGCATAGGAGCCAGAACAGAGCCCTGGGGGAGGCCACTTGAGACAAGTCTCCATCTGCTAGACTTGTCACCCAGATGCACCCGGAATCTTCTGTTTTGGAGAAGAAACGATATAGTGTTGGCCACCCATGGAGGCCAAGAGATAAAGCAGGGTGTGGCAGAGATAATCCAGTGGTTATACAAAGAGATTTTCACAGCCCCTCAGCTATGCCACGGAGGTATAGTTCTTCTCCTGAGTTTCCCGGTTAGATCTCTGTCCCCTGGTATCCCTCCCTGTTGCTGCTCCAGATTCTGAGGGTAGTAGCAATGGAGACTCAGAGTTGCACTTGGTGAGTCTCTGAGGAGTCCTTTCCTCCCTTCAGCTGTCCCCTTGTTGTGGAGCAGACTGGAGGTGGTGTCTCCACTGATAAAGTGTTGAACTGTTAGCAGTCACTTAATCTCTCCTTAGGCCCCTCTCTCCTCTCTGTCACCAGCCACGCGTGTTTGTACTCACGGGTGATTTACTGGGTTCCTGTGGTCATTCTAGTCCTGTCTTGTTTTGGTCTGGGTGGTCTCCTTTGGTATTCCTAGTTGATCCGGGAGAGGAGAGTAGAGGAGAGAAAGCGATCTGCTGCTCGTAGCTCCGCCTCTGGAAGTCGAATCTAAATGTAATTTTTTGTTGCCTCTCGTGCACCAGACAGAAGAACCCAAGTCAGGTTGAATTTTGCCGGTCCAGTATTAAAGCTCTATGCTTTTTACAGTTCAACTCAGGGCTTCATAACTGCAGTTCAGGAAACAGGGACCCCCCTCTCTCTTTTCTATCTAAAAAAAGTCTAGACAGCGTAGTGAAGTCCCTGTAATGACCAAAAAAAAAAAAAAATTGAGAGGGAACATGTGTGAAAGTCCTGTTTTTTATCCTGCAGGAAAGTCAAGTACTTTAACATCAAGGCCAGCTTTGTCGACCAGCACACTGTTCGTGGTGTCACAAAAGGAGGGAAAGAGGTGAGAGCTCCTCTAGTTCACATGAGCACCTTTGGCTGTGCAGGTCATTCTGCTGACCCAGGGCAAGCCGGTTCATGCTTGTTTTGCCCTTACTATTCTAATACTGGACTTGACAAGGCAGATTCCTCTGAGCCTGGTGGTAATTCTTTATGAATAATGAAATGGATCACATGTTGTGCATGGTGAACCAGGCTGCCTGCTGTGTAGGTGACAGGGTAACAGATGGATGGCCATACCCTCACAGGGTTTTGCAGCTCAAGAAGAGGAACCACCTGCAGAGTGCTCTATAAACTGTGAAGTGCTTGGGGGCTAGGTAGTCTCTGTCCTCTTCTGATTGTCAATCACATGTGGGGTTGTGTGTGCCTGGTAGACCCCTGTTCCTTAGATCCTATGCGAGCTGCCAGCTGGAGAGCTGCAGGCAGGGTAGGGCTGTCACTGTAGAGCAGCGGCTCTGCCCAGGAGCACCTGCAGGAGTAGCCACAGTGCATCTGTCTGACTGTGTGCTCTTTGTTTATCCTCAGACTCTGCTCTCGGCGGAACACATTGTCATTGCTACTGGAGGGCGGCCGAAGTACCCCGCACATGTGAGTGAATGGCCCTCAAGCAGCTTTCCCTTGTGCCCAGGTGCACTCACAGCCTCTGGAATAGTGCAATATATATAAAGAAGCTGCCCTCACCAGAAGCCTCCCTACTCTTTCTTATTTTTTCCTCTAGGGTTATTGCTGGGGCTCGGTGCCTGCACTATGAATCTACTGCTCCTGGAGGCTATTTTTTTCCCTTTTTTGTTGCCCTTGTTGTTTATTGTTATTGTTGTTATTGTTGTTGTTGGACAATACAGAGAGAAATGGAGAGAGGAGAGGAAGACAGAGAGGGGGAGAGAAAGGTAGATACATGCTTCACTGCCTGTGAAGCGACCTCCCTACAGGTGGGTGTTGGTGAACATTTTTCCTTTGGCTAGTTCTGCTTCTGTTTCTTTCTTTCTTTTTTTTTTTTTTTAATTTCTTTATTGGGGAATTAATGTTTTACATTCAACAGTAAATACAATTGTTTGTACATGCATAACATTCCCCAGTTTCCCATATAACAGTACAACCCCCACTAGGTCCTCTGTCATCCTTCTTGGACCTGTATTCTCCCCACCCACCCAACCCAGATCTGCTTCTGTTTTTATCTGTGTCACGCCAGGTTCCCCTGCATTGCTTAATGCTGTGGTCTATTTACATAATCATTGTTTTGTTTGAGACCCACCCTGGTTTAATCCCCATTGGTTTAATCCCCACTGGTTCATGCTCTTTTTCCACTCCGCCCCCTTATCCTATGTACTTCCTTTTACACCCTATCACTTCCTTCCTGGAAAGTATAAATGCAGATGAATAAAGCCAGCATGGATTGCGTTCCCGCTCAGCCACGAGAATTCCTGGTTCCTCTCCTGCATCGCTGAGTAGGCAGCAGCCTAGGTTGGCTCCAGCAGAGTTCTCTCCAACCTAGAGAGCACGTGCCTGGGAAGAAACACCCTCAGGCTAGCCTGGCATCTGGCGCCTGAATAGGGACAGGCAGGTGGGGAGCCGGGGGCTCAAACCGGGATCTCTAAGCTGGTCTGTGCGCTTTGCGCCATGTGCACCTAACCCACTGCTCTACTGTCCAGCCCCCAAGCCTCCCCACTCTTATACAAAAAGAAAAAAAAAATTCTGTGGGCCCAGGGGCTAGCTCACTTGGTAGAGCACATACCTTAGCATGAGCAAGTATCTGGGATTTGAGCTCTCAGCCATCTTTTTTGATCTCTCCTTATTTCTCTGGCCTCAAAATATTGGAATATCCAGGACTTAAGTTTTGTCCCTCCTTCCCTACCATAAATTTCTTTCTTTTTTTAATTCTTAATTTTTTTTTTATCTGATAGGACAGGCAGACATTGAAGGGGAGGGGAATTAGAGAGGAAGAGAGAGGGGGCCAGGTGGTGGCGTACCTGGTTCAGTGCACATAGTACTAAGCACAAGGGCCCAGGATCCAGCTTTGAGCCTCCACTCCCTACCTGCAGGGGGAATGCTTCATAATCAGTAAAGCAGGTCTGCAGGTGTTTATTTTTCTCTCTCACTCTCTATCTCCCCCATACCTCTCACTTTCTTTCTGTCCTGTCAAGTAAAATGAAAAAAGAAAAAAAAAAAAGGCCATCAGGAGCAATGGATTTGTGGTACCAGTAGTGAGCCCCAGCAATAACCCTGGAGGCAAAAAGAAGAGAGAGAAAGAGAGAGAGAGAGGGAGGGAGAGAGAGACCTGTAGCACTGTCTCCATTTGTGAAACTCTCCTCTGCCCCCACCACCCTCCTCCCGCCTCAGGTGGGGACTAGGGGCTTGAACCAAGGTCCTTAAACACAGTAATGTGTGTTTAACTGGGTGCACCACCACTCAACTCCCACATATTTTTAAAAAAAGATTGAGATAAAATCTACATGTCATTAAATATACCACATCAAAGATACAGTACAGGGGGCCAGGTAGTGGTGTAACTGGTTAAGTGCTCACATTACAGTGCACAAGGACCCACGTTCAAGACCCTGGTCTCTACCTGCAGGGGGAAATCTTCATGAGTCATGAAGTAGGGTTGCAGGTGTCTCTCTGTCTCTTTCCTTTCTCTGTACCCACTCCCCTATCAATTTCTTTCTGTCTCTATCCAATAATAAATAAATAAAAGATTAAAAAAAGATATAGTACAATGGGCTTTTAGTATATTCATAGCTGTGCAACCATCAAGGCCACTATCTAATTCTAGTACATTTCCTTTCCATTGTCTCCCAAAAGCCCTGTATCCGTTAGCAGTCACTGTGTATCTCTTGCTCCTCCAACCCCTAGCAGTCACTGACCTGTTTTCTGTCTCTGTGCATCTGTGGGACACTTTGCCTTTACCTAGTGTGCTGTCAGGGTCTGTTCCTCTTGCAGCAAGTGTCAAGGCTTTGTTTCCTTTTGTGACCGAATAGTATAGTTTTTTTTTTTTTTTTTTTTTGTCTCCAAGGTTATTGCTGGGGCTCGGTGGCTGCACCACGAATATACTGCTCCTGGAGGCTATTTTTCCCCTTTTGTTGCCCTAGTTGTTTTATCGTTGTTGTGGTTATTATTGTTGTTGTTATTTGATGTTGTTGTTGTTGGATAGGGCAGAGAGAAATCGAGAGAGGAGGGGAAGACAGAGGTGGGGAGAGCAAGACAGACACCTGCAGACCTGCTTCACCGCTTGTGAAGCGACTCCCCTGCAGGTGGGAGTCGGGGGTTTGAACTGGGATCCTTACACCAGTCCTTGTGCCTTGCGCCATGTGTGCTTAACCTGCTGCCTCCCGGCCCCCGAATAGTATTTTCTCATGTAGAAGGGTCACGTTCTTTTTATCCACCTGTCAACTGTTTGCACTTGGTTGTGAACAGTGCTATGAACACCCGTGAAACATTCTGTGGACTTCAGTTTTCATGTCTACTGGCTGTATACCAAGGAATAAAGTTGCTGAGTCACAGGGTAGCTATATTTAACCTTTTGAGAAACTGCCAGACTGTTTTCCACCGCAGTTATGCCACTTGACATTTCTGTCAGTAGTGTATGGTGTATGAAGGCCACAATTTCCTGTTTTTTCACATTCTTTTAATTTTTGTTGAAAATTGAGCTTTTTTTTCTTCATTTTTTATTAGTGATTTAACGGTATTTTTTTTAAAGTAAAATATTTTAGGGATATCAATTCAAACCCATACCTCCACCAAAATCTGTGCTACCTCCGCCCCCCAGAGCTGACATTGTCCTCATAGAGTCTGAGACAGTTTGGTTTTGTCATGTTCTCTGCAAGTTTATTTGCTTTAGTCACCTGTATTTTACCTGTGTGTGCAACTATTGGGAGTTGCCTTTCAAAACTTTACTTATTTCACTTAGTGTACTCCCCTCCAGTTCTATCCGTTTTATTCCAAATGATATAGTCTCATCTTTTTCTTAATACTTAAAATTTTTTAAATTTATTTTATTTTTTAAAATTTATTATTGCGGGAGTCGGGCTGTAGCGCAGCGGGTTAAGCGCAGGTGGCGCAAAGCACAAGGACCAGCATAAGGATCCCGGTTCAAACCCCGGCTCCCCACCTGCAGGGGAGTCGCTTCACAGGCGGTGAAGCAGATCTGCAGGTATCTATCTGTCTTCCCCTCCTCTCTCCATTTCTTTCTGTCCTATCCAACAATGACAACAACAATAATAACTACAACAATAAAACAACAAGGGCAACAAAAGGAAATAAATAAATAAAATAAATATTTTAAAAAATTTATTATTGCATAGAGACAGAGAGAAATTTAGAGGGAAAGGGGGGGATAGGGAAAGAGACAGAGAGACACCTGCAGCCCTTCTTCACCACTCATGAAGCTTCGCCCCTGCAGGTGGGGACCAGGGGCTTGAACCTGGGTCCATGTGCATTGTAATGTGTGTGCTTAACCAGTGAGCTGCCGCCTGACCCACCAATCTCATCTTTTTTAATCGAAGTGAAGTATTCTATTGAATATATATTCCATAACTTCTTTTTTTAATTTTTATTTGTTTGATAGAGACAGCCAGAAATTGAGATGGAAGGGGGTGATAGAGAGGAAGAGAGACAGTGAGAGACACCTGCAGTCCTGCTTTACTACTTGCAAAGCTTTCCCCATGCATGTGGGGACTGGGGGCTCAAACCTGGGTCCTTGTGCATTGTAACATGCACACTCAACCAGATATGCCACCACCTGGCCCCTGTTCCATAACTTCTTTATCCTATCACCTGTCTTTGGGCGTGTAGGTTGTTTTACACTTGTGGCTATTATAAATAGTATAGCTGTGAACATAGTGATACATATATCTTTCCAAATTGGTGCTTTTATGTCCTTTGGATAGATGCCTAGGAGTGGTATTGCTGGACCACAAGGTATTTCCATTTGTATTTGTTTAAGGACTCTGCAGACTGTTTTCCATAAAGGCTGCACCAGTATTCATTCCCATCAACAGTGTATCAGAGTTCTTTCTTCTCCTCCTCACCAATACTTGTCATCTTATGTTGCTGTGGACCAGTTTCATAGTATAGGGTAGCTATACTATGATCATAATTTGCATTCCCTAATGATTAGTGACAGAGTATTTTTTCCTATATCTGTGGGCCATCTAAATATCCTTTTTATTTTATTTTAAACATTGTGATGTAACTTTTTAAAAAATTATCTTTACTTATTTATTGGATAGAGACAGCCAGAAATCAAGAGGGAAGGGAGTGGTGGAGAGGGAGAGAGACACCTGCAACAATGTTTCACCACTTGTGAAGCTTTTCACCTGCAGGTGAGGAGGGGGGGCTTGAACTCAGGTCCTTCCTTGCTTATTGTAACATGGGTACTCAACCAGGTGCACCACTACCCAGCCCCTAAATATCTTTTTTTAAAAAATATTTATTTATTTATTCCCTTTTGTTGCCCTTGTTTTTTCATTGTTGTCGTTTTTTGATAGGACAGAGAGAAATGGAGAGAGGAAGAGAAGACAGAGGTGGGGAGGGAAAGATAGAAACCTGCAGACCTGCTTCACCACTTGTGAAGCGACTCCCCTGCAGGTGGGGAGCGGGGGGCTTGAACCGGGATACTTACGCTGGTCCTTGCACTTTGCCTGACTCTCCCTAAATATCTTTTTTCAGAGAACTCTCTCGGGTTAGGTGGTGGTGCACCTGGTTTAGTGCTCATGTTACAATATGCAAGGACCTGGGTTCTAGTCCCTGTACCTCACCTGCACGGGGAAAGCCTCATGAATGGTGAAGTAGTGTTGCAGGTCTCTCTCTATCTTTCCCCCCTCTATTACCCCTTCCCTCTTGATTTCTGACTGTCTCCATCCAATGAATAAAATAATAATAAAAAAAGAGAACTGTTTGTTCAGATATTTGGCCACTTATGTACTGGATTGCTTGCCTTCTTCTTGAGCTGTATGATTTCTTTAATTTATTTTCTTAAAAAAATTTTTGATTCAGGAGTTCAGCGGTAGCACAGCGGGTTAAGTGCACATGGCGCAAAGCGCAAGGACTCACATAAAGATCCTGGTTCAAGCCCCCTGGCTCCCTACCTGAAGGAGAGTCGCTTCACAGGCGGTGAAGCAGGTCTACAGGTATCTCTCTTTCCCTCCCCACCTCTGTCTTCTCCTCCTCTCTCCATTTCTCTCTGTCCTATCTAACAACAATGACATCAATAAAAACAACAATAAAAAACAAAAACAACAAAAGGGAAAATAAATAAATAAACATAAAAAAATTTTAAAAGTTTTTAATTCTTAAAATTTTTTAAAATCTTTATTTATTGGATAGAGACAGCCAGAAATTGAGAGCCAGAAATAGAGGAAGATAGAGAGCAAGAGAGACAGAGAGATACCTGCAGCCCTGCTTTACCATTTGCAAAGCTTTCCCCCTAAAGGCAGGGACCAATGGCTCGATCCCAGGTCTTTATACATTGTAACATATGTGCTCAACCGGGTGCATTACCACCCAGCCCCCATGATTTTTTTTAATGAATTTTCAACATCAGTCCCTTGTCACATGTGTGTATTGCAAATGTCTTCTCCCAGTTGATTTTTTAAAAAATATATTTTATTTATTTATTTTCCTTTCAGTTGTCCTTGTTGTTTTTATCATTGTTGTGGTTATTATTGTTGTTGTTATTGCCAGATAGGACAGAGAGAAATGGAGAGAGGAGGGGAAGACAGAGATGGGAAAAGAAAGATGCACCTGTAGACCTGCTTCACTGCCTGCAGGTGGGGAGCCGGGAGCTTGAACCGGGATCCTTACACGGGTCCTCAAGTTTCATGCCATGTGCACTTAGCCCACTGTGCTACAGCCTGACCCCCTCTCCCACTTGATTTTTATATATCTTCCTTTTATTTCAGCATTTATTTATTATTATTTTCCACTTTTTTTTTCCTGCTATTATTTTTCTAGTTGGTTCAGTTGTAATATCAGTTTCCCTGCGGTCTTTATTTCTTGTTGACTGAGCCTGCTGTGATATATATATATATATATATATATATATATATATATATATATATATATATATTATAAATATATATATATTTATATAAATATATATATTTATATATATATTTATATATATATTTATATATTTATATAAATATATATATATATATATATTTTTTTTTTGCCTCCAAGGTTATTGCTGGGGCTTGTTGCCTGTGCTACGAATTCACTGATCCTGGAGGCCGTTTTCCCCATTTTTTGTTGCCCTTGTTGTCGTCATTATTGTTATTGTTACTGTTGTTGGATAGGACAGAGAGAAATCGAGAGAGGAGGGGAAGACAGAGAGGAGGAAAGAAAGACACCTGCAGACCTGCTTCACCACTTGTGAAGCGACCCCCCTTCAGGTGGGGAGCTGGGGGCTTGAAGATAAGCCGGGATCCTTATGCTGGTCCTTGGGCTTGGTGCCATATGCACTTACCCTGCTGTGCTACTGCCCACCCCCTGATCTTCCTTCTTGCTGCTTTTGCAGCCTCCCCTAGGAATTGCTCACTCATCTTTCCATTTCCAAAGTTCTCCAGAAAATGTGTCATTTCTCTTTTGATCTCTTCATTACCCAGGCATGATTCAGAAGCACTGTTTCACTACACACAAAGTATCTCCCTTGAAGGTGGCTGGATGGGGTGGGACGAATAGGCTGGAACCTGGATCGTTGTGAGATAATGTATGCACTCCGACAGATTCTCTACCACCTGGTCCCTTGCTGCAAATTTTTAGTTAATTTTTAAAGTTCAGAAAAGGTCAAATCTGAACTTTTTAGTTTGCCATTTAAAATTAAGTTTTAAAGCTTTCTTCATTAATTCATGGGGGGAGAGAATCAGAGTATCATGCTAGCTTATTCAGTGCTGGAGGTTGAGCTTGAGACCTCATGCTTGAGCCCAATACTGTATTCAGTATGCTACCTCCTGGGATATTTAAAAAAATATGTTTATTTATTTATTTCCTTTTTGTTGCCCTTGTTATTTTTACTGTTGTTGTAGTTATTATTGTTGTTGATGTCATCACTGTAGGATAGGACAGAGAGAAATGGAGAGAGGAGGGAAAGACAGGGCGGGGGAGAGAAAGATAGACAGCTGCAGACCTGCTTCACCACCTGTGAAGCAACTCCCCTGCAGGTGGGGGAGCCGGGGGCTTGAACTGGAATCCTTTCACTGGTCCTTGCGCTTTGCACCGTGTGCACTTAACCCACTGCGCTACTGCCCAACTCCCTTTTTTTTTTTTTTTGCTTTTGTTTTGTTTATTTATTTATTATTGGATAGAGACAGAGAAATTGAGGGGGAGGGGGGATAGAAAGGGAGAGAGACAGAGACAGAGACACACCTGCAGTCCTGCTTTACCACTTGTGAAGCTTTCCCCCTGCAGATGGGGACCAGGGGATTGAACCCAGGTCCTTGCATACTATAATGTGTGCAGTTAACTAAGTGTGCCACTGCCTGCCCCTCGGTTGTTTTTTTTTTTGCCTTTAAAAATATATATATTTATGGGAGTCGGGCAGTAGCACAGCGGGTTAAGCGCACATGGCATGAAGCACAAGGACTGGCATAAGGATCCTGGTTTGAGCCCCTGGCTCCCCACCTGCAGGGGAGTAGCTTCACAGGCGGTGAAGCAGGTCTGCAGGTGTCTCTCTTTCTCTCCCCCTCTGTCTTTCCCTCCTCTCTCCATTTCTCTCTGTCCTATCCAACAATGACATCAATAGTAACTACAACAACAAAACAACAAGGACAACAAAAGGGAATAAATAAATATTTAAAAAATCTTTTAAAAAATTTTTTAAAAAGAGAGAGAGAGAACCGGATTATCACTCTGGTATGTGTGGTGCCCAGGATTGAATTCACTCTTTTTTTTTTTTTTTTTCCTCCTCCAGGGTTATTGCTGGGCTCGGTGCCTGCACCATGAATCCACCGCTCCTGGAGGCCATTTTTTCCCCCCTTGTTGTAGCTTCGTTGTGGTTATTATTATTGCCCTTGTTGACGCAATTCGTTGTTGGATAGGACAGAGAGAAATGGAGAGAGGAGGGGAAGACAGAGTGGGGGAGGGATAGACAGACACCTGCAGACCTGCTTCACCGCCTGTGAAGCGACTCCCCTGCAGGTGGGGAGCCGGGGGCTCGAACCGGGATCCTTACGCTGGTCCCTGCGCTTTGCGCCACATGCGCTTAACCCACTGCGCCATCGCCCGACCCCCCTGAATTCACTCTTGTGGGCTCAGTGCTTTATCTACTGCACCAGCTCTTGGGCCACCTTCTGGCCCCATCTTTCATAATATGGGACCTCTCTATCCTCTAGCCCATGAGGAAGGGGGATCTAAGGAAGGGCCTAAGAAGGGAGAAGGGAGTGGAAAGCAGCAATCAGGTACAGAATGGTTGGACCCAGATCCCATCCTTGCAGGTCTCCCAGAGGCTCCAGGAACAGGGTGCCATGAGCCATGAACCTCTGTGGGGCTACAGTGCAAGGTGTGTGAGGCTCACTGCTACTACTGTAGGTTGGAGGCCACTCCTTCCTCTTACTTAGAGGAAGAACAATGGGATGATTCTGTTCCTTCTCAGCGGCTTATTCAGCACCCTGATTTTCACCTTAATGCTGTTTTCTCTGTAAGTGGTAGACAGAAAGGACACAGAGGAAAATGTACACCTGCTGTCCCTGGGGGCCGCAAGCTCTCACCTTTAGCAGTCAGGCCAGTGAGAGCAGTTTCTAGCTGTCACCATCTCAGAGGTAGCCCTTGGGCAGGCTGCGTGGTTCTATAGGGTGACAGAGCTGTCCCTCAAGGCAACTATAACTGGGGCAGGGCATCAATGCACTCGGCTGAGCACACACATTACCTTGTATCAATACTAGGTAGGACCCAGGTTAAACCTCTTCGCTCCCCACCTGGGGTGGCGTGGAGGGAAGTTTCACAAATGTTCACCACGTGAAGGGGCAAGACTCTCTCTCTCTCTCTCTCTCTCTCCAGAGTTATTGCTGGGATTGGTAAAGGCACTATGAATCCACAGATCCTGGCAACCATTTTTTTCCATTTTGTTGGATAGGACAGAGAGAAATTGAGAGGGAGAGAGAAATATAGACATCTGTAGACCTGCTTCAATGATCGTGAAGTGATCCCCCTGCAGGCAGGGAGCCAGGGGCTTGTACCAGGATCCTTGCGCAGGTCCTTGCACTTTGTACTATGTGTGCTTAACCCTGGGCACCTCCACCCAGTCCCTCCCTTTTGGCGTCTCTATTTCCCCCCTCCTTTCTTAATTTCCCTCTGTCCTATCAAATAAAACAAAGGTGTGTGTGTGTGTGTGTGTGTGTGTGTGTGTGTGTGTGTGTGTGTGTGTGTGTGTGTTTAATGGCCTCCAGGAGCAGTGGGTCTGTGCAGGCGCCAAGTCTCAGTGATAACCATGGTGGCAATTAAAAAAAAAAAAAAAGAAGAAGAAAGAAAAGCTGCTACAACAGACTGGAGCAAAGTAGGTGATGGTACTGACTGCTCACTCATCAGCTGGACTCACGCTGGTTCTGTTTAAAGCTTTTGAAAACTGTGGTCAGGCTCCTGGGAGCTGGGTGATCCTCCTGGTCTCTTTGACTATCTGGGCAGAGTGGCATATCTGCTCATGCCAGGTCACCCACACATGGCATTAACCTGCTAGAGCCTGGCTGGGAGGCTGCCAGAACTGGCCATGCAGGGGATGACAAGGCAGCTCTACTTGCTCTACTCTCCCTCTGTCCCCCTCGTCCCCCCCCCCACCATTCCCACTAAGACCTGCTTATGTTTTAGCCCCTTTGGTTTCCAGACCTTTTTGGTTTCCCTTGAGCAAACTCGAGAAATCCCTGACTTTATTTTTGTTGCCAGTTAGAATCATAAACTGTTTAAACTCCATTTCCGTTCTCGTAGCACATCTTACTCTGACAGGCCGTGCCTTGGGCACTTGTCTCTGTGTCTCCCCACCTGTTGAGGGCCCCCCTGTCAGACTCCCTGGGCTGCAGGCCATCTGGACAGCTCCTGGGTACAGGCCCACTTGTGCTTGCCCTTGAAGGTGCTTACCCCCATCCTGCCTGCCACCTATACCCAGGCTTTTTCTTCTCCCTCCCTCTCTAGCTCAGGTCCAAATCAAAGGGAGGTTCAATAAGGCAGGGAGGAAAGATTATTGGCTTTGTCCTAACCTCCTGGGCCTCATACAGCCAAGAAACACTCGGTGCTGGGGGCCAGGCAGTGGTGTATCTGGTTAAGCACTCACATTACAGTGCTCAAGGACGCTGATTTAAGCCCCTGCTCCTCACCTGCTGAGGGAAAGCTTCACTAGTGGTAAAGCAGGGTTGCAGGTGTCTCTCTGTCTCTTTCCCTATCTCCCCCTTCCTTCTCAATTTCTCTTTATCTCTAATAATAAATTTAAAAATTCTTTAAAAATTAATTAAAGTAAAATAAACACTCAGTGCTTTGAGTCCTGAGCAGACAGCCAGAGACAGGTTGTCCTCAGAGAGTCATAGCCTCTGTGGAGACATCACAACCACATGTGAGATGGAAGGGGTGACTCTGGTGGGTATTTTTTTTCTTTGCTAGAGGAGAAAGATAGAGAATGGGGAGTCGGGCTGTAGCGCAGTGGGTTAAGCGCAGGTGGCGCAAAGCACAAGGACCGGCATAAGGATCCCGGTTCAAACCCCGGCTCCCCACCTGCAGGGGAGTCGCTTCATAGGCGGTGAAGCAGGTCTGCAGGTGTCTATCTTTCTCTCCCCCTCTCTGTCTTCCCTTCCTCTCTCCATTTCTCTCTGTCCTATCCAACAACGACAACAACAATAATAACTACAACAATAAAACAACAAGGGCAACAAAAGGGAATAAATAAATAAATAAATAAATATATATGATAGATAGAGAATGAAAGAGACCACAATACCAATTCTTCTTTCCATGCTAAGGGGGCCAGGCTCAAACCTGAGTCATGGCAATGCAGCACACTATCCACGTGAGCTATTTTGGGGGGGAGATACCATAATTGTTATGCAAAGAGACTCTCATACGTGAGACTCCAAAGTCTCTGGTTCGATCCCCCAAAGCACCAGAAGCCAGAACTGAGCAGTACTGTAGTTAAAACAAGCAAACAAACCTACTCTCTCTCAAGTGAAGGATTTCGGCAGCCCTCTGGTTGAGTTCTGTCTGCAAAACAGGTTTTGTCTTTGAGGACTCCTCTGTGTCAGGCCAAATGCCAAATGATGTTCTTCTCATAATGGCTCCTTTATTTTTTTTCCTGGATAGATTGAAGGTGCCTTGGAATATGGAATTACAAGTGATGACATCTTCTGGCTGAAGGAATCCCCTGGAAAGACGTAAGACCTGATATGTGCCTTGATGGGAGCCATCTCTCCCCCTCTTTTATGCCACTAGGTTATAGTTACTGCTAGGGCTCAATACCTGTACAACTCTACGACTCCTGATGGCCATTTTTCTCTTTTTCTATTTTTTCTTTATTTAATTTTTTTTTTTCCAAAGCACTGCTCAGCTCTGGCTTATGGTGGTGTGGAGGAGTTGAACCTGGGACCTGGGAGCCTCAAGCATGAGAGTCTGTTTGCATAACCATTATGCTATCTCCCCCACCTTCTTTTTCTATTTTTTTAAATATTTATTTAATTTATTTATTCCCTTTTGTTGCCCTTGTTGTTTTATTGTTGTAGTTATTATTGTTGTCATTGTTGGATAGGACAGAGAGAAATGGAGAGAGGAGGGGAAGACAGAGAGGAGGAGAGAAAGATAGACACCTGCAGACCTGCTTCACCACCTGTAAAGCGATTCCCCTGCAGGTGGGGAGCCGGGGTTCGAACCGGGATCCTTATGCCGGTCTTTGTGCTTTGTGCCACCTGCGCTTAACCCGCTGCGCTACAGCCCGACTCCCTTTTTCTATTTTTTTATAGTGAGTGATGGAGGGGATGAGAGAGAGAGAAGCATAGGTATAGCCATGCTTCCCCATTCCTGAAACTTCTCCCCTTGTAGGTGGGGGTCAGGGGCATCAGCCCAGTTTCTCTCAAATGGCTAATGGCAATATGTTCTCTCTACTGGGTGCACTACCACTGCCTGGCCTCTGGGAGTTCTTTTTTTTTCTGCCTCCAGGATTATCGCTAGGGCTCTGTGCCTGCACTATGAATTCACTGCTCCTGGAGGCTATTCTTTTTCCTTTTTGTTGCCCTCGTTGCTGTTGTTATTATTATTGTTGTTACTGTTGTTGGATAGGACAGAGAAAAATGGAGAGAGGAGAGGAAGACAAAGGGGGGAGAGAAAGACAGACACCTGCAGACCTGCTTCACCACCTGTGAAATGACCCCCCTGCAGATGGGGAGCCAGGTGCTCGAACTGGGATCCTTATGTTGGCCCTTGCGCTTTGCGCCTTGTGCGCTTAACCTGCTGTGTCACCACCTGGCACCCTGGGAGTTCTTTTTTTTTTTTTTTTTTTGCTTACTATTGTAAATGCCAAAGCTATCTAGAACCCTGTGCTGATCCTAGTAGAGATGGAGTATTTTCTGGTTATCAGCAAAATCAATAAATAAAGAAAAGAAATGGGCAGGGCAATAGCTGACACTTTACCACATATGAAGACCTCAACTTCCACACAGGAGCACCACACAGTGGGGAAGCTTCTCTTCCTTTCTGTCTCATCCTTTATCTGGAAAAAAAGAATGAGTCT
Source organism: Erinaceus europaeus (assembly GCF_950295315.1). Classification (NCBI taxonomy): domain Eukaryota; kingdom Metazoa; phylum Chordata; class Mammalia; order Eulipotyphla; family Erinaceidae; genus Erinaceus; species Erinaceus europaeus. Next base: position 110,354,187 of record NC_080162.1, read on the forward strand.
GATAGCAGTGGTAGCACACAGGTTCAGAGCCCCAGCAAAGCACTGGCAAGGAAGAAAGAAAGGCAAAGAAAGCCTGGTGCTTGTGTTGTGTCCCTTGGCAGGGCTGTTGACAACTTGATAACAAGTCAGAATGTCACAATGGGCAATAGGCAATGGGCAGTCCAGTGTTTAGAGCAATGGGTTTTAACTGGGTTCCCAGGATTGGGGTAGGGGCAGCATTAAGCAAGGAAAAGCAGTGTCAGGTTGTCAGGAAGCCCCCTCTGGCCCTCCTTGGGCCTCTGTCATATGCCCCTATTTTTATCTGGTTTTACCTCGAGCTTCCTTGAAATCTCACAAAAACTCCAACAGCCTCAAAGCACAGCATATTTGTAGAATAAATACTGTGACATGAGTTGTTTATAGTCCCTGAACAGGTGGGGGAAAATGTATTAAGTGCATTTGCTGTGTCCACAGGGCTGGCTATTATGGGGAGAGGGTGTGTGTCCCTGATGTACACAATTCCTGCTGGTGGGGATGCTGGGCAGACCTTATGCTTTGCAAGTACTAGAAAGACCACTAGAGAGCAGCAGAGGCTTGGTCATTAGCAGTGTTGGGCTGACTGGGGACAAACAAGAAAATAGGGTGGAAAATATGCCAAAAGAGGTGGAGGGGCATGCTTGCATTGTGTGTGTGTGTGTGTGTGTGTGTGTGTGTGTGTGTGTGTGTGTGTGTGTTTCTTTTGGGTCTTAGAGATAACTTACAAGGCACAGTACATGCAGTGCTATTCACAGACCCAGATTTGAACCCTGGCACCACATGGCAGGTGACTTTGACAATGGACAAAACCCTAGTACTATGATGTCTCTTTCTGTATTTGAATGAAGAAGTGTGGTGATGAAGGGTGGGCTAAATAGCATAATGGTTTTGCAAAGATAATCTCATGCCTGAGGCTCCAGAGTCCCAGATTCAGACCCCCATACCTCCACAAGCCAGAGCTGAGCAGTGCTCTGGTAAAAAAAAAAAAAAAAAAAAAAATAGTATTGTGAAATCATGCCTGTGTAAGGTCCCAGCTCCAAAAAAAAAAAAAAAAGGGGTTAATTTAATTTAATTTAATTTACTTCTTAGGAGAGAGACAGAGAAGCCAGAACATGGGGGGTGAAGGGTGGGTGGGCAGTGGCACACCCAGTTAAGCATTTATAGTACTAAGCACAAAGACCCATGCAAGGATCCAGGTTCAAGCCCCTGGCTCCCCACCTGCCAGGGGGACACTTTACAAATGGTGAATCAGGTCTGCAGGTCTCTCTTTCTCTTTCCCTCCCCTCTTAATTTCTGTCCTATCCAATTAAAAAAAAAAAAAAAGGCCACCAGGAGCAGTGGACATGTAGGGCTGGCACCAAGCTCCAGCAATAACCCTGGAGGCAAAACTAGCAAGCAAACAAAAACAATGACAACAAAACAGAAACCAGAGCATGCCATGTCAGAGATTAGACAGCCTCAGGATTTTAGGTCCTACTCTACCCTCTCTACCAGCTTGAGCTATCTCCACAGCCTCATGAACTGCTTTTGTTGACTGGGGTTTAGTTCTCCTGAGTGGGTGTGATATAGTTTATTTTATCTTTTTTTAATTATATTTATTTATTTTCCCTTTTGTTGCCCTTGTTGTTTTTTATTGTTATTGTTATTGATGTCATCGTTGTTAGATAGGACAGAGAGAAATAGAGAAGAGAGTAATACAGAGAGGGGGAGAGAAAGACAGAGACCTGCAGACCTGCTTCACCGCCTGTGAAGTGCCTCCCCTGCAGGTGGGGAGCCAGGGGCTCGAACTGGGATCCTTATGCTGGTCCTTGAACTTCATGCCACGTGCGCTTAGCCCGCAGTGCTACCGCACAACTCCAAGTTTATTTTATCTTTTTATTTATTTATTTATTTGCTTTTATTTAAGAAAGGATAAATTAACAAATCCATAGGGTAGGAGGGGTACAACTCCACACAATTCCCACCACCCAATCTCCATATCCCACCCCCTCCCCTGATAGCTTTCCCATTCTCTATCCCTCTGGGAGCATGGACCCAGGGTCATTGTGGGTTGCAGAAGGTGGAAGGTCTGGCTTCTGTAATTGCTTCCCCGCTGAACATGGGAGTTTATTTTATCTTTAAACCACTCACAAGCATCTCAGCAGTTTCTCCTTCTCTTTGTTATAAAACGCAGCAATGAAAACCCTTGGCTTGCACTTTATGTAACGCCAGAAGTGCTTCTTCAATGTATACACTGAGGTGTGAGTGGGGGGAGTGTTTCCTATAAGCAGAAACCCAGACACAGGGGTAGATGTCCTTTACACCTTCATGCATTTTGCTGCTATGCTCTTCCGGTTGGCTGCACACTGTTATACGCACACTTCTGCCCTCTTTCCCCTCCTCCTAACTGAAGTCCCGCTTCCTGGCAAGGAATAAAATGAACCTTCTACTCCTTTCCCAGATTGTTGCTCATCTCTTGACTTAGTGACAGTTTCTCATGCAGAAGTTTACAGTTTTTTTTTTTAAACTTTTTAAAATATTTATTTATTCCATTTTGTTGCCCTTCTTTTTTAAATATTTATTTATTTATTTATTTTCCTTTTTGTTGCCCTTGATGTTTTTTTATTGTTGCTGTAGTTATCATTGTTGATGTCATCGTTGTTGGAAAGGACAGAGAGAAATGGAGAGAGGAAAGGAAAACAAAGAGGGGGAAAGATAGACACCTGCAGACCTGCTTCACCACCTGTGAAGAGACTCCCCTGCAGGTGGGGAGCTGGGGGCTCTAATCGGGATACTCACGCTGGCCCCTGCAATTTGTGCCACCTGCGCCCAACCCGCTGCTCTACCAGCCGACTCCTGCCCTTCTTGTTTTATTGTTGCTTTTATTGATGTCATTGTTGTTGGGTAGGACAGAGAGAAATGGAGAGAGGAGGGGAAGACAGAGGGAGAGAGAAAGATAGACACCTGCAGACCTGCTTCACCGCCTGTGAAGTGACTCCCTTGCAGGTGGGGAGCCAGGGGCTGGAACAGGGATCCTTAAGCCTGTCCTTGCGCTTTGCACCACGTGTGCTTAACCCTGCTGCACTACCGCCTGACTCCCAGAAGTTTACAGTTTTTTTTTTTTTAGTTTTTTAATTTATTTTCCCTTTTGTTGCCCTTGGTGTTTTTTTTTAATTGTTGTTGTAGTTATTATTATTGTTGTTGTTGGATAGGACAGAGAGAAATGGAGAGAGGAGGGGAAGACAGAGAAGGGGTGAGGAAGATAGACACCTGCAGACCTGCTTCACCACCTGTGAAACGACTCCCCTGCAGGTGGGGAGCCAGGGGTTTGAACCGGGATCCTTACGCCAGTCCCAGTCCTTGCGCTTCGCTGCGCCACCACCTGACTCCCTGAAGTTTATAGTTTTAATGTTGCTCCATTCATCATTTTCCCTTCACACTGTAATTTCTGTGTAATCTGTTCTTTTTTTTTTTTTTTGCCTCCAGGGTTATTGCTGGGGCTCAGTGCCTGCTCCACTGCTCCTGGAGGCCATTTTTTCCCCTTTTGTTGCCCTTGTTGTAGCCTCGTTGTGGTTATTATTGTTATTTTTGATGTCATTCGTTGTTGGATAGGACAGAGAGAAATGGAGAGAGGAGGGGAAGAAAGAGAGGGGGAGAGAAAAACACCTGCAGACCTGCTTCACCGCCTGTGAATCTCCTCCCCTACAGGTGGGGAGCCGGGGACTCCAACCGGGATCCCTGAGCCGGCCTTTAAGCTTTGTGCCACCTGCACATAACCCGCAGCACTACCGCTGACCTCCCGTAATCTGTTCTTTTATCTTTATCTGCTTTGGTGTAATACTCCAATTCCATTTCAGGTTCGTCTTGTGTTTTCTTTTCTAATCTTGTTTTTCAACTTCGGCCTGAGAATGAGATCATCCCGTATTCATCCTTCTGTTTCTGACTTATTTCATTCAACATGATTTTTTCAAGGTCCATCCAAGATTGGCTGAAAACGGTGAAGTCACCATTTTTAACAGCTGAGTAGTATTCCATTGTGTATATATACCACAACTTGCTCAGCCACTCATCTGTTGTTGGACACCTGGGTTGCTTCCAGCTTTTGGCTATTACAATATCTGATATGGGAGATCACATAATAAGTCTACAAAAGACTTTTGTGCCTGAGGCTCTGAAGTCCCAGGTTCAGTTCCCTGCACCACAATAAGCCAGAACTGAGCAGGGTTCTGGTGAAAAAAAAGAACAAAAAGAAAAGAAAAGTGGGGTGGGGGAGGCAGGAAGGGACTATCACAGTGGTTATGGAAAACAGACTTTCATGCCTGAGGCACTAGAAGTTCCAGGTTCAATCCTGGGTGCCACCATGAGCCTGAGCTGAGCAGAGCTATATATGTATGTATTTTCCATTTTATACTAAGTGAAATGTAATATTTCTTTGTTAGCTTTTCTTTTTTAAAATATTCTTTTAATTTATTTATTCATGAGAAAGATAGGAGGAGAGAGAGAAAGAACCAGATATCACTGTGGTACATGTGCTGCCAGGGATTGAACTCTGGACCTCATGGTTAAGAATCCAATGCTTTGGGAGTCGGGCTGTAGTGCAGCGGGTTAAGCACAGGTGGTGTGAAGCACAAGGACTAGGGTAAGGATCCCGGTTCGAGCCCCCGGCTCCCCAGCTGCAGGGGAGGAGCTTCACAGGTGGTGAAGCAGGTCTGCAGGTGTCTGTCTTTCTCTACCCCTCTCTGTCTTCCCCTCCTCTCTCCATTTCTCTCAGTCCTATCCAACAACAACAATAATAATTACAACAATAAAACAACAAGGGCAACAAAAGGGAATAAATAAATAAAAATAAAGCTTAAAAAAAAAAAGAATCCAATGCTTTATCTACTGCACCATCTCCCAGACCACTCTTTTGTTTTTTCTTTACTGGGGGACTAAGGCTTTATAGTCAACAGTACTTGGTCCATGTGTAACATTTCTCAGTTTTCCACATAACACTCTAATCCCCCACCTTGGTCCTCCTCTGCCATCATGTTCCAGGACCTGAACCCTCCACCCCCACAGCCCCACCCCAGAGTCCTTTACTTTGGTGCCACACACCATTGCTTTTCTTGTAATCAGTCATCTTTTCACATCTTTATTGGCCACTGAGCGTGTCTGAGCGCAGAAGTACCTGTGTGCATGTGGCTTGTCAGCTGGATCCTTTACCCCCATTTAGCTGATTTTTCTTTCTTGTCTTATCTTTTTCTGATCTCCCAGCTGGTTTTTGTATTAGGACTGTGAGCCTATGTCATTTATATTACAGATTTTCTCAGCTTGTCATTTGTCTTTTAACCTGCCTGATGTACAAATGGTTCTTGTGTGTGTGCACGCGTGTGAGGTAATTGAGATCTCTTTATACACCGAGTGCCTTTTAGATTTATGGAATGTTCAGAATAATCTACACTGGCCCCATCCCCTCCCCCCTCCCCAATTGTTTTTTTGGAGATGAGGGGAAAAAAAAAAAGAGTTCTTGAGTTTTCCTGTAGCATTTCCACAGGTGGCTTTCCCTGTGTCTGTTTACAGTTCATCTGCGGTGAGATTCAGCAAGACTGGGCTGCTGGGGTCCCTGGGTCAGGCTGCTCAAGTGGAGTGGCCAGTTCTTGTCCTCATTTGAGTCCCAGGCTTGCTCTGGCTTTGCTTTTGCCTTTGCCTTTTGCAAGCCACTGACTTCATCTTCTGACCTATTTTTTAAAATTTCTTTATTGGGAAATTAATGTTTTACATGCGACAGTAAATACAATAGTTTGTACATGCATAACATTTCCCAGTTTTCCGTTTAACAATGCAACCCCCACTAGGTCCTCTGTCATCTTTCTTGGACTTGTATTCTCCCCACCCACCCATCCCAGAGTCTTTTGGTGCATCTTCTGACCTGTTTTAGCTCATCTTGGGTTGATTTCTGTTCTTGAAGCGCACACTCTTTACCAGCCTTCTACTTGTTTGTTTTACTAGAGCACTAGATGCTAAACTCTGACATACAGTGGTACTGGGGTTTGAACCAAGTCTTCTGACTGAGAGCAGCTTTCTGACCCTGTGCTTAGAGCTGCCTAAAGTGTGTAGTCAGGGAGGCTGGCCAGCTTCTTAGGCCGTGTTCTGGTCTGCTGAGTTTGGCCCAGCCTCGAAGGCCAGTGTGTTCTGAATCCTGGCCTTGTGTCAAATGAGTTCCTGTGTGTTTTGTTTTGTAAAGATTTCGTTTATATATCTATTTGCCAAAGAGACAGAGAGAGACAGACGGGGCCAGGTCATGGCACACCTGGTTGAGCACACACATTACAATCTTCAGGGATCTGGGTTCAAGCTCCAGGTTCCCACCTGCAGCAGGAGGAAGCTTCACAAGTGATGAAACAGTTTTGCAAGTGTCTTTCTGCCTCTCTCCCTCTTAATCTCCCCCACCCTTCTCAATTACTCTCTGTATTTCTCAAACATAAATAAATATTTAAAAAGAAAGAAAGAGGGAGTCGGGCTGTAGCGCAGCGGGTTAAGCACAGGTGGCGCAAAGCACAAGGACCGGCATAAGGATCCCAGTTCGAACCCCGGCTCCCCACCTGCAGGGGAGTCGCTTCACAGGCGGTGAAGCAGGTCTGCAGGTGTCTATCTTTCTCTCCTCCTCTCTGTCTTCCCCTCCTCTCTCCATTTCTCTCTGTCCTATCCAACAACAACGACAATAATAACTACAACAATAAAACAACAAAGGCAACAAAAGGGAATAAATAAATAAAGTAAATATAAAAAAAAGAAAGAAAGAAAGAGAGACAGACAGATAGACTGCAGTTTCCCACCAGCCCATGTGGCGCTGGAAATTGAACCTGGGACCAACTGCATGCAAGTCTTGTGCTCTGCAACTGCATTATTGCCCCAGCTGCTGATTACCCTTTGATTCGCTCTTTTCTTTCTTTTAAAAATTTTTTTATTATCTTTATTTATTGGATAGAGACAGCCAGAAATCAAGAGGGAGGGGAATGATAGAGAAGCAGGCAGAGAGACAGAGAGACACCTGCAGCACTGTTTCACCACTTGCAAAGCTTTCCTTCTGCAAGTGGGGACCAGGGGCTTGAACCTGGGTCCTTGCACATTGTAACATGTGCACCCAACCAGGTGTGCCACCACCCAGCCCCTGATTTTCTCTTTTCTTCATTCCATTATGAAAATGTAGCCAGGCCTCTAGGAAGGAGCTGAATTCTGGTGCTACTACTCTCTCTACCTGCTGCCTCCAGGCCAGGAGTGTGGAAAGACCAACCTGGGCCAGAGCTGTCACCTCTCAGGCTGGGGAGGGAGACACCAGCAATGTGGGCATGGATGGCACTCAGCGAGGTGGTCTGAGGGTGCTGGCTGGCCGCCCCTCTGTGTCCATGGGTTGAGGGCCTCAGCTCTCTTGTCTGGGAAGATATGGCTCCAGATATTTTGCTCCAGGAAAGAAATGCAGTGTTTATTTTCTTCAGAAAAATAACATGGAGGAGCCTCTTTTTTTCTTTCTTTCTAGAACTTTTGCGTTTTTTAGAAGGAATCTAGGTATGTTATTGTATAAGGGGGGTGGGGGGGGAGAGAAAGTGTTTGCAGTGTATCAGTCACCCGTTTCGTTCTGAGCATGATTTATGTGAGGAAATGGTTTTTTAAAAAATTAAGCTGGAGATATATCCCTGCACGATGCTTCTGTGAAAATGTGCCTTTTGTCCGGTGCTGTTAATGCAAGTTGTAACAGTGTGATATGGGAGTCAGTGTTTACATGTTACATTCCTCTGCTGCAGTCAAAATAAGCCCGGAGGGTCTACAGTAGCATTTCTGTATTTTATCAGCTTGGGCTGGGGCTGAGGGGGAGGCCTCTGCTCACACTTGGAGGGGCTGTTTCTGCCAGATTTATTTGCCTTATAAATATTCCCTGTGTTTATTTTAACTCGCCTTTAAAATGGAACTGAAATTAATATGGACCCCAGGGCTGCCCCCTGGCCTCCCAGTGCCTCCTGCAGTCAGGCAGTGTCGCTTCTTCTGGCCCCATCCAGGAGGCCTGGTTCCTGGTGGAGGGTCCCTGAGGTGCCTGGACCCTAGCTCTGATGGGTGCTGGCCCCCTGGCTGCTCCCCAGGCTTTGGTTGGGGCCAGGGACGGACACAGCCAGTCCAGCCCTAGGTTCCCAGTGGGCTCTGCGGCATGCGTGGGGCTCCCCTTTCCTGTTAATGAAGAAGACATAGATGGCAGCGAGGACCTCCTTTCAGGATGTGTCTATAGGGGATACTGTGGCCAGTAGTTTCTGGTCAGCCAAGTGAAGCCCACAGTAGGGCGCAGAGCCCTTCAGGCCTCTTGTGGTCCTGCCATGCCACCTTTGCCACCAAGAGTCATCAAGGTTGTTGGGCCACAGAGGTGTCCCAGCATCATGGACATAGGGCGAGGACCTTCCCACTTCCTTTCTCCCTCACACCCTGGCCTGGGGAGCCCAGGTCCAGACAGATGGCACAAAAGAGACAATCTTGGCCTGTCTAGTTCTTGGCAGATAGAGCAGTGCACTTTGCTACATAGCTGTGTGCCTGTTCTGGAGGGTGCAGGTCAGGTGTAGAAGACTTTAGCCAAGGCAGCGTGAGCTCCCAGGCCCACAGCTAGGAGCCTCTGAGCTTTGTGTTGGACTGGGGAAGGGAGGAGGCCCAGCACTATTCAGCTTCAGTCCTGACAACAGCTCTGTGCAGAGCTTATTTGCCTCTCCCCTTATTCTTGTTTCTGCACTTCTCTGTGAATGCTTAGCACAAGCAGAAGAAGTGATGGGATTCTGGTACAAAGACAGGGTTGGGCACACCTGTTATTTGCACATGTTATCATGCTCAAGGAGCCTGATTCAAGCCTCCAGTTCCCACCTGCAGTGGGGGAAGCTTCATAAGTGGTGAGGCAGGCCTGCGGGTGTCTCTCTTTCTTCTTCTCTACCTCCCCCCTCTCAATTTCTCTTTCCTGTCAAGTAAAAAAGAAAAGAAAAGAAATGTGAAAAAAGGGGCCAGGCAGTGACCCCTGTTTAAGTGCACACATTATAGTGCACAAGGTTCTAGGCAGAAGCCCCTGGTCCCCACCTGCAGGGAGAAAGCTTCATAAGTGGTGAAGCAGGGCTGCAGGTGTCTTTCTGTCTCTCCCTCTCTATCTCCTTCTCAATTTCTCTCTGTCTCAATCCAATAATAAATAAATTAAAATATTTTTTTTAAATGTGAAATAAATGACCACTGGGAATGGTGGACTCCTTTGCAGGCACCGAGCCCCAGTGATAGCCCTGGTAGCAGTAAAAACAAAAACAAAGACAGGTTCCCCCAGGCAGGTATCAGAGGACACTGTGCAAAGGACAGTTCAGAGAGTGATGGACACTTCATGAGCAGCCCAGTGGAGACAAAGTGGCTAAGAAGGGCTGCACCAGCTGCCCAGAAGGAAGGTGAAGGGGAAGGAGGTGCATTCATTCCTTGTAGCACCTGTGAGGCAGACCCATCTACACTGAGGCAGGCAAGCTCTACCTCTTTTACCTGGAGAGCCATCTGCTTCCAATTCTTCTTGACCTAGGCAGCCTGGCAAAGGAGTTGGGCCTGGCTCTAATAAGGAATCTAGGTCACTCTACTCCAGACCCCTTCAGCTCTTGGCCCAGCTGGCCAGTCTTCCTGCTTGGGGCTCCAGCTCCATGCCTGGAGGCCAGTTCTTTAAAGAGCTGTGTTCTGAGATGGCAGCCTGGGTGCTGGCTTCAATGCCATCACCTTTCCTGATGGGAAAGGACCTTTGAGTATAAGGCCAGAGATGCTAAGGCCAGCTCTTACGGCTGGAACTAGGAGACAACTGAGTTGCCACTTCCAGGTGACAAGTAGGATGCTGCTGGCTACTCAGTGACCCCTGCTTTGCCCCCTTGGGTGTCTATAGTGCCAGCCACTTGCCAGCACAGGCCTGTGTCCACTGTCCTAAAGGCTTGTCCACTGTTCTGCTGCTGTTCCAGTAGCCCAAGCCTCTGTCCTCAGTCTAGGCTGCTGGGAAGCAGGGAGAGTGTTTTTATAACTTGGGCCAATTGAATGCTGCCTGTCAGAGTTGATCATGGACTGGGCATTTGGTTGACTCTTGCTATTAAACTAAGAAGTCGGGAGTCGGGCTGTAGTACAGCGGGCTAAGCGCAGGTGGCGCAAAGCACAAGGACCGGCATAAGGATCCCGGTTCAAACCCCGGCTCCCCACCTGCAGGGGCGTCGCTTCACAGGCGGTGAAGCAGGTCTGCAGGTGTCTATCTTTCTCTCCTCCTCTCTGTCTTCCCCTCCCTCTCTCCATTTCTCTCCTATCCAACAACAACAACAATAATAGCTACAACAATAAAACAACAAGGGCAACAAAAGGGAAAAAATAAATAAAATAAATATAAAAAAAAGTTTAAATAAATAAATAAACTAAGAAGTCAGTCAGGTAGTGCCATCTCTCTCTCCTCTCTTCCCTTCTCTCTCTCTCTCTCTCTCTCTCTCTCTCACACACACACACACACACACACACACACACACACACACACTGTAACTACAGAAGGGAAACACACGCATTTTAGCTTGTGAAGGATTATAACCATATATTTAGGAAAACTTACCATCCCTGTATTTTCTAATTTTCTGTTTCACCTCCATATTCACTTAGACAGTAGCCTTGGATCCAGTGAAAGGGAGGGCAAGTGGTCTTCTGCCAAGGACTTGGTACAGCTCTGCTGATGGCCTCCCAGGTTTGAGTCCCTGTGAGTGAGAAGACCAGGGCTCAGGTTCAGGGCTAAGGAAGATACCTCCCCAGGGTGGCATCAGTGCCAGGGCAACTATCCTGCACCAGCACAGAAAGGCTTCTGCCAAGCAGAGATGGTGGGCCCAGTATCAGGCCCCTGAGGGCTACTGTGAAGCTGGCATGTCCCAGGCAAGCCTGGAGCCAGCCTCCATCAGGCAATCTGCTATGGGGCCCTGCTCCCTGTTCTGCCTCCCTGGACTGCCACACGCGGCAGCCTGCTTGGCATTTCCTGCACCGGCGGGACTGCCAAGGGGCCAGGTGCCCACCATAAGGCCCTCACATTGTGTGGGTGTTCCCCTTAGGGAGCGGATCAGGGGCCTTCAGACTCGAGAGGCAGGTGGAGAGCTCTTTAAGCCCGGGCTCTGTGGGCCTGAATTAAGACTTTTGTTTCTGCTTCCTCCCCCCACTCAAATTTTGAACAAGAAAGTCTGCCCTGTGATTAGGCTAATCCCACAATAGTTACACCTTCAAATACAGTGTTTGCACACTGGAAGGCACAGACACATGTAATATTGAGTGAGCTCCAAGGATGTAGGGCCGACTTCTGGCCTGAACCAGTGCTTTTGTCCCTAGAATGTTCTTTGTTGTTGTTGTTATTATTATTGTTATTATTATTACTGCCTCCAGGGTTATCACTAGAGCTTGGTGCCAGCATTACAAATCCAGTGCTCCTGGCCACCCCCCCCCCATTTATTGGACAGGACAGAGAGAAATTGAGAAGGGAGAGGGAGATAGAGAGGGAGAGAGAAAGACACCTGCAGACCTGCTTCACCACCTATGAAGAAACTTCCCTGCAGGTGGGGAGCCAGGGGCTGGAACTGGGATCCTTGCACAGGTCCTTATGCTTAGTTGGGTGCACCACCACCCAGCCCTTGTAATTTATTATATTTTTAAAGTTTCTTTTTTAAATATTACATATCAGAAAGAGAATTGCACAGGAGACAGCAAGACAGGACAGAGCACCACTCTAGTGCATGTAATTCTGAAGATTGAACTGGGAGCCCCAGGTGAGCAAGTCTGATATGCTACCTACCAGTTGAGTTACTTCCCTGACTGCTGTTTATCTATGTATTACCACCAGAGTTATTGCCGGGGCTCAGTGCCTGTAGACGTCCACTATTCTTAGTGGCCATTTGGAAAAAATAAATAAGACAGAGAGAGAGAGAGAAAGAGAGAGAGAGGGAAAGGGAGAGAAGGGCAGAGGTAGATAGTATAATGGTTATTAATGGTTATGCAAAAAGACTCTCATGCCTGAGTCTCCAGGGTCCCAAGTTTAATCCCCAGCAGTGTTCTGGTAAAGTAAATAAATAAATAAGTGGATAGAGGAAGAGAGACCCCCTGTTGCATTGTTTTGCTGCTCATGAAACTTCACCCCTGCATGTATGAATCATGGCCATCGAACACGGTAATGTGTGTTCTGTTAGGTGTGCAATCACCCAGCACCAGCATCCGATGTTTATTTGTTAAAGAAAGAGAAAGAGAACTAAGGCATCATAGGTGGTGCTAGGAATCAAACTTGAGATCTCATGCTTGCATGCTCTCCCCACTGGATACCTCCCAGTTCACTCTAGGCTTTTATTTATTTATTTATTTTTCCCCATTGTGGAAACAGGGAGCCAAGGATTCTGCATTTGGCATGGATGTTTTACCCAACATAGCACTTGCATTTAATACAAGGTTTTAAAGCAGCTCAATTCTAGTTATTTACATCTTAAATGACATGTAGTTTCGTATCTTTTTAAAGCTTTATTAATTAATAAGAAAGACAAAAGGGAAAGAGATCCATTACACTATCTTCTGTAACTGTAATTCAATATTTATTTATTTTTATTTACCAGAGCATCGCTCAACTCTGGCTTATGGTGGTGTGGCGGATTAAACCTGGGACTTTAGAGCTCCAGGTGTGAAAGTCTTTTGCATAGTCATTATGCTGTATCTCCTACATATTAAAAAAAAGATTTCTGATGCTATTAATTAATGGAATAAAGAGGGAGTGAGAAGATCAGAGCATCACTCTGACACAGATGGTACTGGGGATCAAACTTGGGACCTCATGCTTGAGACTCACAGCTCTTTATTCACTTTGCCACCTCTTGGATTGCACATACTTGATTGCCAGAAAAGTTATGATGTATTTTTGCAGAGAAAAATGTACCACGAGGGCATGGGTAGATAGCATAGTGGTTATGCAAAGAAACTCTCATGCCTGAGGCTCCAGAGTCCCAGGTTCAATTCGTAAACCAGAGCTGAGCAGTGCTCTGGTTAAAAAAAAAAAAAAATGCACCAAGGCTTTTCTGGTGATCCAGTGTTTTCATATCTTAAAGAAAGGCTTATGCTCCTCACCATTGGAGATGAAATTTTTTTTTTTTGCCTCCAGAGTTACTGCTGGGGCTCAGTGCCTGCACCATAAATCCACTGCTCCTAGAGGCGATTACCTCCCACCTTTGTTGCCCTTGTTGTTGTAGCCTTGTGGTTATTATTGCTATTGTTGATATTGTTCATTGTTGTATAGGACAGAGAGAAATCGAGAGAGGAGGGAAAGACAGAGAGGGGGAAAGAAAGATAGACACCTGCGGACCTGCTTCACCTCCTGTGCAGCGATTCCCCCCAGGTGGGGAGCTGGGGCTCCAACAGGGATCCTTATGCCGGTCCCTGTGCTTTGTGCCACGTGTGCTTAACCCACTGCACTACCACCCGACCCCCTGGAGTTGAAATTTTATTTATCCTGTAAAGCAAAAATATAGACTATATATATATATATTTTTTTAATTTATTTATTTGCCCTTTTGTTGCCCTCGTTGACAGACTATATTTATTAACTTATATTTCCCTATAGAGAATACACTTTGGAGAAGCCAATGCTTAATGGACAGGAGAAGCTTTTGAAGAATTATCATCAAGTCCTTTATCAATGTTTGGATACTGGTACCAAGGACCGTTGCCTCTCTTGCACATTAATTTTCACAGTTACATCTCCTTGAACTGTAATTCAGCCTTTTCGGGTTCAATCTGAAGGGCAGCTATTGTTTTTTCCTAATTCTTCTTAGGAGAATCATAGAAAGTATGGGCAATCCATCTGGATATAGGATGCTTGAAATATTCTCAGAAATATCCTTCTGGAATTTAACTCAGTCTGGAAAATAACTCAGTCTCCCCAATGAATATATTCACCAGAGTTATACCAATTGCTACTGGAATCCCAGTCAACAATATGTAGAATCTCATTAAATACATATAAAACAAACAAACAAAAACACTCCCATCATAGTATCCAGAAGGTTTGATGATAAACAGCTTTTTCCCACTGTGTTGAATGGAATTAGTGGTCTTTGGGGAGCCACAGTGAGGAATCCCCCAAATCCAAGTCAAGAGTGGAGGTGGCAATTAGTTAACTCAGCCTGGGTAACTGAAATCTGCTGCAATGAACTCATGGCCGCCACGGCTAGTATGGGCAACAGGAAGAAGGAAGGAGGGGAAAGGGAGCTGAGAGAGCCAATTTACAGTGAGAGTGAAGGTGAAAGGTGACCATCTTGAGTGAGGGCAAAACAGCTTATGCTTTTTGCCATATACAATGAGTCCAGAGCAAGTTGAAAAAAATGTCCCTATATAGACATACATGTTACACACATGTATATAGACATATGTGGAAATACATGTATACCTAGTGTCTGGTTTAGTCAAAATTGTGACTTTGGCTGGGCCTCCAGCTGTTTCCTGCACTCATGGTTGGCCATGGATGGGGTCTGGCACTCTCTCATATGCTGAGCCCTGGCCACTCAGCCCAACAGTGATCCAGCACCATTCTGCCCAGATTTTGAGAGGAGACCACGTGCTAGTTGCTTCCTGTAGGGAATCTGCAGAAGTATTCCAGGGGATACGAGGCTTTTTGAAATGGAATTATATCATTAGTACCTGCCAGGATTAGTGCTGACATCGAGCTTATCCATCCTTACATCACCTCCTCTTGTTCAAAGGCTGAAGAGGTGATCTGACAAGCCCACCCACATGTTGCTGCCTGGGCTAAGAGTTTGAACACTGTGCTGGCTCTGAGCACATGTGTGTGCAAGTATGTGCTCTCACGTATGTGTCTGTGTGCATGATGTGAGTGAGTATGGATGCATGCACTAAGAATGTGGAATTGAATAGCAGGAGAGGTTTTATACTACAAGGGCAAAAAAAAAAGAGCTATTTATGAGATTGAGAATGAAATTGAGAGTGGCTATTATCAGCTCTAGCATATGGTGGTGCTAGGGGTGAGGCTGGAGCCTCAGGTATGCAAGTGCCGTACTCTAATGCTGAGATATCTCACAGGTACCTAAGGATGTATGTGTGTGTGTGTGTGTGTGTGTGTGTGTGTGTATGTGTGTATTTTATTGCCTCTGGAGTTATCATTAGGGCCCTATACTGGTGTGTTTTCATTGCTCCCAGTGGACTTTTTTTCTCCTCTTTTTTTCTTTTTGATTGTTTGTTTGTTTTAAATGAGAGAGATATAGTGAGAAAGATACAGAGAGACAGAGCACTGTTCAACTCTGGCTTATGGTGGTGCTGGGGGATTGAACCTGAGACTTTGGAGCCTCAGGTATTGAAACTCTCTTTGTATAGCCATTATGCTATCTACTCCCTCCCACTCCCCTATTTCTTTTCTTTCCTTTCTTAAATTTGATTTTATTTCTTTTATTTTTATTTATTTATTTTAATTTATAAATATTTATTTATTCCCTTTTGTTGCCCTTGTTGTTTTATTATAGTTATTATTGTTGTTGTTATTGATGATGTCATTGTTGGATAGGACAGAGAGAAATGGAGAGAGGAAGGGAAGACAGAGAGGGGAAGAGAAAGATAGACACCTGTAGACCTGCTTCACCACCTGTGAAGTGACTCCCCTGTAGGGGGGGAGTGGGGTGCTCAAACAGGGATCCTTACACTGGTCCTTGAGCTTTGAGCCACCTGTACCTAACCCGCTGCTGTCCGACTCCCTGATTTTATATTTTTTAATAGAGGATATAAAATAGAACCTGGATCCTTGCACATGATAAAGTGTGCACTCTACTTAGTGAGTCACCTCTTTGCTTCCAAGGATGGATTTTCTTTTTCATTTTGCCACCAGAGTTGTCACTGACGCTCCATGCCTCTACTACTGCTCCTGGTGGCCATTTTTTTTTAGAGAGTGAGAGACAGATAAATAAAGAGACAGAGATAAGGAGAGACACCTCCTGCACTGGCCTCCTGCTCATGAAGCTTCCCCCTGTAGGTGAGGCCCCAGAGCTTGTGCATTGTAAAGTGTGCACTCTACTAGATGAGACATCCCCCAGACCTGAGGACAAATATTTTCAATGGATCCTAGCATCCAGAGTCTCCTCTGGCCTCAGAAGCATTGCATGTCCTGTCCCTGGCCTGTGTGTGGTGGGGCTGCATAGGACAGTGTGGTCTGTGCCCCCCCCCCATTGCAGGAGGTCAGCAGGACCCCATGACAGCAATGACCAAGGTTAGAAGGAAAAACCTTGTGCTGCTTGACTTTCTCAGCACATTTGTGGAGCCCTTGTTGGTTCCACTCCCAGAGCTTTCAGGGGACAAGTGCAATGTTGTCACTGGCCACTCGTGTCCTTCACCACCAGGCAATTTCCTGCCTCAGTCACATTGTTTGCTGGGAAGTGGGCTTTGTACCTGGCGACAGCCTGTTTGAACAGTCCCCCTTAGCTGCCTCATCAACATTGAGTGACACATCAGCTGGTGGCCCCAGTAGGGACAGCTGCTTGTGCACTGGGCGGGCGTCACCTATGCTCTCCCTGTTCATCTCTCTCACAGGTTGGTGGTCGGGGCCAGCTGTATCCTTTGCCAGTGTGCAGACAGACTGCTGGCTTCTCCCAGTCCTGAGAGCCCAATCAGCGGACTCCCTCCCCCGCTCCACTGCCCGGAAGTCGGCACTTACAGGGCTGCCATGGGGGTGACGGGCTGGGGGATGGGGTGGTGCTCAGGGGACAGCATGGGGCTGACCACATGAATGAGGCAGCCATGAGGCCCTCTGGCCTCCCTGGAGAGCAGCCCCATGCCAGGTCCACTTCTTCAGAGTAGGCAGTGAAACTGGAGGGGGCGGAGGTAGCAGGGGTTGTCACGGGAAGAACTCTAGAGGCCCTGGGGTCAGGAGAGAGGCCCTGGAGGGAAGATGAAAGCACCGGACCACTAGCTGAGACCACAGGTCGAAAGGCGGCTGGCTGGTGTCTTTCACGGAGGGGAATGCCTGTTTCCGCTGCCGCAGGGCCTCTTCCAGGAACAGGACAGACAGATGCTCCATACTGGGGGTGGGGGCAAAGGCCACCTGGCCTGGGGGAGCTGAAAGGAACCCCCATCTCATTCTGGACATGCATACAAGAGATGGGGGTATATAGTGGTGGTGGGGCTCCTCCTGGGCTCACTGGTGGGCGGGGGGGGGGGGCGTGGGCATTTTGGTGTGGCAGCATGGCCAGGTCCTGGGATCCCACCACTTGGCTCCATTAGTGCTCCTTAGCCTTCTGTGATAGATGTGGCCTTGGAGTGTGCCGGCTTCCTCACTGGGATCGGGTTGGACACCACTGTCATGATGCGCAGCATTCCCCTCAGAGGCTTCGATCAGGTAATGCCTGGATGGATGGCCCCAGCCCCTGCCCTGAGTCTCTGCTCCCCTGAGTTGGGGGCTGCCCAGATGGGTACAGGTGTGGGCTTGGGAGGGAGGCCTATTTTTTAGAAACCAACTCTTGGCTTGAATGAGAAGGTCATTCCTGAAACATGAAGCACCTAGCAGAGTGTGGACATGAGGGCAGGTGTGTAGCATGTACAAAAGCTCCTGGGCACTAGCCTACCATGTTAAGCACACACATAGTACAAAGAGCAAGGACCTGTGCAAGGATCCCCGTTCAAGCCTCCTGCTCCCCACCTGCAGGGAGGGAAGCTTTACAAGCACTGAAGCAGAGCTGCAGGTGTCTCTCTGTCTTTTTTTCTCCCTTCCTCTATCTCCCCTTCCTCTTTCAATTTCTCTGTTTGATCCAATTAAAAAAAATGGGAAAAATGGCCTCCTGGAGCAGTGGATTCATAGTGCAGGCACTGAGCCCCAGCCCCTGAAGGCAAAAAAACAAAACAAAACAAAACTCCCACTATGGGCCCAGAGATAGTGCACATGTTGCTATGAGTGAGGACCTAGGTTTGAGCGCCCAGCCACCACACTGGAATACCTCATAAAGGAGAATTTTGGTGAGCAATGCTTTGGTGTCTCTCCTTCTTTCTGTGTCTCTCTCTTCCTCTCCACCATCCTATTTTTTTAAAAAAAATCATCTGGGTTCAGTGGAAATGTGCAGGCAACAAGCCCCAGTGGTGGTCCAAACCAGTTCCCACTGGACCAGAGGGATGCCCATGGGCACAATGACCACACTCCTTGCAGGTGGTTCCCAAGCAAGTGGCAGGCACTCTGTTCCCAGCCTCCCTTGCGGAGACTCTCTGGAGTTCTAGGTGGGTGGCATTTCACCAAGGGTTACTCCAAGTGGGGGATAGGTGGCAGCTGGTAAGGCCCCAGCAGGGCACCCAGGTGTCTAGTGGGTGGTTCCCTTGGAGCACCTGCACAGCCTTGGGCCTGGCCAGCTTCAGTCCTTGAAGAGGCTGCAGGCTTAGCCCCCAGTGTGCCTCTGGGCAGGACACCCCAATCTGCTCTCAGGACCTGGACACCCACACCGATAGTTGAACCTTCCTCTGATGAGTGCACAAATGTGAGGCCAGGTGGTAGCACTCCTGGCTGAGTGCACATGTTACTGTGTGCAAGGATTTGAGCCCCCAGTACCCACCTCCAGGGGAAAGCTTTGTGAGTGGCGAAGCAGTGCTACAGTTTTCTCTGTCTTTCTATCTCCCCCTTCTTCAATTTCTGGCTGTCTCTATCCAATAAATAAATAAAGATTAAAAAAAAATAAGAAAAAAGGGGGTTGGCGGTAGTGCAATGGGTTAAGTGCACATGGCACAAAGTGCAAGGACTGGTGTGAAAATCCTGGTTTGAGCCCCTGGCTCCCCACCTGCAGGGGAGTCACTTCACAAGCGGTGAAGCAGGTCTACAGATGTCTATCTTTCTCTGCCCCTCTCTGTCTCCCCTCCTCTCTTGATTTCTCTCTGTCCTATCCAGCAACAACAACAGCAATGACAACAATAACAATAATGACAACAACAAGGTTAACAACAAGGGCAACAAAAATGGGAAAAATGGCCTCCAGGAGCAGTGGATTCATAGTGCAGGCACTGAGCCCCAGCAGTAACCCTGGAGGAAAGAAAAGAGAGAGAGAAAGAAAGATTTTAAAATGTATTTCCCATGAGGCAGAGGGTGAGTTTCACATGAGAAGCCAGAACATGAGTGAGGCTTTGGCTGCTCTGGGTATTGATTAGAGAGCCTCAGGCATGCAAATCCTATGCTCTGCCAACTGAAGTATTTCCCTAGCTACAGGAAATACTTAAGCAAATTAAAAAATCTTCAAGAAAAAGTTTCTTGGAGCTTTGGGTTGTAGAGAGAGCACCAGGCTACAGATGGGAGCCATGGGCCTACATAGCCAAATGGAAATGAGGCCAGTGGAGCCTGCAGACAAGAGCCACTGGGTGGAATGTCAGGGTGAAAGGTGGGTACTGACATGAGGGGTGCCGTTCCCATCACAGGAGGGGCCTGTGTAGAGTGGGTGGGAAGGGCAGTCTGAGCATTTGAAGCAGCTAGAGTGCTGGGCTGGCAGAAGTGGACTTCCAGGTGAGGAGGAGAGTTTCCCAGGAGGCAGCAGGAACAGGAGGGCAAGTCTGGAGCCTGGGTGGTCTGGATGGCACTGACAGCTGGAGATGTTGGGGTCACCCCAGTGAGAGGGGCTGTACATACAGAGCCCAGGCCTCAGTGAGAAGGATATGCAGTCCCAGTGCAGGCTGGGATGGCAGCCCAGCCCTGTGCCTCCAGAGGGCCTGAAGTTCCCTCTCAGACTGTGAGGAGTACAGGTAGGCCCATCAGGTATGCAGAAGGGTTTTAGGAGTGATGGGGACAGTCCCAGCGAGGCAGCTCTCACGCTACCCAATGGTCACCAAAGTGGCTGGCTCACTTGCATAGATGTCAAAGGATTTTGACAGCAACACTTATTTCCTCCTGAAGTTCTGGCTGACTGCACCTCTGGCATATTCAAGCCCCCACAGTGGTCCTAGGAACTAGGCCTTCACCACATCTGCGGCCTGGGGGTGCAGAGCCTCCTGGTCTAGGAGGAAAGAGCATCTCTCCAGGCACTGGGCCCTCCATGCATCCCTGTGCCCACTTCCTGTCTTAATTCCTTAATGGAAGAGGAGTGGCCTTTACAGGAATGGGTGCCAAGGCAGGGAGCTAGCTGAGTACCATGTAGTTTAGCCAGGGCAAAGCCCCCCCTAGGGAGGGGACAATTCTCTGTCATTGTTTTCAGGGGAGACATAATTAGCATCTACAGAAGCCAGAGATCAAGTGCATCTTTTTAAAAAAAATATTTATTTTATTTATTCCCTTTTGTTGCCCTTGTTGTTTTATTGTTGTAGTTATTATTGTTGTTGTCGTTGGATAGGACAGAGAGAAATGGAGAGAGGAGGGGAAGACAGAGAGGAGGAGAGAAAGATAGACACCTGCAGACCTGCTTCACCGCCTGTGAAGCGACTCCCCTGCAGGTGGGAAGCCGGGGTTTGAACCGGGATCCTTATGCCGGTCCTTGTGCTTTGCGTCATGTGCGCTTAACCCGCTGCACTACAGCCCGACTCCCGATCAAGTGCATCTTTAAAAAAGACCCTGGGTCCTCAGATTTATTACTGGGGGAAGAGGGGAGCTCCAGATGGTTTCCGGTCCTATCCTCAGTTCCTCAGTTCCTCAGAGAACAAGGGGACCCAAAGGTGGGAGTGGCCTATTTAAGGTTATAGAACTGGGCCAGCAAAATAGATTAAAAAAAAATAGATAAAAAAACCGAGATAGTACATCTGCATTGTCATGTCTGTGACCTAGGTTAGGTGAAATTTCAGTACTGAGTTGTCTTGCTTTTTCTTTCTTTTTAAATTTTTTTTAAAAAACTTATTTATTTGATAGAGACAGAGATCGAGAGAGAAGGGAAGATAGAGAGACAGACACCTGCAGCCCTGCTTCACCACTCACAAAGCTTTCTCCCTGCAGGTGGGGCTGGGGGCTCAAACCTGGGTCCTGGTGCATTTTAACATGTGCACTCAACAGTGTGTCATCACCCAGCCCCCCTGTGGTGTCTCTCCTTCTCCTCTTCTATCCCTTTGTCTCTGTCTCTTTCTTTTTGTCTGACTAAGTTGGCCTAGAGCAGTAACAAAAAACAAAACAAAGTCCCAGAAAGTGGGGTGAGGGGTGGAGAGGACTGAACCTCTTTACTCTTTTCCTGTGGACAAACCACTCAGGGCCTTTTAGGCAGGTGGGGAACTAAGGCATCTCTTCTCACAGTTCTTTGCAGTGACATCCTCACTGACACCTAGTCCTCATGGCATATCCTTTTGTGCTTTGCAGCAAATGTCTGGCCTGGTGACAGAGCACATGGTAGCTCACGGCACTCGGTTCCTGAAGGGCTGTACAGCCTCTAGAGTGGAGAGGCTGCCCAGTGGCCAGCTACAGGTCACCTGGAAGGACTTGGCCTCTGGCAAGGAGGACATGGGCACCTTTGACACTGTCCTGTGGGCAATAGGTAAGGAGACTGGCCCAGTTCTATGACCTTAAGTTGGCAGGAGCTTCCCTTATCTGCCTGACAAAGAACACACTCCTTCTATGGCCCTGGTTGGGGATGGGGGAGCCCTTCAGGCCTGCTTCTCATGCTTCACAGTGGGTTGCTCTAAGCTCTGCAGGTCAGCACATGCTACAGATGGGCATCTTCGCTCTTTTTTTTTTCCTCTAGGGTTATCGCTGGGCCTCGGTGCTAGTACTACAAATCCACTGCTCCTGGTGGCCATTTTATCCATTTTATAGGATAGGTCAGAGAGAAATTGAGAGGAAAAGAGAAAGATAGATACTTGCAGATCTGCTTCACTGCTTGTGAACAGTCCCCCCTGAAGGTGGGGAGCCAGGGGCTCAAACCCAGATTGTGTTCAGGACTAGGGTCAGGTGGCTGCTGTAAACAAACTCCCTTGTGGGTGGCAGGGCCAAGGACTATGGATGTGGCTAGTGTGGGCACAAGCACAGACTATCTTATCTGCCTGGACTCCTGTGTGCTGCTCCTTCATGCAGTTAATTACAAATATATTTTAAATGTTTATTATTTTTATTTATTTATTGGATAGAGACAGCCAGAAATTGAGAGGGAAAGGGATGACAGAGAGGGAGAGAGACAGACCCCAGCAACACTGCTTCACCACTCACAAAGCTTTCCCCTTGCAGGTGGGGACTGGTGGCGAGAGCCCAAGTCCTTGTGCATTGTAGCACATGCACTCAACCAGGTGCGCCTTCTGGTTCCTGGTCACCCTGTCCATATGCACTAGGTTGAATGTAGGTGCTACTAGTAAGGCCTCACTTTCTCTCCATCCATGCCTCCAGTTGACGAGACTCTTGGTGCCAAGTCTGGCCAGTTGATCCTTCTTAGTGAGCCCAGGTTCTGAATTTCTGCTGCTATCAGAATCTCCCCCTAGCTTCATGTCAGTCAAGTGCATGTTTGCTGAGGGCTAAAGAGAGCTGTCCCATCAGCATTTGTTATGACCTGGACGGCCAGGCCAGCATCCCCTAAGGTGGGCGCAAGGCAACACCTCACTGTAATGTACTTCTAGAAATCCAGCTCTTCTTCCAGAATCAGAACAGTGGGAAATGAGAACATGAAATGAACTCTGGAGGATTATTTATTTACAAGAGAGAAAGAGAGAGAATCAGAGCATCACTGACACATGTGATGCCAGGGCTTGAATTTGGGACCCCATGCTTTAAAGTTTAACACTTTATCCACTGTGCTACCTCCTGGGCCTTTACTAAGGTCAACGTTCTCAATCAAATCATAAATGGAAGTTTTGAATAGGTTTATTCTGATGAACCTTGTGAAAGACTTCATAAATGTTCACACCCAAAAGGGCACATTGGTGTTGATTTTACATTCCTCTAAGTATGGAGGTGACAATTTGTCCTTCTGCCCCTTGCCCTTTGTCCTCTCTTATCTCTTGCCACTTCCCCCCATCCCTTGGCTTGCCTTTGGGCCAAAGCATAGACCTGCACCCAGATGCTATTGACTGAGCCCCCCTCTGGTGGCAGCAGCTTGGAGGTTGAGGGGCTATGCTCTCAGGAAGTCTCCAGGTCCTCCCCAGTTTACAGACAGCTTCTGGGGGCAGCAGGCAAAGCCCCTGGAGTGTTGGCCACCCTCCCCCACCAGGAGTACGTTTTATTTTCTGTGTTTTCAAAAAGAGCATCCCCCAGACAGTCTGCCCAGCATGATTGATGGTGGGGGTGGAAGCTTTTCACAGTCCTTGGCCTTTGACCTTGCCTCCCCGGGGCGGCGCGGCAGTGGCGGCGGTTTCTGGCACGCCTTCTGGGGCTGTATGGGCATGTGCTAACTTTGCTGCCCGCTCCAGGGCCAGGTTTTGTAAACATTCAGGAGCCATTTCCCAGCCTAACAACTGGTGTGTGTGGGGGGGAGGTGTTTGCTGCTGGTTCACCCCAGTAAGCCTTTAGCCAAGCTTTCGATAATAGAGATGATCCAATCCAGGAGGCTAAAATAAAAAGCCCTAGGGGTAGCTTTGCTGGCATAGCAAGCAGCTCCTGGGCCATAGTCCCGCCTGGCAGCCAGTGCTATCTCCACACAAGTTGGGCTTGGACAGCAACAGGAAGAATGCCTGGGCACACTGGGAGGCCCGTGTGCACTCACCAGGGCTGCCTATGTGCCTGGCATCTTGGCTGTAGCCATCAGGGGCAGTGGATGATGGATGGAAGGGATGGAGACGTTGGCCCTGCAAGCTGGAAGCGGAGTTAGACTCAGAGCTTCTTCCTCAGAAGGTGCAGCCTTGATCTCCACGTGGTGGATTAAACACATTAGCAGTTAAAGCAGTTAATTGCTGTGCAGGGGGCCCTGCTCATTGTTTGTCTCTGAATCACCCACCCACACCAGGTGTCTCAGATAATAGACTGGGAACTCGCAGTGAGGAGGATTTCCTGTCTGCAGATGTGCCGATTACGGCGCTGAGTGAAGACAGTCAGCTTGCCCCACCGCCGCTGCTGCTGCTGCTGTTGCTGTTGCTGCTGCTGCTCGCTGCTGTGGGCTCGAATTTGCCCCGTGCAGTTAACCAGTTGTGGCCTGAATCCTAGGGCTGTCTGGGGGAGTGGGACCAGGATGGGGCATCTGAGTGGACTTCCCCCTTCCTCTCCCTGCAATGTAAAAACATCTCAGCTGGGGTTCAGCTCTAGTTAAGGAGTTGAGGTGTGGCTAGAAGCCTTGGGAAACTGTCAGCCTTGCAAAGAAGGTTCTGAGTCCTTCTTTTGAGGGAAGGATGAAGGTCATTGTCTCTGCCCTAGCCCTGCTGCTGGAATCCCCGCTGGCAAGGCAAAACCTGGGGGACCAGTCAGTTGAAGCCATGTCCTCTTTTTTCAGGCTGTCACCCACCTATATTACTATTACCAGCTGTGGTGAGGTTCCCTTTGAGTGCCTAGAATGGGGGGATGGTACGAAGATAACACCTGACCCTGAGTCTCAGGCACCAGAGGCCTGACTGTCCAGCTTCTGTCCTGCTGCCTACGGTGAGGGAGGTGGGTGGGCCCCTCTCTCTCTAACCCCGAGGCTGCACATTCTACTCTCAGAGTAACTGTCCTTGCTTGACCGTTTTTGTGTGATGGCTCCCCCACATCAGGGACACAGCCCACACAAGTCTCTGTGGAATTCTCCTTCCAGGTGGCAGACAGCAGGAGAGAGGGTGGGAGGCAAAATAAGGCAGAACCCCCAGGGCTGGGAACTCATGGGTGGGAGTGCTCTAAGCCCTGGAAGAAGGGAGAGGCAGTCCAGGCCCAGGCTGTCTGTGGCCATCGTTTGAATGCTGGGGGGAGCTGACAGGCTGAGCATCTGTGCAACCTGGTTGGGAGAAACTTCTACCCAAGACCACCAGACCTGGTCTCCAGGACCCCATCTTTCTGTGACTGGAGGAAGTTGCATGTGTGTTCCCGTTCTTCCTGATGGGGTCTCACATGGCCTGATGGGTCTCACACGCAAAGTAAACTCACCTGTGACAGACACCGTAACTCATATCCCAGCTGGTCCCAACTGTCCAGGTAGAGCAGCTGGTCTCCTGTTAGCCTGATTAGTCTCTTTAAAGTTATTATTATTATTATTTATTTACCCTTTTGTTGCCCTTGTTGTTTTATTGTTATTTTAGTTATTATTGTTGTTGTTGTTGATGTCATTGTTGTTGGATAGGACAGAGAGAAATGGAGAGAGGAGGGGAAGACAAGAGAGGGGGAGAGAAAGATAGACACCTGCAGACCTGCTTCACCGCCTATGAAGCGACTCCCTTGCAAGTAGAGAGCCGGGGGCTTGAACTGGGATTCTTACGCTGGTCCTTGTGCTTCGCACCACATGCGCTTAAGCCACTGCACTACCACCCGATTCCCCTCTTTAAAGTTTTAAAAATATTTAATTTTAGTGAAAGAAAGACACAGAAATAGAGATAGATATAGAAAGAGACCAGAGCACCACTCAGTTCTGGCTTGTGGTGGTGCTGGAGATTTACAACTGGGATTTTGGAGTCTCAGGCATGAAACCTGTTTGCATACTCATTAAGATGTCTCCCTGGCCTGCTGATCCATTTTCATTTTAGTGCAGCTGTAAAGCTAGTGATGACTGACATCCAGAGAGACCTAGGAACAGAGAAATAGCTCACTGGCTAGGGTGCCTGCATTGCTACAGAGAGACATAGGTTTCATGAACCCCAGTACTGCCTGGGAATTGTTATGACAGCAGAGGAAGCCTCAGTCTCTCCTGTCCATCTCTATTTGAATGTAAAAATGACTTGGCGCTATAAAACTGTACCCAGGCCACAAAAAATAGACTCAGATCTACATATAGATGGGCTTTGTGTTTGCGGAGAAAAAGACAGGCTTGGAGCTCATCCTAATGGTACCTTCCACAGTCCCAGGAAAATGATCATGCCTGTGACCGCAGATTCCCCTACCACCACATGGCCCCTGAACCACCACTGCTCCTAAGGAGCTGCCACCCATGCTGTGCTTGTTGATTTTATGCGTTCAGCTCCTAGAGGTGCTACTCCACAGGGGCACTGAGGATGCAGTGCCTGGTGCTCACAGTCAGGCTTCATGCCCTTTGCTGATATCCTGGGCACAGCTAGGATCCCAGAGCCAGCTGATTCCTGTGTCTAGGGTCCCTTCCAGCCTGGGTTGGCTAATCTTGATGCTCACAGTTGCTGGGGAGGGTGTTTATCCCAAGTCAGATTCAGTATTTATAGTGAGAATTTAATAGAAAG
Organism: Erinaceus europaeus; assembly: GCF_950295315.1. NCBI lineage: Eukaryota > Metazoa > Chordata > Mammalia > Eulipotyphla > Erinaceidae > Erinaceus > Erinaceus europaeus. Next base: position 110,380,404 of record NC_080162.1, read on the forward strand.
CAATTAAATAAACACCTGCAAGTGAAGATTCTTCTAGAGATGAACAAGCACTGTTTATACTTCATGGGCACCTTCCAAACTCTGCAAGTGCCTCTCAGCAGTCCACCAGCAGGAAAAATTATATTAATGTCTTTGATGTGAAAGCAATAATTACCACCCTTCATAGCATATATTCCTTCTGTGGGGGTCTCATGGGTCAGGCTTCAGGTAGGCCTAAGTTGGAGGCTCCACCAAGTTCCAGGGATAGCTTTTGGGTATCAGGTTTTAGGAGTTGATTGAAATGTGTGGTTTTTTTTTTTTTTTTCTGTTGGTGTGTGTGTGTGTGTGTGAGAGAGAGAGAGAGAGAGAGAGAGAGAGAGAGAGAGATGGAGAAAACGGGCTTGTGTGTATGTCTATGTGAGAGAAAGAAAGAGAGAACTGGGGCGTGAGATAGAGAGAGAGAGAGAGGACTAGGGCTTCAGCATTCTGGGCCAGTTTTTTCACATAAGGGATGGAGAGAGAAAGAGAGAGAAAACAAACAAACCCACAGCACTGAAGCTTCCCTCAGTGCTGCAGTTGGTTGGGACTCAAAAAAACAGGGTCAATCTCAAAGCTTGTGGCAAAGCATACACCCTCCCAGGGGAGCTATCTCACCCTCACCAATGAGTGAGCTGATTTGATAAAATCTAAGTGCCCACACAGAGGTTTGGGTCAGAATGACCAGTGTACTCCCCAGGGGTACAGTCACTCACTCCAGTTGCACAAGGAGCCTCCTGAGTAAGAGACACCACTGGGAAGCTATGTTGAGTGCCAGCTGTTATCATGAGCATGGCAGCATGGGCTCACTTATTCATTTATTCACCACCAGGGGCCTCAGACCACCCAAGACAGGCATTTACCCCTGACTCCAGGGGGCCTCTCAGTTGCAGATGGTGTAGGGTTTGGGGGGTTCAGTAGGAACCTCTTTCCTGTTATTGTCATTGTTTTAGTCATTTCTCAAAGATGACTAAGGACATAGAACATTTTTTATCATTATCTTTATTTATTTATTGTATAGAGACAGCCAAAAGTTGAGAGGGAAGGGAGTAGAGAAGGAAAGAGAGAGACACCTGCAGCCCTGCATCACCACTCACAAAGCTTTCCCCCTCAGGTAGGGACCTAGGGCTTGAACCTGCATACTTGTGTAACATGAGCTCAACCAGGTGCGCCACAATCTGGCCCCCATAGAACATTTTGTGTAAGTAGTTCTCCAAGGATCTGATTGGAAGTCCTCTAGGTGTGAGTCTCTCCTTTTTTTGGTTGTAAAGATTTGTTTTCTGGGGCCGGGTGGTGGTGCACCTGGTTGAGTGCATATGTTATAATGCTCAAGGACCTGGGTTCAATTCTCCGGTCCCCACCTGCAGGGGAAAAGCTTTGCAAATGGTAAAGCAGTGCTGCAACTGTATTCTTTCTGTTTCTCTCCCCCTTCCCTCTCAATTCCTGGTTGTCTTTATCCAATAAATAAAGATAATAAATTTTTTTTTAATATTTATTTCTTTTTTTAAAAGTTTTATTTATCTTTATTTATTGGATAGAGACAACTAGAAACTGAGAGGGAAGAAGGTGAAAGAGAGGGAGAGAGACAGAGAGACACCTGCAGCCATGCTTCACCACTCACAAAGCTTTCCCCCCTGCAGGTGGACACCAGGGACTTGAACCTGGGTCCTTGTGCACTGTAACATGTGCACTTAACCAGGTGCATCACCACCTGGTCCCCCAAGAGATTTATTTCTTCACTATGGAGAAAGGGGGCGAGGGAGAGAGAGAGAGCACCAGAGCATCAGTCTGGCACATGTGGTACCAGGTATTGAATTTGGCACCTCAAGTTTGTATCTTCATCCATTTTTCCACCTCCTGCCCGGGCCATAGCTCCCCTTTCTGTGTCTGGCTCAGTGTAGATTCAGTCCAGTGGGAAAGGTTGGCTCTGGGACCTTGTGCCCCCGCTGGCTGGCTCTATGCTCAGCGTGGGTATTGCTCAGCCTGTGCGTGCAACAGCTGCTGGGCCCTCCCTCTTCTCGGCCTCACTTGTTACCCTCAGCCTGTGAGCGCTGAGCTTCCGGCTGCTTCCCTTCTACCCTCCGTGTCCGTTTGGTCCCAGCCCCTCATTTGCCATGTCAGACTCCCGCTGGCACTTAAATCTTGCCTCATTATGCGGATTGCCCTTCACTTGTTGGAACATGTGCTCCATGCCACCGTGAAATTGGAGGGAATGCCTGTTTCCCCACAGTGGAATGAGAGGGGCATGGAATGAGAGGGGCAACCGTGTTTGGTTGTCTGTACCACTGTGCCCAACAGAGCAGGTATTGACCAGTAGCCACCACCTGGGTGGACCTGGCCTTCTCCAGCTGCCAGCTGAGCAGAGTGGTGGCTGGGCTAGCAGTGGCAGCAGCTGGTGGGACTCCAGGGGGTCAAAAGAGGTCTGGCTTGGTCCAACTGCACCTAGAGCCCAGAGGCTGGGTCTGGGGAGGGAGTCAGCTGCAAAAGCAGAGGTAGTGTACTCACACAGATGTTGCCTCTGAGAGGGAAAAAAGAACGCCTGTTTGTGCCTGGCTTTGTGGCACCTGCATTGTTTGTGGTATTGTTTGTGGTAAACCTAATTTGTTTGTGGTAAACCTGATGGCATCACACATGTGTTACGTAAGAAGCCCTTGCACAGCAAGACAATCCAAAAGGTGTTTGCAAATGAGTGAGGAAAGGTAAGGACACAGTTCACAAAAGGGAAGATAGCAAAGTGTTTAAACACATGTGACTTGACTTTACTAGTAAGCCAAGATGCAAATTAAAATAACACCAAGAGAGATGATGGCTGGACCTGTGCCTCCACTGACCTCCTCTGAGGATCTGACCCTATGAGCCAACCTGCAAAGTGGACACACCACCATCTGCATCCTGTTAGTGTCCATGACACAGAGATGTGAGGACCACTAAAGGTCCTGTCCCAGGACAGGTATTCAGAAGCCCAAGTTAAGGCCACAGTGGGTGAGAGATCCTCAGAGACATGAGGTGGAGTTAGGAAAGTGCTAAGTGCCATGCACAGGGTAACACAGTATGGTGGTGGTCTCCACTTCTTCCAACTTGGCCCCTATTGTTGCATAAGATAAGAAAATGGGCTGGGGGTGGAAGATATATAGCTCAGCTGGTAGGATGTACACTTTGTCACATGCTCTAAGACCAGTATCCAAGCCCCTGGTTACCATGTGAGAGCACCATGCATAGGGGAAGCTTCATGAGTGATGGAGCACTGGTGTGGTGTCTCTCTTTTCTCCATCTTTGTCTTACCCTCTGTCTAAGAGTGAGAGGGAGAGGGAGATGGAGAGGGCCAGAGACTATCAAGAGTGATGGGGTGGATTTATGCAGGCATGAAACCTCAGCAAAAATACTAGTGAAAAAGGAAGGGAGGTGTGGTCCTGGCGGTGGTGCAGTGGATAAAGCACTAGACTCTCAAGTGTGAGGTTCTGAGTTCAGTCTTGGACAGCACATGCACCAGGGTGGTGTCTGGTATTGCTGGTATGAGAGAAAGATAGACAGACACTTGCTTCACCATTTGTGAAGCTTGCCTGCTGCAGGTGGGAGTGGGGGCTCAAACCCAGGTCCTTGTACTGTTATGTGTGCTTAACTGGGTGTGCCACCATCAGGTTAATAAATAAAATTAAAAAAAAAAAAAAGGAAGAAAGGAAAGGAAAAGTGGTCCAAGAGAGGATCAGCAAGTTCCCTGCATCTAGCTTCTGATACTTTTGAGTTCATCCTAGGCCTGGGATGGGCATAGTCAATAAGGCCCTGGCTTGTATGGTGAGCCACTGGGTTCCCCACCCTAGTCCCCATTCTCTGCCTTCCTCTGGGTCTCCTATCTTGAACTGAGGGTGAGAGTTGGTACCTGCAGGGAGCACAAAAAAAAAAAAATGGAGCACCAGAGTGTGGAGGGAGAGGCATATTCTCTTTTATGTGACCATTGTCTAGGTTGTCTGCTCAGCTGGGCGCCCAGGGCCATGTCCTGGCTGTGCCCCATTCTGTGGGGTGCCTTGGTGGAGGGTGGCTCCTGCCTTCTGAATGAGAGGACATTCCAGTCCTTTCCCACATGTTCCATGACTCCTAGGTGCCTGCTGTGTCCAGAGATTTCCTTGCTACCACCACTCCCCCCACCCCCACCCGCTGCAACCTGGAAATTGCACTGGGCTTCACAGCCTCCTGGTCCAGAGCAGAGTTCGAGTCCTTCTGCACACTCATGGGTCTTTGATATCATGCTCTCATACTCTCTGTGTCCTGGAACCTCATGCCTCCCACTCTCAGACTGCTTGCTGTGACTTCCCTGTGGGACTTCCGTGGCCCATGTCTAGTCTGAGGTGGTGCCAGCCTGCCCGGCACCTGATTCTTTTGGCCGGCAGAGCCTGGAGCCGCCATTCCCCTCAAATCTGAGAAGCAGGGCTTAGTGGAGGCTCTGTGTTTTGACTTCCTTCTCTGACAGAGCAGCTGGAGATTTAAGGTTTCCCTTTCACAGGCCTTGTTCTTCCAGATGCTTTCACTGGCACCACCCACTGCCCCACCACGGTTGTGTCAGAGCCACCAGGCACTGTGGGACTGTGGCTCTGCAGCCATTCATTCGGGGGCACTTTGGTATCTGAGATCTCCTGGAGTGGGTACCACTGCCTTCCTAGAATGATGAGAGGAGCTATTTAAGCCACATCCTGGCAACATGAGACCACTTTGAGAATTAGGAGAGAAAAGGACTTCCTCTGACTTGTTAGCTGTTGTTGTCAAAGAACCCACAGGAGTAACAGTATAGAAAAGGAGTTAGGGGTCTGTAAGTGGTACAGTGGATAAAGCGCTGGACTCTCAAGCGTGAAGTCCCAAGTTTGGTCCCCTGCATCCCATGTGCCAGAGTGATGCCCTGGTTCCTTTCCCACCCCACATAAATAAATAAATAAATCTTTTAAAATGTTTTGAACGATCTGAGGAGATAGCATAATGGTTATGCAAAAGACTCTCATGCCTGAGGCTCCGGAGTCTCAGGTTTAAACCCCCAGAACCACTATAAACCAGAGCTGAGCAGCACTGTGAGGTCCTTAATTTGATCTCTGGCAGCACATGTGCTAGAGTAAGGTTTGGTTCTCTTTCTCTCCTATCTCTCTCAGTAATAAATAAATACATTCTAATAAATCAAAAGAAAAGAAAGAAGGAATTTGAAAAAGAAAAAAAAATGGTTATTAACTTGAAAGACAAAGCAAGTTTGGAAGCTTGATGGTAAACTCCAAAGAAGAGATGAGGGTAGGATGGAGGTGGTTTTATACAAATCCAATCAGGGTGATATAGTTGTTTACACATATTTAAGAGTTTTCCAAGAGAAACACCATGAATATTTATGAAGGGGAGGGACAGACATGTGCCCTTAGAGGTCATACAACAATCCAACATCGCATGTGAGAAAATGTCAAGAATGTCAAGAATGTAAGAAATTGGGGATCCAGGTGGTGGTGCACCTGGTTGAGCTCACATGTTACAGTGCTCGAGCCCCTGGTCCCTACTTGCAGGGGGAAAGCTTTACGAGTGGTGAAGCAAGGCTGCAGGTGTATCTCTGTCTCTCTCCCTTCCTTCTTGATTTCTGGCTGTCTCTATCTAATACACAAATAAACATTAAAAAAAAACAAAACATTTTTTTGAAAGGAAGAAAATGGCCAAATGTTAGGGTAGCCCCCACTGCCCAGTTCTGTGCAGCCATGGGTCTGGCATCCTGACTAGTCGAGTGGTATTTTTAAGGTTCTGTCTTGAGCCAAAATCAGAAGCATGTAACCGGCTTCCCCAAAGGTGGAGGTGTCGTACCCTCTAAACCACAAACCACAGATCAGTTCACTTTTTTGCTTTTGAGAGACCCAGAGTCCATCACACTTTTGTTGAAGAAAGGGATGATGCAAAGATGTAAAAGGTTAGCAGCTGTGAGGAGGCCCCGGGCTGTATGGGACAGGGAGGCAGCCAACATCGCCTTGTCTCTTCTAAACTTTGTGCCTGAGCAAAAACAGCCTCTCTGGCTATGTGAGTGAGGCTGGGTATGAGGCTCCATTTAGGGGCTGCTTGTTGGTCTAGCTCCTCTCAGTTGGAGGGAGGGGCTCTTAAAACAAAATATTTGATGGACAGGCACTAGGGCACAGAAGAAGGCTTGAGGGCCTGGGCTTCTTTTGAAAGAGAGAGGGAGAGATAAATACAGAGAAGGAGACAGTGCAGTGAGAAGATTCCACCATCTGTGGAGCTGCCCCAGTGCCATCCATGGTGCTCTGATATGATGCCAAGGTTCAAACCCAGGGTCTCATATATAGAAGGCATGTGCTCTACCAGGGGAGCTCTCCCTTAGCTTCAGAACTGGAACTTTGTGTTTTGTTTTTTTAAAATTTTTTGCCTCCAGGGTTACTGCTGGGGCTCAGTGCCTGCACTAGGAATCCACTGTTCCTGGAGGCCATTTTCCCCATTTTGTTGCCCTTGTTGTTACCCTTGTTGTTGTCATTATTATTGTTGTCATTGCTGTTGTTGGATAGGACAGAGAGAAGTCAAGAGAGAAGGGGAGGTAGAGGGGGAGAGAAAGATAGACACCTGCAGATCTGCTTCACCACCTGTGAAGCGACTCCCCTGCAGGTGGGGAGCCGGGGGCTCGAACCGGGATCCTTACTCTGGTCCTTGTGCTTTGCGCCATGTGCACTTAGCCCACTGTGCCACCACTGGATTCCCTGGAACTTTGTATTTTCAAAGATAGAAATTTACTTCTAATTTTACACTGTGGGGTTTTTACTATCTTCAAGTGACACATAAGACCTGTTAGTAGCTTTATTTCTAGAATATGATCTTCTGAGGACAGTCACTATACAAGTTCCTATAATCTCAAAATAATCATCTTTTTGTCTGCACTATAACCAACCTCCTAAAGATGTAAGTTCATTTTAGATGGTTCACATATCCTGAGAATTGTTTTCCTTAGGAAAAAAAAAAAGAGGGTCTTAATCCCCCTGGTTATGCACACATGCTACAATGCACAAGGACCCAGGTTCAACCCCTGGTCCCCACCTGCAGGGGGAAAGCTTCATGAGTGGTGATGCAGGGCTGCAGGTGTTTCTCTGTCTCTCTCACTCTCTTTGTCTCTCCCCTCTCAATTTCTCTCTCTATCCAATAAAAAAAAAACCCTAAAATTTTAATATGTAAACTCTATAAATGATTAAAAAACCAAAGCTTCCGGACATGTTCCCAGAAGTCTCAGACCCCCCCCACCCCACCTCCCACCCCTTCTGTAACTGACTGCTGCTACTGGTTCCTGCTTAAGGCTTGCAGAGGCCAGGAGCCTCTCAGTGCTATTCCTGTTTTGTGCTTTGCCACTTCCAAAGTAGACATTCCAAGGAGTGTTTTAAACCAAGGAATCTAGGGCAAAACCTATAAAGCAAACTCTTCAATCCTGTTCTTTATTTCCTTCAGGTCGAATTCCAGAAACTCGAAGTCTGAATTTGGAGAAAGCTGGAGTCAACACCAATCCTGACAATCAGAAGATCTTGGTTAACACCCAGGAAGCCACCTCTGTCCCCCACATCTATGCCATTGGAGATGTGGCAGAGGTATGGTCTATGCCTCTCACCTGACTACTCCTCCCCACTCAACCAGTGCAATCAAGCTCAGAGGGGCTCTGGGCCAAGCACAGGTATACTAGATGGGCATTCTGGGCAGAACTGGGCCTTAGTCCCTCGGTTTCCTCCCAGTGGAGGGAGGGTATAGGAAGACTGAAAAAATGGCTAGAGGATAGTGACAGTGCACAACGGTTCTGCAAAAGACTTTGATAGCTGAGGTTCCAAGGTCCCAGGCTCAACCCCATAATGTCAACATAAGCCAGAGCTGGGAGTCAGGCAGTAGTATAGCGGGTTAAGCACACGTGGCACAAAGCACAAGGACTGGCGTAAGGATCCCGGTTCGAGCCCCCGGCTCCTCACCTGCTGAGGAGTCACTTCACAGGCGGTGAAGCAGGTCTGCAAATGTCTTTCTCTCCCCCTCTCTGTCTTTCCCTCCTCTCTCCATTTCTCTCTGTCCTATCTAACAATGACAAAAATCAATGACAGCAGCAATAACTATAACAACAATGAAAAACAATAAGGGCAACAAAAGGGAAAATAAATAAATATATATTTTTAAAAAATAAGCCAGAGCTGAGCAGTGGTTTTTTGGCCAAACAAACTGGTTTTCTGGCAGCACAGGAGGTGGTGCAGTGGGTAGAGAACTGGGTGCAAGTTGCAAGAACAAGGTCCTGAGTTTGATCACATATGCCGGAATTATGCTCTGGATCTCTGCCTCTCATTGATAAATAAACAAATAACTATTTTCTTCTTAAAATATTTTATTTATTAATGAGAAAGATAGGAGAGAGAGAAAAAAACAGACATCACTCTGGTGCATATGCTGCCAGGGATCAAACTCAGGACAACATGCTTGAGTGTCCAATGCTTTATCCCACTGTGCCACCTCTTGGACCACGGCAAATAAATCTTTTAAAAAACACAAATATGGGGCTGGGTGGTGGTGCACCTGGTTGAGTGCATATGTTACAATGCTCAAGGACCTGAGTTTGAGCCCTCGGTCCCCACCAGCAGGGGGAAAGCTTTGTGAGTGGTGAAACCACGGCCGCAGGTGTCTCTCTGCCTCTCTCCCACTCTGTCTCCCCCTACTCTCTCAATTTATGGCTGTCTCTAGCCAATAAATAAAGATAATTTAAAAAAAATTTTAAAATACGAATAAAGTCATATTCTGAAGTAGCAGGCAGATGTGAATTGTGAGGGGGCGCTATTCAACTTGCCTTACTGTGTCAGTTTACATGTATTCATCATGTACTGACTGAGCACCCACTTCTGTGAGTTCTGGAGCTGCTGTAAGAACAGACAAAAGTCCCTAGACTTTTGGGGGCAGAGTAAACCAGCTGGGTGTGGGGCAGTTGGGCAGTACTCAAGTCCATGACAGAGTACAAATGCTCTCCCCCACTCTCACTGGAACCTACTTTGGGAACTGTCTGGGGATGGTAGGAGCCAGTGTCTAAGGCACTGGCTCGGGCATGTGGAGCCAGGAGGGCACAGAGAGCAGTTGTTACCCACACTAAAGGAACCACCCCTCCTTTAGCCTGGTCAGCCAGCCTTTGCTAATCTCACAGGGGCGGGGACTTTGGGGGAACTTGGCTCACAGGTGGAGATGGCATTGTGAGACTGGACTTTAGTTCCTAAAGGATCAGTCTTCCCTTGCATTGTAGGTCTGTCCTGCTGGATACATGACCCCACACAGGCCCCTCCTGCTGGGCCAACACAGCCCCTGGTGTCCCCAGGGAACTGGAAGGGTCACTCAGCAGATAGGAGCCAAGTTGTTCCCTTTCCAGCTCCTCAGACCCCCCTCCTGTGTTCCCAGTCTCATGAAGCAGAATGTGGGGGTAACCAAACTGGGGCTCAGTTTCCAAAGTTAACCCTTCCCACTTTCTGGTCATCTCTAGTCAGCTCACTGGACTGTGGGTAAGGACAGGAGTAAGTAGCTTGGTATGTCCTTGGTTGTCATGCTGACTTGGCTCCCTTAACCAGGCAGGCCTGGGCGTGGCCTTCTTGGGTTATATCTGTCCTGTGTGCTGTGCCTAAGGCAGCACTTCAGGTGTTGGCCAAGAGTATTCTCACATCCCGGCCATGCCCTCAGTGTACCCTAGGGCCATTCAGCAGTCACCAGGCTCATGCCAGTGTGTTAGACACAGACACAGACACACAGACACACACACACACACACACACACACACACACACACACACACATATATAACTGGTGATTTAATAATTAACAAGATTGTAAGATAACGGGTACAGTTCTTTTTAAAATTTTATTTATTTTTAATTTTTTTTGAGAGAGAGACACAGAGAGAGAGAAACACCAGAGCACTGCTCAGCTCTGGTTTATGGTGGTTGGGGGATAGAACCTGGGATTTAGGAGCCTCAGGCATGAGAGTCTGTTTGCATAACCATTATGCTGTCTCCCCCACCCAGGGGTACAGTTCTATACAGTTCCAACCACCAGAGTTCCATGCCCCATCCCCTCCATTGGAAACATCACTATTCTTTGTCCCTCTGGGAATATGGACCAAAATTCTTTTTGGGATGCAGAAGGTGGGACATCTGTAATTGCTTTTCCACTGCACATGGGCATTGGCAGGTGGATCCATACCCCCAGCCTGTTTCTTTTTTTTTATTTTTATTTTTTTTTTTTATTTAAGAAAGGATTAGTGAACAAAAGCATAAGGTAGGAGGGGTACAACTGTTTCTATCTTTCCCTATTGAGGCAAGGCTCTAGAGAGGCGAAGTTCTGGGACACATTGGTGAGGTCATCTGCTCAGGGAAGTCAGGTTGGTTTGTGACTGTGTTACCAGGAATAGATAGCACGCTAAGGCAGGATTTATGAAAATAAGAAGTCCCCTCATAACTCTTCTGTGAGTGCCCAGAAGAGTTAACATCTGGTGGTCTAGAGAGAAGCAGAGAAGAGTCTAGTGGGTGGGTGGGGTAGCCATTGTTAGTGAGATATTGTATGCCGTATTCCGTTTCTGCAGTTAGTCAGGCCCAGTGGAATGCGCGAGCTGCTTTCACGAGTTTATCTCTGCGGATCTCTATTCATTTCTGGAATGTCAAACAACATCTGCATTTCCTGCTGCTCCAGAGGTGATTGGCAGCTGGTCCCAGGCTGACGCATGCGGGGAGGGGGGGTGGGATAGGGGGGTGCTGTGCACTCCCAGCTCTCAGAGCAAGACATGCCCTGGGACCCAGGGGCCTCTGGCGGCGTCACAGCACTCTAATTTGGAGTTTGCAGTGGACCATGGTGCACAAGCCGAGTACATGTGAGGAGTACGCAGAATGCATCTGCATGGCCTGTCTGCGTGACTCCCAGTGAATGTGGATGGTGGGACAGCAGCAGGGCCTCTTGAGCTTTGTCATGGGCTGACTCTCCAAGGCCACCCACAGGAAGAGGGGCTTCAGAGAGGAGCCACAGGTGAACATGGATGGTGCAGCTAGGTCCATGAGTGGCTCACTTCCTCCAGCCATGAGGGCTGCACCCACAGATTCACCATAGTACAGTGTAGAGGGAAACATGCCCATGCAGGGCCCCAGCTGCTCATGCCAGAGGGCCTCCAAATGGGAGATGCACCCCTAGGGTGGCACTGGGTGGTGATGTGGGGCCTGCACTGAGTCCCTTCTGCCTCACCCTGCAGTGACCTGTCTCACCTTCCTTTCATCAGGGACGACCAGAGCTGACCCCCACAGCAATAATGGCAGGGAAACTGTTGGCCCAGCGGCTCTATGGTCAGTCTGCAGACTTGATGGATTATGACAACGTGAGTAGCCAGTGTTTTCTGAAGGCCATGTGTGGGCTGGGAAGGCTTAGGTGTGACCTAGAAGGCTGGAGGGTGCAGGCACATGAAGTTTAGTTCTTGGGAGTACCACCCAGAGAGGAGGGAGTATCCACTTGCTGTCTGGCACCAAGCAGCCAACACAACTGGGACCTGGCCTGTGATTACTGCTCTTTGTGTCCCAGTGTGTGTTTGTGTGTGTGTGGGGGTCAGTTTTAGGAACCCCCTCCAAAATGAACAAAACTAGGCCTGACTTGGGATCACCTTCCAGGTTCCCACAACTGTCTTTACCCCGCTGGAGTATGGCTGCGTGGGGCTATCTGAGGAGGAGGCTGTGGCTCGCCATGGAGATGACCATGTGGAAGTAAGGACACAGGGCTATCTGGACATGATGCTTCTAGAATGTTCACACACATGACGGTCTCTCTCTGACAGTGGCCCCATGGACCAGCAACCTTGCTAGGTCTCTGCTTCCCAGGGCCTGCGTCTTGCTGGGCAGGATGATGGCCATGGCCTGGCAGCTCCCCAAAATGAGGGAGCTTTGGGGGGGCATATTTCTTCCTCCATCTGGAAAGGTGTCATTTCTTACCCTCTGACCTCTGCTTACCTCTCCTCTGCTTATTTGCTGCAAATCCTCTGGCAAACTCAGCAGGCAAGATGCCTTCCCCAGACTGGCCTCTGCCTCTGTTCCTCTTCAGAGAGCTTCAGTTCTGATGGGCCCCAGCAACCTAAGCTTGGGCATTGGCCCTGAGTGTTTCGGGGTCTGCCCTGGGAGGGCAGCATCAGAGTATCCCAGGGGGCCTGGCGGGACACGAGGAGGCTATGAGACCTGCCAGGCCATGAAGGCTGCCATCACAGCAGGGCCCAGGGCCCTTTGGGAGTGAGTCATGGGCTCCAGAGCTGGCCCCTTGCCCCAGCGTCCTGGTCCCTTCCATCAACAGGTCAGGCCTGACAGGCCAGCCATACCCCCTGTACTTGATTTGCTATTTTTGTTTGATTCATCACAAGTACACTGGGACACATGTTCAAGGCATTTTATAATGTTGTTTTATGTTTCACAATGTTGAATGGCCAAATACCCTTTGTTTGTTTTCTTTTCAATTCTGTCTTAGTTAGAACAATATTCTCTGCCGTGCCATTAATTAATAATGGCTGTGCAGCACATGTGAGGGCCCTGCTCATTTTTTACTTGAGACGCAGCCCTGAACACACTGTCGAACCCTTCACGGGTGCTGAAAGCCTTTGTCCGCCAGCTCCAGTGTGGGCTGGGGGGGCTGCCCCATGCCTGCCCCTCCTCCTGACTCAAGTGAGGGCTAGCAAGCACCAAGGGGGGCCCTGAAGGAGGCCAGAGGACTGCCTGTCCCCTGCTGCTGCCCCACTGCTGGGCCAGGTCCTCCTCCCACTGCCCGAGGCCACCCTACCCGCTCTGCAACATCCACCCAGTGTGCACTTCTGGGCAGTGCTCATGCCCTGCACTGAGGTGCAGAGAGCGCTGCTTAATCCACCTCGTGCCCACTCTGTTGCTTTGGCTCCTGGGGGTTTTGTCCTAGGCAGAAGAAGAGCATCCCACAAACAGTGGGGTTCCACTGGCTGACTACTTGTGGGCAGGAGAGAGGGGTGCATTCCTGAGCCAACCAGCTGTGTTCTTACCTCTGGGCACAACCTATAAGCTGTGCAGGTCACTCTAGGTCTCCAGCACACCCCCAGAAAACCTGCAGAAGGTATAAAAATGCTCACAGGGCTGGTTTTGCTGCAGCCATGGAATCTAGTCATCCTAGTCTTGTCTCCCAGGTTTATCATGCGTATTACAAACCGCTGGAGTTCACAGTGGCTGAACGTGATGCCTCCCAGTGTTACATAAAGGTGAGTGCCAGGAGGTGGGGGAATACCCGCACAGCCCCTTCGAAAGGTAGCAGTGGGAGACTTTTCCCAGAGGGGCTTGTCCCCCCCTTCACTCCCTGGGCTCACCAGAGTCACCCGTGCCCTCAGGGTCATTGCTAGCCCTCCTCTCCCTGGGTCTTCCACCCTACCCCACCCTCAGACTGGCAACTGACAATGTGTCTTTCAGATGGTGTGCCTGCGGGAGCCCCCACAGCTGGTGCTGGGCCTGCACTTCCTAGGTCCCAACGCAGGCGAAGTTACTCAGGGATTTGCTCTGGGGATCAAGTAAGTCCTGAGGAATGTCGGGGCCCTTTCGCGATGCTCACACTGGTGTCCTCGCCTGCTGTGCTGGCAGCACTACAGTGGAGGAGCTGATGCACTGCTGGGGCTTTCATGTAGGGCGAGACATGTTGTCAGCAGAGCACCCTCCCTCAGATGTGGCAGGTCTAGCCAGCCAGAGGCAGCTTTCTTCTCCAGCCAAATTCTGTAAAGCCAGAGCCACACCGAGTGTCCCTGACTATCTGGGCAGTCTGGTGGGGAGGGGATGAGGACTCCCTGTGGGGTCTTTTTCTACGTAGTCAGAGTGAGTAGGGTCAAGGGCCCCCATTCACAGGGCTGAGCTTCATGAGTAAAATAGAGGTAAGGGAACAGGGGGAGGACTGAACTCTTAGGGTGCACAGCTGCAGGGAGCCCCAGGTTACTTAGTGTATATGGTTATAGCAGAGACCTGGCCTTGGGGGGATAAGAGGTTCAAGGACAGAATGGAGCTAAAGCATCTGGGAGTCTAGTCCAGATGTCCTAGGGGCACATTAGCCTCCCTTGTGGGCAGCCTGGGATTCAGATGGGAGGGCTACATTGAGCCTCAGGCCCACCGTTGCCCTCCTGGCCCTCACACACACGTGGTGACACAACAGCTGGTTTGCAGGCTCAGGCCTGGGAAGGTTGTTGCAGGGCGGGCTGAGGTCAGGGCTGTGGCCTGAGGCCCCTAGTCATGGGGTGCATGTCACAGGGCACTAATGGCCAGGTCTGTCCTGAATGACTACTGGAACGAAGTTTATGGACTGGCTGCACCTTCAGCTTAGCTCTGTAGGAGCCTCCTGGTGGGCAATGCAGTCCTCCCTGGGGTAGCAGAGCAGCTGAGGGTTACCCTGGAGACCCAGCCCACTGTCCTGTGCTGAGTGCTGGAAGGCTAGGCTGTCCATGGGACTATGGGACCAGCGCCAACTCCAGCTCAGCAGATCGGTTGGGACAAAGCCATGACTCTGCCACAGAGTCATCTCCACCCGTAGCAGGCATGCTGATGCTTTGCCTGGACTGAACGCATTTTGGAAAGAATCTAACTTTATTTATTTATTTATTTATGTATTTATTACCAGAGCACTACTCAACTCTGGCTTATGGTGGTGCTGGGGATTGAACCTCTGGTGCCTCAGGCATAAAAGTCTTTTGTGCAGGTTAAGCACACGTAATGCAAAGCACAAGGACCAGCGTAAGGATCCCGGTTCGAGTCCCTGGCTCCCTACCTGTGGTGAAGCAGGTCTGCAGGTGTCTACCTTTCTCTCCCCCTCTCTGTCTTCTCCTCCTCTCTCCATTTCTCTCTGTCCTATCTGACAATGACGACATCAATAGCAACAATAATAACTACAACAATAAAACAACAAGGACAACAAAAAGGAATAAGTAAATAAATAAATAAATAAAAGTCTTTTGCATTGCCATTATGCTATCTCCCTTCCCCTAACAAAGTCCTGAGGGGGAATAATGCCACTGCAAAGAGCTAATACCTTGAATATGACAAAGAGCTTTTATCAATCAATAATAATTATAGGATGAATATAGAATAAGAAAGCATGAATAGGTAATTAACAGAAAAGCAAGTATAGGTAGCAGAAAGCTGCTGTGTCTCCTGCAGGCTTTAAAAATGTAAGGGCTGGGGAGGCACAATGATTATGTATAACATTCTCATGCCTGAGAGTCCCAGGTTCGAGCCCAAGCACCACCATCAGCCAGAGCTGAACAGTGCTCTGGTCTTTTTCTTTCTGTCTCTATCTCTGTTTCTCTCTCTCTTTTAATCTTTATTAACTTATTGGATAGAGATAGCCAGAAATCCAGAAGAAGGGGGAGCTAGAGAGGGAGAGAGGCAGAGAGACACCTGAAGCCCTGCTTCACTACTTGTAAAGTTTTCTCCCTGCAGGTGGGGGCCGGGGGCTTGAACCAGGTCCTTGGGCACTGTAACATGTGCACTCAAGCAGGTGTGCCACCACCTGGCCCCCTTTCTTTGTACCTCTCATTAAAATAAAATTAAAATTAAAAATTTTTAAATGTAATCAAACCACCAAGACCCCCTGTTGGTTGGAGAGACTCCCAGGCCTGGTGTTCTTCTAGAAGGATGAGTTCTAGCCTCTGTGTGTGGAGATGCTGAGTTTGAGGGAATTAGTAGAGCGATAGCATGTGGATGTTGGGAAGAGGGTGTGGACCAGGCACTGCAGGCCCTTCTTCCATATTTCAAAAGCTCACAATCGTTGCATTCATTGGGGATTATCCAGGACACACACACCACACACACAAAGAGCTGGTGTGGTCTGTCTGGCAGCAAGTGGTGGCAACTCCCATTGAGCCATCCACATGTACCAGGTCTCAAAAGAAGCAAATAGGACTTGGGGTGGTCATGCTGAATGCACTAAGAAGTAGTGACACATATATAGGTGCTGAGCAGAGTAGTGGAAAGAGGGCCAAGCAGGAGCAGGCTCACTGGGGCAGTCCTGATGAAGCTAGGGAGTGGGAGGGAATAACTGAAATCTAGCCCCCAGGGGCAGCTGGGAGCAGCAGGGACCAGGCTGGAGCCCAGGAGGAAAGACCTGGGGTTGCTGAGGCTGCTTGGCTTCTACAGGCACCAGGCATCCTTAGAGGTCGGGAGGATAGGCCAGCATCAGTAATCACATGTTCTCTGGCTGCTATCTGGAGGAGACAGAGTGAGAGCTAGTTCTGGAGGACAGTGAGGAGGCTGTCTTTGAAGTGTCTACCCTGGGAATAGAGTGATGGGAATCACTGACTTGCTGCCTACGTTCCCCTCTCCCCTGCATCTAGGTGTGGGGCTTCCTACACACAAGTGATGCAGACAGTGGGCATCCACCCCACCTGTGCCGAGGAGGTGGCCAAGCTGCGCATCTCCAAGCGCTCAGGTCTAGACCCCACCGTGACGGGCTGCTGAGGCTAAGCCGCCATCCCTGCCGGGCCTGGGACATGCCGTCCACCTGCTACCCCACATCCAGGTTCATCGGAGGCTCAGGTCCAGGTACACCTGTAGGCTCAACCCCGTATTTGAGGATGGGGCCCATGCTGGGAGGACAGACAAGTAGAGGGTCAATGGGAGTGACTGTCTCCAGGTGTGTGGGAGTCTGCACTGGCTGTGCCACCTCAGACACCTCAGGTAAGTCCTGTGCCCCACCTTTCTCAGGCACCCCTGGGTCCCAACTTTCCCACTGCCACTACCCACTCATAAGAGGTGTCAAGTCTGGGCTCACACCTATGGCAGCCTGTCCTAGGTGGGCACAGGGTGAGGGGGAGTCCCTAGGTTGGGCTCAGTGAGTGTCTGGGTAGAGGAGTCAGCATTCTCCCCTGCTTGGCCCTGAGCATAGTGGCAGCCCTGGCTTGTTTCTGTCTTGCCCAGAAGGTGGAGATGCTGCTTCACGCTTACTTCCTCCACATCTGGCTCAGGCAGGGCTATGCCTTCAGCCTGTTAGCCCAGAGGGTGGTGGCTGCAGCCGCAGGAGTGCTGTTTAGCCCAGCCCTCTTGGGAAGAGGAATAAACCATGGGGCACCTCCTGATCACTGCCAAAGGGACACCAGTAGTCAGGATTTCTCTCTCTGACTCTCTCTCTCTGTCTCTGTCTTTCTCTCTCTTTCTCTCTCCCCCCCCCCCCTCTCTTCTCCTGGGTTATCCCTGGGAATCAGTGCTGGCATTACGGATCCACTGCTCCTGGGACAGATAGAAACTGAGAGGGAAGGGGGAGATAGAGAAGGAAAGAGTTAAGAGAGACACCTGCAGACTTGCTTCACAGATTGTCACGTTTCCCCCTGCAGGTGATAAGTGGGGGCTCGAACCTGGATCCTTGTGCAGGTCCTTGCACTTAGTACTATATGCACTTAATCACGTACACCACTGCCCGCCTCCTGGATCTCTTCATCTCTTTCAGTCTCAGTATGTCCTTCAAGGCCCAGCAGGTGCCCTGGGGTGTCCCCCTATTGATCACCTTCTCCTGGGGCTGGGTCCCATGGGCCCCATTTTTCCCTTCAGGGACACAGAGATTACAGACAGAGTGAGAATCCTACAAGATGCTCAGAGACCGGTCTGAGAGACCAAGTGGCAGCCAAGGGGCCTGTGGGAACTGGACCCTGGGACTTGGCCTAGGGCTCTCTGCTCCAGTAGCTTACCCACCCCCAAGCAAGGCTCCCTCTGATATAGGGTGTCTCGAGGAAGCATTTTCCATGACATTACACTTAGCATAGCCATTTTGTTAAGAGTCTAAGACTTTTAACTTCAGAGTTGTTTTCTATGTGTTTATTCTTTACTTATTTTAAATTATTTATTTCAAGAGAAATTATGTTTTTTACTTTTTAAATTAATTATTTATTTATTAAGGCAGTGATGCACCTGGTTAAGTGTATGCATTACAGTGTGCAAGGACCCTGCTTGAAGCCCCTGGTCCCCACCTGCAGGGGAGACGCTTCATGAGTGGTGAAGCTGGGCTGCAGGTATCTCTCTGTCTTTTTCCCTCTCTATCCCTCCTCCCCTTTCAATTTCTCTCTGTCTCTTTCCAATAATATATATTAATTTTAATACACATTAACATATATAACATATAAAATATATCAATATTTAATATATATATTAAAAAGAGAGAGAGAGGGAATTGGGCAGTAGCATAGCAGGTTAAGCGCAGGTGGCACAAAGCACAAGGACCGGCATAAGGATCCCGGTTCGAGCCCCCGGCTCCCCACCTACAGGGGAGTCGCTTCACAGGCGGTGAAGCAGGTCTGCAGGTGTCTATCTTTCTCTCCCCCTCTCTGTCTTCCCCTCCTCTCTCCATTTCTCTCTGTCCTCTCTAACAACTACAACATCAACAACAATAATAACTACAACAACAATAAAAACAAGGGCAACAAAAAGGAAATAAATAAATATAAAAATATAAAAATAAAGAGAGAGAGAGAGAACCAGAGCATCATTCTGGCACATGCAATACTGGGGATCAAACTCAGGACCTCATGTGTAAGAATTCAATGCTTTATCCACTGATTGGTTGATTTACGAGAGCACAGCTTAGTTCTGGTTTATGGTGATGCCAGGGGGTGAACCTGGGACATCAGGTGCATGAGATATGAGAGTCTGTTGTGTTAACTGTTTACTATTTCTTCAGTCTCTCAAATTTGTTTTACTGGTGCAGTTCTCTCTGTATTGTAGCAGCCAGTCAGAGGGAAGGACTCTCCTGCATGTGATCATGGGAGA
This sequence comes from Erinaceus europaeus, assembly GCF_950295315.1. NCBI lineage: Eukaryota > Metazoa > Chordata > Mammalia > Eulipotyphla > Erinaceidae > Erinaceus > Erinaceus europaeus. The sequence continues at coordinate 110,399,185 of NC_080162.1, forward strand.
TGTTACTGCCCTATCCTAGTCCCCTCCACCACATTCTTTTCCTTTTGGTCACAGATACAAACAGAGAGGGAAAGATAGACTCCACAGCACTGCTCCACCACTTGAACAGCTTTCCCTGTACAGAAAGTGTGGTGCCAGAGGCTTGGACTCTGTATACAGCTCAACTGGGTGAGCTATCTCCCAGCCCCACCCCCTTTTTATGTAGGGTACTAGAGCCTTGTATGTACATCATAGCACTACTCCCAACCACCAACTTATTTTTAATTGCCACCAATGTTATCTCTGGGGCTCGGTGCCTGCACAATGAATCCATGGCTTCCAGTGGCCATTTTGCTTCATTTCATTTTTTTTTTCTTTTCTTTTCTTCACTTGATAGGACAGAGGGAAATTGATTGGGGAAGACTGGAGGGAGAGAGAAAAATAGACACCAAGAGCCAGGTAGTGGTACACTTGATTAGGCAAACACATTGTCATGCACAAGGACCCAAGTTTGAGCCCCTACTCCCCCTTGTGGGGGGGGTGCTTCATGAATGGTGAAGCAGGTCAGCAGGTGTTTCTCTTTCTCTCTTTCTCTCTATTTTCCCCTCCCCTTTCAATTGCCCTCTGCCCTATCAAATGAAATAGAAAGGGGAAAAGAAGAAAGAAAAAAAAAAAGGCTGCCGGGAGTGGCAGATTTGTAATGCCATCCTCGAGCCCCGGTGATAACCCTGGTGGCAGTAAAAAATAATAATAGTGGTCCAGGAGGTGGCGCAGTGGATAAAGCATCGGACTCCCAAGCATGAGGTCCTGAGTTCAATCCCTGGCAGCACATGTACCAGAGTGATGTCTAGCTCTTTCTCTCTCCACCTATGTTTCTCATTAATAAATAAATAAAATCTTTTAAAAATATAATAATAACAATAATAAAACAAAATGTTAGAGAGAGAGAGGGAGAGAGAGAGAGAAAGCACTGCTTTACCACATGTGAAGCTTCCACCCTACAGGTGGGAACCAAGGGTTTGAACCCTGATCTTTGCATATGGTAACATGTGCACTCAACCAGGTGCTCCATCACATAGTCCTTGTCAATGATTTTTTCATTCATTGTATTCTAGATAGACAGCAATAGAGAGAGAGAGATACCATAGTACACACAGTTCCACCAACCGTGGTCTCTCCCTTGTTGCTATGGTGTTCCCATGTGATTCTGGGGCTTGAATCCAGGACTTTATGGGTGTTAAGATTCTACAGGATGAGTTCTCTCCCTGCTTCTGACCCTCCCCTTCATTCTTGACAGGATTCTGGATGCCCAAGCCTGGGGGAGCCTCACCCTGTGCAGAGGGCCCCTGAGGTAGCCCCTGGGATGGTGTGTATGGATGAACTGCTCATGTGCCCTGCAGGGATGGCTGTGGGGGCCATCAGTCCCCACACCTCACAGTCCTCATGCCTGGCCAGCCCCACCAGGCCCCCGATGCCAGATAATGATGACTTGTGCAGAAACCCACCCGGGCTGCCCATGTCTGAGCCTCTGTGGCATTCTGGAGTGTAAATAAAGAGGGTGTCTCCCCGAAACCTGTCCTCACTGCTGTGCCCAACTCATCCCCTTGAATGAGCAGTATGGGGGTGTCCCAGGATATCTAGTCCCTGCCCAACCTCCACCCCCTGTCTTCCTCTGTCATTTGGGGGCCCAGGTTCAACATGCATTGCACCTCCAGCACCTGTGCCTTGGAAGATTCCTGCTCTTCCTCCCAGTCAGGGAGCAGGGATGTCGTGGGTTGTAGAAAGGAGGTGGCCGGGCTTCCAGCAGATATTTGCGAAGGCTTTGTCGAAGAACCACCTGCCAATGGTGTGGCTGGGTGACAGCTGACAGGGGTGTCAGAGGCTTTTTGTCCCACAAATGTCAGGCACCTCATCTCATTCCCATTGTGGCCCTCTACGTCAGCTTGTCGGCAATGCTCAGGCTAATCCTGCACACTGAGGCTTGACAGGTGAGGGAGCGCCTGTCGGCACCACCACACCTGTCAGTCACTTCTCAGAGAGACAGTGCTGACAGTGATGGGAAGGGCCTGGCATTGTGCTGAGGCTTTAGCAGTGGTTAATCTCATGTCTTCCTTAAGAAAACATCACTTAGTCTGCCGGCTCGGGAGCCCTGGATGGGACCCTGCTTGTCAGGGAACAAAGGAATGTCTCTGCATCTTAATGGGCCTACCAGAGCCTCAGACGCTCCCTTGCTTGGTGTGAAGCGTGTGCAGGAGCTCTCAGACGCCCAATTAAGACGCCAAGTGCTGGGCCGGGCCAGGCCCTCTTGACAAGTGCAGTGCGAGATCAGCCGTGTCCCATTTAATGCACGGCTGGCGGCACGCCCCAGCTTCGATCCTGCGGGGAGCTGTGCGCCTCCACACAGGGGACGAGGGATTCCCCTGCCTGGGAGGCAGAGAGCTGCGTCTGCAGAGGCCAGCTAATACTGCTGGGCTCCTGGGAATCCAGGGCACCCCTGTTTTCCTTGGAGCTGGGGTGGGGTGTGTGGTGCACAAGAAACCTGAAATGGCTGTGTTCTTTTTATGATGATATGAATAATACAGCTACTGTGGGGGGGCCCAGGACATACCAGACTGAGCTTAGGGTGAGTGCCATCACTAGTGGCCAATGTACTGTCAATGTCTTTGTCCACATGGACCCCTGAAGGTGATTTGGTTTTGTTTTGCCTCCAGGGTTATCACTGGTACTCAGTGCCTGCACTACGAATCCACTGCTCCTGGAGGCCTTTTTTTTTTTTTTCCTTCCCGTTTTATTGGATAGGATAGAGAGCAATTGTGAGGGAAGGGGAGGATAGAGAGGGAAAAAGATAAACACCTACAGACCTGCTTCACCACTTGTGAAGCAACCCCCCTGTAGGTGGGGAGTTGGGGGTCTCTAAACAGGATCCTTGCGCAGGTCCTTGCACCGCGTATACTATGCAGGTGTTTTCCCCTCACGCTCTCTGTTCCCCAGAAACTGTCTTGCTGTGTCTTGACATCTGCTCTGGCCAGTGCACCAGGCCCATGTCATCACCTAGGCAAGGAAGGACCCAGCATCCACTTGCTGTTGACGACAGTCTCATCAACCAGTTGTGTAGGTGCTGGCAACAGCTCTAATTTTTTTTTCTTTATTGGAGGATTAATGGCTTATAGTTGACAGTAAAATACAGTAGTTGGTACATGTGTAACATTTCCCAATTCTCCACACAGCACTCTAACCTCCCACCCCCCATCTAGGCCCTCCTCTGCCATCATGCATCAGGACCCAAATCTTCCCCCCGCCCCCAGAGTCCTTTACTTTGGCCCAATACACCAAACCCAGTCCAAGTTATGCTTTGTGTTTTCAATTCTGTTCTCATTTTTTAGGTTCTATGAGTGAGATCATCCCATAAGCATCCTTCTCTTTCTGGATGATCTCACTTCACATAATTCCTTCAAGCTCCATCCAGAATGAAATGAAGAAGGTGAAGTCACCATTTTTAATAGCTGAGTAGTATTCCATTGTGTATCTAGACCACAACTTACTCAGACACTCATCTGTTGTTGGACACCTGGGTTGCTTCCGGGTTTTAGTTATTACAAGTTGTGCTGCTATGAACATAGGTGCACACAGATCTTTTTGGTTGGGTGTTCTTGGTTCCTTAGGATATATCCCCAGGAGAGGAATTGCAGGGTCAGAGGGTAGGTCAACTTCTAGCCATGTGAGAGTTCTCCAGACTGTTTTCACAGGGATTGAACCAGTTTACATTCCCACCAGAAGTGTAGGAGGATTCCTTTGCATGGGAACAGCTCTTAAAGGATGCCACCCATGTGGCCCTGAGTTTCCACAACCTCCTCCCAGAGGCCTTGGATCTGATTGTGCCCCTGCATAGGGGCTCACAGCTTCCAGGTAGACAGTGCCAATATGCAAGTCACAGGTGGTGAGTGTTTTAGACAAAAGTCTGCAACAAAGAGCCCTGGTGACTATCTCATCGTGTCACTCTTGGGGCCATGTGCTGTTTCAATAATACTTGCCTGGCCATGGGGCTGAGCACTCCTGCCACTCTGTTGGGGCCTGGGGATAAGAACCTGATACCCCCATAGGGCAGAGTGTGGAGATAGTAACTTCACTGTAACTTGCTTGCTACCCTCTCCCTCCCCACCATCGATGTGGCTGTACACCTGGATCTCAAGCCTACGTAAGATGTGGGGAACAGATGTTGGTGCAGTAAGGTGCAGTGTGGCTTGCTATGTGCAAAGACCTGGGCTCAATCCCCCAGCTCCCACCTCTAGGGGGGATGCTTCACAAGCATTCAAGTAGTGCTGCAGGAGTCTTATCTTTCTCCCTCTCCCCCCTTCAATTTCTCTCTGTCCTATCAAATAAAAGAATAAAAAGGGGGGGAGGTGTAATATGGTTCTCTGGGAGTGGTGGACTCCTTGTGCAGGCTCTGAGCCTGCACTAGTGTGGCGCAATGAAGAAGCCCTAAGTCTCCATGGTTTCTGTCCCATATGGGGTCCTCCTCCTGCCTGGCTCCACACTCACCATGTGGCCTGAGGCTTTTTCTGTGGGCCCACCCGCCCTGCCTGCTCTGCCCAAGGAGCATGGGGAGGAGCCAGAGAAGCACAGACCAGGTGCTCTCCACCTGGCCCCAGGGCCGCCTTCCCGCCGCCTTTGCATGTTTTTATGGTGCAATGAAAATATGATTTTAATTCCTTAGATTGTTCCGTGTAACCTGCAATTACCCCTGGCGACGTCCTGCACACTTCTGCTTGTGGCTCCAAGTTGTGCAATGAATGACGGGGCTGAGCTCCAAGACCAGGCACCCCCTCTGGCTGGCCACCACTCCCTCCTTCTCTCATTCCCTTGCAGAGTTGTCCCTAAATTCCCCAGCGCTTCACCCTCACCCCCAGGCAGGTGTGAAGAGGAGGGGTGACAGATAATCTTGAAGCATCTGACTGAAGATCAATGGACCACATGAGAAGGGCAAGCCAGCCACAGAGTGGGCACTAGTCACAGGTGGTTGACAAAATGCACAGTCTAAGGTCTACACCAATGCCTCTGCAGGCTTGGGGACCTTCTAGCATGTTCTACTTGGTGGCATTCCCCAGGAAAGCCTACCCTCCTTTGCCTGCCTCAGCCATGTTTTCATGTGGTCAAAGAGGCCAGACTGAGGAAGTGACCGCTGGGACTGGCAGGGTCCCTGTAGCTGGAGCTGCTCCAGGCCAGCAGTTTGGCATGAGGCACTTCCCGCAGCCTCAGATTGGGGCTTGCCCGTGAGTGAGGCTCCAGGGGTGCCTTGCCCCATGATGTTCCATTTCTGGTCCAGGCAGCAGTTCTGAGGTGTAGCCAGTGTGATGCTCTGGGCTCCAGCCCACTTCTCTGCCAAGTGTAGGCCCCTGACCCATCACTTACTGCTGCTGCAGACCTTCCAGGAGCCCAGGACCCTGCAAGGGGGCTGAAGCAGCTCACACAGTGTGCTCACTGGGGCTGTGACATTTCTGTTTGTTTTTTTTTTTCTTTTCTTTCTTTTACTTGATAGGACAGAGGAGGAGATAGACAGTGTACACCTGTAGCACTGCTTCATTGCTCATGAAACTACCACTCCCCCTCCCAAATCCGTGAGACCACACAGCGGTGCACCTGGTTAAGTGCACAAGGACCCAGGTTCAAGCCCCTGGTCCCCACCTGCAGGGGGAAAGCCTCATGAGTGGTGAGACAGGACTGTCTCTTTCCCTCTCTACCTCCTTCTCCCCTCTCAATTCCTCTCTGTCTCTATACAATAATAAGTAAATAAAATATTTTTTAAAACCCAGATCTTTGCACATGGTAACATGTGAGCTCTACCAGGTGCAGCACCATGGCCCAGTCCTGTGGCTGTGCCATTTTGAGAGATGTAGGGCCATCGGGCCACATTGCCTAGCCTATTGAACCCTATTCAGGCTCCAGGTGCTTAGACCACTTGGTCCAGGGGACTCCCTCACATAGCTTCACTGCCCGCCCCCCCATCACTCATTGCAAGCACACCTGCTGGTGTTTGGTCTTAAAGTTAGCCTGAGAGTTGCTTCTGAGTGGTGCTGGTGGCTAGAGTGGTTGGGGGTTATACCAGGCTAGCGCCACTCCTGCCCCTCAGAGCTATGCCCTTAGAGCCACCAGACCTCCTGGGTCCCTCTGAGAGCTACTTTCCTTGCTTCCTGGGTGCCTCTTACCACGGTAGCTACCTGCCTAGCCTGAGCAAGCCTGTCCTCTGCCAACCCTCTCCTTCCTCATCACTGCCCAGCTGCCCTGCTCACCTAGCCCTTGGTTGATGTGACAGAGGATTGGTGCACAGAGGATTTTTTTTTTTTTTTTTTTGCTTCCAAGGTTATCACTATGGCTTGGTGCCTGCACTACAAATCTACTGCTCCTGGAGGCTTTTTCCATTGTAGTTCTTACTCTTATTGTTGTTGTTGTTGTTTCTATTGTTGTTAGATAGGACAGAGAGAAACTGAGAGGAGGGGAAGACAGAGGGGGAGAGAAAGACACCTGTGGATAAGCTTCACCACCTGTGAATCGACCCCCCTGCAGGTGGGGAGCTGGGGGCTCAAACCGGGATCCTTATGCTGGTCCTTGGGCTTCGTGCCATATGTGCTTAACCTGCTGCACTACTGCCTGGCCCCTCACAGAGGACTTTTTCTTTATCTTTTTTTATAATTTTTTTATGTTTTACTTATTTATTATTGTATAGAGACAGAGAGAAATTGAGAGGGAAGAGGAGATAGAGAGGGAGAGAGACAGAGAGACCCTACAGCCCTGCTTCACCACTCATGAAGCTTTCCCCCTGCAGGTGGGGACTAAGGGCTTGAACCTGACAGAGGACTTTTTCTGCTGCTCACTGAGTAATGGTGTATGTGTGTGGGTCTCCCAAGGCCCGGCAAGCCAGCAGCAGCACCAGGACTGTGGGGAGCAGGTGACAGGGCACAGCCCCAGGGAAGTGCCATGTCCTCATGCTGCTTTATTACATAGTCCACGGGTGGGTGGGACCCCACTAAGCCCTGGGGGGGAATCTCCCAGACCTGATTCCTCAGGGAAGTCACTCTGTCTGAACTGACTCATCCTGGTTCCCAAGGGTTTGCATAGTCAGCGCCTCACTCTGAGGGCGAGGGGGGTGGGGGTGGGGTTGGGGGTAGGGACAAGCCAACCCAGTTGCAGTGGAAAATGCCCCCTCCTGACCCCCAAACCCAAGGGTTATGAACTTTTCCTCACTTCCAGTCAACTCAGACCAGGGCAGAGGTGAGAATAGGGGCCAGGAGCCAGTGAAACAGTTCATTTGGATAGTTTGCTGTTTTACCATGTGCATGACCCAGGCTCAAGCCCTGCCCCTACCCACTGGAGGAAGTTTCAGTGCTATGCTCTTTCTTGCTCTCTCTCTCTCTCTCTCTCTCTCTATCTCCCGCCTCTCCCTCCATGTCTCCCTGCCTCTAAATGAGGGTGGTGGTGGAACAGGCACAGGGCCAGGCATCCTGTATGCAAGCCATGTATAGGTCTGAGCTCTATCAGGCTCTGGCCTCACTGCCCAGAGCCCCATAGCCCACCCATCCTTTGCCTCCTGCTGGACCATGAGCCAGGAGGGGCAGGGAGCCTGCAGTTGACTTTCTACAATTGGTGAGCCTTGGACTGCATCAGAGCCCCAACCCCTACTGAGGGGGCCACCAGCAGAAGTCTCTGGGCTGCTGACCTAGTTCTGCCTCCCACCCCCACCCCTTCCTGCTTCCTTCCCCCACATCGCTGGGATTCCCCTTGGTGCTGGTGCCAGCAATGGCCTGGGAAAGGAAGCTGAGAGCTAGGCGGGCCTTGCCTAGGCAGCATTTTGTACCTTGCCCTTATTTCTTCTTCTTTTGCCACCATATCAGATCCTAGCTTTTGACTAGACACTTTGTGGGCTCTAAGAGCTGTCTTAGGCCCTTTCCATACCAGACAGGGGCACATGGCCAGGAGCCATGGATTTGTAGTGCCAGAACCAAGCCCCAGTGATAACCTTGGAGGTAAAAAAAAAAAAAGACAATGGGGGCTGTTTGCCCACCCACAATGAGGCCCCAGCATGTGTACTGACACCTCAACCAAGTGGCTTTTCTGCTGGGGATGCTCCAGGAGATAGGGTGCCCCTCTTCCAAAGCTGTGAGACACCAGCTCTGTCCTGTCCACCTCCAAGGCTGGGTGTCCTGGTACCCACAGGGTCAACCATAGAGGAATTGAGCTGCCAGGTACCCCTGTGGTAAAGAGGGGGCAGTGGCACAGGTACATTTGGGTCCAGTATAGCCATAAGTGGTTCATTTTTAGCTAACCACAGTTTCTTATATTTATATTTTAAATTAACTTTTAATATATATTTTTTGTTATTTTATTTATTTAATATATAATTTTTGTTATATTTTAGAGACAGCCAGAAATCAAGAGGGTAGGGGGAGATAGAAAGAGAGACAGGGGAGTCGGGCAGTAGCACAACGGGTTAAGCGCACATGGCGCGAAGTGCAAGGACCGCTTAAGGATCCCAGTTCAAGCCCCTGGCTCTCCACCTGCAGGGGAGTCGCTTCACAAGCAGTGAAACAGATCTGCAGGTGTCTATCTTTCTCTCCTTCTCTCTGTCTTCCCCTCCTCTCTCCATTTCTCTCTGTCCTATCCAACAACGACATCAATAACAACAATAAAACAACAAGAACAATAAAAGGGAATAAATAAATTTTTTTAAAAAGAGAGAGAGACAGAGAGACACCTGCAGCCCTGCTTCACCACTCTCAAAACTTTTCCCCTGCAGGTGAGGCCCAGGGGCTTGAAGCCGGGTCCTTGCACACTGTAACATGTGCTCAACCAGATCTGCCACCACCTGGCCCCTATATATTTATTACTATTATAATTATTTAATTTCTTCATTGGAGGATTAATGGTTTAGTTGACAGTAAAATATAATAGTTTGTACATGTGTAACATTCCTCAGTTTTCCACATAGCAGTTCAACTCCAACAGTTCAACTCCTTTGCCATCATGTTCCAGGACCTGAGCTCTCCTCCCCACCCCAGAGTCCTTTTACTTTGGTGCAATATACCAACTCCAGTCCAAGTTCTACTTTGTAAGAACTTTCTGTTCTTCTTTTTCAACTTCTGTCTATGAATGAGATCATCCCATATTTATCATTCTCTTTCTGACTTATCTCACTTAACATGTTTCCTTCAAGCTTCATCCAGGATAAGGTGAAGTCACCATTTTTAATAGCTGAGTAGTATTCCAATCCACTGTGTATCTAGACCACAACTTACTCAGACACTCATCTGTTGTTGGACACCTGGGTTGCTTCCAGGTTTGGGTTATTATAAATCATGCTGCTATGAACATGGGTATACACAACTCTTTTGGATCGTATGTTACTATTATTTATTATTAGATAGAGACAGAGAAATTGAAAGGGAAGGGGAGATAAGGAAAGAGACAGAGACACCTGCAGTCCTGCTTCACCACTTGTGAAGCTTTGCCCCTGCAGATGAGGACCAGGGGCTTGAACCTGGCTCCTTGTGCACTGTGATGTGTGCACTCACTCAAACAGGTGTGCCACTGCCTATTCCCCAACACAGTTATTTTTAAGATTTTCCAGTGGGGAGAAATAGCATGGTGGTTACTGGAATCAACTTTCATACCTGAGGCTCAGATTCTGTCCCTAAAACCATCATAAACCAGAGCTGATGAGTGCTCTGGGGAAAAAAAAACTTCACAATCCACCAAGAGGTAACTGGGAGAAATGGGAGAGAAATCAGTTCTTGCAGATAGGCTGGGTTGAATCTGTGAATGCCAAGGGTATAAGTGTCTGTCCCCAACTTGGAGTCCCCAGATGCAGGACTGAGTGACTGAGAGAAATGGGCCCTGGGGCCACTACACTTGAACTCGGTGGTCCTTACCAACAGCAGTACCTGAGCTGTGGGCCGAAGCTCTGCCTAACAAAAATGGCTAGTGTCATTGCCCCTGGTGTCACTGCTTTCTGCTTCTAGACTCCAGCATAGTGGGTGAGGTTTGCCAAGGGCAGAGAGCATGCAGCAGACACATCAGTCTTCTGTGGGCCATGGATAGTGCCCACCTCAGCTGGCACCACTGTGCCTGGTGTGACAGCTGCTGCACTGCCCACCACTGAGTAGCCTGGAGCCAGCAGAGGCCAGGGTGTCTTCCTGCCTGGGATGTACTGGGCATGTTGAGTTCTGGAAGGGAGGATGTGAGGCTTGAGATCCATTTTTCTGCTGGGTCTGCATGCGTTTCATGGAGATGGGGAGGAGGGGATGATCATGCTGTGGCCTGCAGATCTGGTTCTGATGTTTTAGTGTGACCAGCACCCTCTCCCCTCTGCCTATTCCTCCCCCATCTGAAGCCCAGCTCCCCACAAGCTCTTGGGTTTCGGATCCTGTCACTGAGGGCTCTGGGAGCTCTGCACATCCTGGTTCCTGGCCAAGAACCTGTGCCTTCAAGTGCAGCATCAGCCTGAAGGGCCCAGCAAAGCATTGCTGAGCTGAGCCCGGCTAATCCCGGCCCCAGCGTGGCTTAAAATGCTCAGGTTTCCCTAATCCAGAAACCCAAGCTGGGTCCAGCAGCCATGCCAGTGCCATCAAAAGTGGGCAGCAAGAGGGTCCTTTCTTGTGTGTTTGGAGCTATGCCTGTCCCCCACCCCCCACATACACACTTGGATAGGCCAGGAAGCAAGGTACCCAGGGGCAGAAATGCCAACCCTGTTGAACCCAGGTGTGCTCAGGACACAGCTGAGCCTGGAGATCTTGATTCAGCCTCTTTCCAGATAAGAAAATTTAAAGCCAGTGGTGACAGCAGATACCTCAGGTAAAAGCAGACCAAACTCAAGCCTGCAGAGGACCTGGCCTCTAGGGTTTCATGGGGCAATGATCCGGCCTCATGGTTCCACAAAATTAACGGTTTTTCTCCCCCTAATAAAACAGATCTTTTTGACTTATAACTGATGACCAAGTAACAGCAGATGCTTGGGAATAAAGTGGGGCCCTACACAAGAGGTGATCTGACCTTGTTACACAGCAGCTAGGAGTAAGGATCCAGCTGGGCTCAGCCCTTGCCCTGACTGAGGCCATGGACCTACCCAAGGCCTCTGGGCCACCTCAGTACCGTGCAACCCATAGACTCCCTTTTTGTAATTATATTAGAGCACTACAGCACAGTGAGGATGGCTTATGGCCCTTCATGGTCTTTAGCATCTTTGAAGAATTGTCATGCCCATAAATTTCCCTAAAGCAGCTGTAATTAGCTCCCAAGCTTCAAGGTCAAGATTTGGTACAGAATGGAGTTCAAAGTGACATCTAGAAGTGCTTTCTTCGGCCCACTCAATGAGTGAGGAAGCCAATGCCCAGACCCCTCTGGGGTCCGCATGAAGTGGGATGGTGCAATCAGGGCCCAGAATGCCAGCATAACTCCCCCCCCCCACCAACACACCCACCCCCACAGGCTTTGGCACAAGGCCTGTGGATGAGAGGGGAGATCTCCATCCTGCTTCAATGGCTCATTGTTCTTCCTGGAATCAGGCCGGGCGGTTATAATAATAAAGTCCTAACAACTAGCCAGTGGTTGGGTTTCCATAGCTTGGGGAGTATTTGGTTTTCAAAGTCTTGGGCAGGAGAGACAGTGTATAAATGGGCTGTATTATTCCTATCAGTCCTTCCTTTGCAAGTCAGAGCCCCACCTAGAGCCTTCATTCTCTCATGAGACACTGTATATGTCAGCTCCCTGGTACCCTAGCATGTCAGGGCGGGAGGCTGCACAACCATGCCCGGGCATGGTGTGAATGAGTCCTGCTTCGACTCAGACCAGCTTGGGCCCCTCACAGCACCATCTGAGGGCTGTGTGTAGATCAGATGCTGCTACTACAGAGAGGCTCAATGAAGGGGGGGGGGTCCCACCTCTTATTGTCATCTTGTGCTTTCTACCCCACACCCCCCCTGCCCAAATCCCTTTGCCCACTGTGCTGTTCCCTTAACCCAAGCTGTGTCTCCAGTTGCTTGTCCAGCTCCCTCATGGTAAAAGTCCTGCTTAGGGTCCTCATGGGTAGTATGTGTTTCTCTCTATCTATCTCTCTCTCTGTCTCTCTACCTCCAGGTTTATCTCTAGGGCTCAGTGCCAGCACTATGAATCCACTACTCCTGGAGGCCATTTTTTTCCATTTTATTGGATAGGACAGAGAGAAATTGAGAGATGAAGGGGAAACAGAGTGAGAGATAAAGACACCTGCAGACTTGCTTTACCACTCCTGAAGCTTTCCCTTGCAGTTGGAGAGCAGGGGCTTGAACCCAGATCCTTGTGCTTAGTACCATGTGTGCTTAACCAAGTGTGCCACCGCCCAGCCCCCATATTCTCTATTACTATCTCTTTCTCTGTTGCCATAAAGGAGCAGCTTCTTCAAGTCTTTGTGCCCAAGATGGTATCTGACACATAATAACAGGAGCCTGAAGTGTGACTATCACATGAGCATTGACGTGACATCTTTATGTTATGTCATCTCTTCGAATGTGTCCATGGTAGGAGATCTGAGGGTCTTGTTGTCTGAGAAGGGGCACATTGGGTAAAGGGTTGTCAGACTCTCAGGCATGAAGTCCTGAGTTTCATCCCCAGCATCACATGTGCCAGAGTGATGCTGTGGTGTTCTCTCTCTCTCTCTCACTTACTCACTAAAAAATAAGTGAATATTTATTTTGACCAAAGATGGTAGTCAGGGGATTGAACCTGGGACCTCAGAGCCTCAGGCAGGAAAGTCTGATGCATAAATCACTGTGCTAGCTCCTCACCCTAACAAATTAATCTTGGGGTGTTGTGACCCCAACAGGAGTTTGGGACTATTAGCATACGAATGACGTCAACCTGAGGCTGGGACGCAAGGGAATGTATAAAAGGTATGGAATTGGGTGGCTGGGTGGGGAGAATATAGATCCAAGAAGGATGACAGAAGACCTAGTGGAGGTTGTATTGTTATATGGAAAACTGGGAAAATGTTATGTATGTACAAACTATTGTTATTTACTGTTGAATGTAAAACATTAATTCCCCAATAAAGAAGTTAAAAAAAAAAAAAGTACGGACTTGGAGCAGGCCGCTCTCTTTGGCTGCTGTTGCTTCTGGTCAGAAGCATCTCGGCAGAGGTGCTCCAGATATCCGCCATGGCTACTTCTCCTGGGAACTGAACACGTGTGACTCTGCTAGCCGGTAAACTTTTAAGACCCCTCTACAGCCATGAGCAACCTACCCCTCGGCTGATAATTGTTTATCTTATGGGACTAAACTTTTGATAACTATACTCAGACTTTATGGACCTAGCGTACTCTTACCCCCTGATGATAATTGCTCATTTTGCCTTTTAGCTGCTTCACCCTAATAAACCTTGTATTGTTTAAACCCATTTCCATCCAGCTCTCTGCTGTGAATCCTTTTATGCGCCGTAGTTCCCCAAAACCCCCTTTAAGTTAAATTACAACATCAGGGCAAGAAAGGTCTGAGGATGTGTTATGTCTGTGCAAAGAGGGATGAGGCTTAGTGCCAAGATTGACATTCCTCAGCTTTCTCTCTTCTTCCCTTTCTCTCTCCTCTCTCTCATTCTTTTTTTCTCAGACTACTGCTTAGCTCTGGTTTATGGTGGTTCCAGGGGCATGAAAGCCTTTTTAGAACTGCTGTGCCACCTCCCAAGTACTTCAGACATGCTGGGGCCATGGGGTAAACAGGATACTGGGAGCTCTGCAAGTATTTCCTCAGGTTTTCTCTGTGTCCTAATCACAAAGGCAAGCACAACTAGACTGACACTTAATAAAACAAAAGTATGGGGCTGGGGAGAGAGCGTATAATTTTTTTTGTTTTTTTTCTCTTTAATTTTTAAAAAATATTTATTTATTTATTCCCTTTTGTTGCCCTTGTTGTTTTATTGTTGTAGTTATTATTGATGTCATTGTTGTTGGATAGAACAGAGAGAAATGGAGAGAGGAGGGGAAGACAGAGAGGGGGGAGAAAGACACCTGCAGACCTGCTTCACCGCTTATGAAGAGATTCCCCTACAGGTGGGGAGCCGGGGTTCTAACCTTGATCCTTAAGCTGGTCCTTGGGCTTCGTGCCACGTGCGCTTAACCCTCTGCGCTACCGCTGGACTCGCCTCTTTTTAATTTTTTTTTTAAAAAATTTTTAATATTTATTTTCCCTTTTGTTGCCCTTGTTGTTTAACATTGTTGTGATTATTGATGTCGTTATTAGATAGGACAGAGAGAAATGGAGAGAGGAAGGGAAGACAGAGAGGGGGAGAGAAAGACAGACACCTGCAGACCTGTTTCACTGCTTATGAAGCGACTCTCCTCCAGGTGGGGAGCCTGGGTCTGGAACCGGGATCCTTATGCCGGCCCTTGCGCTTTCTGCCACGTGCACTTAACCCGCTGCGCCACTGCCCTACTCCCTCTTTTTAATTTTTTAAATATTTATTTGTTTTCCCTTTTGTTACCCTTGTTTTATTGTTGTAGTTATTATTGTTGTTGTTATTGATGTCGTCATTGTTAGATAGGACAGAGAGAAATGGAGAGAGGAGGGGATGACAAAGGGGGATAAGATAGACACCAGCAGATCTGCTTCACTGCCTGTGAAGAGACTCCCCTGCAGGTGGGGAGCCAGGGGGTGGAACCGGGATCCTTATTCAGGTCCTAGTGCTTGGCGCCACGTGTGCTTAACCCACTGCACTACTTCTGTACTCTCAAGATAGTATAATGTTTATGCAAAAGGATTTTCATGCCTGAGGCACCAAAAGTCCCAGGTTCAGTCCCCAGCACCACCATAAAGCAGAGCTGAGAAGTGCTCTGATAAAAAAATAAAATAAAGGGACTGGTCTGGTTAGTGACTAAATAGGTCATGTAAAGCTTTTTTTTAAGAGTTAATTAATTTGGGGAGTCCGGCGGTAGGGCAGTAGGTTAAACGCACGTGGCGCAAAGCATAAGAACCCGCTGTGAGGATCCTGGTTCAAGCCCCTGGCTCCCCACCTGCAGGGGAGTCACTTCACAGGTGGTGAAGCAGGTCTGCAGGTGTCTATCTTTCTCTCCCCCTCTCTGTCCCTCTCTCCATTTCTCTCTGTCCTATCCAACAACGACGACATAACAACAATAACTACTACAACAATAAAAACAAAAAGGGCAACACAAAGGAAATAAATAAATATTTAAAATAATTAATTTATTATAGGCTAGAGACAGAGAAATTGAGAGGGGAGGAGGAGATAGAGAGGGAGAGAGACACTTGCAGACCTGCTTCACCACTTGTGAAACGTCCTCCTGCAGGTGGGTTACCAGGGGCTTTGAACCTGGGTCCTTGTGAACTATAATCTGTGTACTTAACCAAGTGTATCACACCTGCTCCCTCTACCCCACCAAGGCTGACTTTTCTACAACCTAATATAAGAGACAATTTTTCAAAGGTACTGAAGTAATCAGAAATGAGGAAATTCGACCTCTGAAAGGAGATATGAGGTCCAGTGAAATAGCTTGCTGGATAGTGCACTGCATTGCCATGTACATGACCTAGCCCTCACTATACTGAAGGACATTTTTAAAAAATATTTATTTCCTTTTGTTGCCCTTGTTTTATTGTTGTAGTTGTTGTTGGATAGAACAGAGAGAAGTGGAGAGAGGAGGGGAAGGCAGAGAGGGGGAGAGCAAGACAGACACCTGCAGACCTGCTTCACCACTTGTGAAGCGACTCCCCTCCAGGTGGGGGGGTCGGGGACTCAAACCGGGATCCTTATGCCAGTACTTGCGCTTTGCACCACCTGTGCTTAACCGGCTGCTCTACCGCCCGACTCCCCTGAAGGACATTTCTACTCCCCCCACCCCGACCCCTCATCTCTCTACCTCTATCTTAAAAAAGAGAGAGAGAGAGAGAAAGGAAAGAAAGATGGAGGGGAGGAAGGCAGAAAGAAAGGAAGGGAAGGAGGAAGAAGACATGCACTAGGTGAGATTCATGTTTACACTACTTTTCCTGGGGGCATGCCATGTTTGGCTGGAGTCTGAGAAGAGAGCTGCAGTGCTAATGGCTTCCGGTGCCAGAGAGTAGAACTTGAGTCAGGGAGAACATCTGGAAATAAGGGAGAATCTCACTGAAGATTGCATATAAAACTACCCGGGGATCCTTGGCTGACTTCTGAACAGCACATGTGTGAGCAAGACTCAAGGAGGCCAAAGAGATGCTAACAGTTGGCAGGCGGAAAGACCTGAGCAAAGATTTCAATAGTTGCCTTCCACAGTGCGAGAAAGCTGGATCCCAGAGTTTTCCAGGTTATGGAGGCTGTGCAAATGTGGGCTCTCGGTTGAGACAACTGAAAGTCCAGGTTTGAGGAGCAAAAAAAAAAAAAAAAAAAAGGATGCCCCAGGGAAAAAAAAGATAAAAGAGCAACAGACCCAACCTAACAAATGTTAAACTAAACCTTGAGTTCAACATGTCAGGCCTGCTGAAACAAAATTCAGCATAGTTCCTGGGGAAGATAGCAATCAAAAGCCTCAAGGGAGACCCTATTAAAACGTCTAGGAAAATGGTGGCTCAGAAGGAGAGAAGAGGCAGAAATGGGTTGGAGAGAAAAAAGTGCTTGAAGAAAAAATACTCTTAACATTCCATGGATCAGGGATTAATTGACAGACCCAAGAATCTCTCCAAATCCCCAGAAACACAAAAATATCAAAGGAAAAGTCCTGGAAACCAAAGGAAGTGCTCAGAGAAATGGGCACATGGTATTTGTGTGACTTCCCATCAGAAAAGGGAAAAAAAGTAGATAAGAGCAATGAAGCCATTTATGTGCTGAAGAAAGATCTCAAATTTATGTGCTGAGCCAGAGAAATAGCTTATCAGGTAGGGTGCCTGCACTGCCATGCACACGACTAAGGGTTAAACCCCACTGTCACATGGGAGACGCCAAGGCAACAGAGGGAGTTTTGGTGCTGTGGTGTCCCTCCGTCTCTACCTGAAGGAAAAAGTGGCTCAGGATGCTGAAGCTGCATCTATGTGAGGCTCTAGTTCCACCAAAATGAGGAAGAGAGGACGGAGAGAAGGGGGAAAATGTATGTGCAGTTAAAATGCTGTTTAAAATGGGAGAGGTGTGACCCAAGACTAAAGCATTGGAATTAGATGCAGATCTCAAGTTCTATTCATAGCATTAAAAATGCCGGCAGTACTATAGGTCTCTCTCTCTTATTAATAAATTATAGGGCCAGGGGTAGACAACATAATGGTTATGCAAATAAACTCTCATGGCTGAGAATCCAAGTCCCAGGTTCAATCCTCCACATCACTGTAAACCATAGCTGATTAGTACTCTGGTTAAAAAAAATATATATATATATATATATGTACATGATATTATATTAAAGATTAGTTTATTAATGACAGAGACACACAGAGAAAGAACCAGAGCATCACTCCTGACACATGCAATACTAGGGTTCGAACTTGAGACCTCATGCTGGAGTCCAGCTTTATCCACCGTGCCATCTACTAGACCACAAAAAATTAAAAAAAAAAATTTTAATGAGAGAGGGTCATTTTATCTATCTTAACCCCCTGGGGGCTGTGCAGGGGCACATCTGGTTGGACACACACTTTACCAGGCACAAGGAAGGACCTGGTTTTGAGCCCACTCCACACCTGCAAGGAGAAAGCTTCACAAGTAGTAAAGCAGGTCTGTAGGCACCTATTTTTTTTCTCTCTCCCCCTCCCTCCTCAGTTTCTCTGTCCTATCTGATAGGAAAAAAAAAAAAAAAAAAAAAGGCCGCCAGGAGTGATGGATTTGTAGTACCAGCACCAAGCCCTAGCAATAAAAAAAAAAAAAAAAAAAAAACTAACTCCCATACTATCTCCTAATAAACTTCCCTCGTCTAATAAGTTTTCTTAAAACATGCAAACAAAATGAGAGCAGGCCGTGGAGATGGCTCAATTACAGAGCATATGCCTTATATACATGAGATCCTGGGTTTCTTCCCTGGGTATATATATATATATATATATATATATATATATGAATGAAAGGGGAGAGAGAGAGAAATAAACTATTATTTTTCATATAAGTTACAGCTGAAATTATTCTTCATCAGCTGACTCACACTATAAGAACTGTAATAGGGGGAGTCCCGCGGTAGCGCAGCGGGTTAAGTGCACGTGGCACAAAACGCAAGGACCCGTGTTAAGCCCCGGCTCCCCACCTGCAAGGCAGTCGTTTCACAGGCAGAAGCAGGTCTGGAGGTATCTATCTTTCTCTCCTCCTCTCTGTCTTCCCCTCCTCTCTCCATTCTCTGTGTCCTATCCAACAACGACGACATCAATAACAACAACAATAATAACTACAACAATAAAACAAGGGCCACAAAAGGGAATAAGTAAAATAAATATCTAAAAATAACTGTAATAGGAAGTGCTTCAAGCCAGGGGAGGTAATTACCCCAGACGGAGACAGATTGACAGGGAAGAGAAAAAAGGGAGGAGAAAGAGAGAAAACTGGAAAATGGGGGCACGCTTGATTTAACTGAGCGGTGGCACGCTTGATTTAAGTGCACATAGTACTATGCTCAAGGACCCGAGCAAAGATCCAGATTTGAGCCCTCGCTCCCTACCTGCAGCAGGGAAGCTTCACAAGTGGCAAAGTTGTAGATTTGTTGTGCAGGAACCAAGCGACAGCAATAACCCTGGTGGTGATTTAAAAAAAAAAAAAAAAAAAAAGGAAGAAAGGAAGGAAGAAAGAAAACTGGAAATAGTAAATCTGTGGGTAGATTTAAAATACTGATTTTGTCATCTTACTTTACTAAAAATACGCTGGTAACAGGAGCTGGGTGTTGGTGCACCTGGTTGAGTGCACAAGTTACAGTGTACAAGGACCTGGATTCGAGCCCCCAGTCCCCAGCTGCAGGGGGAAAGCTTCATGAGTGGTGAAGCAGTGTTGCAGGTATCTCTCTGTCTCTCTCACTCTCTATCACCCCCTCCCCTCTTGATTTTTGGCTGTCTCTACCCAAAAATAAATAAAGATTAAAAATACACACTGGTGGGAGTCAGGCGGTAACGCAGTGAGTTAAGCTCACATGGCGCAAAGCACAAGGACCGGCGTAAGGACCCGGGTTTGAGTCCCCAGCACCCCACCTACAGGGGAGTCGCTTCAAAAGTGGCGAAGCAGGTCTGCAGGTGTCTATCCTTCTCTCCCCCTCTGTCTTCCCCTCCTCTCTCCGTTTCTCTCTGTCCTATCCAACAGCGACAGCAATAATAACTAAAACAATAAAAAAACAAGGGCAACAAAAGGGAATAAATAAATATTTTTTAAAAGACACACTAGTAACTTAAAACACAATTATAACAATATGTGATTGTATTTATGTGAATAAAATCTAATAACAACAAAAAGATAATTGCAAATTGGGTTACAGAGTGCAAGTTTTTATACCTAATGTGAAATAGAATAATGCTAACTGTAAGTCATAGTAAACTATAGATGAGTGTTTCAAGGGGCTGAGAGATGGTTCACCTAGCATAGCACATACTTTTCCATGTGTGAGCAGCCAGACTTGAACTCCTGGCCACCACATGGGAATATCTCCACAGGGGAAGCTTCACAAGGGCTAAAGGGGTACTGTGGTCTCTCTCCTCCTTTTCTCATTTCTTCCTATGTTTTACAGTCTATCTGGGGGAAAAAAAAAGTTTTGTGGGAGTAGTGGGATTATGCAGGCATGAAGCCCCAGTGAAGTCCTGGTGATTACCACCCCCCCATAAGATGTGTGTTGTAAACATCTCCAGCAACCCTTATATAAAATACAAAGGTTCAATAGAGGAGTTAAAATAAGATACAAACAAGTCCCAAAAAAGGTAGGAAGAAGGAAGAGGAGGATGGAAAAGATGGGGGGGGAGTAGAACACAAAAAGTGCCTGGTCTAAACCTAATTATATTAATAGTCATAAAAACAAGTAGAATAAAATACCCAAGTAGAAGGCAGTTTGTCGTACTTGGTTTGAAAAAAAGCAGAATCCAACTACATGTCTCCAAGGAACACCTTTTCTACATAGAGGTATTCAAATTGAAAGGAAAAAAAAAATTGAAAAAATATGTGATTCAGAAGTTAAACAGTACAATGCTGATGTAGCTATTTTGATATCAAACAACAGACTGCAAGAGTAGGAATTTTGACAAAGATGTACAGGGACATTTCATAATGTTAAATAGCTCAATTCATTGGGAGAGTGTAACAGTTCTAAGTGTGTATACATAGTAATATAATTGCAAAATTAAAATGAGAAATGGAAAAAAATTGCAGTCATAGCAGCAATAATTGTCAGTCATTCAATACAACTAGAAATGTTTCAGAAGAGCATTCCCAATCACTGAAAGCGAAGTGGAATTTGTAGAACACTATGCCCAATAACTACAGACTACATATTTTTGTTTTTGTTGTAGTTGTTGTTTTAGATTTTTTTTGGGGGGAAAGAGGGTTAATGATTTACAGTAGAGTTGTTGGTACATGTGTGAAATTTCTCAGTTTTCTGCAAAACACTTTCACCTCTAGTTGAGGTCCTCCTCCACCATCCTGAACCAGGACCTGAAAGACCCCTTCTTTCTCTACCCTCCCTCCACTCCAGCACACCCAAGTTCTTTACTTTGGTACAATACTCCAAACCCAGTCCAAGTTCTACTTTGTGTTTTCCCATTCTGTTCTTGCTCCTCAACTTCAATTTTTTTATTCCCTTTTGTTGCCCTTGTTTTATTGTTGTTGTAGTTAATATTGTTGTTGTTGATGTCATTATTGGATAGGACAGAGAAAAATGGAGAGAGGAGGGGAAGGAAGAAAGGGGGAGAGAAAGACAGACACCTACAGACCTGCTTCACCACCTGTGAGGCGACCCCCCTACAGGTGGGGAGCCGACGGCTCGAACAGGGATCCTTATGCCGGTCCTTGCACTTTGCACCACCTGCGCTTAACCCGCTGTGCTACCACCAGACTCCCCCTCTTCCACCATCTTTTTTTTTATTTCTTTATTGGGGAATTCATGTTTTACATTCAACAGTAAGTAAATACAATAGTTTGTACATGCATAACATTTCCCAGTTTTCCATATAACAATATAATCCCCACTAGGCCCTCTGTCATCCTTCTTGGATCTGTATTCTTCCCACTCACCCACCTGCCCCAGAGTCTTTTACTTTGGTGCAATACACCAATTCCAGTTCAGGTTCAACTTGTGGTTTCTTTTCTGATCTTGTTTTTCAATTTCTGCCTGAGAGTGAGATCATCCCATACTCATCCTTCTGTTTCTGACTTATTTCACTTAACATGAATTTTTCAAGGTCCATTCAAGATCGGCTGAAAATGGTGAACTCACCATTCTTTATAGCTGAGTAGTATTCCATTGTGTATATATACCACAACTTGCTCAGCCACTCATCTGTTGTTGGACACCTGGGTTGCTTCCAGGTTTTGGCTATTACAAACTGTGCCGCTTCTTCTTCTTCTAGCGTTTGCCCTTCTTCCGTAGCCAGTCAACAGCATCAGGTTGAGCCTGATGTAAAGTTTCGAGACCTCCTTTGAATCTGGAGAGGTGGCAGTCATTGACTATGTGGGTCATAGTCTGTCTGGAGCCGCAGGGGCAGTTCGGGTCGTCTCTGGCTCCCCAGCGATGGAACATAGCGGCGCACCGGCCATGTCCTGTTTGATAGCGATTGAGGAGGGTCCAATCATAACGTGCTAGGTCAAAGCCGGGTTGATGCTTGCAGGGGTCTGTGATGAGGTGTTTGTTCTTTACCTCAGCTGACTGCCAACTCTGTTTCCAAGAGACTGGAACAGAGAAGTTCAGTGTAGGCATAGGGGACCAGATTGGGTGACGAGACGTCAAGCATTGGACAGGGTGGGCGAAGATATCCGCGTATATTGGCAGGTCCGGTCGAGCATAGACGTGGGAAATGAACTTAGATGATGCCGCATCCCGACGAATATCTGGCGGGGCGATGTTGCTAAGAACTGGCAGCCATGGAACCGGGGTGGAACGGATGGTTCCAGAAATTATCCTCATGGAGGAATATAATTTGGAATCGACCAAGTGGACATGGGGGCTACGGAACCATCCTGGGGCACAATATTCTGCAGTGGAATAGCATAATGCCAGAGATGATGTGGAAGCACTCGCGCCCCATGAGGAGCTGGCCAGTCTTGCAATGATGTTATTCCTCGCGCCCACCTTTGCTGCAGTTTTTATGAGATGTTTGTGACCGCTGAGAACATATGTATACACAGATCTTTTTGGATGGGCATGTTGGGTTCCTTAGGATATATCCCCAGGAGAGGAATTGCAGGATCATAGGATAGGTCCATTTCTAGCCTTCTGAGAGTTCTCCAGACTGCTCTCCACAGAGGTTGGACCCATTTACATTCCCACTAGCAGTATAGGAGGGTTCCTTTGACCCCACCCCCTCTCCAGCATTTGCTGCTGTTACCTTTTCTCATGTATGACATTCTCACAGGAGTGAAGTGGTATCTCATTGTTGTCTTTATGTGAATTTCTCTGACAATCAAAGACTTGGAACATTTTTTCATGTGTTTCTCAGCCTTTTGGATCTCTTCTGTGGTGAATATTTTGTCTAAGTCCTCCCCCCATTTTTGGATGGGGTTATTTGTTGTCATGTTGTTGAGATTGTTCCTCAACTTCTGTCTGTGAGTGAGATCATCCCATATTCATACTTCTCTTTCTGGCAGGTCTCACTTAACATAGTTACTTCATGCTCCATCCAAGATGAGGTGAAGAAGGGGAATTCATCATATTTAAAAAGATATTTTTTATTTATTCCCTTTTGTTGCCCTTGTTGTTGTAGTCTTGTTGTGGTTATTATTGTTGTTGATGCTGTCATTCGTTGTTGGATAGGACAGAGAAATGGAGAGAGGAGGGGAAGACAGAGAAGGGCAGAGAAAGATAGATTCCTGCAGATCTGCTTCACCACTTGTGAAGCAATTCCCCTGTAGGTGGGGAGCCAGGGGCTCTAACCAGGATCCTTATGCTGGTCCTTGAGCTTTGCGCCACGCGCTTAACCCACTGCGATACCACTCGACTCCCTTTTTTTAAAACATTTTTTAAATATTTATTTATTTATTTATTCCCTTTTGTTGCCCTTGTTTTATTGTTGTAGTTATTGTTGTGGTTATTGATGTCGTTGTTGTTGGATAAGACAGAGAAATGGAGAGAGGAGGGGAAGACAGAGAGGGGGAGAGAAAGACAGACACCTGCAGACCTCCTTCACTGCTTGTGAAGTGACTCCCCTGCAGGTGGGGAGCTGGGGCTCGAGCCGGGATCCTTATGCTGGTCCTTGCGCTTTTCGCCATGTGCGCTTAGCCCACTGCACTACTGCCTGACTCCCAGCATTTAAAAAATTTTAAAAATATATTTATTTATTTTCCCTTTTGTTGCCCTTGTTGTTTTGGTTGTTATTATAGTTATTATTGCTGTTGTTATTGATGTCATTGTTGTTAGGACAGAGAGAAATGGAGAGAGGAGAGGAAGACAGAGAGGAGGAGAGAAAGATAGATACCTGCAGACCTGCTTCACCACTTGTGAAGCGACTCCCCTGTAAGTGGGGAGTTGGGGTTCGACCCAGGATCATTACACTGGTCCTTGTGCTTCGTACCATATATGCTTAACCCACTGTGCTACCAACCAGCCCCCAAGTGAACATTCTTTGTATCAATGAAAACTATCAAGAGAGTGAAGACAATAAAAAAAACTTGATATTATCATTATAAAACATATACTTAGTAGGGGATTAAGATTCATAATATACAAAGAATTCTTGAAATTCAACAATAAAACAAACAACTCAAAAAAAAAAAACAAAAAAAAAACTCAATTAAAAAAAAAAAACTTGGCAGGGCAGCCTGAGAGGTAGCACAATGGATAAAGTGTTGGTCTCTCACATATGAGGTCCTGAGTTCAAGTCAGCACTGTATGTGCCAGAGTGATACTCTGGTTTTCTTTCTCCTCACTCTCCTCTTCACTCTCATTAATAAGTAAATAAAAATATTAAAAAGAAAAAGTAATAACCTAGCAGGACCAGAGGGCACCTACGTGGTTATGTGTGAAACTGAGGTTCTAATCTTGGCACTACCTGGGAGGTATGATGGCACTGGAATAGTATCTCTGTCTCTCTGTTTCTGTCTTTATCTTTAATGGAAAAAGAAAGAAAGAAAGAGGTGTAGAGTAGCAAAGTTTCCTGTATATAAGAGTCAGTCTAAAAAACAAGATTGGGCTGTAGCGCAGCAGGTTAAGCACAGGTGGCGCAAAGCACAATGACCGGCATAAGGATCCTGGTTCAAACCCCGGCTCCCCACCTGCAGGGGAGTCGCTTCACAGGCGGTGAAGCAGGTCTGCAGGTGTCTATCTTTCTCTCCTCCTCTCTGTCTTCCCCTCCTCTCTCCATTTCTCTCTGTCCTATCCAACAACAACAACAATAATAACTACAACAATAAAACAACAAGGGCAACAAAAGGGAATAAATAGATAAAATAAATATTAAAAAAATAATAATAAATAAAAAACAGAATTGGCTAAGTCACTTTTCCAAAGACAAATAAGCACATAAAAGTTTTCCAGCAGTCATTAAAAAAAAAAAAAGCCAATCAAAACCAGGAGATAGTACTCCTCACCCAAGAGGATGACTATCACAAAGAAATCAGACAAGAGTTAAGCCAAGTACTTTGCACCAAAGTAAAGGACTACAAGGGTGGGGGTGGGGGTTCAGGTCCTGGAACATGATGGTGGAGGAGGACCTATGTGGGGGTTTAGAATTTTATGCAAAAAACTGAAATTTGGGGCCAGGCAGTAGTATACCTGGTTAAGCACACACATTACAATGTGACAATGTGCAAGGACCTAGGTTCAAGCCCCTGGTCCCCCCTGCAGGGGGAGAGCTTCACTGATGCAGCAGGGCTTCATTCAGGTGCCTCTGTCTCTCTTCATCTCCCCCCTCTCTTGCAATTTCTATCTCCATGCAATAATAAATTTTTAAAAAGTTGTAAAGTAGTACACATTACCAGCAACTGTATTTACTGTCAACTGTAAATCATTAACCCCCCCCCCAGAAAAAAAAAAAGCCAAATGCTGGTGAGGATGTGAGAAATTGAAACCCTTGTGCATTGATAGTAGGATATAAGAGAATATACCTGCTGTGGAACAGTCTGGCAGTTCCTTAGAAAGTTTACAGCAGAGGGGCTGGGCAGTGGTGCACCGGGTTAAGCACACATAGTACAAAGCACAGAGACCCTCTTTGAGCCCTTCCTCCCCGCTTCAGGGGTGATGCCTCACAAGTGGTAAAGCAGGGTTGCAGGTGTCTTTTTTTCACCCTTTCTTTCTCTCCCCCTCCTGTCTTAATTTCTCTTTGTCCTAGCAAATAAAATAGAAACAATGGCCATCAGGAGCAGTGGATTTGTAGGGGAGGCACTGAGCGCCAGCAATAACCCTGGAGGCAAAAAAAAAAAAAAGAAAAAAAGAAAGTTCCGCCTGACTTCCGGAGGCGGGGCTACGAGCAGCAGCAGATCTGTTTCTCTCCTCTCCTCTCCTCTCCCAGATCAACTAGGAATACCAAAGGACACCACCTGGGACTGAAACAAGACAGGACTAGAACGACTACAGGAACCCACCAAATCACCAGTGAGTGCAAACACATGTGGCTGGTGACAGAGAGGAGCCTAGGGAGAGACTAAGTGGCTGGTAACAATCTGGTGGTTTATCAATTGAGACACAACCTCCATTCTGTTCCACCAACAAGGGGACAGCTGAAGGGAGGAGAGGACTCCCCAGAGACTCACCAAATGCAACTCTGAGTCTCCATTGCTACTGCCCTCAGAATCTGGAGCAGCGGCAGGGAGGGTCACTGGGGGACAGAGATCTATCCAGGAAACTCAGGAGAAGACCTATACCTTGGTGGCATAGCTGTGGGGCTGTGAGAGTCTCTTTGCATAACCACTGGACTATCTCTGCCACACCCTGCTTTATCTCTTGGTCAGGAGTCAGTGATTAAGCTAAGAAGCCTACTTATAGTTTACAAGCCCTCAGGCTCCCATAGCCTACAGAGAAGAAAAAAAAAAAAAAAAAAAGAGGCTTTTAAATCACTGAGCTCCAACTCAGGGATTAAAATACTATTGAAACAACTGTTAACTTCCACCACTGTGAACCCTTTTAATTACCTTACTTAGACACAAGTCAATCCAGGAAATAGTGATCAGTAATTTGAAAAGTACTAAGAGAGGGAACTCATAACATAATATATAAAATGGGTAAACCAACAAGAAGAAATATTGGAGAAACTAACAAGGACAACAGTCCAGCTAAAAGCCCCCCAAAGGGTGAAGCACAAAAGAACGAGTTCAACATCCAAACATTAGCTAAGGAAATAATCACAGGAGTGAGTAAAGAGTTTGAAAGAATTGTAGTCAGAAATACAGGAACAACAAATGAGACTCTGGAAGAAAACACTGTCTCAAGGTTATTAGAGAGCTGAAAGCTGAAATTGCTGAGCTAAGAACATAACTAGCTGAACAAGCTAAAACAGTATCAGAACAGGGAAACAAAATAGATGAACTCCAGAAAACAGTAGAGGGCAGAGAGAATAAAATCAATGAGGCTGAAGACAGAATTAGCAAGATCGAGGACAAATTAGAGACAACTAAAAAAGAAGTAAGAGATCTCAAAAAGAGAT
This sequence comes from Erinaceus europaeus, assembly GCF_950295315.1. Lineage (NCBI taxonomy): Eukaryota > Metazoa > Chordata > Mammalia > Eulipotyphla > Erinaceidae > Erinaceus > Erinaceus europaeus. The sequence continues at coordinate 110,425,900 of NC_080162.1, forward strand.
TAAGAGATGCTGAAAACAACAGAGACCTATGGGATGACTTCAAAAGAAACAATATACGCATTATTGGCTTAACAGAGGAAGAAAGAGAGGGAGAGGAAGAAAGCATTCTTCAGGCCATAATAGCTGAAAACTTCTCTAGTCTAGACAACATCAAAGACATAAAGATTCAAGAAGCCCAGAGGGTCCCAAACAGAATTAACCCAGACTTAAAGACACCAAGACACATCATATTTAGAATGGAAAGGAATAAGGATAAAGAAAGGATCCTCAAGGCTGCAAGAGAAAAACAAAGAGTCACCTACAGAGGAAAACCCATAAGATTAGCAGCAGACTTCTCCACACAAACACTACAGGCCAGAAGAGAATGGCAAGATATCTATCGAGTGCTCAATGAGAAAGGCTTTCAGCCAAGAATACTATATCCTGCTAGACTGTCATTCAGACTAGATGGAGGCATCAAAACATTCTCAGACAAGCAACAGTTGAAGGAATCAACTATCACCAAGCCTTCCCTGAAAGAAGTTCTGAAAGGTCTTCTATAAACAGACCATCATAAATAGGACATATATCAGAACACTCTAAAACTCTACAAGAATGGTGTTAAAATATCTTCAATCTTTGATATCAATAAATGTCAATGGCCTGAATTCACCTATTAAAAGACACAGAGTAGGAAGATGGATGAGAAAATACAACCCAACAATATGTTGTCTACAGGAAACTCACCTAACTCAACAAGACAAACACAGACTTAAAGTTAAAGGATGGGAAACTATCATACAAGCCAATGGCCCACAAAAAAGGGCAGGAACAGCTATTCTCATATCTGACATGATAGACTTTAAAATAGATAAGATTAAAAAAGATAGGAATGGACACTACTTAATGCTCAGAGGATCAATCAAGAGGACTTAACAATCATTAATATCTATGCACCCAATGAGAAGCCATCTAAATACATCAAACGTCTACTGAAAGAGCTACAGCAATATATTAATAGCAACACAGTCATAGTATGGGACTTCAGCACCCCACTCTCTCAACTTGACAGATCATCCAGGCAGAAAATCAATAAAGACATAACGGAGCTAAATGAAGAGATAGATAAACTAGAACTATTGGACATTTTCAGAGTCATTCATACCAAGAAACTGGAATACACCTTTTACTCAAATCCACATGGATCATTCTCAAGGATAGACCATATGTTAGGCCACAAAGACAGCATCAGCAAATTCAAGAGCATTGAAATCATCCCAAACATCTTCTCAGACCACAGTGGAATGAAACTAACACTGAACAATCAACAAAAGATTAGTAATAGTCCTGAAATGTGGAAGCTCAATAGTACACTACATAACAACTACTGGGTCAAAGAGAAAATAAAGGAAGAAATCAAAATGTTTTGAGAGTTCAATGAAAATGAAGACACAAGCTATCAAAATATTTGGGACACAGCTAAGGCAGTACTGAGAGGGAAGTTCATAGCTATACAAGCACACATTAGGAAACAAGAAAAAGCACAAATAAACAGCCTGATTGCACAACTTAAATACCTAGAAGAACAAAGGAACCCTAAAGCAACCAGAGGACAGAAATCACTAAAGTTAGAGCAGAAATAAATAACATTGAGAATAAGAAAACCATACAAATGATCAATGAAAGTAAATGTTGGTTCTTCGAAAGAGTGAACAAAATCGACAAACCTTTAGCCAGACTCACAAAACAAAAAAGGGAGAAGACCCAAATAAATCGGATAGTAAATGAAAGAGGAGATATCACAACAGACACTGCAGAAATTCAACATATCATGCAAGGCTTCTATGAACAACTATATACCACCAAGCCAGAGAACCTGGAAGAAATGGATAATTTCCTAAATACCTATGAACTTCCATAATTAAGTAAAGAGGAACTAGATAACATGAACAGACCCATCACAGCTAATGAAATTGAAACAGTTATCAAAAACCTTGCCAAGAATAAAAGTCCTGGACAAGGAGGCTTTATAAATGAATTCTGCAAAACCTTCAAAGAAGAACTAATACCTCTACTGTTGAAAGTCTTCCAGAAGATTGAAGACACTGGAATACTCTCTGCCAGCTTCTATGAAGCCAACCTCACTGTGATACCAAAAGCAGACAGGAACACAACCAAAAAAGAAAACTACAGACCAATATCTCTGATGAACATAGATGCTAAAATATTGAACAAAATTCTAGCCAACCAGATACAGCAGTATATTAAAAAGATTGTTCATCATGACCAAGTGGGGTTTATCCCACGGATGCAAAGTTGTTTTAATATATGTAAATCAATCAATGTGACCCACCACATCAACAAAAGCAAGACCAAAAACCACATGGTCATACCAATAGATGCAGAGAAAGCCTTTGACAAAATACAACATCCCTTTATGATCAAAACACTACAAAAATGGGAATAGATGGAAAATTCCTGAAGATAGTGGAGTTTATATATAGTAAACCTATAGCCAATAGCATACTCAATGGTGAAAAACTGGAAGCATTTCCACTCAGATCAGGTACTAGACAGGGCTGCCCACTATCACCATTACTATCCAACATAGTGTTGGAAGTTCTTGCCATAGCAATAAGGCAGGAGCAAGGAATTAAAGGCATACAGATTGGAAGAGAAGAAGTCAAACTCTCCGAGCTATTTGCAAATAACAGGATAATATACATATAAAAGCCTAAGGAATCCAGCAAGAAGCTTTTGGAAATCATCAGGCAATACAGTAAGGTGTCAGGTCACAATATTAACATATAAAAGTCAGTGGCATTCCTCTATGCAGGGTATTGGTTTAATCCCCACTGGTTAGCGCTTTCTGTTCCACCCCCTCTCGTAGTCGTTTCCTTTCCCCTTGCCACTTCTAGTGAAGAGATACATAAAAGGTGATGTATCTGATTAATAAAGGAGGGATTGCGTTCCCACTCAGCCATGAGTTCCTGGTGGTCTCTCTCCTGCCCACCAAGCTAGACCAGCATCTGGCGCCTGGCGCCTGAACAGGGACCGGCAATTGTCAAGCACAATAACAAATCAAAATGAAACAAACAAAAACCTAAAGTCTCAGTCTCTCCACCCCAGGGCTTGAAAAAAATGTCATAGATATGTAATTAATAGCACGAGTATACTTTAAAATTTTTTCTTTATTGGAGGGATTAGTGATTTATAGTCAACAGTAAAATACAGTAGTTGGTATATTTGTAACATTTTTCAGTTTTCCACATAACACTCCAGCCCCCCTCCGCCTAATTAGGTCCTCCTCTGCCATCATGTTCCAGGACCTGAACACTCCCCACTGCCTCGGAGTCCTTTACTTTGGTGCAGTGCACCAGTACAAGTATATTTAATAATGTATATGCCATTTAAACAAGGAACACAATTTATTTATTTATTTATTTTAACCAGAGCACTATTCAGCTCTGGCTTACAGTGGTGCGGGGCGGGGGGGATTGAACCTGGGACTTTGGAGCCTTAGGCAAGAGAGTCTATTTGCATAACCATTATGCTATCTACCCTCTGCCCAAGGAACACAATTTCTTTCTTTTATTTTTTATTTATTTATGAGAAAGATAGAAGGAGAGAGAAAGAACCAGACATCACTCTGGCACATGTGCTGCTGGGGATCGAACTCAGGACCTCAGTCTTGAGAGTCCAAAACTTTATCACTGCGCCACCTCCCGGACCACAGGAACACAATTTCTAGTAGCTGCTACATTAGTTTTATTTATTTATTTATTTATTTATTTATTTATTGCCTCTAGGGTTATTGCTGGGGCTCAGTGCCTGCACCATGAATCCACCGCTCCTGGAGGGCATTTTCCCCCCTTTTGTTGCCCTTGTTGTTGTAGCCTTATTGTGGTTATTATTGTTATTGCTGATGTCATTATTGTTGGATAGGACAGAGAGAGAAATGGAGAGAGGAGGGAAAGAGAGAGGGGGAGAAAAAGATAGACACCTGCAGATCTGCTTCACTGCCTGTGAATCAACTCCCCTGCAGGTGGGGAGCCAGGGACTTGAACCAGTCCTTGCTTTGTGCCACATGTGCTTAACCCGCTGCTACCACCTGACCCGTGTTTTTTTTTTTTAATATTTTATTTTATTTATTTATTCCCTTTTGTTGCCCTTGTTGTTTTATTGTTGTAGTTATTATTGTTGTAGTTGTTGTTGGATAGGACAGAGAGAAACGGAGAGAGGAGGGAAAGACAGAGAGGGGGAGAGAAAGATAAACACCTGCAGACCTGCTTCACCGCCTGTGAAGCGACTCCCCTGCAGGTGGGGAGCCAGGGTTCAAACCCGGATCCTTATGCCGATCCTTATGCTTTGCGCCACCTGCGCTTAACCCGCTGCGCTACAGCCCGACTCCCCCTTGATCCGTGTTTTTTTAAACTTTATTTATTTTCTCTTTTGTTGCCCTTGTTGTTTTATTGATGTAGTTATTATTGTTGTTGTTATTGATGTCATCATTGTTGGATAGGACAGAGAGAAATGGAGAGAGGAGGGGAAGACAGAAAAGGGGAAAGATAGACACTCCTCAGGTGAGGAGCCCGGGGCTGGAACCAGGATCCTTACACCAGTCCTTGCGCTTTGCGCCAATTGCACTTAACCTGCTGCACTACCGCCTGACTCCCCTTACGTTAGTGTTTAATGAATGTAGTTGTCATGGAATTTTTGGAGATGGAGAGTACAAAGTTTGTATAACTATGTGAATGTACTTTATACCACTTAGTTGCACACCTGAAAATGGTTAAAATGGTAAAATGTGGTAACATTACCACAATAAAAAAGATATTCTGAAAATAAAAGGACCCCTCCAAAGGCCTTTTCTGATACCCTCCCCACCCCCACCCTCATATTTTGCACAAAGCCTGAAGTCCGCTTTCTGCTAAAGGACCCAGGGATGGCCTGAGAGGCCTAGCGCCTGAGGTAAGTCAAATTGTCGGGAACTCCCCCTCTCCTTTGAGACAGGAAGTTTAAATTATCAGGTCAATTAGGAAAGATACAACCGAAAAATACAAGTTTCATTCACACTTGAAGGAGGTGTTTCCTGGCTAGGTGCCACTTCTATTATTTTTGGCAGAGACAACTGAAAAGTCCCACAGACGCCTTGAAGGTACAATGTGATCTTTGATTCGTGTTTCATAGATCAAAGAGAGTGAGTTTGGGTGCAAATGCAGATAACATTTCAGAGTTCTTGCCATGAAAGAAGTCACTAGACCAGGGCAGAAAGGGAGTTGGTTTGTTACATGTGTGTTCACCTTGAGTAAAGTCCCCCCCCCCCCCCCCCCCCCCGCCTCCCAGTAAATTAGGCCTCCCCATAACCCAAATGATTCCTGGCCTGCATCAGAAATAGAAAAGAAAAAGAAAGAACGTTAAGGCAAAGAAAGAAATAACTAGCAAAACTGTAGGAAGAAGCCCCAGATATCAGGAGACCTTGAGAAAGCTGCCCCCTCCCCCAGTCCTGAGGCTAACCTTTCCCCAGACACAGTTATACATGAAAAGATAACAGTAACTAAAAGCAACCAGACCCTGAGCAAGGGTACAAGTCCTCCCCTCTTTAAACTTACAACTTCTGCCATGATTATTTTCCGCTCTCAGCCTGTAGTCCCCCATAGAAGTTGTACTTTCTCTTTCTTTCTTTCTTTCTTTCTTTCTTTCTTTTTAAATTTCTTTATTGGGGAATTAATGTTCTACATTTGACAGTAAATACAATAGTTTGTACATGCATAACATTTCCCAGTTTTCCATATAACAATACAACCTCTTTCTTTATTTTTTATGTAAGAAAGGATAAATTAACAAAACCATAGAATAGGAGGGGTACAACTCCACACAATTCCCACCACCCAATCTCCATATCCCATCCCCTCCCCTGATAGCTAGAAAGCTATCCCTCTGGGAGCATGGACCCAGGGTCATTGTGGGTTGTAGAAGATGCAAGGTCTGGCTTCTGTAATTGCTTCCCTGCTGAACATGGACGTTGACTGGTCGGTCCATACTCCCAGTCTGCCTCTCTCTTTCCCTAGTAGGGTGGGGCTCTGGGGAAGCGGAGCTCCAGGACACATTGGTGGGCTCTTCAGTTCAGGGAAGCCTGGCCGGCACCCTGATGGCATCTGAAACCTGGTGGCTGAAAAGAGAGTTAACATACAAAGCCAAACAAATTGTTGAGCAATCATGGACCCAAAGGTTGGAATAGTGGAGAGGAAGTGTTTGGGGGTACTCACTGCAAACTCTAGTGTACTTCTGCTTTCAGGTATATATTTCACACTAGTTTATGGATACGTGTAAACATATGCTCTGTCTCAGGGGACCTGGTCTATATCTTTGTTAGAAAGTTAACCAACTGGGATGGAATTAGAGAATACTATGAAAGGAAAGGTCTCACCCTAGTAATGAAGCTGAAGGGTTGTCATTCCACACCTGAAGTCTCTGGACACAGTCTGAGCTGAAGCATGTTGAGGTGGCAATCGTTGCGTTGATTAGGTTGCGACCGGCAGATGCAATATTATTTGATATGGATTGGGAGAGCATACAGGAAAGTGGGCCCTATCCTAAGGTTCCAGGACTGGGGGAAATATAGGCTCTATAGTGGAGATGTGAGGTTCCTGCTGTCTTAGGGTTCAAAAAGACAATGGATATTTATTGTTATCATCACATTATTTGGTAATTAGGTTAACTTTGAAAAGTTCTTTTGTTAGGGTTTGTTGTATAGTACCCAGTGTCTTGTATATAGCTGTGCCACTGGTTGCTTCTGACATAATTGGTCTAGGCTTTTGAGAGAGTCCACATATCAAATACACAGCCTATAAATTAAAAAGACTCAGTCTGTGTTTTAAAAACTTCGAGACATACAATTAATTTCCCCCCTCTCATATTAATTAACTAGTGATTTATATGACTACACTTTATTAGGAGTGTACATAAACACCATTCCCACCACCAAAAGACTGTGTCCCATCCCACCCACCCACCCCCACCCCCCACCAGCCCAAGAAGCCACATGTCTACCCCTCACCACAGGGTTTTTACTTTGGTGCCCTACTTCTTTCTTTCTTTTAATATTTTATTTATTTATGAGAAAGATAGGAGAGACAAAGAACCCGGCATCACTCTGGTACATGTGCTGCCGGGGATAGAACTCAGGACCTCATCTTTGAGAGTCCAATGCTTTGCCACCTCCCTGACCACAACTTCCCACCCGCCCAGAATTCTTTTTCTTTTTTGCCTCCAGGGTTATTGCTGGGATTCAGTGCAGGCACTACGAATTCACTGCTCCTGGTGGCCTTCCCCCCCCCCCCCCTTCATTTTATTGGACAGGATAGAAGTTGAGATGAGAGGGGAGACAGAGATGGAAAGACAAAGATAGACATCTGAAAGCCTGCTTTGCCATTTGTGAAGCATCCCCCTTACAGGTGGGGGGCTTGAACCCTGATCCTTTCTGGGGATCCCTGTCCTTTGTACTATGTGTGCTTAGCCTGGTGAGCCACCGCCACTAGTTCCTTTTGTAGCCCTAGTTCCTTTTGTAGCCCCATTAATGTAAAGTTCCTCCTCGTTGATTTCATCTGTTGGCTCTGACTCTTGAACCGGCAACACATCCAGGTCCCTGGCCCCTGGGGCACCTGTGTCCCCTCTCACTCTGTCCTGGCCACTCGTGCACAGGGAGCAGGCCGGGGGAAAATCATTGTTCCTGTCCCTGGCTGCTGGCTGGTTATGGTGCTTCTGGGCCAGGAGGCTTGGTTTTGGTCATCTGCTCTCACTGTCCTCTCTGGGTCCTGCCTGGGTCGTTATAACCGACCCAAGGAAGAGAAAATAAGGGCGGGGGTAGCTAGCATAATGATTATGCAAAGAGACTCTCATGCCTGAGGCTTCAAAGTCCCAGGTTCAATCCCCCGGCACCATCAGCATAAACCAGAACTCTGGTTTAAAAAAAAAAAAAGCAAAGCGCAAGGACCGGCATAAGGATCCCGGTTCGAGCCCCGGCTCCCCACCTGCAGGGAGTCGCTTCACAGGCGGTGAAGCAGGTCTGCAGGTGTCTCTCTTTTCCCCTCTGTCTTCCTCTCCTCTCTCCATACCTCTCTGTCCTATCCAATAACGACGACATCAATAATAATTACAACAATCAAACAACAAGGACAACAAAAGGGAATAAATGAATAAATATAAAAAAAAAAAAAGCACAAAAGAGAAGACCCACAGCTAGCCAGCTAGCTCCTACCAGGGACGGGGGGGTGGGGTGGGGGGATTTACTCCAGAGCGAGAGATGCGGGCTACAGCCGGGCTAGGTTTCCAGCAAGGGGCATCAGGAGGTGGGGGGAAGACATTTTCCAAGGGAAATCGGCAGAGTGATCAGATCCCTCTGCCCCCAGCATCCCTCCAACGGGGGAGTTCGGTCTGAGCACAGCACGGGTGTGGAAGGATCACACCCGTGACTCCTGCAGGATGCATAGCCTCTCGCTCGCCATGTATGCCTCGAACCCAACGCGGCGACGGCGGCCAACCTGATGTCGCCAACCCGCGCATATGCCCGCGCCCCGAGAAGCGCTAGCGGCGCTGAACGCAGCGTAAGACAGAGCGCACTCCCATCACCCTCTATGCCCTTGGGGGCGGGGCTCTGGAGCGGCTTGCGCAGCCGCAGTTCCAAGCTTCGAAGCGCAGGCGCCAGTTAGGGGGCGTGGCCTGGTCTCACCGGGCGGCGGCGTTCGCGTCGGGGGAGTGGCTACGCGGGGATGAGCGCCGCGGGTCTTACTGTCGCCGGTCTCCGCGCGGGTGTCGCAGAGCCAGGCAGGAGGGTCAGTGACCATCTGGAAGCTTAGGTGGCCAGAGGAAGCACGCCGGCCCCCTCCGCGTTCCTCCTCAGCTTCTCGTCTGCAGAGAGGCGCTCTGAGCTCTTCCTGCCGGCGGCCTCCGCTTGTCGGTGCACTCGGGGTAAGAGGGGGCAACCCCGAGTAGTCTCGGACTGTTTCCACAGTCGCGCCCACACCCGCCTCATGGCGAACCATCTTGTTTTGCACTTTCTAGGTGGCGCTCGGAGGGAGATCGGTCGTGAACCCTCTTCGCGGGCTCCTGGCGTGGCCGCAGGTGGGTGGGGCTTCTGGGGAGTGCACTTTGCTGCGGTTTCTTGGGAGTTGTGGGGAGGTGAGGAGGTGTTTGCAGATTTGCCCTCAATTTGAGGTTTTGGGGCTTGGAGCAAGTTACTCCCAGCGCCCCTGGATTTCCCGGGAGCAGAACTCGCTCCAGCTTCACGGGCGCCGCGCGGAGGCAAGTGCGCATGCGTCACGGTACCTGCCCGGGAGTGGGGCTCAGTCTGCTCCAGGAGTGAGGTGCGCCCGCCCGCCGCTCAGCAACTGGCGGGATGGGCAAGAGCAGTCCAGAAACCAGTAGCTGTGTATGTGTGTGTTTGGGGGGGAGGCTATCGAAGAAGTAAGGCTGACAGGTTGACAGCTAGCGTGACCTTGGGAGATGGAGATTGCCCCCCCCCCCCTTGGAGAACAGACACCTGGTGCTGGCTCCTGTGGTCTTGGTGGGAAGCCAGGGATCCAACCTCAGATTGGAGGTCGGAGCTGGGGTGTCTTTGGTGGTCCTTGCTGTTTCAGAGCTCCCTAAAGGACTGACTGGACATAGGAGTGGATTGTATTTGTGTGTTGACCTGAGACTTATGCTGGTGGGTCCTAGCATGACTGTTAGGTGGGAGATGCTGGCTTCGCTCACCCTGTGGGGCATGGGACTGAGAGGTTCCAGAAGACTAGACTGGTAAAGGTAGGTGGCCAGGATTCTGGCACCTCCAGGTGCTGCAGACCAGCTGGGGAAATGTTGCGCAGAGAGATCTTAGGGCGCTGTGCACCCCTGGAGGAGCTTGGAACACATGGGGACCTGCATGTGATTGGATGTGAAGGCTATGAGAAGCTGACAGACTGTGTGGAGGGGTTATTGAGGGAAATTACACAGAGGGGTGGGGGGAGCAGAGTGTGCTGTGGAGGTCCTGTTACCCTGTTAGGGCTCCTTTTACAGAGAGACTGGGGAAGCTGTCTGCCCAGGTTGAAAGTACACAAGCTTGGAAGAGAGTTCCTTGTCCTGGAGGAGAATTGTGATGATTGCAGCCTCCTTTTCTAATAAGGGTTTTTTTTTTTTTTCTTTCTTTCTGATTGCTCAAAGCTGGTGACCCCTGATCTCCAGGCTTTTGGCAGGAATGACTTTGGAGAGGGGAGAGATTAGACTTGGGGGGATGGTGCTGGCTGTTGAGAGGGCCACTGATGCAGGGAGCTGGTGTTCATTGTGGGTGTGGCATTGCTGGCAAACTGCACTCAGAGTGGCAAGTTGCAGGACACAGAGAATAGGGCCTTACTGTGTTCCTGGCACTGAGTGTAAAAGAATCTCGTGACTAGGTTTTCATGGCTAGTGTTTGGTGTGGCTTGGAGACTTCTGAGACTGTCAGGTGTAGTTAGCTCATAAGTGGCATGCTGATGTGTTGTGGTTAAGCATGTAGTCTCTAGACCCAGGTTCAGCTTCCTCCAACACATACTTTCTGGAATGTCTGTTGTTAAGTGACTTCATTCACCACTTTGCCACTGGGAAGATAGAAGTACCAAGCTTGTTTGGGGGGGGGGGGGGCGTGGATGGTCAGTGTTTGGTGTGATTGGAATGCTCAGTGAAAGCCACTGTTACGCTGAATTTCTCCACTGAAGGGAGCTCAGGGGATTCTGTCTGACTCCTTTCCCTTCTCCTGGGACTGACCACTTATGCCATCACACTTTACCTTTGAAATATCATTGGTGGCCTTTGCCTCTCTCAGAGCCCCTAGTTAGGTCCTAGGGATTTGCTTGCTTGTAACCTCCTTCAACCAACACAGTGGTGACTGGACCCAGCTCCTGCTCTTCCCTACCTTGTTTTTAGACAGATTGCCTTGAATGGTGGCCTTCAGCTTACAGTTACATCAGCTTTTCCAAGTTGTCCCGAAGCTGAAGCTGAAGCTATCAGCTCCCGTGATCTCAACACTTGCCTGGAACACCAAGTTTGCCATACCGCTTTCATTCAGCCCATCTTGTCCTGTTCTGTCCTATGTACCTTTTTTTTTTTTTTTGCCTCCAGGGTTATTGCTGGGGCTCAGTGCCTGTACAACAAATCCTCTGCTCCTATAGGCTATGTTTTCCTCTTTTGTTGCCCTTGTTTTAATTGTTGTGGTTATTATTATTATTGTTATTGATGTGTCATTGTTGTTGGGTAGGACAGAGAGAAATGGAGATAGGAGGGGAAGACAGAGAGGGAGAGAAAGATAGACACCTGCAGACCTGCTTCACCGCTTGTAAAGCGACTCCCTTGTAGGTGGGGAGCTGGGGGCTCAAACCAGGATCCTTACGCCAGTCTTTGTGCTTCGTGCCACCACTGTGCTACCACCTGACCCCCCCCCCCCCCCACTGAACCATTTCTACCCACCCTCTCTGTGTCCTTCCTCCCTTCCTCTTCATATGCCATGTGGCAATTTTCCCCCATTCCCAACATGACTCGTGGCTAGCACCTTTGACTAGGCCCTCACAGTCCTACTCAAGCAGCAGTTAATTAATTATACCAGTGCATACCCTTGGCAGCAGGTGGACTGAGACTCCTCTGGGGTTGCGTATGCCTCCTTAATGGGTCCATGGATTGAGCAGCCTTGCTATGAGGAGGGAGGGATGGAGAGAGGGAGAGAGGGAGAGAGAGAGAGAGAGAGAGAGCATGAGAATGAATACACACAGCCACAGAGCAGAGTACAGAGAGCAGTGGTGGTGAGCCAACAGGAAGGGCCTCCCTGCTTTGCACATGCATAGAACATGACTCCTCAGTAGACTTTCACTGGGTGCCACTTTTTGGTCTAGCTGGGCAATTTTATGTCCTTTGAGCACTACCAGGATAACTTCAGCTGTGTCTGTGTGATTTTGGGTGCTTTATGGGCCAAGCCTGGGTGTGAGAAATCTCCTATCTTGGTAGGGACCACCCATTGCCTTATGATTATTAGTATTTTTACCAGAATCTCAAAGAAATTATTTAAGACCTGAATGATATTACTAAGTACCATACTGTAGTGCCTTGTTCTCTGCCCCCAACCATCACTAGCCCTGCTGCTGCCTGTGGTGAGACACTGTTCAGCTAGATTCTCAAAGCCCCTGGATCTTGATGTGGATGGTACATTAGCTACATTAGCCCCATTAGTGCTCTTGGCACTTCCTCTGTTTCTGACTTTAACTATATCCAGAAATACTCTGACTGACTAGTAGCTGACTAAGGACACCCTGGACTCTGGAAGCCCTGCGTTAATCCGATTCTGCATTTAACACCAATCCTGGCCTTGTGGTGTCATCCTCTGTATAAACATCAGAGGTGACCCTCCCCCCAAGCCTGTCCCTGCACATTTTATTTTATTTTATTTTATTTTATTTTATTTTATTTCATTGCCACAAAGGTTATTACAGAGAGCTCAGTGCCTGCATGGCTCCTCCACTCCTTTGACCATTATTTTCATAGAGAGTGAGAAAGAGGAAGACAGAGTGAGAGAGACAAGGAGACACTTGCAGCATTGGTCCACCACTCTTGAAGCTCCTGATACCCTGTGCAGGTGGAAACTAGGAGCTTTAACTTGGTCCTTGTGCATGGTAACATGTACATTGTACTGGGTGTGCCACCACTTGGCCCATCCCTGCACCTGAGCAATCTCTTAACTCCTCTGTTCAAAAATTAGGTCCAGCTTGTCCAGGTGACCAGAACCCCAGAAGACAGGAAGGAGGTACCTGAGACAGGGAGACACAGTACACATTCTAAGGTACTCATGGGGGTGGCAGACATACCAGAGATCTTGGGCAAAACACCATTCTTCTGCTCCCCCATCCTGCAGCCTTGCAGTGCCCCTGGTGATGAGGTGGTTTATGGAAGTCAGTGAGTCAGTCTATCAGCTCCTAGTGAAATCCGAGTGGCATTGCCAGCTGATTCTAGATATAGTGCTTGTGGGTGCTGTCTTGCCCACTTGGTTTATTGCTAAGTGCAGAGGGGAGCTGATTGGGATTCTGCCTTGCCCAATCACACATCAGCATCTGCCCTATACCTCTCATCTTCACTCTCACCGTAGCCCAGAGACTGATTCCCACTGGGCTCATAGCTGCATGCCAACGCTTTGCTTGTGAGTGCCATCTTTCCTGGGCCTATTCTCACTAGTTGGACAGTTTTGCAGATAAGTCTCCATCATATTTGTGCTGTCTTTTTAGCTTCCCTGCCTGCTCAAACAAAAACCCCAAAAACATCTTTTAGCACTGGTAGGATTGGACTGCACCTGTCATACCAGCCCTGTTGGAATTTGATCCTTGAATAAGTCCATCTGCTTTGGCCCCTGCTCCATCTCTGCTCTCTTGAGCCTGTGTCTCATGACTGGGAATTTAAGGAAGGCTGTGTGGAGGAAGTAACCACTTTCATAGTTCAGCATTAGTGGGATGGCATCTTGACAGGTAAGGATGCTTCCCTGTAGGTTTACCATATGCCGTGGGTATAGGAAGGTAGGGCGCAAACCCTCTTGCCAGGCATTTCCCCTTCTGTATGCTCACACTCTTGTCACACTTAGTTCCTTTGGAAGTTAGCATGAACTTTTATTTCTCCCTGATTTGACCCATGTGGTCCTCCCACTTTCTACTCTTCAGCAGTCCCAAGCCCTTTTGGCACATTACTGATTTAGTGCTTAGCCCCCAGTACTGTGGTGGTTTGTATTTCTGGGTAGACCCCACCCCCCTTGTAGTTCCTGTGGGAGTTTTCCTCTACTGCCAATATGCCCCATGGCTGTCACCATTGACAGCTACTAAAACTATAAAAGTTAAACAAGCCAAGTGAAGAAATCAATGTGCAGTCTTGATTTTGATCATTCATGGAAAATCCTCAAATTCCTCGGACAGAAGCTCCATCTTAGTCATCTTTGTGTCCCCAGAACATAACTATTGTTCATTAAACATGTGCTGGGTTTGTGGCTGAGCCTGTGGTGTGGTGGCAGCCAACAAATACAGTCCCTTTCTGTTAGCAGAAGCAGTATGTGCATACTGTTGGGAACAAAGGCTCGCCTTAGTTTCAAGCACCCTTAGGTAGTGGTTTAGTTGTGTAGTTGTTTGTTTCGATTTGGAGCATTAAGATGTCTGGTTGAAGGAGTTGGGGCTGAATAGTGGGAGTGGGAAGCATGGTTGCTGTGTGGTCTTGACAATTGACTTCTGAGATAGGGGAAGTGAAGAGCAGGAGGCAGACCAGAGCTGAGAGGCTTCAGCAGCCAGTGGGCTGGAATGAAGAAAGACCTTCTCTGCACAAGGCTGAGTTTTCTAGTAATTAGGACTGAGTTTGGGAGCTCCCTGGAGCCAAGATACTGTGCACTTTTTCAGAGTGTGGCAGCTAGGCAGGAGTTTCAAGCCTCTGTTGCTTTGACAGTTGTGAAAACAAAAACCACCTTCCTGAAAATAAGGAGAAAAAAAAAAGCCCTGTAAGTTCCTAAAACTAATTATTTTAGGGGAAAATGGTAATAAACAGCAGGTAGCACTGTTTAAAGAAAAGTAGACATTCTTGGGATTATTTGGTAGCTCGCCTAAAAGGCTCTGGGTTCATGTTTTTAAAAAAAAATTTAATACTTATTTATTCCCTTTTGTTGCCCTTGTTGTTTTGAGTTCACGTGGTTTTATGTGTGAGTTACCTGAGCACAGATCCATTGTAGATAGAAAAATTGCATGTTTCTGGAAATAGAAAAGAAGCTGCTAAAGTTGTGAAAATTAAACAAGCTGAGAGAAGAAATAAATGTGCGGTCTTGATTCTGATCATTTATAGAAAAGTCCTGGATATCCTAGCACACAGCCCTGGTGCTTTTTCTGTGGGTTGGACTGTTGCCCTTCCATCCTATCAGTGTGGGTCCTTTTTTCACAGGCCTGGGACACATTGGTCCCCTGACACCCTTGAACATCTGTGACTGGTATGGCTTACCTATGGGTCTGATGTTACTACCATATCAGAAGGAACATGGTTGGGTGGCAACCTCAAGTTGTTCTCTGGTTTGACAGCCTGGTCAGCACCCCTATGATGTTGCTTCTGCAAGACTGCCTTTTGTGTCTGTATTTGGTGGACCTCAAATAAATCTCTCCACCTCAAAATTGCCTTCTCCTCTGACCCTGTCCTCTGGAACTTTTGCTCCCCATGGTCCTAGACAGCTCCTAAGGGCTTTGATTCCTGGAGGCCACTCTGCCACAGCAGACTTGAGATGTGGGGAGACCTATTTTTAAATTTAGAGAATGAATCCTGCTTATTGTGGTTGGATTCTCACCCCTCAAGAAGCCTCAAAGTGGTGATGACAAGATACTGGTGCCTTCTCAAGTGGGGTCAGAGAGCAGATGGCAAGGCTCTAGCCTGTCCTTCTTGGCCTTTCAGACAGGCAGTGCATATGGTGTTGCAAACTCACAGCTTTGTGTCTTGATGGCACTGGAGATATACACTGGTCAGATGTGATGGCCTAGCTACTGTCCCACTCTGAGGAAGCAGCACCGGACAGGAGGTGCTGCATGTAATGGGGTGAACATGCTTCAGTCATTAGCTGCTCCTGGCACTCCACAGACAGATGAATTGGAGGGGAGTGTACCTGCAGGTGAATGTCAGTGTACTGGAGGTGCTCACGGTCAACCTGCTTTCTAGATCATCCATGTCTGCCTCTTACATCCCTTGGAATAATCCATAGATTTTGTTTCCTAAAATAGGTCCTGGTGGTCATTTTTGGAGAGTTTTAGAAATACCTTTTTTAAAAGGAATTCTCTTTTTTTAAAAAAAAAAATTCTTAAAAATTTGTATTTATCCCCTTTTGTTGCCTTTGTTGGTTTATTGTTGTAGTTATTATTGTTGTTGTTATTGATGTCATTGTTGGATGGGACAGAGAGAAATGGAGAGAGGAGGGGAAGACAGAGAGGGGGAGAGAAAGACAGACAACTGCAGACCTGATTCACCACTTGTGAATCGACTCCCCTGCAGGTGGGAAGCCGTGGGCTTGAACCAGGATTCTTACACCGGTCCTTGAGCTTCACACCATGTGTGCTTAACCCACTGTGCTACTGCCTGACTCCCAAGGAATTCTCTTTTTTTTTTTCCATGTATGTATTTTTTTGTTTTTCTGTAAAATGTCTTGGTTCTTCCATAACTTATAAACATGAATTTTACCGAGGGGTGGGTGGGGAAGCGGACGGACCAGGATGGGGAAGCTCCTCTTCGTGCTGTCCCCTCTGGGCTGGGCTCGGGACCCTTCGAGGGGGATGGGGACACCCAACACCTCCCTGAGGTTGTCTGGCCACCTCTGCCCCTGGTGCCCGGGACCCCATGCCCTTCGCCGCCAAGTCCTTCTGGGACCCCATGGCGACCCGGCCGGCTGCTCCTGGCGCTGCAGTGAGTGCCCCGCGGGGCCTCAGCTGCTGGGGTGCCGGAGCCCCTCCTTTCCGCTGCCTCCCTGGCCCCTGAGGAGGAGGGAAGGGAGGGAAGGGAGCGGGGTCTGAAGGAAGAAGGGTGAGGAAGGGGCTGGTGCTCAGCTGATGGTGAGGAGGAAAGGGCTGGCGCTCAGCTGATGGTGAGGCCGAAGCCGCACTGGAACTTGTTCTTTCGGTAATTGAGGAAGGCGCCAGGGCCAGTGTTAGGGGCAGCAGCAGCAGCTTCTTCTCCAGCATGGCGCCCATGATCCAGTTGCTGTCCACGGAGCCTTTGAAGAGGAGGTTGGCCTTGGGCAGGTCCAGCTGGTACCCGAAGGAGACGCTTTTGTTCTGCATCCTGGTGCTGGCCTCGAACTCCACACCTACCTGTAGCTGGTCACTGGCTTTGTGATATTATGTTGTGTGCATGCCTGCCTGGCCCAGCGCTACTGTCACCAACCAGTTGTTCATTGTGTATTTCCCAGCCAGCGACATGACAGTGCCCTCTTCCCTCTGCTACCGGTGGTTGACCAGCTCCCCACCCAGGGCCAGGCAGGGTGTGATGCTCTGGAGGTAGTGGGCCACTAGGATTCCTGAGCCCACCAGCACGTCTGGGTTGCCCAGGGTGACGGCCGCTGTGAAGTCAGAGCCCCAGTACTCCCCATCCACCTGCCAGTTGACAAACTTGGACTGCTGAGTCTGGATGGCCATCTTGGACCAAAGGCCGGGGCCCAGCTGGTGAATGACCTGAGCGTTGAGGCTGCCACTGTTGTCTATGTCACCCACCAGCACGGGAAAAGCCTCTGGCACACAGCTGCTTTGTCCCCACGTATGTCACTCCGAAGTGGTAGTTGGACTCCCCGATTATGCTGAGGGCTACTGTGTGGTTCACCTGGAAGTGATTACTCAACCCTTTGTTGACAGTGAGTTTGACGCCTTCCATCTGGATGGGAAATAGTTCCTTGCACTTCCGGTGGCACTCCTCGAACATGCCTGGGTTGGGCAGGCATCCACAGGCCCTGTTGTCGGCGACCCCGTCGTGCTGGCGGCCGTGGCCCCGGAGGTCCACTCTGAGCCTCGCCCCGCACCCCCAAGCTGTGGCAGCGTGAAGCCCAGAGCAGACGGTGGCGGCCGTGGCGGGAATCCCACGAGGGCGGGCGCGGGTGGCGAGCTGGTGGCCAACACGTTCCCCATGGTCGCTGGTGGCAGCGCCTGCTACCGGCCTGGGGTCCGCTCCCACCCCGTGCACCACCGGAATTCCCTTTTTTTTTTTTAAAAAAAAAAAAAAGTTATGTTTGTTTATTTTCCCTTTTGTTGCCCTTGTTGTCTTTTTTTAATTGTTGTTATAGTTAATTGTTGTTGTTGATGTCATCGTTGTTGGATAGGACAGAGAGAAATGGAGAGGAGGGGAAGACAGAGAGTGGGAGACAAAGATAGACACCTGTAGACCTGCTTCACTGCCTGTGAAGTGACTCCCCTGTAGGTGGGGAGCCGGAGGCTCGAACTGGGATCCTTACACTGGTCTTTGCACTTCATGCCACATATGCTTAATCTGCTGTGCTACTGCCTGACTCCCAGGAATACCTTTTTTTCCTAAGGAAAATTCTCAAACAGGAAGCCTTGATGGGATGGACCTATGAAATACTAAACATTTTGTGTAGCTATAATAATTGGACATTGGAGTGGACTTGTGAACAGAGAACAGAACTTTGAAGTGGAGTCAACTAAGTGTAGACATTTAGTTCATGCTAAAAATGTTTGAGACTCATGGGGGTAAAATGAGTTACTCAGTAAAAGGAAGTGGGACAATTTGTTAGCTCTGTAGAAAAGTAATATATGATACCTACCATACTTTCCCAGCCTGTACTCCAGAAGGATTAAAGGCTTCAACATTGAGATCATAAAAATACTATAGGAAAGTTTTTTTTTTTTCCTGCCTATGAATTCGGGACTTGAAACATCTTAGATAGCTAGAATTGCTGAAAATATGGGAAAGTAGGCTTTCTTCTATTATTGCTGAGAACATCAGATGCTACAATTGCTCAGATGATATTTCTAGACACACAGGTGCTGGCCGCTTGGTTGCTGCTCATTCTGTGGTTGGGGCTTCAAAGCATTGACTTGAACTTGGTCACATCTGATCTCACCTGCAAGCTGACGGTCGTCAGTGTCATCTGAACTCTAGGAGCTGTAAGAGAAGTTTGTCCTCGTAGGGTGATAGGAAGGTTGAATGAGATGATGCTTGTGCAGTAGTTTCAACTCTGGTGACAGCTGAATTGGGAGATTGCTGCATTATTTGATCTTAAAGATTTGTTAATTACAAATGGGAGTGGGACATGAGGAGAGAATCAGAGCATCATTCCATCATTTGACATATGCAGTGCTGGAGACCCAGTCAAGAAACCCATGCTTGACAGTCCAGTACCCTATTTGCTGTACCACCTTCCAGGCTGTGGTCACTGCATTATTAACAGCAAAACTGGAAACAACCCAAAGGTCCAGCAATATGGAGTAAGGTAATAGGACTATTCACCCTGGTGTAACAGTTGGAACGAACCAGCTTGCGCTGTGGTCACAAAAATTTTCAATATTTCAGCAGCTTGAATCAAAATGCTATCTCCTGTTTAACTCCACTTATCTGTCACACATCTGCTGAGTGCCCACTGAAGTCCCTCAGGTACCTGTGCCCACTCCTCTGGACATATTTCTCTATAACTATAGAGGCAGGGCAAAGCATGCCACTCTACTTTGGCCAAAGGAAGCTGCCCAGCCAAACCTGAATTCTGCAGGTTGAGTGCATGTCATTTCCCCTGGAGTGGGGCACTCAGCATTGAGTCAAACAAGTATCCACTTACCATAAGGCTCAGTAGTGGAGCCACTGAGCCAGTGTGTGTTGGGGGGAGCAGCAGATACCTGAAGACTGAGTTTGCTGGGGTTATAGGACTTAAACAGCAGAGATGTATTTTCTCCCCTTTTGGAGGTTCTCTACAGGGTTGGATTCTTTTGTAGCCTCTTAGCTTGTAACCAGCTGTCCTCTCACTGTGTCCTCACATGGTAGTCCTTTGCTTGTCTGTGTCCTGCTTTTTTTTTTTTAAATTCATTTCCTCTTGTTGCCCTTGTTTTATTGCTGTAGTTATTATTGTTGTTGATGATGTCACTGTTGTTGGATAGGACAGAGAAAAATGGAGAGAGGAGGGGAAGACAGAGAAGGGGAGAGAAAGACACCCACAGACCTGCTTCACTGCCTGTGAAGCGAGTCCCCTGCAGGTGGGGAGTCGGGCTCGAACTGGAATCCTTATGCCAGTCCTTGGGCTTTGCACCACGTGCACTTAACCCACTGCGCTACCGCCTGACTCCCCTGATTTTTTTTTTTTTTAAATATTTCCTTAATGAGAGAAAGATATGGGGGGGTGGGAGGGGAAAGAGAGACACCAAAACATTGCTCAACTTGGCTTATGATGGTGCTGGGAATTGAGCCTGGGACCATGGAGCCTCAGGCATGAAAAGAACATTATGCTATCTTTCCAGAACTTATGCAGAACATTATGCTGTCTCTCCAGCCCATCTGTGTCCTGATCCTGTATAGATGCCATTCATTCAGGGTAGGGCTCATCCTAATTGCCTAATGTAACTTTAATTAAAGACCCTATTTACAAATGTCAAATTAATGAAGTGTTTGAAATGGTTACAGCTGGGGACATAATGTAGTCTATCAATGTTCTAAATAGAATTGTCTATTTTTCATATTTATAATTTGGACAGTGCTGTTTTAGGCACCATTTTAGTTTACTGAGTACCTATGTACTGGCCCCTGGATTAGGAAGTGTCTGGGTATTCTGTGTGTAGGATTCTGCTTTTTTTCTTAGGAATTTTATAATGGTTCTATTTTAATTTGCCTTTTTCATTGAGTCTTTTTTTTTGTATTTTAAAAAGTATTTTATTGATTTTTTTAAAAAGATGGAGGTGGTGGCCAACTGAAGGCTTCTGGGATGGAAACTCAGAAGGTGTGGCTTAGGCTGCACAACAGCAGCACCTTGTGTTCCTCAGGCTGCAGATGGGAGCCTTTGGGTAGTATAGTTCTGCCCCTATCTCCTACCTGCTTCAGCTGCACCCTGGCCTTCTAGTCCTTGTCACCAACCCTCTACTTCCTTCAGCAGGTGACAGAACTTTCCCAAGTCTCACTTTTACCCCTAGTAAGTTGGAGAGAAACTTTTTTTTAATATATTTTTTTTAAATATTTATTTTATTTATTTATTCCCTTTTGTTGCCCTTGTTTTTTATTGTTGTAGTTATTATTGTTGTTGTCGTCGTTGTTGGATAGGACAGAGAGAAATGGAGAGAGGAGGGGAAGACAGAGAGGGGGAGAGAAAGATAGACACCTGCAGACCTGCTTCACCACCTGTGAAGCGACTCCCCTGCAGGTGGGGAGCCGGGGTTCGAACCGGGATCCTTATGCTGGTCCTTGTGCTTTGCGCCACCTGCGCTTAACCCGCTGTGCTACAGCCCGACTCCCAAGGAGAGAAACTTTTTGTCTCATTTGTGTGTGGAAGACAGCAGACGCCTTGAGACTGTAATTTGTTCCTGCCCCTCAGACTTCAGCCAGGCACTGCTGGTGGCCGTTGTGAACATGTGGTACACCTACAGCACATTGTTGGCATGTCTGTGGTTGTGGTAAGCAGATTGCCGGGTGAGGGGGTGCTGCCTGACTCAAGGGACCTTTGCCGTAGTATTTGTGAGGGCTCCTACCAGTGTGTGCAACTCCATCCCTTAGACCAGGGCACCAGCCCTTGGGCCTGTCCCATTCTGTGCCCTAAGTGAGCATGGTATGCTGTCATCAGCCCTGTGCAACTGGCCACTATGGACCAGACCTCTTGGCAGAAGTAGGTCTCCGGCTGGCAGTGGCACATGGGAACGGTCACGCTTCCTGAAAAGCAGTTTTTCCATGTGTTCAGCAGGAACAAAGGACTGGTGGCCCCTACCTGGCCAGATTCCCACTTCTGCCTGTAGGTGCCATGGGGCAGACTGGAAGTTGAGCTTCCTTCCTGCCATCTCACCAGGCTCCTTTTACCGGTCTTGGGGCAGGCGGTTGGCCTTGACTGCAGCTTGAGACGCCTGCTCAGGAGAGGACTTGCCCACCCATCCTGCCTGCCCCTGTAGCCTCGCCACCCTTCACTCTGCATTTCCTCTTGGGCCACCCTTGACTTTGCCCTCACCCTTGTCCCCCAGTTCCATGAGAAGCCCGAACTTGGCAGCCTCACCACTAACAGATTCAGGAAGATCAGACTTTCACACTTCTTGTACTCTAGCTAGCTTCTAGGCTGTAAGACATCACCCTGCCTGTATCTTCATGAAACTGTCTCCTGCCTTAGCCCAGCCTGGCCTTGATGGTTCCAGAGCACTGGTAGCTCTCCAGCAGAGACTTGTCTATGATGGGTGAAGGAGAAGAACAAGCTATGATGCACCACTGGGGGCACTGCCATACCACATGAGTCTTGACCCTTAGGGAAGTGTCTGATCTAAGGCACTCACATTATTATTATTATTTTCAAAATGTTTTTGTTTTACATTTTTATTTTTTATTATTTATTTAAGGGTGTAAGGGGCATAATTATAACATGATTATATTATGTGTAATTCCATACAGTTCCCACCACCAGAGTTCTGTGTCCCACCTTGTCCATTGGAAACTTCCCTATTGTTTATCCCTCTGGAAGTATGGACCAAAAACCTTTTTGGGGTACAGAAGGTGGGACTTCTGACTTCTGTAATTGCTTCTCTGCAGTTACATAAAGTAGGGATAGAACAGATGAAAGTAGGGACCTTAGTGTAGAAGGAAAATAAGAAGTCTATTTTAGGAATGTTCCTAGGAGCCTGTGTCTTAATAATCTTTGCTTGAGCTTGATAGCTAACATGGGGGTGGACCAGAAATATTATCTGGGAAGATGGTGTCAAAAGTTGAGAGTAGAGCTAGGAAGCAAGATTAGGGCAGAGAGTTGCTCACAGACTTGAAGAAATATTAATACAGTTACCTGTTTACCTTTCAGAGAGTGGGGCAGTTCCTACCATTGCTATTTCAGAGTGAGGGTATGTTCCTGAAGGAGCTTTCAAAAGGGCATATAATGGCATTCCTGTGTGTGACCAGTGATGGTAGAGAGAGGGATCTATCAGAGGTCTAGGCTCATATTATCTATGGGGGAATCCAAGGATTCCCTGTCTAGGACTCTGGGTGATGGGGTAGCCTGATAGTGGCTAAAAAGGCCATCATGAAGTGAGCCAGACTCTTGCCTTTATCCAACTTCTTTATCTGATGAGTTTAGACTTTCTGCCAGTTGCTAAAGCATTGAGTGTCCTTTATTGTATCCAAACCAGTATTAAGTTTATGGGCTCTGGCCTCATGTGAGGGAGGAAACAGACCTAGGATTTTAGTGGTGTCTTTGTTAGCCTCAAGTTTTTCTGCACTTACTTGTTTGATGATTCTAACAAAGCTTGTCTTAAGGACAATAATTATCTTTTACTTGTTATATAGTTTTTGTCAGTATAACTCTTGGCAAGTTGTATAGTGTTTCTTCTGAAACTTATCAAGGAGTAACAAAAATACTGATGCTCTGTCAGAAGAGATTGAAAAAGATGGAAGGATATTTCTTCCTTTTGTAGTTAATTGAGTAGGTAGGGTGGTTGAGGGAAGTGAGGGGTAGGAGAAGAGGTGTCTAGACCTAAGTAATAAATATATTAGAGAAGTTTTGATGCCTTCTTTAGGCCATTTTACCAGAATGCCAGACTTACCAGGACTAAGTCTAACCTCAGAGGGCTATTAAGTACTTTTACTTTGAGGTATATAATTGCCCCCTTGCTTGTGGATACGTGTACACATGTACCTAGTACTCTAGGCCCTAGTCTATAGCTAGTATCTGTAATTGTGTTAGAAAATGTGCCATCTCACCAGGATAGGGGAGTTGGGAGGTTGACATCTTAGGCTTGGCATCTCTGGAGACAATCTACAGTAACAAGCCAGTAACAGCATGGTATGGCATGGAGGTATGGAGGCACTAGTAGCATTGATTCAGTTGAGCTCAACTAAATTAGAGGCAGTATATAACAGGGTCAGAGAGAAAAATCATCAAAAATTTGATAATAGATTCCAGGACTAGGAGAAATACAGATCTTAGAATGGGAAGAGTTCTTTATAGTATTGGAAAGAGTTTAAAATAGCAGTAGTTGGGAGTTGGGCGGTAGCGCAGTTTGTTAAGCACAGGTGGTGCAAAGCACACAGACTGGCATGAGGATCATGGTTCGAGCTCCCACCTGCAGGGGAGTCGCTTCACAGGCGGTAAAGCAGGTCTGCAGGTGTCTATCTTTCATCCCCCTCTGTCTTCCCCCCTCTCTCCATTTGTCTTTGTCCTATCCAACAACAACGGCAGCATCAAGGACAACAACAATAATAACGACACCAATAATTAAAAAAGGGGGGGCAACAAAAGGGAATAAATAAATAAATTTAAAATAATAGCAGTAGTTAATTATTATTATAACCAAGTTAGTTGGAAGCTTGTTTTTCTTTGAAAATCCAGTGGTTAAGATTTATTGTAGTATACTTGACCCCACTATGCTTTGTGACATTTAAGGATGTCTGCTAATAAGAACATCTTTGATACTGACAGGGCCAAATGGTTTTGATCAAGCTATCTAGGCACTCGATTAATCTCAGGTGCCCTCCCCCTTCAAGTGTAATGGTGCCCATGTGGAATGGGTGCTTACAGAACTGGTAGAGTGAGCTAGGCACCTTATCAGGAGTTCTGCAGGGCTGGTGTCTGGTGCTGTCTGTGTGTCTGTGAAGCAGGCGAAGGCCCAACAGATCCACACAGAGCTCTAGCAGCCCTTAGAGACCTGGGATGCTACCCCCAGGAAGGTGAGGTCAGTGCCAGCACCTGACCTGATGCAGTCGATCTTACTGGGAGCAGTGTCTGAGCTTTGTCAGGAGTAAACTTCTCTAAAGAGCAGATGACCTCCTCTTGGATCGGCTGCAAGGCCAAGAGTAGAGGCGGGTGGCTATCCACCCCTTACGATTGTGCACCACTCTTGGCTACACTTCAGAAACCTATGTCCACAGCAGGCCTTTGGAGTTTAGCTCTGTGGATTCAGTGCTTATGAGGACAATACCTTGCCGTTAGGTTGTCTGTGAGCCATAGAGTGGGGATTCTGGCAACTGAACTTGAACGTTTTCCCTGTGTTCCTCCAAACAGCCAGGGCCTCACCAAGCCCCGGGCCTACCTTGGTTAGTGGAGACCAAGTCCAGAGCATTCTGCTCTGGGGACACCCACCACTACGGCAGAGGCAGGCAGGCCTAGAATCTACCTGCCGTCTGCACACACAGTCACTTTGGTAGGTGGGAATGGACACCGTTTGGGGTGTGCATTTGCTCGCCAAGGAGGAAGGTGGGTGCAGGTGGCACTCAGCTCCTCATGTGTACAGAAGGCACCATCTTATTTCCCCTTTGCACCCCCTTCCCAGCAGGACTGGCTGTGCTGCGTCCCTGGAATCCCTCTCCAGGATTCGCATCTTTGAAGCCAGGGATACTGACAGAGGATTCAATGAATCCAAGGTCGCTAGTCTGGCGTTGACAGATGCCCAGCCACGATACTATTTCTGATTTAATAACCGAATGGGAGGCCGGCCCTTGGTAATAATTAGGGCTAATTACTGAGGAGGTGTTGACAGATGGGCTGAGAGGAAACAAACTACCTTTATCCCGGGGCTTAGAGTCAGATTACCAGGCTGGTGCTATCTACCCCTCAGAAAGGAGACGCTTCAATCACTCACCAAGGCTTCAAAGGGGAAAGGGCCCTGACAATGCAGGGGGTTTGGAAGGGAGCTATGAAGTGCGCCTTTGACTCTGAATTACTAAATAGAGTCCCATTCCAGGAATGGTTTCTTTGTGAAGTTAGAGTTACCATGATCTGCCTCCTGATCTGCCTAGGGCTGGGGAGGGGCTGCTGTGGGCCAGGGCATGGCTAATGCCATGAAGGCTGAGCCTGTGCAGGCCCTTTCTAGGCTCAACCCACCTCAGGTGATGCCTGCAGGGTCCCAGCGCCTCTCATTGGCAGCTCTGTCACCTGGGGCTCTGGGAGCCCACAGGCCTGAATAGGGCAGTGTGGCCCATTTTCCTCAGCTCGGGAATGCGTCTGCGCAGTTCTCTGTGGCTGTGAGTGGCAGGCCTGTCCTATCCCTTGTCCCATCTTTTCCCCATAGCTGTCGTGGGTAGGAATTGCCACTATGTCTCGACCTTATTTGCTGTGAGATCATGCATTGGGGGCCTGAGTGTTACTGAGCTCTTCCGTTCCCATTTTGGACAGTGAACCTATGTTGTTAGAACACTGACCCTGGGACTTCCGTGACTAAGAAGGTGCCATCCTGGAGAAGGGTTGTCCTATATGGTAGGCTGATTTCTGATGCATGTGTGTCCACCTGGTGACTCCCCTCCCTAGAGAACCCTGAATTTCAGAAATGGAGCAGCAGCCCTGAGAAGCTTGGCTGGACCACCCAGGCCACTGTGTCTACGGTGTGGCTTTGAGGGGCCAATTGGGAGACTGAGATCTATGCCTGAGGCTCTTGAACCCAAATGCAGTGCCCAGTCTTGGGAAACTAAAGAGCTCAGAGGCCTTGCTCAGAATGGGCCTTGCTCTGTGAGAAGTATAGCCTAGGAGGTGCTGAGGGACTGGGGATTCTAGATCTTGTCACTAGAAATGACTGCACTAGAACATAAAGATGAAGTGCAAAGAGCTGGTGGAGTACCATACTGCCAGGTGTGTGTTCTTCCTGTCCCTGGCATGCTGCTATACCTCTGGAATAATAGTGGTGGTAAAAGTCATCAGCTGACTTGCTGACAATTTGTATTGAATGACTGGTGAATGCATATCCTTTCATATTAGGGAAGGGCTAGGATGGGAGAAGCACTTTAAAAATTGACCTCAAACCTATTGGAAGTCATCCTAAGTATCACTGGGAATTCTCTAAAATCAGAAAAGTCTAATCAGGACACTGGGTTGTCATAATACACTGGTGATAAATCAAATACCAATAGCTGTCACTCACACACACAAAAACAACACAAAGAACATCATGCATATATTCTACTTGAAAGATAACCAGAAAGTTAGCAAAAGAGCAATTCCCCAATGCATGGACATGTGCACAGAAGCAGACCTGATCCTTTCTCCCCTAGACTATCAACATCTTTTTTCTTTTCTTTTTCTCTTTTTTGTTTTTTGCCTCCAGGCTTATTGCTGGGGCTCCATGCCTGCACTATGAATCCACTGCTCCTGGCTGCCTTCTTTTTCCCGTTGTTCTTGCTATTATTGTTGTTGCTGTTGTTGGATAGGACGGAGAGAAATTGAGAGGGGGGGGAAGATGGGGGGGGAGAAAGAGAGGCACCTGCCAACCTCCTGCTTCACTGCTTGTGAAGCGACCTCCTTGCAGGTGGGGAGCCAGGGGCTTGAGCTGGGGACTTTGCACTGTTCCTTGTGCTTCACACTCTGTGCACTTAACTCAGTGTGCCATGTCCGACCCCCACTATTAACATCTTAAGTTAGTGTGGTCCAGAGGCCACAGTGTGAACTATGATTGAAAGGCTGTTACTAGCTCCAGTCCATACTCTTCTATTCACATTTCTTATTTAATGTCTTTCTTTCTATTCTAGGATCCTAGCCAGGACACTTTATACTTAGTCATCACATTTCCTTGGTCTCTAGTCTGTGACAGTTCTTAGACTTTGCTTGTCTCTTCTGGTCTTAACATTTTGGAGGCACACTGGTCAAGTCTTCAGTAGAATGTCCTACAGCTGGGACTTCTGACATGTTTTTGTCATATTTAACTCAGTTCTGTGGGTTTCTAGGAGCAAGACTAGAAAGATAAAATGTCATCTCATCCCCTCAATCCACCACTGTCGATGCTGCCCTTGGTCACCTGCCCAAAGCTTTGGTTAGCAGGTTTCTTTAGTGGAGTTACTTTCCCCTCCTTTCCACAGTGTCCTCTTAGGAAGAAAGTCCCGAGTCTATGCCATCCCTTGTGAGCAAGGCATAAATTATTTGGAGTTCTGCATGCTATTCTCCTTATAACTTAAATCAATTTTTCTTTTAAAAAATTTTTATTATCTTTATTTATTGGATAGAGAAATTGAGAAGGTAGGGGAGATAGAGAGGGAGAGAGACAGAGAGAGACAGCTGCAACACTGCTTTACCACTTGCAAAGTTTTTCCCCTGCAGGTAGGTACTGGGGGCTCAAACTTGGGTCTTTGTGCACTGTAACATGTGCGCTCAACCAGGTGCACCACCTCACAAGCCCTCAGTTATTTCTTTACATCAGTGGAATTTTTGAGTATTTTAAAAAAACCTTTAAAAAATGTTTATTTACTTACTCCCTTTTGTTGCTCTTGCTTTCATTGTTGTAGTTATTGTTGTTGTTATAGCCGTTGTTGCTGTTGGAGAGAAATGGAGAGACAAGGGGAAGACAGAGAGGGGGAGAGAAAGATAGACACCTGCAGACCTGCTTCACTGCCTGTGAAGCAACCCCCCTGCAGGTGGGGAGCCGGGGGGCTCGAACCGGGATCTTTATATGGGTCCTTGCACTTTGTGCCACCTGCACTTAATCCTCTGCGCTACAGCCTGACTCCCAATTTCTGAGTATTTATTATTATTAAATATAGTGAGTCTTGATACCTGCCAACATTAGCATTGTACCTCCTTTAATTTTTTTTTTTTTGCCTCCAGGGTTATTGCTGGGGCTCGGTGCCTGCACTACAAATCCACTGCTCCTGGAGGCCATTTTTTCCCTTTTGTTGCCCTTTGTTGTTTATCATTATTGTTATTATTGTTGTCATTGTTGTTCTTTCCCTCTATTTCCCCTTCCCCTCTAAATTTCTCTCCTATCAGAGAAAAAAAAAAACTAAAAAAAGAAAGTTTAAAAAAGTAAAATTAAAAAAAAAGATCTAAAGAGACATTTCATCTAAGGTACATAGACTGTAAATACTCTCTCTCTCTCTCTTTCTTGATATCACTAGCCGTTAAGGAACTACAAAGTATAACTACAATGCAATATCACCACTTAGTAGATGGCAAAAAATAAAAACCTTGATGCAAGCAGGTGCTGGTGGGAGAGAGGAGCACATGGGGTTCATATACATTAATGGGGTGAATATAAAGTGGCACAAGCACTCTGGGGAACAGTGGGGCAGCTTATAAAATGAAAACTACATTTGCTCTGGCACCCAGCAATTCTACCCCTAGATATGTATTTGATTTAAATGAGAATGTGTGTGTAAACACAAACCTGGATGTGAATACACTATAGTCAGAATGCCACCCAAAATGGCATATATGGGGGCGGTGGGGGGGCCGTTCAGGTCCTGGAACATGATGGTGGAGGAGGATCTATAGGGGGGTGAATTGTTAAGTGAAAAACTGAGAAATGTAACACATGCACCAACTACTATATTTTACTGTCGACTGTAAATCATTAAGCCCAATAAAGAAATAATAATAATAAAAAAAACTTGAAGTAAAAAAAGAAAATAACTCAAATGACCACCAGTTAAGCGATGAAATGAGAAAGAACAAACTGTGAACAAAGACAGCCACATGGCTGAAGCTGCAAAGAAGGATGGTAAAAGGCTCTATACTGTACCAACCTTTTATATGCTTTCTGGAAAAAGGAAGAACAGGGTAAAAAGCAAAGATGGGTGGCTGCAGGGTTGGAAGCAGGGGATCAGGAAGGATAGACAGCCAAGGGCAACAGAAGGTAATGGACCTGGGATCAAGTTCCCTGCCCCCACCTGCAGGGAGGTGCTGCAGAGAGGTGCTGCATGTGTGTCTCTCTCCCCTCTTCCCTTTTAATTTTTCTGTCTTTATCCAGTAAATAATAATAAAAACATTTTTAAGGGAGTCAGGCGGTAGCACAGTGGGTTAAGTGCACATGGTGCACAGCGGAAATGCTGACTTAAGGATCCCGGTTTGAGCCCCCAGCTCCCCACCTGCAGGGGGGTCGCTTCACGGGTGGTGAAGCAGGTCTGCAGGTGTCTATCTTTCTGTCCCCCTCTCTGCCCTCCCCTCCTCTCTCGATTTCTCTCTGTCCTATCCAACAACAACAACACCAATAACAACAAAGATAAACAACAGGGGCAACAAAAGGGAAAAAATGGCCTCCAGGAGCAGTGGATTCGTAGTTCAAGCACCGAGCCCCAGCAATAACCCTGGAGGCAAAAAAAAAAAAAAATTTTAAAGGAGGTACAACGCTAATGTTGGCAGGTATCAAGACCCACTATATTTCACTATAATAATAAATACTCACAAATTGGGAGTCGGGCCGTAGTGCAGAGGGTTAAGTGCAGGTGGCACAAAGTGCAAGGACCGGTATAAAGATCCCGGTTCGAACCCCCGGCTCCCCACCTGCAGGGGGGTTGCTTCACAGGCAGTGAAGCAGGTCTGCAGGTGTCTATCTTTCTCTCCCCCTCTCTGTCTTCCCCTCCTCTCTCTATTTCTCTCCTGTAGCACTGGTCCATTGCTCATGAAGCTTTCCCTCCTTCAGGTGGGGACCAGGGACTTGAACCCGGGTCCTTGTACATGGCAATGTGTGCACTCAACCAAGTGTGCCAGTGCCTGCCCCCTCTTCAGATCTCTTTTGTCATTTTATTTTTGTTTAGTTTTAATGCAGTGCCAGGGGAAAAACCCAGGATCTTGTGCATGTGTAATACCACTAAGGAGCCTCCCTGATCCTGTGTTTATTCATTTTTTGAGAGACAGATGAGAAGGAGAGACACTAAGCACTGTTTCACCATCCATGGAGCTCCCCCTCATGGAATCTGGGGCCTTAGAGCCTCCAGCATAAAAGTCTTTCTGCATCACCTTTATGCTGTCTCCCCAGCCCTAACTTGATACATTGGTAATTTAGGAAGGCATTCCTGCATTCAAGAGCCTTAGTCCCTCAGACTTTTCCAGCCCTGTCTAGAGCATCTGTCCCCATCCTTCCACACTACTCACTAATCTGCTTCCTGTTACTGTAGGCTAGTTTGTATCTACTAGAAACTTTCTCTTTGATAAATAGAACACAGTATTGACTCTTTCCCTACCTGACTTCTTTTACTCAGTCATTTTGAGAGCCACTCAACGTTTCTTTATCACTAAGTATGGGTGAATCACTGTTCAACTGTTGGTGGGCTTTTCACTTGTTTCCAATTTGCCAAACTGTTCCAAAATGATGGTACCATTTTATAATTCCATCAGCAGTGCATGAGTTTGTTATTTTACATGCTTTCCAGCAGTTGGGATAGTTAATGTTTTTAATTTTAGCTTTTCTGATAAGTATGTTATTGTGGTTTTCACTTGCATTTCCCTAATGATCAAAGACATTAATGGACTGTTTTCATGACTTTTATTTATTTATTTATTTTTTTACCAGAGCACTGTTCAGTTCTGGCATATGGTAGTGTGGGGTGTTTGCACCTAAGACCATTAGTATCTCGGCAAGAAAGTCTTATTGCATCTTTTTATGCTATCTCTATAGCCCTGTTTCCATGTCCTTGCTGGTCATTTGCATATCTTCTTTGCTGGAGTGTGTGTTCAGTCTCTTAGTCATTTAAAAGTTTAATTTCTTATTGAACTTGGAGAGTTCTTTTTTTTTAAATTTTTTTATTTAAGAAAGGATTAATTAACAAAACCATAGGGTAGGAGGGGTACAATTCCACACAATTCCCACCACCCAATCTCCATTTCCCACCCCCTCCCCTGATAGCTTTCCCACTCTCTATCCCTCTGGGAGCATGGACCCAGGGTCATTGAGGGTTGCAGAAGGTAGAAGGTCTGGCTTCTGTAATTGCTTCCCCGCTGAACATGGGCGTTGACTGGTCGGTCCATACTCCCAGTCTGCCTCTCTCTTTCCCTAATAGGGTGTGTCTCTGGGGAATCGGAGCTCCAGGACGTATTGGTGGGGTCTTTAGTCTAGGGAAGCCTGGCCGGCATCCTGATGACATCTGGAACCTGGTGACTGAAAAGAGAGTTAACATACGAAGCCAAAGAAATTGTTGAGCAATCATGGACCCAAAGCTTGGAATAGAGGAGAGGAAGTGTTAGGGGGGGTACTCACTGCAAACTCTAGTGCACTTCTGCTTTCAGGCATATATTTTGCAGTAGTTTACGGATACGTGTGAACAGATGATATGCTCTCTCTCACAGAAACTGGTGTATATCTAGGTTTTGGGACTTTGTTAGAAAGTGAACCACCTGAGATGAAATTAGAGTATACTATGAAAGGAGAGGTCTCACCCAAGTAATGAAGTTGAAGGGTTGTCATTCCACACGTGAAGTCTCTGGACACAGTCTGAAGTGAAGCATGTTGAGGTGGCAATCGTTGTGTTGGTTGAGAGTTCTTTATGTATTTTGTATATCAATTTTCTTTGCTGGGTACATGGTTTATAAATATTTTCTGCCAGTCTGTAGCTTAATGATTTTTTTTTTTTTTTTTTTTTTGCCTCCAGGGTTACTGCTGGGGCTTGGTCTAGACACTACAAATCCACTGCTCCTAGTAGCCATTTTCTTTCCATTTTATTGGATAAGACAGAGAAAAATTGAGAGAGGAGGGGGAGAGAGAGAGAGGGAGAGAGAGAAAAATGTAAGTACCTGGAAATCTGCTTCACTGCTTGTGAAGCATTCCCCCTGCAGGTGGGGAGCCGGGGGCTGGAACCCAGACCCTTCCGTGAGTCCTTGTACTTAGTACTATGTGCACTTAGCCAGAAGGTGGGAGTTCTGACTTCAGTAATTGCTTTTCTGCTGGACATGGACATTGGCAGGTCAGTCCATTTGTGGGTTTGTCTTCCTCTCCTCTCCATTATCGTGCTTTTTAAAAAAATATTATTTATTTATTTTTGGGTAGACAGAAATTGAGGGGAGTGTGGTCCGGGAGGTGGTGTGGTAGATAAAGCATTGGATTCTCAAGCATGAGATACCGAGTTCAATCCCTGGCAGCACATATACCAGAGTGATGTCTGGTTCTTTCTCTCTCTCCTTCTATCTTTTTCATTAAAAATAAATAAGTGAAGGAAGGAAGGAAGAAATTGAGTCGATAAAGAGGGAGTGAGACACCTGTAGCACTGCTTCACTGTTTGTGAATTCCCTCATTGAAGGTAGAGACCAGGGACTTGAATCTGGGTTCTTGTGCACTACTATGTGGACACTCACTGGGTGTAGCACTATATGGCCCTCTCCACTGGCATTTTTTATATATTTAAATCAGAAAGGTTGCAAAGGCAGTATATAACTTGCTTGCCTTTTACCTACATTTGCCAATTGTTAGTATCTTATCATATTTATTTTACCTCTCTGCCAAAATACTTGTATGAAGATAGAGAATGAGAGAGAGAAAAGGTGATTTTATCTGAAAATTGATTGCAGACACTGTGACATTTCACTCCTGTAGTACCTAGGAATAAGGACATTGTTTTACATACAACACCACTATATTTTTTTTTCCTTTTTTTTTTCCAACCAGAGCACTCACTGCTCAGCTCTGGCTTATGGTGGTGCAGAGGATTGAAACTGGTACTTTAGAGCCTCAGGCATGGGAGTCTCTTTGCATAACCATTACGCTATCTACCTCTGCCCAACACTACTATATATTTTAAAAAAATATTTATTTATTCTCTTTTGTTGCCCTTGTTGTTTTATTGTTGTAGTTGTTATTGATGTTGTCATTGTTGGATAGGACAGAGAGAAATGGAGAGAGGAGGGGAAGACAGAGAAAGGGAAAGAAAGATAGACACCTGCAGACCTGCTTCACCGCCTATGAAGTGACTCCCCTGCAGGTGGGGAGCCAGGAGCTCGAACTGGGATCCTTATGCTGGTCCTTGTGCTTCATGCCACGTACGCTTAACCCACTGCACTACCGCCCGACTCCCACCACTATCCTTTTTTAACCACCACAACAAAAAAGCAATAATTCCATATCATTTGTAGTTTAGATTTTTCCACTTATCTCCAAAATAGCCTTTGTAGATTCCTTCTTTTGATCCAGGATCTAGTCAAGTTTGACAAGTGACATTTGGTAGTGATGGCTCTTTCTGCTCTTTTTTTTTTTTCTTTGTTATCTCCTTGGCTTTACCACTCCAAACTGACTTTTTAAGATAGAAATAGAAAGGGAGGGAGTTGGCCAGTAGTGCAGCGGGTTAAGTACATGTGGCACCAAGTGCAAGGACTGGCTTAAGGATCCCGGTTCAAGCCCCTGGCTCCCCACCTACAGGGAGGTCGCTTCACAGGTGGTTAAGCAGGTCTGCAGGTGTCTCTCTCCCCTCTCTGTCTTCCCCTCCTCTCTCCGTTTCTCTCTGTCCCATCTAACAACTATGACATCAATAATAGCAACAATAATGACTACAACAACAATAAAGAAAAAGCTTCACTCATGGTGAAGCAGTGTGCTATCCAAACAAGCTATTTTGCTGGCCCTCATCTCTTTTAATTGGAAAGAGTCACCTTGTCTTTTCTCTTGTTGTCTCTCTTGCCATTGAGTTTATTCTCTCTCTCTCTCTCTCTCTCTCTCTCTCTTTTTAACACCAGGGTTGTTGCTGGGGCTCAGTGCCAGAATTACGAATCTGTTATCCCTGGAGGCCATTTTTCCCCCCTTTCCTTCTATTTTATTTTATTTTATTTTATTTTATTTTATTTTATTTTTTAATAATTTATTTCTTTATTGGGGAATTAATGCTTTACATTCAACAGTAAATACAATAGTTTGTACATGCATAACATTCCCCAGATTCCCATTTAACAATACAACCCCCACTATGTCCTTCATCATCTTTCATGGACCTGTATTCTACCCACCCACCCACCCACCCACCCCAGAGTCTTTTACTTTGGTGCAGTACGCCAACTCCAGTTCAGGTTCTAATTGTGTTTTCTTTTCTAATCTTGTTTTTCAACTTCTACCTCAGAGTGAGGTCATCCCATATTCATCCTTCTGTTTCTGACTTATTTCACTCAACATGATTTTTTCAAGGTCCATCCAAGATCGGCTGAAAACGGTGAAGTCATCATTTTTTACAGCTGAGTAGTATTCCATTGTGTATATATACCACAACTTGCTCAGCCACTCATCTGGTGTTGGACACCTGGGTTGCTTCCAGGTTTTGGCTATTACAAATTGTGCTGCCAAGAACATATGTGTACACAGATCTTTTTGGATGGATGTGTTGAGTGCCTTAGGATATATCCCCAGGAGGGGAATTGCAGGGTCATAGGGTAGGTCCATTTCTAGCCTTCTGAGAGTTCTCCAGACTGTTCTCCACAGAGGTTGGACCAATTGACATTCTCACCAGCAGTGCAGGAGGGTTCCTTTGACCCCACAACCTCTCCAGCATTTGCTGCTGTTACCTTTTCTGATGTATGATATTCTCACAGGAGTGAAGTGATATCTCATTGTTGTCTTGATTTGCATTTCTCTGACAGTCAGAGACTTGGAGCATTTTTTCATGTGTTTCTCAGCCTTTTGGATCTCTTCTGTGGTGAAGAGTCCAAGTCCTCCCCGCATTTTTGGATGGGGTTATTTGTTGTCTTGTTGTTGAGTCTGGCAAGCTCTTTATATATGTTGGTTATTAAACTCTTGTCTGATATATGGCATGTAAAGATCTTCTCCCATTCTGTGAGGGGTCTCTTGGTTTGGGTAGTGGTTTCTTTTGCTGTGAAGAAGCTTTTTAATTTGATGTAGTCCCATAGCTTTATACTTGCCTTAGTCTTCTTTGTAATTGGATTTGTTTCATTGAAAATGTCTTTAAAATTTATGTGGAAAAGAGTTCTGCCAATATTTTCCTCTAAGTATCTGATAGTTTGTGGTCTAACATCCAAGTCCTTGATCCACTTGGAATTTACTTTTGTATTTGGTGAAATACAGTGGTTCAGTTTCATTCTTCTGCATGCTTCAACCCATTGTTTCCAACACCATTTGTTGAAGAGACTCTGCTTTCCCCATTTAATAGTCTGAGCCCCTTTTCAAAGATTAGATGTCCATAGGTGAGGGGCTCACTTCTGGGCTCTCAAATTCGATTCCACTGCTCAGTGTGTCTATTCATGTTCCAGTACCAAGCAGTTTTGATGACAATGGCCCTATAATACAGTTTGAGATCTGGGAGTGTGGGCCTCTGTGGTGGATCACATTGATTGATTTACGTATATTAAACCAACCTTGCATGCCTGGGATAAACCCCACTTGGTCATGATGAACAATCTTTTTGATATACTGCTGTATCCGGTTGGCTAGAATTTTGTTCAATATTTTCGCATCTATGTTCATCAGAGATATTGGTCTGTAGTTTTCTTTTTTGGTTGTGTCCCTGTCTGCTTTTGGTATCAGGGTGATGTTGGCTTCATAGAAGCTGGCAGGGAGTATTCCAGTGTCTTCAATCTTCTGGAAGACTTTTAAAAGTAGAGGTATTAGTTCTTCTTTGAAAGTTTTGTAGAATTCATTTGTAAAACCATCTGGTCTAGGACTTTTATTTTTGGGAAGATTTTTGATAACTGTTTCAATTTCATTAGCTGTGATGGTCCTGTTCATGTTATCCACTTCCTCTTTACTTAGTTTTGGAAGTTGGTAGGTATCTAGGAAATCATTCATTTCTTCCAGGTTCTCTAGCTTGGTGGCATATAGTTGTTCATAGAAGCCTCGCATGATATGTTGAATTTCTGCAGTGTCTGTTGTGATATCTCCTCTTTCATTTACTATCCGATTTATTTGGGTCTTCTCCCTTTTTTGTTTTGTGAGTCTGGCTAAAGGTTTGTTGATTTTGTTTACTCTTTCAAAGAACCAACATTTACTTTCATTGATCTTTTGTATGGTTTTCCTATTCTCAATGTTATTTATTTCTGCCCTAACTTTAGTGATTTTTGTCCTTCTGGTTGCTTTAGGATTCCTTTGTTGTTCTTCTTCTAGGTCTTTAAGATGTGCAATCTGGCTGTTTATTTGTGCCTTTTCTTGTTTCCTAATGTGTGCTTGTATAGCTATGAACTTCCCTCTTAGGACTGCTTTAGCTGTGTCCCAAATATTTTGATAGCTTGTGTCTTCATTTTCATTGAACTCTCGAAACATTTTGATTTCTTCCTTGATTTCCTCTTTGACCCAGAAGTTGTTAAGAAGTGTACTGTTGAGCTTCCACATTTTGGGACTGTTACTAATCTTTTGTTAATTGTTAAGTGTTAGTTTAGTTCCACTGTGGTCTGAGAAGATGCTTGGGATGATTTCAGTGCTCTTGAATTGGCTGATGCTGTCTTTGTGGCCTAACATATGGTCTATCCTTGAGAATGATCCATGTGGATTTGAGTAAAATGTGTATTCCAGTTTCTTTGGATGAATGACTCTGAAAATGTCCAATAGTTCTAGTTTATCTATCTCTTCATTTAGCTCCCTTATGTCTTTACTGATTTTCTTCCTGGATGATCTGTCAAGTTGAGATAGTGGGGTGTTGAAGTCCCCTACTATGATTGTGTTACTGTTAATATATTGCTGTAGCTCTTTCAGTAGAAGTTTGATGTATTTAGATGGCTTCTCATTGGGTGCATAGATATTAATAATTGTTAAGTCCTCTTGATTGACTGATCCTCTGAGCATTAAGTAGTGTCCATTCCTATCTTTTTTAATCTTATCTATTTTAAAGTCTGTCATGTCAGATATGAGAATAGCTGTTCCTGCCCTTTTTTGTGGGCCATTGGCTTGTATGATAGTTTTCCATCCTTTCACTTTAAGTCTGTGTTTGTCTTGTTGAGTTAGGTGAGTTTCCTGTAGACAACATATTGTTGGGTTGTGTTTTCTGATCCATCTTCCTACTCTGTGTCTTTTAATAGGTGAATTCAGGCCATTGACATTTATTGATATCAAAGATTGAAGATATTTTAACGCCATTCTTGTAGAGTTTTAGAGTGTTTTGATATATGTCCTACTATTTGTGGTGGTCTGGTTGTTTATAGGAGACCTTTCAGAACTTCTTTCAGGGCAGGCTTGGTGATGGTTGAGTCCTTCAACTGTTGCTTGTCTGAGAAGGTTTTGATGCTTCCATCTAGTCTGAATGACAGTCTAGCAGGATATAGTATTCTTGGCTGAAAGCCTTTCTCATTGAGCACTCGATAGATATCTTGCCATTCTCTTCTGGCCTGTAGTGTTTGTATGGAGAAGTCTGCTGCTAATCTTATGGGTTTTCCTTTGTAGGTGACTCTTTGTTTTTCTCTTGCAGCCTTGAGGATCCTTTCTTTATCCTTATTCCTTTCCATTCTAAGTATGACATGTCTTGGTGTCTTTAGGTCTGGGTTAATTCTGTTTGGGACCTCTGGGCTTCTTGAATCTTTATGTCTTTGGTGTTGTCTAGACTAGAGAAATTTTCAGCTATTATGGCCTGGAGAATGCTTTCTTCCTCTCCTTCTCTTTCTTCCTCTGGTAAGCCAATAATGCGTATATTGTTTCTTTTGAAGTCATCCCATAGGACTCTGTTGTTGTTTTCAGCATCTCCTAATCTCTTTTTGAGATCTCTTACTTCTTTTTTAGTTGTCTCTAATTCATCCTCAATCTTGCTAATTCTGTCTTCAGCCTCATTGATTCTATTCTCTCTGCTCTCTGAACTTCATCTATTTTGTTGCCCTGCTCTGATACTGTTTTAGCTTGTTCAGCTAGTTGCCTTCTTAGCTCAGCGATTTCAGCTTTCAGCTCTCTAATAACCATGAGATTATTAGAATTTTCTTCCATATTCTCATTTGTTGTTCCTGCATTTCTGATTACAATTTTTTCAAATTCTTTACTCACTCCTGTTATTATTTCCTTAGCTAATGTTTGGATGTTGAACTCGTTGTTTTGTGCTTCACCCTCTGGAGGACTTTTAGCTGGACTCTTGTCCTGGTTCGAGTCTCCAATATTTTTTCTTGTTGTTTTAACCATTTTATATATTATGTTATGAGTTCCCTTTATCAGTACTTTTCAAATTATTGATTACTATTGCCTGGATTGACTTGTGTCTAAGTAATTTAATTAAAGGGTTTATTGTGGTGGAAGTTAACAGTTTTTTCAATCCCTGAGTTGGAGCTCAGAGGTGTAAAAGCCTCTTTTTTTTTTTTTCTTCCCTGTAGGCTATGGGAGTCTGAGGGCTTTTAAACTATCAATAGGCTTCTTAGCTTAATCACTGACTCCTGACCAAGAGATAAAGCAGGGTGTGGCAGAGATAATCCAGTGGTTATGCAAAGAGACTTTCACAGCCCCTCAGTTATGCCATGGAGGTATAGGTCTTCTCCTGAGTTTCCAGGTTAGATCTCTGTCCCCTGGTGTCCCTCCCTGTTGCTGCTCCAGATTCTGAGGGTAGTAGCAATGGAGACTCAGAGTTGCACCTGGTGAGTCTCTGGGGAGTCCTTTCCTCCCTTCAGCTGTCCCCTTGTTGTGGAGCAGACTGGAGGTGGTGTCTCCACTGATAAACTGTTGAACTGTTAGCAGTCACTTAATCTCTCCTTAGGCCCCTCTCTCCTCTCTGTCACCAGCCACGCGTGTTTGTACTCACGGGTGATTTACTGGGTTCCTGTGGTCATTCTAGTCCTGTCTTGTTTCGGTCCGGGTGGTCTCCTTTGGTATTCCTAGTTGATCCGGGAGAGGAGAGGAGAGGAGAGGAGAGAAAGCGATCTGCTGCTCGTAGCTCCGCCTCCAGAAGTCGAATCCCTCCCCTTCTATTTTATTTTAATAGGGGAGAGGGAGCTAGGAAGAGAGAACGACAGACATTTGCAGACTTATTTCACCGCTTATGAATCATCCTTCTTGCAGGTGGGGAGTAGGGACTTGAACCTGGGTCCTTGTGCATTGCATCACCACCTGGCCCCCAACATTGATTTAGGAAAAAAATAAAAAAAGCTCCTAGGGAATGAAATCAGGGCTTTATGCAAGTGTGGCAGTTCTGAACTGCCTTTCTGATCCCCCCCACCTTTTTTTTTTTTTTTTTAAGAGAGAGACAGGAAGGAAGGAGAAAGGGACAAAAATGGCTGCAAAACTGCTCTGCCCATCCCTGGAGTTCCTCCCTGCTGCTAGCCATGGTGCTCTCATGCTGTGCCAGGGCTTCATGATGTAGCCATGGTCTGAACTTTATCTGCTGAGCCACCTCCTGCTTTGACACTGACTTTGCTGAGAAGTATGAGTTGGTTATCTTATCCGTTGCCCCATAATCTGAAGGTGGCTTGTCCCCTGAACACTGCTGGCTTGGATGTGCAAGGATTGTGTTGCATCTTCTTGCATCACCTTGAAAGATAAGTGATGCGAGTTTATTTACTGGTGGTGCCCGCTTTGATTGATAGTGCAGGTGGTGACAGCAAGATGTCTCCAATGTAAAGGTATATTTTCCTTTTGTGATTTGTAAACTGTCAGTACAGTAATGCCTTGGCAGATTACAAACTTCTTGTTTCTCAACAACCTTTTACTTGGTTGGGTCCTGCTTCAATCTGTGTCTTGATTTGTATGGTCTTCCGCTACCTGCTTGTGGCTTGAGGTCCCACTATTTATAAAATATTAACCATCCCTCGTATTATAACTCAGTGCTTCACTCTGTGGCTCTGATTCTCCTTCCTGTTGTCTCTTTTGCTTCTCACTAATGACACCACCTTTCTTGTGTGTTTTTATGAGTTGTGACTACACGCCTGCCTCTCTTGAGCCTTTATCTGCCAATTAATGGAGGGCTGCATTCTTCTTCTTCTAGCGTTTGCCCTTCTTCCGTAGCCAGTCAACAGCATCAGGTTGAGCCTGATGTAAAGTTTCGAGATCTCCTTTGAATCTGGAGAGGTGGCAGACGTTGACTATGTGGGTCATAGTCTGTCTGTAGCCGCAGGGGCAGTTCGGGTCGTCTCTGGCTCCCCAGCGATGGAACATAGCGGCGCACCGGCCATGTCCTGTTTGATAGCGATTGAGGAGGGCCCAATCATAACGTGCTAGGTCAAAGCCGGGTTGACGCTTGCAGGGGTCTGTAATGAGGTGTTTGTTCTTTACCTCAGCTGACTGCCAACTCTGTTTCCAAGAGTCTGGAACAGAGAAGTTCAGTGTAGGCGTAGGGGACCAGATTGGGTGACGAGACGTCAAGCGTTGAACAGGGTGGGCGAAGATATCCGCGTATATTGGCAGGTCCGGTCGAGCATAGACGTGGGAAATGAACTTAGATGATGCCGCATCCCGACGAATATCTGGCGGGGCGATGTTGCTAAGAACTGGCAGCCATGGAACTGGGGTGGAACGGATGGTTCCAGAAATTATCCTCATGGAGGAATATAATTTGGAATCGACAAAGTGGACATGGGGGCTACGGAACCATACTGGGGCACAGTATTCTGCAGTGGAATAGCATAATGCCAGAGATGATGATCGTAGTGTGGAAGCGCTCGCGCCCCATGAGGAGCTGGCCAGTCTTGCGATGATGTTATTCCTCGCGCCCACCTTTGCTGCAGTTTTTGTGAGATGTTTGTGAAATGACAGAGTGCGATCGAGAGTAACGCCAAGATAGACTGGCTGGGCTTCATGTCGGATTCTCGTATCGCCAAACTGCACATTAAGCTCACGTGAGGCCGAGGCATGGTGTAGATGGAAAACAGATGATACCGTTTTAGCAGTGCTAGGAATTAGTCGCCATTTTTTACAGTAATCAGATATCAGAGATATGTCTTTCGTGAGTGTTTCCTCGAGGATGTCGAACTTTGATGCCTGAGTTGCACAGCAGATGTCATCAGCATAGATGAACTTCCTTGAAGAAGTTTCTGGGAGGTCATTGATGTAAATATTAAATAGCGTAGGAGCCAGAACAGAGCCCTGGGGGAGGCCACTTGAGACAAGTCTCCATCTGCTAGACTTGTCACCCAGATGCACCCGGAATCTTCTGTTTTGGAGAAGAAATGATATAGGGCTGCATTGAAGGTGGTTTCTTAGTAAGAATGCCTTCGTAGCCTTCAGTTCTGGGGTTCTCTCAGGGCAGTGTGAGTTAACATTGAGACCTG
Organism: Erinaceus europaeus; assembly: GCF_950295315.1. Lineage (NCBI taxonomy): Eukaryota > Metazoa > Chordata > Mammalia > Eulipotyphla > Erinaceidae > Erinaceus > Erinaceus europaeus. The sequence continues at coordinate 110,467,364 of NC_080162.1, forward strand.
GGTGTTGGCTCTATCCTATCACAGCATTGAGCCCTGTGGGGTCTCTTCTTTTCTAGGGACACCTCTAGGAGATGGCCCCGCTTGGAAGGGTACTGTGTTTTGTCTTTCATTCGCTCAGGTTTCAAGTGCCAGAAGTCCAAGTTACATGCCCTAAGGAAAGGTGGTACATGCCCTAAGGAAAGGTGCCAGCTGCAGCTCCACGCACCTCACTAGGTTTGAGTTTTCACTAATATTTGGCCTTTGAAGGTTTCAGGCTATTTATTTATTTATTTATTATCTTTTTTCACCTTTTGTTGCCTTTGTTGTTTTATTGTTGTGGTGGCTATTATTATTGTTGTTGGATAGGACAGAGAGAAGATGGAGAGAGGAGGGGAAGACAGAGTGAGGGAGAGAAAGACAGACATCTGCAGACCTGCTTCACTGCCTATGAAGCAACTCCCTTGCAGGGGGGGAGTGGGGGGCTCGAGCCAGGATCCTTGTGCCAGTCCTTGCGCTTCGCACCATGTGCGCTTAGCCCGCTGTGCTACCGCCCAACTTCCTCCTCCTCCTCCTTCTTTTAAAAAAATATTTATTTATTTATTTTCCCTTTGGTTGCCCTTGTTTTATTGTTACAGTTATTATTGTTATTGATGTCATCCTTCTTAGGTAAGACAGAGAGAAATGGAGAGAGGAGGGGAAGACAGAGGGGGAGAGAAAGATAGACACCTGCAGACCTGCTTCACCACTTGTGAAGTGACCCCCTTGCAGGTGGGGAGCCGGGGGCTCAAACTTGAATCCTTATGCTGGTCCTTGCACTTTGTGCTACATGCACTTAAGCTGCTATGCTACTGCCCGACTCCCTGCAACCCCCTTCTTTTTAAATTTTTACTTATTTATTTTACCAGAGCACTGCTCAACTCTGATTTATGGTCGTGCAGGGGATTGAACTTGGAACCGTAGAGCCTCAAGCATGAGAATTTGTTTGCATAACCACTATGTTCTCTCCCCAGTCCTTTCTAAAAATTGTTTTATTTATTACTGGATAGAGAAAGAGAGAAATTGAGAGAGTGGGGGAATATAGAGAGGGAAGGAGACAGAGAGATACTTGCAGTCCTGCTCCACCACTTGTGAAGCTTCCCCCCCTGCAGGTGGGGACCAGGGGCTTGAACCTGGGTCCTTGCTCACTGTAATGTGAGTACTTAACCAGGTGCGCCACCATCTGGCCCCTCAGTTATTCTTTTTCTGACCTGTTTAGTGATGGGTTAAATATTTGTGTATGTTTTTAATGAGCATTTTTAGAGGAGGGCCAACTAGGACATCTGTCTTGCTAGAGAGCAGTGCTTCTCTAGTCAGTGCTTGGTTATGGAATGCCCCAGTGCCTTGTGGAGCTGCTGGCGCTGGTCTGTACACTGGTAAGGTGGGGCAGTTGAGGCTCTCCCACCATTCCATGTGCCCTATTTTTCAAATTTTTTTTTCTTTTTTACCAGAGTACTGCTCAGCTCTTGCTTATGGTGGTGCAGGGGATTGAACCTGGGACTTTGGAGCTTCAGGCAGGAGAGCCTGTTTCCATAACCATTATGCAATCTACCCCCACCCTCAATTTTTCTTTCTTTCTTTTTTTTTTTCTTTTCTTTATTTGACAGGACAGAGAGAAATTGAGAGGGGAGGGGAAATGGAGACAGACAGTGAGAGAAATTTGGACACCTGTAAACCTGATTCATCACTCATGAAGTGTCCCCTCTGCAGGTGGAGAATGGGGCTGGCTTGAACCTGGGTCCTCCTTGTGCATGGTGTTATTTGCACATGGCCTGAGTGTGCCGCTGCCCAGCTCCATGTTCTTGCATTTTCACATTTACATTCAACCAGGCAAGTCCTGGGTGGGCTGGAGGCAGTGGTAACATTGCTGGGGTGTGTTTGTGGGAGGGTGAGTGCTAGGTGAAGTCTGGGGCCTGTCTGCTGCTCCCCACACCTGGAGGAAGACCTCAGTCTTCGGCCAGGTGGGACAGCCTGAGGCTTGAGGAGCTGTTGAAGTGTGGTAGAGGGGACACTCATCCCTGTTTGGGCTGAGGGCCTGGGAAGCTTTGGAAGGATTTTGTAGCCTCAGTTGGGAAAGTTGTGTGAGTACTGAAAATTATGTCAGGTTGTCTTTCCCTTGAATTTTTAAGAGAATATATCTCAGTTTGACACCTAGAAAAACTGGCAGGATTCGAAGCTGTGCTCTGTGGATTGAGTTTCATGTTCCCTTCCCCTCTGGGAGGAAAAGACAAGTGATAGAGCAGGGTAGCAAGGCGGCGGCGGCGGGCGGCTGCTATCTCGCATTGGCCTTGCGCAAGGGGCTGCAGCCTCTGCTCGGGGCGGCCCGGTGCCAGGGGAGATAGGATAATGAGATTATTCTCAATTAGATTAATAGAGAATAATTAGATGTCATAAATCAAGTAACCATAGGATATTGTCATGGGAAAAATATGTAGCTAGAATTAATTAGTTTTCAAATAAAGCGTTTATTTTAATTGCTTGAAATGATGGAGGCCTTAATTGCCGATGCATCATTTTGGCCTGAGCATTTTGGTTGTTGTAACGTGACGGAATTGTTCCCTGCCATTCTGGGGAAACAATAGAGGAGAACTCGATTTCATCACCTTAGAGGGAGCCTTGTGCCAGTGAGGTTCTGGAAGCTCCCGGCAGGCCTCAGGCAGATGGTGTGTGTGGGCTAGGCTTCAACTGGTACTGCCCAAGGCCCCCATGCCGCTTGTGGGAAACCATATGCATGTGTGTGGTGTGCTTGTATGTGCCCCTAAGCATGTGCTTATTTATATGTGTGCACGAACAAATGTAGGTACCTGGACATATGTGCATTCACAGGTGAGAGTTTGAGGTCTTGCATGGGCATGTGCATGTGTGTGCATAAACGTGAGTGTCAGAATGTGTGGCTGAAGTTTCTGTGGAGATGGGCCGTCAGGCCTGGAACCCGGGTGGAGGGGGCAGGATACCTCTCCCATCCTGAGCTGGTGCTCTTCTGCAGGATTGAGGTGCTTTGCTGGAGGTTGCATTCTTAGGTTTCTCCAGACCTGGCTTACTGCAGCCCTGTGCTCTCATCTGCCAACTGTCCTTGCTCAAGGCACAGAAATGCAGGAAGTGACTTCTGAAGGCCCAGCAGCTACTCCTGTGAGCCTGTCTACAAGCTGGTCTACCTGGGAGCAGCCATTTAATGGCCTCTCTGGGTGGCTTACCTGTTCCATGTGTCTCCCAGCACAGGCACTTGTGGTCTCCAGGCTGCAGCTGTGTCCTCTCTCTGTTATCTTGGTGACTGAAGTGCATGCCCCTGGCTTGCCTTGTCACTGCTTGCCTTGACAGTGACGTTTCTTAGGTGTTTTAAACCTTTTATTCCAGTTTAACTGCTCTTGGCTGTCTTTTGAGGGTGATGGGGAAGGATGGATGAAAAGAGATGAATAAACAGGGAAACAGAAAACTTAAAAAGGCAGGTGTGGGCTTGATGATTAAGGATCCCTTAGAGGCTTTGGTTGCCTGCTTAAGAAGCCCCCAGCCTCTCATGCTGCTGTGTCTGCTTGTACCTGTGCCTGTGGGCTCTGCCAGCTGTCCCTCCTGTGTAGGCCTCTGCCTGTCACCTGCGATGTCCTCCAACCCCTAGTATCAGCCTTTCAACAAGGCTTTCCCTCCTGGAGAAGCAGGCTTCTCCTCGTTTTTTTTTTCTGTTTGTTTATTTGGTATTTTAAAAAATATATCTTAGTGCCAGACAGACATTGGGAGAGGGGGAGAGAGGGAGAGAGAGATACCACAGCTCAGCTCTGGCATATGGTGGTGCAGGGGATTGAACCCGGAACTTCGGAGCCTCAGGCATGAGAGACTCTACATAACCATTATGCTATCTGTTGCCACCCTCATGACATATTTTTCTGTGCAAAAATGCATCATGGGGGTCGGGCAGTAGTACGGTGGGTTAAGCGCACATGGCATGAAGCACAAGTACCAGCATAAGGATCCCGTTTCAAGTCCCCACCTGCAGGGGGTTCGCTTCAGAGGTGGTGAAGCAAGTCTGCAGGTGTCTAGCTTTCTCTCCCTCTCTCTGTCTCTCCTCCTCTCTTGATTTCTCTCTGTCCTGACCAACAGCAAGAACAGTGATGACAACAATAATGACAACAACAAGGGCAACAAAATGGGAAAAATGGCCTCCAGGAGCAATGAATTCGTAGTGCAGGCATCGAACCCCAGCAATAACCCTGGAGGCAAAATAAAAAACCCAAAACCCCCCCCTGACTTTTCAGGTGACTTCCTAGCTGTCTGTCCCTTCCCTCTGCCCTCAGCCTATTCTGGTGTCTTCAGGCAGACAGCTGTGTCCCTGGCTGTCCTTTTTGGGTGTGGGCCTTCACAGCACCATTGAGTTCCTGGCCACCCGAGGGACTGAGGTGGTACTGGCTCTCCTGGGACTCTGCAAGGTGGAGTTGTTAGACCTAGCAAAGTGTGGTGGGTGGGTTCCAGCAGACCCACAACCCAGATGAGGAAGGGGCTGTTAACCTGTGATAGCAGCCTTCTCACTGGAGGAGCAGTAAAGTGGCTCAGTCCCCTGTCCCTTCCCCTCACACTGCTGCTCTGACAGCCCCAGCCTGCATGAGCTGGTCCAAGCCTGAGCCCGAGGGGGCTGGCACACCTTATTAGGCTATTTCTTGCTTGGCCCTTCCCTCTCCTCTATACAGGGGTGTTCCCTTAAAAGGTGGCTGTGACAACTAGAATGTGCAGACTGGGCCCCCTGCAGCAGCCTTTACTGCACATAGTCAGGCCCTGTTCTCACCTGGCCCCAGAGGACCTCAGCTACCTCTTGCCTGTCCGTTGATCTGTCCATTCAGCATGCTCTTTCTGAGTAGCAACTTGGCACCTGTCACTGGGTGCTGGGTCTGGGGTCTGGATGGAACACACCCAAAGGACAGAGGTGGGTAGTGTGTCCCAGCACCTCGTTTTGACCTTGCAAAGAGGAGAGAGTTTGGGGTGCTGGGAGGGGAAGCTGGGGAGGCTGAGTGTGCTGGGAGGGCTAGTCAGGAGGGGCTTCCCAAGGGAGAGCTGGAGTGAGACAGGAGCAGAGGGCAGTTTGGCCACTCCAGATGTGAGCAGCCTGCCCAGGGTGAGCGGTGAGGCTGAGCCAATAGAGGGCTCAGCTGGTGGGGGGCAGGATGCCCTGGAGGATAGCGGAGGGCTCTGCACAGGGTGTGTGGGTAAGGCTGGCCAAGGGAGTGTGTAGGCACTGCCCAGGGATGGTGCAGTTTGGGCATAGAGGGGGCAGGAACCTAGTGGCAGAGTGGAAGAGTGGTGGGCAGTGCCCAGTGAGGGCCCTGCCACCTTCCCAAAGGGGACAGGTGGCTCATTCACACAGCCTCCCTTGTGGTTCCCAGGTGACGGCACCTCTTCCCAGCATGGCAGCCCCACCGCCTCCATCTCCAGACCCACAGTTTGTCCTCCGAGGCACTCAGTCAGCGGTGCATGCGCTGCATTTCCACTCAGGAGCCCAGGGGCAGGGATGCCCACTCCTCTTCTCAGGGTGAGTAGCTGCTACAGGATTCAGTAGCTGGGGCTAGCATGAGGAGGGGAGGCTCACAGTGAGTCTCATGGTCCTAGAAAGCTCCCCCCCCCCCCAGTCTGGGCATGCTTTCTCCTTGGGTCTGGGGGACAAAGGCACACTCTCTTTGGGTGCTGTCCAGTTTGCCCTGTCAGTGGCCCTCCTGCCTTCATCAGAGAGCAAGCTCTCATGAGGAGAGGGCTGTCACTTCACTCTGCTCATCTGCAGAGTTGTCTAAAGCCCCTCGCCCCAGCAGTGTGGTCTGGGGGGCAGACCCACCGAGATTGTAGGAACATTGGCTCCCTTCTGACCCTGCCCTGGCACATCTGAACAGGTCCCAGAATGGGCTGGTACACATCTGGAGCCTGCAGACACGGAGAGTGCTCACCACCCTGGACAACCATGGGGGCCAGTGTGTGACCTGGCTGCAGACACTGCCCCAGGGGCACCAGCTTCTCAGGTGGGTGATAGGGAATGTGGCCCCACGGGAGCCACATTGTATCCTTGGGTGGGGTTAAGCATTCTCCACTGGAGACTCTTCCGATCACCCCAGTCATGCTGGTTGCTAGTCATCATAGCCTCTTGTGACCTCTGTACTAAAAGAACAAGGTGCTGAGCATACAAGATAGCTCTTGTGGTCATCCTGAGGACCACCTACCTTTGGCGGGCCTTGCCTTCTTCCTGCCAAGATGGCACAGGCGCTCTCCTTCCTGCCCCCTTGTGTGGGAGCCCCTCCATGTGGTTTTGTTTCTCCCCTGAGAGTAGGTCATGTCCAGATATTCCATTCAGCCATTTGCCTCTGAAGCTGCTCTTTGCTTTGTTTGGTTTTGGTTTTGACCTCGGGGTTATCTCTGGGGCCCAGTGCTGGCACCCACTACTCCTGGCGGCCACCCCCACCCCCCCGTTTTATTGAATAGGACAAAGAGAAATTGAGAGAGGAGGGGAAACTTGAAAGGGTGAGAGATAGACACCTGCAGACCTGTTTCACTGCTTGTGAAGCGTCTCCCCTGCAAGTGGGACTCAAACTTGTATCCTTGCAGGGATCCTTGTACTTAGTAATATGTTTGTTTAACTGGGTGCGCTGCAGTCCTGGGAGCTGTTCTTGTACATTTTACCCTTGGAGAAATGTTCACCCAAGACATGGGTCCTGCAGGATCTCCTAACTGGCAGTCTTGGGTCCTCCAAGCCCATCTCCAGGGCTGCACCACTCTTGAGAGATGAGTGAGAGGCAGGTGCACAGGGTGGCCTGTGAGCTAATGTTTGATATCAAGGCTACAGCAACACCCCAGGCAGGGCCCCTCAGGTCAGGAGGTCTGCATCGCAGACCATTCAGGTGCTTGGAATGCCCAGGTGCGTTTATGTTGCAGGAGAGGCCATGCACCCAGCTGTGTTTGGGAGCCCAGTGTTTCCTAAGTGTCTCTTGAGAGGGCAAGGTGTACTTTCATGTCAAGGGGAGTCTGGAGGCTGAAGGACTGGGAGTCAGGGGCCCAGTCACTGCCAGACTATGCATGGGGAGTGGGCAGCCCAGGGGCTGCTCTGCAGACAGAGCAGAGCAGGGGGCCTCTCCAACCCCCTCCCACACGCCAAGGGTGCACCTGTGTCCTCTGACTACCGCTGGGCAAGTTTGTTCTCTACCGTGTTTATTGTGTGATAGAACATATGTACAGAAGAGAGCACAGAACAAGTTTACAGGCCACTGTATTCTCATAGAGGCAGGAACTGCATCACCATTCCCAGGCAGAAAGCAGGTACTGCCAGCCCCAGAGGCCCCACATGCCCACCATTCACATTCACAGAGGCAATGTTTGCCCCTTCTCATCCTAGGAAGTCAGACACCCAAGCCTTGTTTTCGCTCCACCTTGCCTCCCCTCCCGTCTCCTCCCCCCTCTCTCCTTCCTTCCCCTCTCCTCTTTTCTTTGGCTGTCAGGTTTATTGCTAGAGTTTAGAACCTATGGGGGTGAATCCACTACACCTGTTGGCTATTTTCTTCTTTTATTTTTTTTCCCTTTTTCCTCCTTTTTCCTTTTCTTGATAAAGACAGAGAAATTAAGAGGGAAGGGGAAATAGAGGCAGAAAGACACCTGTAGTATTGCTTTACCACTGGTGAAGCTTCTCTCCTGCATCTGAGGACCAGGGGCTTGTTTTTTACTTTTATTTTTTTTGTTTGTTTTGTATTTTTTTCTTAAAGATTTTATTTATTTATGAGAAAGATAGGAGGAGAGAGAAAGAACCAGACATTACTTTGGCACATGTGCTGCCGGGGATCAAACTTGGGACCTCATGCTTGAGAGTCCAAAGCTTTATCACTGTGCCACCTCCCGGACCACTTTTTTTTTCTATATTTTTATATTACAGAATTACATGTCCACAGGGGTTTGAATCCACACCATTCCTACCACCAGAGTTCTGAATCTTCCTCTCTCCACTGCAATCCACCACAGTTCCCCTAAAGTTGTAAATATTGGCCAACCATCTTCTCTACAACTACCTGTCCACATTTATACCTAGTTGCCCCTTCTTTTCCTGATTCAATCCTCTCTTCTCCTCTAAGCCACTCATAACATTGTAGCTACATCCACATGTCCCTCTCCTTCTCCTTCTCCTTCTCTCTCTGGGTGCTGATAGAGCCACAGTGCAGAGTCCTCTTATCTTCATCCTATCACTTCACCCCCACTGGGAATATGAATCAAGGTTGTTTATGGGGAGCAGAAGGTAGTAGGAGTTCTGGCTTCTGTAGCTGCTTCTCCATGGTGAGCATGGGTGTTGACAGGTCGATCCATACCCCCACCCTGTTTCTATCTCTCCCTAGTGGCACAGAGCTCTGGAGATGCGAGGGTCCAGGACACATTGTTGAGGTTATCTGCCCAGAGAAGTCGGGGTGCAGTCATGGTAGCATCTGTAACTTGGTGTCTGGAAGGTGGCATGACCTAAGTTGAGACAAGATGGTTAATGAACAGGAACCAAAAAGTAGGATTAGAGCTGATGAGATTAGGGATTTTAGGGGAGAAGAAAGCTGGGAGAACCATTTTAGGCATGCTGGGGGGGGCATACAACTATAGTAGTTTTGCTTGAGTTTGGTGGCTAGCCTGAGGTTGGATGAGAATATTGTCAGAGAGAATGGTATCAGAGTAGAGAAAAGGGCTAGAAAGTTGGATTAGGGCAGGGAGTAGCTCCCATTCTTACAAAAAAAAAATATGTGGCTAAAATTAACTATATACCTCCATCCACCTGCTCCAGGGCCCATATGTAAATACATATTTATATTTAGTGCTGGAGCCTATGTAACTCTTAAGTCCCTATTGGGACCCGGGGCTTGTTCATGGTAATGCATGTGCTCTACCAGGTGTACCACTGCCTGGCCCCTTTCGGAATATGTGTCTCCATAGACTTGCTTTGTCTGTCTTTTACTTAATTTACAAATATGGAGCCTTGTTGAGCAGCTCCTTTTACAACTGATTCTTCCACTCAGTTTACCTTGTTGAGGACCAGAGAACTGCAGGTGTTTGAGTGGGGTTTTCTATGCGAGATTGCTCTAAATGTGCAGCTAGGTTTCTTTCCATTCTACTCTTGGTAAAATTGAGATTTTTTTTCCCACTGGGGACTGTTAATGAATGAAGCTTAGGAATGGTATAGTTCTCCTGGTGCACATGTGTCTGCAGCTCATGCCTATACCCAGACGCCTAGGCTTAGGGGATAACAAGCCTCCTGCTTGAAATCTCTACTCTTGGGAGTCGGGTGGTAGCGCAGTGGGTTAAGCACAGGTGGTGCAAAGCACAAGGATCCCAGTTCGAGCCCCCAGCTCCCCACTTGCAGGGGAGTTGCTTCACAGTTGGTGAAGTAGGTCTGCAGGTGTCTATCTTTCCCCCTCTCTGTCTTCCCCTCCTCTCGCCATTTCTCTCTGTCCTACTCAACAATGACGACACCAATAACAACAACAATAAAACAACAAGGGCAACAAAAGGAAATAAATAAATATTAAAAAAAGAAATCTCTACTCTTTTAATGGCGTCTCTGGTGAGAAGAAGGTATTCATTTTAATGGAATCACATCTGCTGTCTTTGTTTTTATGACTGGTGTTTCTTGCAAAGGACCAGCTCTGGAGAGCCTTCCTGGATCTCCTGTTCATTTTAGTGCACACTTCATCTGGGAGTGACTGTTGGTGTAGACAAGAGTTACCTGTTTCCATATGGATCCTTAGTGATCCTGTCTTTCCCGCCCTCCTTTCTCAAGTCTAGGAGCATTGGCAGGTGAGATGGTGGGGTGGGCAGAAGGGTTTGCTGGGCAGAGTTGTTGGCAACATAGTATCCAGAGGAGCAGGGTGATGGAGGCAGGGTCTCTGAGGTGGCCAGGGGTTGGAAGATTCATTGCATCTCACAGAGTTGATAAGCTATTTTGGTAAATACCTTGAGGAAAATAGGAGCCACAGTCAGAGAAGGGAATTATAAATTTGAGAAAGGGGTAAGAATCCTTAGGACATCAGCATAGAGCTGGGGAGGCAGTGTAGTGGTCATGCAAAAGACTCTTATGCCTGAGACTCCTCAGTTGAATCCCTAGCATCACCATAAGCCAGAGATGAGTAGTGCTCCATCCTTCCTCCCTACCTTCCTCCCTCTCTTCCCTCTTCACTCTCATTAAAATAAAATAAATAAAATATAAAAAAGAAACATTTAAAAGGGGCATCAGCATAAACGCATGAGATTTGAAAGACAAACACAAAGGGGTGTGTGTGTGTGCGCGTGCTTGAAGTGTATACGTGCACATGAAGTGAGTGAGTGGGGTCTGAAGTGTGTAAGTTTTTCCCAGTTGGCACTGGGGTTGTGTTGCTCTGGGTCAGCCATGGGAGTCATGTGCATAGCCCTGGGTTCTCTGGGTCTGGCATCACTAGTGACAGGACAGGTCTGTCATGACACTAGTACAGCACCGAAAACTAACACTGAGCCTCATGTTGGTTCTCTGATCTCTCCTGCTGCTCCTTCTGCTCCGGGTTCCACCAGATTCTCTGCTCTCCTCAGTTCCCTCTGTTTAGTGCTCACATCTATGACCTTGTTTTTTCTGACCTCCACCCTGGGAGGAATGGACTGATCAGGAGTTTCCTAGAATACCCCTTGTCTTGAGTTTGCTTCATGCTTTTTCAAGACTAAATTGAGGGGCATTTAGAAAGAAGCCCTCAGGGAGTTGGGCAGTAGTGCAGTGGGTTAAGCACTGGTAGCGCAAAGCCAAAGGACTGGTGTAAGGATCCCGGATCGAGCCCCCGGCTCCCCACCTGCAGGGGAGTCACTTCACAACTGGTGAAGCAGGTCTGCAGGTGTCTCTCTTTCTCTCCCGCTCTCTGTCTTCCCCTCCTCTCTCCATTTCTCTTTGTCCTATCTAACAACAATGACATCAATAACACCAATAACTACAACAAGGGCAACAAAAAGGAATAAATAAATAAATATTAAAAAAATAAAAGAAAGAAGCCCTTAGAGGAGAGGTGTCCTCTCTTTTTGTCCCATCATCTGCTTATCCCTGACCTCCATGGGCTCATATCTGGTGAGGATTGTCTTGGTCACTAGGTTTCTTGCAGTCAGGGACATTTCCCTTTGTGAGCCCATCACTGGATCCTGCAAAGAACTTCAAGGGGCAAAGAATTAAGAATTAATGGTGCACCATTGGTAGAACAACAGATTTTCATACTTGAGGCACCAGAGAGAGGTTCCAGGTTCAATCCCCAGCACCAACGTAAGCCAGAACTGAGCAGTATGCTGGTTGAGGGGGAAAAATGAAATAAATAAAAGGAGAGGGAGGATAGTGAAATAATTTGTAGTCAAAGGGAGATAGCATCAGGTTTATGCAAAAAACTTTTCATGCCTATACTTCATGGTTACAGGTTCAATCTCCAGCACCACCGTGAGCCAGAGCTGACTAGGGCTCTGATAAAAAAATAAATAGGAGGGGACCGGGCAGTAGCGCAGCGGGTTAAGCACCTATGGTGCGAAGCGCAAGGACCGGCGTAAAGATCCTGGTTCGAGCCCCCAGCTCCCCACCTGCAGGGGAGTCACTTCACAAGCGGTGAAGCAGGTCTGCAGGTGTCTATTTTTCTCTTCCCCTCTCTGTCTTCCCCATCTCTCGCAATTTCTCTCTGTCCTATCCAACAGCAATAATAACGATAATAATGACCACAACAACGATAAAACAACAAGGGCAACAAAAAGGAAAAAAAAATGGCCTCCAGGAACAGTGGACTCATGGTACAGGCACTGAGCTCCAGCAATAACCCTGGAGGTAGAAAAAATAAATAAATAAATAGGGGGCCAGGCAGTGGTGCACCCAGTTAAGTGCACACATCACCATGCTCAAGAACCCGGGTTTAAGCCCTCATTCCCCCACCTACAGGGGAGAATCTTCATATGTGGTGAAGCAGGTCTGCAGGTGTCTTTTTCTTCCTTTCTATGTCCCCTTCTCTCTCAGTTTCTTTCTGTCCTGTCAAATAAAATAGAAAAAAAAAATGACTGCCAAGAGCAGTGGATCATAGTGGTGGCACCAAGGCCCAGCAGTAACCCTGGTGGCAATAAAAATAAGTGAATAAATAGGTGAAAAAAAGGATTTGTATGTTATAGCCACCGGTAGTATTAAATATTTGGGGTGGATCAGGGAGGCTTTGAGACCCTGCTAATATACTGTTTACCTTTTTAGTTTCTTGGCTTGTTTTAGCATCCAGACATGGTTCCTGCCCCTGTGGGTTTTACTGGGAGTGCTCTCACTGGGGATGTTGTTTCCCTTAAACTGCCTACTTTTTTTTGCGCAGCTCTACTTGGATCACAGTTCTTCTGTAAGGACAAGGGTCCTCGGCCCTATTTATTTACTTGTTCCCCTGGGAGTCTGATCTCATGGAGAGTCATTTTACTCTTAGGTGGGTTCCCATACCAGTTGGATGCAGCCTCCCATAAATGTCCAGGCAAGAAGCCCTTCCTCAGCTGAGGCAGCCCCACGTGGTGATCTCACAGCAGCTGTAGTCTCTCCATGGGAAGTGCCCTCTCCCATCTTTGGCTTCAAACTGGCCAAGGTGTGCTGCCGTGTGTCTATTGAGGATAGGGCACCAGCTCAGTGGGAGGCTCATGTCCTCCCTCCTCTTTGTTTTGGTAGTCAGGGCCAGGACCTTAGGCTGTGCCTGTGGGACCTGACGGAAGGCAGGAATGCCGTTGTGGACTTCGTGCACCTGGAGAGCATGGGCTTCTGCCGGGGCTCCACCCTGGCCATGGGCCAGCAGCGCTGGACACTGGCTGTGCCGGGGAAAGGAACTGATGAGGTGAGCACAACCCACCCAGCTTCCTCCCACTAACTACTGAGCCTGAGGGGTTTGGGCAGGAGCCTTCTGTCTGCACCTACTCCATGTTCCCTGCGTCCTCTGCTGCTACCTTGAGAGGCCTGTGCAGCAGGCAACACTGGGCAGGGACCAGAGGTTTGGCCCCTGCCCAAGAAGAGTCATTTGTCTTAAAGCAGATTCAGTTCATAAATAATGAGATAGGAACAGGTATTTATTTGTTCATGATTGCATTTAACTCACCAATTAAGAACTACATACACTTTTCTTGCCAATTTGCCAAAAACCTGTTAAAAGTTTTATTAATGTGAAAAGAATAGTGTGCTTCCTCCGGGGACAGCAGGAGCCAGGCAGCCTAAGCCTTCCTCTGTGTTGCCACAGATTGCCTCAGGGGCAAGCCAGTAATTCCCACTCAGGTCAGGGTTCTGCCTGAACCTCTTAGGGGCCTTGACTGGAGGCCACTCAGCCCCTCTGCCTGAGGCTGTTTCTTAACCTGCTTCCTGGCTCCCAGCTTTCCCTATGCAGGCAGCAGTATCTGTGTTTTCCTGGAGCAGCCAGTCTGGGAGGGAGTCTTGCACATCCTGGGAAAACGGCGGTTTTCCATGTTCTTCCCTGGAATCTGTCTGGACTGGGTCCTGGAAAGGCTCGCCAGCCTGTGCCCAAACAATGCTGCGGAGGACATGCTCCCACCCCGAAGGGCCATCTGGGTGGCCACACTTGCCTCAACCAAACATTTTTCCTTCAGGAAACAAAGGTTGTAGTTGAGTGCCAGCGGAAAGCATGGGAGTCGGGGGCGTGGGGTGCTCCTGGGAGCTGCCAGAGCCCTGGAGCCCGTCCTGCTCCTCAGGCCGCCACTCCTCGTCTCCTTGGTTGTGGCTCCTCTTTAAACCTGGGAGCTTCCCAGATTGCCCCCTTGCCCCCCCGCCTCCTGCCAGAACAGACTTGCCCTTGCTCTACCTCCTGCCCTTGTGTGCTCCCCACTCCCTCCAGAAGTCTTCTGCACCCACAAGCTGGGCAGGGCATTCCTCACTGACCTGTGAGCCAGTGGGCCAGGCTATGGAGGCTGCAGACTATGTCCACTGACTGCTGCTTTTTCTGGCTCTCCACCTATCCCATCTGCCTCTAACCTCCCCTCCCCACCCCACCAACATCTTGAAATCAGCACATCCTCCTGAGACAGTGACAGAAAGAATACATCTTGTTTTAGCAAGTCTGACCATAGAGCAGTGTAGGAAGTAGGAAATTGGTTTGTTCTGTTTTCCTCCCGACTGTCCCATCACAGGGACAGCCACGTGGACTCAGAGGCACAGGAGTGCAGGAGTGGGTCTCGAAGCCTGTGACTGAGAAGAGCATTTCCTTCCCTGCTCAGTGGGATCAGCTGGGCCTTGGAGAGCACGCTGGTCTGGGTGTTCTGCTCTGCTCATACAGCCCTCACTCCTGTCATCAGCAGTGAGCCAGTAACTGAGTCATGGTCCTCACTGCAGCAAACAGAAGGAAGTCTGACAATCTCTCTCTTCCTCTGCTCTGTTGCTCCTTCCCTCCCCTCCCCTCCCCTCCCCTCCCCTCCCCTCCCCTCCCCTCCCCTTCCCTTCCCTTTCCTCTGTGTGTGTGTGTGTGTGTGTGTGTGTGTGTGTGTGTGTGTGTGTGTGTGTGTGTTTGCCTCCAGGGTTATTGCTGGGACTCAGTGCCTGCACTACAAATCCACTGCTCCAGGAGGCCATCTTTTCTCATTTTTGTTGCCCTTGTTGTTGTTATTGTTGCCATTCCTGTTATTGTTATTGGACAGGGCAGAGAGAAATCAAGAGGGGGAGAGAAAAATAGACACCTCCACTTGTGAAGCGACCACCCTGTAGGTGGAGAGCCAGGGCCTCAAACCGTGATCCTTGCCCTTCTCACCATGTGTGCTTAACCTGCTGCCTACCACCCGGCCTCCCTGTCCTTTGTTTTTAATTGAGGTAAGGTAGCCCTCTCCTCCCTTCTCTTTGCTTTTCTGAGTTACTTGTAGGTTGAGCTCTGTGGTTGGGCCACGGCATCTTACATCATGTTCTCTTTCTTGTATTTGTTTTCATTTGGTGAGAGCTTCTCTTGAGGCATTTTCAGCATTCAGGTACTTGCTTCCAGAAGCCTCTTCCTACTTCATGGCTGTAAAAGCTGCTCCCCTTCATTTCACTTTGCGTTCTCTTCTGTCTGAGGGTAGTGCAGCTGACAACTGTGTGCCCAGTGTGCATGTGTGTGAGTACAAGTGTGTGGACATGCACAGCCTGGCAGGGGTCCCAGACTTGCCCCTGGTGCAGGGATGCTGTGGGGGCTTCTGGCAGGAGCCCTCCACAGAGCGCAGCCTTGGCCTCTGCCATGGAAGAACTCCTCAACTGCAGAAGCAGAAGCAGCTGTTTGCTGAGTGGCCTGGGTCACGATGCTGGCTTCGTGTGCTTCCACACTCCTCAGCTCTGGTCACTGGTACTTGTGTGGCAGACCTGGAATGATGCAGACTGATCCTTATGAGGTCATGACAACAGCACCTGCACATCCACACACCTCAGGTTCACTGCAGGTTCTTGTCACTGCATTTCTTTGGGTGTCAAATAACATTCTTCGTGATGTGGGTTCTGCCTGTTTGATACTCCAGACCTCAGAATTCTTTTTTACAAACCAGTGGGTGCTCCCTGCTAGTGACTCCACAGTGGCTGCATACTGTTGTGATGTTATTGCTAGAGCCACTGTCCAGTAGTTGTCAGAGGAGCACGCTCAAGAGTGGTGGGCTTTCTGTCAGCAGCGCTGCTAGCAGGGGTACTTGCCAAGGTTTGTGCTGGAGCATGGCTCCACTCTCCTGAGTCCTGTAGGAACAGCCACTCTTGTCCCCACTTGATGAACTAGAGGGCTGAGGTATTCAGGGATGCCTGTAACCAGGAACCCCATTCTGCCTAGCAGCACTTCCATGCCCACACATGCTTCAAGCCTTTGCCATCATGGACAGAACCTGGTCGGCCTTAGGTCAACAGCCCCATGTGTGAGCCAGCCAAGCACACCCTAACCCAGACACAAAAAGGCTTGCACCTGCATTCAGGTGACAGCACAGCCAAAGTCCTTAGTAAAGGTACATGACCCAGGAGCAGTCAGACTCCAGAGCTGGCTGTGGCATGTGGTGTCTTCATCTCCTAGGCAGGTTCCTAGGTTCTCCCCCCAGCCTCCCCAATAAGTCTTTGTACCATTCCACACCAGGAAAAAGGAAAGATGAAAGTAGAAGTGGTGAGCTGATTCAGTGCACAGCTAGCCAAGCCTCCTTCCTGTTCATGGAGGGGCAAAATCAGGAGAGGTCAGATGCTGCCGTTGACCAGCCAAGTGTTGAGCAAAGGGATGTGTCGGCCACTTAAGGAATGACTCTTGCATTTCACAAGGGCTCAGCAGTGCCCCAGCCCATGGGCTTGTGCAGCCTAATTAGGAGGCTGGGCTCCCAGGTTCCTTCAGGGAGCAGACAGAAACTCGCAGCAGCCTTGGCTAATCGCCTTAAAAGTCTCTTGTTTGTATAGCACAGACTCTGACTTGGCGCCGGCCCAAATCAACTTGTTTTCTTACTGTCAGGTTCAGATTCTGGAGATGCCATCCAAGACGTCAGTGTGTACCCTGAAGCCGGAGGCAGATGCCAAGCCAGGCATGCCCATGTGCCTGGAGCTGTGGCAGGTAAGGCCCAGCGCACGCCAACCACACCCTGCCAGCCACACCCTCTGGGCTATGAATCATGCCCCATTCAGGATTCGGTTTATTGTCAAACCAGCCATTAGTCCCTCTGGAGAACCATGTATGCCTCCTTCCATAGCTTCTGTGTCCCCAGTTGGTCCCTGCCACCCTCCTGCTGCTGGAGGAGCTCTCCTAAAAACTGCCCCAGGGCAGGCCCACCTGCTGTCCCCTGCAGGCTCCAGGATGCGTTGAGGAAGGCCAGCAGCTTAGCTGAGCCAGCCAGGGACAGCACTTCTCTCCTTTGCACATCTATCGGGGCACTGCAATGAGCTAGGAGAGAGTGCTGACTAACCCTGCAAGCCTGCACTGCCCCTGCTTTGCTTGGGATTAATTTTTGTTACTTCTTTGCCTTATAGAGGTAGGAGTGAGTTTAACAGTCTGGATTTCCCTGCGGCCACATTCAGAATTTCTGATCCAAAGCCATTTCCTTCTTTTCTGATTAGAAAGGGTCTGAAGGCATCTCCTGGGGCTGGCAGCAGACACTGGGGGCAGAGTCCCTGCAGAACAGAGCTGGGACTGGTAGATCCTCCTGGACTTAGCACTTAGCTACGGGCCCCTCTCCCTCTGAGGTTGGTTAGCACTGTGTGTTCTCCCTCTGCATTGCTGTGATGTGAGGGGGAAGGGCCTTTAAAGCAAATGTTCTGGTGTGTTCTTTTGGAAAGAGTGATGGGAAACATCTCTGCTATTGTAAAAACTGGTATGCTAGCCACTGAGTAGCACCTGTCTCAGGAGCACAGTTCAATTCAGGACTTACTAAGAGCTACCCTGTCTTGGCCGGGGATCAGCAGAGACTTATTCCTGCCTTGTTAGACTCTTGATAAGAATAGACCCAGGCTAGAGAGATATCTCAGCCTGTTAGAGCAACAACTTATGTGCCTGAGGCCCTGGCACCAACTTACATCACAAGTGAGCCATGCTCTGGTTCTTTTTGTCTCTCTCCTTCCTGTCTCATTCTCTGCCTCATAATAAATCAGAAAGTAAATCTGGGAGTCGGGCGGTAGTGCAGCGGGTTAAGGGCAGGTGTCGCTAAGTGCAAGGACCCGCATAAGGATCCCGGTTTGAGCTCCTGGCTACCCACCTGCAGGGGAGTTGCTTCACAAGCGGTGAAGCAGGTATGCAGGTGTCTGTCTTTCTCTCCCCCTCTCTGTCTTCCCTTCCTCTCTCCATTTTTCTCTGTCCTATCCAACAACGACAACAACAACATCAATAATAACTACAACAATAAAACAACAAGGGCAACAAAAGGAAATAAGGAAAAAATAAATAAATAAATAAAAGTAAATCTTAGAAAGAGAAATTCTTGGGAGATTTAGAAATATCTGCATGATCAACAGGATCCTCAGGGACAAGTACCCTGAAGGACCCTACCCCATGCTTTCTGTCCCTCCAGGGACTAGGAAAATCTCTGTCCTTTTTTTTATTATTATTATTTTAAATATTTATTAATGAGAAAGATAGGAGAGAAAGCACCAGACATCACTCTGGTACATGTGCTGCTGGGGATTGAACTCAGGACCTCATACTTGAAAAGTCCAGTGCTTCATCCACTGCACCACCTCCTGGATCACTCTGTCCTTTCTTAAGGGTTGGTTTCCCCCAAGAATATTCCCGGTAGGATTTAGTGTATGTGATAAACTATTTAGCACAGGTGATAAACTAGTGCTGCTGTGTGGTCCAGGAAGTGGCACAGTAGATAAAGCAGGAGGTCCTGAGTTCAATCCCTGGCAGCACATGTACCAGAGTGATGTCTGGTCCTTTTGCTCTTTCCTCCTATTTTCTTCATGAATAAGTAAATAAACTAGTGCTGCAGTGTCCAGCTGCTATAGTCTGTCAGAGGGAAGCCCGACAGGGATTGAGGCAGTTGGGGACTCTGTCATCCCCTGAATGACAAGATCCCTGACACCAGCAGGTCTGGGACGGGTGCCTGGTAAGAAGCACACCAAAAGGCTGCAGTGCTGCAGGCAGTGGCGGGGTACTCACAGGCCCTGTGGCAGGGTGTCAGCAGCTATATCCGCTCTTACTCTGTTCCCTAGAAGCACTGTCATTGTGTAATCATGTAAGAATTCCAGCAGAAAAATGTGTAGAAACGGGATGTACAAACTTGTTAAGGTAATTAATACAGTTGACAGAAGGACAAATCGTGTTTTTGTTAGTTGATACAGATCCAATGTAAAGTGTTCTGTTAAGAAAAGTCTACATGCATTTGAAATGTCCCTCTCTTCCTGCCCCATCTCTGAAGATTTAGGCTGTGATTTATTAATCTGAGTTGCCTGATTTTTTTTTTTTCTTTCTGAAACGTGTAAATGTTGTTATGATGATTATCTCAAAGACAGCCAAAGACAGATCAGAGTCAGGTCTTTCCACCAACACCCAGAGTAAACTCTAGCCCTTCAGCCTCATACTCCCTCTAGTATGTCCTCTCCTAATCAGCCTCTCTCCCCACGCCCCACCCCGACCTCAAGCTGTTGCACGGCAGAACCTGCCTACTGGGGACCCCTCCAGGTCATGATGCCCAGAAGCTGGGGGGAGAACAGAGTGAGTCTTTGTCCTTTGATACCAAGGACTCAGCCATCAAAATCTTTGGTTATGGAAGTGCTACATTGCCTGTGGTTTCTGTCACTTGGCGACCACTTGGAATCCACTATGAACCAGGGTAGTAGCTGGAAAGACCTGCAGCACAGGCTGGAGCAGTAACTGACAGGGCCTGGCCCTTAGCATTTGGGTTCTCTAGGTGACTGAAGGGCAAGTCCCTCCCCTGCAAGCTGGGTTGGCCTCTGCTCAAGTCACCATGTGGCATTCAAACAGGTAAACCAGTCATGTATAGTCCCTGAAACTAACTCAAGTGCTTAGAACACAGAGCAGGCACCACAAAGGCTTGGGCTATAAGACTGACCAGAAGCAGCACACCACCAATGATGGGAAGAGCCCCCAAAGCCCCACTCCCCATCAAACAGCAAGCTGCCTAGGGAGCCCGATGATAGGCTCAGGCTCACTGAGGCAAGGGAAACAAAACCCAGGGGCTCCAGGCAGAGTTCTCACAGCTGGCCTCTCGGGTAGGGCATGGTTTCAGGTACTGACAGCTATTTCAGTTGGGTTGTTGAAAAAGTCATGATGCATTTTTGCTTTGGAAAACATAGAAAAAAAATACATCATGACTTTTCAGCAGTCCAGTATTTGGGATTTGGAGAGAGCATCATGGGCTATTCTCGTTTGATTCTCACTCAACCGTGGGCCCAGATACTTTCTGGGAAGACTTGTCTGAAGAGGTGTGGCTGCCCAGAAGGAACTGCCCAAGCAGAGGGCATTAGCACTTGTTCAAACTCAGTGGTGTGTTTTATTTATTTATTGCCACTAGAGCTTTGTGTTTTCACAGTTTTTTTTATTGATCTTCTTGTCTTTGCAGTTCCACAAACATTTTATTTATTTTAATTTTTTAAATTGTCACCAGGGTTATTGCTGGGGGTTGGGGCCTGCAGGATAAATCTACTGCTCCCAGAGACCCCTATTCCTTTCCCTCCCTCCCTCTCTTTCTTTCTTCCTTTCCCTCCCTCCCTCCCTCTCTTTCTTTCTTCCTTTCTTTCCTTCTGTCTCTGGCAAGGGGGCTGGCTTAATGTACAGCACTCTCTCTTTCTATAAACTTTGTTGGCTTTTTTTTTTTTTTTAAATCATAGCACTGGCTCAGCTCTGGCTTATGGTGGTGAGTGTATCTGTGGGGTTGGGATTGAACCTGGGATCATCAAACCTCAGGTATGGGAGTCTGTTTGCATAACCATTATGCTATCTCCCCTGCCCTTTTTTTTTTTTTTTTAATAGTATGACAACTTAATTTCTTTATTTTTTTTTTATTTCTTTATTGGAGGGATTATTGGTTTACAGTCGACAGTAAATACAATAGTTTGTACATGCATAACACATAACAATACAACCCCTACTAGGTCCTCTGCCATCCATGTTTTCACAGTTTTACTGTTCTTGTACTTTTTTTCTTTTCTTTTTTTTCCCTAGGTAAAGGGTAAGAGACAGGGAGACAGACAAAGGAGAGGTACTATCACAGTCTTTACCACTAGGGAGGGAGGCTTCCCCTTATGCATGATACTACCATGTGGTGGCCAGGGGCTTGAATTCAGGTCCTTGTTCCTGGAAAAGTATGTACTCTACCAGGTAAGCTATCTCTTGGCTCTGTGATACTTTAAAAATATCTTTTTGAGGGTCAGGCGGTAGTGCAGCGGGTTAAGCATACATGGCGTGAAGCGCAAAGACTGGCATAAGGATCCTGGTTCAAGCCCCCGGCTCCCCTTCTGCAGGGGGGTCGCTTCACAAGTGGTGAAGCAGGTCTGCAGGTGTCTTTCTCTCCCCCTCGCTGTCTTCCCCTCCTCTCTCCATTTCTCTCTGTCCTATCTAACAATGACTATATGAGTAACAATAACAATAATAACTACAACAATAAAACAAGGGCAACAAAAGGGAATAAATAAATAAATATAAATAAATAACAGTAATAACCACAACAACGATAAAAACAATAAGGGCAACAAAAGGGGAAAAGAATAGAAGGGGTAGGAGATAGCTTATCCAGTAAGAGTATACACTTTACTAGGTGTGAGGGCTGGATTCAAGCCACTTGTGGGAGCATCATGCACATCAGGTACTGTGATGTCTGTTTCTCTCCCTCTGTGTCTGTCGGAAATTAATAAAGAGTCCACTGGGAGTGATAGAATTCTGCAGGTATAAAACCTGGCACTACCCCACCCCCATTATATTTAAATATTTATTTGTTGAGCAATCTCAAGTGGCTCCAGGGATCAAACCCAGATCTCAGGTTTATAAATCATGCATTCTACCCACTGGTCTTTCTTCCCTGCTGTATGACCATTTCTTACCACTCTGAACATCTTTAGAGAAGAGTGGCAAAACTCTGCACTAACCATTCTGATTAGGTGATCTGAAGGATGCTAAGAAGGAGCTCTTCTCTGGCATAAAACTTCAGGGGAGAACACACCAGCAGGGTCAGGAATTCTGCAGGGAGGCTGGCTGGAGGTAGTGACCGAATGCTTAGCCACTTCCAGTCTTGGGCTGTGGTGGCAGGTGTCAGCAGGCACCATGCACACAGGATGGGGCTCAGTGGCATCCCTCGTGGTTCATAGACTCAGGGCCACTTGCCCAGCCTCCTAGGGCAGAGAGCCTGTAGAAGGCCTCAGAGAAACACACACACCACCCTGGGCCTACTAGGTTCCTCAGACTTTTTCCCCTTCAGTTTCTCTATGTGTGAACATAAATCAGAGAACGTGATAGTGCCAGCTATGCCCAGGGCCATGCAGGAGGCATCCTCCACCCTGACTCTGGCCTACAGTGATGTGTTGTGGCTGTGTGTAGTTCTCAGTGGCTGTGTCCTGCCAACCCCCGGCACTTCCAAACCCTCCCGTCAAAGAGCTAGCCTGTGTACGACTCCTTTCGTTAGCCAGAGCCCTGTGACATACACCATGCCCCACAGCCTCAGTTTCCCTCTCTCATTCTTTGTGTTTGAGGATGTAATACCCACTCACATATAATATATAAATATACCCTCAAGCCTTTCTCCTAAACCATACCACCTCGCTTGACTAAGGGTTCTTCCCAGCTCTCAGGAATGTCACAGAGGGGTGCTCTGTGCAGAATACGAGCCTCTGTGTCTGGGATTCCTCTGGACAGGTAGGAGCATATTAATAGGAGCTTCAGCAGGCTGGTGGTATGGTTTCTGTGCTGGTGTCAACCCACATCCATTGAGATTCAGGCCTTCTACTCAAGCACCAGCCTGGCCCGTATAGCAGTGGGTATGCTTGGTGTCACAGAGACCCAGAATGCAGTTTTATTGACTTGCCTTCATCTTGCCATTGCCCTTTCAGAATCTGAGGGCGAGGCTTAGACAGCTCACTGAAGCTCACTTGAGCTCTTGGCTCTCAGAAACATTCACTGGGGAGGGGATGTGCTCAGTTATTTCTGACATTTCAGTGACAACTCCAGGAGGCTCAGTGGGAGCCACAGAAACAAAGAGCAAAAGGCATCAGGCAGCACATGCTCCTTGTCTTAGAGGCAACTGGTTTCCTGTTGGTGGCACCCAAGGGTCGGGCACTGAACATCGCAGCTGCTGCCTTGGGTGCCAGAGTGGTGTGGACTTCTGCAGTGCTTCTCTGTGCTTGCTGCAGAACATAGGTAAACGAAGCATCTGCCCACAGCGCTGTGCCCTCTGACCTGAGTCCTCATTCATCACCACAGCTCAGGGCTGAGAGTGCGGCACATGCTGGTCAGGGGTGCTTCAGCGGTATTGCAGCGACTGAGCCAGGCTAGGGGGTAGGGGCAACCTCAGCAGCAATGCTGACAGAGCACAGAAAGTTCATTTTTCATTGAGACGGACCTCAGGATTTTCCTCAGCTAGCGCTTGTACACCGGTGACCTTCCCCACAAAGGGCTGACCTTGGGAAGGAGGCTGGAGTCTAGTGCAGCACACTACAGTGGATACCAGTTGGTGTCCAGAAGGACCCAGCCTGGAAGTGGCACCACAGTGAGAGGTGGTGCTGCCCTGGGCTCCAGGCCCCCAGCACCGGCACATACTGGTCCCCATGTGATGGTGTTGGCCATAAAGGGGATGTGTGTGGAGAGCTGCTGGAGAACTAAGGGAACAACTCCTAGACTGGGATGCTGGGCAAGCCTTTTCCCCTCGTCCCAGCCCCCATCCTCCATGATCCTCTGGGAGCTGACTCCTGTGCTGTTCTCCACAGGCTGACTCCAGTTCCCGCCCACTCCTCCTAGTCGGCTACGAGGATGGATCGGTAGCCCTGTGGGACATCTCCCAGAGGAAGGTGTGTAGTCGCGTTGCCTGCCACACGGAGCCCGTCATGAGCCTTGACTTTGACTCCCAGAAGACCAGGGGTGTCTCGGGCTCTGCAGAGAAGGCGCTGGCTGTCTGGAGCCTGGATGAGCAGCAGGCCCTGCAGGTCAGTGTGCCAGACCCAAGGTGTCATTTATCCTGCTTTGCACTAACAGTCTGATAGGCTGAAACAATATTTAGGCATGAAGAGGAGTTGTTGCAGATCCCCAGCTAATTAATCACTCCAAGGAGGGGCGCGGGCGGGCTTGTCTGTGGGGCCAGCGCAGGAAGAAGGGGCGTGGGCGTTTATGAACTGTTCACATGGTTTGGGTTTCCCTCAGACCTTGGGTTAACAGCAGTCACGTCTTGTCCATCTAGAGAAAAGGCATGTAGAGTCCAGGAGTATACAAGCCCATTTGCAAAAACTCAGAGGAATTTGGTCAGTAAGGAACTGATTAATCATAAGAAAGAGCCGATGTGGAGAAATCCATAGAGTCACGGCTGGGTGGCAGCCTGTGAGCTAGTCCCAGGGAAGCAGCAATTCAGCCCACCAAGAGGGGCAGGCAGGTCAGAAGGCCTCAGGGCACAGTAAGGGGGTTGCTAAAGCCCTTCCCATGTTTTCAGTGGCTGGTGCTCTGCATAGGATGATCTAGGCTGCACGTGACCCTGTGTGGTGGGACGGAATAAATGAATCTCCTCTCCAGGCCACATTTTGGGAGAGGTCCAGGGAGGCTGCAGGCTGTGGGAGCTAAGGCTCTGGATGTGTTAGCCTCCAAATGGTAGGCTGAGAGCATGCTGGTGTTTGCAGGTTGGTGAGCATCTACTTCACCTTGACCAAGGAACCTTAGAAGGCTGAGACTGACCATAGCCAGTTAGCATAAGTTTGGAGAGGAAGCTCTGTAAATACAAGTTTGGTGAGAGTGCAGTGGCCTTCAGCACAGCTGTTGATGAAGTAGCAGCAAGTCTGGGTGCTGGTCTCATTTCAGCTCTCAGCCATAGACCACCAGAGGACAGGGCTGTGGTGGTCCAGGCTTGCTGGCACAGATTTGAGGCCGAGTAGGAGGGCACCTCTTCAGACCCCTTGGATGGGAAAGCTGGGCCCATATAGTCCAGGTAAGGGTCTTAGACAGGCCCCACCTGAGTCCCCAAGGTGCATGATGGGGAGGTAGAGGCATGGGCCTAAGTGGAAATCAGGGCATGCTGCCCAGGCCATCAGGTATCACTGCCCAGATGCAGCCTGGGGTGACACACAGCCATTAGGTAGTCTGGGAGGGATCCAGCAAGAAGAGCTGGGAGTCACAGGAAGCTGAGCCATCCTGCTAGAAGAAGCCTTTCAGGGGGCAGGAAGGATTGGATTATGGGGGTGCAAGAAGACACTGAACTCCAGTAGAGAGAGGCGTGAGAGGTGTCCACCCACATGCAACAGAGGCCATGCACACTGCCTGCTGTGAGTTCACCTTTCATCACTGCAGGTGGGGTTCTGAACAAGGACCTGAGAGACAGGGAGGAGCCCTGCAGGGCCCTGGAGAACTATAGTCAAGCGAGAGACGGGCATCATTGTCATATTTAGGGACAAGATACAAGTGTGTGCACCCTCCACATAGCCTTTCCCTGACAGTATAGCCTGCTGCTTGTCAGTCTTTCCATCTGTTCTTCTGCTACCCTAGGGAGTTCCTAAGGGCAGTGGAATCAGACAAATGTTCTGTGTCTCTCTCTGCCCCAGATGGAGAGGCACCAAGGTCTTGGGATCTGGGGCCAGGTTGGGGGGGGGGGACGAGTGGCACCTAGAGAAACCAGGTTTTAAGCTAGTCCCGCTGCAGTATCTTTTTATTTATTTATTTTTTTATTATCTTTATTTATTGGATAGAGACAGCCAGAAATCTAGAGGGTGATAGAGAGGAAGAAAGACACACCTGCAGCACTGCTTCACCACTCGCAAAGCTTTCCCCCTTCATGTGGGGACCAGGGGCTCAAACCTGGGTCCTTGCGCATTGTAATATGTGCGCTCAACCAGGTGCGCCACCACCTGGCCCCCCGCTGCAGTGTCTTTGTGTTCTGAACAAGGTGCACCCTGGGTGGTAAGCCTAGCCGGGCAGGTTTTAGTTTTCTTCCATATACCCTTTCCTCTTGCTCCTTGAGCCTGGCAGTTCCCAGGCAGCACCCACCACACTCATCCCCTGGGGTTCAGCAGCCTGTCCCACTGCAGCTGGAACTTCATTAGCCTGAATTTACAAAGGGCTAGAATTCCAGGCCATGGGCTGCAGTGTTCCCAGGAGCCCCTGCATCCCGGCCCCAGGGAGGGGCCCTGCTGTTGTCCTGCTCAGATCTTGCCTGGTCCCTCCTGCCTTGTCCGGGAAACAGCTGCTTAAACTTATGACTTAAATTTATGGGCTATGTTCCAGTCTAGAGATGAACTTTTACTGTACTGATGCATTGAAAAGTTAAAGCGGGGTGGGGGGACGGGACGGGACTGGGATTTGCAGAATGAATAAGGTTGGAGGGGTGCTTGCATGGGCTGGTGCTTGACTCAGCAGCACACATCAAAGCAAGAGAGCACCCCCCACGCTGCACTGCACTATGCTGCCTTGCCTGGAGACCCCGACAGCACAGCACATTCAAAGGTGCCCGCTGCCTCGGAGACTTGCTGGTTGTGAAACGTGTTCAGACTTCAGAGGAGGGGGTGGCCTGGTCTCTGAAATCCACGCTGTCCTTGGAGGTCTTCACTGCAGACCCTGGGTGCTGCCGTCCCAGTCCTCAAGCCACGTGGGCACAGACGTGCCTCACCTTTCAGCCCGCTGCTGAAGTCTCTAATGAGCCCAAATCAATCTCTCCCAGGCGGGTGCTGGAAGCCGAGACACAGATGAGGTTTCCCGCAGCAGAGCATGGGTAATGGGAACCAGATGGCGACTGCTCTGCGTGCACATTCCTGGCACCTGAGGTCATGTGCTCGGAGAGCCACTGGTGGCCAGGATCCTTCCCAGAGGCTCCTGGCCCAAGACAGTCTGGCCAGGCTGGTGGCATCAGCTGGGAACCTCAGCTACCCTTGTCTGGACTCTGAGGCCTTGGGAGGCACACTTTGACACCTTACCACTTACCTCCTCCCCAAGGTGACTCTCCCTGGAGCCCTCAGGGACTTGGGCCTAGGCTGTCGTCAGACACAGGTGGTGTGCAGATCCACTCCTTTCTTCCACACTCAGGGCAGGGCCCACAGCCTTGAAGCAGCGGCTGATTTACGGCCAGCTGTATTTTTAGGCCTTTAAGTAATAATGAGACCCCCCCCCCCCAACTTTACCCCAACCAGCTTGGGCTAGAAGATCAACTACACTCTCCCTGCGCTGTGTCTAAAGACAGCAGACCAGCCAAGTATCTCTGATGCATAGTCACTGTCCTCCTGCCAGAACACCAGTTATGGGGCTCATGGGGCAGGGCAGAGAGAGAACACAGGGCCTTGATGCCCCAAGAATACAATGGATGGGGCTGTGGTCATCATCACCATGAACAGGTCCTAGTAGGCTTCTTTTTCCCAGTCTAGGTTCCCACCAAAGCTTTTTTTTTTCTTTCTTTCTTTCTTTTTGTCACTTTGATTTCTTGTGGGGGAACCTGGGCCATGTTCTGTGGGCCTCTGCCTGGATGCCAATCTCATATGAGAAGGGCTGTAAGTATGGCAGATCATCCTGTCCCTGTGGGTAGCCAATGGCTGCTGTTGCCTGGTGATCTCAGTCCTCATAGGTGGAGGTAGGATGTAGGGTGTTGTTCGCCTGTCTCAACAAGAGACAGCTACAAGAGAGCCACAGGTCAAGGGCTCTGCCAGAAGTCCTCTTCTACTTCCTGTGGGTTCTGGGTTTTCACCAGCAGAAACAAGGTCTGAAAGCAGTACTCTTCTCCTGGGAAGCTGTGAACAATTTCATGTAAAATCAAAACATATAGGCAGTCATCCTGAAGCAGGACCCAGGTGGGCTTCAGCAAGTCTGCTGCTTCAAGCCCTCACTGTCCCTTGCTACCAACAGCTCAAAGGTCAGAGTTCTGGCAAGGGTAGGCCCTGCATGTATGAGGGATTGACTTCCATGTACATGGTGACATCCACTCCATGGTGACACCCAGGACTCTGCTCCAGCAGGAACTGGTCTTGAAAGCCAGTGTATCGAGTCAGGGACCCACAGCTGACTAGGGAAGCAGAGAGGGGGCCACAGGTTATACAGAGGTGAGAGGCCTTGCACTGAGGGCCCCCCTGAGTGAATGACAAGAGTTGAGAATGCACAAAGCAGCCTCCCATCAGGGTTCTGTAGGAGAGAGCAGTGAAAGGTGGGGCAGAGGGTTCATGCTGGAAAGATACTGGTCACAATGGATGGATCAGAAAGAGGAACCAGTATGCAGGGCCTCACACCTGTGACATAGTAGAGGTGGAGCATTGTGGAGGCTGCTGGGAGGATAAAGTTGAGCGAGCAGGAGACCTTGACCATGGCATACGGGGGAGGAGGAGCTGGCTAGACAGTGTTGCTGCCGGGGTTGCTGCCCAAGTGCTGATTATTCTGGTCAGAAACCCAGCACAGGCTGAGTGAAACAGGCAGAGGCTTCCACCACAGGTTAGACAGGAGGCCTGATTTTGCTATGGAGTTCAGGCAGATCCTTAGCCAGTTAGTTTTCTCCTACCCCTAATGGCAAGAATCTGAATCACACATATGTTTTGGGTTATCAGACTCGTGACTTGCTATCATTTGATTTTTTTTTTTTTTGTAATATTAAAACAACCATGTAGAGGCTGGGAAATAATTCACCTGGTACAATGTGCCTTACTATGTATGAGACCCTGGGTTCAAGCCCCAGCACAAAATAGAAGCACCATGGACAGCATGGGACAGTTTCATGGAGCAGCGCGGTAGTGTCAGTCTCTCCCTCTCTAAAATAAAAAATGAAAAAGTTGACCCAGGGATGCAGCTCAGAAATGGCCCTGTGCATGACCAAGGGCCTGAGTTCATCCATTCCTCGGTACTACATTAAATACAGTACATAGCTCTGAAATAATCCAGTACCTAGGATGTCCTCTTCTGCACTCCATGGGACACAGACTTGCTCTAGGCCATCATTTGTGACTAGACTCTCCTGTGACCTCATTCTGCTTATGGCAGCAGGGTATCAGAAGCCCCAGAGTTAACAAGCATGCACCCCCCTCCTCTCCTGACTTTGTTATCCATGGAGCTTGTCCCTTGAGTAGTTGTGGGTGTCTTTTCTTATCCACCACTGGCATAGGTATGTTTTTCTTCTTGGTGTGATTTAGGTTTTCTGGTAAGTTGCATTTCCTAAGAATATATAGCACAAGCATCTTCAAAATACTTTGTGCCGACCTGTTTCCAGTTTTTGTTTTGTTATTTTGCCACCAGACTTGTTGCTGGGGCCTAGTGCCAGCACTACAAATCCATTGATTGCTCCTGGCAGCCATTTTTTCCTCTCCCCCCGCCCCCCGTTTCTATTTTATTTGATCCTACAGAGAGAAATTGAGAGGGGAGGGCGAGATATAGAGGGAGGGATAGAGAGAGAGACTTACAGACCTGCTTCACCATTTGTGAAGTATCCCCCATGCAGTTGGAGACTGGGAGCTTGAACTTGGATCCCTGTGCATAGGGATGTATATGCTTAACCGGGTGCACTACTTTTTTTGAAGGATTATTTGAATTTCTACCATATTTGCAGAACTATCCCTTTTGTGTTTATTTTGTTGTTGCTGGGGCTTCACTACTCTGGACCAGCTTTTTCAAATAGACAGAGAGAGAGGGAGGGAGGGAGAGAGACCACAACTAAAGAGGCTGCAGTGTCATAGCACCTCCCCTGGGGTGCAGGGGTGGTAGGGGCTCAAACTGGCGTCACACACAGCCAAACAGGAGCCCTTCAGGTGAGCTCTTGCTGACGTCCCTTTTTATTGCTGATCAGTCTTTGTCAGTCTTTAGCATCTTTCTTCTTTTGTTTTACCTTTTCCACTACTACCCTTCTTTGCCTCCTGTATTCTCACCCTCTTGCTAACTTGAGCTGCATGAGTAACCCACTCTTTCTTGGCCCTGCGAGACCCAGCAGTTGAAGTCTGTCTGCATCCCACATTGAGAGATGTCACTGTCGTCATCACTCACTTGAAGGCAAACCCAATTTTTATTTGTTCTCCGACTGCTGAGCTGATTAGAGTGTTTTTATGTTTCCAAATGTTTGATTCCCCCCCCCCCCAGTTTTTTAATTTTTTTATTTTTCAATTTCTAACTTAATTCCATTGTGGTCGGAGAATAAGGTCTGAATGATATCAGCTCTTTGAAATGTGGAGGCCAGTCCAGTTTTCATAAGTATTCCACATGTGCTTACAAAGGCAGTGATTCTCTGCTCGATGTGTGGCTGTACCTGCAGATGGCCAGGCATGTGGCTGTGCCTGCTGGCACTGTGCTCGTGAGCCAGGGGCTGGGCATTTTGCCCGTTCCCCCCAGAACTTTGAATGCAACTTGGAAGTCAGGAAAGTACAAGCAGAACCCCTTACTGCATTCTAAACGATTTTGCTCTCTGCATTTTGGGGTTGATTTAGGAACGTGTCCATTTAGAACAGTCATCTTCTTAGGGTGTGAAACTTGGCTTTAGTCACCCTCACCACCTCTGGAAGGGATTTTTGACCTAAGAACTTCTTTGTCAACTCATAATGTGGTTGGTTCTACCTTGACCTCAATATTGTCCAATACTACTACGGTGGCATCAGCTTCCTATGATTCCTCTGTGTGTGCCACAGGTGTTTCTTGTGTCATCGACCTCGGTCTCTCTCTTTCTCTCTTTTTGTGGGGGGTGGAGAGTGTAGCTGGTAGAATACAATACTTGCATACCCAAGGCTATGGTTTGATCCCAAACTAGAGTAGTGCTCTGGGTTCACTCATGTCCTCCCTCCCACTTTCCCTCCTCTCTCTGGTGTTTGTTTTGTTTTGTTGACCATAGCACTAAGTGCTCTGGCATGTGGTGGTATCAGGAATTGAGACTGAAACCTCCCTCTCTTTGTCTCTCTTTCATATGAAACTCTCTGTCTTATGTGAAATAAATAAAACAGATCATTTAAAAAATAAAAGATCTTTTGTAGTCTCTCTTTTTGAGCCTTTCTGATAATTCCTGCCTTTTAACTATAGCATTTACTGTGTTTTGCATTTAATGTAATTATTGGTGTTTCTGGTGTTAAGTTTGTTCCAACTTGATCCTTTTTTAAAAAGACATTTGTATGTATGCATGTATGTATGTGCTTATGTACGTGCGTATCTGTGTGCTTATGTGTGTATGTATGTGCATATGTGTGTATGTATGAGAAAAATATAGAGTGAGAACCACAGCACCACTCTGGCCCACGTGTTGCCAGGGGTCAGCCTCAGGATGTACAAGTTCAGTGTTGCAGCCACTGTGCCACTTCCTGGGCCTCATTGTGGTATCTGTGTGTCTTTGACTCTCTTTTACTTCTTTCCTGCCGCCTGGATGTTAATCAGACACTTATTCTATAGTATTTCGTTTTATTTCCTGAGTGGTTGCTCATGGGCTGACAGAGTGCATCCTTAACTTATGCAAGTTATTCATCTAGTCAGTGTTGTCACAGCACACACCCCCTCCCCTGTCATTACCTTCATTACACCCTCCCATCCTTTCTGCTACTGCTGTTACAGATTTCACATCTACACACAGTATAAACTCTGTCACACACACTGTTATTTTGCTTTAAGCCATCAGTTGTTTCTTAAAACTCAGGAATTTTTTTTTCTTTTGTAGTATTTCATATTTACCTGTCTATTTCTGGTACTCTTCCTCTTAAGTCTGAGCATCTGCCTGCTTTTGTTCTTCTTTAACTACAAGAACAATCTGTTTCTCTCTCTCCCTCTCCCTCCCTCTCTCTCTCTCTCTCTCTCTCTCTCTCTCTCTCTTTCTTTTTATAATTACCATCAGGGTTATCCTTGGGCTTGGTGCCTACATGACAAATCTATCATTCCTGGCAGCTTTTTTCTCTCCCTCTTTCTCCTCCCCCCCCCCTTTTCTTACCCCTTCTTCTTTACTTGATAGGACAGAGAGAAATTAACAGCAAAGGAGGAAATAGAGAGGGGGGAGAGACACCTTAAGTACTTGTTTCACCACTCATGAAGGTTCCCTTTTGCAAGCGGTGGGGATTTGAACCCATGTCTTTGCTCATGGTAACATGTGCACTTAACCAGCTATGCCACTGCCCAACCCCCTTAGAAGAATATTCTTTTGGGAGTCGGGCAGTAGTGCAGCAAGTTAAGCGCAGGTGGTGCAAAGCGCAAGGACCACTGTAAGGATTTTAGTTCGAGCCCCCGGCTCCCCACCTGCAAGGCAGTCGCTTCACAGGTGGTGAAGTAGGTCTGCAGGTGTCTGTTTTTCTCTCCTCCTCTCTGTCTTCCCCTCCTCTCTCCATTTCTCTCTGTCCTATCCAACAACGACATCAATAGCAACAATAATAACTACAACAATAAAACAACAAGGGGAACAAAAGGGAGTAAATAAATAAATATTTTTTTAAAAGAACATTCTTTTAGCATTTTTGGTAGTGCTTTTCTACAGAACTTCTCTAGCTTGTGTTGATCTGGGGGGAAAAAAAAGCATTTTGTCTTCCTTTTTAAATAACTGCCTGTTGGAATGAAGTTTTGTTTTTCTTCATGTACCTTAAAGATATTGTTTCATTGTCTTATGACAAGAACTCCTTGTATCTTACTGTTATTGTTAGTCCTGGGCATGTCACACGCCTCACTCCATGCCTGCTTTCAAGGCTTTCCTTTCATCTGCTTGTCAGTAGTCTAATTGGCCTGAGGCATCTCTAAGTTAGACAGTTTGATATCTTCCCCACAGGTCCTTGAGTCTCTGTTCAGTTTTTCTCAGTCCTTTCTCCTCCATCTTCTGGATGAATAATGTCTGTTGATCGGTTCTCTAGTTAGCTGATTTGACCACCAGTTTACTATTAAATCTAACCTGTGATCCATTTTGAACTTTTCCAGTTCTTTATTTTCTCTTACATCTCCTTCTTTGCTTTTTTTTTTTTTAACAAAGGACTTTGCATTTTAGAGCAGTTCACTGCAACCTGAGATGAAGGTGCAAACATTTCCCTTATTGCCCCACCCACAACACGCGCACGCGCGCGCACACACACACACACAATCTCTCTCTCTTCTCCCTCTCCCTCTCCCTCTCCCTCTCCCTCTCCCTCTCCCTCTCCCTCTCCCTCTCCCTCTCCCTCTCCCTCTCCCTCTCCCTCTCCCTCTCCCTCTCCTTCTCCCTCTCTGTCAGAAGAGCACATTTGCTGTGGTTGAGAAACCAACATAGTCATGTCATTACCACCTAACATCTATAGTTCACATGACGGTTCACTCTCAGTGTGACACGTTCTGTGAGTTTGGACAAATGGAAAACATGTAAATATTTCAACTGCCCAAAATACACACTCTGCTCTAACTAATCCGTTGATGTTTTTACTGTTGTGCCTGAGTAGTTTCACTACTTCCAACACACCTATCAGAATGGTCCAAATCTAGAACATTAATAACAGAGTATGAAATCTACTGGCACAATGGGAACTTTTAATCAATGCTAGTGGGGATGCAAAATGGTTAGAGTCTCCATAAGTAGCTCCTTACAAAACTAAACATACTCTCACCATAGATCTAGCAATTGCACTCCTGGGATTTACTCAAAGGGAAAATCTACACATACATGTTTAGCAGCTGTGTTCACAGTTGTCAAAACTTGGAATCAATCAATATATCCTTTGGGAAGAGAAAGTGTGATGTATCCAGATAACAGCAGGTTACTCAGCTATAAAACCGTGAAAAAACAGGGAAGAAACTTGTTTATTTTTATTTTTTTTATTTCTTTATTGGGGAATTAATGTTTTACATTCAACAGTAAATACAATAGTTTGTACATGCATAACATTCCCCATTTTCCCATATAACAATACAACCCCCACTAGGTCCTCTGAATCCTTCTTGGACCTGTATTCTCCCCACCCACCCACCCCAGAGTCTTTTACTTTGGTGCAATATGCCAATTCCATTTCAGGTTCTACTTGTGTTTTTTTTTTTTTTCTTTTGATCTTGTTTTTCAACTTCTGCCTGAGAGTGAGATCATCCCATATTCATCCTTCTGTTTCTGACTTATTTCATTTAACATGATTTTTTCAAGGTCCATCCAAGATTGGCTGAAAACGGTGAAGTCACCATTTTTTACAGCTGAGTAGTATTCCATTGTGTATATAGACCACAACTTGCTCAGCCACTCATCTGTTGTTGGACACCTCGGTTGCTTCCAGGTTTTGGCTATTACAAATTGTGCTACCAAGAACATGTGTGTACACAGATCTTTTTGGATGGATGTGTTGGGTTCCTTAGGATATATCCCCAGGAGAGGAATTGCAGGATCATAGGGTAGTTCCATTTCTAGCCTTCTGAGAGTTCTCCAGACTGTCCTAAAATATTTATTTATTACCTTTTGTTGCCCTTGTTGTTTTATTGTTGTAGTTATTGTCGTTGTTGGATAGGACAGAGA
Source organism: Erinaceus europaeus (assembly GCF_950295315.1). Taxonomy (NCBI): domain Eukaryota; kingdom Metazoa; phylum Chordata; class Mammalia; order Eulipotyphla; family Erinaceidae; genus Erinaceus; species Erinaceus europaeus. The sequence goes on from NC_080162.1 coordinate 110,501,336, forward strand.
GAAATAGAGGAGGGGAAGACAGAAAAGGGGAGAGAAAATAGACACCTGCAGACCTGCTTCACCGCTTGTGAAGCAACTCCCCTGCAGGTGGAGAGCCGGGGCTCGAACTGGGATCCTTACACAGATCCTTGCACTTTGCATCACCTGCGCATAACCCGCTGCACTACCGACCGTTGTATTTTTATGTATGAAGTCTTGATTATTTATTTATTTAGAGTTTCAATTCTTTCCCAGCAGTCTCTGGACTCTTTCGCTAGTATCACACAGCCTTGTACTAATTCTTAAAGTCTGGTAACATTTTCTTCAGGCTTTTTGTTCTTAACCTTTTAATATTGTGCTTGTCTTAATTGCCTTTTCTCTGTTAAGAGTTTGTCTCTGGGGGATGGGCAGTAGCGCAGCGGGTTAAGCGCACATGGCATACAGCAAAGACCAGCGAAAGAATCCTGGTTCAGGGAGTCAGGCGGTAGCGCAGCGGGTTAAGCGCACATGGAGCAAAGCACAAGGACTGGCGTAAGGATCCCAGTTCGAGCCCCCGGCTCCCTACCTGCAGGGAAGTCGTTTCACAAGCGGCAAAGCAGGTCTGCAGGTGTCTGTCTTTCTCTCCTCCTCTCTGTCTTCTCCTCCTCTCTTCATTTCTCTCTGTTCTATCCAACAGTGACAACATCAATAACAACAACAATAAAGTAAAGCTTCAGTACTGACTGTTCAGCTTCAGTACTGACTGTTCACCTTGAATGTGTGTAGGTTGGACTTTCTGCTTTTTCAAGGGAAAGTGTATGGAAAATCCAAGTTCAAGGCTCTGCTTGTGTTGTGGAACTCAGGGTCCAAGCTCTGCCTTCCCCTCAGCCCTCGTAGGCCGTCTCTAGCTTTGTAGAGGAGGCCTTGTACTTAGGTAAGGTCCTTAGCCCTCAACTAGGTTTGGGCTGTTGGTGCCGTTACACCGAGACTGGCAGACCTCCTTACAGTCCGTCTGTCTTTGGTTTCTGTTCCACTAAGTTTTGCAGTAGCCACTCTCGAGTAAGTCTTGTGTGATGCAAGTGTACACAGCCCAGTCCTGAAACACAGGTTCATGAAGAACCACTCGGGACTTTTAGCAGCTCCCTCAGCACCTCCACCCCACTGCCCTGTTGCAAGGATTTCTACTGCTTTCTCCCTCCCAGGCTATGTGACTGCAGTGCCCATCGAAGCCACTTCTTTATTTGGTGGAAATCACATGCATAATTTCACTCCTCTGAGCCATGTTTTTCATTCAGAAACTAGAGCACTGAAGCTTCCTCCCCGCCCCCACTGGGGCACAGGAACGACAGCGCAGCATCCTTCCTGGTCAGCTGCCTCTGTAGCCCCACCTAGAATTTGGTTGGGACATTTAGCTTGGCAGAGAGCTGCTGTGCATTTGAAAGGCTTGCCTTTCTCTGCGGGTTGTCCAGTGCCTGGACAGTGCGCCCAGTGCCCAGTGTGGTTGTGTACAGCAAGAGGACTAATTTGGTGGCAGTTGCTTCATTGTAGCCATGTTCATGTTGTCTTTGCTTTACAAATAGTAAAGCTTGTCTGTGGGTTTGGCTAATGTTCGTGACTTTTGTTGTGATTGTGCCCTTTCTCACTGTTAGTCTCGTGCACTGTCTGTCCTGATGTTTTTGGCCCTGAATGTAATCTTACCTAAGTCCTCTCTTCCTCTCTTGGTTCCCCTTGAGTGTTTCACCAATCCTCTCTTGGAGCCTCTCTTCCATAGCACGGATTTTGAATTAACTTTGAAATCCAATCATGAATGTGTTGAGTATGTATGTATTCCTTTGTAGACAAACACAAGGGCAAATGTGAGAAAGCAAAAGCAGCTAATGTCAGAGGATGGGGCCGGGGGGATAAGAGGAAATCATGGTTTTTGCCATTATTTCCGGTACGGTGTCAGCCAGATAATCTTTCAAGTATGAGGTTGACTGTCTCATCCTTGGCCCCAGTGATAGAAGATGAGCACATGAGTGAACTTAGCAGGCATCCCATTTCCCACTGTCCTCCCCTGTGGCTGTTAGTTACACAACCGGTTCTATGGCCATGATCCTCGTATTGTTATAAACCTAATCCCACAGGTAAGTAGTTGCTGTGCGCTCTGCCAGACCATTCACTGGAGTTCTCCAGTTATCTCTTAGGAGCCTGGAGTTAATCTTCTAGTCCTTCAAGAACAGCTTATGGGAGCATATTCTTTGAGTTCTTACATGTTCGAAAATGTTCATCTCTTGTGAGAGTGACAGTTGGACTGGATAGAAAATCTTTTGGACCTTGCCTCTTCTGCTGACAAAGAGGTGGCCATTCTGAAGGTAGCTCTCTCCTCAAAATGCATTTGATATTTGAGTCTATCAAAAGGACTTTTAAAAAATATTTTTATTTATTATTGGCTAGAGACAGAAATTGAGAGAGGGGAAGGGAAGATAGGGAGAGAGACACAGAGACACCTGCAGCCCTACTTCACCGCTCCTGAAGCTTTACCCCTACAGTGGGGACCAGGGGCTTGAACCTGGGTCCTTGTGCACTGTGAGTGTTTAACCAGGTGTATCACCACCTGGTCCCTAGGATTTTTTAGCTAGTAAAACCAATACCTTTATTAATGCACAGCTTAACACTGTCCATTCTATAGCTTTTCTTTGGAGTTGGATTGTAAAACTTCAGTATCTGTCCTTAGTTTGTAGAAAGCAGGCTTGAGGTACACAGGGACATGTGACTGTCACTATATCTTCTTTCTTGTCCTGGCTGCCACACCAGGGTGCTCACAGATGGAAGCCTTTAGAGCCACCTAATGGTTCTCTGCCACTGTTGCTCTCACAGGTATGCAGAACTCATGAAATCACCAATCCTGGAATCGCCGATGTCAAGATTCGTCCGGACCACAGGATCCTGGCCACAGCAGGTTGGGATCACCGTATCCGTGTGTTCCACTGGCGGACAATGAAGCCACTGGCCGTGCTGGCCTTCCACAGCGCTGCCATCCACTGCGTGGCCTTTGCCAACGATGGTCTGCTGGCTGCAGGCTCCAAGGATCAGCGCATTAGTGTCTGGTCACTCTACACACAGACGTGATTCACCTGCTTCCTTGTGGTGGCATAGAGGGGAGAAAGGTGGGCACACACATCCTAGCCTTACTTGGGTGTGGACATCAGGCCAAGAGACTTCTGAGGACAGCATGCCCTTCCAGTTCCAGAAGAACTGCTTTGTGGAGGCTTCCTTTCTTCATACGCTACTTCCTATTGTGAAATAACAGCATCTTTAAGACAGTGACGCTGCTTCCCAAAGAGTTACTGAGCCAGCCACCTGATAATTGGCCAACCTGGAGGTGCTTTACAGCCCATTTCCAATTGCAAACCCACAGGCTCCCAGCAGAAATTCTTTTGAGGAGACCCCTTTCTGTGGGCTCCCCCTCAGGGCCATGGCTGAGACCCACCTTCATAGCCTTCCCTGGGCAGATCCCCCAGCCTTCACAGAGGACATCAGGTGTCCCCAGGGTCTTCTGACACCTTGTGGCTCCTCACGCATGGCTGGAGAGGAGCTCTGGATTCAGAATTGAGACCAAGGCCAGGGAACAGAGGTGCCCAGACTCCTACTAGGGAGCGTGAGGCAGGAGGAGTGTTCAGAATCAGGATGACAGAGGGTACTCTGGGCAGGAGAGCTCACACACAGTGTGAGCCAAGTGCAGAATCAGGGTAAGGAAGCTCTACCCAGGGACCGAGACCAGGGCTGGCAAGGCACTAGCTCAGCAGGGCCTCTAGGCAGAGAGCAAAGTGGGCACAGGCCATCACAGTGACCAAGGGCACAGCACCCAGAGTCCCTTCCTACATATGTCCAAGCCCTGCAGGCATGGTGTCTTTGCTTGAAACTGAGCATTGGGGATGGGAAAAGGCCCACATGGTACCATGCACCAGGTTTGAGTCCCTGGCGACCACATGGAAGCAAATGCACAAGGAGGCTTCACCGTAGTGTCTCTCCTCTCTGTCTCTCCCTCTCTATATAGTTCACCCTCTCTGTCTCTCACCATATATTATATATATAATCTGTTAGGAGCAGGAGAGTCATGGTATCATGGAACCCCAACAGTAACTCTGGTGGCAAAAAGAAAGAATGAAAGAAAAACTTGATTGGAAGGAATGAGACCTGCTGAGGGCCATAGGCAAATTCCAACAAAGCCTCAGATTTGCTTTGTTGCCAGAAGAGCCCTTCGGCCCCAACATCAGCCCTCTTCTACCTGAAGAGCCTGATGTGACCTCCCTTTGGCAGTGGCTCTATGGGACCGTCAGGACCCCACCCCCACTCCCCACTTTGCCGTTAAGTAAACACTGGCCCCAGTAGATTGTAAAGGCTGAGGTGGAGAGTTTGACCTGTGAGGAGGTGGCTCCTCTCCAGAAGAGCTCGTGGCTTCCCGGCTCGTGCAGACAGCAATCTGGAGACCATGTGTGGGGGCCAGGTGGCGAGGATGAGATGAAGCAGGCAAAATCACTCAGCCAGCCAGCTATGCTGAGGTCTGGCCTTGGCGTTTTAGCCTAAAGAGTTAGGAAAGTCTCCAGGGTGGTGGTGGTTGAAACATGGCAAGTAGGCTAAGTGAGTGTGCCCAGGGGGGTGGGGGTATTCCAAAGGACATATCACAGGAGAGCTCACTCACCAGAGAGAGCATTCTCCACAGCTGAGGAACTCATTTATGAGGGACCCCATGCCCTTGAAGAGCTCTGCAGTGGGCTCTTTTCTGCGGGTCAGAGACCACAGCCATGGAATTGTGGTCTCTAAATGCAGTGGGACCATTGGGCCCCCAGAGCCTGGGGCCACAGAGACAGGGTGGACTTGCCACCTGGATGGACCGATGGAATGTCAGTGGTCTGACTCAGAAGTGGGGGTGCTGTGCAGCCTGCTGGGATCAGACTGGATCTGCATGTGTGGACTTGGCCTTGGTCACCAGACACGAGTCCCCTCAGTCACAAACCAGGTCACTATGGCGAATGAATCTGGACCTCACAGTTCTGTCTCCCTGGTGCAGCCCAGTGGGGCTTTGTATCTGAGTCTGTGTGAGTGAGGCCAGCAGATTCCAAGGTCTGTGCGGCCTTCTGGGTATTACATTGTAGGACTCATACCCTTGGTACTTTGAGCAGTTCCCAGCAACCCAGAGAACAGTGGGACGTCTCATACACCCGCTGCAATATCCCTCAGCCTGTTTAACAGAAAAGAATGTGCATGGGACTTGGCTAGACCTTGGCCTTTCCACCAGGTCCTGTGGGAAGTCCCACTCCTGGCCACACACCTGAGGGCCAGCAGTTGACAATATCTTCCTGTTCCTATGGGGGTGGAGGGGACAGGCTGAGGGCAGGGAGTGTTCAGTCATCACAGGCCCTGCACCCCAACCCCCATGTCTACATGGGAGGTGCTTTTGGCAGGAGCCTCCCTGGACCTGGCAGTTCCTTACAAACCACATCTCGCCCTGGCATCTGGGTGGCATTGCAAAAGCAGCTCATGCTTCCCCCCCAGGTTAAACGCCTTATCTAGCATCCCTTTGCCTCTGCTGCTGGGAATCAAACTCAGGGCCTCGTGCATGCAAAGCACACACACTGCTGCTGAGCTACCTCATGGCCCCTTTCTAGGGTCTTTTAAGTTATATTTTTATTTTACTTATTACTGGATACAGAAATTGAGGTGAGGAGGAGGTAGATAGGGAAAGAGACAGATATCTGCATCCCTGCTTCACCACTCGTGAAGCTTCCCCCATGCAGGTGGGAACCAGGGGTTCTTGCACTTTGTAACATGCACTCAACCAGGTGTGCCGCCACCTGGCCCCACCTTTCTAGCTTCTTTAACTATTAACCGAACAACAGGTTAGACCTTAGACTTCAGTGCTGTTTCATTCAGGAGTCGTTGTAGTTTTGCAGGTTAACACTGGATGTGGGCTGCAGTGAAGGACCCACTGAGGAGGATGTTCAGTTCAGCTGAGCAAAGCCCCAGTCTCCCAGGGAAGAGCAGGCATGGGGCGCATGCTGTCTTATGTCCTTGGTGTATTGGCACAGTCAGCAAGATGCCTGTCAGCTGAGTGGTGCAGTTTGTTCCAGCCCCCAGTGCATGCTCACATTAAGTGCCAGGGAGATAGCTCAAGTGTTGTGTGTACCAGAGTGGCACTCTGGTTTTTTTCCCTTCCTCCCTCCATCCCTCCCTCATGTGAAACTGTCTAATATGAAATAAAAATAAGATGGTGTGAGACCACCCACTGCCAAAAGAAAATTTGTATTTTTGCATAGCAATAAAGATCTCTTGTGTTGGATCTCAATACCAGTCTGCATCTTGTTGCTCTGTCCTTATGTCTTTTTTTGAAATTTTTAAAATTATTATTGGATAGAGACAGAAATTGACAGGGACTGGTGTATTACACCAAGGTAAAAGATTCTGGGGGTGGGGAGAGTGTTCAGGTCCTGGAATGTGATGGTGGAGGAGGACCTAGGTGGGGGATTGGATTGTTACATGGAAAACTGAAAATGTTACACATGGACCAACTACAGTATTTTACTGTCAACCATTAACCCCCCCCCCAATAAAGTAAAAAGAAATTGAGAAGGGAGGGGGAAATAGAGACAGAGAGACTCCTATAGCCCTGCTTCACCATTCTGACCCCTTGTCTTTATTTTAAAAAAAGTGGACAGGAGACAAGTCACTCGCCCAGTAGAGCACGTGCCTTTCCATGCATAGGGCCCTGGGTTCAGCATTCCACATGGAAGCATCATGCATGGCACTAGCATAGTGCTGTGCAAGACCCTGAACTCACTTCCCAGTACCAGTGGAAAACAAAAGAGCAGGGGGAATTGCTTCTGTAAGAACAGCAGGCACAGAGTGGCCAGGTCTTAGGTTCAGGGTCCCACAGACTGCAGTAGGGTCAGAGGAACAGATGCCTCTTCCAAACTGTCAACTAGTGGTAGAATCCAGACGGGGCCTCGTCCACCACTGGGAGTGACCCAGCTGTTCTGTGTGGTGACTTTCATACCTCCCGTGGCATCCAGCTGTTGCCACTACTGCTTGCAGTGTGGGGTGAGGGCTCTTCCAATCCACAGAATGGCCAGTGCTGCAGTGGGTCTCAGTTCAGCCATCACCTCTGGAAGGCAGATATCTTGTGGGCACAGAAGACCTAGCCTGTGTGCCTGGACCTGTTGCCAACCCTTCTTTAACCCCATCAGTGCCCTGCCCATCATTCCCACCCAGAATCCCACTACTGTTGGGTTCCTCTTAGGTAGCTGGGATCTCAGTCAGGGCAGTATGAGGCAGTCACGTGCTGTGGAGCGGTGCAGGTCAGTCTGCACTGGTGGCGAGCTGCTGGCTGCCACGCTCCCACACATGCAGGCAGCAGCCAGGAAAGGTACCCTGGCGCTCAATGTTCAGGGCCTGCTTGTGCTGCCTCGGCAGGCTGGCGTTGTGCTGACGTGCAGTGCGTGTCTTCACACTCCCAACTGAGTGATGTTCAATCAGGTGTTTCCCACCTGTGTCTGCCAAGAAGCCACAGAACACCCTCTGCACAAAAGGACTGTTTGCACAAAGGAAAAACATTCCTTCAGGGGGTTCTTTAGAAACGCTTGATACTCAACTAGCTATAACTTCATGGGAAGCCTGGTGTTAAAGACAAGCTGGCACAGACGACACCTGAAAGCAGAGCCTGCCATGCACCTGTGCTGCACAGGCCAGCTGCCTGCTTTTCACTGGAGCTCCCACCCACCCCCTCCTTGCCCGCCAGACTCCAGATGAAGGCATCTCATCAGGAAGGCCTCGCCAAGACCCGGCTCCCCTAGCACCATTGCCCTCACCTTCCAGTTTCTCCAAGAGATCTGTTAGGAATCAGGTAAGAGGGGAGCACTTGGATCAGAATGACCCGAGCAAGACGCCAGGGGCAACACATTGAAAACAAGCCCGGCCCCACCAGGCAGCGGCCCATCAGTACTACAAAAGATCAAAACCACTTTGGGAAATCCATGCAGGGAAACACCTGAGTGGGAGATCCAAGTAGAGGCCAGAGGAAGCTGGGCATGACCATGTGACCATTTCAAACCTTCATGGGAGATGCACTGCCTGCCCTGCCTGCCAGGGCGCCTCAGCCTGGGCTCTCAGCCCTAATGCAAGGTTGGGACAGCATGTCCTGAGTACTAATGGCTGCACTGGTGTTCAGCATCTGGGTTGTTGGACCCAAAGGGCCCAAGACAGTCACTGTCTGACCCATCAAGGGAGGTGTGTTGGTCTTACCTTAAAGGAGACTTTCAGAAGTGCAGGAGCAGCACTGAGAGGCCAGGGACTCATACAGGCATCAAGATGACAGTCACTGCCGTGTCCCAACTAGTGAGATGCTGATAGGACAAAAATCCCTCAAGCAGCCCAAGAGGAGGCACAATGGATATAAAGTCCCCGATTCTACACACGCCAGAATTGTGTTCTGATCCTTTTTCCCTTTCTCTTCTCATAAATGACTTCCTTATTCTCTTTCTTCTTCTTCCTCCTCTTCCCCTGCCCTTCCCCCTCCTCCTTTTTCTTTTTTTTTTTTTTTTTGTTTCTAATTTTTATTTATTTTCCCTTTTGTTGCCCTTGTCTTTTAATTGTTGTTGTAGTTATTGTTGTTATTGATGTCATTGTTGTTAGGACAGAGAAATGGAGAGAGATGGGGAAGACAGACGTAGGGAGAGAAAGATAGATACCCACAGACCTGCTTCACCACCTGTGAAGCGACCCTCCTGCAGGTGGGGAGTCAGGGGCTCTAACCGGGATCCTTACACTGGTCCTTGCGCTTTGCGCCAAATGCTCTTACAGCCTGACTCCTGCCCTTGTTTTTTTATTGTTATTGATGTCGTTGTTGGTGGATAGGACAGAGAGAAATGGAGAGAGGAGGGAAGACAGAGGGGGAGAGAAAGACAGACACCTGCAGACCTGCTTAACTGCTTGTGAAATGACTCCCCTGCAGGTAGGGAGCTGGGGGCTCGAACCTAGATCCATAGGCCGGTCCTTGCGCTTTACGCCATGTGCGCTTAACCCACTGTGCTACCACCCGACTCCCTTTTTCTCTTTGCACTAGGGCTCAGTACTGGCACTACGAATCCACTGCTCCCGGTAGTCATTTTTTTCATTTTTTTTTCTGTTCTATTTTATTTTGTTGTATTTGATAGGACACAGAGAAATTGAGAAGGGAGGGGGAGGTACAGAGGAAGAGAGACACCTGCTTCACCACATATGAAGCATCCTCTCCTGTTGTCCTTGCGCTTTGCACCATGTGCACTTAACCTGTTGCACTCTCGCCTGACTCCCAGGAGTGGTGCATTCTTAATGCCTTCACTGAGAGACAGCAACAACCCTGGTGGCAATAAAGGGATGAAAATGGCATGAAGCCCTGGTACTACATGGGAGTAACTGGGGAAACTCTATAGATGGTAGAATGATACCATGGTGTCTCCTTTCTCAAAAAAAAAAAAAAAGAGGAGGAGGAGGAGGAAGAAGAAGAAGAGGAAGAGGAAGAAGGAAGAAGAAGAAGAAGGAAAAAGTATGCTACTACAGCCCGGGATTGGAGCATTGAACTTAAAGTCATGAGGTCCTGAATAGTAATGCTCTTTTTCTCTCCCCTGAGAGACACACACACACATACTCTCATGTTAATAAATAAATTAGTACAAACGAACGAATGAAACTGCATCAAACTGAAAAGATCTCCACAACTAAAGGAATCATCACCAAAACAACAAAGATACCCAACCGAACATGAGGGTTATCATTGCCGTTCAGTGCCTGCACGCTGACTTTACTGTTCCTGGCAGCCATGTTACTTTTTTTCTTTTCTGATGGACACAGAAAGATAAGGGGAGGGAGTGGGAGAAGGATAAGGAGAAGGGGGAGGGCTGCAGTACTGCCCCACTACTTATGAAGCTTCCCCTTCTACAGGTGGGCACTGGGGCTTGAGCTTGAACCTGTGTCCTCAGCATAGTAATGTGTGCAGTCTCCTGGGTGAGCCACAGCCTGGCCCCGGGAGGTTTTTACACACCATACATTAGAATTTTTTCTATTCATAATTCTAAATTCATGAATTTAACCAACCCACAGATACAGAGGTTTGATGTTAAGGGGCTTGAGCCCCTACGTTCAAAATTTATACCTGAGGACAGGTAAGATCCTCACCTAGGGGGGTAGATAGCATAATGGTTATGCAAAGAAACTCTCATGCCTGAGGCTCCACAAAGTCCCAGGTTCGTTCAATCCCCCCCCCCACACACACACCACCGTAAACCAGAGCTGAGCAGTGCTCTTGTTAAAAAAAAAAAAAATCCACACATGGTAGGGTGCCTGCCTTGCCGTGTGCATGGTCCTGGTTTGAGCACTTACCATGCCACATGAGAGCACCGTGGCTTCAGTGCTGTGCTGTACCCCTCTCTGTCTCTCTGTCTCTCTCTAAGTCTTCCTGGAGCTGTGAAATTACACACATGCCAAGGCCCCGGTGCCACCCCCCAAAAAAATTATACTTGGGTTTTTGGAAGGAATGTGACCTGCTGGGTGAGCTCTTTCTTGGCCTTATACTTGAATTTTTGACTGCACTGGAGTTGGTGCCCCTAACTTCCTTTTTGCTCAAGGGTCAGTTGTATACATAAGTACATGTAAAAACAAACACATTTACAACTTCTAGTGTGTAGCTCCAGGCCAGTAATTGTGTCACACTATTGTATAGCCATTGATCCACCATCCATCTCCAGTCTTCCCAAACACATTAAGCAACTTCTGCTTCACCCTCACACACCCACACACACCAATTCAAGTCCTTCCCTGGCCACCATCGTTCTACTTAAAAAAAATTTTTTTAAGGATTTGTCTGTTACTCATTTTTTAAGAGGAGGAGTGAGAACCAGAGCACCAGTCTAGCACATGCAGTGCCACTAGCTGGGGAACTTCACACCTGTCCTGGGCTTTATCTGATGAACCAACATCCAACTCTGTACTACTTATCTGCAAGTTTGACTGTTGCAGGTATTTCATATAAGTGGACTCACACAATACTTTCTTTTTGTAACTAATTTACTGCATTTACTTGTTTGATGAGTCTAACAAAAGTTTCCCTAGGGGCAACAGTAATTGTCCTTTAATTGATATGTTTTTTTTTTTTTTTTTTTGCCAGTGTATCTCTCGGCCAAATGTATACAGTGTTTCTTCTAAAGATTATCAAGGAGTGGCAATAGTGCTGATGCTGTCAGAAGAGATTAGATGTATCTTACTAACTTTTGTGGGAAATTCTTTTTTTTAATTGCCACCAAAGTTATCAATGAGGGTGGTGCTCACATGATGAATCCACTGCTCCTGGTGGTTCCCTTTTTTCTTTTCTTTTTTTTTCCTTCCTTCGCTCCTTTCTTCTCTCTTTCTTTTTTATTTGATAGGACAGAGACAAAATGAGAAGGAAGAGCAGATGGGTAAGAGGGAGAAAGAGACACAGACACCTGCTTCACCACTTATGAAGCTACTCTCCTGCAGGTGGGGACTAGGGGCTTGAACCCTGGTCCTTGTGCATAGTGATGTGTGTGCTCTACCAGGTGCGCCATCGCCCAGCTCCCAAAGATAATTCTATTAGAAACTGTTTTACTATTACAAGTGTTTATTTAACAAAGACATTCAATAAAAATAGACATGAAGGGGAGTCGGGCTGTAGCACAGCGGGTTAAGCGCAGGTGGCGCAAAGCACAAGGACCGGCATAAGGATCCCGGTTCGAACCCCGGCTCCCCACCTGCAGGGGAGTCGCTTCACAGGTGGTGAAGCAGGTCTGCAGGTGTCTATCTTTCTCTCCTCCTCTCTGTCTTCCCCTCCTCTCTCCATTTCTCTCTGTCCTATCTAACAACGACAACAATAATAACTACAACAATAAAACAACAAGGGCAACAAAAGGGAATAAATAAATAAATAAAAATAGACATGACCTGGAGCCTGGAGGTGCCACAGTAACAGTGCTGATTTAAAAGAATAAGGTTCTGCATTCGATCCCCAGTACTACATGTGCCAGTGTAAGGCTCTGGTGTTCTCTTTCCCTCCCCTCCCCTCCCCTCCCCTTCTCCTCCTTCTCCTCCTCCTCCTTCTTCTTTCTCTCTCTCCCCCCTGTTAAGAAATAAATAACAGACATACTTGATTGAGCTCACACATTACCATGTTCTAGTCCTCTTCACCAGGAGGGAAGCTTCATAAGTGGTAAAAGCAGGTCTGCAGGTGTTTCACTATCTCTCTCCCTGTCTCCCCCTCCTCTTTCTCCATTTCCCTCTGTCAAAGGAAGAAAGAAAGAAAGAGAGAAAGAAAGAAAGAGGAAAGAGAAAGTAAAGAGAGATAGAAAGAGAGAGATAAATTGGGCTGGGGAAATAACATAATGGTTATGCAAAAAGATTTTCATGCCTGTGACTACAAGGTCCCAAGTTCAATCCCCAGCACCAGTAGAAGCCAGAGCTGAGCAGTGCTCTGGTAAAAATACATAAATAAAATACATAAATCTTTTAAATGAAGTATGCATGACTTCATTTTTATATCATAGTAAAAAGTGCTATGGGGGGAGTTGGGCTGTAGTGCAGCGGGCTAAGCGCAGGTGGCGCAAAGCACAAGGACCGGCATAAGGATCCCGGTTCAAACCCCGGATCCCCACCTGCAGGGGAGTCACTTCACAGGCGGTGAAGCAGGTCTGCAGGTGTCTATCTTTCTCTCCTCCTCTCTGTCTTCCCCTCCCTCTCTCCATTTCTCTCTGTCCTATCCAACAACAACAACAATAATAATAACTACAACAATAAAACAACAAGGGCAACAAAAGGGAATAAATAAATAAAATAAATATTAAAAAAAGCGCTATGGGGAAGGGACATGGGAAAGATCAGTGTCTCTGGTGAGCACAGCCATTGTGTATACTTGCTCTGAGGTGTCTCACATGATATTACTGCTTCCTCGTGTTATAGTACCCCACTGTTCTGTTGCTCTGTCCACACACTTGTCTGTCACAAGACTCATGAAGGAGTCAGCTCCCCGCAGTATGCCTTCAACATGTCCACCACCACTTAATTGTAGTGAGAGCCTCTGGGGCACACATTTCAACTTAGGAAGATGAGCTTTGCTCATGGTGTCTACTGAGCAAGTTCAACATACCACCCGAGGGAATTCGTCTTGGCTTCTTTCACACTCTGACCTATTTGAGAAGCCCCTATGATTTTTTTTATAATGATCCTTCCTTCCTTTCTTTTATTTTAGTTTTTTTTTTTTTCTTCCAGGGTTATTGCTGGGGCTTGGTGCTGGCACTATGAATGCACCACTCCCGGCAGCCATTTTTTTCCATCTTACTGGATAGGACAGAGAGAAATTGAGAGAGGAGGGGGAGAGGGAGACAGAGAGACATCTACAGATCTGTAAAATGTTCACTTAACCGGGTGCACCACTGCCCAACCCCTGCCACTATGACTTTTCTATAGCAGCTGCACCAATATACATTACCACCAGCAAAACGCAGGGTTTCAATTTCTCCATATCTTTACTAACACTTGCTAATCTACTTCTTTCTTTTTTTTTTTTTTTTTACACCATGGTCTTTCTTTCTTTCCCTTCCTTCCTTCCTTCCTTTCTTTTCTTTCTATTTATTTCCTTTTGTTGCCCTTGTTTTATTGTTGTAGTTATTATTGATGTCATTGTTGTTGGATAGAACAGAGAGAAATGGAGAGGAGGGAAAGACAGAGGGGGGAGAGAATAAGATAGACACCTGCAGACCTGCTTCACCACCTGTGAAGCGACTCCCCTGCAGGTGGGGAGCTGAGGGCTGGAACTGGGATCCTTAAGTCGGTCCTTGTGCTTTGCGACATGTGTGATTAACCCACTGTGCTACCTCCCGACTCCCTACACCAGGGTTTTTCATTGGGGCCTCATATAATTCCACTGCTACGGGTAGATTTTTTTTTTTTTTTAGATAGTGACAGAGGGCCAGTGGTGGCACACCTGGTTGAGTGCACATGTTACAGTGCATAAGGCTCCCTGTTCAACACTCCCTACTCCCTACCTGCAGGGGAAAAGCTTGAAGCAGTGTTGCAGGTGTCTCTTTTTCTCCCTCTCTGTCTCCTCCTACCCTCTTGTGATTTCTTACTGACTCTATCCAATAAGATTAAAAGATTTTTAAAAAAATAATAATAAACTTAGATAAATAAAATAAATATTAAAAAAATAGGGAGTCGGGCTGTAGCACAGCGGGTTAAGCGCAGGTGGCGCAAAGCACAAGGACTGGCATAAGGATCCCAGTTCGAACCCCGGCTCCCCACCTGCAGGGGAGTCGCTTCACAGGCGGTGAAGCAGGTCTGCAGGTGTCTATCTTTCTCTCCTCCTCTCTGTCTTCCCCTCCTCTCTCCATTTCTCTCTGTCCTATCCAACAACGACAACAACAATAATAACTACAACAATAAAACAACAAGGGCAACAAAAGGGAATAAATAAATAAAATAAATATTAAAAATAAAAAAAATAATAATAATAAGCTTAGGGAGTTGGGCGGCAGTGCAGCAGGTTAAGTGCAGGTGGCACAAAGCTCAAGGACCTGCATAAGGATCCCGGTTCGAGCCCCCGGCTCCCCACCTGCAGGGGAGTCGCTTCACAGGCAGTGAGGCAGGTCTGCAGGTGTCTGTCTTTCTCTTCCCATCTCTGTCTTCCCCTCCTCTCTCCATTTCTCTCTGTCCTATCCAATAACAATGACATCAATAATAACTACAACAATAAAACAACAAGGGCAACAAAAGGGAATAAATATTTTATTTAAAATAATAATGAACTTAAAAAAAGAGAGCAAGAGAATGGCAGACGGATAATGAGAGGGAGACTGACACACACACACACACAGAAGAGATGACACACCTTCATTCCACTGCTCATGGAGCCATCCCTGTCCCTCCTGAGAATGAACAAGGTGCTTCTATGTGGTAACAGAAGGCTGGAATTCAGGGTCACCACACACTGGGAAAGCATGTGCTCTACTGGATTAGCTATCTCTTGACGCTTCCCCACTTTGTTTTTAAACTAATAATCATCTAATGAGTATGAAGAGGACTCTTGTTGTGGCTTGATCATTATAAATTATTTTTGTTCATTATAGCTTCTTTTTTAAAAAATTAATTTTTCTCTTATTAGAGACAGAGAGAAATTGAGATGGGAGGAGTAAAGAGGGAGAGAGACACCTGCAGTCTTGTTTCACCACTTGTGAAACTTTCCCCCTGCAGGTGGGGTCTAGGGGATTGAATGTGGGTCCTTGTGCACTGTAATGTGTGTGCTTAACCAGGTGTGCCACTGCCTTGCTCTGCTCCGCTCTTTTCTTCTTTTCTTCTTCTCTTCCTCCTTCTTTCTCCTCCTTTTTTTTCTTCAAGATTTTAATGAGAAAGATAGGAGAAGAGAAAGAACCAGACATCACTCTGGTACATGTGCTGCCAGGGATTAAACTCAGGACCTTATGCTTAAAAGTCTAGTGCCTTAACCACAGCACCACCTCCAGGACCATTTTCTTCTCCTTTTCTCCTTCTTTCACTTCTTCCTCCTCCTCCTCCTCTTCTTCTTCCATTTAACTTGTTGTCTTCTAGAAGATTAAATGTGAATGAGACACAAGCACAGAACCAGCTGAAAACTGGCCAGGAACTGCAGTGGTACCAGACAGGCAGGAGGAAGCCCCTCGGGGGTCCGAGCCCACCTGAAACTAGTCCCCTTCCTGGTGGTGACCACATGACGTTGCCAAAATGCCTGGAGGCTCCAGCCAAAACCCCCCTGCTGTAGAGGTGGGGCTGGTGCACTTGACTGAAACTTAGGAGAGCAGGTGGCGGCTGGAAATAGCTTAGCAGCTGCAGTATTTCCAAGAGCCAGCTCTGCTGAAGGGGTGCTGGCTAGTCCCTGGCCCTGCTCACTCAACCTCCCCACCCTCCTGTTGAACACCACCCAGAAGGAGTAGGGGCTTGATCATCTGAGCCAAGAAAGCCAATCATGTGGGACCATTCACCAGGCAGGTCTTTTGGGCACCTGAGGGCCATGGTCCCTCCCTGTGTGGTAAGGCTGCCTCATCCTGCCACCCATGAGAGAAGGCGATGGGCATGCCTGTGGCCAGGTACCTGTCTTCAGCTGCCCCTCATGGGGACAGTGACCTTACTCCAAATGCCCACAGTGCCTGACTGGGTGACAGTTCTGTGTCAGATCCACCTCTTGCTCAGAGCAATCTGAGGGGCAACCTTTGAACCTAGAGCCCAAACCCTCCCTGCCACCCCCCAGATGTCCCTGCTCTCTCTTTTTATTTACTTATTTATTATTGGATAGAGACTGATAGAAATTGAGAGGGGAGGGGGGATAGAGAGGAAAAGAGACAGAGACATGTGCAGTCATGCTTTGCCACTCGTGAAACTTTTCTTCCTTCCTTCCTTCTTTCCTTCCTTCCTTCCTTCCTTCCTTTCTTTCTTTCTTTCTTTCTTTCTTTCTTTCTTTCTTTCTTTCTTTCTTTCTCTCTTTCTTTTTCCTCCATGGTTATTGCTGGAACTCGGTGCCAGTGCTATAAATCCACTGCTCCTGGTGGCTATTTTTTCCATTCTGTTGGATAGAGACAGAGAGGAATCGAGAGAGGAGAGGAAGACAGAAAGGGAGAGAGAAAGATAGTCACTGCTTGTGAAGTGACTCCCTTGCAGGTGGGGAGCAGGGCTCAAACCTGGATACTTGTAGCTGAGTGTGCCACTGCCTAGCCTCCATGTCTCTCTCTCTCTCTCTCTCTCTCTCTCTCTCTCTCTCTCTGTCTCTCTCTTTGTCTCTCTCTCTCTGGGTCTCTGTACCCTACAGCCTCTTCCAAGATCCAAAGTCCCTGAACTTTACCCTGGCAGCCTGGCCTTAAAGGAGGCCCATGTTGTTTCTGCCCACACTTACCATTATCAGAAGGGTCATTATTTGCATGGAAGTGGCTGCTTCTGTATTTTGCTATAGCCCCACAGCAGTGCTTCCAGTTGTTCTGAATTCCCACCACCAGGCTGACACGGAAGAGGAACAATGACACCAGCCCATGCACGCTGCACTCAGTGGTAATGGGGCTTCCTGTGGCTCTGCAGGATGTGGGGAAGGGGCCTGTGTCCCAGCCAGTGCCCCAAGTCTGCCAGGCTTTCCTTTACCACAAAGGATGGTGGGGGGCAGATGGTGGAACAGCCAGTTAAGCGCTAGTACTAAGTGCAAGGACCTGCGCAAAGATCCAGGTTCGAGTCCTTGACTCCCCACCTACAAGGGGGAAGCTTCACAAGCAGTGAAGCAGGTCTGCAGATGCCTATATGTCTCTCTCCCTTTCTTTTTTTTACTTTATTTTATTTTAAATTTATTTATTCCCTTTTGTTGCCCTTGTTGTTTTATTGTTGTAGTTATTATTGCTGTCAGATAGGACAGAGAAATGGAGAGAGGAGGGGAAGACAGAGAGGGGGAGAGAAAGACAGACACCTGCAGACCTGCTTTACTGCCTGTGAAGCGATGCCCCTGCAGGTAGGGAGCCGGGGGACTCGAACTGGGATCCTTGCACTTTGCACCATGTGCACTTAACCTGCTGCACTACCGCTCGACTCCCTTCTCTCTACCTTTCTATCTCCTTTTCCCCTCTTAATTTCTCTCTGTCCTATCCAATAAAATGGAAAAAGTAGCTTGCCAGTAGTAGGGGGTTCATCATAGTGCTGGCACCAAGCCACAGCAATAACCCTGGAGGCAAAAAAATGAGGGTCCCTACCACAGGAGCCTGGGGTGCCCTCCAGGGAGGTGGTATGCTGCCATCTGGAAGTGTCCAGCTCAGCCGTGTGCCCTCAGGCAGCTGCTGAGAAGCTGCAGACAGTCTACCCTGGTCGCTGTCACCGCCTTCACTGTGTCTGAAGAAGCTATTCTGGGGGAGAATTGAGAAAGCGTGTTCTGGGGCCGGCAAAATAGCTCACTTGGATAGTGTGCTGGCTGGGGGCCAAATGGTGGTGCACACAGTTAAGCACACATAGTACTAAGCACAAGGACCCATGCAAGGATCTAGGTTTGAGCCCCCAGCTTCCCACCTATATCAGGGGTGCTTCACAAGCAAGTCTGCAGGTGTCTCTCTCTCTCTCCCTCTCTCCCTCTCTCCCTCCCCCTCCTCTCTCAATTTCTCTTTGTCCTGTCCAATAAAAAAAATTTTTTTTAAGCCACCAGGAGCAGTGGATTTGTATTGCTGGCACCAATCCCCAGCCATAACCCTGGGAGAAAAAAAAAAAGAAGAAGAAGAAGAAGAAAAAGAAGAAGAAAAAGAAAAAGATAGTGTTCTGGTTTGCCATGTGTGCAACCCAGGTTCAAACTCAGCTCCCACCACACTGAAGGATATTTTGATGCTGTGGTCTCTTTCATCTGTCTCTGCATCTAAAGACAAAAAAAAAGGGGGAGGGAGTAGATAGCATAATGGTTATGCAAAGAGATTCTCATGCTTCCCAAGTTCAATCCCGCACACCACAATAAGCCAGAGCTGAGCAGTGCTCTGGTAAAAAAAAAAAAAAAAAAAAAAAAATGGAAAAAAGTGGAATAGAAGCTCTTATGATAGAGAAGAGTGGGGCAGAGACTGGGAGTACTGTGTCCAGGGAGGGAGCACAGATTCTAGAAGAAAGCCTAGTTCTACACCTTCCACTGATGAGTGGAGGCAGTGCTGTCTTCACTGCAGGCTTCCAGCACCCAGTGCTATCCAGGGCCCAAGCAAGCCCACTGAAATAGCAGCTGACAGGCAACCACGTTGCTGAAGGTTCCTCTGGCCCAGAAGCCCCTGGACTGGAAGGCACACCTTGAGGCTCCTGTCGCTGTGAACAAGGCCTCCTGGTTCAAGTGCTAGGCCCCATTAATGGAGACATGTCCCAGTTTCAGAGATGCTGAGACGTGAGGAACGAGGGGCATCTCAGATCCGAGCCCTCACACGTGCCCAGTGGAGGTCTGAGCAGCCCCCAGGAACCACTGCAGGGAGGGCAGGGAAGGCATGGGTGGCGGTGGCGGCTGCTGGAAGGAGAGGATTAAGCACTTGCTTTCTACAATCGAAAGCTGATAAAGAACTTCGGCAATGCCCTTCCTTCTTTATAATTAAGCAGGGAATTTAATTACTGCTATTAAAATCTAAGCCTCTCCCCCATGTGGTCTGCTTTTAACAAAATACCTCTGGTTCTGCTGTTTCCCCCACACACAGATCTGGCAGCAGTTAAATAGAGATGCCGAGACTCGGCAAAGTTTCATCCTGTGAACCCATCTGGTTTGAAGTAGCACGACAAGCAGGAAAGGGAATTGAATCAAAGGCATGGTGTGTGCTTTTTTTTTTTTTTTTTAAATACAGAAAATGTGTGAGGTAGGCCAGGAAACTAGCCTATCCTCTCCACCCCAAGCTTAGGGCCCTGCCCCTGCCTGCTCACCACACAGGGTGCAGAGTTGGCTCTGTAGGTGAAGGAGGTCAGATAGGACATACGTGATGGGTCAGGATGGCGCCCAGAGGAAATGACCAACGTCTCTGCCCAGAACCCATGAAATGCACAGCTTCACCGGAACCCACACAGGAGGCAGAGGAAGTCCCTATGGCTCACTCTGGCCTCTGCCATCTGCAGAACACTTAATAGCCTGGGGCCAGGCTCAGCACCACACACTGGGAAACTGAGGCACCAAGCCTGCAGAGCTGGGGTGTGTGTATTCTCTCTTGTACCACACCTTTGCTGCTTTCACCCAGTTCCAGTTGGGCCATGCTCCTGCCACCAAACAGATCACCATGATCCCCAGAGAATCCCTCTGTGTGTGTCCCACATCTGTCTGTCATGGCCTACGGGATGCTCCAACACACCCCTGCAGTCAATGCCTCATCCCTGCCTAACCACCGTTAGGTAGGTCCTACCCTCTGCGAATTTCCCCAGGTGAAGGGGAGAAAGCAACTGGGGATCCCTATAACCCCTCTTCCCTCACAATCCCTGGTTTGATGTGTTACTGAGTAGATGCCTCTCACCTAGCAGCCACATCTCAGCTCGGGACCTCAAATGCCCCCCTCCCCAGAAGGGGCCAGGGAACCAGCTCCTCCCTGAGGTTTGCTCATTTTTGGTGCTTTCACTTAGATTTAACCCCAGCTGTGATAGTTCCAGCTTTACTCCAGAGGGAGACACAGATGGACCCCCTTGGGGTGTGCCCCCACCAGCAGGAGACCATGGGCAAGACCTGATGTTTTGGGCTGTGACATGGCTCATCTGGTAGACCACATGCTTTACCAGGTGTGAGAAATCCAAGTTCAAGCCCACTAGAGAGCATTACAGATGGTGCGGGGGAAGAGCTATAGACAGTGTAGTGCAGCTGCAGTGTCTCTCTCTCTCTCTGAAGTGAAAAATATTAATATGTTTATTAATTATTGGATAGAGACAGAGAGGGAAGGAGAATAGAGAGGGGGAGGGAGGGGGCCAGGCAGTGGCACACCTGGCTAAGCACACATGTAACAATGTGCAAGGACCTGGGTTCAAGCCTCCAGTCCCCACCTGCTGCGGGAAAGTTTCATGAATGGTGAAGCAGGGATGCAGGTGTCTCTCTGTCTCTTGCCCTCTCTATCTCCCTCTACCCTCTCAATTTATCTCTGTCTCTTTCCAATAGTAAATAATTTTTTAAAAAATGTTTTAAAAAGAAGAGAGGGAGACAGAGAGACACCTGCAGCCCTGCTTCAACAT
This sequence comes from Erinaceus europaeus, assembly GCF_950295315.1. Lineage (NCBI taxonomy): Eukaryota > Metazoa > Chordata > Mammalia > Eulipotyphla > Erinaceidae > Erinaceus > Erinaceus europaeus. The sequence goes on from NC_080162.1 coordinate 110,522,021, forward strand.
TTATGAAGTTTTCCTCCTACAGGTGGGGACCAGGAGCTTGACCCTGGGTCCTTGAACATTGTAATGTGAGCACTTAACTGGGTGTGCCAATGCTGACTTCCTAACTCAATACAGGAATTAGCTAACTGTGCAAACTGTTCTTTGTAGTCTCAGAGTGCCGGGCTGGCTAGCTCTATGGGTGGGAGACAGAGAGATGACCAGAGACTCATGGCTGAGTGGTATGCAGTTTAGTCTTTATTCATGTGGAACGCAGTGCAATCTAAGCTATCTCTCACAATCCTGTCCTTATATATACTCACCAAGTAGGGTGGAAATAGGATGTGACATAGAGAGGGTGGAGTGAAAAAAGACTGGTGGAAATCAGGGTGTACTAGGAGAGGGGGAGGAGCAAAAAGACATCATGAACCAGTGGGGATTAAACCAATGCCCTGCAGGCAGGGTGGTGTTTAGTTAAGCAGGATTAGAGACAGAGACTTTAAGCTGGGGGGAGCTGGCATACTACCCAACATCTCCCCCCCTTTTTTTTTTTAACTCATGGCCATAGTATCAGGAGTGTGGGGTGAACAGAAACCTATTATCGTACAGGCATTTTCAAAAGAACTGGCACAAGACATGGAGGAACAAAATAGGAGAGCAGCAAGAACCAGTGTGATGCCAAGGGGAGGTCTGAGGGGGGGCCGTTTTCTGCCTCAAAGGGAAGTGCCTAGCAGGTGAAAGGGCATTTCTTGCCTCTGTGGGCATCTCTTGCCTCTGGGGGCGTTTCATGCCTCAAAGGGCATTTCCTACCTCTGTGGGCATGACCTAGTAAGGAGGGGGAGTTTCCTACCTCTGGGGCCAGGGCCTGAAGGCGAGGCGACATGGCCTATAGAGTCCCAAGGCAGATGGCTGCAAAGTCTATGGACTGCTGCTGTCAGTCTTTGAGAAACCCAGCAGCATAAAAGGAAACTGCTGTAAAGTTGTGTAAAGTGTCTAAGAGGTGTACCAGTAAGTCCAATAGAAGTGTCAATCCAAAGTAGATGACCAAAGAAGAAATGCCATGGGATGAAACGCTGCACATCTGTCTCGATGGGGAAGGTCAGCCACCAGAATTCCGTTTTTCTGTAGAGAGTGAACTTTGGAATCTGTGAATCAGTTTCTTCAGGTCATGCCAGGTCACATCATTGGTTTTGGAGGGGGGGCTGCTGTAGTTATGCCATCTTGTGGGTGATGTCAGAGAACAGGGGTCCAAATAGATTCCCAGGGATTTCATTTGAGCAGATGCTTTTTAATGTGAAGACTTGACAGCTGTAGTTCACTTACTTGTCAAACAAAACTTGTAGCAGATTAGAAGTTTATTATAATTGATAACCCCATTATTATTGGAAGTCCTTTCTAGTATGATTTTATGGTTGTTTAAACAGTTTAAACTCAATAAAAATGTGGAAAGGTAAACAGAAGAACCATGATTAGAAGCCTCAAGCATGAGAATCATTAACATAGCCATTGTGCTATCTACCCCACCCTACTCATACAGTTTTCAGGATTGAACATTTCATGTTTATGCCAAAATGTAAAAAAATCAAGAGAAAAAAAACCATTTTTGGATTGTTTCTGGATGTCTCTAGAAATCATGGCTGCATCCAGCATTTTTTTTTTTTAGTCAATGTCATACAAAAATTCAGTCATTCACAACTGAAAGCAGGCAGCAAACTTAAGATATTCAGAGAGAACAACGAGGGGGAAATCGAGAGAAAAGCCGTAGGCAGCTTTTGCTTCTTTCACATTGAACCAGATTATCCAGATCTCACCATGTAGCATCATGAGTCCCCGGTGGGTGTCCTAGTCCAAAAAGCTCGTCAATATTCCATTTAGGGTGCTTCTGACGGTTCCTGCAGGATTGCTGCAGGCACCCATTTTTAAAAATGTCTTCCCATCGAAGAAAGAATTGAATCAGGAGAGTAGAACTAACCACGTGTCCCCATTCTTGGGGACTGCCAGGGTACTGAAGAATGCTCTTCAAGTTAGAGTAGTTCTTCTCCGTGGAAAACATGTGAGAAGAAGTCCAGAAAGTCCCAGGGGAAATCTCTGTGCATATCCCAAACTCTAGGATCATGGTCATAAAGAACCAAAGTGTGGCCTGGAGCAAAAAGTAGTCCTTCTCCTCGGGAAACATGGGAAAGGGAGTCTAGAAATTCCCAGGAGAAATCTCCTTGCATATTCCAAGCTCTACCGTCACAATCATAAGGAACCAAAGTTCCCGGTCAGGGAACCAAAGTGTGGCCCAGAGCAAAATGTTCCAGAGACAGAAAAACTGTCTCATGAAGAAAGAGTAGAAGCTTTGGAAAACCTCTTCATAAGTAGAAAGGCAACCCATGGCGGATGGGTAGCCAAGTTTACTTATCTGGGGGATGGGCGGGTTAGGTCCCACATTGGTTGGGCGCCATATGCCAGTCCCTGTTCAGGGCGCCATTATGCTGGGCTGGCTAGCTTCATGGGTGAGAGCTTGACCCTGGGTCCTTGAACATTGTAATGTGAGCACTTAACTGGGTGTGCCAATGCTGTCTTCCTAACTCAATACAGGAATTAGCTAACTGTGCAAACTGTTCTTTGTAGTCTGAGTGCCGGGCTGGCTAGCTTCATGGGTGGGAGACAGAGAGACGACCAGAGACTCATGGCTGAGTGGTATGCAGTTCAGTCTTTATTCATGTGGAACGCAGTGCAATTTAAGCTATCTCTAATCACAATCCTGTCCTTATATATACTCGCCAAGTAGGGTGGAAACAGGATGTGACATAGAGAGGGTGGAGTGAAAAAAGACTGGTGGAAATCAGGGTGTACTAGGAGAGGGGGCGGAGCAAAAAGACATCATGAACCAGTGGGGATTAAACCAATGCCCTGCAGGCAGGGTGGTGTTTAGTTAAGCAGGATTAGAGACAGAGACTTTAAGCTGGGGGGAGCTGGCATACTACCCAACATTAGAGTCTTGATGCCCTGAGCTTTTATAAGATTTAGGTGGGTGAACAATGGGATGGGCACATCACTTGGCGAAAGGCTGGTCATTTGTGTGGGTGGACACTCAACAGGCAGGGTAGAATCCCAGATCTTTGCAGGAACTGGAGAGTTCACATCAGAGGTTCTGGAGTAGAAGGGGGTGGCCCAGCATACAGCCACACAGTGTGTGGCACTGAAAGCAGGGTCATCCCACTGTCCTTCAGGGGCTTGAGGCTTCCTGGAGCCTTTACATGAGATGCAATGGGCAGTGGGAGGGGCAGACACCTCACTCTCCAGTTGAAAATTTATCCAGGTTCAGGAGGTTGTGCAGTAGACAAAGCATTGAGCTCTCAAGCATGAGGTCCTGAGTTCAAGTCCTGGCATCATATGTGCCAGAGCAATGCTCTGGTTCTCTCTCCCTCTACCTCATTCTCAGCTTTAAATAAATATTTTTAAATCATCTAGTACACATGCTGAAGTCATTTCTGATTCAAGCTCTTGTACTGGCAGCTTGAAGACAGGTAAGAGACCTCTTAGGGCACTGGAGGAGGATGGCATTGTAGGGGTACGGGGTATCCAGTAGCTAGTGTGGGGGGCAAGTTGAGTGGAAGCACACAGTGCAGTGACTGGGAAAAAGGACAGGACGGAGGGGAAGAGTGGGTACAACATGAGGGAAACTGGAGAGGGGAGGAGAGGATAGGTACAGAAAGAAGTGATGTATGTAGGGTGAAGGAGATAACTCCTAAATCCCAAATTCAATCCCCCACACCACCATAAAAAAAAGTCTATGATGGGGGCTGGGCGGTAGCACAGTGGGTTAAGCGTACATGGTGCAAAGCGCAAGGGCTAGTGTGAGGATCCAGGTTCGAGCCCCCGGCTCCCCACCTGCAGGGAGGTTGCTTCACAAGTGATGAAGCAGGTCTGCAGGTGTCTTTCTCTCCTTCTCTCTTTCTTCCCCTATTCTCTCAATTACTATCTGTCCTATCTAACAACAACAACAACAGCTATAACACCAATAATAATAACAACTACAACAAGGGCAACAAAATGGGAAAAATGGCCTCCAGGAGCAGTAATAACCCTGAAGGCAAAAAAAAAAAAAAGTCTATGATGGCATACCAGAGTGGGGAGCAGTCAAGTGGTGACCTAAACCAAGCCTCCCCTGGAGCCCAACCAGCTCAGGGTGGAAGGCTGTGTGATAGTGCCTAGTGGAGCAAGGCCCAGCAAGGCCCATATGGGCTGCTCAGAGGAGGTGGGCATCCATGTCTATCAGGAAACAGCTGAGTGCCGCTCCACTCTCAGAAGCTGGGTGCTGGCTAGCAAAGATGGCTGATCCACGAGTGGTGGCATAGATGTGCCTGGCAAACATACCATGAAGCAGAACCAGTGGTCCCAGGCTCCTCACCAAACTGTCAGTTCTTAGCTGGGCAAACTCATCTGTGGGGGTCAAGGGAAGAAAACCTGTGCTTTGGGGTACCATCCAGCACACGGAATGCTGTCAGTAAGGAAGCGAATGTTTAATTTCATTCTGCTGCAATACATTCAGGTATGAGTGGTTTACCTGTAGGGGAGATAGCATAGTGGTTATGCAAAGAGATGCTCATGCCTGAGGCTCCAAAGTCCCACTCCAAAGTTCCACTCCCCCAGTCCCTAGAAGCCAGAGCTGAGCAGTGCTTTGGTAAAATGTGTGTGTGTGTGTGTGTGTGTGTGTGTGTGTGTATGTGTGTGTGTGTGTGTTTCAGTGATGGTGCAGGAGATAAAGCTCCAGACTGTCAAGCCTAGGGCCATGAGTTTTAACACCCCAGCATCATATGTGCTGCAGTGATATCCCAGTTCTCTCAGTAATAAATATATTTTTATTTATCTTTTAAAAGTTTAAACATCTGTGGTCCGGGAGGCAGCACAGTGGATAAAGCATTGGATTCTCAACCATGAGGTCCTGAGTTAGATCCCCGGCAGCACATGTACCAGAGTGATGTCTGGTTCTTTCCTCCTATCTTTCTCATGGGTAAATAAATAAATTCTTTTTTAAAAAAAAGTTTAAACATGTGAGTGGTCCTGTGTATCTAGTGGACCCACACTGAAGAGCAGTTCAGCATACATTGGTGTGTGACAGCTGTAGGAGGACGCATGCGCACAGACCGTGGAGCTGCAGTCCAAGCTGTGCGCTCAGCAGCAGCCCCTCTGCAGACACTGGCTCCACCTTCAGTTCTGAGGGAAGCTTCCTGCTTACATCTGCACCAAGCCCAAAGAGTTCTCTGCAATTGCAGTGCTCACCACTGCCCCTCCAACCCATGCCTTTGGTATTGGGAGTGGTGCTCTGGTTTTCATATATGTTTTTAAGGGTGGCCCTGGAGGTGATACAGTGGATAAAGTATTGAACTCTCAAGTAAGAGGTCCTGAGTTCAATCTCCAACAATGCATGTTTCAGAATGATACTCTGATATTCTCTACTTCATAAATAAAGTTTTAAAAATGAATGGGACAGGCTGGGAAGACAGCATAATGGTTCTGCAAGACTTTCAAGCCCGAGGCTCTGAGATCCCAGGTTCACCATAAGCCAGAGCTGAGCAGTGCTCTGGTTTCTCATTGTGTCTTTCTCTCTGTAATTCTCTCTCATTAAAATAACATTTAAAAATAATAAAAAAACATTTAAAAGAATGAAGGGGACATGTGGTGATGCACCTGGTAAAGTGAACATGTTACAATACACGAGGACCCAGGTTCAAACCCTTGGTCCCCACCTTCATGAGTGGTGGAGCAGAATTACAGGTGTCTCTCTTTCTCTCCTTATCTCTCCCTTCCCTTTCTATTTATGTCTCTGTTCAATAAATAAATAAAGTTTTTAAAAGGCCAGGAAGCGGGGCCAGACGGTAGCGCAGCGGATTAAGTGCATGGAGCCAAGCGCAAAGACCAGTGTAAGGTTCCCAGTTTGAGCCCCCAGCTCCCCACCTGCAGTGGGGGGTTGCTTCACGAACGGTGAAGCAGGTCTTCAGGTGTCTATCATTCTCTCCCTTCTCCGTCTTCCCTTCCTCTCTCGATTTCTCTCTGTCCTATCCAACAACAACAATAGCAATAACAACAATAATAACAACAACAATGATAAACAACCAGGGCAACAAAAGGAAAAAAATAGCCTCCAGGAGCAGTGGATTTGTAGTGCAGGCACTGAGCCCCAGCAATAACCCTAGAGGCAAGAAAAAAAAAGCCAGGAAGACAGCATAATGGTTATGCAAAAAGGTCCCAGGTTCAATTATCCAGCACCACCATAAACCAGAGCTGAGCAGTGCTCATGGCACTTGCTCTTGCTCTGTCTCTCTCTCTCAAGTAAATAAAATACTAAAATAAAAAAGGAAAGTGTGTGTTGCAGCTGCATCCCACTGTGGGTGAGGTAGAGTGGTTGACATTGAAAGTGAACCCCAGGTGACCAGATCCTATAGGGGAAGCTAACTGCAGGGCAAATCCTAGAAGTAGAGTGAGTGTGGGGAGCATTTATGATGCAAAAGTCATGATGTAGTGGTCCGGGAGGTGGCGCAGTGATAAAGCATTGGATTCTCAAGTGTAAGGTCCCAAGTTCAATCCCTGGTAACACATGTGCCAGAGTGATGTCTGTTCTTTGTCTCTCCTCCTAGCTTTCTCATAAATAAATAAAACCTTTTTAAAAAAAGTCATCATACAGAAGTCAAACAGGCTGCCCAAACCAGTGGGGAGCCCAGGGTGCACACAGTCCACCCAAAGGGAGAGTTGCAATGGAGACTGGCTAGGGTTCAGGCAAAGGGTGTGTGTGACTGTGTGTGTATTTCCCTGACACTATAGATGTTGTCCCATTCTGGCACTGAATACCTTTTCAGTTTTTTGGGGGTGTGTATGTGGGGGGGTGTCCACCTCAGCAGCGTTGGACACCCTTCCCTTTCTGAGTCCACCTCTTGGTAATAAGTCCTGCCAACCTAACCCCAAGGTGCCACATTATGTACCAGGACTCCAGCATTCGGTAAATGGCAGGACAGCCTGGAAAGTACCTAGGTGCATTCTTGGCAAAGTGTTACCAAGACTGCACTGCCATGTGGCACTGAAGGCCACAAACACTGGAACAGGCACAGGAGGGAGACAGAGCCCTGGCCACTTGCATTTCCCGTTCATCCCGTGTCCAAGTGCGCAGCCTTGACGTTGAGAGCTCTTCCTGCCTGAGCTCAGGAAGGACGGGATCAAAGGGCTCTCCTGGCCACATCACTGGTGTTGAGTTAATGGGGAGAGGTCCCTCACCACCTGGCCTGGGAAAAAATGTTTCCCACACAGGTTCCAAGATGACTCATGACCACTGTCATTGTGGCCCCTGTTCAGGTCACCCCAAGGGGTGATTGAATAAAGTCAATAAATAGGTGGGCGGGGGGGGGGGGGAAAGCCTGGGCTTGGGCCAAGCCAGGGGAAATGCCATGAGAGAAAACTGTCCATTTTTATCTTCCCGTCATCAGAGTCAGGGCTTCTCCCCTTCCAATGACAGGGTCCTGTTGTGACTATTATTCTTGATCCCAGGGAAAACATAGGACAGGCATCTGTCCTGCAGGTGATGGACACTGTACATTACATTTAAAATTATGGTAGTTGGGTGAGGGGAGACAGTATAATGATTATGCAAAAAGATGTTCATTCCTGAGGCTCCAAAGTCCCAGGTTAAATCCCTGCACCACTATAAAATGGAACTCAGCAGTACATTGGTAAAAAACAAACAAAAACAATAAAACAGGGAGGTAGACAGCATTAGAATAGAGCAGAGGACTCTGGGGCTGATGGTGGCGCATCTAATTGAGGGCACATGTCACAGTGCACAAGGACCCAGGTTCAAGCCTGGTCCCCACCTGCAGGAGGGAAACTTCATGAGTGATGAAGCAGAGGTGCAGGTGTCTGTCTCTCTCCCTTTCTATCCTATCCCCTTCCCTCTCAATTTCTCTCTGTATCTATTCAAAATAAATGTTTTTTTGAAACACACACACACACACACACACACACACACACACACACACTGGAAGACTTGCAAGCATATGGTCTTAAGTTACTGAGGCCTGAGAGCTCACTACATAGGATAAGAGCCTTTCCATGTAGAAGATTCAAGTTCTACTACCATATGGGAGTAATGATGCATGGGGAATGCTAGGATGTCCTCCTATGTCTCTGAACAATAAAAGAGAAAAGTAAGTTGACCTAGAATGTTGAAATTTGTGAATAAAACAGGAGATCCTGGGAGAGGGGTTAAAAAAAAAGCCTATGTTGGACCCCCTCCTGACCCTCTAACCCTTTGTAGTGCAATGCCAGATGTTCTGATTCTTTATTTAAAAACAAGCAGGGCCAGTAAAACAGCTTACCCAGCCAGTGTGCCTGGTCTGCCACACACACAAGCCAGATTCATGTCCAGCCCCCACAGCACTGGAGGAAGTTTGGGCACTGTCCTTCCTTCTCTGTCTCTGAAAAAAATAAAATTAAATTAATAATCCCAGGGGTCAGGCTGTGGCACACTGGTTCAGCTCACACATTACAGTGAACAAGGACCTAAGTTCAAGCCCCTGGTCCACACCTGTAGGGGAAAAGCTTCACAAGTGGTGAAGTAGGGCTGCAGGTGTTTATTTCTTTCCCTCTCTATCTCCTCCTCCCCTCTCAATTTCTGTCTCTATCCACTAATAAATAAATTAAATATAAGTAAGATGGAGTCAAGATAGTTACATGAAGACAACACCCAGGTTAACTCTACTTAAGAAATCTCTTTAGATCCTGGCATCTCTGAATGGAAGCAGGATTCCCAGGCCTCTAGGAGAGAAACTACAGAGGAGGGGACAAAGAAAAATCATGGTGGAAAATTATAATCTATTTATGAATTGGCAAAAGGGTGCTAGAAAGAACAAAGCCAACCTGCTACTATGATTCCATCCTGACCTCCGTGAACAGATGACCTCACCCTTATGCCCCAAAACCTCACCTCTCCAGAGCCCTACCCTAGTCCTACCCAACTAGGGAAAGACAGAAACAGGTTAGGAGTTATGGACTGACCTGCTGATGCCTATGTCCAACAGAAAAGCAATTACAAAATTAGAACTCCCACCTCCTGCACCCCAAAAATAATTTTGGTCCATACTCTAGAATGGGAAAAATGTTAGGGGAAGATGACTAGAAGGCTCTGAACTCCAATTTTATCAGGTCCCGGAAAGAGAAGAAAAAAGGAAAGTCATTTAGAAAGGAACGAGAAAGCAGGACCATAGGGGAAAAAAAAAGGGCAAATATATATAAATGTAGATAGATACTTATAGAAATAGGGAGTTGGGCGGTAGCGCAGTGGGTTAAGCACACATGGAGCAAAGCTCAAGGACCGGCTTAAGGATCCCAGTTCGAGCCCTCGGCTCCCCCCCTGTAGGGGAGTCGCTTCACAAGTGGTAAAGCAGGTCTGCAGCTTCACAAGCGGTAAAGCAGGTCTGCAGCTGTCTCTCTTTCTCTCCCCATCTCTGCCTTCCCATCTTCTCTCCATTTCTCTCTGTCCTATCCAACAAAGATGACATCAATAACAACAATAATAACCACAATAATAAAACAACAAGGGCAAAAAAGGAAATAAATATTTAAAAAAAGGGAGTCAGGCATGTGGCACAAAGCGCAAGGACTGGCATAAGGATCCCGGTTCAAGCCCCCTGCTCCCCACCTATGGCGGGGGGGGGGGGGGGGGGGGATAGGTTCACAGATGGTGAAGCAGGTCTGCAGGTGTCTATCTTTCTCTCCCCCCTCTGTCTTCCCCTCCTCTCTCTATTTCTCTCTGTCCTATCCAACAAGGATGACAACAATAATATACTACAACAACAACAAAAAGGAATAAATATTTAAATAAAAAATAAACATGAAAATTTCACGATAATAATAATAATAAATTTTTTTAAAAAAGAAATAATAGTGGGGGCCGGGTGGTGGTTCACCTGGTTGAGTGCACACATTACAATGCACAAGGACCCAGGTTCAAGCTTCTGGTCCCCACCTGCAGGGGAAGCAGGACTGCACTTGTCTTTTTCTCTTTCCCTCTCCCTCTTCCCTCTCGACTTCTCTCTTATAATATTCTTCATAAATATTACAGAAAAAAGAAGAAATAATAGTCAGCCTATATCTGTGATCTTGGGGACACAAAACTCTGTTGGTGGTAACGGTGTGGAATTATACCTGTTATAATTTTGTAAATCGACATTAAATCACTAGTAAGATTTTAAAATGGAAAAATGTAATAAAAATCAAACTTCTTAAAAACCAAAACAGTAACAATAATCCAAGAGTGGTGAAGCCCCTGCCAGGACACCCCCACACCCACACAGGGTGGATACAGCACTGATACAGCAAGTGCAGGGTCCCAGCCTGAATCCCCGGCTTTCCCGCCCCTTCCAGAGACTCCCCGCGCGCAAAGAAACCAGACAAGCAGGCTGATTGGAAAAGAAGCAAAAACCATTTTATCGAGTCGACTCCCGGCGCGGTATCTACAGTTATCTACACATATCTACACACGTATCTACACCGCCTGCAGACCTGGGACTCTCTGGTCCGGTCGTCTACACTGCAACTGCCGGCCGGGGAGGGAGCGGGAGGGGGCGCGGCGGTCTCGCGGACAACAATAAATATCCCTTCTTTCAGCCGCTGACCGGGCGCTTTGGCACAGGCGGGCTGCCGGGCGGGCGGCTCTACCGCGGGCAGTAGTCGTAGGAGCCGGGCGCCCCCGCCGCGGAGTACATGTTAGCGGCGGCGGCGGCCGCGGCGGCGGCGGCGGCGGCGGCGGCGGCGGCCGGGTGGTGGTGCGCGTGCGCGTGCGGGTGCGGGTGGTAGCCGTGGCCGCGCAGGCCGGGCAGCGGGTAGGGCGCCGGCCGGCTCTTGGCCCCGAGGTAGTGGTCGTAGGCGGCGGCCGGGTACTTGTAGGGGTGGTGGTGCAGCGGCTCCGACGCGCCGGGCGCTTCCAGACGCAACTCCGGGTGCGGGGGACTGGGCCGGCCGCCGGGAGCGCCGGGCAAGGGGACGAGGCCACCCGCGCCGCCCGCCCCGGACAGTGCGGGGCTCAGCACCCGCGCCAGCAGCTGCGGGGGGTGCGCGGGGTCCCCCAGCACGGCCGGGCCCGCCGCCTCGCGCTCGAAGTCACGCCGGGCCTCGGCTGCATCTGCGGGGGGCGGGGGAGAGGGGCGGTGAGCGCGGAGGCCCCGTGGAGGGGGGGGCGCCCCGAACCCCGGGCCCCCAACCTGTGGATCCCGCACTCTGCCGCCAAGCCCGCGGGGCCCCCCTCTACCCCGCAGGGCCCAGGCCCCACGACCTGCGGAGCCCCCAACCCCGCACTTGCAGAGCCTCGAGTCACTGCATCCCCCCGATCTCCCCACCGCGGAGCTCCAGCCCCCCCCCCCCAGTTTACAGAGACTGGGCACCGCCCCTCGGCCCCCCACCCTCGGAGCTCCCTCTACCCCGCAGTGCCCACCCACCCCCACCTGCGGAGCCCCGGACGCCCTCACCCCCGGGCATTGCACCAGGGAGCCCCCCAACGCCGAGCTTGCAGAGCCTCGAGTCTCTGGACCCCCGGAACACCCCACCCACGGAGCTCTAGGTCCCCACCCACACACAAACTTGCAGAGAACGGGCCCCGCAGCCCGGCGCCCCACCCGCGGGACCCCCTTTATCCCCGTAGAGCCCAGGCCCCCCCACCTGCGGAGCCCCGGGCTCCCGCAACCCCCTGGCCTCCCACCAGGGTGCCCACCCAACCCCGAGCTTGGAGAGCCTCCAGTCTCCGCACCCCGGGCCTCCCCACTCGCAGAACCCCCTCATCCGTGGAGCCCCAGCCACCCCCCCCAGCCCCTAACTCGAGCCCCCCCCGTACTCCCGGTCTCCCCATCCACGGAGCCCCAAGACCTCCCACCCTCGAGCCTGCAGAGCCCTGGGCCCCGCACCCCCGTCCTCCCACCCTGGAGCCCGCGGAACTCCAGGATCCCCCCCGCACCCCGGGGCCCCTCTGCGGACGGCAGCGGCGGGCGGGGCGGGCGGGGCGCAGCCGTCGGGCCGGGCGGGCGAGTGCTTGCTTGCCCGCCGCCTTGGCCGTTGTGCAACCGGCACGGAGGCCGCGGTGGCCCCCGGGGCCCAGGCGGGGTGGGGCTCGGCCACGGCCCGGATCCCACGACCCGGCTTCTATACCTTTCTCGGCGCCGCCGTTGGGCTGCGGCGGGGAGGCCACCGGGTTCCGCGAGCGGGCGAAGGCGCTCATGAGCGGGAGTGCGCCCGGCCGGTGGTTCCGGGGCCTGAGGAGGGAGGCGGTGGTCAAGGAGGCGGTGGTCTGGGCGGCGCGGTCGGGCCGGGGCGCCAGCGGTCCCCGCAGACACTCACCAGTCCTCAGGGTCGCAGTCCCTGAAGCCTTTGGCGAACGGGTTGCTGGCGATCTTGAGCTGAGTGATCTGCGGGGAAGCAGCCGTGAGCCAAGGGGGCCCCAGCCTTGCGCGGCGGAGAAGAGAGCGTTAGGAGCCCCCTTCTCGCCCCCACACCCCAAACCCCTCTGTTCTCCACAGGCAAGAACCCACCCACATCTGCCCTGTTTTCTCTGCAGATTGTGCTTCCCCAATGAGGGGTCCTGGGAAGCCTCTTGGATCAATCAGGAACCACTCCCCCCTCCACACTTCGGGGGTTCTTAGGGTGGAGAGCCTGCTCCCCAGATTGAGATGGGGTTGCTACACTTCCACCACCACCACCACCCAATGCTACAGTGGCCTGGCGCAGAGGGGTGCCCCAGGAATCTGGGTAAACTGCTGACCAGGCCCCTGATGGGGAGTTTCCGGAATGGTTTGGAAAACAAACTTTCAGGCCACAGTGACAGTTGCCCCTTGAGAGGTCAACCTGATAGGAGGCCGGACTGGGCAGTAGAGAGGGGAGGGGGGCTGCGCAGGGACCCACAACTCTGGCTCCAAGACTTCTGCCCCCACCCACCCCCCCACCCCCAGGCAGCAGCTCAAAATTGCCGCCACCCCCACCCCAGCCTCACCCGGTGGTTCTGGTAGGCGGTGACAGCGGTGAATCGGGTCTCCTCAAACACGAAGGTTTTGAAGTTCTCCTCTGCGTATTTCTCGCTATCTTTGCGAGGGTCCACGTATACGACGTGGAAGCGTGGCTGGTATCTGTGCATGGAGTTGAGAATGATCTGGAATGCAAGGAGGCGAGGTCAGAGCTAAGAAGGGAGCTGAAGTCTAGGCCAGTGGTGAGCTTCCCTAGGGAATGAGGGCAGAAACCTTAACTTCCCAAATGAAGGGTGGGGGGAGTTTTGAGACCCAAGCGGTGGCTCCAACTGATAGCAGGACCCCAAGAAAGGTACCACGAGTGGCAATATAACAAGTCCTGGATTCTTTGTATCCTTGAGATCTGCCTGGGTATGTTTGCGTGCATGCCTGTATGTGTCCCTGAGCAGGACACAGTTAGATTCTGAACCCCCTCCAACATATGCCCCGTCCTTTCCAATTTAAAACCTTCTGACATAAGATAAAGGGGGGTGGAGGTGGGCGGCCCTTTTCACCAGCCCTGGGAGCCCCTCACCATGGGGACTACTTCCTGCAGCCTCACCCCTCCTTCCTCCATGCCCCCCCCTCAGCTCCCCAAACTCTGACCCAGGCTGTGGTCAGCAGGGACTCCAGAGGGTCTTCCCTGTGGAGGGGCATGCTCACGTGGCCATTGTCGTCCAGCAAGTTGTTGGTCAGCTTGAGCTTGTCGAAAGACACTATCTGCTTCATCCACTGCGCGCCCTTGGCAGGCGAGTCTGGATGGTAATGCACTCGGCCTGGGGTGGCAGGGTCTGCCTTCCCAGCCACCAGCCAGGAGGAGCTGTGAAAGGCATACCTGGGGTGGCAGCACAGGAACAGGGTTCACCTCAACAGGTCAAGTCAGGGTGAAATGAGAGGGCATTGCTGAGTGAACCCCTAAAGAACCTCTGATGAAGACTCCCCATCTGTGAAATCAAGCACCTGGAGGCCGCCCAGGCTGGGAGCATTTCTGGGAGGTGGGGGTAGTGAGAGGAATGCAGAGAACGCCTCTACCATGAAGAGTCCTGCTGCGGGAGAGGGAGGAGGCAGCTCCTAGAGCTGCATAGCAGAATTTCGCAGCACACGGGTCCACCCGACTGGGGCCTCCCCAGCAGATCTGCCGCATGGTCCGAACCCCAGGAGCCTGGGTTTGGCTGTGCTGGCAGCCCCAGGCACAGGGCTGTCCACACACTCTTTATTAATTGTTGTTAATTGTCCAGACCGGTGAGGCCCGCCCTACATAATCTCTTTCAGCCACCCCACCTTTCCTGCCCGGCTCCAGTGGCCCAGCGGTCTGAGGGATGGGGGAAAGGGACAAGGTGTCTGTGACCACTTCCTGGGAGAAGGGCAGACTAAGGTGGAGCTGTGTGTGTAGGAGGTGGGTGAGGGCTACCTCAGGCCAGGTCAACCCTGGGGTGTGGGAACTGTGAGAGATTTACAGTAGAAAGAGGCTTGACAGTCTGTGCGACCTCCTTTCAGGAGTTCCTAAGAACCAATGGGGGTGAGATGTGTGGGTCTGGGGTTCAAAAATGTGGGGAGGGAGCAGGCTGGTGGAGCAACCATTACAGGTGTCTGGGACCCCTTGGTGATGCCACATACTGCTTCCCAAGGCCTTCCAGATAGGCACTCACCGATAGCGTTTGTCGTCCACTGGCACAAAGTCCATAAGGAGCATGTAGTCAGCCATGGGGTCCATCCCAAACAGCTTCACTTGGAACGTGGGGAACATCCGCCTAGGGACCGTGGGGACTCGGGTCACCTCAGGGGAGAGCAGGAAACACACAGACACACTAGCTCTAGGCGGCTGCCCCTCCACTCGGCCCTTCAGCCTCCCAGGGACTGCTGGTATTCAGCCTGGCTCTTGTGTCTCATCTCCCCTCACTCAGCAGCTCTAACCCTGCCTAGCCTCAGGCGAACAGAGTGGCAGAGCAGCCCCTTCTCCCTTTATTCACACAACACACAACACACACACCCAAAGTCACCTGTCACTTCTACCTGCACGGATAGGCCTAGCTGTGCCCACTGCCATCCTGTCTGGAGGTAGTGCCCACTCCCCTGCCCATCCTTCTCAGTTTCTCTCACTGCACCCTCACAGCAGTGCTCAGTGCCTGGGACTCCCAGGTCCTACAGAGCTTCCCTAACTGATGTGAGTGGCTCCCGGCTCCAACAAAGTGAAACCAGGGGGAGTCCATGACTCCCAGGCACCTTTTGGCCCCTTTGGCTGGCTCTGCAGCTACCCCCCCCCCCAATCTCTCTGGCTAGACCAAGGCCTAGGAACCTGTAGTCCCAACTCTGCTGATTCTCAGGCCCTATCTCCAGTCTGAGGCCGGCCGGGGCTCTCCCAACTTCCCTGGGGGAAACACGAAAAGCGCCTACTGACTTGTGGTGACTCCATAACACGGCTACTACCTAGGGAGGGCTTGGCTTGTGGCTTCAAAATCCCCCAAATCCCACTCCCCTGGGCCCTGACTCTGCAGGGACTCCAGCAAAGACTGCATGGGGCTAGGTGACATGCGCTGCTCCCTATCGTGTTGCTGGTCATCTGGATGGTAAACAACACAAGGTTTACCCTCATCTGGCCTTCCTACTTCTCTACGCAGGCTGTTCTCTGGGGGCAGTGGGCAGAAAACAGATGACACAGAACCCCCAACTGGACAGGCCTTCTGTCTGCTCCTACCCTTGCAGGCAGCGGGTGCCGCAGAAGCCAGTTCGTAGGGTGAAGCTGCCAGTGCCCTTGCTGGGCCAGCCTAGGTGGGAGGCCCTAGGACAGTTCTCTGCTGGCTGGCTGTGCTCAGGGACAACAAGGAGAGCTTGAGGAAGCCCCGTGGGGCTGGAACTCAGCACAGGCCCCAGATTCCGGGGAGAACAGCCCAGCAAAGAAAACAGAAAGCACGGGGAGGCTCTGCAAACAGGCCCTGGGCTCCCTCTGACTGCTAGGCCAGGAGTGAGTATCTCCGTGTGTACATTAGACACAACCCAACACCAGCTTTTGTCTGTCTGCCGGTCAAATCGGTTGCATCGCAAAACTTGTTTCCCTTCTCCCTGGGCCAGTTGGAAAGAAGTGGGGCCCAGCAGCACCGCCAGGCCCCACATTCACCCGACATTTAGGCCTGAGGAGAAGGTCGGCGATCTCCACCGACACAGCGCGTTGGCACTGCCTCTACGGATCTGAGTTTCTTTCCTACGGTTTTTGCAGACAACTATCAGGCACCCCCCCCCCCCCCGCGAGTCCTTATCTAGCCTGCAATAGACTTAATTAGGGAGCAGGAAGGAGGGGTGTATCTCGGGGGTGATGTGCGCTCCGGGTCGAGGCTTGGAGAGCACCCCCGGGGCGCTGCCTCCTCTGGTCTCCTTTCCTCTCCTCTCCTCTCCAGGCGTGAGCTCCCAGCGCCCCGCTCTCCTGAGAGCTTCTCCCCGCCTTCCCGCCCTCCAGGCCGGACGGCCGGTTGTCGCTGGAGCCGGGTCCGAGGGCCCGCAGGTGGCCGGCGCACCCCACCCGCTTCTCGGCCCCGCGCGCGTGGGGAGGGGGTGCCCTGACCTGCCGGCCTTGGTGACGATCATCTCGGTGCCCAGCTGGTTGAACTCGTCCCACAGCGCCTTCATCTCCAGCTGCACACTCACGCTGGCCACCTTGGCGTTCTTCTTCACCGGCGCCTTGGCGGCGGCAGCGCAACTAGCCCCCGGGCCCTCGGGCTCCGCGGCGGCGCTGCTGGCGGCCCCCGCGGCCGCTGCGAACGGGTAGGCGAGCGGCGGCGGCGGCGGCGGGCCCGGGGCGCCCGGGGGGGCGGCGGCTGCGCACGGGTCGTAGCGCGGCGGAGGCGGCGGCGGGGGCTCGCGCGGCCCGAAGGGGTCGGCGCCCGGGGACGCGGCGCCCGGGAAGCCCCCCGCCGCCCCCAGGCTGCTCAGGCTGCTGGCCGTGAAGGCTGCAACGTCGCAGAAGTGCGAGAGCTGCGTGAGCCACGGACTGGACACCGCGGAGATCATGACCCGCGGCCCCCGCCGCCGCCGCCGAGGTGAGCGCAGCCCCGCGCCCCCGGCCGAGTGGCGGGCGCCGTGCCGCGCAGCGCCCCGGGCCGCGCCGCCCCACACCGCGGGCCGGCCCCGAGGAGGCGTCCCGCCCCGCCCCGCCCCGGCCCCCACCCCACCCCCACCCCGCGCCCAGACAATGGCTCCCTCCCCTCCCCCGCGCTCGCCCCTCCCCCCTCGCCCGTCCGGCCCCCCGCGGCCCCCGACCGCCCAGACCAGCTCCCCTGCGCTGCACCCCGCGCCCGGCGCCCGGCGCCCCGCCACCCTCCCGCTCCGCTCCGCGCCGCCCGGGCCTCTCCGCGCGCTCGCCCGCCAGCCCGCTCTGCCCGGTGTCCCGTCTCCACCTTTGTCTTCCTCCCCGAGCATTGCCCTGCTCATCGCCTCTCCCCTTCCACTTCCTTTCGTTGCTCTCTTTATTTCTGTTTTACTTAACGCCTCTGTCTTTTCCCTGTATGTGTCCCCCCCACACACCTCACTTTGTGGTATTTTTCATCACTTTCTGTCTTGTTTTTCATCTGCCCGTTTTTTTTTTTCTTTCTTCTTATTTTTGCCTCTTATTTAACTATCTACAATATCCGCGGTTTTCCTTGGGGGTGCGTGGAATAGCCTGCAGTCGTTCCATAACTTCTTCTCTTTCGGAGGTGACTTGGTTTTCTACCCTCGATTGCCCTTCTCCGCGTCTCTTTCGTTCTCACCTCCTTTCTCTCTCTCTCTTTTTTCTTTTTCCTATCTCCCTTTCAGGTCTTCTCCCCTTTTCTCGATCGCTTTTCCTCCTGGCAGCCCCAGCCGCTTTGCTTCCCCCTGTTCCTCCTGGGTTCTGTGCTCCCACACTCTCCTTTCCTGCCGGCTTTGCTACTCCCTCTCCCACCTACCTCTAGTCCTCTCCTGTCCTTCCCAGTAGCAACTGTTGCACTGGTGGACCCATCCCGAGCTGCGTGGGGGTCTCTCTGAAGCTGGGCGCCCAGCTAGAGGGTTCACAGACGCTGGGCAGGATGCCCACCCTCCTTCTGCCCCAGAGTCAAAGCTGGAAGGCTGGAGCCCACCCCACCGGAGCTCCCCCTACCCAGCCTGTGCCCCAGTTCTGCCAAGCCTTTTTTGCTGGGGTCCCGCAGCAGCAGCAGGTCTGTGTAGAGAAACAGGAGGGGAGGCTAACCTTCCATGTCCCTGGTGACGGTGCTGAAGTGCATCCCGGCCGGGGATCCCAGCAGCACACGAAGCTTCGCCCTGTTGGAGGACACGGGACCCAGGCGAGTGGCACACTCTTTGGCCTCTGCTGCAACCAGAGAGGCGATGCTGAATGCGCTGGCCCGGGGAGACAGCGGGCCCCGAGCTTCCATAGGCGCCTGGCGGCCTGGTCGGTGCCGCCACAGACTACATGCACCCCAGAAGCACTGAGGCCAGCCCAGCCCACGGGACCCAGAGGCGGGAGCCTGCGGTGCCACCCACAGCCACTATCCCTGGGCCCCGGGGATGATGGCGTCACAGGGCCCCCCACTCTGGGCTGGTGGCGGCCGGGTAGCCCAAAAGGGTGGAGCACCCTCAGATTGAAGGGCTTTCCTGCTTGTCAAGCTCGGGTCCCAATGTCCCTCGAACATTCTGCAGGTTCCACTGAGCCAGGGTTCCCTCTGTCCAGCGAAGCCTCCATTGGCTTCTATAGTGTCAGAGGGGAGGCCGTGACACCCAAGTGCCGAACCTCCCTACCTCAGGCACAATGATAGGGCCCTGAAGGAGGAGCACCCAGAGGCTACCAGGGCCCAGCCCTGCCCCTGCTCTCCCACCATCTCCTCCCCAGCTACCCCTGCACCTGGGAGAGGAGATAGCAGCCCGGGCTCTGCACTGGCCTCTGGGGACAAACTCAGAACCCTTGTGTTGTCCGTCCTTCAATGCAGCCTGACAGGACACAGCCCAGCACTCCCCCCCCCTGCCCCATAGTCAGCTCACTGTTCTGGCCTGAGGACCCTGAGCGAACCAGCAAGCCAGTGGAGCAGAGGGACGCCGCCCAGGCTGCGCAGCCCGGGAGCCGGAGTGTCACGCGCGCCCGCGCGCACACCGCCTCTGGCCAGGACGCTTATACATCCGGAGGGTGGGCAGTGCCCGCTCTCCTCCGACCTCCCTGCGCACCGGCCGGCTGGGCGCAGGGAGGGCCGGGGGCGGGGCCTGGAGTGGCCCAGGGAGCTGAGGACACGTTGGTCAAAGGAGTTCAGGCTGTTGGGTCCAGTACTACATGGCCCTTCCTTCGCAACCCATCAGCCAGCCAGCCTGTCTGGCTGGGAGACCCAGCTGCGGTGGTGCCCAACTGGGCCTGGCAAAGTGAGCAAAGCCTGCCTCCCTCGGGATCTCTAGGCCCAGGCATCCTGGACACAGAAGCTTGACTTGGTCTACACCTTACCCACCTACTGCATCTGGACCAGTGCAGGCCTTTCATCCAGAAATTCCTCAACAAGGCATCAAGCTTCCCTGCTTCCCAGGAGCTTATCTGTCTCAGCAGAGAGGATCTGGTAAACAGGGCCTTTCGTCCTGAGGCCTCTCCAGTGTTGGATCACATTGTAACACAGGCCTTCTCCCCTGTGTTAGCTTGGCACAGGGGTAGGAGGTGGACAACCTCCTCCAGGAGGTCACACTCTGAGAGCCGGATCCCAGATTGGAAAGAAGGCTGGGGAGCTGACAGTGGGGAGGAGGATGGGCCTGAATCCCAGGTAAGAGCGGAAAGTCAGATGCAAACAGCCACAGAACATGTGTGACTGGGGTCTGTCCTTGTGACCTCATGTGCAACGAGCTCCCTCTGCACCTTGCAGGCTGTGGCTGTAGCTTTGTGGACATGGAAGGAGAGGAAAGCTGTTGTCAGAATCTGCCTCCCTGGCTCTGAGTGGCTGTTGAGGGCGGTGACAGGGATTAGGACTGAGGGGCCTGGGGGTAGATATATTGAAGAAGAAAAATGAAAAGTGCAAGGACTCAGCCAACTTGAGGTCCTTATCTCTCGTCCCAGGATGCACTTATTCCTGATGGAGAGAGAGCCAGTATTCCCCCACACACACACACTCCGTGTGTGTGTGTGTGTGTGTGTGTGTGTGTGCGCGCGCGCGCGCGTGCATGCACATGTATGCACTGTGTTGCAGGAGGCATACCAGCCAGCACTGGTGGGCTACACCTCAAAAGACCTGGTTGCAGGCTGTGCATGGCTTGGGACTCTTCCCCAGCTTGTGGGGATGCTGATGGCTGTATTCTGTGCACCTGGTGGTGGGAGTTCAAGCAACATCTGGATGCATGGCTGAGGCTGGTGGGCAGAAGAGGATCCCATGGTGCCACCAATGTGGAGAAAGGAGAAGTGAAAGTGGAAACTTTTAGGTCTCCTGGAGACTGCTGGACTGCCTTCCGGGCCATAGGCTGGGCTTTGGGTGTAGAAGGTGGTGCAGGGAAATGCAGGGAGCTCCCCCAACTCCTTAACCCCTTCCTGCCAGGCGGGGGTTGGGGTAGGGGTGGCCTGTGGGACCAGGCAGGAGGGTTCAAAGCTCTAGAGCAAAGAATCTGACTAGGGGTGCAAACCTTGCCCACAAAAGGGCCCTGGGAATAAAGGGGCTCCCCTCTGGTGGCCCTTACCTGGCTGTATCAGCTCCCCACACTCACCTTTGTGATTGTAGCAACCTGCCCTGCTGCTCAGCTGCCCCAGCTCTCTGAGCTCATGGTGTTAAGTGTCCCCAGGGACCTGCCCTGCTGCAGCATCAAGGGTTGAGCTTGCTCCACTTCCCCAGGCCTTCCCTGGCTGCCCTGCGCCCCTCATCGTCCACCACCCGCCTCCCGGCTACAGAGTGCTGCCAACCGCAGGAAGCTTCCCTCCTCACCTGGACGGGCTCCCTTCCGCCTCGCTCCCCCTGCCGGGCGCCTCGGGTACCATGAGGTAGGAGGCTGGCTGAGCGCTGCCTGGCTGCCCAGGGTGTGCTGGGTGCCTTGGGGGCTGGAGCTTCTCCCGCTCCTGATGGGGCCTGGGCTGCGGTGTCCGCCCCTTGGCCTGTTGGGGAGTCCCACATCAGGCAGCAGGCTGGCTGTGAGGTGAGTGTCATGTTGAGACCATTTCACAGGCCCCCAAACCAAGGTATGAGCAGTCAGGAAGTAACCCACAAGTCTGGCTGAGCGCTGGACAGGGGAGGGCAGGGAGACAGCCCCAAACCCTTGCTTCTCCTGCGCCCTTTCGAGGAGAGGCACTGGAGCCGCTCCACTGCTTCCTGGGAGCCTTAGAGCTGAGGCTCACTCATTGCTACCCCTGCCCATTTCAGTCCTCCACCCTCAGCATTTCAGCGTTTTGCTTCAAGCAAGCCATATGTAGGAGGCTTTCTCTCTAGCCAGCAGCCACTGATGGTCTGGGCTGGCCCCTTTTCTGCCTGCCCAGTTTTGCCTCCCCAGAGCACACGTGGCTCTCCCCCTCCCCGCCAAGGGGAGCTGTCCAGATAGGCGTCCTCAAGCCCTTATTTTGTGGCTCCCCTCTGTATGCTTCGTTTGTCAGAAAGGCATATCTATTGAGCGGTTCACTGTTCAGAGTCCACCTGCCCTCTGAGTTCCTGCCCACCCCCCAAGCACTCTTCTGTGCATTTCCAGTAAATGGAAAGCCTCTTCTTCACCCCCTCCCCGTGCTAAATGGTCCACGGATGAGGAGGAGTACCCCAGCCCAGTACCCCAGCTCTGCCTCTGACTAACTGGAGCAAAAGTGCAACTGTGCATATCGTGGATCGGATCGGGAGGAGGAGGATGTGAAGCACCAGGAGTGTGTGCATGGGGGGTGTTGTGGGGGCCTCCTACCTCAGGTGTCAGAGTGTGCTGGGGTGCAGAACCGAGCTGCTCCCTCAGGGCTTCCACAGAGAGGGTCCGGACTTGGGTTGACCTCATAAATTCGTTGCAGGATTGATTAGCCAGGCGCCTGCCTAGATTCATTTTCAGTGCTCTCATGGAAAGGTTACCAACCCTCCATTGCCAGGTCTGGGAGCCTGGGCCTTCTGGGGCCAAATCGGCAAGGGAAGGCTGTGGTGAGGGAGCCAGGAGATGGGAGTCAGCTCTCTTCTCTTTGGGCTCATTTCTCACTAGAGGCTCTGCTCCTGCTTCATGCAGCTGTGCCCCATTGGTTCTTCTTCCAACGAAGGTGCCAGAAATGCCACCAGTGAATTTTCCAGAGTGGCATGGGTGGGCAGCCACCTCAGCCCAGGCAGCAGAGAAGTGGGGATCATTCTGCTAGAGATGTCTGAAGGACCACTCTCTATGCTATGTCTCCCTGTGGTCCTCTCAGGTCTGAGGTCTGCAGGGGAGAAGGCAGTGGGCACATTCCACCCTACTTCTGCTGCCTGCCTGCACAGTACCGCTGTGCCAGTAGTGTGATCAGACTAGGTGTGTCGGCAGACCCTGGGTTGCTGGGTAAGTGTGAGATCTGGGAACTTGGAGGACAGCATGTAGGCTTATGGCAGCAGTAGTCTTCTGCCCCCTAACAGTGCTGGTAGTGCTCATGTCTTACCAGTATGATTCCTTGAGACTCAGGGGACAGTGCACTGGGTTGGGGAAAGAGGCACATCATCTGGGGCTCTATGTTCCTGAAAAAGCAGAGATTCCACTGGTCCTACTGCTTCTCAACCCTTCCCTCCCTTTCCCACAATCCCGACACACACACACACACACACACACACACACATTTTTTTTTTTCTCAGAGCACTGCTCAGCTCTGGCTGATGGTAGTGTTGAGGATTGAACCTGGGAACTCAGAGCCTTAGGCATGAAATTTATTTGCATCACTATTATGCTGTCTCCCCAGTCCCCTCCCATGACTTCTTCTGTGTAGACATCCCTGCCTGCTTTAACCTAAACCTCAGGGGGCTGGGTGAGCTGGGGATATGTCCCCTCCCTCCTTCTCCCCCAGTGAGGTTCACATTGAGGGACTGTTGGCTCAGAGAAGAGGTGCCCATGTTAGCAAGGGGGGTTGATGGAGGTCTTGGCAAGGCCCCAGAAACTAGAAAGAGTTTGGCACACTCAATCTGAAGGGGGCTTGGAGAGGACTGCAAAGTCCCAAGGAGTGGGTGAGTGGAGGGGGGGTGCTGTCCCCTCACCTCTCTTGTGGCATCACCTGGGACTCAGCCTGAACCTCAGGCTGTATCTACTTCCAGACACTGGGAAGTGCCAGCTCACCTCACGGTCCTAGTGCTTAGCCCGCAGGGGCTCAGACCTGTAGGGGTGGAGAGGAGAGAAGATGGGACTCCTGTGATACCAGTCCCCTCAGAGTTGGGTAGGATGGCCCACATCTGCACAGCTGTGCACAGCTGGGCTGCAGCCTCTGATCTGTGTAGCTCTAACTGTACCCCTTGGGTGTGGGTGCTGTCTTCTGGGCCCAGTGCCCAGGAGGACAGATGGGGGGAGAAGGGGAGAGGATGGCCAAGCCGGATGGGGCTGTCAGCTCAGACTGGGTGATAGCAGCCTGGTCCCTTGTCCCCCGCTGAGCACCAAGGCTCCCTGCAGACTGGAAGTTCCCACAACTCCAGAACAAACAAACAGACAGACAGACTGATGGACAGCCAGGCTCTGAGCCCCTCTCCAATTTCTGGGCCTGTTGATTTAGCTGCCCACTTGGCGTGAGGACCCAGACACATAGTGAGTTGACTGTCCATCTTTCTCTCCATTGACTGGGCACACTAGCCTCCCCATCCTAGGTGTTAGCAGGCAGGGATGGAGTCCATAGACCCAGGGGACCTAAATTTATCTCAGGTGAGGTGGCTGATACACATGTGTCAGGAGGGACTGATGGAATGCCCCTCCCCATTCCCACTAGCCCCTTTGCTTCTTGCTATGACCAAGGGAAGGGAACCAATTCTTTTCAGGAACAGAAAAATGCTCCCTAAAGGCCCTGGGATGTGTTGACCAAGGGTGAGTGGTTAGAGATGAACACCTGCAGATTTTCTTTTTATTTACTTATTTATTATTGGATAGAGATGGAAATTGAGAGGGGTGGGGGAGATAGGGGAGAGAGACAGAGAAATACCTGCAGCCTTGCTTCACCACTTGTGAAGCTTTCCCCCTACCTGCAGACTTTCTTCTTGGGTTTTTTTCTGATCATCAGGAGACCCAGACAGGGTACGAGGTAATGCCCACTGCCATGTTTGAGTACTTCCACTACCATACCAGATGCATGTGGGTACCCACAAACACACACAGATGCATGTGGGTACATGCATACTAGGGGAGCACGGGGACACCCACGTGTATATATTGGACACAGACACACAGAGCAAGTGTTAAGCTCACACATGCCGCACACCTGTGAACAGGGGCACATGCAGCATGCACACTGCTCACACCATAGATGCAACACAGACAGGTGTGCAGACTTGACCCTCATGGTGGCCATGGCAGTAAGTCTTCAGTGTTGGTAATGCTTCCAGCAGACCGGTACTTGACTGTCGAGGACTATGTGGAACCACACGTACTTTATATTGAATGATGTATACAGCATCTCGGCTTACTTCTGCTGGTCATTTTCTGAAGGTGACACACTCAGATGATGCCCAGAGGGCCAGCAAAACAATTCACTTAGATGGCGTGCTGCTATGCTGTAGGTGTGAACCAATTTCAAGCCCCAGCCCCAACACATTGAGGGAAGCTTCAGTTCTGTTTTCGCTCTCACTCTTTCCTTCTGTACTTCTCTTTTAAAAGAAGGGGGGGGGGGAGTCAGACGGTAGCACAGCGGGTTAAGCGCATGTGGTATAAGGTGCAAGGAGGGGAGCCGCTTCACAGGCAGTGAAGCAGGTCTGCAAGTGTCTCTCTTTCTCTCCCCCTCTCTGTCTTCCCCTTCTCTCTCCATTTCTCTGTCCTATCCAACAACGATGACATCAATAACTACAACAATAAAAGAACAAGGGCAACAAAAGGGAATAAATAAAAAGTTTTTAATATTTATTTATTTATTTTACCTTTTTTGTTGCCCTTGTTGTTTTTTATTGTTGTCGTAGTTATTATTGTTATTATTGATGTCATTGTTAGATACGACAGAGAGAAATGGAGAGAGGAGGGGAAGACAGAGGGGGAGAGAAAGATAGACACCTGCCAACCTGCTTCACCGCCTGTGAAGGGACTCCCCTGCAGGTGGGGAGCTAGGGGCTCGACCATGTGTGCTTAAAGGTTTTTTTTTTTTTTTAAAGGGGGGTGGTTATTGCATCAAGGCAAAGGATTCTGGAGAGGGAGGAGGAGGGAAGGTAGGAAGAAAAATTTGGGGGCCTGTTACATAATGAAATTGTGTGTATGTCAGTAACTGCACTGTAAAACACTAACCCCTCAAAAATGGGGACATAGCATGATGGTTATGCAAAAAGACTTGCATACCTGAGGCTCCCAAGTCATAGGTTCAATACCCTGCACCAACCATAAATCAGAGCTGAGCAGTGCTCTGGTAAAACAAACAAAAAAACAGATGATGCTCTGAGAAGGGAGGTAGAGTTGGCCAAAACAGTGCTGTGCATTTTAGGTTTAAGGAGACTATCCCCTGGAAGGCTTATTCAGGAAGGGCCCTTCTGGGTGCACTCATCAGGGAGGACACTCAGACCCATGACTACACCAGGCTTGGAACAGAGATGAGCCCTAGGAAACACTGAGAAGTTAGAAGCCGGGGTGTGGTCAGAGGCCACTGAGTAGAATGAGAGTTGAACCAGTGACACTAGCACCTGCATGAACAGATTCTGTCATGAGTGTGTTCCCATGATCATTAGAAACAGGTGTCTCCCTCTTTAAGATTTCTTAGATCATTTAAAATAATCAAAAATGTTTTTTTTTCCCTCCAGGGTTATCTCTGGAGCTCTTTGCCAGTGCTACAAATCCACTGCTCCTGGTGACCATTTTCCCCCCCACTTTTATTGAGTAGGACAGAAATTGGGAGAGGAGGGGAAGATAGAGAGGGAGAGAGAAAGACCTGCAGACCTGCTTCACCGCTTGTGAAGCATTCCGCTGCAGGTGGGGAGCCTGGGGCTTGAACCTGGATCCTTGTGCTTAGTATTGTGTGTGCTTAACCAGATGCATATGTGTATGCACATGTATTTTTTTTCAATATTTTGGGTCTAGGAAGGTGGCTCAGCAGTGCAAGGCTCAGCGTGCCTGCCTTGTATGTGTGAGTATACAAGTAGATATTTTATTTATTTATTTTTTTAAAGACTTTATTTATTAACTAATGAGAAAGGTAGGAGGAGAGAGAGAGAAAGAACCAGACATCACTCTGGTACATGTGCGTCTGGGGACTGAAGTCAGGAACTCATGCTTGAGAGTCCAGTACTTTATCATAAACTGTGCCACCTCCTGAACCATGATATTTTATTTTTAAGTATTTATTTATTTATTGTCTAGAGACAGAGAAACCAATAGGGAAGGGGGAGCTAGGGAGAGAGGACAAGTGACACCTGTAACAGTGCCTCACCATTTGTGATGTTTACCCCCTGCCGGTAGGGATCTGGGTTTGAACTTGACTCCTTGTGCATTGTACCATGTGCACTCTTCTAGGTGCACCACCATTCAGCTCCTCAGTGGGTGACTTGTATGCCTGAAACCTTGTGTCCAACCCCCAGCACTCCATAAGAGCAACAGAGACAGTAATGAGTAGAACTTCATGGATGGCAGAGCACTGTTCTGTCCTCAGACATAAAAAAGTAAAGGAAGAGGTTAGGAGATAGTTCACTCAGGAGAGTGAGCACTGTACTATGCTTGAGGACCTGGGCTTGAACCCCTGGCCAGCACATGGGAGCATCTGCACAGTGGGGAGTAGGGAGAACTTCATAAGTGGTGGAGCAGTGCTGCGGTCTTTCCTTTTCGCTGTCTCTCTTTTAAATATTTCCTCTTTTTCTTCTTTTTAAACATTTTTAGTTATCTTTATTTATTTATTAGATAGAGACAGCTAGAAGTCAAGAGGAAGGGGGAGACAGAGAGGGAAAGAGACAGAGAGGGAAAGAGACAGAGAGAGACGTCTGCAGCCCTGCTTCACCACTTGCAAAGCTTTTCCCCTGCAGGTGGGGACTGGGAGCTTGAACCTGGGTCCTTGAGTATTGTAACATGTGTGCTCAACCTGGTGCTCCACCACCTGGCCCTCCTCCTCCTCCTCCTTCTTCTTCTTAACAAGAACGCTGCTCATCTCTGGCTTATGGTTGTGAGGGGAACTGAACTTGGGACTTTGGAGCCTTGGCTTGAAAGTCTGTTTGCATAACCATGGTGCTAACTACCCAAACCCCTGCTCCCACCATCTCTCATCTTCCATCTAAATTAAAAGTAATGGAACAATTGTGTTGGGGAGGCAGCTCAGTGGCAGAGCACAGGCACGAAAATCTGGGATCAGTTTCTAGCACCATTTTAAAAAATAAGTTAAAACAAAATACATGAAATATATTAGATCTGGAGTTTTTATTAAATGCTTGACTACATGGTTGAATTAAGACTCATTTTGTTTATTACATATTAGAGAAAGATAGCTCCATATCAGACAGACAGACAGACAGACAGACAGAAAGACAGAGTGGGGGGTCGGGCGGTGGCACAGTGGGTTAAACGCATGTGTGGCACAAAGCGCAAGGACCGGCGTAAGGATCCCGGTTCGAGCCCCCGGCTCCCCACCTGCAGGGGAGTCGCTTCACAGGCGGTGAAGCAGGTCTGCAGGTGTCTATCTTTCTCTCCCCTTCTCTGTCTTCCCCTCTTCTCTCCATTTCTCTCTGTCCTATCCAACAACGAATTGCGTCAACAAGGGCAATAATGATAACCACAACGAAGCTACAACAGGGCAACAAAAGGGGGGGGGGAAGACAGAGTGAGGCAGGCTAGAGCAGCACTCTGGTACATACCATGCTGAGGATGGAAGTGGAACTTCAGGCATGCCAATCTGATGCTCTGCCAGTTGAACTGTTTCCTTGACCTCTAGCAATTGCATTAAAGTTGCCCACATATTCACAGACAGTCAGTGTGGCAGGAGAAACTAGAAATGAGGCTCAAGTGCAAGGCTCTCTCTCTGTTCAGTCTGTTCCTTGCAGAGGAAGACCCCCCCCCCCATCATCCCTGTTGGCTCAGATACATTTGTGGGTGCTATAGCCTGGCATCCAGATCCCCCCAGCTCTCCCTCTTTGCCCACTGACCTGAGCTGATGGCAGAAGGATTTGGACTGTCCAGTGAGGGGTAGGTGGTTAGCATGGGGGTCATCGATCCCACAGACAGATGGAGGTGGCTGCCTCAATCCGCCAGATCTCCACCCTGCCATTCCCACAGAGAACTGCTATGTGGGAAGGAAACAGGGAGAACATTCCAGAGGAGGACTCCTTCAGACAAGACTCTGGGGCCCTCTGGACCTGCAGGAGCAGGGTATAAGCAGGGATGGTAATGGTGTTGAGCTGAGGGCAGGCTTGAGCCTCACCCTGCCAGCCTCTGTGACCTTGCCAAGCCTCAGTGTTTCCATCTGAGAAATAGGGTGAATATTGGAGGTCCTTCAGCCTGCAATATGTGAGCTCCTGTGGGTTCCATAGCGAGTGGCTCCATTGCTGCTGCCTGGGCTCCTTGGTAACATGTGGACTCAAACAGGTGCGTCACTAGCTGGAAACCTGGATCTCCTTCGGGCCACCCTTCAACTCCAGATGGTTCCCCCAGGACCATGGGTAGAGCTATTGTCTCAGTGCTTCTGTAGGACTTGGGGCTCAAGGGGGGTCCTGGCTATGTCCCAAAGAAGCCCAATTAGGCATGTTTTGCCTGACTTCCCTGCATGGCCCAGGTGCCCCCTCAGCCTTGACTCCCCTAGACCAGGAGCATGGCCCCACCCCAGTCCAGCCAGACAAATCCCTTCCCTCCTCTGAGGCTCTGCTGAACCAGGTTGGAATTTCTCAAAAGCAAACAAACAGGCGAGCTCAGAGTTGCGGTTTTCAGAGCTCAGATTCCTGCCTGTCTGTCTGAGCCAGCGTCAGGCCCAGCAGCCGCCCAGGGCAGCCAGGCTGGGAGGGGGTGGGTGGGTGACAACAGAGCCCCCCACCAATTGTTAGAGGTTATTGGACCTGAGGGGTTGGAGGGGGGCTCAGAGGCCGCAGTCCCTGAAGCACAGGGCTGCCCCAGTAAAGATGGCAGGAGGAAGGGCAGCATGTGAGCTGGGAACTACTGTTGGGAACAGGGACAGTGACAGTTGCTGAGGTGTGGCAAGCAGGCAGCTCCTGGGGGCATGGTGGGGGATGGGGCCTGAGGACTGCAGGGCTGGGGGGGCAGGGGACTCAAGATGGATGGGGTAGGGGTGACTCCAGGTGGCCATTTGAGCAGTGCTTCTAAGACCTAGGAGGCTGCGTGGGAATGTGGGTGGGTAGGAAAGGCAACTGAGGCGGGAGGGCACCTCAAGGGGCCCGCAGGACTAGGAGGGAGGGCTGTGGTGAGGGGAGGGGCCTGAGGGGACTCTCTCTCGCCAGGTGGTCTTAATCTCCTCAGTGAAATAGGAGTCCTGGGGGCGGGTGGGGGAGGTAGGAGCTTGAGACAGCTGCGGGGAGGGGCTGGGTCTGATAGCCCTGAGGCCCCCCAGCTAGGAGCCCCTGCCCACCAAGCCTACTCCCTCAGCAGCCATGGGATGGGTCCTTAGGCTGGCTCCCCTCCTTGCTTTCATGTGACGGGGTGTTGGCTTGGTCTGAATGTATAGGGGTGGCCTGGACCCTTTGGGGACTGGGGGTGGGTGGGCAGAGGTTGAGTCAAGTTCTTCTTTATGAAAGTCTCTCTGCTTGGGTCCCTAATAACCCATAAGCTGTCAACAACTCTGAGGTAATGCCAGTGGGGGGCAGGGAGGAGGAGGGAGGGGCCCCAGGCCCAGCCTGACTCTCAGCCCCCCCCCAATCTCACACTAGTCCCACTCCCCCCTACTTAGGTCTTTTTCCTCTTTCTGTTCAGGGGTCTCCCAGTGATGGGGAAACTGAGTCTGAGAGGGGGTGAGTGGATCTGACCTTGGCTGCTAGGCCATGAGGACAGGAGAGGATGTAGTGGCATGGAGACGCCAGCTGCCCCATCCTGCTAAGTGGCTACTTGGCACCAGCTGTGCTGGATGGACAGACAGATGGAGATAAGCTTTCACCGGTGCTCCAAAGCCAGCCCAGTCCCTCCATCCAGGGTATGTGCCAGCACCAATTGCCCCTGGACTGCTCCGTGCTGGGCGTGGGCGCCAGGCCATCTTGGGTGTGGTTGGGAACAGCCAGAACTGTGTGAGGTGCCCACCAGAGAGACAAAGGCAGCCCCCGACAAAGCAGGACAAACAGGACTTTCCCTGGGCCAGCCTGCCTCTCCTCTAAACTCTGAGTTACTTATCTGCCGCTGTCCTGGGTTCTTCTCCCTCCTCTTCCACCCCCCTTTCCTGGCTCTGTCCCCATTGCAGGAGCTGCTTCTGCACCTGCTGGACCCTGTGCTCTGCTCCTACCTGCTCTTGGGGTTTCCAAGGGCACTTGCCCCAGGCATCTGACAGTTACATCATGGTGTCCTTCTGGGCTGCCTGGACATCAGGGCTACAGTGGAAACGAGAAGGCCGCTGACGTGTGCAGAGCAACAGTGAAGAGCAGGACAAGGTAGGACCAAGTTGTCTTGCTGAGTGACCTTGAATGTCCATAAGGAGGTGGCACATGGGTGGGGCTGGACCAGGGCTCGGACATCAGAGTCAGCCACATTTACAGGCTAACGTGGGACTGTGCCATGGTCTTCCTCTCTTCAGAGTCTCTTCAACTCAACTCCCAAAGAGAGGTCCCTCCCATGGCTCACATGCCACTGTCCCCAAGTGCCTTCCATCTAATTCTGCACAGTTGAGACAAGATAACTGTTGCTCCTGCCTCAGAGGGGTTTTATTTATTTATTTATTTATTTATTTATTTATTTATTTAATTGTATTGCTGCCAGGCTTATCATTGGGGCTTGGTGCCAACAGTATGAATCCACTGCTCCTAGCAGCCATTGTTTCTTTCTCTTTTTCCTTTCTAATTTTTATTAGCTAGGACAGAGAGAAATTGAGAGAGGACAGGAAGATAGAAGTGGATCCCCTGCAGGTGGGGAATAGGGACTCAAACCTGGGTCTTTGCACTTGGTTATATGTGCTATCTTAACTGGGTACACCACCACCTGGCCCTAGGGTTATTTTTCTTTCAGATTATTAAAATTTTTTTAAAGAAATATCATAATCATCTCCCTATTTTAAGGTGAGCTGATTAGTTAGCTTGAGTCTTTTTTTGAAATATTTTATTAATTTATTTATTATTAATGAGAAACATAGGAGGAGAGAGAAAGAGGCAGACATCACTCTGGTACATGTACTGCCAGGGATTGAACTCAGGACCTCATGCTTGAGAATCCGCTGCTTTATCCGCTGCGTCACCTCCTGAACCACTAAAATTTTTTTTAAAACTACCTTTATTTGATAGACACCCAGAAATCAAGAGGGAAGGGGATGATACAGAGGGAGAGAGACAGAGAGACATGTGCAGCACTGCTTCACTATTTGCAAAGCTTTTCCCCCAGGTAGGGTCTCGGGGCTCGAACCTGGATCCTTGCACATATAACATGTGCATGCAACTAGGTGAACCACCATCCAGCTCCCTTCTTTCAGATTCTTTCTTTTTTTCTTTGCCGAAGCTTCACTATAGTTTTGAATGGTACCTTTGGGGTGACTTTTCAGACAGACAGACAGGCATCCCAAAAGTAATTTTGATCCATACTCCTAGTGAGGAAGAAATGATAGGGGGAAGATAACCAGAGGGCTCTGAACTCCAGCTCTATCAGGACCCAGAGAGAGAGCAGGAAAAATGGAGGGACATTTGGATGGAGTAACAGGTATATGTGTGACTTGGAAAGAAAGAGAAAATTGGACTTTAAAAAAAAGGTCCAGGAGTCGGGTGGTAGCACAGCAAGTTAAGTGCAGGTGGCACAAAATGTAAGAACCCATGTAAGGATCCCGGTTCGAGCCCCGGGTCCCCACCTGCAGGGGGGTCACTTCACAGGCGGTGAAGTTCTGTAGGTGTCTATTTTTCTCTCCCCCTCTCTGTCTTCCCCTCCTCTCTCCATTTCTCTCTGTCCTATCCAACAATGGCAGCAATAAAAATAGATGGCTACCAGGAGCAGTGGATTCCTAGTGCAGGCAGTGAGCCCTAGAGATAATCCTGGGAGAAAACAAACAAACAAACAACCCTCCAAATCTATACAAATATAGACAGATAGTTATAGAAGTAATAGTTAACCCATATCTGCAACCTTGGGAGAACTACTATAGCTTCCAGTGGAGGGGATGGGAACCCTGGTGGTGGGAATGGGGTAGAATTGTACCCCTGTTATCTTGTAATTTTGTAAATCAATATTAAATCGCTAATAAAAAAAGATAGATAGATAGATAGATTGAGCGAGCCAGCGAGAGAGAGTCCCCTGGTGGGGATCAGGGTTGAATCTGGATTGGGTTGTGCGGGTGACCAAGCAGGTGCACTGTCCAGATGAGCTGCCTGTATATATGACCTTTCATATTCTTTTTTTTAAAAGTTTAACATTTTTATTTATTACCTTTTGTTGACCTTGTAGTTATATTGTTGTTATTGATGTGATCGTTGTTGTTTGATAGGGCAGAGAGAAATTGAGAGAGGAGGGGAAGACAGAGAGGGGGAGAGAAAGATAGACACCTGCAGACCTACCTCACCACCTGTGAAGAGACTCCCCTGCAGGTGGGGAGCCAGGGGCTCGAACCGGGATCCTTAGCCTGGCCCTTGCACTTTGTGCCACCTGAGCTTAACTTGCTGAGCTACCACCCAACTCTCGGACCTTTCATATTCTTTCTGAACATCTGCTAAGTCAGCCAGATCTCCACTCAGTGGCTGGGTCTTTCTTTCTTTCTTTCTTTCTTTCTTTCTTTCTTTCTTTCTTTCTTTCTTTCTTTCTTTCAAGAATATATTAATGAGAAAGATAGGAGGAGAGAGAGAAAGAACCAGATGTCATTCTGGTACACGTGCTGCTGGGGATTGAACTCAGGACCTCATGCCTGAGAGTCCGATGCTTTATCCACTGTGCCACCTCCCAGACCATAGCTGGTACTTTCTAGTCTGGAAAGAAACGATGTGGCAGTAGCTGCAGATGTCGGCAGGATCATCAGGGTGAAAGCAGCCCATGTTGAAAGGAAGAAAATTCTGGAAGGAGAATGTGGTTCTGGATGAAAAAAGAAAAGACGCATGTGGTTATCTGCTAAGTATAGGGGCTGGCATGGTGGGGGTGGGGAGGGAACAAGGGAGAGGAGGTGGCACAGACCCCTGAGGGGGATGCTGACCCACAGGGATGGAATCTGAGGAAGGTTTCCAGACAGCTGTTGGGGCTCCTGGCTTTGCTTTTTAGGCTGGTTTTATGTGCATGTGGCAGAAAGTCTGCTCTTTACTGGTATCTGCCTTGGGAGCTGGGCTGGGACCACCGTGATCTGGAAGCCACAGACTGGAGCTGACTATCTTCCATCCACAGTCCCAGGAGGAGTCCACCTACGTAAATATTATATGTAGGCTTATTATTATATGTAAATATGGGATAAATAATTAATTTTATTCTTATTACCACCAGTATTAATAATAATACTATTATTTAAAAAAACGTATCCTGTTACTTTTATTTATTATTATTTCTTTTTAAAATTTTTTAATTATCTTTAGTTATTGAATAGAGACAGTTAGAAATCAAGAGGAAAAGGAGGGATAGAGAGGGTGAGAGACAGAGAGACACCTACAGCACTGCTTCACCACTTGTGAAGTTTTCCCCCTGCAGGTGGGGACTGGGGGCTTGAACCTGAGTCCTTGCGCATTGTAACGTGTGCTCAACCAGGTGTGCCACCACCCAGCCCCATATTTATTATTATTTCTTTATGGGGCCTTAATAGATTGCAGTACAATAGTTGACACATGGGTACAATTTCTTTTATATATTTTTAAATATTTTATTTATTTATTAATGAGACCGGTAGTTAGGAGAGAGAAAGAACAAGACATCACTGGGTACATGTGCTTCTGGGGATTGAACTCAGGACCTCATACTTGAGAGTCCAACACTTTATCCATTGTGCTACCTCCTGGACCACACCACCAGTATTATTGCTGGGGCTCATTGCTGGAACTATCAATCCACTGCTCCCATCAGTGGATTGTGATTTTTTTTCCTAATTTTTTAAAATTAGGTAGGACAGAGAGAAATTGAGAGAAGAGGGGGAGAAAGAAGGGGAGAAAGAGAAACACCTGTAGGCCTGCTTTACCGCTTTTGAAGCCTCCCCCCTGTAGGTGGGGAGCTGGGGCTCAAACCCAGGTCCTTGCATTTGGTAATATGTGCATTTGGTAATATATGTAAAAATTATATGCAATATTATATGTTGACTTCCTGGCAGCCTAGGGTTGGGGTTGTGAGCGATGACCATCCGCTGAATTGGGGGGGGGGGAAAGGTTCTAGGGGCTGGGCCTGTGGGAACTTGGGGTGGTATTGTGATAAGCTGTCAATGGTTGCTGAGAACATGACTGTGTGTCAGTAAATTATACCTGCCGGACCAACTCTTCATGAAGCGTTGGTCAGTGTGTCAATGCTGCCCCTGTGTCTAGACACCACCCTCTTGGTGAGTGTGGCAGCTTGCCTCTCCCGTTCTGTGTGTGCTATCTCTCTTCACATAGCTCCAAGTCTCCCCAGCTCTGATCCTGTGGCTGAACCTCTTTCAAGCAGGCCTCCCAGCAATCCTGCCCCTTCACCTGTCGATCTGCTGCCTGGACCCAGCCCTAGCATCACTCCCTGCAGCCAGTGTAGACAGCGAGCAGCAGTGAGTATCTTGGATTTAGGACTAGGAGACCCCTTGCCTGGTAACAGTTGATACCTGAGCTCATCCCACAGTGACAAGGGGCAAGGGTGAGTGACCTGGATGGAGATAACTGCCATGGAAGCCATCGAGAAGTTCCTATGCCATTCCCCTTGGTGCCAGATGGGAGACTGATGCACATTGCAGGGCAAGGCCATGCACATCTGCTTGGGGCCTTGCCCAGCCAGGAGTCTCAGCCTGGTCCTGCCAGCAGTGCCCTGTACAAGACTGCTGTCCACCCACCCACCCGCCCGCCCAGGCAGAAAATGGCCATTTCCTCTGGCCCCTGCCCCAGAGAGTGACATGGAGCTGGCAAAACAAACAGGCCGGTCCTCCTGTGGCTGCTGACTGGTGATGGATGGTCAGAGGGGCTGGCTGTGATGATGGACGACCGCCCATCATGTGTGGGCCAGGGGCGGGGGCTGCTGGGGCCTCGGACACAGGCACAGACTTGCCTGCCCTCCTCAGAGACCCTCCTGGGGCAGATATCTCAGTGGACCTGGGCATGTCAGTTCCCTCTCCAACAAGCTAGTCTCCCCATGGAGTGAGGAATGAGCCAATGTGACAATGTGCTGGAGGGTGGGGTTCTCCACAGCCTTTTGAGGTGCCCATCCTTAACCTGGAGAGCTGAGAGCCTCCTCAGTTCATGCTAGCTTTGGATCTGCTGGACTAAGCTGTCTCTTTCTCCTCCTCCTCTTCCTTTATCTCAACCCCCTCCCTTTCTCCTCCTCTTGTAGTCCTTCCCCTCTTCCTCCTCCTGTCCCTCCTCTTCCTCCTTCCCCCTTTCACTTATTCATTAATGAGAGAGAGAACCAGAGCATCACTTTCACCCATGTGGTACCAGGGACCTCATCCCTGAGAGGCCAATGCTCCATCTACTGTATCACGTACTGGGCTGCTGGACTTGGGTTCTCATGTCTGCATGGGCTCAAGGGGTTCCTATAAGTGCCTGGCACCTGGTTGGGAAGAAAAGGCCTTGGAGGGGCCAGGTCCTTGAGTTCAGGGTAGAAGGGCACTCTGGGTAGGGCCGAGGTATGAACAGAATCCTGGCACTGATGCTCAGATCTTCCAGGATCCTCTGCCCCAGCCAGCCAGCTCCCGAAAGCCCTGCTGTGGGGTTGGGGCCTTTCTCCTCACTGTAAACGTGGGAAATCCAAGGCTGAGGGGTGCTCTGACTGGAAGGGACGTAGGCCTCCAGGCTGGGGTAGGCCAGGCCCCATTGTGCAAGTCTACCATGCAGGGCCAGCTGTGCTTATGCACCCCCCTGAGTCTGGGCCCAACATGTCCCGGTCAGCTCAGAGACCTTCCGGCTCTGACTGCCACCTGGCCACCTGTGAGGCCCAAGGGACACCAGCAACCCAGCCTGAGACTTGTAGCAGTATAGGCTATCCAGCTGGTGACTGGCCAAAGAAAGGGCAGCTGGAACCAGGCCTCTGACCCCTCGGCTGCCCAGCCACACCAAGAGCATGTCTGGTAGAGAGGAAGCTTTCGAGACCCCCTGCTTCCTGAACCTCATAGCAGGCTGAGTTGGGGCCGCCCACTTCCCTCCAGATTTACAAGTCCTGCCCTCAGTGCCTCCAACCTGGCCAGCAGCCCTGTAGCCTCCAGTTCCGTGTTTCCTGGGGCGGAGGGCAGAGGGGGTAGTTGGGAGACTTGTCCACATCTGGAGTTAGCAGGGTCAAGAAGAGCCACTGAAAGGGATGTGGAGAAACTGATGGGTGAGGGTTTTGGATAGAGGGAGGGGTGCACAAGGTACCCGGTGCAGGCTACCCCACTGGCTGTTCCATGCCCACCCTATGGGTGGCAGATGTCCTGTCGGTGCTGAAGCCTGGGTGATGCTCAAATCCCACCCACCATCAGCCTCTGGTGCTGATCTGGGAACAGTGGAGGTCAAAGCCCCACCTTAAGATGAACTCCAGGGAGTCTGAGTGTGGGGTCTGTGGCTTCAGGTAGAGGCTCTTGGGGCTTGCTGCAGCTGAAAGGTTCCAGCCATAGATGCTGTCGGAGGCAGGAAATCTGGGCCTAGCCTGGGCTGGCAGAGTTGGGGGCAGAGCCTAGGTCCATGTGGGGCAGGAAGTCGCCCTGGACTCCAATGGGGATGGGTTGACCTTTGAGGGACCGTTTCCTCCCTGGGAACATCCTGCCAGGCAGCAGGGGGGAAGAGGACTTGAGTCTGGCAGGCAGGAAAGTCTGGGGCTCAGCATCCCCTCGGGCAGGGCCCAGGGAGGCCCCAGGAGGGAATGACCTCATGGAGAAATGAGTTTCTGGAAGCAACGGGCCACTAGGCTTCTCCCCATCCCCCAACCTGGGTCTCTCAGACCCCCATGGGCTGGGTCCATGGAGTTTCCAGCACTGTCAGCTGATCTTGCCATGGTTGGTAGCCTGGCACCTAGTCCAGCCGTCCAGCCTGGCCAGATGAATTGTGGCTGGAGCCCCTGCCTCCCAGCCTGCGGGCAGCTGATGGGCAGAGGGCAGTAGCCAAGGGAGAAGCACGAGGCAGCACAGAGAGACTGCTCAGTCCCAGCTGCCTCTGCTCCCCACTCTGGGAAGGGGTCAGCAGCCCAGCAACCCTACCACCTCGCCTCACACCATGGCCTAAATATAACCCGAGCAGGCGCCCGGCCGGGAATAGAGACCTCTGTCAGCCCCCAGCAGGTGCTGGTGGGAGGAAGGTCAATGTGATTGGCAGGGGTGCTGGCCGGGCAGGCAGCCAGACTTGGGTCATGTGAGTGTCCGGCTGTGAAGCCTGAGGGTGGGACTGAGTGTTCTCGTAGGACAGCTGGGGGCCGGCCTGCCCCACTTGTAGTCCTGGACCTTGCTCTTGTCCAGGTGCACCCCCACCCCAGCCTGGCAGGGTGCCTGAGCCCTCAGCATGCCCTCCCCCCACACTCTCACCCAGGTACCTGTGTGTCCTTTACAGCTTCAGTCTTGGGCCTGAAGTCCCTACACAGTGACAGACCATTTCTTAAGCCACGAGGGTGACTGAGGGGTGGTCAAAACACAGTCTGTGCCCTGCCCAACCCCCCACACCACAGGATTATTTGGTACCCCCTATTGTCCTCAGGCATCTTCCTGTGACCCTCATCCCTGTCCTGGCTTCAAGGTGCCTCTGACTCACCTAGCAGTCAGGTGTGGTCTCAGTCACAGGCCACTGGGGTCAGAGCTCTAGGAAGGCTCTGTCACTCCTGGCTGAGTCCCCAGCCTCTGAAGGGGTCAGCATGGGGCCCCAGATCCCCATGCCACTCAGAGGAGACCACTGAGAAGAGCCAGCAGCCTCGAGAGGTGGAGCCTCCCTAGTTCTGCTGTGATTGGCCCACTTACATGAATCTCATGTCAGGATTTCTCTCCCAAGTGATCAAAATCCTGTGCAGAGGCCTGAAGGCAGAAGCAGTAGGTATGGGGGTGGGGCTGGGGTGCAGGTAGAGAGCTCCCCAAGGCATCTCAGGTATCCATTGATCCGGTCTGACCTTTAGGGGGCGGGGAGCGTGGAGAGGGCAGGAGCAGGAGACTATGTAGCCTGGGATCTGAGATGTCCCATGACTCCTGGACCCCAACCTGGGATTTCTTTTGCTTTTGGAGTATTGCACCTACCCAATTCCACAGGACCTAGAAGATTTTTTCCCCCTGTCTCTTCTTTCTTTTCAATTTCAGGTAGAAAGAGATAGAGGATAGACAGAGAAGGAAAGTCACCACAGCACCACTCCACCATTCATGGAGTTTGCTCTTGGTGCATGGTGCTCCCTTGTGGTGCTGGAGGTTCAGACTTGGGATCCTTAATCATGGTAAGGTGTGCACTTTACCAGGTGAGCTGTCTTCTAGTTCTTCTTGTTGACTGAATAAGCAAGGATTGGTCTACACCAAGGACATGGCCAACACCATGCTCCTCAAGTGACATGCCAGAGGTCGAGTCCTGGGACCTTGGACTCTAGGAGAAAGTCTTGGGTTAGGAGATTATAAATTGGAAAAGCCCCTTGGAGAAACTCTGGGAACTGGCAGAACCCCTCAGCCCATGCTTCCCTTCAGCAGCACCTGTGGCCTTATTTAAAATATATTTTATTATTATTTTTTAAAATGAATCTATTTCTTTTTTTAATATTTTATTTTATTTATTTATTCCCTTTTGTTGCCCTTGTTGTTTTATTGTTGTAGTTATTATTGTTGTTGTCGTCGTTGTTGGATAGGACAGAGAGAAATAGAGAGAGGAGGGGAAGACAGAGAGGGGGAGAGAAAGATAGACACCTGCAGACCTGCTTCACTGCCTGTGAAGCGACTCCCCTGCAGGTGGGGAGCCGGGGGTTCGAACCGGGATCCTTATGCCGGTCCTTGTGCTTTGCGCCACCTGCGCTTAACCTGCTGCGCTACAGCCCGACTCCCAAATGAATCTATTTCTGATGGAGACACAGCGAAGTTGAGAGGGAAGGGGAAGATAGAGAAAGAGACACCTGCATCATAAGCTTCTTCCTCTGAATATGGGGACCAGGAGCTTGAACCCTGGTCCTCTTGTGCACTGTAATATGTGTGCTTTGTTGAGTGTGCCACCACCCACCCCCTAGGCCTGTGATCTCTGGGACCAGGCTGTGGTCTTCTAACCCCATTTACACACCTATAGTAACTAGAAGGTTGCTTCCCAGAGGCCACTGCTTATGTGTGGGACAATGGCCTTTGCAAAGGGCCTGATATGGCAAGATGGGGAGAGGTGGAAGGGTGGCCAGCGGGGCAGTGAGTGTCATCTGGAGAGTGTGGATTGAATTCTGCACCCCACCTGACATCCCTGGCCCCAAGGAGTCCAGGTGGAGTAGACCCAGCTGGACTGACTGTATAGGTTTGTTTGTTCTCCATCTAGTTTTTCTGGTTTGAAATCTAGGGACTAGGGGTCTGGGGAGAGGTGGGGGTGGGGAAATGGAGGAGGATGGAGCCCTGTCAGGGGTGTGGCTGAAGAAAGGGATCAGGCCTGGGTACAAGGTCATCTCTGGGCTCCACTGCACTGCCACCGTTCTGTCCACACAGGACAGGTGGCTGAGCTCTGCCTGAATCACTGAGTCATCTGCGTGGGCTTCTAGGAGGGATTGGTCCTCAGACCATCTGCCTCAGCCTTCTGGCCAGGGGGCAGGCCTGAGAGTGTCCACAGGGTGCTGCCTTGGAGGGGCTTCATGGTTCCTGGTGACCCACTAACTTTGGGTTTTGAGCACTTGGTCTTCTGTGGAGAGTCTCGGCTAATGGGTTCTCTGTACAGGGACAGTGACTTGAGGCCCAAGATATGTGGGGAGGAACCTGAACTCATACAGCATCCATCTGGCCTTCCTCTGACCTCCTGCCCTTGTGCCTGCTTCTCTCCCACTCTAACCTCAGCTAGAGTGTGGGGTGCCTTTTCCTCTCCTTCAGCCAAGTTCTCCCCACCTGCCCTTCTCCTGGATTTATATAGGAGAAGCTGAGGCCCAAGGCCTGGAAGGAAGTGGTGATGGGTAGTGCAGTTGCCAAGCATTGATGGTGGCTGTGATGGGTGGATGGTGGCCATGACCAAAGGGAGTGACTTCTAGGTGTCCTGGATTTCTGGAGAGGGTTGTTCTGTAGGCTTTGGGCCTGTAGGCCTAGTTCCCTGGCCCTCCAGCATAGTGGAGGGTATTAGTCAGGCATCTACTCACAGACCACAGGGAACTGGGAAAAGGTTGGAGCTCTGAACAACTGGCTACACAGGGAACTTTGGATGCTATTTAGACCTGAGAAATGGTACCCACTGTGGATATAGTACCAAGAAGCTGCCCTGGGGCCAGGTGGTGGTGCACCTGGTTAAGCGCACATACTACAGTGTGCAAGGACCTGGGTTCAAGCCCCTGGTCCCCACCTGCAGGGGGAAGCTTCACAAGTGGTGAAGTGGGGCTTCAGGTGTCTCTCTGTCTCTCTCCATCTCTATCTTCCCTTCCCCTCGATTTCTCTCTGTCTCTATCCAATAATAAATAAATAAAGTTTAAAAAAAAATAAAAAATATTTAAAAAAAAAAAAAGAAAAAAAGAAGCTGCCCTTTATCCAGTCAGCCCACAATGACCTTCCTATGCATGCCAGATCAGATATGCCTCTGTTTCAGAGTTGGGGAAACTGAGGCAGATGAACATGAGTACAGTCCTTGAGTTGCTTGAGGAGGGCATATGGGCTCAGGGGGTTGGGGAGTGCCACAAAATATACAACTATTTTGCTGGCTGGGGGCACGCACATAAATAGGAATGTATGGGGTGGGGTGACTCATGGTTCAGGTCTCAGTGAGGGAATATAAGTCACAAGAGCACGAGGACCAGCCAGGAGCTGACCACAGTCAGGCGGTGCCATGCACCAAGACCTAGTGGGGAGTCAGGGCTGGTAGCACCAGGGGCCTAGAGACAGGGTTCTGGGGTTCACAGCTAGCTCTTCAGAGCTCTGTCCTTTCCATGAGAGGAGAAGAGGGGGGAGAAGAGGAGGCCACATGGTGGGGGTGGTTATAGGTATGTGTGTGTGTGTATATGTGTGTATCCACATACATATATACATAATACACATACATATATATCACAGCACTGCTCAGATCTGGCATGTGGTAGTGCTAGAGATGGAACCTGGGACCTTTGGTGATTTAGGCATGAAAGTCTTTTTTTTTTTTTTTTTTTTTTTGCCTCCAGGGTTACTGCTGGGGCTCGGTTGCCTATACTACAAATCCAATCCACTGCTCCTGAAGGCCATTTTTCACGTTTTGTTGCCCTTGTTGTTGCTGTTATTATTTTTTGTTGCCATTACTGTTGTTGGATAGGACAGAGAAAAGTCAAGACAGGAGGGGAAGACAGAGAAGGGGAAAGACAGACACCTGCAGGCCTGCTTCACTAAAGCGACCCCCCCACAGGTAGGGAGCTGGGGGCTCCAGTCCTTGCACTTTGCACCATATGCCCTTAGCCCGCTGCGCTATTGCCTGGCCCCCTAAAGCCTTTTTTTTTTACCACCCAAAATATTTAAATAAATCCAAAAATAGTAATAGAGGGACAATGTGATGCTGATATTATATTTTTCAATGTGATCAATTAATACAATTATTTTCTTTTTAAATAAATAGTGATTTATAAGACTGTAGGTTAATAGGAGTATAGATGAACATCATTCCCACCACCATAGATTTGTCTTTTTTTTTTTTTTTTTGCATAATTATGTGCTATCTCCCCGGCCCAGTTGTGGACTCTAGGAGCACAGTCCCTTCTCTGCATCCCAGGGCCCTCCTCTGTGAACTGGTTGGTGACCCCTGAGGAAGCTCTTGATACTGATGTGCTTACCAGTTAGTGGGTGGGGGTGGCCCCCCACCAGCAGAGACCAGGCCAGAGAGCTAAGGACCCAGCTGACTGGAATCATTAAGATAGATTGTTCTCAAAGCACCACCCAGATGCCTGACCCCTCTTGCCCCCACATTCCCACCTGGACCTAAGTCTGTATCCACATAAACATTTCTTTTATTTTAATATTTATTTATTTTCCCTTTTGTTGCCCTTGTTGTTTCATTGTTGAAGTTATTATTGTTGTTGTTACTGATGTTGTTGTTGTTGGATAGGACAGAGAGAAAGAAAGAGGAGGGGAAGACAGAGACTGGAGAGAAAGAGAGACACCTGAAGACCTGCTTCACCACCTGTGAAGCGACTCTCCTGCAGGTGGGGAGCCGGTGGCTTGAACCGGGATCCTTAAATGGATCCTTGTGCTTTGTGCCACCTGCACTTAACCTGCTGTGCTACCACCGCCCGACTTCCCTCCAGAAACATTTCTTAGAAATCAGGTCCCAATCCCATCCACCCCAGTGGGACCCTAACTTTCATGTCTTGTGCCATCAATCCACCCACCTAGACGCTGGACCTGTAATGCTCTAGCCTTTCAGACCCAGGTGGGCTCTCAGGAAGCAGGTGACTCTACTGAGCTCTTGGGTGGGGCCTGGAACTGGGGTTCACCCCAACCAGCTCTCCTTGACCTGAGTGGAGCTTCAAATTCTCTTGTCTATGCAGTGAGTTGAGATCAAGAAACCCGGTCTTGCTGCTTTTTTTCATCAAGTTGGTTTCTACTCACCAATTATTACTCTTATACCAGTGCCACAGGTAGACATTGCCAATCAATCTCTGATCCCTTGCTTGGATGACTGGGAAGTTCCAGGTCCCTTAGCTTTGAGTGCCAGGTGGCTTCTGCCAGGGAGGCAGGGAGGG
Organism: Erinaceus europaeus; assembly: GCF_950295315.1. Lineage (NCBI taxonomy): Eukaryota > Metazoa > Chordata > Mammalia > Eulipotyphla > Erinaceidae > Erinaceus > Erinaceus europaeus. Next base: position 110,565,085 of record NC_080162.1, read on the forward strand.
GTGTTAAAAACAGTGTGTGGACTTGCTTACATTGAAGACAGTGGGGAAGGACAGTCTGGTAACTCCCCTGGGTTTCTGGATCAGGGAAGGCCAGTCCTAGTTCAGGACTCTCAGTGGGCCTCACTTGACTCTAGAGACGAGAGAGACAGAGGGACCTGTAGTGTGGGGAGCCAGTACCCAGTGCCCCAGCCTTGGAGCTAAAGCTGCCTCTGACTTTCAGGGAGGGACTGCTCTGTTCCTATCCTGGTTGCTCAGACCTTGGGAGGGGCTGTGTCTTACCTCATTGCTCCTCCTGTCCCCAGCACTGTGGCCTGGAAAAGGGCAGGCTTGGTTTGAGGGAGGGTAGGTGGGTGGGTTGTTCCTCTTCTCTGTGGTTGGCCCTGCCCCCACGAGGTCTGGGCGGGCGCCTCAGTGCAGCTTGGGCTCCAGAAACATTTGCTTTAAGTCTTAAAATATCAGGTTCCTGCATCACGGGGCCTCCCTTGGGGCCACTGGGCAGGCGGGAGGGATTTCAGGGGTAAGAAGATTCCCCCGCTGCTCCCCATCTTGAGTCTGTTCTACTGACCCTGTAGACTCCACTGAATCCGGCCAATCTTCAGGGGGGGAGTCATCAGCTCCCCCCACTTTCCTGCTCTGTAGGAACCCCAGTTTCAGTCCTCCAGAGGGAACCCTAGAGAGGATCTGAGGTACAGGCTCCACTGTTTTCCCCTCAAAGCTCCAACTTGCATCAGTAGGATCCAGGGGTGCTTTTATCCAGGACAGTGTGGATGGGGAAACTGAGGCCTTGGGGGAGCAAGACTTCTCAAGGCTACACAAAGAGCCCCTTTCCCTTGACACTGGGCTTGTTGCCATTGCAAAATCCCTATCCCAGTGGACAGTCCTTCTCCACCCAGACCACGAGGAAAGAGTCTTGAAAAAGATGATGCCAGTTTTGGTGCTGGGCTCAACATTTAGATGATGTCCCAGGGGCAGTAGTCTGGTCAACAGCTTGGGGTCTTGGGAGGTGAGGAGGAGTTTCAGGATGGTCCTGCTAGAGAGGATCCCCAGGCAGAACAGGCAATCTGGGGGCGGGGGATAGGTGGTGGTGTACCTAGTTGAGCACACATGTTACAGTGTGCAAGGACCCAGGTTCAAGCCCCCAGCTCCCACATGCAGGAGGAAAGCTTCACAAGTGGTGAAGCAGTGCTGCAGGTATCTCTCTCTCTCTCTCTTCCCCTTCCCCTCAATTTCTGGCTATCTTTATGCAATAAAAAGATAATTTAAAAAGTTTTAAAAAGAAGGAGGAGGAAGAGAAGAAGAAATAGAGGAAAAAGAATAGAAAGAGGGAGAATAAGAAGAAGAGGAAGAAGAAGCAACAGCAGCAGCAGCAGCAGCCTGGGAGCTCAGGCTGATACCTAGCTCATGGTGGGGAGCGGAGAGTCCTGGGTGTGGGGCAGGCCCTGGCACATGGCTTACCTAGGTGTCAGGTAAAGGTGGAGGACTCTAATGCCTAGAGCAGACTTGGGCACCTGCAGCATGGGGAGATAAGAGTAACCTCCTGGATGGGGCACTTGGTCACTCCATAAGAAGGTGACACTGCCCTGGAGGCCACTCCTGAGGGAAACACAGCCCTCGCAGCCTCCCCTGCCTCCCCGGCAGACCACCAGCCTCGACCCGGGGGACGAGGCTCGAAGCTGAGTGGGAACTGGAGCCAGGCAGCAACAGCTGGCCCCACTCGAACATCCCCCAGGGCCACCGCCTTCGTTCCCAGGCCCCTGTCCCAGCTCGTTCCCAGGCTGCACCCGACCCCCCACCCCACAATGTGCTGTTGGGGAGGTGGGCAGACAAAGCTATGAGGGGACCACCGGCTGGGAAATCTCTCTTACCTACCCCTTAGCACCAGGACACAGGCAGGACAGCCTCGATGGCCCCCGCCCCATGGGGCTGCCTCATTCCTCCTGCCTATGTTCAGGGGCTGTGTAGGAACACAGATACTCCAGACAAGTGGAAGATCTTGGGGAGCCCCTGTCAACCATAGGCCACCTGGGGGGTGGGAGGGAGGGCAAATCTCCTGCCAGCTCTTGTGCCATCAAAATAGCTCCGAGCAGCCCAGATTTCTCTTGGTGGCACCAATGAGATCACAGTCTCCCTGGAAGCTTGTCTTGGAGAATTCTGGGTTAGTTTCTGTCCTAACTGACCACCCCCTCCCATGCATAGTTTGGGATGCCAATTTCCACCTCTGCATCTGACATGCATGCAAAGCACCTGCCCCTGCAAGAAGATTTCCCCAAGGTTCTCCCACCCTCGTGGCCATAGAAGAAACCCAGGCAAAAAGTACCCCTGCTCCCTGGTCCCCATTCTCCAGAGGACAAGACTGCAACTGGAGGGGCTGGGGGAATAACTCAGAGAGAATCCTTCTGCCACTTCTGCTGTGTATTCTCCTGAACTATCACACCCAAGATAGCAAAAGTCTCCCAGTTTAGACTGATAGGCAGGGAGGCACAGGCTAGGGTTGGAGCGGGCATGCTGGGGCTCATTAGACATGGCTGCCTAGTGTTCTGGAGGAGTGGGAGAGAGGCAGGAGGCAGAGTTGGGGGTGGGGGGTGGGGTGGCAAGGAGGGACCAGGAGCAGTCCCCTGGGGTGCTCACAGGCCACAGCGTTCTATTTCTCTTGTGCCCTGGTGTAGGGAGAGCAAGCACCAGAGGCTCATCTGCCCCCAGGGCTGTGTCCCTGAGAGTTATAGCTAGGAGGGGGGGATTAGGAGGTTGCTGTCGCCCCTGAAACTTGAGCCAGTGGCCAGCTCTGGGAATGGGCGTCTGACCCCTCCATAGCCTCCAGGATCCCGAAGAAAATCCTTGATGCCGAGTTAATACCAAGACCAATTTTTATTTCAACAAAGCTAATTCTCAACAATGTGATACCGAAGGAGAGGGATTTTCCTGCCTCAGCAGGGGAGGGGGCCAGGGTCCGGACAGGGTGCTGCCCCTCCCCCTACCCCAGCTGTCCTCTCTGAGGGGCAGGCATGAGACTGCTCTGTGGAAGCAGTGGGGAGACGGCGGTCTAGGCTACCCCTCTGTGGGTGACCCCTCACCCCAGCTCTTTCTGCTCATGTCTTCAGGTCCTGCAGCTGCCCCTTCAGCCTGGAGTCTCCCCCACCCTCTACCCTGCCCCTGCTCCCCTTTCCTGAGATGAGTGAGGGGGCCTCCAAACACTCCATCTCCTTGGTCTCTTCATTGAGGGAGGAATCTGACCCAGGTGGGGGGGGGGGGGACTCTGGAAGGTTCTCTGAGGAAACATAGGAACCCAAGTCTCTTGCATTGCACAAACTTTGGGAACCCCCAACCATACTCCATGGGTCCTATCAAGCACCCTCCCCCTGACAGGGTACATCTGGCCTGGACTTGGACCCTGCCTTGGCTGCTCTCTGCAGGATCACCTAGGGAGGAGCAGAGGTCCAGGGGTCAGAGGGACACCCCTGTGTCTAGAGGTGTCCCCCATTTGCCCAGCATCTCTGTCTACCCCCTGGGAGCCCTGAGAGAAGAGGCAGGAGAGGGCCTGGGTCCATGGGGGTCTGGGGACTCGACCTTACTGGGCCCTGGCAAGCCTGAGGCTGGACCCGGAAGCTGTTCTCTAGCCAGATAATCGATGGTCTGGGGGCCTTGGTGATGGCAGGAAGGTCAGGAGCCCCTGTCAGAAATTCCTCCTGACGATGACCACATGCGCGGCCAGGCAGGGACAGGCTCCACCAGGCTGCCCTGCTTCCCCTCTGTTGGGGCTCCCTCACCATCACCCTCACCAGTGCTCCCCATTCCACAAACCAAACCTCAACAGCCCCTTCCCCTCTGCTGGCAGGCTTGAGTGAGTATGACAGAGGGAGACCCTGGAAAAGGGACACTGGGGCCAGGGCAGCCACATCTAGCAGAGGACCAGAGAGTGCAAAGATTAAAGAAGGTACTTGGGTACAGGGCCCCCCAGGCTCCCCTCAGAGGATACTGCAGGGGGTGGGGGGGTGGGCCCAAGGGCACCTATGACAGGCCAAAGTCAAACCAGATGGGCTGGGGTTCCCGTGGGGCAGGCAGCCATTCGTCACCGTTATCTGCTCCTCCGCCAAAATCACAAACACATTTTTAAGTGAAGGACTGGCTGCCACTGGCCTGAAGGCCCTGATACCACCCAGCTGTGGCCATACTGGGTAGGGGGTGGGGCTGGGGTTGGGGGAGGAAGGGGGGGTTGGGGGGGGGCAAGGATGGGGCTGCCATGCCCACCCCAGGGAGGAGTCCCAACTAGACTCAGATTTGCCCCCAGGGCTTCCCTCCCTGGAGGCTGAGCCAATGCCACACCTCCCCATACTTAGGCCCTGTAGCTTTGCCAGACTGGACTTCTTGGGTGCCTCAGGGGCACTGGACCCAGAAGTGTCCTCAGCTCTGTCCTGGGCACCTGTCTTTCTGCTGGAATCCTGTACCAGTGATTCACCCTCTGTCTCCTACACAGACCCCAATTGTGTGTCAGGGCTGCTTGGTGGGACACTGGGGGTCTGGGATTTGAGTGAAGGGTGTACCTTCTCCTTGGGGTCATTCTGTAGATGATGGATGAATGAGGCTGGTGACAAAGACCTAGAGAGACAAAGTGACAAAGAGAGGCAGCCATGGATGCAGTGAGCGTGGTCCTGTCCCCAGGAACTTGCTGCCTGCCTGCCACCACCCCTCACTCTGTCGCCACAAAGCCAGCCACAAAGCCAGCCCAGCTTGGCCCTACCACAAGCAGGACCATCCTCTGGGGAGTGAGAGAAGGGTAGGGCTGGACTCTCTGTCTGGCCCTCTCTCTAGGAGGCAAATGCAGGTCCTACCCTGCACCCTGGACCCCCGGGCAGGCCCACAAGGTGTGGGGGCGCCAGGAGAAATGGCCTGTGACGGGATGGGGGGGCAGGGGGTGGGCGTCCTGGGCGGGAAAGCAAACAGTGTCAGCGGCTAATGAGCGGGAACCGGGCCTGGGGCTGAGAGCCTGGGGAGGGGCATGGCTATCGCTCATCCTGACAGGCAGGCAGGAAGGGGAGCTGGGGACCAGAGTTGGGGGGAAGCATGAAAGCCAACAGAGGGTACCCTGGAGGGCTGACCCTGCATGTAGTCGGACAGAGGGAGGCATTGGGGGCCCCCACAAACCGACTGGCTCCTACCCTGGTTGTAGTCCCCGGGAGACTTGACTTATTCCTCCCTCCACACAAGCACAGACGTTGCAGGACAAAGGACACTGTCCCTGCACTGCATGCTAGGTAGCCTCTGGCCCATGTCCCTGGCTTCACAAGGCAATGGCAGGTGGGGTGCCGAGGGACCCTCCCCAGCCTGACTTTCTACCACCTCCATTTTACCCACTCACCATGCAACCCCAGCTGCCGTCAAGGCCCTTCCAGACAGTGCTCTCCTAAACCATGATGTCCCTGACAGGTATCACAGTGGGGGCCAGCCTGGCTCTGTGTGCAAAGGAGGCCCCCCATCCTGGCTCGGCTCTTCCCATCATACTCAAGCTGTGATCCCACCTTGCAGGTGGGAAGACTGAGAGGAGCAGGTCGGTGAGCAGGCCAGCCTTGTGGTGGCTGCACCTCAAGCAGGCTGGAAACCCCTGCCCTATCCCTCAGCTGGGAGAACCAGCCTGGTTTGGCCTTGTGCCCGCCCTGAAATTGCAGGCACCCCGGCAGGTGAGCCCCTGGGCACACTCTGAGCCTGGCCCGGAACCCCTTCACCGCCCACAGCTGAGTGGCCTGTAGGTGCCTGCCTGAGGGGTGTGCAGGCCCCTGTCCTGCTCCACAGGAGGGAGGGGCAGCAATAAATTCACACCGCCAGCCGCCCGCAGGATAAATGTGTCATCGGCTGCACGATTTACGAGCACACCCCTGGCCCGCAAGGCAGAGAAAACAAACCTCTGTGTAGACACGGCGCGGCGGGCAGGGACTGGCGGGTGGCGGGCTGGGGTGCTTAGGGCTCAGCAGCTGGGACATGCATGTCGGAGACATGGGAATAGGGACGTGGTCCTTTGGGGAGCTGGCTGTCCATCTGCAAAGCTCCCACAAACTCCCACACATGTGGTGGACTTGAGGATGCTCAAGACGTGGGTGTCATTAGCTCATGCTAAACCCCACCCTGGAGAGGAGCCTCGGGGAAGGCTCTCTGGGGATGTGTGTGCATGTGTGTATACATGCATGCATGTCTAGTCTTGTGTGTGTGCCTCAGTAGGTATGAGGAGAGCCATGGTGGAGGGGACCAAGGGACCACTGCTTGGGGAGGCACAGGCAGAGTAGGAGACCAGGAGGTCCCAGGAAGACACAGGGTAAGAGTGTTTGAGGAAGAGGATGAATGCAACCAGGGTGGGCAGTGTCACTGGGTCCCTTCTGCCTTAGGCTGAGTGTCTTGGAGCCCTAGACATGCAGGGTGGTCACAGCCCCACCAGTCCAATCAGTGGGCACAGCCTCCGCACCAGAACTAAGTGTGCAAGGCACAACTCAGTCACATTCCTATGCAGTGCCTCTGCCTGCTGTGCCTCCCAGAGACAGTTCCAGACTTAAGATACCACTGGGGTATTCGGGCGGTAGTGCAGCGGGTTAAGCGCACATGATGCAAAGCGCAAGGACCTGCATAAGGATGCCGGTTCGAGCTCCAGGCTTCCCACCTGCAGGTGGGTCGCTTCACAGGTGAAGCAGGTCTGCAGATGTCTTATCTTTCTCTCCTCTTAATCCCTCTATCTCCTCCTCCTCTCTCCATTTCTCTCTGTCCTGTCCAACAACAACAACTTCAATAACAACAATAATAACTACAACAATAAAAAAGCAACAAGGGCAACAAAGGGAATAAATAAATAAATATATTTTTAAAAAGATACCACTGGACCTGTTACTTATTATTATTACTATTTTTGCCATCAAGGTTATTGCTGGAGCTCCGTGCCTGCAATACAAATCCACTGCTCCTGGTGGCCATTTTTTCCCATTTTATTGGGTAGGACAGAGAACTTGAGAGAGGTGGAGGAGATAGAAAGGGATTAAGAGGGGGCTAGCTGGTGGCACACCTGGTTGAGCACATGTTACAATGTGCAAGGAACCCGGTTCAAGCTTTTGTCCCTACCTGCAGGGGGAAACTTTTGAGAGTGGTGAAGTAGGGCTGCAGGCACCACTCTGTTTCTCCCCCTCCTTTTTTTTTTTTTTTCCTCCAGTCACCGTGGCTCAGTGCCAGCATTACAAAGCCATGGCTTCTGGTGGCCTTTTTTTTTTTTTTTAATTTTACTTGATAGGACAGAGAGAAATTGAGAGGAAGGGTAGATAGAGAGAGGGAGAGGGAGATAGACACCTACAGACCTGCTTCACTGCTTGTGAAGCGATCCCTCTGCAGGTGGAGAGTCAGGGGCTTTCGCTGAGATCCTTGTACAGTTCCTTGTGCTTTATATTGTGTGCGTGTATGTATGCTTAATCCAGTGCCTTACTGCCCGACCCCCTCTCCCTCTCTTTATCTTCTCCTCTCTCAATTTCTGGCTGTCTCTATGCAATAAATAAATAAATATGGGGGCTGAGCAGTGGCACATTGGGTTAAGCGAACATAGTACAAAGAACAAGGTCTGCGCAAGGAGTCCCCGGCTCCCCACCTGCAGCAGGGAGTTGCTTCACAAGTAGTGAAGCAGGTCTGCAGGTGTCTATCTCTCTCTCCCTCTCTCTTATCTTCCTCTGCCCTTTCAATTTCCCTCTGTCCTATCCAATAATAATAATAATGTTCAGCCTGACTCATACATCATTAAATGAAGTCAATAAAAGATAGATCTACAATTATAAAATAAATAAAGATAATAATAATAAGAAGAAGAATTTTAAAAAGAGAGAAGCATAAAGAAAGACATCTGTATTCCCCCTTGCAGGTGAGGAGTGGGGACCTGAACCTGTGTCCTTCCACATGGTAACGTGTGTGCAGTCAACTGCATGTGCTACCACCTGGCAGCTACCCGTTAGCTCTTGAATCCAATCCACATACTGAAGCCCAAGGCTGAGAATGTGAACTAGGGTGTACCTAGGGGATGGCAAGTCATCCAGGAAGCCCCAGGGACCACTCAGAGGACTTAGGGAAGATACTGGGTTTGGTTGAAAGGACTAAACACTGTGGAAGGACTGAGAATACAGGGTACTGAGCTGGGGAGGACTAGGAGGATTTGGGGAAGGATCCGGGGAGGACTTGGTGGGGGCTATGAGGACTCAGGGAGTCCTGAGGATGAGGAGGATCTGAGAAGAGGGGGACTCTAGTCAGACTCAGTGGACTTACAATGTGATTGCTAATGTCTGGTACAGGGCTGGGGAGATACACATTACAGTGTGGAAAGACCTGGGTTCAAGACCCCGTCCCCACCTGCAGGGGGAAAGCTTCATGAGTGGTGAAGCAGGGCTGCAGGTATCTGTCTCTTTCCCTCTCTGCCTCCTCCTGATTCTATCCAATAATAAATAAATCAGAACAAATTTTTAAAAAAGAAAAGAAGTGGTCCAGGAGGTGGCGCAGTGATAAAGCTTTGGACTCTTAAGCATGAGGTCCTGAATTCGACCCCCGGCAACACATGTGACAGAGTGATGTCTGGTTCTTTCTCTTTCCTCTTGTCTTTCTCATTAATAAATAAATTAAATCTTTAAAAAAAATAAAAGAAGTTGAAAAACAAGATCAGAAAAGAAAACACAAGTAGAACCTGAACTGGAATTGGCATATTGCACCAAAGTAAAAGACTCTGGGGTGGGTGGGTGGGGAGAATACAGATCCAAGAAGGATGACAGAGGACCTAGTGGGGGTTGTATTGTTATATGGAAAACTGGGAAATGTTATGCATGTACAAACTATTGTATTTACTGTTGAATGTAAAACATTAATTCCCCAATAAAGAAATTAAAAAAAAGAAAATAAATCTTTAAAAAATATTTTTAAAATATTTATTTATTTATTCCCTTTTGTTGCCTTTGTTGTTTTATTGTTTTGGCTATTATTATTGTTGTTATTGATGTTGTTATTGTTGGATAGGGCAGAGAGACATGGAGAGAGGAGGGTAAGACAGAGAGGGGAAGAGAAAGATAGACACCTGCAGACCTGCTTCACTATCTCTGAAGCAGCTTCCCTGCAGGGAGCCAGGGAATCCTTAGGCCAGTCCTTGTACTTTGTACCACCTGTGCTTAACCCGCTACACTACCACCCGACTTCCAATATATATATTTTTTTAACCTAGGGGCTCTGGAAGGGCCATTGTGACTAGAGTGATGAACTCATAATCATGAAGCATGAGGTTCCCAGTACAATCTTGGTGTTATATTATCAGAATGATGCTCTGGTTTTCTCTTCTGTCGTAAAAAAAAAAGGCAAAACTGCCTCCAGTACAGTTGTCCTTTTAGTGGGCACACCAGGGCACAGGTGGGCATGCTGGGACAGGCAATTGTCAGAGGTACCCCTCCCTCCCCACCAACCTTGCCCAGACAGACAGAAGACCTTTCCTAGGGAAACTAAAAGCAGGATCTGATTAAATCAAGAACAGGGCACTAATGTAAAAACCCTGTGGTGAAGGGGAGGGTGGCCATTGGGCTTCCTGGCACGGCGGGGGGCGGGGGTGGGTGGGGGGGATAGGACACAGTCTTTTGGTGGTGGGAGTGGTGTTTATGTACAATTCTCTTAAAGTGTAAACATATAAACCACTATTTAATTAATATGAGAGGCGAAAAACTGATGATATATCTAGAACTTCTTAAAACACAGACTGAGTCTTTTTAGTACATAGGCTGTCTATGATATGTTGTCTCTCCCAGAAACCTAGACCAGGGAGAACAGAAGCAACCGGCAGCACAGCTATATACAAGATGCTGGGTATTATACCCCAAACCCTATCAAAGGGACTTTCCAAAGTTAACCCTATCACCAAATAATGTGACGATAACAATAACTATCCATTGTCTTCTTGAACCCTAAGACAACAGGAACCTCACATTTCCACTATAGAGCCTATATTTCCCCCAGTCCTGGAACCTTAAGGTGGGGCCCATTTTTCTGCATGCTGCTCTCAATTCAAATCAAATAATATTGCATCCGTGGACCGAAACCTAATCAACGCAACGAGTGCCACCCCAGCATGCTTCACTTCAGACTGTGACCAGAGACTTCAGGTGTGGAATGATAACCCTTCAGCTTCATCACTCAGGTGAGACCTTTCCTTTCATAGTATTCTCTAATTCCATTCCAGCTGTTCCACTCCCCAATAAAGTCCCCAAACCTAGATATAGTCCAGGTCCCCTGAGATAGAGCATAGGTTCACCTGTGCCCATAAATTAGGGGAAAAATATATACCTGAAAGCAGAAGTACACTAGAGTTTGCAGTGAGTACCCCCCAAACACTTCCTCTCCACTGTTCCAACCTTTGTGTCCATGATTGCTCAACAATTTGTTTGGCTTTGTATGTTAACTCTCTTTTCAGCCACCAGCTTCCAGATGCCATCAGGATGCCGGCCAGGCTTCCCTGGACTGAAGACCCCACCAATGTGTCCTGGAGTTCCGCTTCCCCAGAGCCCCACCCTACTAGGGAAAGAGAGAGGCAGACTGGGAGTATGGACCGACCAGTCAACGTCCATGTTCAGCGGGGAAGCAATTACAGAAGCCAGACCTTCCACCCTCTGCAACCCACAACGACCCTGGATCCATACTTTCAGAGAGATAGAGAATGGGAAGGCTATCAGGGGAGGGGATGGGATATGGAGATCGGGTTATGGGAATTGTGCGGAACTGTACCCCTCTTATTCTATGGTTTTGTTAATGTCTCCTTTCTTCAATTAAAAAAAATTAAAAAAAAAAAAGACCTTTCCTCACTATCTACAAAGACTGGTTGGAATTCTTCAAGTGCATCTTTAAATAAACAAAGCACAGAGAAAAGCAAACTCCCAAACAGAAATCATATCAGGAATGATTTCCATGCAGACATGGGCAGAGCTTCAGTCCCTACCCCAGGGACCCTTCAGAGCCCCTGGTAAGTCTGGGAGCTCATTAGAGCTCTTTGGGGCCCAGTGACAGCTGGGAAGAACAGGGTTGGCTGGCATTGGCCCAGGACCCTTACCCCACCTCTCTGGACTCCCCAGTCCCAGGCTGTGGTCTCCCTCCCCAGGGGCTGGGCATGCCAAATCCATACACCTGGGTTAGACAATTGGCTGTATGGCCCGCATTGGTTGACACAGTGGATAAAGTGTTAGACTCTCAAACATGAAAGTTCTAAGTTCAATTCTCAGAATTGCACATGCCAGAGTGATGCTCTGGAAAACAAACAAACAAATAAATAATTAAATGGAAAGTGGTTGTCAAGTGCTGGGCAGTACCACAGGGTGTTAAGCGCACATGGTGAGAAGCACAAGGACTGGCCTAAGGATCCCAATTTGAGCCTCTGGCTCCCCACCTGCAGGGGTATCACTTCACAAGCAGTGAAGCAGGTCTGCAGGTGTCTTATCTTTCTCTCCCCTTCTCTGTCTTCCCCTCCTCTCTTGATTTCTCTCTGTCCTATCTAACAACAGTAAAAATAATAGCAAGGGAAACAAAAATGGCCTCCAGGAGCAGTGTATTCATACTGCAGACATGAAGCCCCAGTGATAACCCTGGAGGAAAAAGAAAAAAAGAGAAAGTGGTTGTTATGAGGACCCTCTGTTTCCTTGGGATTCTGTACTCCCTTGGGGGGAGTGATGGTGATGGTGGTTTCCACTGGCTTGGACTAGTAAGGAACATTCCTCCAGCCCTGCCTGCCCCCAATGGGCTCCTTTGCCCACAGGGGGTCTGTGATGGGGTCAGAGGCAGGTAAGTGGCACCTGGGCTGGGTTGCTCCTTTGTCAAGGGTGCCATATACTCCCCCATTCCTTGCCACATGTAAGTGTGTCAGGCTTAGAGCCCCTCAGTTTGTCCTGCACATTTAAACTGGGCCAGTAAAACCACCATCCTCTCCCCCAGTCATAACCCACAGTCCTATAGGGATAGGCCCAGTAGGGAAAGAAGGATCTGGCCAATTTCCTCAGGCTGACCCCACTGGAATGGGAGGAGAAAACGGAGAGGGTTTCTGCTGCTCTGCTGGGTAGAGGTCTAGGGACCAAGGGTCTGTACCCTAAGCCCCATCCAACAATTTCCTGACAAGTCTACAAGTTGATGAAAACAATAGCAGTGAGATTGCACGCTCATTCCCCCTTCCTACCCTCTCCTTCCACAGACTGACCTATGGAAGAGGGAGGGTATTTTCAGCCTGGACATCTATAGTAGGCCCTCCGTGCTCCCCACCCCCACCCCTCCTACACATACAGGGCCTGCGTTCTTTTGTTGTTGTTGTTTGTTTGTTTGTTTTCTTTCTTCCTTCATCAAGGTGATTGTTGGGGTTCAATGCCTGCATAACTCCAATGATCTTGGTGGCCATTTTATTTATTTATTTATTTATTTATTTATTTATTTATTAAAATTTATCTATTTATTTAAGAAAGGAGACATTAACAAAATCATAGGATGGGGGGTACGACTCCACACAATTCCGGCCACCCAATCTCCATATCCCATCCCCTCCCTAATAGCTTTCCCATTCTCTATTCCTCTGGGAGCATGGACCCAGGGTCGTTGTGGGTTGCAGAAGGTGGGAGGTCTGGCTTCTGTAATTGCTTCCCTGCTGAACATGGGCATTGATTGGTCGGTCCATACTCCCAGTCTGCCTCTCTCTTTCCCTAGTAGGGTGAGTCTCTGGGGAAGCGGAGCTCCAGGACACATTGGTGGGGTCTTCAGTCCAGGGAAGCCTGGCTGGCATCCTGATGGCATCTGGAAGCTGGTGGCTGAAAAGAGAGTTAACATACAAAGCCAAACAAATTGTTGAAGAATCTATTTATTTATTTTTGATAGACGATGAGAGAGGGGCCAGGTGGTAGCACACCTGGTTGAGTGCACATAACACCATGTGCAAGGACCTGGGGTGAAGCTTCCAGACCCCATGTGCAGAGAGGAAGCTTCACAAGTGTTGAAGCAGGTCTGCAGGTATCTCTCTCTCTTCATCTCTATCTCCCCTCTTCCCTCTTGATTTATGGCTCTGTCCAATAAATAAAGATATAAATAAAAATAAAAAATATTGGGAAAAAAAAAGATGAGAGAGAGGTAAAGAGAAGTAGAAGAGAGAAACTGCAGCAACTCTCATGAAACCTCAAGCAGGCATACCCATGTGGTAACCAGGGGCTTGAACCTAGGTCTTTGTGTACCGTAACATGTAAGCCTCCACTGGGTGTCTCAACACTCTTCTTCTTTGACACCCACCCCTTCTTGAAAGCCAGGCCAGTTCAAGACACTCAGTCCCTTTCTCAGTGCCAGAATTCAAAGTGCTCCCAAGGTGTTGCTGGAGGAAGCAGCCCTGTTCCCTAGGCTGTCACTGTGACTGGCTGAGACAGATTTTATCATGGGCATTGCTGTGTAAGCTTGTGTCCAGGAGACCTTATCTCTACCCCATGTGTCCTGGGGATTATCGGCAGGACATACCCCTTGGATAGGGATGGCTGTGTTCAGCAGGCTGGGATCAGGGAATCTGCTCTGTAGGAACTTATCTGTGTTACCCCAAGGTCCCTCCTGGCAGCAGCCCCCCACCCCCCACCCCCCACCCCTGTCTCTCCCCATCCTTGTTCAGGGAGGACTAATCTGCCAGGGGGTGCTCACACATGTGGAGGGGGCCCACCTGACCATTCTCCTAACACTCTTTGTCTGGCTAACCCTCAGCCCTCTGGAATGTGGGGGTGACAAGAAAACAGGCCAGGAGGAGGGAGGGAAAGATGGCACTTTCCTTTTTGTGGCAGAGTGGAGCCCTAGGAGGACTCTGCTGGGGAGGACCACTGGCCCCCAGCTCCCTTGGCTATACAGCCCACAGGGTGTGCTGATAGGACAAGACAGCCCTCCTTGCACTGCTTCCTGCCTGTGGACAGAGAAGAGGGTGGAGAGAGTCAGCTGGTGTGGACTGCTGTGGTATAGACTGCTCTGGCCATTTAACCATGCTGGGGAAAAAGAGGTAGGGGAGCTGGGAGGTCCCCCAAAAGGGTTGTTTAAGGAAAACCTCTTTAGTATAGTGAAGTCCAGTCCCAGTCACTGGGATCAGTGACCCCAAAGATACCCCCTGAGCCTGGGGGAGAGCAGGGGAGTGCTGATTTATGGTCTTCCTGGGGGTGGGAGTTATGGCTGCTAAGGCCTTGCTCCCTCCCTCCCTCCCTCCCTTCTCCTCCTCCTCCTTCACCGCCTCCTCCCTGTTGGGGGTCCTCCAGGCTGGGGTGGGGTGCTTCTCAGCTGGTTTCCAGATGGGGCCCTGGAAGTAGTGCTGGGGGTGGGCGGTCAGATACCCCTGCCATCAGCAGTTCAGCCACAGCCACCTTTGTGTCTCTTCAGTTGTCTCTCCATCTCTCTCCCTGCCCCCCCCCCACTTTGTCAGGGCCGCCTGAGTGGGTGGGGGCAGGAGCTGGTGATTTATCACCAGCTGCCTGTCTTCCATCGGAAACGCTGGGGGTGGGCGCAGACTTGTAGTGAGCTATGGGCCCCCAGGGCCCCCGCCACCCACCCCAATGTTGTTCCTCTGTCTGGGCAGCCTCCAAGGAGGCCCAGGCCGTGGGGGCCTCCAGGCCTTCCCAGGCCTGGCCCCTGAGGGCTCTGCTCGCTTCTCCCTCCCCAGCTGGATGAGTCTTAGGGCAACCTGCCCCCTTCCCAAGATGATTGGGAAGTGGTATCAGAGCCTCCCTTCCACTCCTCCCCACATCCTCCCCCCTCCGCATAGGGGTTGGAGGGTGGGGGGAGTCCACATTCAGGGCTAGATGCACACAGCAGGGGCTCAATAAGTGTTTTCGGAGCAAAGCTGTGGCTGCTGGGTGGAGGGCGCACCTGGGCTGACCCCCCCCCCACCCCTGTCAGGCGGAAGTGCTCCCTTATCTTCGAGGTTGACGGGCTGTCAGCGATCTGCGGGGTGGGGGGGTAGGGGGTGGAGGAGGGGCGAGTTTCCCCTACCCATCTGTCAACGCCCACTGGGCACACCCCCTCCGACCCGCATAGAGGGGTGCGACCAGCCAGGCCCTCTGGCGATCTACCTCCCCCAAAATTGCAATGAGCACCTGGTCATCCCCCCTACTGAACACACACACGCACACGCACACGCACATTCTGCGGCCCCTATTTCTCTACATACCCAGCACCCGCCTCTGCCGGCCATCACTATGCAGGGACTTTCCGCGGACCGGGAGCGCCCTCTGGTGCCCGAGTGGATCCCAAACAGGGTCAGGGAAGTTGGCATGAGGGGCAGCAGCCTCCAACCCACAGGCCAGACACCCAACAGGAGGTGTCTGCCAGTCGCCCTCAGGGAAGAGTATCAGCCTCTTGCCACCTGGCTTCACCCGGATCACTGCAGGATAGAGTCCTGCAGAGACAAGAGGCTCTCTCTCAGGACATGCTTGCGTTGATGGTGTGGGTGGTGGGGGCAGAGGGGATTAACTAGTAAGGGAAGGCTCACAGCAGGAAGTGTCCACTCCAGAGGGTCCAAGGTAGGGCACAGTGCACCAAGGGCCTTGAGCTAAGGTCCAGGGGGCCTAGAAAGGCTGGTTGGATAGAGATATCTATCCAAGAGATATCTATCCTATGCTGCAAGGCATAGGGCCCTGAAACAGGAAGCCTGGGTGTGTGTATGTGTGTGTAAGGTGGGGGCAAGGTAGGTTCCTCAGAGGACCTGGCTGGTTCCACTTGGAAGGAGTAAGAGGTCTCAGAGGGAACTGTCCTGATGGAGATATGCTGGGGGAGGGATAGAGCAGGCCCCTCAGCTGGGGGGGGGGGGAAGCACTGCACACTTGCTGTCTCCCTGCAGGGCCATTCAGGGGCGCTGAACTGGGACCAGCCACTTCCCCACACTTTGTGGAGGCGAACGCCCCAGGGTGAGTGCATGGAGAGGGTCAGCTCAGGGTCAGGTGTTGGGCTTGAGAGCTCCCAGGAATCTGGAGAAGGTGGTCAGGCTGGCATCCTCCTGTGGTACCTGGGCAGCAGCTGGTCTAACTCAAGCAGGAGGAGAGGAATCCCCTGAGGAAACATGAGGTCCAGCTACCTCATCTATCAGGGAGGTCTCCTTCCTTGGGTTTGACCACGGATGCTGTGGCTTCTTCCCTCCATCAGAGAAGCTTCAGCTGCATCTGAGGCTCCTGCCCCTTAGACATCTGTGTCCTCCTGCTCAACCAGACACTGGCCTGGGACCCTCAATTTGTGGGCAGTGAACAGTGGACCTGGGCTTCTACTAGCCACACTCCACAGCCCAAGGGGGCCTCCCTCTCTTAACTGAGGGTCATTGAAGAAACTCCCCCTACCTCTGGACATTTTTTCTTGGATCCTGCATTTGCCACCTAAAATCTTTAATGAAGAGGGTTGCAAAGAGAGGGAGGACTTTAGGAGCTTAGTCTCAGTTCTGATGCATTGAAGCCACAGATAAAATTTTGGGTTCCACTGTGGAGACCCTCTCTAGGAAATGGCTTCATCCTCTAGAAGTTTCAGGGGTTGATTGCTACCTTTCTGTGATAGTGACTATTACCACATACCCCACCCACCAGGGCCACTAAGAGCACTATGCCACCCCCCTAGGGAGGGCAGGGTGGCAGTTCTTTTGTACAAAAGCTGTCACCATCCTGGATGTGGTGATGAGGCCGGATGGATGGCTGGACAGTCAGTCACAGCCCATAATGAGCCGGATGCCCCACACCTGCCCACAAAAGAGGGGGTGGCTCCTGCCTCACGTCTGACCGACAGCCCTGAGATAGCATCAGTCCCACCGGAGGGCCATCCGTCTTGCCCTACAAAGGCCAAGACAAAGGCAGTGTCAGAGGCAGCCTCCCGACCCGGTCAGTGGGGGCCCGGAGCCTTCCTGTGCCAGGCCGCCCAGGTCCGGGCCTGAGGCTTCTTGGCAGGATCCTGTTTGCATTCCGTGGAGGGCAGCCACCATTGGACACAAGACCAGACAGGTGTGTGTGTGTGTGTGTGTGTCACACGTCACACCCAGGGTCAAAGCGGGACCCCAGGAGTGAGGAAGGGGAGGGATCCTCATAGCTGTCAGCCTGCACTACACTGGGTCCCCCATGAGGGCTGTTTAGACCTGGGGTGCTCAGGCTCCATTCAGGGCTTCAGTGGAGAAGGGCAACAGCTGGAAATCCCAAGAGGCCCCTGCTGATTTGGGATGTCAGAGGTGTCTTTACTTTGTAAGCAGCAGCCAGGTGGAGGATATAATCTCACAGGCCCTGCAGTCCCCCCCCCCCCCACCAACTGCAGTGTCCCCACCTGGCCTGGGTGAGCCCTGTCCTGTGTGCCCTGGGGGCATGTCAGGCTGAGCTCGGCATCCCAACATCCCTGATGCCTTGCAGCTAGGTTCCACTACTGGGGAAACCTCATGCTTAGAACCTTCCTCAGAATCACCTGGGGACCCTCACTGACTCCCAGGAGCTGCCCCCTGCTGAGCTCACAGCTCCTCCTCGCCCCCACAGTGTCCTGTTGGCACTCAGTGTCCTCACTCCCCATAACACCGTTCCCAATGTCTTCACATTTTCTTGTTGTCTCCACTGCACCATATTCTCTGCCTCAGTGTCCACCGAGCGAGCCCCCACTGTCCTCATCACCCTACAGTGTGGTCGCTGTCTGAGTGCTCCTAGCTTCCTGCCCGGCCTTCCCTGAGTCTGGGCATGTGATGCGTCCCCTGGAACAGTGTCTTAAGAGTCTTCTGGGGGCTGGGGAAGGGAAATTTCCAAGTCACGCGGTGCAGAGACCGGTCAGGTGAGGAGAAGGGGCTTTATTCCGCACTCAAGTTTGGGGAAGGAAGCTGGGAGGTGGGCAAGGGACTGGAGACTCTGAAGGGTCTCGGCACGGGTTCACCCCCGTACCTGCCCAAGTGTGCAGGGCATGGGGCTCGCTGCCTCCAGAAGCTGCCAGAGCCTGCAGCAGACTGACAAGAGTGGCCTGGAAGGGGCCCAGGCTAGGGCGGGGGTGGGTGGGTGTGGGTGGGCTTCTCGACCCCGGTCACTTCGCTCAGCGCCAGTCCGCCTATCTAAAACTCGCTGGTTCTCGCCTACTCGGCCAGCAGCGGGGCGGTAAGCGAGGGCCGGTGCCTGGCGCGGGCGCGCAGCCTGCGGAGGCGGCCCAGCAGCAGCGCCAGCAGCAGCGCGTGCAGAAGCCCGAGCGCCAGCAGGACGAGCTGCGCCGCCAGCGCCCCCCAACAGAGGGCGCCCGGGCCGCAGGCGGCGCGCAGCTCTTCCTCGCCCAGGTAGGGCAGCCGGCGGCCGCGCAGGGCGGGGGGCGCGGCGCAGCGCAGGTCGCGGTAGGGTGCGCGTTCGGGCCGGCCGGCCAGCCAGGCGCGCAAGGGCAGCAGGCCGCAGTCGCAGCGCCACGGGTTCGCGCTCAGGTGCGCGGCCCGCAGCTCCGGCAGCGCGTCCAGCAGCCCGGGCGGCAGCGCCGTCAGGTTATTCCCGGTCAGCACCAGCTCCGTCGTGTCTGGAGGGAAGTGGTGCGGCAGCGTGGCCTCCGTCAGCCCGCGGCGCCCGCAGTCCACGCGTGTCCCCGCGCAGGCACAGGGCGCGGGGCAGGCCGGGCGGCCGGGGGGCGCCAGCAGCAGGAGCGACAGGAGCAGGAGCCCGGGGCTCAGCGCCTCGCTAGGCCCTGCAAGGAAGGGCACAGCCTTGAGCCCAGGGGCCAGACACTTCCTACCCCGACCACCCACGAGACGTTAGACCTCCGTCAAAAGCCTGGGAGTGTCCCCCCACCCACTGGACCCCAGACTCACCGGAGCCCATGGCGAGAGAGTGGCCGCAGGGCTTGCTCTGCAATGGGAGGTGTGGGCTGGGCAAGGCGCCCACCCCTGCCAGGCCCCAACCACAACGACCACAGCTCAGCCGCCAGGCCAGAAATAGCCCTGAGGTCCCACGGAGGGGCCCTGCAGCCCTAGATAGGGCGCAATCCACTGGGCCGCCTGCTGCCAGCGCTTCCGCCACCTCAAGCTGCCAGGGGCCCATGGAGACACCCACTGCCACTGTCACCAACACTGTTCTCCTGTCACCAGGACAGGAGTCGGCACAGACAGACTGAACCCAAGTAGAGAGTGCGGTTTAGGGGAGAGATCATGCATGTGGTGGATGGATGGGGAGGGAAGGGTTCATGAGCCCTGCTTGTACTGTTTAGAAGAAGAGCTCTAGGAAGGGTCTCCAGGGACAGGTAAAGACCTACAGTGTAGGTTATTATTATTTTTTTGGGGTGGGGAAGGGAGTTTGCAGGGCATTATCCATGGCCCATAGCTCCTGGAGTGGTCACCATGGGGCCTGGGCATGGGGGAGCCTGGGCAATCTAGTCCCTGGAACTCCATGTGCATAGCCCTCTGGCCTTGGGTCTGGAGGAATCCTAACTGCTTCCTAGGCCAAGCTGTCTGTGGAGCTTCTTGGTGAGGGGTGAGTAGGTAAGGGAGGATCCAGCACAAAATGAGGGCTCACAGAAGTGACCCCAGGGTGGGGGGTGGGGTGCAGGCACACGAGGGTTCCCCAGTCTGCTCTGCAGTACTGGGTAGGAGAATGGGCCTGGGACTCTGGGGGTTGATGGGAGCATGGGGGGAATCCACTTCCCTATCCTGTCTTGGATTACCTGTCCACCTGAACAGGGCCTGGAGACTGAGTGCTGTGACCATCTGGGGAGGAGGGGAATCTCAAAAGTCACAGCCCAAATTTAAATTCCCCTGAAGGCCAGAGGGGACCTGTTGTGAGGGGGGGGGAGTTGTTATCCAGGTCTCTTGGAAGAAGAAATGATGGGAGGGCTTGATGCTAAGAATAAATTAGGGTTGGGCTGGGGGAATGATGGCCTCTCATCTGCGGGTCAGGCCAGGAACAGTCTAGATCTGGGCCACTCTGGGACTGGGGTCATGTCCAAGATAATCAGAGATCCAGATGAATCCAGGGTGGAGGCCAGAACCAGTTGGGGTTTGAGAGTGGGAGGGATCAGCCCCGGGGACTGGCAGTGTATCTGTGGCCCCATGGGCTGGGGGTGGTGGTCACTGGTCCTGCATTTGTTGCTTCATCTTCTGCAGCATCTCCTGCATGCGCCTCAGCTGGTAGGGTGGGGTGGAATGAGAGTGGTGGTGAGGCAGAGTGAGAAGTGAAATGGGGGAAGCCCCCGCCCCCCCCCCCTTCAGTCCCTGTTCCTTTCCCATCACTTCACCAACCTCCTCATCCTTCATCCTGATGAGCTTTTCCGTCTCGGCGTCAGGCGTGGGGAGTGGCAAGATAGGGATGGGGCTCTCCATGCGGCTGTCCTGGGTCAGCTTGCTGTGGGGTGGGTGAGACAGACAGAGTGGCTGGAAGATGTGAGCAACCCTGTCACTGAGGTCCAGCACCTCTGGGTCGCCTGTGACGGGGGTTGGGGAGGTTGAGCTGAGGGTTAGGCCTGGGCATACGGCTGGGAGAGGCGGTGGCCCTGGTCAGAGCTGGGGGTAGCACACCTGGTCATCTGCTGGATGCAGTGCGCCCGGTAGTTCTCGTAGTGCACGTCGCAGGTCACATCCTTGAGGTCGTGCATGTGGGTGCGGATCAGCATGTTGCGCAGCTTTACGAAGTCGCAGTGTGCTTGGTTCTCCACTGTGGGGCAGGAGCGAGCACTGGGTGGGTTACTGGCTCAGAGTAGCCTTCACGCTCCCACCACCCGCCCCGCCCCCGCCGCCACCTGCCCCTGCCTGGACTCACCCTCCACGATCCCCCAGGGGTACAGTCGCCCCCGGACGCGCTGCCCCTTGGCCTCCACCACCGTGTTGCTGCCGATGACAGCGAAGGGTGCACTCTCCTGGGGAGGAGTGGATGCAAGGGCACATGCCAAGTGTGTGTGTGTGTGTGTGTGTGTGTGTGTGTGTGTGGTGGGGGGGGTCACTCAGTGATTGGCCCCTCCTCCTCCCCCCAGTGTCTCCCCAACAAGATACTGGTGTCACTCCTACTGCACACTTTACCCCCTGAGCCTTTGCCAGGTCGTGCTCTCCCCTTCAGTGCCGCTCCCCTGCCTCCTGCTACAAGGTCTATACGAACTGGTCTCCAACTTCACCCTGAAGGTGCAAGTTCACCTTCAGTTCCCGGTCCTGCTGCTTGAAGTCCTCGTCTTCATCCGAGTCACACTCAGGGAACTGGTACACGTGGATCCCGAACTTGTCAATTTCCTCTCGGATCTGCAGAATGAGAACTCAGGTCAGGTTTAGGGCTGGCCAGATCACCTGGGGTTAGCACTCCTGGATCTGACAGCCAAAGCCCCGGGCCCCTCTGCCATAGCAGGCTCACCCGCTCCTTCAGCTTCCGGATCTCTCCTGGGACAAGACAGTCGGCCTTGGCGATGAGTGGCACAATGTTCACCTTCTCATGCAGGGCCTTCATAAAGCCCACATCCACAGGCCGCAGCCTGCAGAGAGTAACCAGGGTGGTGGGGGTACATGGGGGACACTGACAGCACAGGAGAGGGTGGGGCTGGTAGTAGGGTTTCAGTGACAGAAGATGTAGGGGTATGTGCAGCTGGGCAGTGTCTCCACCTGGCCAGGACAGCCACTCACCCGTGACCAAAGGGGGAGATGAAGTACAGGCAGCAGTGCACACGGTTATCTTGGATGTTCTTACGGTTGAGACCACTTTCGTCACGGAAATACTGCTCAAACTGCTGGTCCACGTAGTCAGTGATGGGCTTCCAGCTGTGGACAGAGAGCACTTGGGGCCAGGCTGCAGGGGTAGGCCGGCACCCCAACAGGGCAGGGCTGAGTCAGGCCAGGCCAGGCAGGCAACTGTGTCCCCCCCCCAGGCGAGCCACTGTTACCACTCAGAGTTGTTGACAGCATCCCCAAATCCTGGGGTGTCCACAATGGTCAGCTTCAGCTTGACTCCCTTCTCCTCGATGTCCACCGTGTGCTTCAGGATCTCCACTGTCTGGCTAATACGCTCTGTGGGGGGGGAGAAGAGGGGAGGGCAGGGAGGCAATCTTTGGAGGGGCCTCTCTGACCATGAACCCCACCCCCAGACAATCAAGAGTTGTCTATGCTTGAGATCTGAGCCACTATCTGAACTCAGAACAGAAGCCTTGTGTAACGGGAGAGAGAAGCAGGGGTGAGAGCAGTCTTGGAGGGGTCACATGGCAAGGGGTGGCCCACTCACCCTCAGCACTTAGCAGTTTTCGGTCCTTGTACAGGTCGGTCAGGAAAAGGCTGTGGACCAGGGTGGACTTCCCTAGGCCTGACTCACCTGTTCACGGATACAGCAGGGAGTCTGGTTAGGACCCAGAGCCTGGTGGACAGTGGCCCCAGCACCCTACCTGGGAGTTTGGTTCACTCACCCGCCACCATGAGTGTGAAATCAAAGCCCTTCTTCACAGACTTCCGGTGCACCTGGTTGGGCAGTGTGGCAAAGCCCACGTACTGCTTGTCGATATCCTGGGGGGTGGGGATGGGGGTGGGGCCAGGTCAGGGCCACACTGGGGTCCCCAGGCAGCCCTGAGCCCTGTCATCCAGGCACAGGCATAAAGGCAGCAAGAGGGCAGAGTCCTAGAGGTGACTCAGCGGTGGAGACGGAGGAGAGCCTGTGAAGGTGCCCCTGCCCCAGCCTCAGTGAGGGAGTTTGCAGGGACAAGAGCCTTATCCATGAGTTGTGGGAGGGAAGTCAGACACAGCAGGCAGGGGGGTACAATGGTGTCCTCCCTGGGTTGATAGGCAGAGGGCTTCAGGATCAAGGCCCCTGAGACACACCCAGGCCTTCCATAGGAAGAGAAGCCCCCAGGCCTCAGTACTCACCCCTCCAGAGTGTACCAGAGGGTGGGAGGCCGGGTCTGGCCCAGATCCAGCTGCGGGGGTGGCAGGCTCAGGCAGCCGAACGGGTGGCTATTTATAGACAGCTGCACCCAGCCTCCCCCCGCCCTGGGGGTCTGGGTGGCCCCACCCAGTGGCCCCTGACCCTGCAGGCCCTGTCACATCCCGGGGCCTAGGGAGGCCCAGGGAGGCGCCGGCACCCTGACCCACATCCCACTCCCCTCCCCACACACCTTGAGCCGCCTCTGGGCCTGGGTCCGTGGCGACAGCAGCTGTTCCACCAGGCGATCCTGGGGTGCTGCCAGCGAATTCATCGCGGCAGTCCCCAAGACAAACTCGCCCCACCCCAACCCCCCAAATAGGGTCACTGTCCAGCCGGGGCCAGGCGTCTGCCAGGGACCCCCCACCTGCACCCCCTCACTGCTACTGCCTCTCAGGCTTGTTCTCGGCCCCGTTTGCAGAACTCAGCAACTGGGGCGCGGGGGGGGGGGGTGGTCGCCGCCCAGCCGGGGTACCGCAGGCCCCGGAGGCAGTGCCAGCCATCCCCGCACGCCGCCTGTTCCTACCAAGCAGGTGGAGCACCACCGGCCTGCGGCCACCTGGAGCCCCGCTCCCGCACGCGAACGGAGGCGGCGCTCTGGCCCCGGCCGCCCCGCCCCGCGCGCGCCGTCGCCGGGAGACGGTCGCCTGGAAATTGGGCCGCGGGCGGAGCCACCGGGAAGCCACGGCTGCTGAGGGAGGGCCGTGCACAGGGGCGGGGGCAGGACGTGGCGCGTGCACAGGGGCCCCGCTGTGCACTCCGCGACCTCAGTCCGGGGGTCTGGGCACCCAGGTGTTGGGGTGCGGGGGTGCCCCGCGCGCCTGTGGCAGGACCGGGGCCCGGGACACACGGGCTGTGCGCGTCCCTCTCCCCAGAGGTGCGGCGCGGCTTCCGTCCGCCAGAGGGCACCCGAGGACGCCACCCCCGGACCCACGAGCAACCACGCGGGGACCAGCCCTGCTCTCCTCATAGGCCTCTGTCCCTAAACCTCTTGGCGGTGGCAGGGCGCCCTTCAACTACCCACGTACACTGACAGCCCTTCCTGCACGGTTCATCCCTCCCCAACCCCCTTGGGACTAACCTACCCATCACTGTGTATGTATGGATTTTGGGAGGAAGGGGTTCATTAATATTAATGACCAGAAGGGATGCATTGGATCGACCTTCACGTGGTGCATCCCGTGAGTACCCATTCATTGGGGGAAACTGACGATCCTTCCTAGCCGACTGAATCCACATGGATCCCAGTCATTTTCAAAGCCAGCAACAAGCAGCTCCTGACAGCTTTCAACCTGACGCTGTTGACTGGCTACGGAAGAAGGGCAAACGCTAGAAGAAGAAGAATGACCAGAAACGTGGGGAGCAGGGCCAAGCCAGGTCAGTGTCCACCATCTCAGACAAGCAGAGTCTTTATCTGTCTAGACCGCCCCTCTCAGGCCCTTGGGGGGAGTATAAGACACATGCCCCACCCCCCAATCTAGAAGCTGCTACAGCCAATGTATAACTAACTACAAAAGCACTCCTGCCCTCCCAAATGTGAGGTAACCACTGCCCTGGATGCTGTGGCAGTAGGACCCACTCCCAAGCAGTACTCCTTCCCACTGGCTTTCAGCCTGTGCTGACCCACAGGACTGGACAGCTGCACCCAGCTTAGCTCTCACCCCATGTGGCCACCCCAGGAACTCCTGGGATCTATTTCATTAACTGCCCATTCCTTCGTCACCCATCCCCCACCCCCCTTGGGGTCCCCACCAAAATCTGAACGAGCCAGTGCTGTTAGGAGGTGTATATGTGTGTGTGTGGGGGGTGTCCTGAGGTGGGGGATGGGGGAGGGTAGAGTTACAGACCAGTGCTGGGACAAGAAGAAACAGACTCTTCAGGGACTGTGCCCAGGGACTCGAGGCCCCCAGTCCACCCCACCCAAGTCCTCCTTTCTTGGCTCCCCTGGCTAAGAGGCCCCTATCCCCTGCCTAGGCTTGGTTGTTTCTGTGGGGCCTGAAGGCAGCTGGCACCTGGGGAAGAGGGTGGGCCCACAGCTGGGAAAAGGAGAGCCTTTCATTCCAGGGGAGAGTGTGGCGTGGGGGGGGGGGGGGGCTGAGCCACAGGGGCTTCCCAGCCTGTCTCTGGGCCTTTTCTGGGAGAAGGCTTCCTCACAGGCCCCAGCCCTGTGACTGACCTACAAGAAGGCTTTGGGGGTGTCCCACCCAAACTCTACCAGAGGGCTCACTTAAGACACAGTCCCTCAGCCTACCACTAGCCTGACAAGCTGGCAGCTCAGAGAAGATGGAATGGGGCTTGAGTCTCAGGACTCACAGGGATCCTAGCACCACAGCCTGTGACCCAAGGGTGCTTGTTGCTGCTGGACTGGCTTAAATTTTCCCAGGAGGGCCAGGCCTAGAAAGCAAGATTTGCTCCCAGCTAGTACCACACCAGGCAGGGATTATGGATCCTTGGGGGGGGGGGGTGGCAATACCAAGGAAAAGGCTCTGCACCCCTTTCTCTGGCCTCTGAGGCAAAACAAATACTCCCCTGGGCTTCCTGTGGCACAAACACAGCTGCGCCCACCTCCTCCTGGTGTCTGAGAGACTCTCGAGGCATTTCCATTCTTAGAATCAAGCGAATCAGTTCTGGAAGCAGCCGCCAGGGCCAATGGAGTCCACATCACTGCCCCGGAGAGGGGCATAGATTGGAGGCGGGGGCTTCCCACTTCCTTTCACAGAATAGGCTGAGGCTCAATTGTACCAATAATGGTGACAATAAAGCTTCTCTATGCTTCAGACTCCACCCCCCTACCCCAAGGACCCAAAGGAAACTCACCCCCAAAGACTGGCTCCTAGGCCCTGTTCCTGGGCCTCCACCCACCCCACCTGGATTACGCCCTCTCCCTCTGGCCTTAGGGGCAGGACGTGGGTGAGGCTGGTTCCCGGTACACTACACCTAGTCCTGAGGAGCACACCTTGACAGGAGGGGGTTCTGCGGTGCTGATGTGTAGTATCTGCTTGGCCTGGGAGAAGCCAGGAGGACTGTTTCCCCTCTCTTCCCCTCTCCTTCAAACAAAGGCTTCTGCAGTCTAGCATCCTCGAATCCCAGGCATTGTCTGACCCACTGCTATGGGGAGGCAGCTCCCAGCCCAGGCTCCCTGGGGAGTCCCTTGCCCGCAGAGGGAGGCTGATAGCCCCTCCTCAGAGTCCTCCCTGTCCCAGGGTGGGGCATGGTCTGCCAGAAGCCTGGCCAGGCAGCCAGTGGCTCCAGGACCCCATCTCATCTGCCAGGAGGGTCCTGACTCATCTGCTGCACCATTGCTAGTTGAGGGCTCCACCCAGCTTCCACCCTGTGTGTGAATTCCCACCAACATGCATGTGCCCCCAGCCCACCTGGTTACCTCCCCATCCTCCTGCCTCTCTGACCCGCCCCCCCCCCCCCAAGCTAGATGTTCTGGGAGCTGCCCAGGCTGGTCTCTTGTCAAACCCTTCAGTCCCCCGGACTGGTGACCAGGGCAGCCCCCTTTTGAGACCACGAGTGTATCTGAACCCACTCTCCTGGAAGAAAGACCCGGGCTGGCCACTGAGATGACTCAGACAGGCCCCACCACTCTCTGCGCGGGGAGGAGGCCTGACCACAGGGCGGCTCGCTCACACCCCAGTGGAAGGAAGAGAGGGTGCAACATGCAGAGGGCGAGGTGGCCAGCCGCTCCGGACTGGGCTGCTGTGTGTGTGTGTGTGTGTGTGGGGGACCCTGCTGGTTGGGGAGGGGTCACAGAGACCTCCTCCTGCAGCCCCAGACCTGCTGTGACCATGGTCTCATTTGGGACCCCCATGAGGTGGCCCATAGACCAGGTCACTGGGAGCAGATGCGGGTGCTGGACTGGCAAGACAGGGGCTCCGCGCCATCGCCCCTGGGCGGGGCGGGGTGCCCAGGGGGGTCAGGCATTCCTCTCCCCATTCCTGAAGCCTCAGGCAAGCGGCCCCGCCGACCACCAGTTATTGCCACCGGGCGGGGGCGCGGTCGCTGAAGCCACAAAGGGTGACAAGCGACCGACCAACAGATAGACGGGAGGAGGGGGGTGGCGGGGAGAGAATGCGCGCGCGTACCTGCTTATCCTCTGCGGGGTCCGTGTGAGGTCATGGTTCGAGTCCGGGAGGGCCAGGGCCGGCGGACGGGGAGAAACGGAGAGACACGGTGAGAGGCGGGCGGGAGGGCTGGCTGCGGGGACAAAGGCGCGGGGCGCGGGCGCGGGCGCGGGCTCACCTGGGGTCGCCAGCTTGCTCTTGTAGCGCAGGCCTGTGCTCATGGTGGCCGCCGGAGGGGGACGTGCAGCGGGAGCGCGGGCGGGCGGGGCGCTGCGAGAGCGGCGGAGGCCGAGGCCCGGCTGCGAGGTGAGCCGCCCCTCCGCGCCGCCCGCCCCGCCCGCCCCGCCCGTCAGCCAATCGGCGGCCGCCGCGCCCACGCGCGACCCGGTGCGGCCGGCGGGGGCGGGGACCACGGCGCCCCCCTCCCGACCCCTGTCCGCCGCGGGTCGCCACGGGTCACGCCCAGCCTCCTGCTTGCCGCTCCCAGCCGCGACCCCTGTCCCTATCCGTGCCCAGGGGCCCGGGCGTCCCCGGTGTAACCCTGCAGTGCTGCCCTCTCATACTTGTCAGCTCTTCCCCCAGGATTGGGGGGCGCTCGGCTGTAAGGAGGGTGACAAAAGTGACAGCCACCATAAACTCACCCTGCTCTGGAAGTCCACGCACTCCAGCAAGCTGAGGAGGAGACCCTGGACACACCACCTCTTTTTTCTTTTCTTTCTTTCTTTATTTAAAAAAATTTTTTTTATTGTTGTTGGATAGGACAGAGAGAAATGGAGAGAGGAGGGGAAGACAGAGAAGGGGAGAGAAAGACAGACACCTGCAGACCTGCTTCATTGCCTGTGAAGTGACACCCCTGCAGGTGGAGAGCCGGGGGCTCGAACCGGGATCCTTTTGCAGGTCCTTGCAATTGCGCCACCTGCGCTTAACCCACTGCACTACCGCCCGACTCCCTCTTTTCTTTATTTTTAATATTTTACTTATTGTATAGACAGACATCAAGAAGGAAGGGGAAAACAGAGGGAGAGAGAGAGACAGAGAGAGACAGAGAGAGACAGAGCGAGAGAGACAGAGATAGACAGACACACCTGCAGCCCTGCTTCACTGCTCATGAGGCTTTCCCCCTGGGGGGCTGGGAGCTTGAAACTGGGACCTTGTGCACTGTAATGTGTGCGCTTAACCAGCTGCGCCACTGCCTCCTCCCTTTTCCTGCGTGTCTCTCTCTTTCTTTCTTTTATTATCTTTATTTATTGGATAATAACAGCCAGAAAGCAAGAGGGTGGGGGAAATAGAGAGGGAGACAGACACCTGCAACACTGCTTCACTACTTGCAAAGCTTTTCCCCTGCAGATGGGGACTGAGGGCTTGAACCCACTGTAGCATGTGTGCTCAACCAGGTGTGTCACCACCTGGCCCCTTTCCTGCAGTTATTTCTGAAGAGTCAGGGAACTAACCTCTGGGACAGGCAGGGCTGGCCCAATCTGAAACCTGAGCTCCCATGCACACAGAAATTTGCTAGCACCCCAAGAAGGATTGCAAGGGGGTACCCCAGCCTCTTGTACTGGAGGGCAGCCAGGGGCACTGTGAACACACTCCCACTTACAGATGGGGAAAAATGAGGTCCCAGATCTTCCGTGAGCACCTCCTGCCCTCTCTGTCACTATTACACTCTCCAGTGTCTTTGACCTGGAGTGTCCAGATGGCACTTGTAGGATCTTCCATCCTCCTGAAAGGTACTGTGGGTCCTGTTTAGTCACAGTTCCCAAGGAAGGAGGTGGTCTGGTGCCCCTCTCCACAGGCAAACTTTCTCCTTCCCCAACCTCCCTGTATCCCCATGGTCTACTGACCAAGGCTATGTGTGTATGTGTGTGTGTGTGTGTGTGTGTGTGTGTGAGTGTGTGTGTGGAGAGGGGAATCCTTCACCTCTATATCACTGATCTCTAGCTCAGAGTTGTTTATGCACTAAGAGAAAAGATTACATAAGCAACACTGTTGATCAGCCAAAGTCTGTGGCCAAAGCCCGTTTTCTGCTCTGTGGGGAACTTCTCCCAGGTCTAGAGCTGAGACGAGGGTGGGGACCCTGCTGCGCTCCAACCCCTCCCTCATTCAAGCCGAAGGACCTGACACAGTTGGAACTCATAAGTTTTCATATCTCTCCAATGGTACAGGACACCTCCTTAGGACCTGGATCTGTGGATCTATACCTCATAATAAAAGACATTAAGGTGTTTTTTTTTTTGTTGTTGTTGCTGTTTTTGTAGTGAAACATGGCTCTTCACGCCAGCTGAAATACTTGTATGTGAGTTCCAGGATGGTTTTGCCACTGAGTTTTTAAAGTCTTCAAGTTTCAAAGCCTTAGGAATTTGGGATTGTGGATAAAAGAACTGGGTGGGAGATTCTAAAAGTGTCAGGCAGGACTTCTGAGCCTTCCTGGTCCCTTAGGGGTTCAGTGGGAACCCCATCTTGGACCTGGGGCTTTGGAAAATGGTTCAGCTGGTCAGTGAAACATGATGCTTAGCTACTGAGCTTTTACTAAGTGATTGTGGAGACAAAGCAGGAGAGACAGGAACCTTTTTTCACCAAGGCAGACATGTCCCCTGAAAAGGACCCTGGCACTACAGTCTACCTTAGGACTCAGGTAGCCCTGGGTCAGGTTGTTTGAAATTGGCTTTGAGAGGAGTGAACTGTAGGTGGAGGGCACACTTTGGATTTAGGTGTGAGATATATGTGTGGCAGAACCATGGAATTTTAAAATGATTCTGGAGGCAGAGACAAAAAGGGACTATGGTTTGGGAGGTGGCACAGTGGATAAGATGTTGGACTTTCAAGCATGAGGCCCCAAGTTCAATCCCAGCAGCATATGTATCAGAGTGGTATCTGGTTCCTTCTCTCTCTTTCTCTCTCTCCCTTCTAGTCTCTCTTACTAGTTAATAAATACATTTGAAAAAACTTAAAAAAGAAAGGTGAGATAACATCATGATTACGTAAAAAGATTTTCATGCCTAAGGCTCCAAAGTCTCAGGTTCAATTCCCAGCACACCATAAACCAGAGATGAGCAGTGCTCTGGTGTGTCTCTCTCTTTCTCTGTATCTTTGTCTCTGTATCTCATTAAAATAAAAAATTTAAATAGACAATCTTTATTACTTAAGTGGGGTATTTTTTTAATCTAGGTAAATGCACCCTACAAGATCACATCTATAAATACAGTTGGATTAGAACCAGCATTGTTGGTCTGGGAAGTCCATGTAAAGAGGAGTAGAGGAGTTGAGCGGTAGTGCAGCGGGCTAAGCGCAGGTGGTGCAAAGCAGAAGGACCGGCATAAGGATTCCAGTTCAAGCCCCCGGCTCCCCACTTGCAGGGAGTTTGCTTCACAGGTGGTGAAGCAGGTCTGCAGGTGTCTGTCTTTCTCTCCCCCTCTCTGTCTTCCCCTCCTCTCTCCATTTCTTCTGTCTTATCCAACAACGACGACATCAAAAGGAAATAAACAAATATTTTTTTAAAAAAAGAGTAGAGTCCTTCCTGAGATGATGTGAAGGACAGGCCTGAGTCAGTGTTGGTGAACTGCCTGAGACTGGACAGGAGCTTCTGGCTGGGAAGGAGTGAGGGGAAGCAGGGTCTGCTCCTTGTGCTGGAGCTTTGGTGGACAGGCCTGAATCCAGTCCTAGCCTTCAGACCCACCATAGACACTTGGAACTGCCCCTTGTTTTGTTGGGAGCCCTTCATGGTGGCAGAACCCACCACCTGACAGGGAAAGTATTCACCTGGGCTGTTTCTGAAGTCAGAGAAACAGCCATAGTCCCCAGCCACAGATTCATAGGATGTGCCTCCAGTGCTGCTAGGTGGGGTGGAGAAAGGCCTTTCTCACTTTCTCCAGCAAGGGCTGCCTACCAAGAGCACCAGGGAAAGCTTTCCAAGTCTCCTGTCTGGTAAAGATCACATGTGACATGGGCAGGGGGTGGAGTGGCAGGCTGGGACCTGGACACTCCACTGTGCCTGCTGAGGGGTTGTGGCCTCCTGGGGAGATACAGGCAGAGCAATTGCCTGCTGCCTTAGGGAGTGGTGTAAACTCAACACTCCTGGGTAGAAAAAAACAAAACACAGCTTCGTAATTCATAAGGAAAAGAAGTTAATGAGTGAAAAAGCTACACCCAGAGAAATCTGTTTGACCAATCTTGAGCTACAAATAGCTACTCAGTTCTCAGAAGAAAAACCTCTTTTATTTTAGAAATTCTCCAGGGGCCATATTTAGCTCATGCTGTGTCTCCCTCCCCCTTAGCACAGACGCGTGGGTGTCTGTGATCAAACAGAAGAAGGAAGGGATTGGGGGAGAGAAGACCTTAGTCCAAGCCATGGTGTTGAAGGTGGTGACAGTGGCAGAGGGTGCAGGTGCTGGGTTCAGAGGTAAGATGACTTTTATACAGGTAACATTCAGATGGCTTATGGAATAGGGGCCATTGAAAGCTCCAGGCCATCTATATACCGAGTCAGGTGGGTTAGACCGTGGGCTCAGGGAGAGAGGAACCTGTTGGTTCCTGCCCGAATAAGGGGTCAGACCAGAAGAAACACATGTTCCTTCTCTCTCTGGACAGAGATACTGCCCAGAATACCCCATATCAGCACAGAGTACATTACACCCACTGAAGAGAAACCTTCCTTACAAGTTATAAAGATCTCACCTGCTTTCTGACATCAAACTAACACTGGAACCTAGAAACTCCAACCTTTCAGTCCATGACTCTGGAAGTGATATGGGTGATATGGAAAGTGAGAGGCAGACCTCAACTTCGTTGGAGTCAAGCACCCCTCAAACCAGGAGCTCTGAGCTATCCCTTTATTCCTTTTTTGCCTGCCTTCCTTCCTTCCTTCCTTCCTTCCTTTCATTCATTCTTTCTTTTGCCTCCAGGGTTATCTATCACTGGGGCTCAGTACCAGCACTATGAATTCACAGCTCCTAGCAACCATCTTTTCCATTTTTCTTTCTAATTTATTTATTTGACAGGACAAAGGGAAGTGAGAGGGGAGGGGAAGATAGAGAGGGAGAGATAAAGTTAGATACCTGCAGACCTGCTTCATGGCTCTGGAAGCACCCTCCCTGCAGATGGGGAGCAGGGAGGGGCTTGAATCCAGATCCTTATGCATGGTGATAAGTGCACTTAACTGAGTGTGCCATCACCTGGCCCTGACATATCCTTTTCTACTCCCAGTGTTCCCCCAGAGAAGCCCTGGAAGCAGATGGGACTCTCCCAGGTCAGCCTATGGAGCCTTTCCTGGGGGTGTTAGGGAAGGCCTAAGGATAGGTTCACCTTTGGCTCCCTGTAGCCCAGATGGCACCATGGTGGGGCTGCATACTCTGGATCACTGTTTCCTGGAGTGTGGCCATATGCACAGCAAGCCAAGGTCAAGCTCACCCTGTACCCAGGACCAGGCCTGCTGTGCTGGCAGAAGGCAGTACTGTCACAGCCTGGCCCATAGTGAGCATGCCACTCTGCCAACTTCCAATGCCAGTCCTGCCCATCCTCTCTCTCCAGCCACACCATTGTGGACATTGCTGGCCTGTGCTCACCAGCTTCTCTGACTGTACCCCAAAACCTCCTCTCTTTCTCCCAAGGTTTCTACTACCCAGTGGACAGTGCTGAAACCATGGAGGGGCAGCAGGATTGGGGGGGCTTCTCTCTTCTGTAAGTCAGCAGGAACAAAGCCACCATCCAGTTTTGGAAGGTAGTATCCTGGTCAGCTTAGCAAGTGCACTCACCCTCTCTAGCTCAAGCCCCAGTTCCACCTAAGGTGAGGGGAGCAGGGCTCAGGGTGCGCTCTGCCAGCCTGCTCTCCACCTGCACAGCCCTCTCTGGGGCAGCCCTGAAACATGCTGAGAGTGGGGCGCTGTGCCCACACCCAGACCAGGAAGTGAAAGTTGAGAGTGTGGAGGAGACCTGTCAGAGACCAAAAGGTTGAACCCAGGACCTCCTGGCTCACACATGTCACCACGACAGGGTGTGACCTGCTCCTACCCAGGCCAGGCAAACCCAGATAACCCTGAATTCAACAGCCTGGCAGCCCCCAGGCCTTCCTGCCCCTACCTTTACCCACACCCTGTCCTTGTTTTCTCATTAAGCTACATGCTTTAAGGAGATCTGAGGCTTTTCCAGGTATGCCTACCAGGCTCCAAGCTTGCACCCTACACTTTGGATGCATACTGACTGTGTGTCTCGGTTCACTGACCAGGGTGAGCTGAGACCTTGAGGCCCCTCTGGGATCAGTTGAGGAGCAGAGGGAGCCTGGAGCTCTTGGGCATATGAGGATGTGTGTATGTAGTTGGAGACTGCTAGAGGCTCTCCCCTCCCACTTTTATTTTTCCCTCCAGGGTTATTACTGGTGCTCAGTGCCAGTACTACAAATCCACTGCTCCTGGTGACCATTCCCTACTCCCCTTTTATTGGACAGACAGAGAGAAATTGAGATGGGGAGATAGAGAGGGAGAGAGAAAGATAGGCACCTGCAGACCTGCTTCACCGCTTGTGAAGCGACCCCCTGAAGGTGGGGAGTAGGGGCTGGAACCCAGATCCTTGTACAGGCCCTTGGGCATAATATTATGTGCACTTAACTGGTTGCATCACTGCTCAGCCTGAGAGTTCTGTTAATCTCCTTGGTAGGAACATGTAAAGGGGTCATGGGACAGAATCTTTGTCACCAGTAGGAGACAAGATAATTAAAAAAGCAGAGACCCAAGCAGCTGCCACTCCACAGAGGGCTTGCCCGGCCCCCCATCAAAGTGGCCTCTGTGTTGCAGGAGACAGAACAGAGTTCCAAGTGGGGCAGTGCCTCTCTACACACCACACACCCCATTCTCTGGGCAGCTGGAAGAATGCTACAAAGGATGCCTGTGCTCCACAGCAGCGAGCCAGCCCCAAGACCAGGGATCCAGTGACCCAGGATGGTGACACGTGCCACCTTCCAGGCCAGGGCCATGCAGGAGGCCTTCAGCCACAGTAGATGAGACAGTTGTCTACAGGGCTCTGGGAATGGGACACAGAAAACAACTCAGTACAGGATAAGGGCCGTGAGAAAGGACAGAGACCCTGAGTGCATTCCTACTCAGAACAGCTTGGCTGTGCCGCTAGCCACCCCCCAGGGTGAGGTTATAGCTCTTGAGGGTGGCAGGGGACTGGACAGGCCTTTCCCTGGATGTCTTAGCACTTGGAGACTCTCTCCTCGCTGTGGTCCTGTGAGTTCATGAAGAGCCAAAGGTAGAGTAGGAAATGGTGCCAACCCTGGGATTCTCCTAGAGGCGGGCATGCATTGGAAAAATCCCACGGGAATTCGTGCTTGTTAGAGGCAGTGTGATGCTGAAGTGCAAGTGACCTAGATCCCAAGGCGTCCGGCCAGGGAAGCTCAGGCTCCTCCCTACTGTGGCCCTGTATCACCCTCCTACGGCTCGGCTCTGCATCCCCAAGCTCCACTGTGCTGCAGGCCAGAAAGATGAGAAAATCCTCCCTGAACTAAATAGGATGCTGTGTCCCATGGTGGCCCTGGCACCTGCCCTCGGCACCCTGCCCTGTGCATGCTAGCATAGGTCCCCTGCACCACCCAGGCAGGGTGAGGTGGTTCAGATGTGCCAGTGCACACCCAGGTGAAGAGGCAGAGTCCATGGGCCAGCGCCTGTCATTTCTATGCAAGCTCCTGAACCCTCTGGAAACTGAGTGCACTGGGCCAGGGCCACTGACTCAAGAGCCAAGCTCAGCCCTTGGTAACACGTGTGTGAAGCCAGCTCTGTGCTCTCTAGGCCGGTGTCCATGTCTTGTGTGAGAATCAGTACTTGGGGCTGGGGAGACAACATGATGGTTATGTAAGACTTTCATGCCTGAGTCTCTCTGTGATCCCAAATTCAAGCCCCACCACCACCATAAGGCAGAATTGAGCAGTGCTCTGGCAAAATAAAATAAATAAATACATAAATAAATAAATGGAGGCTGTCATTAAAGGAGAGCCCATGAGCTGCTCTAAGGCCAGTGGGAACCACCACCAGGGTGTCTTTTTTAAAAAAATTTTTTAAATATTTATTTATTTATTTATTTATTTATTTTCCCTTTTGTTGCCCTTGTTGTTTTATTGTTGTTGTTATTGCTGTCATTGTTGTTGGATAGGACAGAAAGAAATGGAGAGAGGAGGGGAAGACAGAGAGGGCGAGAGAAAGATAGACACCTGCAGACCTATTTCACTGCTTGTGAAGAGACCTGCAGGTGGGGAGCCGGGGGCTCGAACCGGGGTCTTTACTCCAGTCCTTGTGCTTCACGCCACATGCACTTAACCTGCTGCGCTACTGCCCGACTCCCCCAGGGTGTCTTTTTTAAAAAAAATATTAGTGATTTAATAATGATTAACAATATTGTAACATAACAGGGGTACAATTCCACACAGTTCCTAACGTCAGAGTTCTGTGTCCCATCCCCTCCATTGGAAACTTCCCTATTCTTTATCTCTCTGTGAGTATTGACCAAAATTCTTTATGGAGTACAGAAGGTGGGAGATATGGCTTCTGTAATTGCTTTTCCAGTGGACATGGGTGTTGGCAGGTCAATCTATACCCCTAGTGGGGTGTCTCCTAAATGGGGGGAATGACAGGAGCCTTTGAGCCTGGGCTTTGAAAGATGGGGCCCTCATCATCACCACTGGCTTCAGTTGCACTTGGGAGTTATAGGCTCTGGTTAGAGGGCTGAATGGGCTTAGACCAAAGTAGTGTCACCAGTGTACTTGGAACTTGGGCCTGGAGTTACCCCTGTGAGAACATGTAAGGAAGCAACCATGTTCCTCAAACTCAGGGCTCTTTGCAACTACCCACAGGTACTGGTATTTCCTGGGTTGGGCTTTCCTCCACACTTTTTTTTTTTGCCTCCAGGGTTATCACTGGGCACTCCAAATCCACTGCTCCATTTTTTTTTTTTTTTTTTACATTTTATTGAATAGGACAGAGAGAAATTGAGAGAAGAGGGGGAGATAGAGAGGGAGAGAGAAAGATAGACACCTACAGACCTGCGTCACCACTTGTGTAGCATCTTCCCTGCAGGTGGGAAGCTGGGGGCTTGAACCTGGATTCTTGTGCAGGTCCTTAGTACTGTGTGTCACCCCTGCCCCTTTTAAAAATCTTATTAAAAAATCTTATTAGTGATTGAATAATGATTAACCAGATTGTGAGATAACAGGGGTACAATTCCACACAGTCCCCCCCTCCCACCAGGGCTCCATGTCTCATCCCCTCCATTGGAAACTTCCCTATTCTTTACCACTCTGGGAATATGGACCAAAATTCTTTATGGGGGGCAGAAGATGGAAGGTCTGGTTTCTATAATTGCTTCTCTGCTGAACATGGGTGTTGGCAGGTGGATCCATCCCCCAGCCTGCTTCTATCTTTCCCTAGTCGGGTAGGGGTCTGGAGAGGTGAGGTTCCAGGGGACACTGGTGAGGTCATCTCTCCAGGGAAGTCAGGATGGTATCATAGTAGTGTCTGCAAGTTGGTGGCCCTCCACATGCTTGCTCCTGCATGTAGCCTCCTTGGAAGTGCACCACCAAGATAAACTAGTCTTACCTTAGGAAATTATCAGGCAGCTGTGGGCCATAGCTGGAGGGCATAGTATGGGCAGAGCTGGGGCATCTTTCCTGCACAGCAGGTAGGAGATGAGGTGGATCAACACACCGTAGACTATGTTGAGAGACTGAACACAGGCCAGGAGAGGGCGAATGGGGCCTGAGGGCCCCTCAGAGCAGGATCTAAGGGTGTGGGGCAGCTGCTGGCTGTAGAGAATCCAGGGAAGTCTGAAGAGCCCAGTGTGAAGTGATGTGGGATGGAGGGTGGGAGGGCTATCGGGGGAGGGGGTGGGATGTGGGGATTGGGTGGTGGGAATTGTGTGGAGTTGTGCCCCTCCTACCCTATGGTTTTGTTGATTGGTCCTTTCTTAAATTAAAATAAAACAAAAAAAACCCTAGCAACCGTTGCTACAGAAGCTTTCTACCTTCCCACTCTCCTTTTCTCCATTCCCTTTCCTAGCCATTTTCTTTTCCGACTTGCCACTTCCAGTTCTAAATATATCAAAGTGTTATCTCTGATCAATAAAGACGCATTGTATTTCTGCTCTGCCACAAGTTCCTGGTCTCTCTCTCACATTGCTGAGTAAGCCAGCAGGCCAGGTTGGTTCCAGTTGATTTCTCTTCAACCCAGAGAGCACGTGCCCAGGAAGAAACACCCTCACACATGACCATCACCATTTGGATAGCCTCTGTGCTGGTTTCTGGGTGAAGGCAGAAATGGAAATGACTGCACTTACAGGAGTGTGAGGGGAGCTCTCCTCCAACCTCTTCAATTCAACAAACTCCAGTCTTAGAATCAGGTCCTCCTCCAGGCAGATAGTATGGTAGGACTGGGATGTCAGGGGCACTAACCATGGAAAATGAGTGTCCTTCCCAGCCCCGTGAGACCAGTAGAGAAACAGCATTGGGGAGGGATAAGGAATAGGACAATGGCACATGTCACCTGCAAGACTGCTGTCCTGTGCCAGGCTTGCTCGAACTCAAAGGATGTACTCTACAGTGTTTTTTTTTTTTTTTTTTTTTTTTTACCAGAGCACTGATCAGCTCTGGTTTATGGTGGTGCAGGGGATTGAACCCCGGACTTCGAAGCCTCAGGCATGACAATCTGTTTGCATAACAATTATGCTATCTACCTCTGCCCTCTACAGTGGATTCTTATTGAGACTGGAGGTGGGGTGGCACAAGGCATTTGGACCATGGAGATGGGAGAGAGATTGTTGCAGGATGTCAGAGCCTCAAAGGATCCGGAGATGGGGTGTGTGGGTGGGAATCCATGAACACATGTGAGCCTGGGGAAGCCTGTGCCTATAACACT
The DNA here is from genome assembly GCF_950295315.1 of Erinaceus europaeus. NCBI lineage: Eukaryota > Metazoa > Chordata > Mammalia > Eulipotyphla > Erinaceidae > Erinaceus > Erinaceus europaeus. Next base: position 110,602,900 of record NC_080162.1, read on the forward strand.
CTCAGTCCAGATCAGTAATGAAAAGACACCCATTAGGGTGAGGGAGACACCATAGTAGTTGTACAAAAAGACTCTCATACCTGAGGCTCTGAGGTCCCAGGTTCAGTCTCCCCACCATCACTACCACCATACATATACCATCATAAGCCAGAGATAAGCAGCACTCTGGTAAACAAACAAAAAATAACCAACAATTTGTCAGGTAGGCAAATGACTTAAATAAGTATTTCACCCCCCCAAAAAAGGCATATTCAAACGTTTGATCATTGTTTCAGAGCCGTGTACCTGCTTTGTCATGTGTGTGACCCAGGACTGAGCCCAACTCCACCTTCACCCTAGATGAAGCTTCAGTGCTGTGGAATTTTTCCTTCTCTTCCTCTGTCTGTGTCTTTCTATCTGATAAAGTCAGCTCTGATTTGTGAAATCCTGGTGATGAACAAAGAGAGAAAGAGAGAGAGAGAGATGACTAATAAGTGCGGAAGCCATACTCAGCAATAAGTAAGTGGGGCTATGCAAGTAGGTCAATAGGTTTTCTTCATGCTTGAGACACCAAAGGTCCCAAGTAACCTCTAGTGCCACTAAATAGTAAATGGTAACAGTGCACGCGTGTGTGTGTGTGTGTGTGTGTGTGTGTGTGTGTGTGTGTGTGTGTGTGCACTTGCGCACTGGTGAAAATGCAGAACAGCTAGTACTCTATACACTGTAGGAGTGAGTATAATGGCACAATGCTTTCAAAACAATTTAGCAGTTTCTTCCCTTCTTTTCTTCCTTTCTTCCTTTCTTTCTTCCTTCCTCCCTTCCTTCTTTCCTTCCTTTCTTTCTTTCTTTCTTTCTCCCTTTCTTTTTAAATTGCCACCAGGGTTATCACAGGGACTCAGTGCTGGCACTGTGAATCCATTGCTCCTGTGGCCATTTTTCTTTCTTTCTACTTTATTTTTATTTGACAGAACAGAGAGAAATTGAGAGGGAAGAGGAGATAGAGAGGCACACAGAAAGATAGACACCTGCAGACCTGCTTCACCACTCATTAAGCTTGTTCCCTACAGGACTCGAACCAGAATCCTTGCTCATGGTGGAATGTGTGCTTAACTGAGTGTGCCACCGCCTAGCCCCCCTGCAGTTATCTGTCTATTTATCTATCTATCTACATATCTAACTATATATATATAATTAGATAGAGACAGAGAGAAACTGAGAAGGGAGGGGGAGATAGAGAGGGAGAGAGACACAGAGACACTTGAAGCCCTGCTCCACCACTCGTGAAGCTCCCCCCTAACCCCCCCCCCCCCCGCAGGGGATGACCAGGGGCTTGAACCTGGGTTCTTGCATATTATAACATGTGCACTTGACCAAGAGTGCCACTGCCTGGCCCCATTTCTTATATATTCTAGGTCAATCTTTTGCTTCCCTGATCTAGAGACCTGACACTCTACACTGACTTGGCTCTGGCCAGTGATGTAAGGGTAGACTGGAGCAGGTAGTCACAGGCTACCACCTGGAGGTACTACTCCCTTGTTTAGGGAGATGAATGCAGGGAAACCTGGGGACAAGGACCGTAGAATTCAAGAGGTGACCTTAGAGAGGGAGGGTTGCACTAGGACATGTGGGCCACAGCGGAAAGGAAGGTGTAAGGAAGAGAAGGGGAGGGGGAGACCATGTGTTTCTGGGTGACTGTTGACTGTGCACACCCTTGAGACTGAGAGCCGGCTACCTGAGTCTGTGAGTCTAGATCCACAGGATGTACCCCCTGGGACGCAGACTTTGGTCTGGTTGGGAGAGAAGAGCAGGGCCTGGGGAGGAAAACAGGGGTGTGGGGCCTGAAGCTGAGAATCTGTGCTGAAACTCCCTCTGGAGGCCTGCTGCTTTGAATTGGGCAGAAGCAGGCGTGTTTGGGTTGGCTGGAGTTCACATGGAGGACGTCAGTGCAGCCTCCTGTGGCTCTGGGGAGGCGTTGAGTGAGAGGGCACATTCCATGGTGGCAGCTGCCCGCTCCACCGTCAGCTGAGGATAGCCCTGGCACTCTCCTGGCTGGACTGGGGTGGGTGGTGTGGAGTTGTATTTGTCCCGCTCTTTCTAAGGAGTTGGTGTGCCTGGGGCCCATGGAGTCTCTAGTTGTCTCAGCATCTTTCTAGTCTAGACAACAGCCACTCCTGACTCATGGAGTCTAGGGTATCCTGGAGGCTACTGTCCACAGCAAGGAAAACTATTAGAACTCACTTCCAGAGTACCCAGCTGGCCCTCAGCAGACTCCCTGGCACTGTGGGTCTGACACAGGGGTGAGAGAAGACCCTTTTTTCCTGGCCTTTTCCTTGGTGTCACCATTCTCCTCCAGCCCATCTGGGGCCTTTGCTCATCCTCTCCTTTGCTGGTGGCTCCTTTTTTTGGGTGGGCTGCCCTTCCCTCCACCACCACCCCTGCATCTCTAGCTACTGCGTCCTCTTTTCACAGGGGAGCAGGGCTCTTGCTTGGTTTACTTATGTGGCTTCCCTGGGGCACATCCCAGTGCAGTACCCAGAGCTAGCAGGGAGAGAGACCTGACCTCTGTACATAGACACTGGCCTGTGAGTGCCTCTCATTCATTGTGTTCACTTTAGCACTGGCAGGCAACTTGCTCATCCTGCCGAGGCTGTGGAGGCTGTAGGTGTGCATTAGCAAGAGGACACGCACTCCTGAGGCCTGTTACCTTGTCCTGGAACCCTGGATCCTACATTAGCCACCCCTAATAGCACCACATGGAATTCTTGTGGGCACTACTTGCTGACATGCCTGCCAGGGGACTGACCTACATTTCTCTACCCCAAAGCCCCCCTGGCTTTCCCGTTGGCATGTGATGCATGTCTATTCCCAAAATGTAATCAAAATGTGTGCCTTTAGCCCCAGTACTATCTGTCTTAGTTTGTGAGAACTTTATAGCAAGTACCACAGACCAGGAGGCTTAAACTTCAAAAATACATTTCTCTTTTTTCCTTTTACCTTTATTTATTTAGTGGATAGAGAGAGCCAGAAATTGAGAGAAAGGGGGAGATAGTGAGGGAGAGAGACATATTACTTGTGACATTTTCCCCTGAAGGTGGGGACTGAGGGCTTGAACCCAGGTTCTTGTGCATTGTAACATGTGCACTCAGCCAGGTGTGTCACCACCCAGCCCCTATTGGGGACTTTTGAAGAAAAACGAGGCTGTGCTCTTAATCAAAAAAATAATCACAAGTGATAGGTGGGAGTTGGGGGGTGGTTAGCACTGTGGTTTATATAACAGACTTTCATGTCTGAAGCTCCAGGTCTCAGGTTCAATCTTTGGCACCAGTATAAACCAGAGTTGAGCAGTGCTCAGATAAAATAGATAAATTAATTACAACTGTAGGAATACAACTTTACCTTTAAAAGGAAGGGAGTCCTGCCACCTGCTATAGCTTAGATGAACCTTGAGGACTTTATGCTACATCAATAAAACAATCACAAAAGGACAAGTACTGTATGAGTTTTTATACAAGGAATTCTCAGAGTGGTCAAGTTCCTAAGTATAGAAAATAGAATGGTCATGTGGTCCAGGAAGTGACACAGTGGAACATTGGACACTCAAGCATGAGGTCCTGAGTTCAATCCCTGGCAGCACATGCACCAGAGTGATGTCTGGCTCTTTTTCTTTCTCCTCCTTTCTTATTAATAAATAAGTAAGCTCTTTAAAAAAAAGAAAGAAAAAGTAAAACAGAATGGTCATTGCTGGGATTGGGAGAGAGGGACTGGGAAGTTGTTTAGTAGGGGTAGTTGAGGATAATGAAAAATTCTGAAGGTAGAGCGGGAGAGATAACACAGCGGTTTATGCACCAGACTTTCAAGCTTTAGGCTCCCAGGGATCCCAAGTTCAATCCTGGCACCACCATCAGCCAGAGCTGATCCCATAAAAATAAATAAATAAATAAATAAATAAATGTATGTTCTGGAGGTGGTTGGTTGAGGTTGGCTGAGTCACAGAGCAAAATGTCAGTGAACTTCTACTGAGCAGTGGTTGAGCCAATAGAAGGCCATCAGTAGGTAGACAGTTTGAGTTATGCAGAGTGGTCTGGTTCCAGAGGGCTTGTACTCCACAGGTCGATCTCATAGTAAATATTCTTTTCACATATGTACATAGTCACAGGCCAGTGGGCTGTCATGAGCATGAAAAAGGTGGTGAGTGGGGGTGGGGCAGTGGTACAGCTGGTGAAGTGCACATTACCACACCAAAGGACCCAAGTTCAAGCCCCTAGTCAGTTCACACCTGCAGGGGGAAAGCTTCTCAACTGGTAAAGTAGTGCTTCAGGTGTCTGTCTCTCTTTCACTTTCTATCCCCTTTTCCTTTTAATTTCTCTCTGTCCTGTCATATCAAATTAAATAAAGTTTAAAAAAATCTAATTTGAAAAAAAGAAAGAAAAAGATGGCAAGAAGAAAACAAACAAACAAACATGCTGATTCACGCATTCACGTGCCCATACCTGCCTGGAGACCCCGGTAGGAGACCACGGAGCTATCCTGTTGGTGGATACAGGAGGGCCTCGGATAGGGCTGGGGGCAACTGGTTGGACTGTTGACACATGAATCATTTTATGTTTGTGGAGTCTTTTTTCCCCAGGACTCTATTACCTACTGTCAGAAAATAGCTTACCCAGGGAGGTCAAGTTAAGGAAAAGAGCCAAAGTGCTTTGCATGAGGCCACCCCACCCCACGGCTGTGGAGCATGTGCCCCACCTGCCTGCCCTGGAGGAAAACCGGCTTCTTAGGCAGCCTCAGTAGCCCTGCCCAGCACAGGACTCTCCAGATGAAAACTTGAAGTGCCCGTTCTGTAAGGAGCTGAGTTGTCCACATACCAAGCCAGGTCAGTGGGGAGGGAGGCAGACTTGGTTTATTCCCCCACCCCTTATGTCTAAACATCCTACATCTCTGCAAAGTCCAGCAGTGTGGTCGGTCTGGCCCCTGTGGCAAAACCATAGACCAAACATATTTGCTTAGACCATGGAATTCAGAGCAGAAATCAGGGCAGGAAGAGGTCGGGTGTTTCCAACAGCAGTGCTCAAGCCCAGAACACAAACTCCCCACAGAAAGCTCTATCAGGAGTTCCAGGGAAGAAGCCTATGGTTGAGGCTTAGCCACAGTAGAGAGCTGAAGTGGAGTCAACAGAATAGGTGAAGTTTTGTGTGAGGTTCAGTTAAAACCTTAGTGTAAAACCAGGGAAATTAGCACAGACAGGACCTACCTTCCTTCCTTCCTTCCTTCCTTCCTTCCTTCCTTCCTTCCTTCCTCCCTTCCTCCCTTCCTCCCTTCCTTCTTTCCTCCCTTCCTTCCTTCCTTCCTTCCTTCCTTCCTTCCTTCCTTCCTTCCTCCTCCTCCTTCTTCTTTTAGGTTTTGCTTATTAATAAGAAAAATAAGAGGAGAGAAAGATCCAGACATCATTCTGGTACATGTGCTGCTGGGGACTGAACTCAGGACCTCCTGCTTGAGAGAGTTCAATGCTTTTTTTTTTTTTTTAATTTTTAAAAAATATTTATTTATTCCCTTTTGTTGCCTTTGTTGTTTTATTATTGTAGTTATTGTTGTTGTCGTTGTTGGGTAGGACAGAGAGAAATCGAGAGAGGAGGGGAAGACAGAGGGGGGAGAGAAAGATAGACACCTGCAGACCTGCTTCACAGCCTGTGAAGCGACTCCCCTGCAGGTGGGGAGCCAGGGTTCTAAACGGCATCCTTAAGCTGGTCTTTGCGCTTTGCGCCACCTGTGCTTAACTCGCTGCACTACTGCCCGACTCCTGAGAGTTCAATGCTTTATCCACTACACCACCTCCCAGGTAACACAGAAAAGACCTCTCAAAAGGAAAAACCACAGCTAATTTTATTCAGAATTCACATCCCAGTGACCCAAGAAGCTAGATGCTTATGTAATGAAACGGCAACAATAAAGTATACGACTGGCTTCTATGTTTATTTTTACATTTTATGAATTTTCAAAAAAAAAGTTACTATGCAGCTGGTTTGAGGTTTGAAAGCTAGAAGCAAATTCTGGGTCAGAGAGTGAGCTCGACAGGTGGGGTACCTGCATTGCTGTGCGCATGACGCAGGTTCAGGCCCTGGCACATGGGAGGAGCTACTGCACTAGAGGATGGTCCAGTGGCTTTGCCTCTCTCTCTGTCTTTCTGTCAGAATGAAAAGGTGACTGGAGCAGTAAAACTGAGCTTTCCTGAGCTACTGGTTTCACAAACCAAACAAAATAAAACAACAACAACAACAATAAAACCCCAGAAGATGATTATTTTTTTCCTCTTCACCACCTCTAAGGTCCTGTTTATGGTGGCACTGGGGATTGAACCTGGGACATTTGGTACTTTAAGCATGAAATATATTTTATATAACCACTACACACACTCTCTCTACCTCTGGAAGATGATTTTCAAATCAAGAAGTCCTTTCAAAAAATGAAAATAAAAAAGTCCTTTCACAGACTCTGATAGACTTGTCATTGGCAAAATGAGCGAAACATCTTTCCTAGGTCAAGGTCTTCTCACCAAGAAGAACATTAAACAATTTTTCTTTCTTTTTTTTATATATTATTGGATATAAAGAGAGAGAAATTGAGAGGGGAGGGAGAGTTAAAGAAGGAAAGAGACAGATATCTGCATCATTGCTTCACTACTAATGAAGCTTTCCCCCTGTAGGTGGGGACCAAGGGCTTGAACCTGGGTCCTTGCACACTGTAATGTGTGTGCTTAGCCAGGTGCACCACCACTTGATCCCCAGAATTTTTTTTAAATGTTTATGTCGGTTCTTGTGCTTTGTGCCATGTGTGCTTAATCCACTTTGCTACCACCTGACCCCCTCTCCTCTCTCTCTCTCTCTCTCTGTCTCTTATCTGGAGTGGTGAAGTCCTAGTGATTACCAAAAAAAGTCAGTTGCCTGATCAAAGTACCGCATCCCCCCATCTGTCCTCACATCCTGATGCAGCAACAGCTGACCCCTCCCTTCAACAGAGCACAAATACCTGCTGGGCACTGACCCCTATGAGTACCTGATCCTTCTCCATCCTGCCAGCTGGCCCCTGGATGCCCACCTCATAGATGAAGTGATAGGGAACCCCAACAGCACAGACAAAAGTATGTGTGTGCTTGTGTGTATGATCCTAGGGGTCTAGGGGTGTGTGTGTGGGTGGGGGGGTCTGCAGGTGCAGTGTCTCAGGAAGAGGGAGACGGGCCCTCCCAGAGTAGCTTTGTGTCGCAGCTCAGATTGTCCTCTTCAATCCCCTTGAATGCCTGGGTTCTTGAGGGATGACATAGCATCTAGCATGACACAACACAAGCCAGACAGCCAGCAAATCCTGCCTCTCAGCCAGCCAGGCTAATTTTATGCAGGTAGAGAAGAGAGAGTTTGGGGGGTTGGGGGACAGGCCAGCTGGTCTAACTTGGGAGCCCAGGAGACAAGAAGGTTTGATAAGCAACAGCTGTAGCCAGAAGGGCTGGGGCTAGAGTCCCGGGAGCCCAAGGGGCCAGCATGCTGGAATGAGGTAGTTAGAGGCCCCCACTGTCATGCCTGGCTAGAGGTCAGAATGGTTTTGAGGGGGAGTGATAGGACCAGACCAGTGCGCGTGTCCTAGGGAGGCAGGGGTGCTTCCTGGTGTTGAGGCCACTGTGAGCAGCCAGGTCCCAGGGACCAGTGAAGGAGGAGAGGAGAGGGATGAGACTGGTGAACCTGGGTCAGGAAGGGGTGCCAATGCTGGTGCCAGGTGAGGACATGGCATGAAGGAAATCCAATAGCCAGTTTATTGCAGCAGGAGGGCCTGTTGTATCTTCCATCACCACTGAGCATATGACAGATTCCAAGAGAAGACATGACAGCAGTGACGCTCCTCCTGCCTTGCCCCTCTGGCATAGATGCCCTCCTGTGCACATCACCCATTCAGTGGGAGATGGGTGGGATTGTTCTCTTTACAGGGTGTGATGGTGGCTCTTTATGCCACGCCACTGGGAGAGCCAGTCCCACAGGCTTGTGGCCCTGTGTGCAGGCCTGCAATGCAGAGAAGCAGCTCCCAGCCTCCCCAACAGGTTTCTGTGGCTGGGGGCCAGCCCCACTCCCCAGATGTGTGGAAATATGCAGGACTGTGTTGCAACTCTTTCCTGTGGTTACTCTGTGACCCAAGAGAGAGCCTGGCCTGAATCATGAGCAGAAGAGAAAGGTACTTGACGAACGGCTGTCTGGATCATTGGGCAAGGAGCGTAGCAGGCAGCCATGGGGTAACCGCCTCGCTCCTTGTGCTAGGTGATGAGACCTCAGGGAAATTTACATGTCACTCCATCACTCAGGGTGCTGCAGGATGCTCAGGGAGAAAGGCTACCCCTATCCTCAGGTCAGGTATATGAAAGGAGTCTGAGACAGGACAGGGGATCTTTTGGGGGCATGAGAGTCACAGAGAGGATTGACTATAGGTAGAGCCCAGAAAGGATGCAGTGGGCATGAAGGCAGCTTGTTGAGGATTAAAAAGCAACAACTAGTCTAAGGCTAGTTCTCCAGAGTGTAACTTAGACGTTTAAAGACTGTAAAGACCTGCATTCTACTCAAGAGCTCCTGATGAGGCCTCTGAGGGTAACCTCAACTCTTTATTTATTTATTTATTTACTTATTTATTTATTTATTTATTACCAGAGAACTGATCAGCTCTGGCCCATGGTTGGTGCTGGGGATTGAACCTGGGACTTTGGAGCCTAAGGCATAAGAGTCTTTTTGCATAACCATCATGCTCTTCCAGGGTTATTGCTGGGGCTCGGTGTCAGCACTGTGAACCCACTGCTCCTGGAGGCCATTTTTCCATTTTATTGGATAGGACAGAAATAAATTGAGAGGGGAGGGGAAGATAGAGAGGGAGAAAGGTAGACACCTGCAGACTTGCTTCACTGCTTGTGAAGCACCACCCCCCTGCAGGTGGCAAGCTGGAGGTTCAAGCCTGGATCTTTGTGCAGGTCCTTGTGTTTCATACTATGTGCACTTAACTGGATGTATTACTGCCTGGCCCCCTCTTTGTTTTATCTTTATTATCACCAGGGTTAATGCTGGGGCTTGGTGCCTACATAACAAATTTACTGCTCCCCGGTGTGTGTGTGTGTGTGTGTGTGTGTGTGTGTGTGTGTGTACATGCAGGGGCATTTCCCTCTTTCTCACCTTTCTTTTATTTGATAGGACAGGACAAATTGAGAGGGGAAGGGGAGAGAGAAGAGAGAGAAAGAGCCATCTGTAGCACATCACTGCTCATGAAACTTCCACCCTGCAGGTGGAGGCCAGGGACTTGAACCAGTGTCCTTGGCATGGTATAGTGTGCCCCACCACCTGGCCTCACAACCTCACAGTTTGCACCATTTGGATTTATTCTACACAAACCAAGCTACATGTCATCTACCATCCTGTTGCATGCTTTAAAGTTTTTTAATTAACTATATTATTGGCTTGAGAAAATGGCAGATTTATATGTAGTTGCAAGAAATAATACAAAGAGCTTCCTGTCTCCTTGCCCCAGTTCCTCTCTATGGTGACATTTTGCGAAGCTGTGATACAGTATCACAGCCCTAAACTGACATTAGTACCATCTGGACTCGTCCACAAGGACCTGCCTTGTGACCACTTCCCTTCTTCCCTGCTTTGCCTTGAGTCTTGGTAACACTGTTCTGTTTTCCATTTTTCATTATCTTGTTATTCCAATAATTCTGCTTAAATAGAAATGTGATCTTACAGTCTTTTGGGATTGGACTTTTCCCACCCAGTTTAATTTTCTATGGATTCATCCAGGCTGCTGTGTGTATTAGTTCATTCTTAGGGCCCAGTGATAACACACCCAGTTGAATGCACATGTTACCATGCACAAGAATGAAAGTTCAAGCCTCAGCTCTGTATGTGCAGGGGGAAAGCTTCATGAGTGGGGGAGCAGGCTACAGATGTCTCTCTTTATCCCTATCTCTCCCTTCCCTCTCAATTTCTGTCTTAACAAGTAAAATACAAAACAACAACAACAACAACAAAAATAAACAAACAGCTCATTTCTTTGTTCCTTCTATCACCAGGGCACAATTTTTCATGCCCACATTCTGAATATGATTTGCTAGATTTACATTTCAGTGTTTAATCTATTTTTGAAAGTATTTATATATGAGGCAGGTGTAGATAATAACGGTTATTCAGAGAGACTCTCATGCTTGATGCTTTGAAGTCCCAGGTTCAATTCCCCATACCACTGTAAGCCAGAGCTGAGCAGTGCTCTGGTACAAAAGAAAAAAAAAGTATGTATGCACTAATGAGAGATGAAGAACCAGAGTATCACTTTGGCATATGCAATAGCAGGGATTGAACTCAGGACCTTATATTTGCAAATCCTGTGCTCAACCACTGAGCCACAAACCCCCTAGTACTAAGAACTTCATCCTGTAATACATGTTTAATGGCATTGTGTTTTTAATTTTGTCTGTGTATTCATTGCATCATATGAAATACACTTGTTGGTGGTCTGGGAGGTGGTGCAGTGGATTGAGCACTGGACTCTCAACCATGAGGTCCCAAGTTCAATCCCCCGCAGCACATGTACCAGAGTGATGTCTGGTTCTTTCTTTCCTCCTATCTTTCTCATGAATAAATAAATAAATTCTTTAAAAAAATTGTGTAACTCAGAAATACACTTGTTGAATGTGCATCCTATGCCTAACTGTGACATTGATAAATTTATCTGTTTGTCATAGAATGTAATTTGCTAGTTCCTTGGGATTTTCTTTGTAGACTGCCATACTGTTGAAATAGGGGTGGCCTTATTCCTTTCTTCACTGAATCCCTCCCCTCCTCCAGTCCTAACGGTTACACTGGCCATGAGTGGTGCAAGCAGATGTCCTTGCCTTGAGCCTGGTCTTGAGACAGATCACTTACTCTTTCAGCATTAAGCAGAATATGAACTGTGCATAATTTGTTGATGTTCAAGTTCCCCCTTGATTCCTATTTTTAGAAATGCATCTTTAACAACCATTGAATTTTGTCAAATGCTTTTTTCTGTGCCAGTGATAGAATCATGTGATTTTTCTTCTTAGTTTGCCAATATGGTGACTTGCTGTAATTGCTTTGTGAAGGCTGAACAGGCCTGACATCCCTGGGATAAACTCCACTTGGCCATGGCATATAATTATCTTTATGTATTGCTGAATTCTATTTGCTAATATTTTACAAGGGATTTGAATATCTAAGTTCATGAGGGATATTGGTCCATAAGTTTCTTTTTGTGCTGTCTTGTTTGGGTAGCTATTTCTGGCATGCATAGACAAATTGGGAAGTGTGGTAATTCTTCATTAAATATATATATATATATATATATATATATATATATATATATATATATATATATATATATATTTTCCTCCTCCAGGGTTATTGCTGGGCTCAGTGCCTGCACCATGAATCCACCGCTCCTGGAGGCCTTTTTTTTTTTTTTCCTCCTTTTGTTGCCCTCGTTGTAGCTTCGTTGTGGTCATTATTATTGCCCTTGTTGACACAATTCGTTGTTGGATAGGACAGAGAGAAATGGAGAGAGGAGGGGAAGACAAAGAAGGGGAGAGAAAGATAGACACCTGCAGACCTGCTTCACCGCCTGTGAAGCGACTCCCCTGCAGGTGGGGAGCTGGGGGCTCGAACCGGGATCCTTACGCCGGTCCCTGCGCTTTGCGCCACATGCGCTCAACCCACTGCGCCACCGCCCGGCCCCCTAAATATTTTTTTAAAGTTCTCACTGCAATCATATGGATTTGGGGATTTCTTTTTTTTATTATCTTTACTTATTTATTTATTGGATAGAAACTACCAGAAATCGAGAGGGAAGGAGGGATAGAGGGAAAGAGAGACAGAGAGACACCTGCAGCACTGTTTCACCACTCCTGAAGCTTTCCTCCTGCAGGTGGGTACCGAGGACTCAAACCTGGGTCCTCGTGCACTGTAACATGTGCACTCAACCAGGTGCGCCACCACCCGGCCCCTTTTGGGAATTTCTTTTGGGAGTTACTAAAACCACTAAATTAGTTTCCTTAGTCGAGTTATTCCAATGTTCTATTTCATATTGGGCATGTGTTTTTCAAGGGATTTGTTCATTTCATCTCAGCTATCAGATTTATGTGTATAGAGTTGTTTGTTGTATTTCATTATTATTCTTTTACTGTCCTCATAATGTCCTGTTTTATTCCCATTATTAATACTCCATTGTTTTTCCTTTTGTTAATTTTATTGATCTTTTCAAAGAACCAGGTCTTTCTTTTATTGATTTTCTCTATCACTTTTGCATTCAATCTTGTTGATTTCTGCTCCTTATTATTTCCCTCCTTGTGTTTGTGTTAAGTTTATTTTGTTTTTCTGTCCCTAGTATCTTGAAGTTTGAACATTGACTATTGACTCAAGGCTTTTTTTCATTTCTAATCACATGCCAACTTTCTTATTACAGCACTGCTTTATCTGTCTGCAAGTTCCTAGGTGCTTTATTTCACTTTGATTCACCTCAATGCATTAAAAAATATTCCTCAAAGGTCTGCCCATTTGGGAAGTTGTCTGCTTTGCCATACTCATAACCCAGGTTCAAGTCCCTGACCCCAGAGGCACTGGGGAAGCTTTGGTGCTGTGGTGTTTTCCAGTCTCTGTCTGTCTTTCTATATGAAAAACAGTCATTTCAGAGCAGTGAAGCTGGAGGATAAAAAAAAAAAGTAAATAAATAAGTAAATTTCCGTGAGACTTTCGTCTTCTACTCTTGTTTTTTTTGTTTTGTTTTGTTTTGTTTTGTTTTTAAATCAGTGTTTTGATTTCCAAGTGTTTGGAGATTCCCCTATCTTTCTGCTATTGATTTCTAGTTCAAATCTTTTATGGTTGGAGAACCTCACTCAGTATACTTTTGATTTTTAGAAAATTGTTGGTATGTCTTATGACCCAGGATGTAGTCTATTTTGGTCTGTGTTCCATGGACCCATGTACTGAATGTGTTATATTGTTGGAATGAAATGTTTAATAAGTGTTAGTTAGATCTGGGCTGGGGAGACAGCATAATGGTTATGCAAAAAGATTTTTAAAAAATATATTATTTAAACATTTATTTATTCCTTTTTGTTGCCCTTGTTGTTTTATTGTTGTAGTTATTATTGTTGTTGTTATTGATGTCCTTGTTGTTAGATAGGACAGACATCGAGAGAGGAGGAGAAGACAGAGAGAGGGAGAGAAAGATAGATACTTGCAGACCTGCTTAACTGCCTGTGAAACGACTTCCCTGCCCATCCTTGAGCTTTGTACCAGTGCGCTTAACCCACTGTGCTACCACCCAACCCCCGCAAAAAGAATTTCAAGGCTGAGGCACCAAAAGCCCCAAGTTCAACCCCCAGCATCACTATAAGCCAGAGTTGAGCAGTGTTCTATTAAATAAATAAATAAATAAATAAATAAATAAATAAATAAATAAATAAAATTTAAGATAAGGGAGATCATATTCCTTTGACTACTTTCATGCCTGAAACACCAAATGTCCCAGGTTGTCTCCAGCACCATTGTAAGCCAGAACTGAGCAGTGCTCTGAAGAAAGAGTAAAATAAAAAGAAGAGGAGGAGGGAGGGGAGGAGGAGGAGAAGAAGCAGAAAAGAAAAAGTCAGTTTTTATTGTTAATGATGTTGATAAGTTCTTCCATTTTCTTGTTAAGTTTTCATATAGGTCTGAGAGAGGAGCATTGAGAGAGGAGTGTTGAAGTATCCAACCACAATTATGGATTTGTTTTATTTCTACTTTTCGTTCTGGATTGTTTTTTGTTTTTAGTTCACAGCTCCTTTGTTTGATGCACAAACATCCAGTCCTCTTATTACTATATAATGTCAGTCTCTGTTCCTGAGAATTTTCTTTTCTTTGAAATCTGCATTCATTGGTGTTAATATAGTCACTCATACTTTGCTTTGACTACTGTTCTCTGAATTACATTGAAATGAATTTGTTATAGATAGTTTAGAGTTGAGCCATGTTTTTAAATCAGTTCTGTCAATGTCTGTCTTTTAATTGTTGAACTTAGGCAGTTTACATTTCATGCAATTGTTGATACATTAGGCCTTAATTCTTCCATCTTTATCTTACAAATGCAATAGCTCTTGGTGGACAGATTTCAATTAGTGTCAGACTCTTTTTTCTTTAAACATTTATTTATTTATTCCCTTTTGTTGCTCTTGTTGTTTTATTATTATAGTTATAATTATTGTTGTTGTTGGATAGGACAGAGAGAAATGAAGAGAGGAGGGGAAGACAGAGAGGAGGAGAGAAAGACACCTGCAGACCTGTTTCACCACCTGTGAAGCGACACCCCTGCAGGTGGGGAGCTGGGGCTCCAACCATGATCCTCAAGCCAGTCCTTGCGCTTTGTGCCATATGAGCTTAACTTGCTGTGCTACTGCCAGACTCCCAGACTCTGTCTTCTTTAAGATTATTGGCTCCTTCGTAGAAACTGCCTCACTTGTGGTATATGTCTTTTAAAATATTCTTTCATCTCTGTTTCTTTCAATTCTATTTTATTTTTCTGTCTTTCTATGGGTTTTGAACATATTTTTAAGAATTCCATCTTATTTTTTCTTAGTCTATATCTCCTATATCTTTTATTTTAGTATTTATCTATTTTTTAAATTACATGTATTTTTTTTAATTTTTAAAAAATATTTATCTATTTATTTTCCCTTTTGTTTACTTTCCCTTTTATTGCCCTTGTTGATTTTTGTTATTGTTGTAATCGTTAGATAGGACAGAGAGAAATGGAGAGAGGAGGGGAAGACAGAGAGTGGGAGAGAAAGACACCTGCAGACCTGCTTCACCGCCTGTGAAGCGACTCCCCTGCAGGTGGGAAAATGGGGGCTTGAACCGGGATTCTTATGGCTGGTCTTTGCACTTTGTGCCACGTGTGCTTAACCCACTGTGCTACCACCTGACACCCACAGTACATATAATTTATTGCAGTCTACTGATTTTGTCATTTTACCAGTTTGAGTGAAGTATAGAAACTTAACTCCTTTTTTATTCTCCTCTAGCTATATCAATAATATAATCATCTTAAATTTTCCCATTGACTACACTTTGAACCATATCAGGCAGTATATAAATTTTAATTCAACTATTGATATAAATATAACTTTAAAAAACCAAGAGAAGAGAAGCCTATTGTATTTACCTATTTCTTTTTTCACCAGAGCACTCCTCAGCTCAGGTTTATGGTTTAGCCTGATATTGAGCCTAGGATCTCTAGTGCCTTAGGCATGAAAAGCTGTTGCATGAACTGCCTTGGCTCTTTATCCATATGTTTACTGTTTATGTACTTTTTTCCTTACTGATGTGCCAAACTTCCTTCTTTTAGTTTCTTTCTTTATTCCTCCCTTTCTTTTTTAAATTAAATTAAATTAAATTAATTAATTAATTATTTCCCTTTTGTTGCTCTTGTTGTTGTTGTTGTAGTTATTATTGTTGTTGTTATTGATGTCATCGTTGTTAGGACAGAGAGAAATGGAGAGAGGAGGGGAAGGCAGAGAGGGGGAGAAAAAGATAGACACCCGTGGAGAATGTGAATTAGCAATAGGAGGGTCAATGGAGGGAACTTTAGTGAGTGAGGTGGAACCTGTAGGGAGGGGAACAGGGCTTTTACTTTCAATGGGTGCTGGGAGGCTTTTATTTTGACTGGGTACTGGGGGATCAAGATCAATAATCACAGAAGGGCATGGGGATGGGGACTTTGTCCTGGACAGCGGACTAGAAAGTTGCTGGAGGACCTTTTCACCCTCTGTAATAAGGTTTTTAATATCAGGGTGATTATTATAGATTTTTAAGATATCATTAATTAGATTCCAGTAACAAAAGGCAGAAACAGGTACACGTTCAGGACCAAAAGACTGATAGTGATCATTAAGACAGTCACCAATTCTCCTCCAACGCTTCTCATCTATAGTGCCTTCCTGGGGGAACCAGGGGCAAATATTTCCAATATAATCTAAAAAATTCTTTAATTCTTTCTCTTTAACCCTAGTTCCTTGTGTCTTGAGTGACTCCTTGAGTCCTTTAATGAATAAATAGTTTGCTGAAAAAAAAAAAAAAGATAGACACCTGCAGACCTGCTTCACCGCCTGTGAAGCGACTCTCCTGCAGGTGGGGAGCCGGGGCCTCCCTTACGCAGGTCCTTGCGCTTTGAGCCACCTGCGCTTAACCCGATGCGCTACCGCCCGACTCCCCTTCTTTCTTTTTTATGTAGATAACTTCCTTTAACTATCTGCAGAGGAATCAGTATTCTTGCAACAAATTCTCTTAGTTTTCCATTGTCTGTGGATGTGTTGATTTCCAGCTGCCTTTCCTTAAGGATATATTCACTGCATGTAAGATTTTGAGTTGACAGGGACCAGGAGGTGGTGTACCTGGTTGAGCACACTTATTACAAGGACTCGGGTTCAAGTCCCTGGTCCCCATCTGCAGGGGGGAAAGCTTCATGAGTGGTGAAGCAGGGCTGCAGGTATCTCTCTGTCTCTCTCTCCCTATCTCACTCTCTCCTCTCACTTTCTCTATCTCTATCCAATAATTAAAAAATAAAAATTATAAAAAGAATTATTAAAAAAAGATTTTGAGTTGACAAGTGTTTTGTTTCAGCACTTGAAAAAAGTACTGTGTTATCTCCCCTTCTGACTTTTATCAGTCCTTGAGAGAAATCTACTGTAATTCATATTATTTTTCTCTTGTAAGGATAGTATTATTTTCTCTAGATGCCTTTAAGGCTGTTGTTTGCTTCTTTTGCTTTTGTTTTTTGTCTTCAGTACTCAGAATTTTCATGGAAATGTATTTTAGTATAATTTTTCTTGATTTGGATTACTTGGAATTCAATCAATTGCTTGAATTCACAGGTTTATGTCTCTTCAAATTTGGGAGGTTTTCACCATCATTTCTTTAAGTACTTTATCTACCTTGCCTTCTTTTTTCACCTCACGTTTTGTTAGCTCCATGTGGCCCGAGGCACCATTTCTTTTTTCCTTTACTTTAAGTCTAATTTCTTTTTTTTTTTACTTTAAGTCTAATTTCTCTTTGTTTAGACTGTACAGTTTCAATTGTTATATCTTTCAGTCCACTGATTCTTTGCTCTGTACATAGAGCCTAGCTATCTAGTTTATATTTTGTTTTTCACATTTACATGTTTCTATTGAACTTACCATTCTAATTTCTTGGTAATTTCTATTTCTCTACTAAATTTTGTTTTCAGGTTGAGACAGACAGACAGTGAGGCAGTGAGCAAGTAAGCAAGAGAGAGGGGAAGAGAGAGGTCGCAGAAGCTTCCTTCAGTGTGGTGGGGGCCAATCTTGAATTGGGTTGTGCACATGGCAAAACATTGCACTATCCAGGTGAGCTATTTTTTGCCACCCCTGCTAAGACTTAATTTCTTCTTCTTCCTCCCATCCTTCTCTTGCTCCTTCTTCTTTCCTCTTTTTTTTTTTTTCAACTAAGGTTATCAGTGGGGCTCGGTGCCTACACTGCAAATCCACTACTCCTAGTACTCCCAGAGGATTTTTCCTCTCTCTCTCCCACTCCTAATTTTTATTAGATAGGACAGAGAGAAGAGAAGAAGATAGAATGGGTGGACCACTTGTGAAGAGTTCCCCACTGCAGATAGGGAGTGGGGTCTCAAATTTCTGTCATTGTGCTTGGTCATATATGTGCTTAACTGAATAAGCCATCGCCTAGTCCCTCAAGACTTAATTTCTTTGCTTTCTAACTAAATAGAGGTGTTCTGTTTTTCTTATCTTGTCTTCTATCTCAAGTATGTTTATAATTGCTTGTTAAAACATTTGTATGGTGATTGCTTTAGATCTTTGTTAGATAATGCTAACATTTCTCATCTCAGTCTTAGCATGTGTGGAGTACCTTTCATTCAAAAATAATTTTTTTGATTAGACTTCCTGAGGCGGGGCTATGGAGCAACAGCAGCTGTATCCTCTCCTCTCCTGGGTCAACTAGGAATACCAAAGGAGACTACCTGGAACTGCAACAAGACAGGACTAGAATGACTTCAGGAACCCACCAAATCACCGGTGAGTGCAAACATGTGTGGCTTGTAGACAGAGAGGATCCTAGGGAGAGATTAAGTGGCTGGTGACAGTTGAGACACCACCTCCAGTCTGTTCCACCAACAAGGGGACAGCTTAAGGGAGGGGAGAACTCCCCAGAGACTCACCAAGTGCAACTCTGAGTCTCCATTGCTACTACCCTCAGAATCTGGAGCAGCGGCAGGGAGGGACACCAGGGGACAGAGACCTAACCAGGAAACTCAGGAGAAGAGCTGTACCTTGGTGGCCTAGTGGTGGTGCTGTGAGAGTCTCTTTGCATAACCACTGGATTATCTCTGCCCCACGCTGCTTTATCTCTTGGTCAGGAGTCAGTGATTAAGCTAAGAAGCCTACATATAGTTTAAAAGCCCTCAGGCTCCTATACCCTACAGTGAAGTAAAAGAACAAAAGAGGCTTTTGAGCCACTGAGCTTCAACTCAGTAATTAAAATAATATTAAACAACTGTCAATTTCACAACTGTGAACAGTTTAATTACCTTACTTAGACACAAGTTAATCCAGGTAAGAGTAATCAGTAATTTGAAAAGTACTGAGAGAGGGACCTCATAACATACTATATAAAATGGTTAAACCAACAAGAAGAAATATTGGGGGAGTTGGGCGGTAGCCCAGCGGGTTAAGCGCATGTGGCAGAAAGCACAAAGACCAGCTTAAGAATCCTGCTTCGAGCCCCCGGCTTCGCACCTGCAGTTGGAATCGCTTCACAGGTGGTGAAGCATGTCTGCAGGTATCTCTCTTTTGCTCCCCTTCTCTGTCTTCCCCTCCTCTCTCCATTTCTCTCTGTTCTAACAATGGCAACATCAGTAACAACAATAATAACAACAACAACAATAAAAAACAAGGGCAACTAAAGGGAAAATAAATAAGTATAAAAAAATTTAAAACAAAAAAGAAGAAATATTGGAGAAATGAACCAGGACAAGAATCCAGCTAAAAGCACCCCAAAAGCTGAAGCACAAAACAATGAGGTCAACATCAAACACTAGTTAAGGAAATAATCACAGGAATGAGTAAAGAGTTTGAAAGAATTGTCATCAGAAATGCAGAAACAACATATGAGACTCTGGAAGAAAACACTAATTATCTCAAGGTTATTAGAGAACTGAAAGCTGAAATAGCTGAGCTAAGAACATAACTAGCTGAACAAGCTAAAACAGTATTAGAACAGGGTAACAAAATAGATGAACTCCAGAAAATAGTAGAGGGGAGAGAGAATAGAATAAATGAGGCTGAAGACAGAATTAGCAAGATCGAGGACGAGTTAGAGACTGCCGGGATAGCCTGAGGGTACTTCTTCCCGAGCTAGTGCTCTCTGGGTTGGAGAGAACTCAACTGGAGCTGATCTAGGCTGCTGTGTGGGAGAGGGATCAGGAACTCGTGCTGCACCAACTTCCGCAGGAGATACACTCTGGAACTCTCGGAGCCGGAAAGCAATTTCCAAGTGTCATTAATCAGAAGAGCAGCTGTTTTTATACTCTCCAAGTAGGGTGGAAACAGGATGTGATATAGAGAGGGTGGAGAGAAAAGTGACTGGTGAAAATCAGAGTGTGACAAGGAGGGGGCGGAACAGGCGAGAATCCTATAACTGAGCCACCAATGCCCTGGAGTGCTTTATGTAAAAGTGATTTATGTAAATAGACCAAACCTTTGGATCAGTAAATCCCTATATAGCCATATGGATAAGAAGAAGCCAGGGGGAGATGGCAACTACCCAACAAGAGACAACTAAAAAAGAAGTAAGAGATCTCAAAAAGAGATTAAGAGATACTGAAAACAACAACAGAGACCTATGGGATGACTTCAAAAGAAATAATATGCACATTATTGGCTTACCAGAGGAAGAAAGAGAGGGAGGGAAAGAAAGTATTCTTCAGGACATAATAACTGAGAATTTCTCTAGTCTAGATAACATCAAAGATACAAAGGTTCAAGAAGCCCAGAGGGTCCCAAACAGAATTAACCCAGACTTAAAGACACCAAGACATGTCATATTTAGAATGAAAAGGAATAAGGATAAGACAAGAATCCTGAAGATTACGAGAAAAAAACCAAAGGTCAGCTACAGAGGAAAACACATAAGATTAGCAGTGGACTTCTCCACACAAACACTACAGGCCAGAAGAGAATGGCAAGATATCTATCGAGTGCTCCATGAGAAACGCTTTCAACCAAGACTACTGTATCCTGCTAGACTGACATTCAGACTAGATGGAGACATCAAAACTTTCTCAGACAAGAAGCAGTTAAAAGAATCAACTATCACCAAGCCTGCCCTGAAAGAAGTTCTGAAAGGTCTTCTATAAATAGTCAGACCATCATAAATATGCTGTATATCAGAACACTCTAAAACTCTACAAGAATGGTGTTAAAATATCTTCAGTCTTTTATATCAACAAATGTCAATGGCCTGAATTCACCTACTAAAAGGCACAGAGCAGGAATATGGATCAGAAAACATAACCCAACAATATGCTGTCTACAGGAAGCCCACCGAACTCAACAAGACAAACACAGATTCAAAGTGAAAGGATGGGAAACTATCATGCAAGCCAATGGCCCACAAAAAAGGGCAGGAACAGCTATTCTCATATCTGATACAACAGGCTTTAAAATAAATAAAATTAAAAAAGATAGGGATGGACACTACATAATGCTCAGAGGATCAGTCAATCAAGAGGACTTAACAATTATTAGCATCTATGCACCCAATGAGAAGCCATCTAAATACATCAAACATTTACTGAAAGAGCTACAGCAATATATTAACAGCAACACAATCATAATAGGGGACTTCAACACTCCACTCTCTTAATTTGACAGGTCATTGAGGCAGAAAATCGATAAAGACATGAGGGAGCTAAATGAGGAGATAGATAAACTAGAACTATTGGACATTTTCAGAGTCATTCATCCAAAGAAACTGGAATACACATTTTACTCAAATCCACATGGGTCATTCTCAAGGATAGACCATATGTTAGGCCACAAAGACAGCATCATCAAATTCAAGAGCACTGAAATCATCCAAAGCTTCTTCTCAGAAAACAGTGGAATTAAACTAACACTTAACAATCAACAAAAGATTAGTAATAGTCCCAAAATGTGGAAGCTCAACAGTACACTGCTTAACAAGCCCTGGGTCAAAGAGGATATAAAGGATGAAATCAGAATGTTTCGATAGTTCAATGAATATGAAAACACAAGCTATCAAAATATTTGGGACAGAGCTCATATCCATACAAGCACACATTAGGAAACAAGAAAAAGCACAAATAAATAGCCTGATTGCAAATCTTGAAGACCTAGAAGAAGAAGAACAAAGGAACCCTAAAGCAACCAGAAGGACAGAAATCACTAAAGTTAGGGCAGAAATAAATAACACTGAAAATAAGAAAACTGGGAGTTGGGGAGTAGCGCATTAGGTTAAGCACAGGTGGCACAATGTGCAAGGACCAGCATAAGGATCCCAGTTCAAGCCCCCAGCTCCCTACCTGCAAAGGAGTCGCTTCACAGGCAGTGAAGCAAGTCTGCAGGTGTCTATCTTTCTCTCCCCCTCTGTCTTCCCCCTCCTCTCTCCATTTCTCTCTTTCCTATCAAACAACAATGACATCAATAACAACAGCGGTAACTACAACAACAATAAAAAGCAATAAGGGCAACAAAAGGGAAAATAAATAAATAAATAAAAGAAAATAAGAAAATCATACAAAAGATCAATGAAAGTAAATGTTGGTTCTTTGAAAGAGTGAACAAAATCGACAAACCTTTAGCCAGACTAACAAAACAAAAAAGGGAGAAGATCCAAATAAATCAGATCATAAATGAAAGAGGAGATGTCACAACAGACGCCGCAGAAATTCAGTATATTATGCAAGACTTCTATGAACAGCTATATGCCACCAAGCTAGAGAACCTGGAAGAAATGGACAATTTCTGAGATACCTATGAACTTCCAAAATTAAATAAACAGGAACTAGATAACATGAACAGACCCATCACAGCTAATGAAATTGAAACAGTTATCAAAAACCTTCCCAAGAATAAAAGTCCTGGACCAGATGGTTTTACAAATGAATTCTACAAAACCTTTAAAGAATAACTAATACCTCCACTTTTAAAAGTCTTCCAGAAGATTGAAGACACAGAAATACTCCCTTCCAGCTTCTATGAAGCCAATATCACTCTGATACCAAAAGCAGACAGGGACACAACCAAAAAAGAAAACTACAGACCAATATCTCTGACGAACATAGATGCTAAAATCTTGAACAAAATTCTAGCCAACCAGATACAGCAGTATATTCAAAAGATTGTTCATCATGACCAAGTGGGGTTTATCCCAGGGATGCAAGGTTGGTTTAGTATACGTAAATCAATCAACGTGATCCACCGCATCAATAAATGCAAAGCCAAAAACCACACGATCATATTAACAGATGCAGAGAAAGCCTTTGATAAAATACAACATCCCTTTATGATCAAAATGCTACCAAAAATGGGAATAGATGGAAAATTCCTCAAGATAGTGGAGTCTATATATAGCAAACTTATAGCCAACAGCATCCTCAATGGTGAAAAACTGGAAGCATTTCCACTCAGATCAGGTACTAGACAGGGCTGCCCTCTATCACCATTACTATTCAACATAGTGTTGGAAGTTCTTGCCATAGCAATCAGGCAGGAGCAAGGCATTAAAGGGATACAGATTGGAAGAGAAGAAGTCAAAGTCTTCCTATTTGCAGATGACATGATAGTATACATGGAAAAACCTAAGGAATCCAGCAAGAAGCTTTTGGAAATCATCAGGCAATATAGTAAGGTGTCAGGCTACAAAATTAACATTCAAAAGTCAGTGGCATTCCTCTATGCAAACACTAAGGTAGAAAAAGTTGAAATCCAGAAATCAATTCCTTTTACTATAGCAACAAAAACAATAAAATATCTAGGAATAAACGTAACCAAAGAAATGAAAGACTTGTATACTGAGAATTATGAGTTACTACTCAAGGAAATTGAAAAAGACACAAAAAGTGGAAAGATATTCCATGTTCATGGGTTGGAGAAATTAACGTCATCAACATGAATATACTACCCAGAGCCATATACAAATTTAATGCTATCTCCATCAAGATTCCAACCACATTTTTTAGGAGAATAGAAAAAATGTTACAAATGTTTGTTTGGAACCAGAAAAGATCTAGAATTGCCAAAACAATTGCCAAAAACAACTTCCAAAACAAGAAACAACAGAACTGGAAGCATCACACTCCCAGATCTCAAATTGTAATATAGGGCCATTGTCATCAAAACTGCTTGGTACTGGAACATGAATAGACACACTGACCAGTGGAATAGAATTTCTAGCCCAGAAGTAAGCCCCCACACCTATGGACATCTATTCTTTGACAATGTGCCCAGACTATTAAGTGGGAAAAGCAGAGTCTCTTACCTTCCTGCACTGCTGGTGGGAATGTAAATTGGTTCAACCTTTGTGGAGAACAGTTTGGAGAACTCTCAGAAGACTAGAAATGGACCCACCCTATGATCCTGCAATTCATCTCCTGGGAATATAGCCTAAGGAACCCAACACACCCATCCAAAAAGATATGTGTACACATATGTTCTTAGCAGCACAATTTGTAATAGCCAAAACCTAGAAGCAACCCAGGTGTCCAACAACAGATGAGTGACTGAGCAAGTTGTGGTATATATGTGCAGTGGAATACTACTTAGCTATTAAAAATGGTGACTTAACTGTTTTCAGCTGATCTTGGATGGACCTTGAAAAATTCATGTTAAATGAAATAAGTCAGAAACAGAAGGATGAATATAGGATGATTTCACTCTCAGGCAGAAGTTGAAAAACAAGATCAGAAGAGAAAACAGAAGTAGAACCTGAACTGGAATTGGCATGTTGCACCAAAGTAGAAGACTCTGAGGTGGGTGGGTGGGTGGGGAGAATACAGGTCCAAAAAGGATGACAGAGGACCTAGTGGGGTTGTATTGTTATATGGAAAACTGAGAAATGTTATGCATGTACAAACTATTGTATTTACTGTTGAATGTAAAATAGTCATTTCCCAATAAATAAATTTAAACAAAGATTTTTTTGTAGTTTTATTTAATTTTTTTCTATTTTAGCAGTTTTAAATGGGTTTATTGATATATCAGAAACTGCACACAAGGTAGATGTTTTGATGAATTTGACATATGCATGGACCTGTGGAACCATCCTATAATTAAGGCAATAAAAATAGCTACTGACTCCAAAAAACTGCCTCTTGCTCCTTCCCTTTTTGTTTGTTTATTTGTTTGTTTGTTTGTTTTGTATCATTGCTGGGTCCTTACCATCTGGACTGACATTTTCAGATAAAAAGATAACAGAGTCCTTTTTCCAACTGTGGCATCATCTCCCCAGACAATAACCTAGGTCTACCTGCATGTTAGATGTCAGGCTCAGACAAAAACTAGTAAAGTCATGGGCCCTCTGGAATATACCTAAATTAGACCTACAAGGTTTTCCTATAACAGAGACCCCAAATATTCATCTGCAATATTCCAGCCTTTAGGTTCATGTGTAGGCAACAATTTGTTTGGCTTTATATGTTAAGACTTTTTTTTTAATTAATTAATTTATTTTCCCTTTTGTTGCCATTGCTGTTTTTTTCATTGCTGTAGTAGTTTTTATTATTGTTGTTGTTACTGATGTTGTTGTCGTCGTCGTTAGAGAGGACAGAGAGAAATGGAGAGAGAAGGGGAAGAAAGAGAGGGGGAGAGAAAGGTAGACACCTGCAGACTGCTTCACCACCTGTGAAGCGACACCCCTGCAGGTGGGGAGCCTATGTTAACTCTTTTTTTTCAGCTGCCAGGTTTCAGATGCTACCAAGACCCCCAACACGACCTCCCTGGGCAGATAAGTCCACTATGTATCCTGTAGCCCTGCCTCCTTAGATCCTTGCTCCATTAGGGAAAGAGGGAGACAGGCTGGGAGTATGGATTGACCTGCCAATGCCCATATTCAACAGAGAGGCAATTACAGAAGCCAGACCTTCCACTTCTTGCACCCCATAATGACCCTGGGGCCATACTCCCAGAGGGATAAAGAACAGGGAAGCTATGAGGGGAGGGATTGGATATGGAGTTCTGAGGGTGGGCATTGTGTGGAAATGTACCCCTCTCATACTGTAGTCTTATCAATATTTCCATTTTATGAATAAAAATTTTTAAAAAAAGGAGTTGGGTGGTAGCGCAGTGGGTTAAGTGCTCATGACCCAAAGTGCAAGGACTGGCATAAGGATCCCCGTTCAAGCCCCTGGCTCCCCACCTGCAGGGGAGTCGCTTCACAAAAGGTGAACAACAATAATAACTACAACAATAAAACTACAAGGGCAACAAAAGGGAATAAATAAATATAAAAAGAGAGAGAAATGAGACACTACAGCACCAAAGCTCCCCCCAGTTCTAGTCATGCTACTCTTATGTGATGTGCAGGGATATCACAAAGCAGCCACCCTTACAGGTGAGCTGTCTCATTTACCCTACTTTGTCTTTGCTGGGGTGTGGTGATATATGCATGACATTGCCCTGTTTCCTGTTTCCTGGGAGCTGGAAATCAAGTCCACCTTCCTCACTCTGTCTTCACCAATAGTCAAGGCAAGACCCTCTCTTTCCTCTGGACAGGGTGGCTCCCTGCCTGAGTGGGGGGTGGTCTCTTTGGCGGGTAGGACAGATGAAAATCCTTGACCCCATCTTGCCCCTTCTGACATCACCTTAGCAGGGAGTGGGGGGGGGAGTGTCGGGGGGTGAGGTGGAGCTCCAGGCTCCCCCATGGTCTCCAGCAAGGGGAGGGGATTACCATGCAGTAGGGGTGGTGGGTGGTCTTGGCTCCCTGTTTGGAACTGAGAGTCTAATAGTACCCTCATGGCACCTCAGAGGGAGCCCAGCTTCCCACCAACCTTTGCTGGGAGGTGGGGCTGTGTGTGTGTATGTGCGTGTGCGTGTGTGCATGTGCTCAGCAACAGTGTTTTCAGCAGCGCTAGCTGGAGCAAGGTGGTTATTTTCTAAAAGCTATTTTTCTTGCTAGGCTTCTCCTTCCTGTCTTTCAAGTAAACAGAACAGAGTTTTGGCAGGGTTATTTTTGTCTGTGTCCACTGGTATTGCTAGGTTTCTGGCCTCTTCAGTTTCATGGATGGAGTGTAGAGGCAAAGGAGACACCCAGGAAACAGGCACCCTGTTCTTCATTCCTAAAGCCCTGGGGTCTTCAGCTGCCATGCTTTCTCTTCTCCACTTTCTAGAACCTTTTGTCCTTATAAATGTGATGTTTGGGGCTGGGGAGATAGCATAATGGTTATATAAAAAGACTCTAATGCCTGAGGCTCTAAAGTCTCAGGTTCAATCTTCCACACCACCATACACTAAAGCTGAGCAATACTCTAGTAAAAATAAACAAATAAAGGTAAAAGATGTCAGTGTTTGGGGGGAGTGTTAGATAGCGTTATGCAAAAAGACTCTCATGCCTGGGCTCCAAAGTCCCAGGTTCAATCTTTTGCACCACCATAAGCTAGAGCTGAGTAGTAGTACTCTAGTAAAAAAAAAAAAAAAGACAACAATGATAAGATGTCCGTGTTTTCAGCTGTACTTAGTAGGTGGAGTAGGCAAAGTTATGTCTAGTCCATTTTTCTAGAAGATAGTCCTGTAATTAAAAAATATTCCCTGGAATGGGGCTGGGAATTCCCCAGTAGGGGAGACAGCATGATGGTTCTGCAAAAGACTCTCTGCCTAAGGCTCTGAGGCCTCAGGTTCAGTCTCCAACACCACCATAAATCACAGCTGAGCTGTGTTCTGGAGCTTGCCTCTTTCTCTCTCATAATAAATATGTTTTATAAAAACACACCTACATGACTTTCACACAGTCAGGTCTACAAGGCTGCGTGTGCGTGTGGGAGGGGTGGGCTGGGGGATGGGCTGGGAGTTGTGCCTGGTTGGCCCTGGATGCCTCTCCATCACAGGTACCTGACAAGTCCCTCCCACAATAGAGACAACAGAGATGGCTACAGGATCCCCGCCTAGAGTGTTCACCAGGGCTTGGAGGGTGAGCCAGCCAAGAGGTTGGATTTAGGTCTAGAGCACAGGCTGGGGTTAGTAGGCCTGTGTAGGTCACACTACCCCCTGGTGACAGGGTGCAACCAGGAGTCCTGGTCAGCGCTTAGTGTCCTCAGATTTCTGGAGTCACTACTAAGGGTAGAGATGGATGGAGCAAGTGTAGGTACTGTTTCAAAACCTTCTGTAAGGTTTTGCAGTACACATGGGGTCCCAATCTATCTTAGAGATTTACTGTCTAGATAAACTCAGACATCTCAGGACTCAGGAATGGAGGTAAACATGGGAACATCTGGCTTGGAATCCAGCCCAGCTGGTGGGCAGGAGGAGAACTGCTTAGCTCTGGCTTGTGGTGGTACAGGGGATTGAACATGGAACTTCGGAACCTCAGGCATGAAGTTATTTTCATAACCATTTTGCTATCTCCCCTGCCCTCTCCAGGGACAAAACATTTTTATTTATTTATTTTGGGTAGATACAGAGAGAAATTGAAAGGGAAGGAAGGGATTAAGGGGGAAAGAGAGAAACACGTGTAGCACTGCGTCACCACTCATGAAGATTTCCCCTGCTGGTGAGGACCAGCTTGAACACATGATTCTTATTCTAGCGTTTGCCCTTCTTCCGTAGCCAGTCAACAGCGTCAGGTTGAGCCTGATGTCAAGTTTCGAGACCTCCTTTGAATCTGGAGAGGTGGCAGTCGTTGACTATGTGGGTCATAGTCTGTCTGTAGCCGCAGGGGCAATTTGGGTCATCTCTGGCTCCCCAGCGATGGAACATAGCGGCGCACCGGCCATGGCCTGTTCGATAGCAGTTGAGGAGGGCCCAATCATAACGTGCTAGGTCAAAGCTGGGTTGACGCTTGCAGGGGTCTGTGATGAGGTGTTTGTTCTTTACCTCAGCTGACTGCCAGCTCTGTTTCCAAGAGACTGGAACAGAGAAGTTCAGTGTAGGCATAGGGGACCAGATTGGGTGACGAGACGTCAAGCGTTGGACAGGGTGGGCAAAGATACCCGCGTATATTGGCAGGTCCGGTCGAGCGTAGACGTGGGAAATGAACTTAGATGATGCCGCATCCCGACGAATATCTGGCGGGGCGATGTTGCTAAGAACTGGCAGCCATGGAACCGGGGTGGAACGGATGGTTCCAGAAATTATCCTCATGGAGGAATATAATTTGGAATCGACCAAGTGGACATGGGGGCTACGGAACCATACTGAGGCACAGTATTCTGCAGTGGAATAGCATAATGCCAGAGATGATGATCGTAGTGTGGAAGCGCTTGAGCTCCATGAGGAGCTGGCCAGTCTTGCAATGATTTGATTCCTCACGCCCACCTTTGCTGCAGTTTTTATGAGATGTTTGTGAAATGACAGAGTGCGATCGAGAGTAACACCAAGATAGACTGGCTGGGCTTCATGCCGGATTCTCGTATCGCCGAGCTGCACATTAAGCTCACGAGAGGCCGAGGCATGGTGTAGATGGAAAACAGATGATACCGTTTTTGCAGTGCTAGGGATTAGTCACCATTTTTTACAGTAATCAGATATCAGAGACATGTCTTTCATGAGTGTTTCCTCGAGGATGTCGAACTTGGATGCCTGAGTTGCACAGCAGATGTCATCGGCGTAGATGAACTTCCTTGAAGAAGTTTCTGGGAGGTCATTGATGTAAATATTAAATAGCGTAGGAGCCAGGACAGATCCCTGGGGGAGGCCACTTGAGACAAGTCTCCATCTGCTAGACTTGTCACCCAGATGCACCTGGAATCTTCTGTTTTGGAGAAGAAACGATTATAGTGTTGGCCACCCATGGAGGCAGGCATCTTGAGATCTTGACTAGGAGACCACGGTGCCAGACCGTGTCATAGGCTGCTGTGAGATCAACAAAGACAGCACCCGTCTTTAAATTCTTCTGGAATCCATTTTCAATGTAAGTTGAGAGGGTCAGGGCTTGTTTGCAGGTAGATCTTCCTGGGCGGAAACCAGCTTGGGTGGGTGATAGGAATTTCTCTCTAAGAGGAGAAATATGTGACAGAAGCAGCCTCTCAAGGAGTTTGTAACACACGGAGAGGAGAGAAATTGGTCCATAGCTGGCGGCCAGTGTTGGGTCTTTCTTTGGTTTCAAAACCACTATAATCTTCGCACGACGCCAAACTTTGGGCATAGACTCAGATTCCAAGATGTGGGACAGGAATGAAGCGAGCCACTTCTTTGCCGCGGGACCCAGGTTAAGAATGAGTTCTGGGGTGATGTTATCATAGCCAGCAGCTGTTCCCGGTTTAACCCTCTTCAAAGCGTCTTCCAGTTCAGACAGTGTAAAGGGAGAGAGTTTTGGAGATGGACAAGATAACCGGAAGTGGGATGACCACTCATGGGAAATTTCTCTTTTCCAGACTGGGTCGATCTTAGCATGTCCAACATGAGTTAGGTGACTGGCCACTGAGTTTGGAGATACGGGAGGATGGGAGACAGGAGGGGGTTGGCTACCGGCACCCAGTCTGTGAAGAAGCTTCCAGGCCTTCCTACTTGAGTGGGTGAAGTTCAGACTTTCCGTGAGTTGTTGCCAGCAGGCTTGGCATGCTGCATCCAGGGAGGCAATGAGATGGTCAGCCACATCTGGGTCGCCCGACTCATCATAGTGGTTGCTCACATTCAGCATCAAGACAAGGCGTATAGTTAGCACGTCTCCCACGAGGAATGGCTTGGGAAGCTGCTTTGAAGATGGCTTGGCGGAAGCGCCTGTAGGAATCTTCAGAGGGGATAGAGTTAATTTGAATTGCAGGAATAGATTTGTTGGTAAGATCACTGAACAGACGCCAGTTTGCTTTCCGAAAGTTCCATCTTAGTTTCTCTGAGCACAGAATCAGTGGGAGCTGGAGACCAATGTGGATGATAGCTGGGCGGTGATGACTGTGTGGGAAGATCTTGAGAACTTGTCTCGTAGCAGGAAAGGCTTGGCCGTTGACTGTGCTAATCCAGCACAGGTCGGGTGACGAGTCTTTATTCCATCTAGCACTGTGAAAAGAGCCTGGCTGTTTGGGATCGTATAATAGTGAGAGGTCATTTGCTGAAGCCCAGGCGGCTAAGATAGAGCCGTCAGCACGAGTGGAGGAATATCCCGTCTTGGTGATGACTATTAAAGTCACCAACGTAAACGGCTGGGTGATTCGGGCTGGGTGATTGTGGGCACTCAACCAGGTGTACCACCACCTGTCCCCCCACTCATTTTTTAAAAAACATTATTAGTGATTTGATAATAGTTAACAAGATTGTAAGGTAATGAATCCACACAGTTCCCACCATCACAATTCCTTGGCCCATCCCCTCCATTGGAAGCTTCCCAATTCTTTATCCTCCTGGGAATATGGACCAAAGATTTTTATGGGGTGCACCCCCCACTCATTTTTAAATATATGCACATTTAGACAATGCTAAGATACTTTGCCTATCCACAATAAAAATCTTAATTAAAAATATTAGACTCCTCAATGACTGGGAGGTGGCACAGTGATTAGAGTGCTGGACTAATAGCAGGGGATACCAAGTTCAATGCCTGGCATTGTGTGCACCAGAATAATGTTTTGAGTGTCTATCATAAATAAATAAATACATAAATAAGTCTGGGGCCTGGTGGTGGCACACCTGGTTAAGCACACATAATATTAAGCACAAGGACCTGTCCAAGGAACCAGGTCAAGTCCCTGCTCCCCACCCGCAGAGGGGACGCTTCACAAGCAGTGAAGCAGGTCTGCAGGAGTCTCTCTTTCTCCCTGTCTATCTCCCCCTCCTCTCTCAATTTCTCTCCATCCTATCTAATAAAATGGAAAAAAATAATGGCAGCCAGTAGCAGTGGCTTCATAGTGCTGGTACTGAGCCCTACCAATAACTCTGGAGGCAAATAAATAATAAATATTAAGATCACCTCCCGCTACCTGGGGGGGGGTTCCATCTCTTGGTGTAGCGGTTAAAATATGTTCAATAAGCTCCACAGACACTTGCCTAGGGTGTAGTGATTCCAGCTCAGGATATCTAATTATCTCAGAAAGTGAGCACATACAAACAAAAGGTAATACTTTGTATTCTTTGAGGTGATATTTACATGAACAGAGACATGGATGGCCACAATACTCTACAATATCAGGCCAACTGGGCTGAGTATCCACTGCTTAAGATATAGGTTTGAGTCCTATATCCCACACACAGAAAAATGACTTTCAGGGAGTCGGGCAGTAGGGCAGTGGGTTACGTGCAGGTGGTACAAAGCGCAAGGACCGGCTTAAGGGTCCTGGTTCAAGGCCCCTGCTCCCCACCTGCAGGGGAGTCACTTCACAAGAGGAGAGGCAGGTCTGCAGGTGTCTGTCTTTGTCTCCCCCTCTCTGTCTTTCCTTCCTCTCTCCATTTCTGTCTTTCCTATCCAACAACGACAACATCCATAAAAACAACAATAATAATTACAACAATAAAACAACAAGGGTAACAAAAGGGAATAAATAAAGAAATATAAAAAACCTTAAAAAGTGAATTCCATGTGAACTGAGGTGCATCAAACACAAAGCAAAATGGTTCAACAACGCTATGGCTTCTGTGTAGTTGACTGTTTGAGTCTCAGTCTGTTCTGATGATGCATCATGGTGACAGCTAGATCTGGGTCACTGAGACTCGCTGTCATCAAGGGTTTCAGTCCCCCCACTTACATTTGACTCAAGGCTTTTGCTTGACATAGAATTTGGCAAGAGAATCTCCTGTGGGGGAAGTGCCAGGACCATCAGTAACAGGCCATTCTGCGGCTCCCATGGCTGCCGCAGGATGGTTCTCCTGTCAGTCCGCAGTGGCTGGACCATGGGTCCCCAGAGCATGTGGACAACATGTAGAATGTTCTCACCCTCTGAAAGACTTCACTGTTTCTGTTTTATTTAATTGCTCTGGAGACAGACACAGAAAGATCAAGAGAGAAGAGGAAGCTAGAGAAGCAGAGAGAAACCTGCAGCCCTGCTTCACGATCATGAAGCTTTTCTCTGGCAGGTGGGGACCAGGGACTTGAACCTGGCTCCTTATAAACTAATGTGTGCACTCAACCAGGAGCACCACCACCAGACTCCTCTGTCTCTTTGTGTTCCTTTTTTTTTTTTTTCTTCCGGCAGTTCCCAAGCTTCACACATCTACAGTTTTACTGCTACAGGTCAACTATTCTATTCCTTTTATTTCCAGAAAACAAAGAGGTGGATAGAAGGAGAGATACCACAGCACCAGAGCTTGCCCTGGTGTCATGGTACTCCCACCTGGTGGCAGGACTTGAATCTGGGTCATGCATAACAAGGCATACTCCCTAGCTAATGGATTATCTTCCAGTCCCCCAGTTTCTTGGTGATTTCCTCTGTCTGATGATTCAGGTACTAAATAAGCCAATTGACTGACAAGTACATGCATAGCCTCACCCCTTCTGGCTCCTTTTATTATTTTTTATTTGGGAGGAAGGGTTCACTGGTTTATACTATCTTTTTAATTTTTTAAAAAATATTTATTTGTTCATTGTAATTTTTTTGCCTTTGTTGTTTTATTATAATTGTTGTTATTGATCTTGTCGTTGTTGGATAGGACAGAGAGAAATGGATAGAGGAGGGGAAGACAGAGAGGGGGAGAGAAAGATAGACACTCGAAGACCTGCTTCACTGCCTGTGAAGTGACTCCCCTACAGGTGGGGAGCCAGGGCTCGAATCCAAATTCTTATGCCAGTCCTTGTGCTTTTTGTCACATGTGCTTAACCTGCTGTGCTACTGCCCAACTTCCCAGAATCACCTGTTCTATGATAAGCTGTTGTAATGGTCCAAATGCCTAAGTACTCCCCAAATTCATATGATGAAATATTACCCCTGGGATGTGGGGCAGAGGGGGGGATGACAGCATAATGGTTATGCAAAATGACTCTCATGCCTGAGATGGCTGGGTCCTAGGCTCAGTCCCCTACACCATCATAAACCAGAGCTGAGCTGTGCTCTAGTAAGAAAGATAAAGTAATATGACAAAAAGACCCTTATGCCCAAGGCACAAAAAGCCCCAGGTTCAATCCACAAGGCATCACCATAAGCCAGAGCTAAGCAATGCTTTGGTAAAAATAAATAAATAAAAACAAGAAAGATGAAAGAGATAGAAAGAGAGAGAGAGAGATGGAGAGAGAGGAAGGAAGGAAGGAAGGAAGGAAGGAAGGAGAAAAAGGGGGTCAGACAATGACACACTTGCTTGAGCATACACATTACCATGTACTAGGATCCATATTCGAATTCCAGCTCCCCACCGGCAGGGAGATGCTTCATGAGTGTTGTTTTCGAAGGGTTATGTTGTTTTCTCCGGGCTGGCTTCACGGGCAGGTAACAGACGACCAGGGACTCATAGTTGAGCTGTAGGCAGTATCTCTTTATTCATGCAGGACGCAGCACAATCTAAGACGAGCTAAGCTAAACTCAAGGTAAAGTACTCTAAAACTCACAATGCTGTCTTTATATATACTTGCCAAGTAGGGTGGAAACAGGGTGTGACATAGAGAGGGTGGAGAGAAAAGTGACTGTTGACAATCAGAGTGTGACAAGGAGAGGATCAGGGTGTGACAAGGAGGGGGGGTGGAGCAAAAACATATCATGAAACAGTGGGGATTGAACCAATGCCCTGGAGGGAGGTGCTTGTTAACAGCGGTTATATAAATAGAATGAAGTGGTTATGTAAATAGAATAGTGTTAAGCAGGGGGGATTTAAACCAAATGAAACAGAAGGGGTCTCATGCATACCAACAATTCCCCCTTTCTTTTTAACTAATGGCCATTGTGGGGTGAACAGAAACGTATATCGTACAGGCGTTTTCAAAATAACTGGCATAAGACATGGAAAACAAAATAGGCGAGTAGCAATAACCAGTGTGATGCTAAGGGGAGCTTTTCTTGCCTCAAAGTGCAAGGCCTAGCAGGCGAAAGGGCATTTCTTGCCTCTGGGAATGCTTCATGCCTCTGGGGGCATCTCTTGCCTCAAAGGGCGTTTCCTGCCTCTCTGGGCATCTTTTGCCTCTTGGGGCGCTTCATGCCTCTGTGGGCATAACCTAATAAGGAGGGGGAGTTTTCTGCCTCTGGGACAGAGCCTGCAGGCGAGGGGACATGGTCTATAAAGTTTCAAGGCAACTGGCTGAAGTTAGTCTTTGAGAAACATAGCAGTGTGTACCAGTAAGTCCTATGGAGGTGTCAGTCCAAAGTAGCTGACCACAGAAGAAAATGCCAGAGGATGAAACGCTGCACGTCTGTCTCGATGGGGAATGTCGGCCACCAGAATTCTGCTTTTCTGTAGAGAGTGAGCTTTGGAGTCTGTGAATCTGTTTCTTCAGGTCATGCCAGGTCTCATCATTGGTTTCCGGGGGTGTGTTGTAATCATTCCATCTTGTGGGCAATGTCAGAGAACAGGATCCAAATGGATTTCCAGAAATTTTCATTTGAGTAGATGCTTTTTCATGTGAAGATTTGACAGCTGAAATTCACTTGTTGAACAAAACTTGTAGCAGATTAGAAGTTTACTATAATTGATAATTCCATTATAATTGGAAGTCCTTTCTAGTATGATTTTAAGGTTGTTTAAACAGTTTAAACTCAATAAAATGTGGAAAGGTAAACAGAAGAACCACGGTTAAAAGCCTCAGGCATGAGAATAATTAACATAATCATTGCACTATCTGCCCCACCCATAACTCATACGGTTTCTAGGATTAAACGTTTCAGATTCATGTCAAGACGTAAAAGAGAAATCATAGGAAGGAAAAAAAAATTTTTGAATTGTTTCTGGATATCTCTAGAAATCATGGCTGCGTCCAGCATTTTTTTTTAAGTCAATGTCAAACAAAAATTCAGTCATTCAAATCATTCTCTTATGAAACGCAACTTGAACCAGATTATCAAGATCTCACCATGTAGGATTAAGAATCCCTGGAGGGCGACCTAGTCCAAAGAGGTCCTCAAAATTCCATTTAGGGTGCTTCTGAGTGTTCCTGCTGGATTGCTTCAGGCACCCATTTTTAAAAGTGTCTTCCCATTGAAGAAAGAATCCAATCAGGAGAGTAGAACTAACCACATGTCTCCATACTTGGGAACTGCCAGGGTACTTGAGAATGTTCTTCAAATTATTGTAGTCCTTCTCCATGGGAAACATTCGAGAAGAAGTCCAGAAAGTCCCAGGGGAAATCCCCATGCATATCCCAAGTTCTATGATCACAGTCATAAAAAACCAAATTGT
This sequence comes from Erinaceus europaeus, assembly GCF_950295315.1. Taxonomy (NCBI): domain Eukaryota; kingdom Metazoa; phylum Chordata; class Mammalia; order Eulipotyphla; family Erinaceidae; genus Erinaceus; species Erinaceus europaeus. The sequence goes on from NC_080162.1 coordinate 110,638,379, forward strand.
GGCCCGGAGCAAAATGTAGTCCTTTTCCTCAGGAAACATGGGAGAGGGAATCCAGAAAGTCCAAGGAGAAATCTCCGTGCATCTCCCAAGCTCTATGATCCCGGTCATAAGAAACCAAAGTTCCCGGTCAGGGAACCAAAATGTAACCCAGAGTAAAATGTTCCAGAGACAGACTAACTGTCTCATGATGAAACAGTAGAGGCTTTGGCAAACCTCTTCATAAGTAGAAAGGCAACCCATGGTGCATGGGTAGCCAAGTTTACTTATCTGGACGATGGGTGGGTAGGGTCCCACGTTGATGCCGGTCCATGTTTCAGGGCTTATTTCAGTCCCTGTTCGGGCGCCATATGTTGTTTTCGAAGGGTTATGTTGTTTTCTCCGGGCTGGCTTCACGGGCAGGTAACAGACGACCAGGGACTCATAGTTGAGCTGTAGGCAGTATCTCTTTATTCATGCAGGACGCAGCACAATCTAAGACGAGCTAAGCTAAACTCAAGGTAAAGTACTCTAAAACTCACAATGCTGTCTTTATATATACTTGCCAAGTAGGGTGGAAACAGGGTGTGACATAGAGAGGGTGGAGAGAAAAGTGACTGTTGACAATCAGAGTGTGACAAGGAGAGGATCAGGGTGTGACAAGGAGGGGGGGTGGAGCAAAAACATATCATGAAACAGTGGGGATTGAACCAATGCCCTGGAGGGAGGTGCTTGTTAACAGCGGTTATATAAATAGAATGAAGTGGTTATGTAAATAGAATAGTGTTAAGCAGGGGGGATTTAAACCAAATGAAACAGAAGGGGTCTCATGCATACCAACAATTCCCCCTTTCTTTTTAACTAATGGCCATTGTGGGGTGAACAGAAACGTATATCGTACAGGCGTTTTCAAAATAACTGGCATAAGACATGGAAAACAAAATAGGCGAGTAGCAATAACCAGTGTGATGCTAAGGGGAGCTTTTCTTGCCTCAAAGTGCAAGGCCTAGCAGGCGAAAGGGCATTTCTTGCCTCTGGGAATGCTTCATGCCTCTGGGGGCATCTCTTGCCTCAAAGGGCGTTTCCTGCCTCTCTGGGCATCTTTTGCCTCTTGGGGCGCTTCATGCCTCTGTGGGCATAACCTAATAAGGAGGGGGAGTTTTCTGCCTCTGGGACAGAGCCTGCAGGCGAGGGGACATGGTCTATAAAGTTTCAAGGCAACTGGCTGAAGTTAGTCTTTGAGAAACATAGCAGTGTGTACCAGTAAGTCCTATGGAGGTGTCAGTCCAAAGTAGCTGACCACAGAAGAAAATGCCAGAGGATGAAACGCTGCACGTCTGTCTCGATGGGGAATGTCGGCCACCAGAATTCTGCTTTTCTGTAGAGAGTGAGCTTTGGAGTCTGTGAATCTGTTTCTTCAGGTCATGCCAGGTCTCATCATTGGTTTCCGGGGGTGTGTTGTAATCATTCCATCTTGTGGGCAATGTCAGAGAACAGGATCCAAATGGATTTCCAGAAATTTTCATTTGAGTAGATGCTTTTTCATGTGAAGATTTGACAGCTGAAATTCACTTGTTGAACAAAACTTGTAGCAGATTAGAAGTTTACTATAATTGATAATTCCATTATAATTGGAAGTCCTTTCTAGTATGATTTTAAGGTTGTTTAAACAGTTTAAACTCAATAAAATGTGGAAAGGTAAACAGAAGAACCACGGTTAAAAGCCTCAGGCATGAGAATAATTAACATAATCATTGCACTATCTGCCCCACCCATAACTCATACGGTTTCTAGGATTAAACGTTTCAGATTCATGTCAAGACGTAAAAGAGAAATCATAGGAAGGAAAAAAAAATTTTTGAATTGTTTCTGGATATCTCTAGAAATCATGGCTGCGTCCAGCATTTTTTTTTAAGTCAATGTCAAACAAAAATTCAGTCATTCAAATCATTCTCTTATGAAACGCAACTTGAACCAGATTATCAAGATCTCACCATGTAGGATTAAGAATCCCTGGAGGGCGACCTAGTCCAAAGAGGTCCTCAAAATTCCATTTAGGGTGCTTCTGAGTGTTCCTGCTGGATTGCTTCAGGCACCCATTTTTAAAAGTGTCTTCCCATTGAAGAAAGAATCCAATCAGGAGAGTAGAACTAACCACATGTCTCCATACTTGGGAACTGCCAGGGTACTTGAGAATGTTCTTCAAATTATTGTAGTCCTTCTCCATGGGAAACATTCGAGAAGAAGTCCAGAAAGTCCCAGGGGAAATCCCCATGCATATCCCAAGTTCTATGATCACAGTCATAAAAAACCAAATTGTGGCCCGGAGCAAAATGTAGTCCTTTTCCTCAGGAAACATGGGAGAGGGAATCCAGAAAGTCCAAGGAGAAATCTCCGTGCATCTCCCAAGCTCTATGATCCCGGTCATAAGAAACCAAAGTTCCCGGTCAGGGAACCAAAATGTAACCCAGAGTAAAATGTTCCAGAGACAGACTAACTGTCTCATGATGAAACAGTAGAGGCTTTGGCAAACCTCTTCATAAGTAGAAAGGCAACCCATGGTGCATGGGTAGCCAAGTTTACTTATCTGGACGATGGGTGGGTAGGGTCCCACGTTGATGCCGGTCCATGTTTCAGGGCTTATTTCAGTCCCTGTTCGGGCGCCATATGTTGTTTTCGAAGGGTTATGTTGTTTTCTCCGGGCTGGCTTCACGGGCAGGTAACAGACGACCAGGGACTCATAGTTGAGCTGTAGGCAGTATCTCTTTATTCATGCAGGACGCAGCACAATCTAAGACGAGCTAAGCTAAACTCAAGGTAAAGTACTCTAAAACTCACAATGCTGTCTTTATATATACTTGCCAAGTAGGGTGGAAACAGGGTGTGACATAGAGAGGGTGGAGAGAAAAGTGACTGTTGACAATCAGAGTGTGACAAGGAGAGGATCAGGGTGTGACAAGGAGGGGGGGTGGAGCAAAAACATATCATGAAACAGTGGGGATTGAACCAATGCCCTGGAGGGAGGTGCTTGTTAACAGCGGTTATATAAATAGAATGAAGTGGTTATGTAAATAGAATAGTGTTAAGCAGGGGGGATTTAAACCAAATGAAACAGAAGGGGTCTCATGCATACCAACACATGAGCAGTGAAGCAGGTCAGCAGGTGCCTATCTTTCTCTCTCCCTTTGTATCTTGCCCCCTTCTCAACTTCTCTCTGTCCTATCAAATAGAATAGAAAAAAAAGAAAAAAGAGGGAAGAAAAAAAAATGGCCACTGAAGTGTTAGGTACTAAGTAGAGCAGGTACTAAGCCCCAACAATAACCCTGGTGGCAGTAAGAAAGGAAGAAAGAGAGAAAGAAAGGAGATAAAGGGAGAAAGAAAGGAAAGATGGAAGGAAGGAAAGAAGGAATCCTATCCCTAAGGTGATGATAGGAAGAGGAGGCTTTGGGAGGCCATGAAGTCCTAAGAGTACAGCCTTCCTGAGTGGGAGTAGCACCAGTATTAAAGTCAAAGGGGACTGACTCGAATACAGGCACTCACTCTGCCATTTACCCAGGCTGGTCATAAAATAACGGGGGCTGAGTGGTGGCACACCTGGTTGAGCGCACGTGTTACAATACACATGAACCTGGGTTTGAGCCCCCAGTCCCCACCTGCAGGGGGAAGGTTTTGAGAGTGGTGGAGCAGTGTTGCTGGTGTCTCTCGTCTCTCTCATTCTCTATCACCCTTTTCTCTCTCAATGTCTGGCTGTCTGTATCTAATAAACAAATAAACATCATAAAAAATTTTAAACCTCTCTTAAAAGAAAAGACAGTAATGAATGCTGATGAGCTAAGTGCCACCCAGCATAGTTATTATTCCAATATATATTTCATATGGCACTGGGGAACCCAGTCCCTCAAGCATATGTGATAACAGCCTCCTGGGTTGATCATTTTATACTTTCAGAGAGAGAGAGAGAGAGAGAGTAGAGAGAAGAGAGGAAAACAATGAGAAGAAAGACACCAAAACACGTTTCCACCAGGCATGGTGCTCCCACGTGTTGTATATGCCCTCAAGACCCTTCACACCCTTGTCTTGCCTGAAACACACCATGTGTCCTGCCTCCCTTCTACCATCCACTTGCTTTATTTATTATTTTTTTAAAATACTTATTCCCTTATGTTGCCTTTGTTGTTTTATTGTTGTAGTTATTATTGTTGTTGTTATTGATGTTGTCGTTGTTGGATAGGACAGAGAGAAATGGAGACAGGAGGGGAAGACAGAGAGGGGGAGAGAAAGACACCTGCATACCTGCTTCACCGCCTGTGAAGTGACTCCCCTGCAGGTGGGCAGTCGGGTCCTCAAACGGCGCTACCACCGACTCCCCCCACCCATTTGCTTTTCACAGACCAGGGGCAGGGGAAAGAAGACACAACTGTAGGGGAGCACCCGTTTTCTAGGTTCCTTCCTCAATGCATTTAGCAAGCTAAAGGAACAAAAATAGGCATTCCATCAAGTGACCGGGACTCTTGTGGGAGGAAGGCAGTGGGGGTGGGGGGCGGGGGGGAGGGGCGGGACAGGCTTGACTTTAGACTACAGACACGCCAGCAACTTCAGGATGTTCCCACGATACTGGCTGCATTTGTTAAAAATACCTTCAATTCCAAAAATTACAAACAGTGCAACTAATCCTGTTCAGTAAAGCCAAGAAAAACACACCCGAGTCAGACACAATGTATGGCTGGAAGTGAAGGACATCCACCAGCAGCAGCCAGACAGCTGCCACATGCACTTGCTCTGCCCTGCACCCAGGCAGGCAACACCCAGCGCCTCCCTGGGAGCCCTGAGCATCTGCCCCAGGCTCCAGGCACTTCTAAGTGACCTCATGCCCTCCAGCCCTTCAACTCCATGTTGAACAGACTAGTATTGACCTTCCTACCTGGGTACCAGGAACTCCTAGGGCACAGGCTGCATCCCCCAACTTGATACCCCGGAAAAAATATGAATTGCTGGTCTAAAGCAGATCCTTCCTTTCCCACCCAGTGAACACTGGACTAGAAGGACCAATAGTCACAGAGCCACAGGTAGGGGAAGAAGAATGTTCCAGGTGGTGGGAATAACCTGTCCGTAGAACTCCGCGGAGGGGGTTCTGAACCCTTCTCTCAGACAGGGAACCTGAGGCTCTGGTATTATCCAGGCAAGCTGGGCCACCCCCGCCTGGTGACTGAACCCTGCCATATCTTCCCTCCTGGGGAACTCACAGAGCAAGGGCTGTGTGCCCAGGACTCCTTCTGCTGCCATCTTGGGGTGCGGGGAGGGGGGGTGGGCCACACAGTCACAGCTTCCCAATGTACACATCCTGCAGGAAAGGGTTAAGACATTTCAGAGGAGAACTGGTCTTCTTTATGCCAGTCACCCCACAACCTCAGGTACAGAGTGCATCTGGCAGTGATAATAATAATAATAATAATAATAATAATAATAATAATAAAAATAAACAACTCAAATTCTACAAAACACATAATGTTACATACTTAAGAAAGACTCTTTGTCTTTTTCTGCCTTTAGAGTCATTTCTTTCAAGCAACAAATGCCATTCCACTGTCTGGATGTACTACATTCTGTTTATCCATCTGCCTCCTACTGATTGCTTCCATACTTTGCAACCATGAATAAAATTGTTACACATCTCTATGTGTAGGTTTTTTTATTTTTCCAAATCATTGTACTGGAGGAATAATGGTTTACAGTGCAGTCATTGACACATAGGTACAGTGTGTTTTATCTCCTTGTGGTAGGTGTCTGAATACTACTCCCAAAATCTACTCGTCTTTCTCTACCATCATGCCTTATGTCAGTCTCTGTCTCGGTTTAACCAGAGCACTGCTCAGCTCTAACTTATGGTTGTGCTGAAGACTGAACCTGGGACTTTGGAACCTCAGGTATGAGAATTTCTTTGCATAACCATTATGCTCTTTCCCCTGCCTCCTAATACATGCTCTATCTCTTCTCCTTTTTTCTCTTGCATGAATTATTTTATTTAATATAATTTTTTATTGATTTAATAATGATCGACAAGACCATAGGATAAGAGGGGTACAATTCCACACAATTCTCACCACCAGAGTTCCGTATCCCAGCCCTTCCATTGGAAGCCTTCCTGTTCTTTACCCCTCTGGGAGCATGGACCCAGGGTCTTTATGGGGAGCAGAAGGTGGAAGGTCTGGCTTCTGTAATTCTAGACATGGGTATTGGCAGGTTGATCCATGCTCTCAGCCTGTTTATATCTTTCCCTAGTGGAACAGGGCTCTGGGTAGGTGGGGTTCCAGGGTACATTGGTGAGGTCATCTGCCCAGGGAAGTCAGATTGGTATTATGGTGGCATTTGCAACTTGGTGGCTAAAATCTCTCTCTCTTTAAAATATTTATTCCCTGTTGTTGCCCTTGTTTTATTGTTGTAGTTATTATTGTTGTTGTTACTGATGTCGTCATTGTTGGATAGGAAAGAGAGAAATGGAGAGAGGAGGGGAAGACAGAGAGAGAAAGATAGACACCTGCAGACCTGCTTCACTGCCTGTGAAGAGACTCCCCTGCAGGTGGGGAGCTGGGGCTCGAACCAGGATCCTTACTCTGGTCCTTGCACTTTGTGCCACCTGCAATTAACCCGCTGCACTGATTCCCTATTTTCTCATTTCTTAATGTCATACATGCAGTCACCAGGTGTTTCTCCTTCTCCTTCATCTGGCTTATCTCACTTCTATCCAAGACGAGACAAAGGAGAGAATTTCCCTATTTCTTACATGTAAGTAGTATTCCATTGTGTATATATACCACAACTTTCTCAACTACTCATCTGTTGGGCATCTTGTTGTTTCCAAATTTGGGCTGTCGCAAATAACACTGAACATAGTTGTACATGGATCTCTCGTGACAGGTCTTTTTGTTTTCTTTGGTTAAATTTCTAGGGGAGGAGTTGTCAGGTCGTGGAGTAGGTCCATTTTTAGTGTTCTAAGGAATTTGCAGGCTAAACGTATTGTGTGTGTGTGTGTGTGTGTGTGTGTGTGTGTGTGTGTGTGTGTACATGCATTTATAACCCCTTTATTTAAATACCAAGGAGTGTGATTGCTGGATCCTAGGATAAATGCATACTTAGCTTTGAAATAAACTGTAAACCAGTCTTTCAAAGTGTCTGCATTCTGGGCGGGGGTAGATAGCATAATGGTTATGCAAAGAGACTCTCACGCCTGAGGCTCCAAAGTTCCAAATTCAATTCCCCAGCACCACCCTAAGCCAGAGCTGAGCAGTGCTCTGGTTACAAAGAAAGTAAGAAAGTAAGAAAGTGAGAAAGAAAGAAAGAAAGAAAGAAAGAGAAAAGAATGAAAAAAGAAAAGGAGAATTCTAAGTGTCTGCATTCTACCAGCAATGAACGAAAGTTTCTGTTGTTGCTGTTTTTTAAAGCAAACATTTATTGTTTACATTCCTTATAGAACATGGGAAACCGAAAGAAAAGCACAGAGTCAAATGAGTATCATTAGTGGTTCCCTAACCCTTCGCTCGGTCAGTAAATCAGTGAACACGTGCCACAGACACACATATTGCTGGTCTGGGTGACTCTGAGACCTTCTGAGCTTCCCTCAGGGGAGGTGATTCAACCCAGCACCAGGTCCTCTCTGTAGTCATGGTGGAGCCAGCACCAGAGTGTGATGGACGAGGAGAAAGGAAGACAGGAGAAGGAGCAGAGCACAGGGGAGAGGAGAAGGGAAGTAGATGTCACTCTGCAAAACTCCAGTTTCACAGACTATTCCTGACAAAGCTATTAACTCATCCCAGCCACCCAGCCACTTGTTCCTGCTGACCGGGCTGCCAAATGACTTCAGATGGTGGTGCAGCAGCCCCGGGGGTCTGGTCAGGTCTGTGCCTATCAGGAGAATTGTGAGGCAGCTTCCAGGATTTGGACACACAGAGGATCTGCAGTGGATACCCGTTTATACCCTACTTATCAGCTTAGACTAGTGCTCTGGACAGAGGGGGAAATTCTGGGTTTTTCCCCCTAAGGTTTGATATCATATTCACCCCAATAATCGGTATTTAAAACTTCATTAGCCTTGGAGTTGGGTGGTGGTGCACCTGGTAGAGTGCACATTATCATGTGCAAAGACCAAGGTTCAAGCTCCCAGTCCCCACCAGTAGGGGGGAAGCTTCACAGGTGGGGAAGCAGTGTTGTGGGAGTTTCTCTTTCTCTCTCCTTCTTTACTCCCCCTCAGTTCCCTTCCCTCTCTCTCTCTCTCTCTCTCTCTCTCTCTCTCTCTCTCTCTATATATATATATATATATATATATATATATATATATATGAAAGAAAAAGAGAAAAAAAGTGGCCAGTGGGAGTGGTGGATTTGCAGACATCAGGTTTCAGGGCAATGAATTGTCCCTGGTGGCAATAAAAATGACTGAAAAATTTTTCATAGTCTATTGCATCTCTAAAATGAAAAGACTGTAATTACTGTTTTGTTTTGTTCAAAAGGAACATAGTAACCTAGATACAAGTTGGAGAAGACACCTTTGAATGTGCACTAACATTCAGCCACATTTCAAATAGAAAACATTGAAATGGGGAGCTATCCAATGAAACTCCTTATGTCCAATAGGTAGATGCTTGAATGATTTACGTTTTGTCCTTGCAGCTCTGTCTCTTAATGTTCTTTGCTAAAATGTGTCTCAATATGGTCCAGACACATGTTATCCCTAAATATAGTGGGAGACATTAAAAAAAAAAAAGATAAGGGTTTCAAAACATTATCACAATACTGTCATCAAATCTGACAAAACACACACACACACACACACACACACACACACACACACACGGAAACACAACTCCTTTCAATCCCCCATAATCAGGGCCCCTCTGCTCCACCCCATGTGTGCAAATATGCTGAACCTCTGCCTTCTTGTGCTCTGGGGACAGGTCCCTCTCCCAGTCCCTCAGCAAGGATAATGGGGACAAATGCTGCCCCCGTGTGGCTCCTTTTGCCAATTAGAAAGAACAGGGCATGAGGGTATGATGACCTTTGCCCACTAGGCACCAAGTCACCCCAATAAATCAAGTTATAACCAGAGAGGCATTTGATTTACTTTTGGAAAAGAGTTAGAAAGAAATGCAAAGTGTTTCAGTGATCTGAAAGGCACCTCCATAATTGTTTTATGACTTATCTGGGGAGTGATCTGTGTGAACTTGTGAAGAATGTTTGCTCAGCTACAAAGTGGTGTTCTATAGATGCATGCTAGATCTAGCTTGGTCAATGATGTATTTTAATTCCATCAGGGTTATTGCTGGGGCTCAGTCTTTGTACCATGAATCCTCTGCTCTTGGCCACCCCACCTTTTTTTTTTTTCCTATTTTTTTTTTCTCTTTTTATTTCTCTTCTCCTTCCTCCTCCTTCTCTTCTCCTTCTTGGTAGATAGATAGATAGATAGATAGATAGATAGATAGACAGCACAGCTTCATCACTCATTAAGCTTCTTTCCTGAAGGTGGGGGCTGGGGGCTTGAACCCCAGTCTTTGAGAATGATAATTTGTGCATTCTACCATGTGCACCACTGTCAGGCTCTGACAATGTTGTTTCATTCTTGTATTTCCATTTTGGTTCTACAAAAGGAGGAATTGTTGAACTCTCTGTTATTGTTGAATTGTTTATTTGCTGCCTTCCATCATGCACTTTGGGTCTTTTTTTTAAAAAAACTATGTTTATATGCTTATAATTACTCCAGCTTCTTGTTTGATTGAACTTTTTTCATTATAAAATATCCTAGCTTGTCTCTGGAAACAATTTTTACGTCAAGTATTGTTTGTCTGATATCAGTGTGACTTTTTTTTAGTATTGTTTACATGGTATATCATTTTCCATTCTTTTACGTTGGAGTTCTAAAAGGTGAGGGAAGCTGCTTTTTAAAAAATTTTATTTTACTTATTAAAAGGAAACACTGGGGAGTCGGGCAGTAGCGCAGCAGGTTAAGTGCACGTGGTGCAAAGTGCAAGGACCAGCGTAAGGATCCTGGTTCGAGCCCCCGGCTCCCCACCTGCAGGGGGGTCACTTCACAAGCAGTGAAGCAGGTCTGCAGGTGTCTATCTTTCTCTCCCCCTCTCTGTCTTTCCCTCCTCTCTCCATTTCTCTCTGTCCTATCTGACAACGATGACATCAATAACAACAACAATAAAAAACAACAAGGGCAACAAAAGGGAAAATAAATAAATTAAAAAAAAGGAAACACTGACAAAACCATAGGATAAGAGGGGTACAACTCCACACAATTCCCACCACCAGACTCCATATCTCATCCCTTCCCTTGATAGCTTTCCTATTCTTTAACCCCCTGGGAGTATGTGACCCAAGGTCATTGTGGGATGAAGAAGGTTGAAGGTCTGGCTTCTGTAATTGCTTCCCCGATGAACATGGGTGTCTTCGACAGGTTAATCCATACTCCCAGCCTGCCTCTTTCTTTCCTTAGTGGGGTGGGGCTCTGGGGAAATGGAGCTCCAGGACACATTGGTCGTCTGTCCAGGGAAGTTAGGTTGGCATCATGCTAGCATCTGGAACCTGGTGGTTGAAAAGAGAATTAACATATAGAGCCAAACAAATTGTTGACTGATCATGAACCTAAAGGCTGGAATCGTGCAGATGAAGAGTTGGGGGGGGGGTCCTCCATTTTGTAGACAGCTAGTAGGCATATTTTAGTTATATTCCAAACAGCCTGTGGCTATACTGGGTTTTTTTTTTCCCCTGAGCCTGACATTTGATATACAAGAGGATTCAAGTTATTGTCTGGGGAGATGATGTAATGGCTGCATAAAGGACCAGAAAGCTGGATCAGGGAAGAGAGTAGCTCCCAAATATGGGAAAGGTATATAAATATTGTTGACTGTAAACCCCATCAATTTGCTCTGATCTGTGGCCCGTATTCAGCTTAGGAGCCTATGTAACCTCTGCATCCCTGTAGATCTGAGCTCACATTCTGTGGTCATGAGTAGGAACATTCCAAGCTGCCCCAATTTCAGGACCCATCTTCCTCAGGTGTAGCATAGAGTATGTCGTCCAGCCTCCCTTTGGAGGATGGAACATTCTCTACTGTTGTTGATCCACACTGAGGGCAAGGTCCTATGGGGGCCCATAGGTCTATCGTGTTGTTCCTGAGAGAGATGATCAGTAACAATAGAGAGAGGGATTTATTCGATGATGGGGTGGTCTGATAGTGACTAAAGAGTCATCGTTAAAGTATGCCAGTCTCTTGCCTTATTCAGCTTTTTTAGTCCTTACTTTGATAAGGTTAGCTTTGGAGTGACTGAGGGAAGTGTAATAGAAGGTAGGTGAGGAGGGTATCTAAGTCTAAGTAGACACTATTTCATTAGGAACTTTATACTTTATACACAAGTCACTGCAGACTTGTGTACTTTTGCTTTCAGGTATATATTTTGCCCTAATTTATAGATATATGTGAGCATATGCTTTATCTCATGGGACCTGGTCTATACCTAGGTTTTAGGACTTTGTTAGGAAGTGAACCACCTGGAATGGAATTAGAGAATCCTATGAAAGGAAAGGTCTCACCTGAGTAATGAGGCTGAAGGGTTCACATTCCATGCCTGACGTTTCTTGACACTGTCTGAAGTGAAGCATGCTGAGGTGGTACTCATTGTGTTGATTAGGTTGTGATCAGCGGATGCAATATCATTTGGTATGAATTAAGACAAGCATGCAGGACTGAGGGAAATATAGGCTCTACAGAGGAAGTGGGAGGTTCCTGCTGTCTCAGGGCTTAAGAAGGCAATAAGATAGTTATTGCTATAATTAAAGAGATCTGCAAATTTAGCAACAAAAGAGCAAATGACCCCAGCCAAAAATGGGCAGAGGATATGAACGGAACATCCACTACAGAAGAGATCCAAAAGGCTAACAAACACATGAAAAATTGCTCCAGGTCACTGATTGCCAGAGAAATGCAAATAAAGACAACATTGAGATACCACCTCACTCCTGTGAGAATGGCATGCATCAAAAAGGACAGCAGCAACAAATGCTGGAGAGGCTGTGGGGACAAAGGAACCCTTCTGCACTGCTGGTGGGAATGTAACTTGGTTCAACCTCTGTGGAGAGCAGTCTGGAGAACTCTCACAAGGCTAGACATGGACATTCCATATGACCCAGTAATTTCTCTCCTAGGTATATACCCCATGGACTCCATAACACCCAATCAAAAAGATGAGTACACCTATATTTATAGCAGCACAATTTGTAATAGCTAAAACCTGGAAGCAACCCAGGTGCCCAACAACAGATAAGTGGCTGAGAAAGCTGTGGTATATATATATATATACAATGGAATACCATGCAGCTATTAAGCAATGAACCCACCTTCTCTGACTCATCTTGGATGGAGCTAGAAGGAATTATGTTAAGTGAGCTAAATCAGAAAGATAAAGACAAGTTTGGATTGATCCCACTCATCAACAGAAGTTGAGAAAGAAGAACAGGAAGGGAAACTCAAAGCAGGATTTGACTGAATTTGGAGTAGGGCACCAAAGTAAAAACCCTGGGTTGAGAGTGAGGGTGGATGTTCCACTTGGGGTTGGGGGTGGGGGAATGGGACATAGTCTTTTGGTGGTGGGAATGGTGTTTATGTAACTCCTATTAATTTGTAGTCATATAAATCACTATTTAATTAGTATGATAGGGGAAAATTGATTGAATGTCTCAAACTTTTTAATGCACAGACTATAGGGAAGCTGCTTTTAAAGAAAGTTTTAGTGACCAACAATCTTTCTCTCACTCCTCCGCCTTGCTCTGTGTTTATCTCGCCACTAGAGGGCAGTGAGCGCTCATGGATGGGTCCCTGGGGCCTGGTGAGCGGAGACTCCCAAACTATATTGCATCCTTGGATGAGATTTCCTTCTTCTTATTTTTTTTTTTTAATTAAAAAAAAATTTATTTTCCCTTTTGTTGCCCTTGTTGTTTTATTGTTGTTGTAGTTATTATTGTTATTGATGTCATTGTTGTTGGATAGGACAGAGAGAAATGGAGACAGGAGGGGAAGACAGAGAGGGGGAGAGAAAGACAGACACCTGCAGACTTGCTTCACCGCTTGTGAAGTGACTCCCCTGCAGGTGGAGAGCCGGGGGATTGAACCGGGATCCTTAACGCCGGTCCTTGCTCTTTGTGCCACCTGTGCTTGGATGAGATTTTCTGTGAGGTCCTGTTGATCTCACCTTCCCTTGACTCTCTGTCCTTGTTCTCACCCTCTCTGGATAGGAGTTTCCAGGTGCCCTTTTCTCAATGGCCGGCCGCACCATCCATCCAGTGCCTGGAAGCTCTGGCTCTGCTGTGACTGGTGTTGGACAGAGCTGTGTTTTTACTCTCGTTTCCTAGAAGAAGCCAGTTCCCACCTGCAGCACCAGGGGTGTGTGGTCATTAGGAAATAGGGTGGTGGTGGTGGTGCATCAGGTGGAGAACACGTTTACAATGTACAATGGCCTGGGTACGAGGCCCTGATTTCCATCTGCAGGGGGAAAGCTTTGCAAGTGGTAAAGCAGAGCTGCAGGTGTATCTCTGTCTTTCTTCCTCTCTATCTCACCCTTCCCTTTCAATTTTTGCCTCTAGCCAATAAATAAACAAAAGTAATAAAAAAAATTTTAGGGGCCAGGTGGTGGTGCACCTGGTTGAGCACACATGTTACAATGCACTAGGACCCAGGTTCAATCCCCCAGTCCCCACCTGCAGGTGGAAAGCTTTGTAAGTGCTGAAGCAGGCTGCAGGTGTCTATCTGTTTCTCTCCCTCTCTCCCTCCCCCTTCCCCTAGATTTCTGACTGTCTCCATTAAATAAATAATTTTTTTAAAAAAGGATAAAACACATATTAAAAAAAGAAAAAAGACAATCTAGATTTCCCCACCCTCACGGGGCATGGGGCTTACGACTCCAGAGTATCCCCACCTGGCTGACCTCTGCCTCAGGAGCCAGTAGAGCCGCTGGCTGCAGATGTGTGCTGAACACTGGAGGAGACAGGATGGAACCAGCTAGCTAAAATGACTGGGGTTACTTACAGTCATCTTCAAAGCACAAAACCCCCTGAAATTTGGGTATTCACAAAGGCAGGAGGAGTCTTTCATCTTTTTTTTTATAATATTTTATTTTATTTATTTATTCCCTTTTGTTGCCCTTGTTGTTTTATTGTTGTAGTTATTATTGTTGTTGTCGTCGTTGTTGGATAGGACAGAGAGAAATGGAGAGAGGAGGGGAAGACAGAGAGGGGGAGAGAAAGATAGACACCTGCAGACCTGCTTCACCGCCTGTGAAGCAACTCCCCTGCAGGTGGGGAGCTGGGATTCGAACTGGGATCCTCATGCCCGTCCTTATGCTTTGCGCCACCTGCGCTTAACCCGCTGCGCTACAGCCCGACTCCCGAGTCTTTCATCTTTCTACAGTCCTTCTCCTTGCAGTCACTTTATAGTCACTTTATTCACAGCAGCCAAAGCCCAGGAGCAACCCCAGTGTCCACTGGCTGATGAATACCGTGCATGTCTATGTGCAAGGAAACACCATCCAGCCTTAGACAGGAAGGACTTCGCATCCTCACACAGCCTACTGCATGGGCAAGTCCTGAGGACATTGTGCTGAGTGAAATAAGCCAGTCACAAAGTAAAAAAAATACTGTGTGAGTCCATTCAAATGAGGTGTATACAACAATCAGATTCAGAGACATTGAAAGCTGAGTGGTGGTAGGGGCTGGGCGGTGGGGCGCCAGGTTAAGCACACAGAGTACTAAGCAAAAAGACCTGCACAAAGATCTGGGTTCAAGCTCCTGGTGCCCCACCAGCGGGGGGGGGGGCACTTCATAAGCAGTGAAGCAGTTCTGCTGGTGTCTATCTTTCTCTGTCTCTCCCTCCTCTCTCAATTTCTCTCTGTCCTTTATAATAAAAATGGAAAAAATTTCCACCAGGGGCAGTGGATTCATAGTATTGGCACCAAGCCCCTGCAATAGCCCTGGAGGAAAAATAAAATATAATATAAATTTTGAGCTTGAGACATAGAAAATAGCTAGTATAGTGTATTTTCATGCAATCCCTGGCACCACCAAGAGCCCAATCTGAGTGGTGCTCTGGTCACCCCCCCAAAAAATACTCAATGATAAAAATAGTCAATTAAAATTTTTTTTCTACCTGGGTTATTGCTGGGATTCTGTGCATATATAACTCCGCTACTCCCAGCAACCATTTTTTAAACTTTATTTATTTATTTTCCCTTTTGTTGCCCTTGTTGTTTTATTGTTGTAGTTATTATTGTTGTTGTTATTGATAATCATCGTTATTCAATAGGACAGAAAGAAATGGAGAGAGGAGGGGAAGACAGAGAGGGGGAGAGAAAGATAGACACCTGCAGACCTGCTTCACTGCCTGTGAAGCAACTCCCCTGCAGGAGAGGAGCCAGGGACCTGAACCTGGATCCTTAACACCAGTCCTTGTGCTTTGCGCCACATGCTCTTAAGCCGCTGCGCTACTGCCGGACTCCTGCAACCATTTTTTTTTATAGACGTTAAAGAGACAAAAATAGTGGTCCAGGAGGTGGCGAAGTGATAAAGCTTTGGACTCTCAAACATAAGGTCCTGAGTGATCCCCGGCAGCAGATGTGCCAGAGTGGTGTCTGGTTCTTTCTCTCTCTCTTCCTGTCTTTCTCATAAATAAATAAATAAATAAAATCTTTAAAAAAAAAAAGAGGGGCCAAGTGGTGATGCACCTGGTTGAGCGCACATATTACAATGCACAAGGACCCAAGTTCGAACCCCGGGTCCCCACCTGCAGGGGGAAAGCTTTGCAAGTGGTGGAGCAAGGCTGCAGGTGTCTCTCTTTCTTTCTCCCTCTTTATCTTCCCCTACCCTCTAGACTTCTGACTATCTCTATCCAATAAATAAAGATAATAAAAAAATTTTAAAAAAGAAAGAGACATAAATAAACAGAGGATGAGAGAAAAAAAAAGAAGAAAGACATTGCAGTACTGCTCCACTACTTATGAAGCTTCTTTCCCTCTGAGTGGGGACCGGGGACTTGAACCTAGGACCTTACACCTGATGATCATATATGTGCTTTATCAGGTATGCCACATACTCCCAATGCTCAATTTTATGTTAAGTATATTTTACTATAATAAAAGAAGAGCACATAATAAAATACATTCCTAAGGCAGTGTCCTATTAGGAAGGATCCATGAATGACCAGGGAGGTGGCTTGGTGGTAGAGGGCAGGATGTGTACCCCTAAGATCCTGCGTTCAAACCCCAGCACTGCATATGCCAGAGTGGTGTTCTGAATCTCTCTCTTTCACAAATAAAGAAATAATGGTGGGGAGGGGGGTTGGCAATGCTGCACCTACTTAAGGTCATATAGTACTAAGCGAAAGGACCAGGGGTTGATCCTCGGCTCCCCACCTGCAGTGGGGATGCTTCACAAGTGGCAAAGCAGGTCTGCAGGTGTCTATCTTTCTCTTTACCTCTCTATCTTCTTATCTCCTCTCAATTTCTGTCTGTTCTATTAAAAAAAAATGGCCACGAGGAGTAGTGGATTCATAATGCTGGCACTGAGCCCTAGCGACTGGAGGCAAAGAAAAAAAGAAAGCCAGAAACAAAGAAAGAAAGGGAAGGAAGGAAGGAAGGAAAAAGAAGGAAAGAGAGGGAGAGAGACACGCAGCAGAATGGTTATGCAAAAGACTTTTATGCTTGAGGCTCTGAGGTCCCAGATCCAGTCCTCAGCACCATCATCAGCTAGAGCTGAGCAGTGCTCTGGTCTCTTCCTCTCTCTCTCTCTCTCTGTCTCCCACTTCCTCTATCTCATTCATTAAAATAAATAAACAAATAAATATTAAAAATAGATACTGGGCCAGGAGGTGGTATACCTGGCTAATTGCACACATCATAGTGTGCAAGGACATGGGTTCAAGCCACTGGTCCCCACCTACAGAGAGGAAGCTTTATGAGTGGTGAAACACCTAAAAAGACACCATAAAGTTCCTAATTAAATAGTTTCTACTTAGACCTAGATGCCTTCCTCACTTACTTCCTATTACACTTCCTTCAGTCACTCCAAAGCTAACCTTATCAAAGTAAGGGCTAAAAAAGCTGAATAAGGGCAAAAGACTGGCATGTTTTAATGATTCTTTAGTCACGATCAGGCCACCCCATGAGCTGGGGCCCTACTCAGGGAGTCCTGAGATTCCCACACAATCGTGATGGGCCTAGACCTCGAATAAATCCCTCTCTCCATTGTTACCGGTCATCTCTATAAGGAACAACACAATAAATGGGCCCCTGTGTGGACCCCCATAGGACCTTGTCCTCAGTGTGGATCAACAGTAGAGAATATTCCATCCTCTGAAGGGAGGCTGGATAACTTACTCTATGCTATACCTGAGGAAGATGGGTCCTGAAATTGGAGTATCTTGGAACGTTCCTACTCACGACCACAGAATGTGAGCTCAGTCAGATCTAGAGGGATGCAGAGGTAACATAGGCTGCTAAGCTGATTATGGGCTCCAGATCATATAAAATCAATGGGGTTTACAGTCAACAATATTTATACCCCTTTCCTATATTAGGGAGCTACTCTCTTCCCTGATCCAGCTTTCTGGTCCTTTTTCCATCCATGACATCATCTCCCCAGATAATAACTTGGATCCATGTGCATATCAGATTTCAGGCTCAGGGGAAAAAAGAAAAAGAAAAAAAAAACTAGTATAGCCACAGGCCCTTTGAAATATAACTAAAATAAGGCTACTAGCTATCTACAAAATGGAAGACTCCCCAGTTCTTCATCTGCACTATTCCAGCCTTTAGGTCCATGATTGGTCAACAATTTGTTTGGCTTTGTATGTTGCCGGGATAGCCTGAGGGTACTTCTTCCCGAGCCGGTGCTCTCTGGGTTGGAGAGAACTCAACTGGAGCTGATCTAGGCTGCTGTGTGGGAGAGGGATCAGGAAAGCGTGCTGCACCAACTTCCGCAGGAGATACACTCTGGAACTCTCGGAGCCGGAAAGCAATTTCCAAGTGTCTTTAATCAGAAGAGCAGCTGTTTTTATACTCTCCAAGTAGGGTGGAAACAGGATGTGATATAGAGAGGGTGGAGAGAAAAGTGACTGGTGAAAATCAGAGTGTGACAAGGAGGGGGCGGAACAGGCGAGAATCCTATGACTGAACCACCAATGCCCTGGAGTGCTTTATGTAAAAGTGATTTATGTAAATAGACCAAACCTTTGGATCAGTAAATCCCTATATAGGCATATGGATAAGAAGAAGCCAGGGGGAGATGGCAACTACCCAACATCTCCCCCTTTCTTTTTAACTTTTTGCCATAGTATCAGGAGTGTGGGGCACTTTGTGAGGCAGGGAGACTGATAAGAGGCACACCTTTTTTTTGGGGGGGTTCTACTGTCCCTCCTTGCTCAACCTCTCCGTGGAGAGAGAGACTAACAGGATTGACACACCCCTCAGGCTCAAGCCCTTCCAAGCTCAACCATATCCTCACAATTCCCCAACATCTTCCTCTTACTTAATGGCCATATATAACTGGGTCAATGTCTGTAAAAGGCTTCATCTCTGTCAGGGGAATAGCAGTGTAGGGGTGAACGGAAACCTGTTGGGAAGAAAGCAGAATGATAGTGTGTAAGTGTCTTTAAAAAGAACTAGCACAAGACGGAGGGATAAGTAAGAGTAGCAAGAGACAGAGTGAGCCTGATGGGTGGAGGAGTGGGGGCCTGATAAGCCGAGGGGCTAGAGGGGTGATCTGGCATTGCAAAATCCCGAGTCAGCCTGCTACAGTCATTCTTCAAGAAGTCCAGGAGTATAAAAGGAGTGTCTAGCAAGTTCTATAGAAGCATCAGTCCAATGTCAACAGCCAGGAAATAAATGCCACACGTCTATCTTGATGGAGGAGGACGGCCACCGGAACTTTTCTTCTCTGTAGAGAGTGACCTGGAACCGCCAAAACATGATGGGCGAAACAGAAGCAGGAAGAGCAGACACCGATGGTTGAGAGAAAGGCAGTAGGAAAGTCTTGTCCTTCGGAGTCTGTGAATCAGGTTCTCCAGATCGTGTCAGGTCACATCATGGGTTTCTGGGGATGGCTGTAATTGTGGGTGATGTCAGAGGTCAGGGGTCCAAGATGGATTTCTGGGGATTCTATATGAGCAGATGCTTCTTTATGCGAAGGCTTGTCATAGCTGTAGTCAATTACTTATGAAAAAACTTTGTAACAAATTAGAAGTTTACTACAATTGATAACTCAATGATTATAACTGGTTTAGGTATCTTTATAATTTTGTGTAAAGGTCATCTTACGTGACCTCATGTAGCAGTCTTTATATAGCAAAGTTTTCATACCGAGTTTAAGTTACATATATTGATTCTTGACTATTTTTACATTGGGTTTTTAAGCAAACTCAGGTTACTAGAGTTAACACATTTTAGTGACATTTTTTTTTTTTTTTGGTACATTTACAATATCAGATTGATGCCAAATTTGTTGTGGATTAATTTCCACAAGATAGCTTACAGGACATTTTTGGGGGCCCTCCAAAAATGTCCTGTATAGAGAATCTGTATTTTAACTTAGGAGATGAAGAATTGTCACATTGAATATTTAGAGTTTTACCTTAAACACTCAGTTACTTAAATGAATTGATTTTACCTCTTCTCGTAAAAATGTAACTTCGAAGTTACAATTTAACTGTTAAGTTAATGTTTACCAAACTTGAAACACGCATATTAAACATATAGTTTATAACACACAGGAGGAGAAAAACTTGTAAATAAGATATATCATTTCAAATGTGAATTTAGAACTACTGTCATAGTTGAACCATCTTTACTCACACAGTTTAAGACTAAACATTTCATATTGGTATCAAGACTTAAAAAAGAAATCAAAAGGGGGAATGAATAATTTATGGACTGTTTCTGGACGTCTCCAGAAACCATGGCTGCGTCCAGCCGTTTGATATAAAGTCAGTTAACTTTCAGAGTACTCTGAGCACAATGGGTCATACAAAAATTTTGGTCACTCAACTCACTCAATTTTTTTTTTTTTTCACTCACTCACTCACTCACAAACACAACTGGCCAGTCATAGCATAAGACATTCATTCGGGGGGGGGGAGAGTTCTGTGAATCAGATTTTTTTTTTTTTTTGATTCTGCCATGCTGTATTATGGATCCTGGGGTGCATCCTGTAGCCAGTCCTCTTGCAGCCAGTCTTCTTGCAGTGTTTCTTGTTCTTCAGGGATATCAGCACCATCATGTGGGTATTGCCGGACATGGCGGGCAGGAACCCAAACAGGCTTGGAGTAATTTTGTGGAAAAATACATGCGAAACCCCTCCCCATAGTCAACAGGGGGTCAGGTCCTTTCCAAATTTTATCAAGTGGGTCTTTCCATTTGACTTTAATAGCTGGGAGAGTGGGTGGTGTTTGCCAATGAAGAATTATAGGAGGTTGGTCGGAGTTTTTGTAAATATTAAAGAGATTTAATGTAGTTAAGGCTTTTGCCAGCTGGATATTAGGGGGGTACATTTCCCCTTTTTCTTTATTTAATTGAGCCTTAAGAGTTTGATGGGCCCTCTCAACAATGCCTTGTCCCTGTGGATTATACGGAATGCCTGTAGTATGAGTAATGTTCCAGAGGGAACAAAAATCTTTAAATTGTTTGCTGGTAAAAGCAGGTCCATTATCCGTTTTAAGTTGAAGAGGTAAGCCCATTACAGCAAAACAGGAGAGCATATGGCTTATAAGCTTTTTTGAGTTTTCTCCAGTCTGAGCTGTAGCCCACATAAACTTAGAGAAGGTATCAATTGAGACGAACACATATTTTTGTTTGCCAAAGTTAGGTATGTGGGTAACATCAATTTGCCAAAGAGCGTTGGCTTTTAAACCTCGAGGATTAACCCCTAGAGTCTGAATAGCAGGTGTTTTGATTAGACCTGCACAGGAGGAACATGTAGCAAGAATACGTTTTAACTGTGGCAGAGGAATATCAGGAAATCGAGCTCGAAGACCTTTAAGATTAACATGGGTTAGGGAATGAAAGTCAGCAGGATTAGAGACAGAGGCTAGGAGAATTCCTGTGGAGGCAAGGCGGTCAGCTGCAGCATTCCCTTCGGACAGGGGACCAGGAAGAGGGCTGTGGGAACGTAGGTGCTGAACATACAGTGGATGGGTTCGAGAACAGAGCATAGAGGCAATTTGAATTAAAAGAGGAGAAAGTGGGTTGTCATCAATTCTTACATAAGATCGAGCAAGCCATGGAAGTAAGTTAACAGTATACACACTGTCAGAAAAAAGGTTGAAGGATTCTGGTACAGCTTTTAATGCAAGGAAAACAGCATAAAGTTCTTTGTACTGAGGGGAATTATCAGGAAGTTCAGTAAAGAGAGGTTTGGGGTATTGCTGGTCTGGATAATATATAAGGGCAGCAGCTCCCTTTTTTCCACCATCAGTGAACACTGTAGGAGCAGAGGGGATGGGATCTCGAGAGAAAAGTTTAGGTACTAGTAGAGGCAACAGAGGTAAAGAAGCTATGAAATTATTAGAGGGAAAATGATTATCTAATTGTCCTGGAAAACCCATTAAACTTATGGCAAAACGAGAATGGTGGCGTATGAGCCATTCTGTGTCAGTGAGAGAAAAGGGAAGAATGATTGAATCTGGTTCCCTTCCTAAGACCTGAACCGATCTGTTTCTTCCTTGGCGAACCATAAATGCTAAGGCATCAATCTCGGTAAGGAGTCTTGGAGCTCCGCCTACTGGCGTATGAAGCCATTCGAGAACGCCATGTTTCTGCCACAATGCCCCCACTACCGTGGGGGTGGAGTTAAAGATTAGAAGATTTACTGGAGAGGAGGGGGAGAATCGAACGAGGTGCATGTCCTGGAGAGCCTGGTTAACTTTTTCCAGAGCCAAGGATGCTTCGGGGGTTAACATACGCTTTGAGGAGGGCTGTTTGTTTCCTTTTAACAGATCGAACAGTGGTTGCAGGCAGCTCGTAGGCAGATAAAGATACTGCCTAAGCCAATTCAAATTTCCAAGAAAACTTTGTAAAGAAGCAAGAGTGAGATTAGAAGGAAAAGTAACACAAGGTTTTAAAGGACGAATCTGCGTTAGGGAAATCTCTGAGCCTAAGAAAGATATTGGAGGGATTAGCTGTATCTTCTCAGGAGCTACATTAAGTCCACTTCTCTTTAAGGCAGGGATTAGAAAATCACGTAGGGCGGAGAGATCTGTATCTAATTCTCCCCATATTAACACGTCATCCATATAATGAAAAACCTTAAGGCCCTTATGAATATATGGAAAAAGGGCAGATTTAACAACCTCTTGACAAATAGTAGGACTATTAGCCATGCCCTGGGGCAGTACCACCCATTCAAATCTATCGGCAGGGCTGGCATTATTAATAGAAGGAACAGAGAAAGCAAAACGTTTACAATCTTGTGGGTGTAAGGGAATAGAGAAAAAACAATCCTGTATATCAATAGCTATGACTGGAATTCCTGTGGGAATTGCGGAAGCAAGAGGCAAACCCCTTTGGGGGGAGCCCCAAACCTGCATGGTTTTATTAACTGCACGAAGATCTTGGAGGAGGCGCCATTTTCCTGAGCGCTTTTTAATTACAAAGACTGGAGTATTCCATGGGCTCCGAGAATGACGAATGTGTCCCAACGATAACTGCTCTTGGACGAGTTTTTTTAAAATTTCTAGCTTCTCCCTAGGCAAAGGCCACTGTTCCACCCAGACAGGCTCATTAGAAAGCCAATCTAAGCGGGGAGTTCTGTTACGAACAGTGGCAGTTAGTATTGGGGGTGCTGGTTGGGTCTAGCAGTCTCACAGGAGTGAGTGTGGTGTCCTGCAGAGGTGTCTGAGGATATCACTACATCTAAAGATTCCAGCAAGTCTCTTCCCAATAAATTGGTGCTTATATCAGCTATTAAAGGCTGAAAGCGTCCGGTAGTCCCTTCTGGATCTTCCCACACAAGGGAATCTCGTGTGCGGAATGCCTGAGTCAATCCTCCAACACCATGTAAGCGTGGTCCTGGGAGGAGTTCCCAACTCTGGGGAACCTCTGCTTGTCTTAATATTGTCTTAT
Organism: Erinaceus europaeus; assembly: GCF_950295315.1. Lineage (NCBI taxonomy): Eukaryota > Metazoa > Chordata > Mammalia > Eulipotyphla > Erinaceidae > Erinaceus > Erinaceus europaeus. Next base: position 110,661,505 of record NC_080162.1, read on the forward strand.
CTGCTCCCGTGTCAATCAAACACTTAAAAGGAATATTACCAATCTTTACTGTCATAGTTGGGTGACCCCTTTCTAAAACAGGGGTGGTCCATAAAATCTCAGGCTCTGAATTCGAGCTGTTCTCTTGCTCCAGCCGGTTATTTCTATGCTGGAAGTTCCCACATACCACGGGTTCCTCCTTCTGCTCACCCTCTGTTATTGTTACTTGGCGTGGTGGGTATAGCGACGGATTGGGTCCCAAGCTGGGCTTCTGTTTGTGGAAGAAGGGCACAGCACCAAGCGGGCGACCTGCTTCCTTCCCTCTTGGGGGCGGGGCTAAGGGAAGCCCCATACCTAGTTTAAATCCCTGTTTACATTTGGCAGAGGCGTGCCATTCCTATGGAACCTTGACCAACAATCTCTCCTCCAGTGAAATCCTTTCTGGCATCTGGGACAAGGCATTCGTGGTCTCTGATTCCCTGTCTGGATGCGGGGTTGCCCTGATTGGAGGCGGGGTTGCCCTGACTGGAGGTGGGGTCGCCCTGACTGGAGGCGGGGTCGCGGTCTATTTTCTGGACATTGGTTACGCCAATGCCCTTGGCGACCGCACTGAAAGCAAGCTCCTTTTTGCTTATGTAAGGTAGCTGCATAGGCCTGTAACATAGGTCCTTGAAAAGAGCTTGATCTGAGATCCTGTGTAGCTAGAATCCAAGTATCTGGGTGTTCATTTTTAAGAGTGATACAGGCCTGTCGAAAATGCGGAAGCATTCCATCCCAGACTATGGATCGCAGTAGGAGAAAACGAGCGTCAGGATTATAAATCTTCCTTTCCAAACTCGACTGGACCCTGGCAATGAATTTAGCGAGGGATTCATCAGGTTCTTGTTGCAGGGAGAGAATGGGGGCTGAGGCTGCTCCCATGGGTGGTGTTAATCGCTCCCATGCTTTTAATGCACACAGGCGTACTTGATCAAAATACCCCGCTGGAAACTTGGCTTCCGCCTGTTGAATCCCTGTTTCTAATTGGCCTGTTCCAAACAATGCATCAAAATTACCCTCTGGCTGATTTTGAATATTTTTCCGCGATTGTTGTAAACATTCATCGCGAAAGAATGCCTCCCATTGCAGGAAGAGGGGGCCTGGGAGCGTAGCACGAGTCACATCTCTCCAATCTTGAGGGGTATTAAGGTTCTGAAGCAGGCCTTGTAAAATGGACCTGGTCCATGGGGCATGAACACCGTCATCTTTGATAGCCTGGCGTAGTTCCTTCAGGTCTGTGGCGGAATATGGATACCAGGCCTGAGGTTTTTGTCTATTGGGGGCAACATTGACCGGAAATGTGTGGACTTCCTCTGATAAGTGTGTAGCGGTAGGAGGAGTCACTGAAGTGGAAGCTTCTGGACAAGTGGCCGAAGAAGTGGTTTTGGAGGCTACAGGAGAATTCGGACATGTGTCTATCAAAACAGGGTGGGGTGAAGAAGCAGCCGTGGAGGCAGCAGGAGGTTCCGGACACGTTTCTGCCAAAATGGGGGTGGCCGAAGAAGTGGCTGTGGAGTCCAAAGGAGAATTCGGACACGTGTCTGCCAAAATAGGGGCCTCAGGGCAAGATGCCAAAATAGGGGCCTCAGGGCAAGATGCAGAGGAATTAGGGTGGGTCAAGATCACGACAGGCCTTTGCTTCTTCTTGTTTTTAAGGTGCTGGTTAAGTTCTATGATTACTTCCTTTATCTCTTGGACCTCAGCCTCTAGTTTCTTAAGCCTTTTGAGAGGTTGCCCTATATATCCCTTAAAAGCTGCTATGATGATCAACAGGATATAAGGTGAAGCCCCGAGAAAAATGTCCCAGATATATAAAAATTGTATACTGGAAAAAGAATGCAGGATTTGGAAAAGATTTTCCATGGTGGAAAGATCTCCGGAAAACAATAAAAAAGAAAAAAAAATCACAGTGCCTTAACACAATATTGCAGATACCCAAAAGGTGTGTACTTATCTAAGATGTCTTCTTGTAAATCTGCTGCTTACGGGTCCCTGTTCAGGCGCCAGATGCCGGGATAGCCTGAGGGTACTTCTTCCCGAGCCGGTGCTCTCTGGGTTGGAGAGAACTCAACTGGAGCTGATCTAGGCTGCTGTGTGGGAGAGGGATCAGGAAAGCGTGCTGCACCAACTTCCGCAGGAGATACACTCTGGAACTCTCGGAGCCGGAAAGCAATTTCCAAGTGTCTTTAATCAGAAGAGCAGCTGTTTTTATACTCTCCAAGTAGGGTGGAAACAGGATGTGATATAGAGAGGGTGGAGAGAAAAGTGACTGGTGAAAATCAGAGTGTGACAAGGAGGGGGCGGAACAGGCGAGAATCCTATGACTGAACCACCAATGCCCTGGAGTGCTTTATGTAAAAGTGATTTATGTAAATAGACCAAACCTTTGGATCAGTAAATCCCTATATAGGCATATGGATAAGAAGAAGCCAGGGGGAGATGGCAACTACCCAACAGTATGTTAACTCTCTTTTCAACCACGAAGTTCCGGATGCTAGCATGATGCCGACCAGACTTCCCTGGACAGACAATGCCACCAGTACATCATGGAGCTCCGTTTCCCCAGAGCCCTTCCCCACTAGGGAAAGAGAGAGACAAGCTGGGAGTATGGATTGACCCGTCAACACCCATGTTCATCAGGGAAGCAATTACAGAAGCCAGACCTTCCACCTTCTGCATCCCACAATGACCTTGGGTCCATACTCCCAGAGGGTTAAAGAATAGGAAAGCTATCAGGGGAGGGGATGGGATACAGAGTTCTGGTGGTGGGAATTGTGTGAAGTTGTACCCCTCTTATCCTATGGTTTAGTCAATGTTTCCTTTTTATAAATATAAAAATTTAAAAAAAGAATGTGAGCTCAGACCTACAGGGATGTAGAGGTTACATAGGCTCCTAGGCTGCATATGGGCCCAGATCAAATCGATGGGAACTACTCTTTTCCCTGATCCAGATTTCTGGTCCTTTTTCCAGCCATGACATTATCTCCCCAGACATTAATTTAGATCTACCTGCATATCAGATGTCAGGCTGAGGAAAAAACTAGCATAGTCATGGATCCTTTGGAATATAACTAAAATAGGCCTACTAGCTATCTTCAGAACGGAGACCCCAAATCTTCATCTGCACTATTCCAGCCTTTAGGTTCATGATTAGTCAACAATTCATTTGGCTTTATATGTTAACTCCTTTTCAGCCACCAGGTTCCAGATGCTACCAAGATGCCAACTGGACCTCCCTGGGCAGACAACCCCACCAATGTGTCCTGGAGCCCTGCTGCCCCAGAGCCCTGCTCCACTAGGGAGAGAGACACACTGAGAGTATGGATTGACCTGCCAATGCCCATGTTCAGTGGGGAAGCAACTACAGAAGCCAGACCTTCCACTTTCTGCACCCCATAATGACCCTGGGTCCATACTCTCAGAGGGTTAAAGAATAGGAAAGCTATCAGGGGAGGGGATGAGATACAGAGTTCTGGTGGTAGGAATTGTGTGGAGTTGTATCCCTCTTATCTGATGGTTTTGTCAGTGTTACCTTTTTATAAATAAAAATTTAAAAAGAAATAGTAAAAAAAGGGAGTTGGGTGGTAGTGCAGCAGGTTAAGTGCATGTGGCGCAAAGCACAAAGACCTGGTGTAAGGATCCCGGTTCGAGTCCCCAGCTCCCCACCTGCAGGGGAGTCCCTTCACAAGTGGTGAAACAGGTCTGCAGGTGTCTACCTTTCTCTCCCTTTCTCTGTCTTCCCCATCTCTCTCCATTTCTCTTTGTCCAATCCAACAACAACAATAGTAATAACAATGTTAAACAACAATAGTAACAAAAGGGAAAAAAAATAACCTCCTGGAGCATAATCCTGGGGACAAAAAAAGGGGGGGCTGCAAATATAAATAATGATAATAAGGCAAAGAAAAGGAAAAAAAGAGTGGTGAAGCCGGGTTGCAGGTGTCTCTCTTGTCTCTTTCCCTCTCTACCACCTTCTCCCTTCTCAATTTCTCTCTGTCTCTATCCAATAATAAATAAATATAAATATAATTTTAAAAAGAGGAAAAAATATATATGTATATTTCTTTTTTGCCTCCAGGGTTATCACTGGGCCTTGGTACCTGTACTATGAATCCACTGCTCCTGGAGGCCATTTTTCCCATTTTTTGTTGCCCTTGTTGTTATTGATGTTGTTGTTGGATAAGACAGAGAGAAATCGAGAGAGGAGGGGAAGACAGAGAGGGGGAGAGATAGACACCTGCAGACCTGTTTCACTGCCTGTGAAGCGACTCCCCTACAGTTGGGGAGCTGGGGGCTCGAACCAGGATCCTCAGGATGCTTAGGCCAGTCCCTGTGCATAGTGCCATGTGTGCTTAACTCACTGCGTTACCACCTGGCCCCCATGAAGAAGGGACCATGAAATCCAAGAGCCAGCACTGTCTGTACCATGTCAGAGGGGCTCCTTGTGGTGTGGGGATAGTGGGTGTCCAGGAGGGGACCATGAGACTGACAATCTCCATTGAGAGGCATACTCCCACTTGATAAGACACAATGAGGCCTTCTGACTCCAGTACACATCATTTTGCTCACAGAGAAGGAGGCCCTCTCAGTCCCCATAAACTTTTCTCCTATCAAAGCTTCAACAGCTAACATGGCCTCTGCCTCTGACCCCACCCCACTGCTGTGTGGACCTAGGGCTGAGTCTGGAGCAAAGCAGAGGGGTAGGTGGCTTTGGGGATGTGGAGGAGGCTGGCCCTTTAGCCTACACACTGCAAATGCTTCCCCCTCAGTGTCTGTGTACCTCCAAGCATGTGTCTCCTAGGATAGATTGTTCAGCGAGAACCTCTATTCCCCAAGGACCCCATGGAGGGGCTCAGCGTATCCACAGATGCTGATGAAAGAAACACATTCTTCACTTCACCAAATTTTCCTCTTTCTTTTTAAAAAACAGTTGATAGGGGAGTCGGGCTGTAGCGCAGCGGGTTAAGCGCAGGTGGTGCAAAGCACAAGGACCGGCATAAGGATCCCGGTTCGAACCCCGGCTCCCCACCTGCAGGGGAGTCGCTTCACAGGCGGTGAAGCAGGTCTGTAGGTGTCTATCTTTCTCTCCCCCTCTCTGTCTTCCCCTCCTCTCTCCGTTTCTCTCTGTCCTATCCAACAATGACAACTACAACAATAAAACAACAAGGGCAACAAAAGGGAATAAATAAATAAAATAAAAATATTTTAAAAAATACTTGATAGGACACAGAGAGAGATTGAGATAGAGGAGACAGAAAGGGGGAGAGAGAGAGAGAGAGAGAGAGACCTGCAGCACTGTTTCACTGCTCGTGAAGCTCCCCCTGACCCCATGCAAGTCAGGAATGAGGACTTGAACTTGACTCCTCGTTCATGGAAACATGTACACTCTACTGGGTGCCCCAGTCTACTTCACTGACTTCTAACTAGGATTTTTTTTCTTTTTTCTTTAAGAAAGGATTAATTAACAAAACCATAGGGTAGGAGGGGTACAATTCCACACAATTCCCCACACCCAATCTCCATATTCCACCCCCTTCCCTGATAGCTTTCCCATTCTCTATCCCTCTGGGAGCATGGACCCAGGGTCATTTTGGGTTGCAGAAGGTAGAAGGTCTGGCTTCTGTAATTGCTTCCCCGCTGAACATGGGCGTTGACTGGTCGGTCCATACTCCCAGTCTGCTTCTCTCTTTCCCTAGTAGGGTGGGTCTCTGGGGAAGTAGAGCTCCAGGACATATTGGTGGGGTCTTCAGTCCAGGGAAGCCTGGCTGGCATCCTGATGACATCCAGAACCTGGTGACTGAAAAGAGAGTTAACATATGAAGCCAAACAAATTGTTGAGCAATCATGGACCCAAAGCTTGGAATAGTGGTGAGGAAGTGTTAGGGGGGTACTCACTGCAAACTCTAGTGTACTTCTGCTTTCAGGTATATATTTTGCACTTGTTTATGGATACGTGTGAATATATGCTCTCTCTCACAGAAACTGGTGTATATCTAGGTTTTGGGACTTTGTTAGAAAGTGAACCACCTGAGATGGAATGAGAGTATACTATGAAAGGAAAGGTCTCACCTGAGTAATGAAGTTGAAGGGTTGTCATTCCACGCGTGAAGTCTCTGGACACAGTCTGAAGTGAAGCATGTTGAGGTGGCAATTGTTGTGTTGGTTAGGTTGTGATTGGCAGATGCAATATTATTTGATATGGATTGGGAGAGGCATACAGGAAAGTGGGCCCTATCCAAGGGTTCCAGGACTGGGGGAAGTAAAGGCTCAATAGTGGAGATGTGAGGTTCCTGCTGTCTTAGGGTTCCAAAAGACAATCGATAGTTAATGTTATCATCACATTAATTGGTAATTGGGTTAACTTTGAAAAGTCCTTTTGTTAGGGTCTGCTGTACAGTACCCAGTGTCTTGTATATAGCTGTGCTATTGGTTGCTTCTGATCTACTTGGTCTAGGCTTTTGAGAGAGTCTGCATATCAATTACACAGCCTATATATTAAAAAGATTCAGTTTGTGTTTTGAAAAACTTCGAGACATACAATTAATTTTCCCCCTCTCGTATTAATTAACTAATGATTTATATGACTACATTTTGCTAGGAGTGTACATAAACACCATTCCCACCACCAAAAGACTGTGACCCATCCCTCCCACCCACTCCCACCCCCCACTGGCCCAGGAAGCTGCATGTCTACCCCTCACCACAGGGTTTTTACTTTGGTGCCCTACTTACAATTTGGTCAGGTCCTGCTTTTAGTTTCCCTTTCAGATCTTCTTAGTCAACTTCTGTTGATGAGTGGGATCTTTATCTTTCTGACTTAGCTCACTTAACATAATTCCTTCTAGCTCTGTCCAAGATGGGTCAGAGAAGGTGGGTTCATTGTTCTTGATAGCTGCATAGTAACTAGGATTTTTAAAAAAAACATTTATTTATTTATTCCTTTTTTTGTTGCCCTTGTTTTTATCATTGTTGTGGCTATTATTATTGTTGTTGTTATTGATATCGTTGTTGCCGGTTAGGACAGAGAGAAATGGAGAGAGGATGGGAAGACAGAGAGGGGGAAAGAAAGACAGACACCTGCAGACCTGCTTCATCGCCTGTGAAGCGACTCCCTTGCAGGTGGGGAGCCGGGGGCTCGAACCGATATCCTTACACAGGTCCCCAAGTTTTGCACCAGCTGCGCTTAACCCACTGTGCTACCGCCCGACCCCCTTCTAACTAGGATTTTTATAAATCATTCCAAGAAGATGAATACACTGCTCCCATTTTTTTAAATTTCTTATTTTTTTTTACCGAGACAGAAAGAAACTGGAAAGAAGGAGGGACAGAGAGGGAGAAACAGAAAAACCTGCAGCATTGTGTCAACTCTGCAGGTGGGACTGGGGACTTGAACCCATGTCCTTGAGCACTGTAGCATGTGTGCTTTACTGGGTATGCCACTGCCCAGGCCTATATATTTAATTTTTTACTTATTTATTTATTACCACCAGGGTTGTCACTGGGAGTCTGTGCCTGCATGATAACTGCACTACTTCTGGCAGCCACTTTGCCCCTTTTCTCTCTCCTTCCTTCCTTCCTTCTTTCTTTCATCCCTTCCTTCCTTCCTACCTTCCTCCATCTCTCTCTCTCAACAGAAATACAGAGGGGGAGAAAGATAGAGACCCACAGCACTGCTCCAAAATTTGTGGAGCTCCTCCTCCCCATAGGCGGAGACTAGGGCCTTCAACTTGCACACGGGAGAGTGCAATCTACTGGGTGCATTATCCTGGCCTTTCTTGTACTATGTGCACTTAACCCAGTGTGCCACCACCCGGCCCCCTTCTTGGCCCTTCTCTATGGTATCTTTAACCAGAAACATGCGATGTTATATATTGTTTGGTGAATAAAAGTGTTATGACCTGGAAGCTCCCCCAAAATTGTGCTGAGAGCAGTGCTTCAGTATATCACAGACTAAAAGGTTTGGCTAAGAGCCTGCAAGTTGGCTCACTTGGGTAGGATAGCTTCTTTGGATGTGCGCAACCAGGGCTTGAGTCTGGCTCCCAGGACACTGGAGGAAGCTTGAGTCCTCTCTTACCGTCTCTCTGTCTCTGCCTTTCTCACTATCTAAAAAGTCAATTCAGGAGCCTGGTGGTGGGGCACCTAGTTGAGTGCACATGTTACAATGCCAAAGGACCCAGGTTCAAGTCCCCAGTCCCCACCTGCAGGGGAAGCTTTATGAGTGGTGAAGCAGGGCTGCAGGTGTCTCTCTCTCTCTCTCTCTTTCTCTCTCTATCTCCACCTTCCTCTTGATTTCTGACAGTCTCTATCCAATAAATAAAGATAACAAAAAATTAAAAAAGAAAGCATTACCTGGTACAGGTATATCCCACTTAAAAAAAAAGTCAGCTCAGAGCATTGAAACCCCAAAGAAAAGACACACACACACACACACACACACACACACACACACACACGGCGCGCATTTTGGCTAAGATAGCCCAGAGCAACATCCCTCAATGTCACCACATCTGAGACAATTGTTCTTGACATCCAGTTCCTAGAGAGCTGTGGTCATGCCTCCAACCTTTTGACAGCCTCGAGTAGCCCACGTGACCCAGTGCCCAGGGTAGAGATTGTGCTGCACAGAGACTGAGACAATTTTATCCTAGGGAAAGCTAGGCAGCACTGCTCACAGATAATGTACTCATGTGAAAAGTGTTCCTTCCAGGGCCTGGGCCATGGCACATCTGGTAGAGCACTAACATTACAGTGCACAACTTCAAGCCCCCACTCCACACCAGCTGCAGGGAGATCTCGTGAGCGGTAAAGCAATGCTGCAGTTCCCCTTTTCTCTTTCTGCTTCTCTCTCCCTCCTTGATCACCCCTCTTTGCTCTCAATTCCTTTCTGCCTTTATCCTAAATAAATAAAATATTAGAAAAAGAAGTGTTCTTTCCAGATCAATTTCACTTTCTACCCAGTTCAGAGAGTGTGTCATTGACTTGACCCCAGCATGGTGGATGGGGCTCCTGAGTTGTCCTGGAGGTGTGTGTGTGTTTGTGTGTGTGTGTGTGTGTGTGTGTGTGTGTGTGTGTGTGTTTTGGGGGGGGGCAGGGAGCATACACAAAGGTCGGAGTGGGACAGTCAGGCTGACACTAGAAAGGCTGGAACCTTGTTCTTGGGTCCTGGGTTCCTTCTCACTGGTGGGGCTAAGCCACCCTGGACAGCTGGTTTCTGAGGAATTACAATGCTTAGGCCCCCACAAGCAATTCATGTAGCCTTTTCTTCCTAATAGCACTAGCCTGAGTCACAAGCCCAGTCTTCCTCAGCAAGCAGCATTGAGGCCTGTTTGCTAGTCCTAAAGGTAAGCCTTGGGGGTCAGGATGCAAGGCTTACTCCCAGTCCCTGGAAGTGCCCTGAAAGGGACAGGAAAGGACCCTCCTTATCCAGCTCCAGCCCATCATCTCCTTTCCCAATCTAACTTCCCTGTTGTCTGAATATGGCCTGGGCTCTGAGCTTCCCATGTTTAACAGCCATCATGTACACAAAAGCATTTCAGTCCCCTGTGTGGTGCTCTTGGTCCCCAAGCCCTGACTTGGCACTCAGGGATACCACTCCAAGCCTGCATGTTGTGCTTCTGGGCTTCCTGTTTTGCTTTTCTTCTCCTTCTCCTCCTTCTCCTTCTCCTTCTCCTTCTCCTTCTCCTTCTCCTTCTCCTTCTCCTTCTCCTTCTCCTTATCATCATCATCATCATCATCATCATCATCATCAGAGCACTGCTCAGTTCTGGCTTATGGTAGTATGGGGATTGAACCTGGGACTTTGGAGCCTCAGGCATGAGAATCTCTTTGCACAACTATTATGCTATCTACCCCCACTGGGCTTCCTATTTCTGTGCAATAGACTGAGTGCATAGACTGTGTGGGCCTGCATCAGCCCCTCCACCAGGCAGAGCAGACCACCCACACAAGTGTCCTGTGACACCCTGAGCCTGTGTCAGGGGCAGCTGAAGGAGACGTGTGACATGAAAGGGTGGTAACAGGATGGCACAGCACCACCTCGGGGAACAGTCAGGAGTATGACCCAGCAGCCAAGAGGACATGAAACAAGAACAGCATTGAACTTGACAGAGATTTCTCCGATAAAAAGGCAACTGGAACAATGGGGGGAAAGGCAGAACCAGGGTGCAGAGTAATCTACCAGGGCTCTTAACCCAGAGCTTTCCTGAAGGAAAAAAGTGCCCCTAGTAAAAACAAACTCCATTTCATAGTTCCAACAATGAAACAATCTTGCTTCTCTCCTTGCTCAATTTTATTGACCTCCTGTGTTTCTAAAGATTAGCCTTCCCTTGGGAAATGAGGAGAGAGAGAGAGAAAGAAAAAAAAGGAAAGGAAGGCAAAGGGAAAAAATGAATATTCGTTCCCAGCTAATGAAGCCTTTCTTCTGAGCAGGTCTCCACAGCATTCTTGCTGGAACAGTTTGTGCAACGGGTTCCAGACCCTCTTGAGCTCAGTGAGGGGAAAGGCTTCACAAATACCTTTAGATTCTGGCCCCAAGCTAGGCTTCTTCCTCATAGGAGAGCCTTATCCCTGGCTAGAGAGCAGTTGGGGGTGGCACGCTGGGTTAAGCACACATAGTACCAAGCACAAGGACTCACAGAAGGATCCAAGTTTGAGCCCTGTGCTCTGCACTTGCAGGGGGGATGCTTCATAAGTGGTAAGGCAAGTGTCTATCTTTCTCTCTCCCTCCCTATCTCCCCCTCCTCTCTCAATTTCTCTCTGTCCTATCCAATAAAACGGAAGAAAGAGAGATAAAGAGGAGGGAACCCAGAGCACCCAGCCCACCCCCTGCCCAGTTACATCTAACGGCCACAGATGGACCAGATGGACAAGCAGCACAGATGCTGATTTTCATTCCTGATTAGTAATTGTGTGCCAGAGATGTTTTGAACTGAAATAATAACATGAGTTTCCCTAGAGAAAATATACAAGCTCATTTTTTTTGGAGCCACTTAGCATGCCTCGGTACCAAGCAAACACACTCTTGGAACAACATGACACGTTCTTCTTAACTTGGAAGCATGGCTGGTACAAATTGATGTCATCACAGTAGAGATGAATGTGCCTGTTTATGGGGCCTGGCTGACTGCAAGTGAATGGTGAGCTGTTGTTATTCAACTTGCTGGGATTGTTTTCCACGTAAATCAAGGTAACACCTAGAGAGGCCTGAGGGTTTTTTTTTTTCTTGTCTTCAAGGTTATCTCTGGGTTCGGTGCCTACATTATGAATCCACTGCTCCTGGTGGCCATCTTTTTTCCATTGTTGTTTTTGTTGCTGTTATTGTTGCTGTTGCTGTTGTTGTTGGATAGGGCAGAGAGAAACTGAGAGAAGAGGGGAAGACAGAGATGGAGAGAAGAAGATAGACACCTGTAGACCTCTTTTACCACTTAAAAGGCCACGTCCCTGCAGGCGGGGAGTCTGGGGCTCGAACTGAGTCCCTTGCTCTGGTCCTTTCGCTTTGCACTATATGCACTTAACCCGGTGTGCTCTGCCTGGTCCCAAGCATAAGATTTTTTTGTTTTTTTAGGGTAAGGGGTATAATTCCACACAATTCCCACCACCAGAACTTTATATCCCATCCCTTTCCTTGATAGCTTTCCTATTTTTTATCCCTCTGGGAGTATGGACCCAGGGTCATTACGGGGTGCAGAAGGTGGAAGGTCTGGCTTCTGTAATTACTTCTCTGCTGAACATGGGCATTGGCAGGTCAATCCATACTCCCACCCTGTCTCTCTTTTTCCCTAGTGGGGCAGAGCTCTGGGGTAGCAGGGCTCCAGGACACATTGGTAGGGTTATCTGTCTAGGGAAGTCAGGTTGTCATCATGGTAGCATCTGGAACCTGGTGGCTGAAAAGAGTTAAGATATAAAGCAGAACAAATTGTTGACTGATCATGAACCTGAGGGCAAGAATATTGCAGATGAAGATGTGGGGTCTCTTGTTTTGGAAAAAGCTAGTAGGTTTATTTTAGGTATATTCCAAGGGGCCCATGACTTTACTAGTTTTTGCCTGAGCCTGACATCTGATATGCAGGTGGACCCAAGTTGGTTGACTGGGGAGATGGTGTCATAAGTTTTTTAAATCAATCCATTTCTTCCTATTTGGAGTATGAAGTTGGACTGTTGCCAAGAGCTAAGAGCTCCAGGAAACAGAGGGCTACAAGTGCCTTCTCAACAGGGGATGATAATCACTCACAACAGGATGCCTGGCCCGAGGCACATAGTCACTTGCCAATGTCCCTGAGCAGCCTTTACAGAGGCTCATAGGAGCTCTGACAAGAACACACTGCTGTTGGAGTTCACGAGTAACTCACACTTCTCTGCTGGGAGAAAGAAGACTGGACCTTGGTGGGTGGGTTAGTTTGTCATAACAAAGGGCTTCAGATGGGAGGGGTTGGGGTAAACAACCAGATCTTTTTTTAAAAAAAATTATTTTATTCTATATTTTATTTATTCATTAGAGACAGAAAAATGGAGAGGTTAGGGAGAGATAGAGAGGGAGAGAGACAGGGGCCAGGTGGTGGTGCACCTGGTTGAGTGCACATGTTCCAAAGCACAAGGACCTGGGTTTGAGCACCTGGTCCCTACTTGCAGGGGAAAAGCTTTGAGAGTGGTCAAACAGTGCTACAGGTGTCTCTCTGCCTCTCTCTCCATCTCTATCACGCCCTTCCCTCTCAATTTCTGACTGTCTCTATCCAATAAAGATAATTTAAATATATATATTTAAAGAAAAGAGAGAGGGAGAGTGAGAGACAGAGAGACACCTGCAACCCTGCTTCACCACTTGTGAGGCTTTTGAGACCAGGGATTTGAACCTGGGTCCTTGCGCACTGTAATGTGAGCACTTAACCAGGTGTGCCACCACCCGGTCCCTCCTGCTGTTATTTCCATGATTTTCCTGACAGGCAGATGAGAAGAAGTAAGGAGGAGGGAGGTCTGATACCAAGACAATACCTCCACCTTTAGCCGGGGGGGGGGGGGGGGGGGGGAAGGCACATGAGCTGAGCACAGGGCTGACTGAGCACATGGGCTGTGCCCAGGGGTCAGCATTCGTGGCAATCCTGGAGGAAATAGAGGAGAAGACCCTGCTAGGTCACAGGACAATAGCTTCCTTTCCCCCTGCCCCACACCACTTCCTATGCCCCAAGCCCAGGACCCAGAATGCAACAGCAGCAGCTTCAAATAACTTTTGGGTGCTGAGTCAAGTCAGCTATTAATGTTGAGAGATGTTCTCTCTGACTAGTAAGAGGAACAGAGAAGTTCAGTGTAGGTGTAGGGGACCAGATTGGGTGACAAAACGTCAAGCGTTGAACAGGGTGGGTGAAGATATCCGCGTGTATTGGCAGGTCCAGTCGAGCGTAGACGTGGGAAATGAACTTAGATGATGCCGCATCCCGACGAATATCTGGCGGGGCGATGTTGCTAAGAACTGGTAGCCATGGAACCAGGGTGGAACGGATGGTTCCAGAAATTATCCTCATGGAGGAATATAATTTGGAATCAACCAAGTGGACATGGGGGCTACGGAACCATACTGGGGCACAGTATTCTGCAGTGGAATAACATAATGCCAGAGATGATGATCTATTTATTGGCTATAACACCCTCAGTATTGTTTCACTACTCATGAAGCTTCTCCTCTGCAGATAGTGATCATGGAGTTTGAAGTCATGTCCTCACACACAGCAATGTGTCCACTCTAGCTGATGTGCCGCCACCCAGCCCTCTCCCTCATTCCTTTTCACCCAGGTGAATATGCCCTTTGATGAGCAATGTTTTTAAGTTTGATGTGGTTCCCCTTGACTTGGCTTTTTTTTTTTTTTCCCTTTCAGGGTTATCGCTAGGGCTCGGTGCCTGCAGTACGAATCCACTACTCCTGGAGGCCATTAGGCCATTTTTCCCATTTTGTTGTCCTTGTTGTTGCCATTGCTATTGTTGGACAGAACAGAGAGAAATCGAGAGAGGAAGGGGAAAACAGAGAGGGGGAGAGAAAGATAGACACCTGTAGGCACGCTTCAACACTGGTGAGGCTACCCCTCTGCAGGTGGGGAGCCAGGGGCTCGAACCAGGATCCTTATGCTGGTCCTTGCACTTTGTGCCATGTGTGCTTAACCTGCTGTGCTAATGCCCAGCCCCTCTTGACTTGACTTCTGTTTCCCACAAGCTTGTAGAGACCCAAATTCTGCCTGTTTTCTTCTTTGGAAGCTTTGCTGACCTGGGACATTCTCTGACCACACTTTCTCTCTCTCTTTCTCTCTTTCCTTTTTTTCTTTTGTCATCTACAAGTGCTTCACCCCTCAGGCTCACTTTTTCAGATATAAAGAGTGAAGGCAGAGAGAGAGAGAGAGAGAGAGAGATCATAGCACTGTAGCTTTCTCCCATGTGTTAGGGGCCAGGCTTGAACCTCAGTTCTGCACATGACAAAGCAGTGGGCTGACTTTTCCTGTTATCCTTCTAGTTCCGAGCTCTTAGACCTGGAATCCATGAAAGTGCTTCATGGTAAAGCAAATTTTATTCCTAAAATTCTGCAAAAGCCACTCATGCCCTTACCCAAAGGACAGAGGGACAGCTTCAGGTAAGCAGTGGACAATACAGACGACCAGATCTTAACATCACTTCTTAAAAGCTCAAAACTCTTTCTTTATCTCTCCCTCTCCATCTGTCCCTCTCTTCCCTCTAAATTTCTCTCTGCCTTATCAAATAAATAATTAAAAAGGAAAAATTACTGCCAATAGCAATGGACTGGTAGTACTGGCACTAGCCCTGATAACCCTGTAGGCAAAAAAACAAAACAAAACAAAAAACTTTGCAAGATTAAATACTGATTTACTAGAAAATAGAAACAGAAGAACAAGGCTAGGGAAGTGACTCAGCAGTAGGACAGCAGTCTTGCATGCATGAGGCCCTGGGTTTGATTCTCACACCACAGGGGACAGAGTTAAATGCTCAGTTCTCTCACTCTCTGATACTCTCACACAGTAAGTAATTCTTCTTAAGATGTTTTTAAAAATTTTTATTATCTTTATTTATTGGATAGCGACAGCCAGAAATCAAGAGGGAAGGGGTGATAGAGAGGCAGAGAGACAGAGAGACACCTGCAGCACTGCTTCACCACTCACAAAGCTTGACGTCTCGTCACCCAATCTGGTCCCCTATGCCTACACTGAACTTCTCTGTTCCAGACTCTTGGAAACAGAGTTGGCAGTCAGCTGAGGTAAAGAACAAACACCTCATCACAGACCCCTGCAAGCGTCAACCCAGCTTTGACCTAGCACGTTATGATTGGGCCCTCCTCAATCGCTATTGAACAGGCCATGGCCGGTGCGCCGCTATGTTCCATCGCTGGGGAGCCAGAGACGACCCGAATTGCCCCTGCGGCTACAGACAGACAATGACCCACATAGTCAATGACTGCCACCTCTCCAGATTCAAAGGAGGTCTCTAAACTTTACATCAGGCTCAACCTGATGCTGTTGACTGGCTACGGAAGAAGGGCAAACGCTAGAAGAAGGGGAAACTTCCTAGAAGAAGGGGAAACTTCCTAGCTGACTGAACCCACATGGATCCCAGTCACTTTCAAAGCCAGCAACAAGCAGCTCCTGCCAGCTTTCAAGCTGTTGGTCCTGCTCTTCGAGTCCTCCAACTTAATGTTGAGGGGCTGTCCTTTGCCAAACTGCATCTGTGTCAGGAAAGAAAATGAAGAGAATATTTGGAGAAATACCGGAGTCCTTTGGTTGGCTCTAGTCTCCGGTAAGGTGCATTCTGCTCCGTGTCCACAAGGCGGCGACATAACACAGCAGGGCCCCTACTGGGTGGGCCTTGCTCCCACTGGAAGGTCTTGGGTTGTTCATGCTGGGAGGGTGTTTGCAGTTTTTCACAGGATATGTTCTTGGAAGCTTCCTTCCCAGGAGGAGCTAGACAGAGGCAAGAGACAGGGTTCACTGGGCAGAGCACCTGGCTTGTGTGGCTGAGGCACCAGGTTCCTTGGCCTGGCAGGGTGGCCACTGAGGCAGAAGTGTCCTGCAGCTCTGCCTTGCCTTCCCCTCTCTCTCTGTGCCATGGGCCAGTCCCTTTCTGTCTCCTGCACTGTTCAATCCCACTTCCAGGAAAAAAGCACTTTGAGGACCTGCCAGACTTTCCTGCACAAGAGCCAGGGTTGGAGCCCTGGTGTTCCCCACCTGCAGGTCTGCAGGAGGGAGTCTGTCTTTCTCTCTCCTTTTTCTCACCCTCCCCTCTTATTTCTCAGTGAACTTTAAAATCAAAGAGAAAGAAAAAATGGGAGGGGACGGGAGGGGGGAATATCCACTGGCATCCCTGAATCCATAATGCCAGCATAGAGCCCCAGCAGTCAAACCTAGTGGTATCCAAACTAGACAAGGGGGCAGGGATAGATACCATAGTGGTTATGCAAAGACACTCTCATGCTTGAGGCTCTGAAGTTCAGGTTCAATGACCACACCATCATTAGCCAGAGCTCATCAGTGCCCTGGTTTAAAAAAAAAATGGAGGGAGTCCGGAGGTTAAGCGCATATGGCGCAAAGTGCAAGGACTGGCGTAAAGATCCTGGTTAGAGCCCCCGGCTCCCCACCTGCAGGGGAAACGCTTCACAAGCGGTGAAGCAGGTCTGCAGGTGTCTATCTTTCTCCCCCACCCCGTTTTCCCCTCCTCTCTCATTTCTCTCTGTCGTATCCAACAATGACAACATCAATAACAACAATAATAACTACAACAATAAAACAACAAGGGTAACAAAAGGGAATGAATAAATAAATAAATAATTTTTAAAAGATTTCATTTATAAAAAATGGAAAGGGGAACAAAGACAAGAAGATTAAAAGAAAGACAGAAAGAAAGAAAGAAAAGAAGAAGAGAAAGAAGAAAAAGAATTAGAAAGTGGGGGAAATAATGCTCATATACAGGAATCCACACAGGTGGTGCTGGAATTGAACTGGTAGAATGAAGGTCAAGGCTGGTGCTTGTCACTGGTCCAGCCATCAGAAACTGCATCATAGTTTCAAAACTGAGCACAGTGCCTGGGATCAGGGTGGAGTTCATACAAGCAGTACTCCTTCAAGGGGATTCCTTCCCTTCCAGCTGTTGACCCAGGTAGGCTCTGAGCTAGCCCCTCATTAATAAAAAGGTGTCTGGTGTCCCAGGAGGTGGGTCAGTGCACAGGGCTGGTCTGACTTCCTCTAACCTTTGAGCAAGTAATGAAATTTACTAAATAGAGAAATCTGTGAGTATTGTGCTCACTTCATTGTCCTTATCCCTGGATGGAGTTAAGTTCTTGATCTAATACCCTAGAAAGACAATGTATCAGCAAATCTTTATCCTAATAATACACACCATATCACACTGACCAATGAGCTTTCATACCTCAGTCAACACAATCTTTTTTTTTTTTTTTTTTTTTTTTACCAGAGCACTGCTCAGCTCTGGCTCATGGTGGTGCGGGGGATTGAACCTGGGACCTTGGAGCCTCAGGCATATAACTATTATGCTATCTGCTCCCACCTCCATTTTCTTCATTCAAGAAATTTTGAATGGTAAGTCATCTTCTACTTGATTGTACCTGTACTTTTATGGGAATAGAACCCTTCAAATTGATTCTCAGTGCTCCTGACCCTTGGATATGCTTAAATTTCCAAACAAACGTGGGGAGACTTAAGAGTGTATTTGGTTTGAAATCACATACTCTGTGGTCATAAATTGGCTATTAAAATATCACCATACAATTTATAGATGTGATTAAAACATTCACAATAATAAATATTTTGTCCTCCTCTGTGGATTTTGAACTTATGAAATTCTGGTTACTAAGCCAAAGCTCTACCATTGTGCTATGTCTTTGATTAGCTGATTGGTCACAGATTTTTCTTCTTCTACTTCCACTGAGGGGTGTCTTTTGCCCCTGGCCTTGCTGGCCCTCCACATGGCAGAGAAAAAGCCTCACTGTCAGAGTGCAGGTTGGAGGCACACTTCACACATGGAGCTGAACGTGAGAGCAGGGACATGGGGAGTCTGTGGCCTGTCAACCAATCTGCTGCTTCTGCTGCTTCCCTGGGGCTGCTTTCTGCACCCAGAATAGGTCAGGGCTAAAAGCAGGGCTCTTGCCTGCTCCACCCCCTCTCCTTGTCACACCCTGATATTCACCAGTCACTTTTCTCTCCACCCTCTCTACATCACATCCTGTTCCCACCCTACTTGGCTAATATATATATATATATATATGGACAAGATTGTTTTTAATGTTAGTTTAGTCTAGCTCGGCTGAGATTGTGCTGCGTCCTGCATGAATAAAGAGATACTGTGTACAGCTCAACCATGAGTCCCGGGTCGTCTGTCTCCTTTCACGAAGCCAGCCCGACACAGGGCCCCAAAGATTACTTTTTAAAAAAAACAGATACAGACAAGACATTTTGGGAGAGAGAGAGACAGAGAGGTCAAATCTTTTTTTCAATGAGGTGGGGCAGGCTGGCACACCTGAAAAAGCAGCTGGAATATTTTCCTGGCCCTGAAGTATCTATTTTCTCTCTCTGGCTTCCTCACACTTTTCCCCTTTTTTGTTTATTTTTTATTTTTCCCCTTTTGTTGCCCTTGTTGTTATTATTGTTGTTGTTATTGTTGGATAGGACAGAGAGAAATAGAGATGGAGAAAACAGAGGGCGAGAGAAAGATAGACACCTACAGATCTGCTTCAACACAACAGACCCCTTTGTGGGCCCCCATAGGACCTTGCCCCGAGTGTGGATCCACAACGGTAGAGAATGCTCCATCCTCTGAAGGAAGGCTGGACAACATACTCTATGCTACGCCTGAGGAAGATGGGTCCTGAAATTGGGGCAGCTTGGAAAGTTCCTACTCATGACCACAGAATGTGAGCTCAGACCTGCAGGGATATAGAGGTCACATAGGTTCCTAAGCTGCATTTTGGCCCCATATCAGAGCAAATTGATGGGGTTTACAGTCAACAATATTTATACACCTTTCCCATATTTGGGAGCTACTCTCTTCCCTGATGCAGCTTTCTGGTCCTTTATGCAGCCATGACATCATCTCCCCAGACAATAACTTAGATCCACCTGCATATCAGATGTCAGGCTCAGGAAGAAAAAAAAAAAACAAACTAGTATAGTCATGTGCTCTTTGCAATATAATTAAAATAGGCCTACTAGTTATCTAACAAAACAGAGACCCCCCTCCCAACTCTTCATCTGCACTATTCCAACCTTTAGGTTCATGATCAGTCAACAATTTGTTTGCTCTATATGTTAACTCTTTTTTCAGCCACCAGGTTCCAGATGCTACCATGATGCCAACTGGACTTCCCTGGAAAGACAACCCACCAATGTGTCCTGGAGCCCCACCTACCTAGAATCCTGCCCCAGTAGGGAAAGAGAGAGACAGGCTGGGAGTATGGATTGACCAGTCAACGCCCATGTTCAGCAGGGAAGCAATTACAGAAGCCAGACCTTCAACCTTCTGCAACCCACAATGACCCTGGGTCTGTACTCCCAGAGGGATAAAAAATAGGAAAGCTATCAGGGGAGGGGATGGGATACCGAATTCTGGTGGTGGGAATTGTGTGGAGTTGTAACCCTCTTATCCTATGGTTTTTGTGAGTGTTTCCTTTTTATAAATAAAAATTAAAAAAAAAGGAGTCCAGCGGTAGGCAGTGGGTTAAGCTCACGTGGCGCAAAGCACAAGGACCGGCATTGGACCGGCATAAGGATCCCGGTTCGAGCCCCCGGCTCTCCTCCAGCAGGGGCGTCGCTTCACAAGCAGTGAAGCAGGTCTGCAGGTGTCTATCTTTCTCTCCCCCTCTCTGTCTTCCCCTCCTCTCTCCATTTTTCTTTGTCCTACCCAACAATGATGACATCAACAATAATAACTACAACAACAATAAAAACAACAAGGGCAACAAAAAGGAAAAAATATAAGTAAATAAATATTAAAAACAAACAAATATTGGGGAATGTTATGCATGTACAAATTACTGTATTTACTGTTGAATGTAAAACATTAATCCCCAATAAAGAAAAAAAACAAGTAAATTTTTTTAAAAAAATCAGCTGTGACCTGGAGCTGGTGCAGTGAGTGCTGTGCTGGACTTGGAGGTCCTGTGTAGGAGGTCCTGTGTCTGATTCCTGGAATCCCATGTGCCAGAGATGCTCTGGTTCTCTCTCCCTCTCTCCCCTGCTCCCTCATTTCTGCTTAAAAAAAACAAACAAATGATCATTTACAAAATGTTAAACATTGTTGTGGTCTGTGGAGAGAGCATAGTGATTAGCGCTGAGGTTCCAAGTTCCCTGTCCAGCACCACCTCACCCTAGAGCTGAGCAGCACCTTTTTTTCTTTTATTTCTTTCTGGCAGTAATAAAAAAAAATTACACAACAAAAAATATATATAAATGAAAACCACTCTTAAAACGAAGTTGGTTATGTGTTTCCTGCGTTGCTCACAGTGCACGCTGCAGTCTCCATGTCACTCCGCTGCTGTAGGTAAGCTTTTCTTCTTATTTTTCGATGCCACATTAATTATTTTTTAAGATTGTATTTACTTATGAATGAAAAAGATAGGAAGAGAGAGAGAAAGAACCAGACATCACTCTGGTACATGGGCTGTCAGGGATTGAACTTGGGACTCATGCTTGAGAGTCCAGTGCTTTATCCACTGTGCCACCATCTGGACCATGCTCACTAATTCTTTTTTTTTCCTTTTAAAATATTTATTTATACCCTTTTGTTGCCCTTGTTGTTTTATTGTTGTAAGTATTATTGTTGTTGTCATTGTTGTTGGATAGGACAGAGAGAAATGGAGAGGGGAGGGGAAGAGGGGGAGAGAAAGATAGACATCTGTAGACCTGCTTCACTGCTTTTGAAGTCAGTGGGGATCCAGGGGCTCAAATCAGCATCCTTGTGCCAGTTGTTGCGCTTTGTGCCACGTGAACTTACCGCCCAACTCCTTTTACTTTATTTTTATTGAAAGCAGGCAGAGAAAAATTAAGAGGGAATGGGGATATAGGAAGAAAGACAGACATCTGCAGACCTGCTTCACCGCTTCACAAGCGAGTCCCCTGCAGGTGGGGAGCCGAGGGCTCCAACCAGGATCCTTTCTTCGGGGTCCTTGTGCTTCGCGCCATGTGCACTTAACCCGCTGCACTATCACCTGACTCCCATCTTTTTCTACAGTCCTTCCTTCACTTTCTATCTGCCACACTTATACCTACTACTACTACTACTACTACTTCCAAGTGTCCTTCCTTTTATACTCTTCTGTCAATGAGTTCCTTTCCATCTTATTTATTTCTAATGACTTTGTATTAATGGGAGAGACAGAAGAAACAAAGAAGAGAGAGAGAACCAGAGCTTCACTCTGGCGCATGTGCTGCTGGGGCTCTAAGTCAGGGCCTCATGCTTGAGAGGACAAAGACTGACCCACTGCGCCATCTCCCGTGCCACACATTTTCCCTTTTAATTTAAGGTAGATGTGAGAGAGGGAGAGATCCTGAGATCGGCTCCTCATCTGGCTTCTGGGCCCCCAACTTCTTCCCTGGCTCTGCAACACCTCACACAGGAAGCTGACTTGACACAGATGGCTCTGGCCTCCCTGAATTTAGAATATTAGACGGGTGTTTCACACACACACACACACACACACACACACACACACACACACACACACACACACTCTCTTCTGCAACAAAGCAAGTCTTTCCCCTTTAATCTTTACGTTGGATCTATACACACAGCAGGCAAATTACATTTGACTCTTCTGACAGCAAAGGGTTTACGATTCTCTCACTCCTTGATTTTGTCTTTTGTGGAAATCTCCCGATTTTCCTCACGGATAACTTCAAATTAACAGAATGAAATGTCAGTTATGGGAGTGAGAGTGTCACACAGAGTGTGCGCCTGGCAGCTCTTCTGTGTCCCCCTGACATCCGGGCTCTCTGTGGGCACAGCCCCACTGGGAGGGTGCTGCTCCCTCTGGGCTGCCTTGATTCTCTTTCTTATTTATTTCTTATTTATTTATTTATTTATGCCACCAGAGGTATGGCTGGGGCTTGGCACCTGCACAGTGACTCCATCACTCCTGATGGCCTTTTTTCCTTTCCCCATTTCTCTTTATTTTATTTATTACAGAGAGACAGAGAAGAGTTGAGAGGGAAGGGGCTACAGCTCAGTAGCGAGACAGGCACGTGCAGCCCTGCTTCACCACTAAGGAGCTTCCCACTGCAGGTGGGGCCTGGGGGCTTGGACCTCGGTCCTTGTGCATTGTAACCTGTGCACTCACCTGTCCAGCCCCATCATTTTTGGTTTGTTGTTTTGTTTTTTGGTGGAGTCACCCCCCTTTTCTGAGCAGTCCGCAGTCCCTGCCCAGGGCCTGTATCCATCCATATAAACACCATCTGTGTCATGAGGGAAAGGGCTCCAGAGCAGCAGCCAGCACAGGAGGGGCAGAGGTTGAACCTAGGACCCCACAAAGCCAACACCTGCGCCCCACCACTGTGCCACCTTCCCAGCTGCTCTATTTTCAGTGAAGTGACATGTGTCTGAGTATCAGACTACATTGGGAGTTCTTGAGTTTGTGTCTCCAGGAGCATTCTGCTTTGTTTCCACAAGGGGGCAGCAACACACTGCAATTCAGGCTGTTTTTAAGCGAGTTGTGGAGAGCTCAGGCTGTGTCCACAGTGGGTTTTTGGGTCTGTGTTGTGCAAATTACTCAAAACTCAGTTCTTTCTCCTCTGATGTATTGAAATAATTGCCCTGACATTTTACTTTTGTTTGTTTACTTATTATCACTATTTACTAGTTACTGTGCCATTAGTGTATCTCTAGCTGCTGCCTGCAGAATTCCACAGATCCCCTTGGACTCATTTTTCTTTTTATGTAAGATAGGGAGCTGGTGGTGGTACACCGGGTTGAGTGTGCACATCACCGTGTGCAGGGACCTGGGTTCCAGCCCTGCCCCCTGTCTGCAGGGAGGAAGCTTCATAAGCACTGAAACAGGGCTGGAAGTTTCTCTACCCCTCTCTTTTCCCTTCCTTTTCCCTCTCAATTTTTCTGTTTCTATCTAAAATAAATGAATGAAAATATTTTTGGAAAATAAAGTTTTGGGGGAAAAAAAGTGTGAGTCAAAGAAAGAAACAGGGTGGCCCGGAAGGTGGCGCAGTGGATAAAGCACTGATTCTCAAACGTGAGGTTCTGAGTTCGATCTCTGGCAGCACATGTACCAGAGTGATGTCTGGTTCTTTCTCTCTCTCTTTCTATTCCTATCTTTCTCATTAATAAATAAAATATTCAGTGATCTGGGAGGTGGTACAATGGATAAAGCACTGGACTCTCAAGCATGAGGTCTTAAGTTCAATCCCCGGCAGCACATGTACCAGAGTGATGTCTGGTTCTTTCTCTCTCTCCTCCTATCTTTCTCATTAATAAATAAATTAATTATTTAATAAATAAATAAATAAAATACTCGTCATAAGGATCCCGGTTCGAGCTCCCCGGCTCCCCACCTGCAGGGGAGTCGCTTCACAAGTGGTGAAGCAGGTCTGCAGGTGTCTATCTTTCTCTCCTCCTCTGTCTTACCCTCCTCTCTCCATTTCTCTCTGTCCTAACCATGACGACATCAACAACAAGAACAATAATAACTACAACAACAATAAAAAGAGGAATAAATAAAACGTTAAAAAAAGAAAGAAGGAAACAGGCAGATGTATATAGAAGGTGAGAGAGAGGTAGTGAGAGACACAGCAGCATGCATCCAGCACTGGTGAGTCCTCCCTTCTGCAGTTTCAAGTGGTGGCCAGGTGCTTGGCTCTGCGACCACAGACTTTGAAGACCTGCCACCACTGACACCTTCCCCTCCAGCTGTCCCCCCCCCATCTGTCTCTCTCTTTCTGTTATTGCCACCAGGGTTATGACTGGGGCTCATGTCAGCACTATGAGTCCACCTCTCCAAAGTGACCATTTCTTCCTTTTTTTTTTTTCATTGCATTTTGTTTGACAGAACAGAGAGAAATTGAGAGAGGAGCAGGGTATAGAGAGGAAGAGAGACACCTGCAGCCCTGCTTCACCAGTCATAAAACCTCCCACTGCAGGTGGGGGCTGGGGGTTCAAACCTGGGTCCTTGCTTAGTAATGTGTGCGTTTAACCATGTGCACCAGCACCTGCCTCTTTGCTTAATTTAAATGTCATTATTTCTATGAATAACTCAGAACAGTCTTGAAGTGTGTAAGTCTTTGAAACAACCATTATGTGTGCCATACTCTCTGTCACCTGCCTCTGCCATCCCTATCACCCTTCCCCTTGTGTATCATCTATATGGGGACACACACCAAAAGAAAGGCCACCACCTGCTCAGGCTCCCCTCACACCTCCACGTCCTGCTCCCTGCCTGGCGTCTCTGGCCCAGAACTGCTTGGGGCTTGTGGCAGTCTCTCTCTGCCCTTATCTTCCTGGCTCATCTGCTTCTGCTGTCTCTGCCTTTCTCACTGATCTCCTATGAGTTTTTTTTAATATTTATTTATTCTCTTTTGTTGTCCTTGTTGTTTTATTGTTGGAGTTATTATTGTTGTTTTTATTGATGTCGTTATCATTGGATAGGACAGGGAGAAATGGAGAGAGGGCAGGAAGACAGAGAGAGGGAGAGAAAGATAGACACCTGTAGACCTGCTTCACTGCCTGTGAAGCGACTCCCCTGCAGGTGAGGAGTCACTCGACTCCCTGGATTCTTTTTAAAATTGCTTCCTAGTAACGATGTGCTGCTTTGCAAAACTTTAATCCTTGAGAATCTGTAGCAAAGGATACTGGGGGAGATATCCCAGTGGTTCTGCTTAAGATGCTCCTGCTTGAGGCTCTGAGGTCCTAGGTTCAATCCCCAGCACCACCATCAGCCAGAGCTCAGCAGAGCTCTGGGGAAAGTAATAATAATAATAATAATAATAATAATAATAATAATAATAGTAATAATAATAATAATACTGGGGAGACAGTATGATGGCTCTGCAAAAAGACTTTCCTGCCTGAAGCACTAATGTTCCTGCTTTCAGCACCACCATCAGCAGAGCTGAGCAGGGCTCTGGTCTTTCTTTCTCTCTGTATCTCTTTCTGTGTATTTATCTCCTTCTATTTCTCATTACAATAAAATATTTTTTTAAAAATATATGTGTCAGAGCTAAGTGGTGGCACATTTGGTTGAGTTCACATATTGCATTCTACTAGGACCCAGGCTCAAATCCCTGCTCCCCACCTGCAGTGCGGAAAGTTTGTGAGTGGTGAAGCAGGGCTGCAGGTGTCTCTCTTGCCTCTCCCTCTTTTTAAAATTATCTTTATTTATTGGATAGACACAGTCAGAAGTCAAGAGGGAGACAGAGAGGAAGACAGACAGAGAGACAGACACCTGCAGCCCTGCTCCACCACT
This sequence comes from Erinaceus europaeus, assembly GCF_950295315.1. NCBI lineage: Eukaryota > Metazoa > Chordata > Mammalia > Eulipotyphla > Erinaceidae > Erinaceus > Erinaceus europaeus. The sequence continues at coordinate 110,686,982 of NC_080162.1, forward strand.
CAGAAAGCTTTCCCCTTGCAGGTGGGAACTAGAGGTTTGAATCTGGGTCCTTGTACATTGTAACATGTGTGTTCAACCAGGTGTTTCACCAACCAGCTGCTCTCTCTGTCTCTATCTCTTCCTCCTCATCTCAATTTCTCAGTCTCTTTGCAAAAAGTGTGTGTGTGTGTGTGTGTGTGTGTGTGTGTGTGTGTGTGTGTGTGTGTGTGTGTATACAGCAAAGGCAGGATTCCAGTCTGTAAATCACTACTACTGATTGGTCCCACCAAAAAAAAAAAAAAAGCATATTTTGTTGAACAGAGCCCAGCTCAGCTCTTGTGATTGGTATTGCTGGGCATGGGAGCTGGAGCATGCAAGTCCTAGTCACTCACTGCACTACCACTCTGGCCCACCCACCATAGGTTTAATGTTCACCACGCCTCTTTCTGATGTGAGTCTCCAGGTTCTCCGTGTTCTGGGCATACAAGAGATATTGATCCATGTCTGAGTCAGCCCTGGGCACATGTCATAACGTCACCATGCAGATGAAGGCAGCTGCTGTGCTGAGGAGACAGGCACTGTAGGCCTGAGGAGAGAGGAGGCACCCACCTCTCTCAGGTGCCTGGTTGGCTGCAGGGTGGCTGCTGGGCTACTGTTGAGGTCCTTTAGACACTGGCTTGTGGGAGGCTCTGTTCACCCTCACCTCAGACATGAAGTAGCCCACCACCACCCTCCCCTTTTTTATTTATTAGTGATGTAATATTGACTTAGAAAATTCTGAATTACAGGGGTTTAATTCCACACCATTCCCACCACCAGAGTTATGTGTTCCCATCCCCCTCCATTGAAACTGCAGTGGTTCTCCCAAGGTCACAGACATGGGTTGATTTTATATCTAGAACTATGTGTCTATATCTCTACATAATTTTTCATTCACTTGTTCTATGATCCTGCCTTCTTTTCCTTTTTAAGTCACACTACACCTCTATTACTGCTTCCAAATGTCCTTCTTCCCCCCCCCCCCATAAGAGAAACTATGCCTGGCTTCCTCTGGTGTTTTCCTTTCAGTGATGGTATATAACGAAGATTCGTGTGGTCTGGGCGGTGGCACAGTGGATAAAGTATTGGACTGTCAAGTATAAGGTCTTGAGTTCAATCCCTGGCAGCACATGTATAGCACAGTGATGTCTGGTTCTTTCTCTCTCCCTTCCTTTCTCTTAATAATAATAAAAAAAGATTCCTGGTGACAAATGCTTCGGGTCCTTGTGAAATTGGAGTTCAGAGCTCTCTGGTCATCATCTCCTATTGTTTACCCCTCTGGGAGTATGAACCAAAATTATTTTGGTGGGTGATGTCCCTTTCATTTTTTTTTTAAAATAAATATTTTCTGGAGTCAGACAGTGGCAAACCTAGTTAAACACACACATTGCAATGTGCAAAGATGCAGGTTCAAGTCCCTGGTCCCCACCTGCAGGGGGAAAGTTTCACAAGTGGTGAAACAGTACAGCAGGTGCCTCTTTGTCTCTTTCCTTCCCCTCTCTCTATCTCTTCCTCCCCTCTCAATTTCTCTCTGTCTCTAACTAATAATAAATAAATATTTTTTTTAAAAAACCAGTTAACACTCATACTTCTGAAGTTTTTCCACAAGATTGAAGAAACAGGAACACTCCCTTCCACCTTCTATGAAGCCAACATCACTTTGATACCAAAAGCAGACAGGGACACAACCAAAAAAGAAAAACTACAGACCAATATCTCTGATGAACATAGATGCCAAAATATTAAACAAGATCCTGGCCAACCGGATATAGCAGTATATCAAAAAGATTGTTCATCACGACCAAGTGGGATTTATCCCAGGAATGCAAGGCTGGTTCAGCATACGTAAGTCAATTAATGTCATTCACCACATCAATAAAGGCAAAACCAAAAAACACATGATTATCTCAATAGATGCAGAGAAAGCCTTTGACAAAATCCAACACCTATTCATGCTCAAAACACTACAAAAATGGGAATAGATGGGAAATTCCTCAAAATAGTGGAGTCCATATATAGCAAACCTACAGCCAACATCATACTCAATGGACAGAAGCTGAAAGCATTCACCCTCAGATCGGGGACTAGACAGGGCTGTCCACTGTCACCATTACTCTTCAAGATAGTATTGGAAGTTCTTGCCATAGCAATCAGGCAAGAGAAAGAAATCAAAGGAATACAGATTGGAAGGGAAGAAGTCAAGCTCTCACTATTTGCAGTTGATATGATAGTATACATAGAAAAACCTAAAGAGAGAGTCTGGCAGTAGCGCAGCGGGTTAAGTGCACGTGGCAAAAAGCGCAAGGACTGGTGTAAAGATCCTGGTTTGACCCCCCGGCTCCCCACCCACCTGCAGGGAAGTTGCTTCACAGGCGGTGAAGCAGGTCTGCAGGTGTCTATCTTTCTCTCCCCCTCTCTGTCTTCTCCTCCTCTCTCCAGTTCTCTCTGTCCTATCCAACAACAACGGCATCATTAACAACAACAATAAAACAAGGGCAACAAAAAGGAATAAATAAATAAAAATTTAAAAAAATAAAAAAAAGAAAAACCTAAGGAGTCCAGCAGAAAACTATTGGAAGTTATTAGGCAATATAGCAAGGTGTCAGGCTACAAAATCAATGTACAAAAATCAGTGGCATTTCTTTATGCAAACACTAAATCTGAAGAAGAAGACATCCAGAAATCACTCCCATTCACTGTAACAGCGAAACCAATAAAATACCTAGGAATAAAGCTGACCAAAGAAGTGAAAGACTTGTATACTGAAAACTGTGAGTCACTATTCTAGGAAATAGAAACTGATACCAAGAGATGGAAAGACATCCCATGCTCATGGATTGGAAGAATAAATAGCATCAAAATGAATATTCTCCCAAAGCCATATACAAATTTAAAGCAATACCCATCAAAGTTCCACCAAGCTTCTTTAAGAGAATAGAACAAAAACTATGTTCATTTATCTGGAACCAGAAAACACCTAGAATTGCCCAAACAATCTTGAAGAAAAGAAGCAGAAATGGAGGCATCACACTCCCAGATCTCAAGCTATATTATAAGGCCATCATAATCAAAACAGCCTGGTACTGGAACAAAAATAGGCACACAGACCAGTGGGACAGAACTGAAAGCCCAGAACTAAACCCCCACACCTATGGACATCTAATCTTTGATAAGGGGGCACAAAGTATTAAATGGAGGAAGGAGGCTCTCTTCAATAAATGGTGCTGGGAAAACTGGGTTGAAACATGCAGAAGAATGAAATTTAACCACCTTATCTCACCAGAAACAAAAATCAACTCCAAAGGGATCAAGGACCTGGATGTTAGACCAGAAACCATCGAATACTTAGAGGAAAACATTGGTAAAACACTTTCCCACCTAAACCTCAGGGACATCTTTGATGAATCAAACCCAATTGCAAGGAAGTCTAAAGCAGAAACAAACCAGTGGGACTATATCAAATTGAAAAGCTTCTGCACAGGCAAAGAAACTGTCACACAGAGACACCTCACAGAATGAAAGAAGAGCTTCACATGCCATACATCAGACAAGAGACTAACAACCAAACTATACAGAATTCAGCAAACTTAGCACCAAAAAAGCAAATGACCCCATCCAAAAATGGGCAGAGGATATGAACAAAACATTCACTTCAGAGGAGATTCAAAAGGCTAACAAACATATGAAAAATTGCTCCAGGTCGCTGATTGTGAGAGAAAATGCAAATAAAGACAACATTGAGATAACACCTCACTCCTGTGAGAATGGCATACATCAAAAAGTACAGCAGCAACAAATGCTGGAGAGGCTGTGGGGACAGAGGAACTCTTCTGCACTGCTGGTGGGAATGTAAATTGGTCCAGCCTCTGTGGAGAGCAGTCTGGAGAACTCTCAAGAGGCTAGACATGGACCTTCCATATGACCCAGAAATTCCTTTCCTGAGGATATACCCCAAGGATTCCATAATCACCAACCAAAAAGATATGTGTACACTTATGTTCATAGCAGTACAATTCATAATAGCTAAAACCTGGAAGCAATCCAGGTGCCCAACAACAGATGAGTGGCTGAGAAAGCTGTGGTATATATATACTCAATGAAATACTACGCAGCTCTTAAGAACAATGAACCCATCTTCTCTGACCCATCTTGGATGGAACTAGAAGAGATTATGTTAAGTGAGCTAAGTCAGAAAGACAAAGATGAGTATGGGATGACCCCAATCATCAACAGAAGTTGAGAAAGAAGAACAGAAAGGGAAACTAAAAGCAGGATTTGACCAAATCTGGAGTAGGGCACCAAAGTAAAAACCCTGGGGTAAGGGTAAGGGTGGATATTTGGCTTCCTGGGGGGTTGGGCGGGTGGGGGCGGGGGCTGGGATGGGACACAGTCTTTTAGTGGTGGGAATGGTGTTTATGCACATTCCTATTAATTTGTAGTCATATAAATTATTATTTAATTAATATGAGAGGGGAAAAATTGTATGTCTCAAACTTTTTAAAGCTGAATCTTTTTAATACATAGGCTGAGCCCGGCCCACAGTGCACCCCAACTTCGCCCAGTGCAGCCCCTCCCCCACCAGCACCTTGCTCGCTGGACCCTGTACCACAGCACCTGTTGGTATGCTTCTAATTCTGCTTCTAAAACCCCCTTCTGTTTCATTGGTTTAATACCCCCTGCTTAACACTGTATTCAATTTACATAACCACTGTATTCTATTTACATAACCACTGCAGGGCATTGGTTTAATCCCCACTGGTTCATGATGTGTTTCTGCTCTGCCCCCTCTAGTAGTACACCCTGATTTACACCAGTCACTTTTCGCTCCACCCTCTCTATGTCACATCCTGTTTCCACCCTACTTGGCCAGTATATATAAGGACAGAATAGTTCTTAAATATAGTAGTTAGTCTAGCTCGGCTTATATTGTGCTGCGTCCTGCATGAATGAAAAGATACTGCCTACAGCTCTGTTGTTAAAATTCGGAGCTCCAGCAGGCCGGGCTAGCTTTGCGGTGGTAGACAGAGACAGAGACTCGAAGACATACGGCTGGGCAGGGAAGCTATATTTCTTTATTCAGGAACAACGATTCATAAACTAACACAAACTAATCACCAAACAAAACTCTCCTGCCTCCTTCCCCCTCGGCGGCTCTGCGGTGCCAAGAACTCTCCAACTCTGGGATTCTGGAACTCTCGACCTCTCTTGGGGTTCCTTGGGGCAGGGACAAGCTGCTGCAAAACTAGCAGGACTGAACCAATTTTCTTGGCAGGGGGAGAGCTAGAACAAACCAATGTAAAGCATACAACACAGCTCAACCATGAGTCCCTGGTCATCTGTCTCTGCTGGCGAAGCTAGTCTGACAGGCACACACTGTGGCAGCCCTTGACAAGGGAAGGCGTGTGACAAGCCAGAAGCCTTTGTCCCCGACACCTGCATTTTCTGAACTGCGCTGTAAGGCGCGGGGCCTTCCTGTCTGCGGGGCTGGGGTGGGGTGGCACTGACCTTTGAACCCCCGTGGATCCTGGGCTCGCGGCACGGGAGGGGACAGTCCTTGCTCTTAGGCCTTGGGATGCACATGGCGGCTGCGTGGCCGAGGCGGGACCCCTCCCTCGCACAGCACCTTCCACACCTGGTCTGGGCCGCCCTGCAGATTCCTCTGGGTTCTCGTGCTTCTGGTCGAACCACCGCAAGGGGGTCTCTGCAGTTTGGCTCGGAATCGCCAAGGGAGGAGAGGTGTGTGTGCTCCCCGGGCAGCAGGGAGACAGAGGGTGCCGGCTTGTGCTCGTGCACCCAGAGGAGACAGCCCAGGGCAGGGTGCTCAGAATAGGCCCAGAGCGGGCAGACTGGGACCCAGGGCCGGGTTGCACCTCTTGCGGGGACAGTAACCTTGAATGTCCTCGGTGACACAGCACCAGGGACTGCCACCTCCTCCATCTCCCCTCTGTAAGAAACCACCGACTAGGGGCCGGGTGGTGAGCACCTGGTTGAGTGCACATGTTACAATGCACAAGGACCCAGGTTTGAGCCCCTGGTCCCCAACTGCAGGGGGAAAACTTTGCGACTGGTGAAGCAGTGTTGCAGGTGTTTCCCTCTCTAGCTCTTCCTAGCCTCTCAATTTCTGGCTGTCTCTATTAAGAAGTAAAGATAATAGCAAAATGTTGAACAAGTAAATGGACAAAAAAAAATAATAAATAAAAACTAAGACAATCACATGGATTTCTGTATAAATGACTTCCCACAGCACAAACTGTGTGTGGTGGCTCAGGAGATGGCATAGGAAATAAAGTGATGTAGCCCCAAACATATGGTCTTAGAGAGAGGGAGAGTGTTATGGGGGCCCAGGCAGAGATGGGACCCCCCCCCCCCAAGGCTGGGATGCAGGAAGCTTTGTCTATGCTGCCGGCAGACCCAGCAGGACCCATGTCTCCAGGCACCATGGCGCTACCCTTTATACAGTGGTCACCTCACAGTCACTTACAGAGCCAGCTTCTCAGTGACTGTTTCTGTGTGGGCGGAAGACTCTGGGGCAGAAGCAGCAGATTCTCAGGCAGCAGCCCCAGGCCAGTTGGGCGACAGCAGGAGGAAACCCTGTGTGTGCTGGTGGGTGGGGCGTGCCCTCCAACTGCATTTTTTAAGTAGTGAGCCCCAGATTTTCTCTTTAGAAGTGAACCGCCTGTCCCTGGAGCACCTCTGTGCCCTCCGTGCTGCTCTGCAGGAGGCTGGGCAGGGTGCAGTTTCAGCCCTGAGCACCTGGCAGAGGACAGGGATGCTGATCCTGCAGGAGAGGGGCTCAGGGACCCCCACAGTCACTCCCCAGGAGTCAGGGGTTCAGGACACTGCCCAGATGCATGGGGACCAACCCAGGGGGCAGCAGGCAGGGGCCCAGGCCCTGGGGTGGGGACTCACAGGGGATGCAAAAGCGACCATGCAGGTGACAAGGGGCTGAGGGTGGACATGGGAGGTGTCACCTGCATGAGACCCAGGACAAGCATTTGGGGTCTGCAACTGGGAACCACAGCAGCCAGTGACTACCAGAAGTGGGTGGGGCCAGTAGTCAGGAGGGGAGGGGCTTGTGGGGGGGCCTGCATTCAGAAGGGCGGGGGTCCTGTAACCAGCTAAAAGTGGGACAGAGAACTGAGCAGGCAGCTCTCCAAATAACAGACACATATGGCCCACATACATATGAAGAAATGCTCCACATCACTTATTATGAGACAAAGGCCGATAAAACCTACACTGGGGGGAGGCAGGTGGTGCCTGGTTGAGCACACGTTACAGTGCACAAGAACCCAGGTTTGAGCCCCCAGTCCCCACCTGCAGGAGCAAAGCTTTGCAAGTGGTGAAGCAGGTGTGCAGGTGTCTCTGTCTCCCTTTCTAGCACCCCCTTCCCTCTTGATTTCTGGCTGTGTCTAAGCAAAAAATAAATAAAGATTAAAAAAAAACTACACTGGGATTCCACATCACACCTGTGAGAATGGCCTACACCAACAAAACAGGAAACAACAGGTGTTGGAGAGGTTCTGCAGAAAAAGAGACTCTTCTGTACTGCAGGTGGGAATGCAAACTGGTCAGCCCCTTTGTAAGATAATAAGGGGGGCCTTTAAATAAAAATGAAATCACCAGATGATCAGGCAATGCTGTTCTTAGGTATTTACCCAAAGGACACACAAACATTTACCAAAAAAGGCCTCTGTATCCCCATATTCGTAGCAGCATTATTCACAGTGGCCAAAGAGTGAAGCAGCCAAAGTGCCCCTCGGCAGATGATAGTCCGCAGACGCTGCACTGCATAGATCCCAATGAATATCAGTGCTCAGCAGTCATAAAGGGTCATGATGTGTCCTTTGGGACAAGATGGATGGAACTGGAGGTGATTATGCTTAAACTATGCCCTACAAATCTTACAACCTAATTATTTTTAATTTTAAAAAAGAGAGAAAGCCATGAAGGTGGTGCTCACTTCACTACCTTTAATCACTGTTGCAGATAAAAAAAAAAATCATGATATAAATCCCTACCTAACACACTAACCAATATTTTTCATACATATGAAAACAATGTTTTCATCCAACACTCTCAAGTACATTTGAATGATATTTCCACTTCCACTCTACTATATCTCAAATTTCACTAGAAAAACAGTCCTTCAAGTCTACTCTCTTCAATGCAACAGAAAAGAAAATGCTTTGAGTGATCCAGGAGGTGGTGCATTGGATAAAACACTGGACTCTCAAGCATAAGGTCCCAAGTTCAAACCCTGGCAGCACATGTACCAGAGTGATGTCTGGTTCTTTCTCTCTTTCCTCCTATCTTCCCATTAAAGAGTAAACAAAATCTTTAAAAAAAATTAAAAGAAAGTGCTTTGAATGTTTCAGCCTGATATCTAGGAAGATTTGCACTGCATTTAGTTAAAGCACAAACATATACATAGGATAGCTATGAATTGGTTTTCTAAAGTGCAGCATGGAATTTATACATGTGTTTAAAACATTTGTAGTGTTTTGAAGAAGTGTGACATAGTATTATGGCAGAACAAATGCACTATGTAGGTGAGCCATTTTGCTAGCACACACATAAACTTTTGAAAGGGAGTGGTTGGTTAGTACTATGCTTGCATTTGACTCAAGCAGAGAAGAAAGAGAGAGAGAGAGAGAGAGAGAGAGAGAGAATGAAAGACATCATAGCATCAGAGAGCATTACACTGTCCAAGTGAGTTATTTTGCCGGCCTGAGGAGGTGCAGCAGGTCTTTCTCTCCCCCTCTGTCTTCCCCTCCTCTCTCAATTTCTCTATGTTCTGTCCAACAACAACAGCAACAACAATAACAGTAATGGAAAATAATGGCCACCAGGAGCAGTGGATTTGTAGTAAAAGTACCAAGCCCCAGGAATAACCCTGGAGGAAAAAAAAAAATCATGGCTTTGTCCTGAGGAAAGAAAGTCTCATGTATGGAGGTCTCTCTCTCTCTCTTTCTCTCTCTCTCTCTCTCTCACACACACACACACACACACACACACACACACACACACCTAAATCAGCTTAAAATTGTACTGAAAGAGGAAGTGAGAGCCAATAAAAAATTTTCATTTAAGAGGAATAGGAAAGGCTTTACTGATGCAGGGGAATAAACATCCCTTTCTGCCCACCCTCACCTACAAGTGTCTTTGGCAAAAGGTTATTTCAAGGGAGGGGAGTGAAGGTAGAATGAAGATCACCTTTAGGGGCAGGAGTAAATAGTATAATGGTTATGCAAAGAGACTCTCATGCCTGAGGCTACAAAGTCCCAAATTCACAAATTCAATCCCCTGCACCACCATAAGCCAGAGCTGAGCAGTGCTTTGGTAAGAGAGAGAGAGAAAAGAGAGAGAGAGAGAGAGAGAGAGAGAGAGAAGATCACCAAGGGTATTTCTACATGATCTAAGCACAGGTATTTCTACATGATCTAAGTACCTAATCTGAATTTTTTAAAAATTCCTTTTGTGGGGTTGGGGTGACAGCATAGTGCTTAAGCAAAATCTTCATGCCTAAGGCTCTAATGCACCAGGTTCAATCCCCAGCCCAGAATATTATTACACTAGGAGTTCATTTCACATCTGGAAGATTGTCCTCAACTGATTGTGTCACAACTCACCATCTTACTTCTGTGTCCAAGTGGCCCAGCCCTGCCCTGCCAGATGAAATGGATGCATTCCTAGAATCCTATCACCCTCTAAGCTTAAGCCAAGAGGAATTAGATAGCTTGAACAGGCCAATCACTAGTAAAGAAATTGAATCCATAATCAAAACTCCATCTAAGAATAAAAGATGAAGCTTTGAAAGAATTCTATAAGACTTTCAAAGAACAACTAACACTGATTCTTCTCAAACTCTTCAAGAAAACTGAGGTAGGGGAATCACTCCCAAACATGTTCTGTGAAGCTAACATCACCCTGACCTCCAAAACAGGAAAGGGCTCTCCCCAAAAACAAAACTATAGCCTTAGATCCCTGATGAGCATTGATGCAAAGATCCTCAGAAAGTCACAGCAAATTGAATCTAACAACAGATTGCCAAGTCAAAGTGAGGTTCTTCCCCCAGGAACAGGGATGGTTTGACACCTGCAAGTCAATCAATATAAACCACTGCATCAGCAAAAAGAAAGCTAAAACTCATGTGGTCATATCAGTTGGTGCCGAAAAGGCATTCGACAAGATCCAACAGCCATTTATAATAAAGACTCTCCAGAAACTGGAAATAGAAAGCACAATTCCTAAAACATAATAAAGACCATATTTGAAAAGCCCACAGGTAACATCATTCTCAATGGTAAAAAACTGAAAGCTTTTCCCCTAAAGTCAGGAGCCAGACAAGGATATCCACTATCTGCACTGTTATTCAACACAGTTCCCAAGGTCCTCGTCACTGCAATCAGACAAGAAAGAAATATCAAAAGTAGAGCCCCCATATCTATGGACATCTAATCTTTGACAATGTGTCCAGACTATTAAATGGGGAAAGCAGAGTCTCTTCAACAACTGGTGTTGGAAACAATGGATTGAAACATGCAGAAGAATGAAACTGAGCCACTGTATTTCACCAAATACAAAAGTAAATTCCAAGTGGATCAAGGACTTGGATGTTAGACCACAAACTATCAGATACTTAGAAGAAAATATTGGCAGAACTCTTTTCCGCATAAATTTCAAAGACATCTTCAATGAAACAAATCCAATTACAAAGAAGACTAAGGCAAGTATAAAGCTATGGGACTACATCAAATTAAAAAGCTTCTTCACAGCAAAAGAAACCACTACCCAAACCAAGAGACCCCTCACAGAATGGGAGAAGATCTTTACATGCCATACATCAGACAAGAGTTTAATAACCGGGAGTCGGGCTGTAGCGCAGCGGGTTAAGCGCAGGTGGCGCAAAGCACAAGGACTGGCATAAGGATCCCGGTTCGAGCCCCGGCTCCCCACCTGCAGGGGAGTCGCTTCACAGGCGGTGAAGCAGGTCTGCAGGTGTCTCTCTTTCTCTCCCCCTCTCTGTCTTCCCCTCCTCTCTCCATTTCTCTCTGTCCTATCCAACAACGACAACAACAATAATAACTACAACAATAAAACAACAAGGGCAACAAAAGGGAATAAATAAATAAAATAAATATTTTTAAAAAAAAAAGAGTTTAATAACCAACATATATAAAGAGCTTGCCAAATTCAACAACAAGACAACAAATAACCCCATCCAAAAATGGGGGGAGGACATGAACAGAATATTCACCATAAAAGAGATCCAAAAGGCCGAGAAACACACAAAAAAAATGCTCCAAGTCTCTGATTGTCAGAGAAATGCAAATAAAGACCACAATGAGATATCACTTCACTCATGTGAGAATGTAATGTACTTTTTCATCAGAAAAAGTAGCAGCAGCAAATGCTGGAGAGGTTGTGGGGTCAAAGGAACCCTCCTACACTGCTGGTAGGAATGTCAATTGGTCAAACCTCTGTGGAGAACAGTCTGGAGAACTCTCAGAAGGCTAGAAATGGACCTACCCTATGATCCTGCAATTCCTCTCCTGGGGATAGATCCTAAGGAACCCAACATATCCATCCAAAAAGATCTGTGTACACATATGTTCTTGGCAGCACAATTTGTAATAGCCAAAACCTAGAAGCAACCCAGGTGTCCAACAACAGATGAGTGGCTGAGCAAGTTGTGGTCTATATACACAATGGAATACTACTCAGCTATTAAAAATGGTGACTTCACCGTTTTCAGCCGATCTTGGATGGACCTTGAAAAAATCATGTTGAGTGAAATAAGTCAGAAACAGAAAGATGAATATGGGATGATCTCACTCTCAGGTCGAAGTTGAAAAAACAACATCAGAAAAGAAAACACAAATAGAACCTGAAATGAAATTGGCATATTGCACCAAAGTAAAAGACTCTGGAGTCATAATAATAAAGTCTTTTGAGACATTGGGAAAAAAAAAAAGAAATATCAAAAGTATATAGACTGGAGAAGAAGAAATCAAATGATCACTACATGCTGATGATACGATTAACATACCTAGAGAACTTCCAAAAGACTACAAAGAAAACTACTGGAAATAATAAATTCAGTTGGGTAGCAGAATACAAAATCGATACATATAAATCTGTGGCATTTCTGTATAAAAACAGTCAGAGGAAAGAGAAATAGAAGACTCAATCCCATAGACAATACAACCTCAAAAGATAAAATAACTTGGGGTAAACCTCATGAAGGAGGCAAAGGACCTTTACAGAGAAAACTGTAAAACATTTCTGACAGAAATAGAAATGCATAGAAATGGAAGAAAATGGGGGTTGGGAGGTAGCGTAGCGGGTTAAGCACACATGGTGCAAAAAGCAAGGACCAGGGTAAGGAACCCAATTTGAGCCCCCAGCTCCCCAGGGGTGAAGCAGGTCTGCAGGTGTCTTTCTCTCCCCCTCTGTGTCTTCCCCTCCTCTCTCCATTTCTCTCTGTCCTATCCAACAATGAATGACATCAACAATAACAATAATAACCACAAGGCTACAACAACAAGGGCAACAAAAGGGGAAAAAATGGCTTCCAGGAGCAGTGGATTCATGGTGCAGGCACTGAGCCCCAGCAATAACCCTGGAGGCAAAAAAAAAAAAAAAATGGAAGAAAACTCCCTATTCTGAGACTGGAAAAATAAACATTATTAAATGGTCATTCTGAGTAAAGAGATAAAAAAAAAAAATCAGATGATTTCACGTACATATGCAATGTAGAGAATTGATACACCTGAACTTGCAAAACAAAATAGAGCAAACTATTTCTAAGACTTTGGGAAAACTACAGTGTCAATCTTTGGGAGGTGGGAAGGTAGGAACACAGAACTTTAGTGATAAGTGGTGTGGAGCTACACCCTGTAATCTTACAGTGTTGTAACCCATTATTAATCCCAAATAAAAAGTGAAAAAAAAAAAAAAGCAGGGGAAGAGGAAGTTAGGAAGAGAGACACTTGCCTCTCCACTCATGAAGCTTTCCCCCTATAGGTGAGGTGCTAGGGCTTGGTCCCGGGATACACATACACATGATGTATGCTCTCAGTCAGGTGAACCATTCTCCAGCCCCCTCTTATTTATCTTATTGGGTAGAGGAAAAACAAAGGGTAGAGGAAGGGAGAGAGAGAGAGAGAGGAAGGGAAGGAAACCTGTAGCACCACAGTTAGTAAGACATCCTCCTTGCAGTAGAGACCAAGGCTGTGAAGCTGGACCCTTGTACACAGTATGTGTAGACTCAATCAAATGCACAATTGCCTGACACCCGCAGGGGACAATTTTGAACTTGATTTCAATTACTACTTTTGAAACCTGTATATTGTAATGAACTCAAGTCACTCCAATTTATCACAAAACCAGTCACTCAATAATTTTAAAGAGGCTTGCTTCTCTATCTTATGGTCTTAGAGAGCAAACATTTAGACCTCAGTGTGAGAGAGGAAGAAGTACCTTAAATCAAGAGAAATTTAGAACATTTCTTGCTCAAAGGGCAGAGGAACTCAGACATCACCATCCAAGGCCCTGTGCACTGACACACCTCCTAGGACACCAGACACCTTTGTATACATGAGGGGGACAGCTCAGAGCCTTCCTGGGTCAACAGCTGGAAGGGAACGAATCCCCTTGAAGGAGCCCTGCTTGTGTGACCTCCACCCCAACCCCAGGCACTGTGCTCAGCTATAAAACTTGGATGTACTTACTGATTACTGGCAGAATGACAAGAATAAGCCTTGTCCTTTATTCTACTAGTTCAATCCCCAGCATCAACTATGCAGATCCCTGCATTTGTACTTTCTTATTTATTTATTCATGAGAAATGATAGGAGAGAGAGAAAGAACCAGACATCACTGTGGAACATGTGCTGCCGGGGATTGAACTCAGGACCTCATGCTTGAGAGTCCAAAGTCTTCTCCATTGTGCCACCTCCCGGACCATCCTGTATTTTTACTTTCTCAACATTTTCTTTTTTTCCTTTTTAAGGAAAATATATATTTTAAACAACTCCTTTTTAAACTTTTTAAAAAAGAATTTATTTATTTATTCATGAGAAAGATAGGAGAGAGAAAGAACCAGACATCACCCTGGTACATGTGCTGCCAGGAATTGAACTCCAGACCTCATGGTTGAGAGTCCAGTGCTCTATCCACTGCACCACCTCCTGGACCACTCTAAACATTTTCTATTCCTTCCCTTTTCTTTCTTTCTCTCTCTCTTATTTTCTTGCCTGCTTGTTTTCTTTCTTTCTTTCTTTCTTTCTTGTTTTCTAGCTTTCTCCTTTTATCTTTTTGTCTGTATTTTTTTTTTTTTGCCCTTTCTCCTTGTTTTCTATCTTTCTCCTATCTCTTTCTGTCTATACTTTTTTGCCCTTCCCATTTCTTTTTTTCTTTTTTTTTTAAAATTTTTTAACTGGGGCACTGATCAGCTCTGGCTAGTGGTGGTGCAAGGCACTGAACATGGAACTTCAGAGCCTCAAGCATGAGAGTGTCTTTGTGCCACCATTATGGTATCTACCTGAACCCCCTTTTCCAGTTTTGATAGCGTGGGGGTGCCTCTGCCTGGTCACATACTCTCTGGGTCGGAGAAAACTCGACCGGAGCCAGCCTGGGCTGCTACTCACTCAGCGACACAAGGGAGATGACTATGAATTAAGCTCATGGCGGTGGCAGCGAGGCAATATAATTGCTTTATTGATCAGAGAGCCAAGGCTTTTAAAGGGCAGACCTGGAAGTGGCAAGTCGGAAATGGAAATGGCTAGGAAAGGGTGGAGAAAGGCAAAAGGGGCTGGAGAGGCAGGAACTTCCTTAGCAACTGTTGCGAGGGTTTTAACTGGTAGGATTAACAATAATACCCTGCAGGCAGGAAGGGTCTTGATGGTAGAAAGAAGATAGATCAAAGGAATGGAATGGGTGGGGATCTTTCAGGAAAACAATGATTATGTAGATAGGCCATAGTATCAGGAATGCAGGGTGGAGCAGGGGGAGCTGGCTTAATGTTTTAAGGAATGTCAGGCTCCTGGAGAAAATGCAGAAAAATGCAGGGTGCTTTGTGAGGCTCCTCACAATTTCCCAACATGATACCACTAGGTTGATTGCTGAGGCTCTGTGCCAGCACTGTGAATCCTAGGATGCCAGTGGCAATTCCCCCAAACCCTCTCCTGCTTGTTCTTTCTTTGATTTTAAAGTACACTGAGAAATTGAGAGCAGAGGGTGAGACAGAAAGGGAGAGGGGGAGAGACAGACCCCCAAAAATCCCCGCTTCACCTCTCTTCCCCCTGCAGGTGGGGAGTAGGGCTCCAGCCCTGGTCCATATGCATGCAAGTCTAGGAACTGCACCGGGTTCTTCCTCATACAGCATCCTGGCACAGGTCCTCAAAGTGCTTTTTTCCTGGGTAGGGGTTTGAATAGTGCAGGAGACAGAAAGGAACTGATCCATGGCACAGAGGGAGGAGGAGCCAAGGCAGAGCTGCAGGAAACTTGTGTTTCTGTGGCCAGTCCATTAGGCCAGAGAACCTGGCCCTCAGCCATGCCAGCCTGGTGCTCTGCCCAGTGATCCCTGTTTCCTGCCTCTCTCTAGTTCCAAGGAAGCTTCCAAGAACAGATCCTGTGAACAGACTCCAAACACCCTCCCCACAGGAACAACTAAAGGGAGAGCAAGGCGCCCAGTAGGGGCAGTGCCATGAAACGTTGCCCCCTTGTGGACAAGGAGTAGGATGCACCTTAAGGGAGACCAGAGCCAACAAGGGGCTTTCTCTGTATTTCTCAGAACAGTGTCTTCATTTCTTGTCCTGACACAGATCCAGTGAGAAAAACACACAGGGAAACACCAGAACACTGATCAGCTCAAGCTATTGGTCATGCCGAGGATTGAAACTGGGGTCTTGAAGCCACAGGCATGAAAGTCTTTGGCAGAACTCCTAAGATAGCTCTTAAGCACAAGGTCTTCCTGTTTTAGATAATTGTGTTTTATTGTATTATTATACAATATTATTGAAAGGGAGAGAATTATGCTAGCTTCTGAGTTGTCTCACAGCCAACTTCTTTTTTAATATTTTTGTTTTACTTTACTTTGTTAATTTTAGTAATGAGAGATAGGTTTAAAGAGAGAAAGATGACATAAATTATGGTGAGGTCTTGTATGATACTGCAAATCTTAACAATGGGATTTTCAAAGTTAACCCAATTGCCAAATAATTTGGTTTCAGCAGTAACTATCTATTGCCTCCTTAAACCCTAAGAGAGCAGAAATATTCCCCTTTCTCTATAAAGCCCATATTTCTCCCATTCCTGGAACCTCTGGGGTGGGGCTCACT
Organism: Erinaceus europaeus; assembly: GCF_950295315.1. NCBI lineage: Eukaryota > Metazoa > Chordata > Mammalia > Eulipotyphla > Erinaceidae > Erinaceus > Erinaceus europaeus. The sequence continues at coordinate 110,703,346 of NC_080162.1, forward strand.
TTCCTACATGCTTCTCTCAATTTATACCAGCTGATACTGTATCTGCTGATATCAGCCTAATCAACATCAGCACCACCTCAGCATGTTTCATTTCAGACTGTGTCCAGAGACATCAGGCATGGAGTATCAACCCTTCAGCTTCATTACTCCAGTGAGACCTTTCCTAGCTCATAGGACTCCTTAATTCCATTTCAGGTGGTGCACATCCTAACAAAGCCTCAAAACATAGATCTAGACCAGGGCTCATGAGACAGGGCTTATGTACACATGTCTCCACAAGTTAGGGGAAAATACACACCTTAAGGCAAAAGTGCACAATAGTTTGCAGTGAGTCAACAAATACAGTGAACAAGTAGAAAGACCTAAAAATGACACCATAAAGTACCTAATCAAATAGTTTCTACTCAGACCTAGACACCCTCCTCACCTATTTCCTATTTCACTTCGCTCAGTCACTCTAAGGCTAAACTTGTCAAAGTAAGGACTACAAAAGCTGGAGAAGGGAAGAGACCAGCATACTTTAATGATGGCTCTTTGGTCACTACCAGGCCACCCCATCAACTGGGGCCCTAGTCAGGGAGTCCTGGGATTCCCACACAGACATGATGGGCCTAGACCTCTAACAGATCCCCCTATCCATGGTCTCTAGTCATCTCTATCAGGAACAACATAAGGGACCCCTTTGTGGGCCTCCATAGGACCTTTCTCTCAATGGGGATCAACAATGGTAGGGACTGTTCCATTCTTTGAAGGGAGGGTGGGCAACATACTCTACCATTTGAGGAAGATGAACTTAGTCAGCCTGTAACGTTCCTAGCCCTGACCACAGATTGCAAGCTCAGACATACAGAATGCAGAGGTCACACAGGCTCCTGTGCTGAATATGGGCCCCAGATCAAATCGATGGGGGTTACAGTTAACAATATTTATATACTTTTCCCATATTGGGGAGCTACTCTCTTCCCTGATCCAGCTTTCTAGTCCTTTTCCCAACTCTGATACCATCTCCCCACACAATAACTTGGATCCACATACATGTCATACTCAGGCAAAACTAGTAAAGTCATGGGCCCCTGGAATACACCTAAAATAGACCTACTAGCTCTTTTTCAAAATGGAGACCCCAAATCTCATCTGCACTAATCTTGTCTTTAGGTTCATGATTAGTCAACAATTTGTTCTGCTTTATATCTTAATTCTTTTTTAGCCACCAGGTTCCAGATACTTCCATGACACCAACCTAACTTCCTTAAACCGATGACCCCACCAATGTGTCCTGGAGCCCCGCTTCCCCAGAGCCCTGACCCACTAAGTAGAGAGAGACAGTCTGGCAGTATGGATTGACCTATCAACGCCCATGTTCAGCAGGGAAGCAATTACACAAGCCAGACCTTCCACCTTCTGCAGCTCATAATGATCCTGGGTCCATACTCCCAGAGGGATCAAGAATAAGAAAGCTTCCAAGAGAGGGGAGGGGATACGGAGTTCTGGGGGTGGGAATTGTTTGGAACTGTACCCTTCTTATCCTATGGTCTTGTCAATAGTTTCATTTTATAAATTTAAAAAACAAACAAAAAATAAAGAGAGAAAGATGATAATGAGAGTCACTTGAGTCCAAGCTCTTCTTTCTTATTTACTATTTGTCATATTTTATTGAATTGTTATCTTTAGTATTGAGAGCTAGAGCTACAGAGAGAAAGATATAGAGTGAGATGGGTGGGGGTAGACATAATAATGGTGATGCAAAGAGACTCATACCTGAAGCTCTGAGGGTCCCTCAACAGCATGATGTAGGGTTGAGCATGGCTCTGGTAAAAAAAAAGAAAGGGGGGAGGGGGTCAGGCGGTAGCTCAGCGGGTTAAGCGCATGTGGTGCAAAGTGCAAGGACCGGCGGAAGGATCCCTGTTCGAGCCCCCCCAGCTCCCCACCTGCAGGGGAGTCACTTCACAGGTGGTGAAGCAGGTCTGCAGGTGTCTATCTTTCTCTCCCCCTCTCTGCCTTTTCCCCTCTCTATTTCTCTCTGTCCTATCCAACAATGACAACATCAATAAGAACAATAGTAACTACAACAATGGCAACAAAAGGGAATAAATATTTAAAAAATGTTTTAAAAAATCAGAGTGAGACCAGAACACTGCTCAACTCAGACTTATGCTGGAGAGCTGGGGATTGAACCTGAAACCTTTGAACGTCAAGCATGATAGCCATGATGCTATCTCCTCAGCCCCCACATTCTTCTTTCAACATTGTTGATTCAGGCCAAGAATGGAGCAGACGGCCGATGGCTCAATGTAGGACATGTGAGAGCCCCAGTTCCATTCCCTACCTGCCAGACCTACCTGCTCTCATTACCTCTTTCAACTTATGTGCGTTAATACAGAGACCTGTTTCCCCCTGTAGAAAACAGTGAATTCCTATGCACCATGAAAAATGCAAACTCTTCAGATCCCTGGACAGAGAAGAATGTGTCATTCACATCCTATCTTGCAGTGGGCAAAATTCTGCACCTGCTGTATGGGTTTTCCATTTTTTCCCACTACTCAGCAACCCCCAAGCCAAGTTGACTTCTATCTCTGTCTCTGATTTTTTTTCCCCAAAATGACATCAATTTAGAATGCGACATTTTCAAGATGTTATGTATTACCTATTACACACAAATTGGGATAGTGATATACATAGCGGTAGATACAGACAGATAGATAGAGAGAGAGAGAGATTCAGAGCATTTCTTGCTCAGACAAAGGGCAGAGGAACAGGGGCCAGGCGGTAGCGCAGCGGGTTAAGTGCATATGGCACAAAGCACGAGGACCGGGGTAAGGATCCCAGTTCGAGCCCCTGGCTCCCCACCTGAAGGGGCGTCGCTTCACAAGTGGTGAAGTGGGTCTGCAGGTGTCTATCTCTCTCTCTCTCTGTCTTACCATCCCCTTGATTTCTTTCTGTCCAGCAACAACAGCAATAACAACAATGATAAACAACAAGGGCAACAAAAGACAAAAATGGCTTCCAGGAGCAGTGGATTCGTAGTGCAGGCACTGAGCCCCAGTGATAAACCTGGAGGCAAAAAAAAAAAAAAAAAAAAAAGGCAGAGGAACTCAGACATCACCATCCAAGGCACCATGCACTGACACACCTCCTGAGACACCAGACACCTTTGAAGCAATGAGGGAGATAGCTCAGAGCCTTCCTGGGTCAACAGCTGGAAGGGAAGGAACCCCCTAAAGGAGTCCTGCTTGTGTGACCTCCACCCTGACCCCAGGCACTGTGCTCAGCTTTGAAACTCGGATGCAGTTTCTGATGGCTGGACCAGTGACAAGCACCAGCCCTGACCTTCATTTTACCAGTTCAATCCCAGCACCACTTGTGCGGGTTCCTGCATTTGTGCTTTCTCCATATTTTCTATTTTTTTTCTTTATTGGTTTCTTTTTTTTTAATTTTTATTTATTTATTTATTCCCTTTTGTTGTCCTTGTTGTTTTATTGTTGTAGTTATTATTGTTGTTGTCGTTGTTAGATAGGACAGAGAGAAATGGAGAGAGGAGGGAAGACAGAGAGGAGGAGAGATAGACACCTGCAGACCTGCTTCACCGCCTGTGAAGCGACTCCCCTGCAGGTGGGGAGCCGGGGTTCGAACCGGGATCCTTATGCCAGTCCTTGTGCTTTGCGCCACCTGCGCTTAACCCGCTGCGCTACAGCCCAACTCCCTCTTTATTGGTTTCTTATCTCTTTTTGTCTGCACATTTTTTTCTCTTTATGTTTCTTCTTTTCTTTTCTTTTCTTTCTCTTGTATTTTTTTATATTTTAAATTGGAGAATGGCTCAGACCTGGTTATGGAGGCATTGAACCTAGGACTTCAAAACCTCAAGTATGACAGTGTTTTTGCACTACCACTGTGTGTGGTATCTATCCCTCCTTTTCTTGTTATGATATTACTATATTGATTGCTGAGGCTCTGTGCCACCACTATGAACCCAAGGATGCCAGCAGATGTCCCTTGCACTCCCAACTTGATCTTTCCCTTTGATTTTAAATTACACTGAGAAATTGAGAGGGGAGGGTGAGACAGAGAGGAAGAGAGAAAGAGATTCTCCCGCACGCCTGCTTCATATCTCCTCGCCCTGAAGGTGGGGAATGGGGATCCAAGCCGGGTCTCTGTGCATGCAAGTCTGGGAACTCCATGGAATTTTTCACCATCCAGCAAGCCAGCATAGGTTCTCAAATCGCCTTTTTCCTGGAAGAGGGTTTGATCAGTGCAGGAGACAGAAAGGGAAAGAGAGAGGGGGCTGCAAGGCAGAGCTGTAGGAACCTTGTATCTCTGTGGTTATCCCATCAGGTCAGAAAACCTGGTGCCTCAGCTGCACAAAGTTGTTGCTCTGCCTAGTGAACCCTGTCTCCTGCCTCTTTCTAACTCCTGGCAAGGAAGCTTCCAAGAACAGATCCTATGAATAGACTGCAAACACCCTCCCCACAGGAACAATCAAGGGACAGTCCAGTGGGAGCAAGCTACCCCAGTAGGGGCACAGCTGAAAAAATGTCGCCCCCTTGTGGACACAGAATAGAATGCACTTTAAGGGAGGCTGTATTGTCTTTTCCTGAAACACGTCCAGTAAGAAAAACACAGTGAAAACCTTAACACCGCTCAGCTCAAGCTCACGAAGATGCCAGGGACTGTGGTCCAGAAGGTGGCGCAGTGACAAAGCTTTGGACTCTCAAGCATGAGGTCTCAGTTTCAGTCCCCGTCAGCACATGTGCCAGAGTGATGCCTAGTTCTCTCTTCCTATCTTTCTCATAAATAAATAAAATCTTAAAAAAGAGAAAGAAAGAAACTGGGTTTTTTGAAGCCACAAGCACTAATGTCTTTGGAAGCACTCCTAAAATAGCTCCTAGGCTCAAGGTCTTCTCATTTTAAATACTTGCATTTTATTGTACTTAGCTTTTTATTGTACTTAGCTATTGAGAGAGAGAGAATGATGCGAGCTAGTAAGCTGTCTCCCAGCCCAAGAACTTCTTTTCTTAATATGTTTATTTTACTTTACTTTGTTAGTACTTTTAGTAATGAGACATAGGTTTAAAGAGAGAATGATGCTAACTACGTGGCAGTCACTTTTACCCAAGATCTCCTTTCTTATTTACTACTTTATCATAATTTATTTTCTTATCTTTAGTAATGAGAGATAGAGATACAGAGAGAAAGCTACAGAGACTGAGATGGGCAGGGATAGAGATCATGGTGATGCAAAGAGACTCTCACACTAGAGAGCAAAGCTCCAGTGTAAAAAAAAAAAAAAAAAATCTGAGAGGGAGACCAGAGCACTGCTCAGCTCAGACTTATGCTGGAAATCTGGGGATTGAATCTGAAGCCTGGGAACATCAAGCATGAAAGCCTTTGACATAACCATGATGTTATCAAGCCAGCTCCCAGGGTCTTCTTTCAACATGGGCCCTCACCTCAGACTGTTGATTCAGGCCAAGAATGGAGCAGCTGGCCAGATAGCTCAATGTAGAACATCTGAGAGCCTCAGTTCCATTCCCTGCCCTTCCCAGGCCTAACTATTGTGATCCCCTCTACTGGATTGGCTAAATACACAAATCTGTTTTCTTCCCGTGGAAAAGAGTGAATTCCTGAGCAGCATGAAAAATGCAAACTCTCCAGATCCCTGGACAAAGAGGAGACCTTGAATCACATCCCCCTTGCAGTGGGAAAAACTCAGCTCCTGCTGGCTGGATTTTCCATTTTCCTAGCACTGAGCAATCCCCAAGCCAACTTGATTCCTCTCTCTCTTTCTCTCTGATTTTTATTCTGAGTGGCATCAGTTTAGGATGCAACATCTGCAAGATGTTACTGATTACCTATCACAAACCAATAGGGAGAAAGAGAGAGACAGAAAGAGAAAGAGACAATGAGACAGCGAGATTCAGAGCATTTCTTGCTCAAAGTCAGAGGAACTCAGTCATCACCATGCAAGGCCCTGTACACTGACCCACCTCCTAGGACACCAGAGACCTTTGTTTACATGAGGGGAAAGCTCAGGGCCTTACTGGGTCAAGAGGTAGGAGGGAATAAATCCTCTTGAAGGATTCCTTGTGTGACCTCAACCCTGACACCAGGCACTGTGGACAGCTATGAAACTTGGATGCTGTCTGTGATTACCCTTCTGTCTCTGTGGCCAGCCCGTCAGGCCAGACAATCTGGCACCTCAGCCACGCAAGCCTGGTGCTCTGCCCAGTGAACTGTCTCCTGCTTCTCTCTACCTCTCTCTCTTCCTCTTGCCCCCATCCCCTTCAGTTCCTTTTGTGGTTAGAATTGATAAGAAACTGAGAAGGAGATAGAGAGGGAGAGAGATAAAGAGACCAGCAGCACTGCTTCATGGCTCATAAAACTCCCTTCAATCCCCACCCCTTGCTGGTGAGTATTAAGAGATTTGAACTTGGGTCTTTGTGTACTTAATGTGCATTGTCAAGAACTTGTCTTGTTGAAATTCTTATCTCTAAAATCAAGCACTGTGGCCAAAGAACAGAGGAATATAAAACCAGTTAGGAGCAAGAGACATGAGAGTAGATATTTGATGTTAGCCATGTGAGTTCTCACCTAGCTGCCAGAAAAAAATGAGACCCACCAGAGAGTGAGTTGTGTCGTGTCTCCCAGGTCTAGTACTGACAACAGCTGATGTCTGGGAGGAGAACTGAATTCATTGTCTTCTTCCATGCTCACCACTGGGGTTTTGGACTACTTTGAAAAACCTCAGCTGAGTAGCTGGACTGAAGGCATCTTTAAGGAAAGTTCTCTAAGTGCTGCTCCCAGACCAGGTTTAGATATTTCTCTGCTGGAGAATAATTTAATATTATTATTTCTAAATGTATTGCTTTTATTTATGAACACAACATGAATGTGCTCCAGTTCTTTTTTCTTTTTTAAGTTTTATTAGGATTAGGGAGATAGCATAGTCATCATGCAAAAAGACTTTCATGCCTGAAGCATCAAAAATCCTAGGTCAATCCCTAATAGCCAGAGCCTCTAGCAAGCCTCTAGCCTGCACACCCCCCTCCTCTATCTCTAGTTTCCTGTTTCCCTCATTAAGATACAATAAAATAAAAGACTGATTTATTTATTAGTGATACAGAAGATAGAGGGAGAACTAGAGGAAAACACACAGAGAAACACCAGAATAGTGCTCAGCTCAAGCTAATGGCGGTGCCAGGGACTGAAATTGGGTTCTTGAAGCCACAGGCATGAAAGTCCTTGGTAGAACTCCTAAGATAGCTCTTTAGCAAAGCTACTTCGTGACTTATGCAAGTAATCATTTTGCAACCTATGTGCATCATATCAACACCATATACCTTACACATACAGAAAGTTATATCTCGGGACCAGGAGGTGGCGCACCTGCTTGAGCGCACACATCATAGTGCACATGGATGCGGGTTCAAGGCCCTGGTTCTCACCTACAGGGAGGAAGCTTCATAAGTGGTGAAGCAGGGCTCCAGGTGTCTGCCATTCTCCTTCTCTGTCTTCCCCTTCCCTCTCAAGTTCTCTCTGTCTCTACCCAATAATAAAAATAAATAAATAAATAAATAAAAGTCATATCTGAATTGGGGAGGAATGTCTTCAGAAAGAAGAATAAAATGTGCCAAACCAGGTGCCACTTCTTCAGACTGCACTGGTTGCCAGGCACTGCGCTGTCCATTTGCTTATTTCACATTTACAGCAGCTCTGTGAAGCAGCAAGTGGAGTTGCTTTGTGTAGAGGAGAGAGCTGACACAACCATTTCCCTGACCAAAGGAGAGGCAGAAGAAATGACCTCTTATTGCACAGTCAACACTCTTGACATCTGACCAAAGCTTTTGCACATTACAGAAATGCTCTACTAGAGTTTATAAAGAACCGCGAGTCAGGTTAAGTGCAGGTAGCTCAAAGCGCAAGGACCGGCGGAAGGATCCCGGTTCCAGCCCCTTGCTCTCCACCTGCAGGGGAGTCACTTCACAGGTGGTGAAGCAGGTCTTCAGGTGTCTATCTTTCTCTCCCCCTCTCTGTCTTCCCCTCCTCTCTCGATTTCTCTCTGTCCTATCCAAAAACTACGGTATCAAGAACAACAATAATTACAACAATAAAACAAGGACAACAAAAGGGAAAATAAATATTAAAAAATAAAAAAAAGAAATTATAAAGAACCAAATCACACACTACTAGCAAGCATATAAGAACTAGTAGGTCATCAATTCCCCCCCCCCCAATAAAGAAAATAAAGAAAGAAAAGAACATAAAACTAGGAGACAAATGTCTTTTTACCTCTATGATCATGTACATCATATATAAAAAGGAAAAATTTAGGCCATATGAGGCCAACAAGCACCATTTACAATGATACCTGAAGTACACAGTATTTAAATGGAGGCAAAAGGTCCAAGGGGCAATTGGTTGTGTACTTGGTAGAAATCACATGTTACTATGCCCAAGGACCTGAGTTCAAGACCCAGTCTCTCCCTGTGAGAGGGAAGCTACACAACTGGTGAGTGCTGCAGGTGTCTCTTTTAATCCCTTCCTCTCCACCTCCTTCCTTCTTCTCAACTTCTCTCTGTCTCTATTAAAAAAGACCACCAGGAGGGTGCTGGGTGGTAGCACAGTGGGTTAAGTGCACATGGCACAAAGGACCGGCTTAAGGATCCTAGTTCGAGTCCCCAGCTCCCACTTGCAGGGGGGTTGCTTTGCAAGCGGTGCAGCAGGTCTGCAGGTGTCTATCTTTCCCTTCCTCTGTCTTTTCCTCTTCTCTCTGTTTCTCTCTGTCCTATCTAACAACAACAACAACAACAACAGCAACAACAGCAACAACAGCAGCTATAACAACAATAACAACAAGGGTTGGCAACAAAATGGGAAAAAAATGGCCTCCAGGAGCAGTAGATTCAAGGTGAGGCATTGAGCCCCAGTGATAACCCTGGAGGCAAAACCAAACCAAACCAAACCACCAGGAGCCATAGGCTCATCATGCAGGCACAGAGACTAATGATAACCGTAGGGCCATTGATAACAAAGTCCACATGGGAAGGCACCATGGGAACAAACTTGAGGACTGGAAGATAGCACAATGCTTATGCAGAAAAGATTTTCAAGGCCCCAGTTGCAATCCATAAACCCAAGGTGAGCAGCGATTTAATATAAGGGGAAAAAAAAAGTACATTGTGGTGGTAGGGGAGGTGGTACAGTGAGTGGGCAGTGTTGGGCCCTCAAGTGTGAGGTCTTCAGACTGATCAAAACCATTACAAGTGCTTTGATTTCTCTCACTTGGCTTTACCATACACAACACTTTCAAAGAGTGGTAGAATAGAAGAAGGGGGGAAATGATAACACTGAATTCCAAAAAAATAATGTGTGGTGACTGGATGGTGGCACAGCTGGTTGAGAGGACACGTTACCAAGCAGAGAACCTGGTTTCAAGCCCTGGTTCCCACATGCAGAGGGGAAGTTTCATGAGTGTAGGAGCAATGCTGCAGGGACTTTAGATTAGGATGTCTAAAATCATCACACAAGATCACAATATCTGAGTGAATTTTGAAAAACAGTTATTTTTCCAGGATATCTTTTGAAATTAGTTGGCCCAAAATGGACATGGAAACAGGTTTTTTAAAAAATTACTATTATTATCTTTATTTATATATTGGAGACAGCCAGAAATTGAGAGGGAAGGGGGTGATAGAGAGGGAGAGAGACAGAAAGACACCTGAAGCCCTGCTTCACCACTCATGAAGCTTCCTTCCTGTAGGTGGGACCAGGGGCTCAAACCTGGGTCCTTGTGCATGTGTGACCAACCAGGTGCGCCACCACCTGGCCCCCAGAAACAGGTTTTTAACACTAATTCAAAGGTACACATGCACCCCTTAGGTTCACAGCTGCACTTATACACAAAAGGCAAGGAGTTGAAATACCTTAAGTACTCATCAACAGATGACTGGATAGAGAAATTATGGGCTATAGAAAGCAGTATGGGATATCTAGACCAGAGCCGAGAAGTGTTCTGGTCTAGATCTCTCACTCCTTCTCTCTCTCTCTGTATGGGTCAATAAAATGAAAATATCTATTTAACACATAGTGCTGCTATGGAAAAAGATCCTAGTGGCTCAGGAGGTGGCACTGTGGATAAAGCATGGACTCTCGAGCACGAGGTTCTGGGTTCCATTTCTAGCATTGAATGTACAAGAGAGATGCTCTGGTTCTCTCTCCCTCCCCCTCTCAAAAATAAATAAACAAATAAACAATCTAAAAAGAAAGATAGGCCAGGTTTGAGCCTGTCCCTACAGCACCGAAGGAGGCTTTGGTTCTGTGTTAGCTGTCAGTCTCTCTGCCTATTTGCCTGATTCAAAGGTGCACATGCCCCTCTGTTCATAGCTGCACTATCCACAACAGGCAAGGAGTACAAGTACCCTAAGTACCCATCAACAGGTGAATGATAGAGAAAGGAAATCAATTAATTAATTGAACTAAATACAAAAATAAAAGTTATAGGATATAAACTTGAATATTATGCTGCAATTGAAAATATGGCATTGTATCCTTCAGGACAAAATGGAAGGAACTGAATGTGATTTGCCTAACGACTTCAGTAAAGAGGTCAAAGGCAACTTGGATGGTTTTGCTCGAATGTGGAATATAGACAATAGAAGCGCAAGGCTGAGGGGACAGCATAATGGTTCTGCAAAATAGTCTCATGCCTGAGGCTCTATAGTGAAGAAAATATGCTGAAGCCTTGTTGGATAGTATGCCAGCTCCCCCTGGCTTCTGCTTAACCATATGCCTATATAGGGATAGATTTAATCCCATTCAAAGCTTTGGTCTATTTACATAAATCACTTTTACATTTACATAAATCACTCCAGGGCATTGGTGGTTCAGTGATAGGATTCTCGCCTGCTCTGCCCCCTCCTTGTCACACTCTGATTTTCACCAGTCACTTTTCTCTCCACCCTCTCTATGTCACATCCTGTTTCCACCCTACTTGGCAAGTATATATAAAGACAGCATTGTGAGTTTTAGGGTACTTGAGTTTAGCTTAGCTCGTCTTAGATTGTGCTGCGTCCTGCATGAATAAAGAGATACTGCCTACAGTTCAACCATGAGTCCCTGGTCGTCTGTTACCCACCCATGAAGCCAGCCCGGCGAAAACAACATAACCCGTCGAAAACAACAAAGACTGACCCCTGACTCTCAACGGAAGGACTTGTCTTGCTGAAACAGACTAGAGGCCATGTGCTGAGATTAAGCAGACCCCTCACCCACACAGGAAGATTTAGCCCTGCCTGCACTGGGATCATAAATCCAAATCCAATGACCCAGCCATGATCCTGCCAGACAAAGTAACAAGACCCTATTTAAGGACCAAACAGCAGGTCGAGCTGCAGGCATTTTTTTTATATATAAATTTTTTTTGTATTTATTTATTTACTTATTCCCTTTTGTTGCCCTTGTTTTATTGTTGTAGTTATTATTGTTGTTATTGATGTCATTGTTGTTGGATAGGACAAAGAGAAATGGAGAGAAGAGGGGAAGACAGAGAGGGGGAGAGAAAGGCAGACACCTGCAGACCTGCTTCACCGCTTGTGAAGCAACTCCCCTGCAGGTGGGAAGCCAGAGGCTCGAACCAGGATCCTTCTGCTGGTCCTTGAGCTTCAGGCCACCTGTGCTTAACCCACTGTGCTACCGCACGACTCCTGAGCTTCAGGCTTTACCTCCCCCCAGACTGGGCTCTCCATCCCAACTGGGGCTCTTCCCCTGACCCCCGACGTGGGCTACTATATTAAATTTTTCTTTGTCTGCACTTACTCTACCTGACTTACCTTTCACCTCATAATTCTAACATTTTGGTGCTAAAACCAGAGAGGGGCCTCTCCCTCTGGGCCTTTTAGTGTCACACAAATCTAATAGACAGCCCCAGGTTCAAGCCTCAGCACCACAAGCCAGAGCTGAGAAGTGCTTTGGTGTCTCTCATTAAATAAATAAAAAGTATGTGAGCATATTTAATAAAAAGTAAGCACATGTTAACATGTACAGCAACCCAGGTTCACGGCCCTAGTCCACATCTGCAGGGGGAAAACTTCAGGAGTGGTAAAGCAAAGCTTCAGATATCTTTGTCTCTCCCCCTCTTCCCCCCCCCTCTCAATTTCTCTCTGTACTACCAAATAAAATAAAGTTTTAAAAAACGTAATAAAGGGACCAGGCAGTAGCACACCTGGTTGAGCACACATTACAGTGAGCAAGGACCTGGGTTTGAGTCCCCAGTCCCCAACTGCCGGGGGAAAGCTTTGCGAGTGGTGAAGCAGGGTTGCAGGTGTCTCTCTGTCTCTCTCCCTCTCTATCTCTCCCCTTATTCTTGAATTCTGGCTGTCTCTATCAATAAATTAATAAAAGGTAAAAAAAAGTTTTAAAATATACTAAAGAGAAATGAATGTATTTAAATAAATAAATAATATTAGAAAAGGGAAGCACACAAACTAAAAAATCCAGGTTCAAGCCCCCAGTCCCCATCTACAGGGGGAAAGTTTCACAAGTGGTGAACCATTGCTGCAGGTGTCTGTCTCTCCCTCTCTCTCTCTCCCATTCCCTCTCAATTTCTCTCTGTTCTATCAAATAAAACAGTTTTTTTTTTTTTTTTAAATAACCAGCCTGTCTCTAAGATCTTTTGAGAACTAACTATGAGAGAAACACCATAGCACTGCTCAGCTCTGGCTTATAGTTGTATGGGGGATTGAACCGGGGGCTTTGGAACGTCAGGCATGAGAGTCTCTGTATAACCATTATGCTATCTATCCCTGCCCCAGTACCTTAGTATTTTCAAAATGTGTATTATTGTAAAGAGATGAAAGACATCTTCCAGATGGTTTCATTCATATATGTAATCTAGAGATAAAACATATGAAACTTTAAGTGTATAAGTTACCATGCACAAGGACCCATTTGAGCTCCAGCTTCCCACTTGCAGGGGGGAAATAGAAGCCATTTTTTCCCATTTTTGTTGTCCTTGTTATTATTGTCATTGCCGTTGTTGGGTAGGACAGAGAGAAATGGAGAGAGGAGGGGAAGATAAGAGAGGGGGAGAGAAAGATAGATACTTGCAGACCTGCTTCACTGCTTGTGAAGCAACCCTCCCTGCAGGTGCAGAGCCGGCGGCTCAAACCGGGATCATTATGCTAGTCCTTGTGCTTCAAGCTATGTTTGCTTAACCCACTGTGTTATGGCCCAGCCCCCTTATTTTATCATTATTAGTGATTTGCAAGATTGGAAGATTATAAGGGCATAGTTTTCCACTGCACCCACCCATCACCAAAGCTCTGTACTGCTCTCTAAATCTATATTTATGTAACCAGGGTTATCTGCTCCACTACTTGTGAACCTTCCTACACATGATTATGCGGTTGTGTAGAGGGACTTAACTCTCCTTCCTCTGTGCTTTACTGGGGAACCATCCCCTCCTCCCAATATTACATTTTAAAAAGAAAAAGTGTGGAGTGTGGGAGGTAGCATCATGGTTATGCAAATGTAAATACAATGGTAAGGTCTGAAGTTCAGTCTGTCATAACAACATAGGCTAGAGCTCAGTAGTACTTTGGTAAAAAATAAAATAAAATTATAACTTAAAAATCAGCAAGAAGGGCTGGTGAAATAGCTTACTTGAATAGTGTGCTGGGGCTGGGTAGTGGCGCACCTGGTTGAGCGCAAATATTACAATGCTTAAGGACCTGGGTTTGAGCCCCTGGTCCCCATCTGCAGGGGTTAAAGGTTCATGAGTGGTTGAGCAGTGTCGCAGGTGTCTCTCTCCCCTTCTATTACCCCTCTTGATTTCTAGTTGTCTCTGTTCAACAAATAAAGATAACTTTTAAAAAGTGTGCTAATTTGCTATGTATACAACCCAAGTTTGAACCTAGCCCCCACCACACACCCTCTGTGAAAAATGTTTCAGTGCTGTGCTGCTCTCCCACCCCCCCCCCACACACCCTCTGTCTCTGTTAAAATGAAACTAAAATTAGCAAGGATACAATGAAATACAACCCTGTGGTTTAAAAAGATGAGACTGTCTTTTGGAAAAAAAGAAAACTGATAGAACTGTTGACTGTGGTCAGCTTAAAGCAGAAAAATAGATGCATCTTCCATAAGCATAACCTGCACTCATATTTCCCTCCCGCCTAATGCAGCTGCTGCCCCCACCCCATTTACCCTGAGCAGAATAGCATAAGATGTCCTGTGAGATAAGAGCCGTTAAGAAAGAATTCAGCAGGCCAGCACCAGGGGGGCAATTCTGGACTGAGGAAGTACCAGGCTCCTCACAGAGCCAAGTTGCTTTGTGTCAAAGTAACACGTTAATCCTGACTGCATCCCTGTGAAAGCTGATTCATCTTGTTTTGTTCCTTTGTAAAGGAAATGTACATGTTGTAAAATGCTATTTAAACCTGTGCTGTGCACTTTGTTCGGGGCAGAGAATCTTTCTGAAATTATTCAGCTTCTCCCCCCCACCGGTGACATAAATCTCTTTTTCACCTCAACCGGTCTTGGTCTTGGGTTTGGGGGTAATTTCTGCAACAAGTTAATAAGAATCAAGAGACAAGTTCGAGGTAATACTCCTTACATATGAAACTTTTATGACCAAAGCAAACAAATTTACAACACAAAGATAACCAAACTGACTCAGAGTTTGTCAGTACTCGTGTGGTCTTAAAAGGAGGTGGGGAGACTCAGGACCTTGGTGGAGGGTGCTTGACTTACACACACAAACTCTGGGTGTGAATCTATACTCCTGAAATCTTACAATTTTGGAACCCACCATTCAGTCAGTAGCAATAAAATATATCAAAATATTAAAGAAAGATCATTTAGCAGGGAACAGAAAACTCGCAATAGTCGTCCCACTGCACAGCATGCAGGCAGCTGCCCCAGAGACCTCTGGAGCACAGGGCCCACCCAAGCCCCAAGCTGTAATTCTTATCCACATGCCCCCACCAGGGATCTCCAACCTCCACAAAGCAAAAGGCACCTCCAGCATGCTCTCCAGACCCACAAGCCCACCCAGAACATAACTGACCTGCTGGTGCACATGGTCTCAAAGCTGCAGACAAGTCAAGAAAACACTGAGTCTAAACACCTCAGTTCAGTCATGCAACTCACAAGATCTTCAGAGGCAGAGATGGTGGCCAACTTGCCCCATTCCTGGTATCTGTGGCCAGGCAGTAATGCCTTCTAGGGGTCAGCCATTTCAAAGCCTGCTTCTCTAAAGCAGGCCTAGCCTTGCTTGCCTCTCACAGGAAAGCCAAAACCAGATTTCAGTCAAGACAGCCCCATTCACCTACCAGTTCCAAACACCTGAACTCTAGGCTGAGCCTTTACAATGTCCATGGGGGTGATGTAGCTGCTCAGAAGCTAGCCTGCTGCTTTGTCAGGAAATTGTGAGGATGTGGTAGAGCCTGGCAGGGCTTGACCTGAGGAGTGTGTCTATCCTGTCAGTCTCTCTCTCTCCCAAGAGGTTGAGCAAGGAGGGACAAGAGTAACCCCAAAGGTTTGCCCTGTCTTATCAGACTCCCTGCCTCGGAAAGCACCCTGCATTAGATAAAGAGAAAGGGGGAGATGTCAGGAAATTGTGAGGATGTGGTTGAGCTTGGCAGGGCTTGACTTGAGGGGACATCCACCTTCTCATCTTATCAGACTCCCTGCCTCACAAAGCACTCTGCATTCCTGATACTATGGCTTGCTCCCTTATTATCTACATAATCATTGTTTTGCCTGAAAGATCCCCACCCATTCCATTCCTTTGATCTATCTTCTTTCTACCACCAAAACCCTCTCTGCCTGCAGGGTATTACTAATCTTACCAGTTAAAACCCTCACAACAGTTGCTAAGGAAGTTCCTACCTTTCCAGCCCTTTTGCCTTTCTCCGCCCCTTTCCTAGCCATTTCTGTTTCCGACTTACCACTTCCAGGTCCACCCTTTAAAAGTCTTGGCTCTCTGATCAATAAAGAATTGCCTCATCACCACGAGTCTGTTCCTGAGTCATTGCCCTTGTATCACTGAGTGAGTAGCAGCCCAGGCTGGCTCCGGTCAAGTTCTCTCTAACCCAGAGAGTACGTGCCTGGTAAGAGGCACCCCCACGCTAGCTTGGCATTGCTTCCCCTTTGCACATAGATTCCCTTATGGGGGCTGGGGGTTAGGGCCTGGGGGCTGGAATTTGGTCCTCTGGGTAATTTCTTTTTCTCCTCTTCATCCCCTCCTATGCTTAGCTCCAGTTTAAGGCTGAGCTGAAAATTGAACCTGTAACTTCAGTACCTCAGGCATGAAAGCCTTTTGCATATATTATCCTGTCCCCCACAGCCCTATGACTGGTCTTCATTCAATTTCACTAATTTGAAAATTTATCTGTTGTGGTTAGTAATAGTCACCAAATGGGCTTTATTAAAAATTGTTATTTTTCATCTCTACCAATTTCACTTGGATCATTCTATATAAGTATGTATTTTTATTAATTTTATTTATTTTTAAAATTAAAATTAATATTTATTCCTTTTTCTGTTGTTGTAGTTATTGTTGTTATTGATGTTGTTGCTGTTGGAGAGGACAGAGAGAATTGGAAAGAGGAGGGGAAGACAAAGGTAGACACCTGCAGACCTGCTTCACCGATTGTGAAGTGACTCCCCTGCAGGTGGAGAGCCGAGGGCTCAAACCAGGATCCTTATGCCAGTCCTTGTGCTTTGCACCACCTGCGCTTAACCCGCTGTATTATACCCACTGCACTACCGCCCGTCTCTTTATTTTATTTTTAACCAGAGCACTGCTGAGTTCTGGTTTCTGGTAGAGCTGGGGTAGGGGTGCAGCTTGAACCTGACATTTTGAAGCTCCAGGCAGGAGTGTCTCTTTGTATAGCCATTATGCTAGCTCCCCACCCTAAATAAATCTTAAAAAGAAAGGCCAGCAAAATATCTCACCTGGAAATGCACTGCTTTACTCTGTGCATAGTCCAGGTACCATGACTCCAGAGCATTCTGGTCCTGCCTTGCCCAGATAAAGACTACTCAGTCCCCTGTGTGTTCCTGGAAGGTGCTCAAGTGCCAGTCTGTACAATATTCAGATGTTCATTTGCTCACCTCTATAGCACAGAGAAAGGTTTGAAAAATCCATGCCATAGGGATGGAAGGTTCCTGAGACATGAACTGATTTGGGAAGAGATAGGGGCTTCTGGATAAATCCCCCGCTCTGAGTGTACATACTGCCATTACTACAGTTCTTGATGGCAAACCCAGTTAGTATTTCATCCAAGTACAGATAGCATTTGTTATGCCTGGGTTTTGGCACAGTGAATAAAAACATTAGAATCTCAAGGATGAGGCCCCAGGTTGTATCCCTGGCACCACATATGCCAGAGTAAAATTTTGGATGCCTCTTATCTTTCTGTTTCTTTTAAAGTATTTCTATTCACTTTGGCTAGACATTGAGAGAAACTGAGAGGCAAAGGGAAATAGAGAGGGGAAAAAGAGAGACCTGTACCACTGCTCCCCCACTCAAGAAGCCTCCTCCCTGCAGGTGGGGACTGGGGATTTGAACCCAGGTCCTTGCACATAGTAACAGGTTTGCTCAACCAGGTGTGCCACCACCCAGCCCCCCTTTTAAAAAAAATTAATTTATTTAAAAAAGGAGACATTAACAAAACCATAGGATAAGAGGGGTACAACTCCACACAATTCCCATCTCCAGATCTCCATATCCCACCCCTCCCCCTGATAGCTTTCCTATTCTTTATCCCTCTAGGAGTATGGACCCAAGGTCATTGTGGGATGCAGAAGGTGGAAGGTCTGGCTTCTGTAATTGCTTCCCCGCTGAACATGGGCTTTGACTGATCGATCCATACTCCCAGCCTGCCTCTCTCTTTCCCTAGTACGGTGGGTCTCTGGGGAAGTGGAGCTCCAGGACACACTGTCCAGGGAAGTCTGGTTGGCATCATGCTGGCATCTGGAACCTGGTGGCTGAAAAGAGTTAACATACAAAGCCAAACAAATTGTTGACCAATCATGGACCTAAAGGCTGGAGTAGTGCAGACAAAGTGTTGGGGGGTACGCACTGCAGACTATTATGTACTTTTACTTTCAGGTATATATTTTTCCCTGGTTTATAGATGTGTGTGAACATATGCTCTATCTCACGGGACCTAGTCTATATCTAGGTTTTGGGACTTTGTTAGGAAGTAAACCATCTAGGTTGGAATTAGAGAATCCTATGAAAGGAAAGTTCTCACCTGAGTAATGAAGCTTAAGGGTTGTCATTCCACGCCTGATGTCTCTGGACACAGTCTGAAGTGAAGCATGCTGAGGTGGTACTTGTTTTGATTAAGGTGGGATCAGCGGATGCAATATTATTTGATATGAATTGAGAGAAGCATGCAGGAAAGTGGGTCCCACCGTAAGGTTCCAGGACTGGGGGATATATAGGCTCTATAGTGGAAATGTGAGGTTCCTGCTGTCTTAGGGTTCAAGAAGAAAATAGATAGTTATTGCTATCATCACATTATTTGGTAATTGGATTAACTTTGAAAAATCACTTTTTTAGGATTTGCTGTATCATATACAACATCACCATAATTTATGTCCTTTGACATTATTTGCCACTGGTTGCTTCTGTTCTCCCTGGTCTAGCTTTTGAGAGTTACCATATCAAAGACTCAGCTTATGTATTAAAAAGATTCAGTTTGTGCCTTAAAAAGTTTGAGACATATAATCATTTTCCCCTCTCATATAAAATAGTGATTTATAAAACTAAAAATTAATAGGAGTGTACATAAACACCATTCCCACCACCGAAAGACTGTGACCCATCCCACAAACCCACCCATTCCACCCCGGGAAGCGGAATATCGACCCTCACCCTCACCCCAGGGTTTTTACTTTGGTGCCCTACTCCAGCACCCAGCCCCTTTTTATCTTACTTTTTATATAAACTATAATATTTACAATGATTATATAGTGCTATGTAATCTTTATATTAATATTTTTAATATTAATATATTAATAACTACAAAAATTACTGACATTTTACTTGTAGATACTCAATGATTCTGATAATGTAACTTCTATATTCAGGGCTATGCAGAACTTCCAAGAGGTGTTTGGGGAAGGGTTTTGGTCTCATGGACAGTTCATCTTGGGCTCCTGCAAACCCTAGGCCTCAGTCTGATTGCAGGCATCCTACAGGGGGCTTGGAATTTAAGAGGGGAAAAGCAGAGATGACCATGAACTTAAAGTCATCTGTGAATCTTGTAAAAAGCACTACTTAAGTCACAGAGTAGACTAATCATAGATATACAAAAGGGTCATGAAACATGGAAAAATCAACCTTTGCTTGGAGCCAGAGATAAACTGAAATTCTGGGGGACTCTCTAAAAGGTAAAACATTACTGCCCTCTACTCCACCCCCTTTGGTCCAAGCCCTGGTATCTGAACCTAATGAAAGTGGCAAAGACTTTGCAAGGCATGTGTTTGTTTATCAGCATTAATCTGGAACACAATTCAAGAAACATACATTAGGGGCTGGGTGGTGGCACACCCAGTAGAGTACATGCATTACCACGCACAAGAACAGGGGTTGAAGTCCCTGGTCCCCAACTGAAGAGGGGATGAGCTGTGGAGCAACAGCTATTTTCCCTCCTCTTCCCACACCCTCTCCCTTTCTTTCTTCCTCTTTCAAAAAGGAAACAAAAGAAACCTGTTAACATTGTATCTCAAATCCTTTTATTTTTGCTTTCATTGCAACTGCAACTCTTACTTGTGCTTTTAATTTATAATGCACTAAGTATAAAACCTCAGTTCAAATTGCTCATGAAAATTACCTGAAATCTAGTATTCTGAACTCATGTGCTTAAAAATGACTCAGATTGATTAAAGTTCGGTTACCAGATACAGATATTGAATCATCTAATTTTCATCTGCAAGTTTTAAATTATTACAGAAGTGCATGTTTGAGCATGGGGGTAGATAGCATAATCGTTATGCAAAGAAACTCTGATGCCTGAGGCTCTTAAGTCCCAGGTTGAATCCCTCACATCACCATAAGCCAGAGTCAATCAGTGCTCTGGTAAAAAATAAATAAATACATAATAAAAAATAAATCTAGCCCTTTAATTCAGACTGCATTTATTCTACACTAAATTCTACCATGACAAGAAAAATACAATATAAAAATCTTCTTCCAGGGCCAGCAAAACAGCTCACTTCAATCATGTCCTCTTATCTTTCTCATGAATAAATTCTTTTAAAAAAATGCTTAGTGACATAAATTATGGTGATGTGTATGATACAGCAAATCCCAACAAAGGGATTTTTCAAAGTTAACTCAATTGCCAAATAATATGATTATAGCATTAACTATCTATTGCCTTCTTAAACCCTAAGACAGCAGGAACCTCCTGCTTCCTCTATAGAGCCTATTATTTCCCCCAGTCCTGGAACCTCTAGGGTGGGGCTCACTTTCCTGAATGCTTCTCTCAGTTCAAACCAAATGATATTCCATCCGCCGATCCCAACCTAATTAACGAATACCACCTCAGCATTCTTCACTTCAGACTGTGTCCAGAGACGTCAGGTGTGGAATGTCAATCCTTCAGGTTCATTACTCAGGTGAGAACTTTCCTTTCATAGGATTCTCTAATTCTAATCTAGATGGTTCACTTCCTAAAAAAGCCTCAAAACCTAGATATAGACCAGGTCCCATGAGATAGAGCATATGTACAGATGTATCCATAAATTAGGGCAAAATATATACCTGAAAGCAAAAATACACAAGTCTGCAGTGAGTCAGTATAAAGTTCTTAATGAAATAGTGTCTGCTTAGACTTAGATATCCTCCTCACCTACCTCCTATTATACTTCCCTCAGTCACTCCAAAACTAACCTTATAAAAGGACTGCAAAAGCTGAATAAGGGTAAGACTGGCCTACTTTAACGGTGACTCTTTAGTCACTATCAGGCCACCCCATCATCTGGGGCCCTATTTGCGGGAGTCCTGATATTCCCAAACAGACATGATGGGCCTAGACCTCGAATAAATCCCTCTCCCCAATATTAGCCAATATTAGTCATCTCTCTCAGGAAAAACACAACAGACCCCTCTGTGGGCCCTCATAGGACCTTGCCCTCAATTTGAATCAACAACGGTAGAGAATGTTCCATCCTCTGAAGGGAGGCTGGACAACATACTCTATGCTCCACCCGAGGAAGATGGGTCCTGAAATCCGGGCAGCTTAGAACATTCCTACTCATGACTACAGAATGTAAGCTCAGATCTACAGGGATGCAGAGGTCACATAGGCTCCTAAGCTGAATATAGGCCCCAGATCACATCAAATCGATGGCATTTATAGTCAGCAATATTTATACACCTTTCCCATATTTGGGAGCTACTCCCTTCCCTGATCCAGCTTTCTGGTCCTTTTTCCAGCCATGACACCATCTCCCAAGACAATGGCTTGGATCTACCTGCATATCAGATTTCAGGCTCAGGGGAAAAAGCAAACAAACAAAAAAACTAGTATAATCACAGGCTCTTTAGAATAGAACTAAAATAGGCCTACTAACTATCTACAAAATGGAGACCCCCTCCCCCAACTCTTCATCTGCACTATTCCAGCCTTTAGGTTCATGATTAGTCAACTTGTTTGGCTTTATATGTTAACTCTTTTTTCAGCCACCAGGTTCCAGATGCCAACATGATGCCAAACGGACTTCCCCAGACAGACAACCCACCAATGTGTCCTGGCGCTCCGCTTCCCCAGAGCCCCACCCCACTAGGTAGAGAGGCTGGGAATATGGACTGACCCGTCAACACCCATGTTCAGCAGGGAAGCAATGACAGAAGTCAGACCTTCCACCTTCTGAATCTCATAATGACCTTGGGTCCATACTCCCAGAGGGATAAATAATAGGAAAGCTATCAGGGGAGGGGATGCGATGAGGAGTTCGGATAGTGGGAATTGTGTGGAGTTGTACCCCTCTTATCCTATGGTTTTGTCAATGTTCCCTTTTAATAAAAAAATTAAAAAACTGTTTAGTAACAATGAAATTATCATTTTCCACTTCTTATGCAGTATTACAACTCCACTACAACTGGGGTAATTACCCCAGTATTGTTTCTCAAGACCAAGTTAGCATTTTACTAAAGTGAAAACTAGACCATCTACAGAGTCTGTGACACCACTACAAACTGGTATTTAGTAATATCTGGGGATGTGATGCATGTGTAGAAGAGAGCATGTGGTCACAGTCAGGACACTCCCAGAGGGGGTGAAGAATAGGGAAGCTTCCAGTGGAGGGGGTAGGGCATGTAGAATTGCACCCCTCTTATCCCACAATGTTAAAGCATTAATAAAATTAAAATTAAAAAAACATGTAAAATCATATGCAGTTTGAAAGAGAAAAAACAATCAACCTAATGAAAAATTTTTTCTTAAACCTTTGTGGAAAAAAAAAAGTTTTGACAAAAAGTAGACTGAACCAAGTCAATGTTGAAGACAAGAAAGTTTTTCTAATTATGAACTTTATTTTTATTTACTTCTTCAACGTTTTCAGGAAAGATACTTTACATCCAGCTTGATAATTCATTTTACAAGCAAATTCTTAATATACAGTATTTTCTCTGAATTGTTTTTTTAGTTAA
The DNA here is from genome assembly GCF_950295315.1 of Erinaceus europaeus. Lineage (NCBI taxonomy): Eukaryota > Metazoa > Chordata > Mammalia > Eulipotyphla > Erinaceidae > Erinaceus > Erinaceus europaeus. Next base: position 110,726,009 of record NC_080162.1, read on the forward strand.
TGGGAAAACAATAGTGCAGATACTTCAGACTGTGGTGTTTTGCTCTCAGTGAGTAATGACTTATAAGACTAAGTTATTACGGTCAGTTTTACTTTATGGTTATGTTTTATCAAAGAAGAAAAGTAGGTAGCTTTTGTCCCAACAAGGTTAAAATAAATGATGTATATTAACATCAACGGCATAGTTGCTGGTTGACACCCACCAGGATCATGTATTCAAACATACTCTTTCAAAATTACTGCAGCAGGGAAAAAAAAAAATCAAGATGTAGAAAATATAATTCAAGTATCCAGAGTTTAAAATAGCAAGGCCATCATACCCAAAGAAGAACATCAGGTGTTTGCATTATAGCTGTCATTAATTTCCATGTGCATAAGCATGCAAATATAACCACCTAACATATGAAGGCAAAAATCACTGTGCAAGATGGAGTAATAGGAAACTGTACTGCAACCTCCAGTGATCCTCACGGTAAGCCAAATTCCATCCTCAGTGTCCTAAAGACCAGAAAACCACACAATTCCTTCAGAATTGAAGAGTGCACCTTGGTTTACAAGATTTAGAAATGACAGCTCTAGTGGGGTCATGTTCTCTTGGATGTATAAAGTACAAATATTTAAGGGAGGAATGGAACATTCAAAGAATTCAAGAACTTTAATGGGAAAAGTGATGTGCTGGGGGTATCATTCTGTGAAAGGCTTTTACTTAAAATATTTATGATTACAGAGAAAGTCTTTTCAACAAAGAAAGCCTTCCCCCACAGGAGGCATTTCAACATTTCAGGCACAACTCCAAGCAATTAAGCTCATTTAAAGTGCAAATCTGCTCATTGCTCTCATTTTCAGATTTTCACATGTTAAAATAATTAGTAAATTTCCTAATATCTAAATACCACAAACAGTAAATGCTCTATATGCCTGAAAGTATTGCACACATTAAAATGAGACACCAAAAGAAAACTGCTAGTGGGTCTCAGTTCTTAGAGACATTCTATATGATGGACTATATAATCCTTTGCTTAATGCTTTAAAATCATCTGCACCTGTACTGTTTAACTACTTAGGCCAAGCTTTCTCTAAGGAATTTGATATGCACCCCTTAAATTACATATATATATATATAAATTTTATATATACACAAAAGGTATAACTCTACATACTTTGTAACTCTTCTCTTACAAATGTGACATTCAGACAATCCCATAAAACTTCTTCCTGGGGACTTAGTATTTTTACCCTGCAGCCATCTTCACTCACATCACAAGAACTAAGATACAGTTCTGATGGGGAAGGACTGGGCACAGTCAACTTACAGAAGCACTGAGCAGAGATCAAGCCAAATTGAAAAGTGACTTCTGATTATTCAGGTGAACTACATTCTTGTTTCACTTCTAAATTTGACATTACTCCAGAGCAGACTACTTTAGTAGTCTTCAGTTTCTAATGAAAAAAATGCAGGTAAATACTGTGTTACTTTGTGCAAGCATTCTGGCTGTTCTTTTAAGTGTGTTATATATTACAGTTCTGTTGAGGAGACATCTGCACAAGGCTCAGACACAAGGGTACAAAGAAGTTGAACTGGTGGGGTTCACTGGAGAGAAAAATAAACATGGAAGTGACTAGAATAAGCAAATTTTAGGAATCAACATTTTTATAGAATAGAAAATACCACTCTTCTCAGAAAAAGAACTTATAGGGCCAGGCAATAATAGCACATATGGTAGAGCACACATTACAATGCTCAGATGCCTGGGTTCGAGCCCCTGGTCTCCACCTATAGGGAGGAAGCTTCATGATGGTGAAGCAGGGCAGGAGGTATATCTCTTTCTGCTGTGTGCACTTAGCCTGCCCCACCCCTGATCTCTTCTGCTTTCCTCCTCTCCTTTCAATTTATCTCTATCCAAAACTAAACAAAAAATTTTAAAAAGGAACTTAAATATAAATTTAGAATTTTCCCCTAGTGATAAAAGTTTACTTATAATGTTTCAAAAGAGTCTATACCAGTTTTTTTAAGTGGAAATACTGATACTCTTTTAAAAATATTTGTTTATTTATTTTTGTTGCCCTTGTTGCTTTATTGTTGTAGTTATTATTGTCGTCATTGTTGGATAGGACAAAGAGAAATAGAGAGAGGAGGGGAAGACAGAGAGGGGAGAGAAAGACACCTGCAGACCTACTTAACTACTTGTGAAGCAACTCCCCTGCAGGTGGGGAGCCGAACCAGAATCCTGATGCCAGTTCTTGTGTTTTGCGCCACCTGTACTTAACCTGCTGTGCTACCACCCAACTCCCCAGCCTCTTCTTAAAAACCAAAAACTACTAATTCATCAGTGGGTTTACTTCAATGAAATTAAAGTGTGATAACATTCCACTGGCAATATGACATTAGTTTTCATTTTCCCTCAGAATGAAGCTCATATGTACCCCCTTACCACTGCAGCAGTGACTGCTTATCTCTGTGAGCAAACAGAAACTGCTGATATCTGACCACTTCATATTAATAATATCTGGACTGTCTGACAGATTCACTGACTCTTAGTGGTTCTTCCAGCAGATGTGTTGCCAGATGAGAGTATGATTCCAGACTCAAGTATCGCCACCCTCACCAATCCAAGCATGGTTTTCATAACACTAAATACTAGATTCAGTGGAATCATTTGCCATGATGGAACAATCACATCAAAATGGTAGCAAACATCTCTGGAAATGTCCACGACACCACTTGGTGTCAATACTCATTTTTCCTCTTTTCAGAATTACTATTACTGATTTAACAAATTTTACAGAATTGCAACATTTCAGGGGAAATTTTTCACACTCACTTTTAAAAAAAGATATCCTTAGGCCCAACATGTACTTGAGTCAGCAGAGAAAAAGAAAAATGGAGTGGAAGGCAGAAAAAATGAAGAATAAAAGAAATCTCAGGAATGTCTGGCAATCTGAGTGGACTCAATTTTTTGGCCATAATCCCTTTTGGTACATTTTGCACGGTGGATTAAAGCAAAATTTGACCTTATAAAAGGTTACCTGTCTTTTGGGGTTATCCAAAGAGACTCTCTGGCCTGAGGCTCCAAGGTCTCAAATTCAATCCCTGGCTAGAGCTGAATAGTACACTGGTATATATATATAAAGTTACCTGTTTTAAAAGCACTGAAAAGGCTAAATATGACATGATTTGAGGGGAGTTGAGAGGGCAAGTCTGCGGATTAGATGAGTGACCTTGGTCTCCTGGAGATTCCACAGCTGCCTTCCTAGCACATTAAAACAAAGAAGCATGTTGACATTGGAATGTCTTTCAGAGGGTTGGGTAGATAGTATAATGGTTATGCAAAGAGACTCTTATGCCTGAGGCTCCAAAATCCTAGGTTCAATCCCTCACACCACCATAAACCGGAGCTGAGTGTTCTGGTTAAAAAAAAACAAAAAACAGAGTATCTTTCATAGTCAACACATCACAACCACCCCTCTCTAATTTTGCTTCCTAAATCTTTTTTTTTTTTTTTAAGAAATACACATTTCTTAAAAATTCATTTGAATACACAGCCACATAAAAGGGAAACCTGGAAAACTACAAGGACAAAACATGAATCCCAACTTCCTCAAGATAGCCTTACTAAAATTTATAATTGTTCTCAAAACATGTTCCCTTGTTATATATATTACACATATAGACATATATATATATATGAGACACTTATAGTCTACCAAATTCATGTGCAAACATTTCAACTCCATCATTCCTTCAGCTAATAGCAGAAACTCAATAAATATAAATATTAAAATACAGATTTAATTTAAAATATATGCTGTGGAACCTTTAACCATAGCTATAATGGACACATAAACTTACAAAGGTCTCAAAGTTTGATTATGGGCAAAACTTAAGCACCAACATATGTTACAAATAAATACATCTCCAGATACAGATTTCAAGGTGTATCTTGTTTTACAAGATTTAGCCAGTAGCAGAAACAAATATGTATATGTGCACACACACACATGCAGTGTGTCTGTGTATGACAAGGTTAAAGCAACGTGTGTGATATGCTGATATACAATAGGAGACATTTATAGCATAGAGAATTTATCTGGTAAATAAATAAATACTGAGAAAAGCTTACTGATGCCAGAAAGCAAAAATAAAATTACATAGACTTCCCATTAAAAGTCCAATATCTTATACTCATCAGAGCTTTTGCATAGACCTTTAGACCTTTCAAATATACAAATCACTGACCAGAACTCTGCTTAAAAATTATCGTCTTCCATTATCACCAAATATATAGTTAAAATAGTCGCCATATTTACAAAAGGGACAAGTGAAAAAGAGCGAAGCTCTGAGAACCACAATCAATGTGACTTAAGAGGACTAGATCAGCAAAGCACATTTTTTCCACCTGCAAAGGGTGACCTTATGAACGTTCTGATATGCAAAGGGATGAGTAGCATGACTGGAGTTCTTCTGTAGGCCTCTAAAGTGGGCAAGCAAACTCGGTGTTTACCTGAGACAAATACACTCAAATGCTAGGTACTTCAAGCAGGACATAAAACTGAAGAGCCAAACTAGTAGCAGTTTCCATATTTTAATTTAAGATTTTCAGGCTTTCTTTGGAACCTTCATCAAGGTAGCAAACTGCATGTAACATTACAAACTGCATGTAAAGTTAGACTGATTTAGGGAAGGGGAAAAAAAAAAAAGGCAAATTGGCAGGCGGTGGCTAAGTACTTAATGTATCTTTGGTTTAGGAAGACGAGAATATCGATTAGAGGCTAAACAGTCCCCAGAATTCAAATTGCCATTAGCATTCTGCATGATTTCTTTTCTTCTAATTAGTGGCCTTGGGATGTTTGTCTTGGACTGAAAGTTCTGAGGTTCAACTCGTGGGTTACTTATTTGTTTCTGCTTGAAAGAGCCTGACGGGGGACGGAGCTTAGAAACCTTGGGGCTTGGGTTACTGGCAAGATTTGTCTGACTAGATGTTGGCTGAAGTTTGGCTGAATTACAGGGTGTGATTACTGATGACTTCTTACAAGTGGAAGTTCTATTTGGAAGTAATTCATAAACTGGAGGAGGTACCAAAGAATTCAACATGGATGGCTTGGGAAGCTTCCAGGACTTGGGCTGAGACGTGCAGCCCTCTGGAGAAGGCTGACCACCTCCTCCAACTCTCTTAGCCTGCTCTGCCACATTGGGCTGAGGAAGTGTCTGAAGAGAAGTGGGTACTGACTGCATGTCACTAACTTGATAATCTGCCAAATGGTGAGGCTCTTGAGCATCCCTGGTCATGTTCAAGTCTGCTTCAGAAGAAGGACTCTCAACGACATCCCTAGTGCATTGTAGTCTTGATGCAAAGGGCTGCTGCTCCTCCGGGCCATGGCTACTCTCTGGTTGCAAGTCACAGGCACAGCTTTCATCCAGACGTGCAACATCCTGATGTGTAGCCTGGATTGTGCATTCACTGTGGGCCTCTGTATGTTGTGGCTTTATTAGTTTTCCCTGGGTGTGGTCTGTGGGCCTGGGAAGGTTGCTGGAAGGCTGTAGTACTTGAGGCTATTAAGATAAAAACAACAATAAATCCTTTAGAAATGTCACCTAAAACTAGTAGATCCAAGTAAGCCAAGTTGATACTTACTATGTTTAAGAAACACATGTACTTTTTCAATTAAAAAATAAATAGTAATATTCAAATGAATTCATGAGACACATACACAGGTGATAATGTAAACAAAATGTGGTACAGGCAGTTAAACAAGAGTCAAACTCAAACGGGGGAAGATGCTTGAGTACTAATCTACTACAGAGAAAGAATCGTGCCTCAACTGACCAGGTGTTTAAAACTTGACATCCAAGACAGTTTAATGATACGTCTATAGCACTTTGATTTAATCTCCATGAAACACTGATTTTAACTGTGGTCTTCAAAGCACTATCCACTTTAAGATTTGTAAAAAGAAAGCTGAATAACACGTTATTTACACTTGACTAGAGAAAGCATTCATTTAAAAGTGCCAGAGGCTGGTGGGAGACAGTTCAGTGTACATGTTACCGCACATGAAGATCAGAGTCTAAGCCCCCCGCACCACATGGAGGCACCTAGCATAGCACCAGGGAAGCTTCATGAAGGATGTGTTGGTGCTGTGCTACCTTCCTCTCTATAGATCCAAAAATGTTTTTAATGTTTTACTTATTTACTTAAGGTAGAGATGGGGAGAAACAAGGTTTAGAATGGAAATTATCTCTAAGTTGGTGTTAAATTATATTTAAGCAAAAAAAAAAAAAAGGACAAAACATCTATTTAGTTAATGCTAACTCACTGTCTTTAATATTCTTGGACAGTTTCAGAATGACATGTTTTCACAGCTGCTCTGTTCTTTCTCTTTGTCACATGAGGGACCAACTCAACTTACTCCATGGCTAACAGATTCACCACACACCAGAGTGAACTTGCACCCAGTAAAATTTAAAATGTCTAGCTTTTTGAATGATGGCTGAGGGTAAAAACAAATGTGCCTTTAACTTGAACTAAAGTTCCAAAACCTAGTCTTCAGATTATTGGGTTGTCAGAAAAGTCAGAATCCATTTTTTGCATAGAGGAAAATGCATCCTGACTTTTTCTGATAAGCGAATACCTTTCAATTGCTTAACGGCTAAAGCTTCTTGAGGACAGGGTGGTTCCCACAAATGTATAAACACACACACTTTCTATTAAGTCAGATGGCTGAGTGAGGGCTGGGGAGACATCATAATGGTTCTGCAAAAGACTTTCCTGATTGAGAGTCTGAGGTCCCAGGTTCAGTCCCTACCACCATACACCAAAGCGGTGAGCTGAGCAGTGATCTGGTATCTTTCTCTCTGCATCTCTCTCAGCTAAAAAGTCAATAGTAGTAGGCAGTAGGAGGAGGAGTAATGTGGGTTGAAAATGTCAAGAAGTCCCAGACAATAATTAGGATCCAACTACATATCAGATTTCAGGCTAAAAAACAAAAACAAACAAACAAACTAGTATAGCTACAACAGGCCCTTTGAAATATAACTAAAATATGCCCACTAGCCATCTACAAAATGGAGGACCCCCCAACACTTCATCTGCACTATTCCAGCCTTTAGGTCCATGATTGGTCAACAATTTGTTTGGCTTTGTATGTTAACTCTCTTTTCAGCCACCAGGTTCCAGATTCTAGCAGAATGTGACCAGACTAACGTGGACAGACAACCCCACCAATGTGACTTGGAGCTCCGCTTCCCCACAGCCCTTCTCCACTAGGGAAAGAGAAAGACAGGCTGGAAGTATGAATCAACCTGTCAATGCCCATGTTCAGTAGGGAAGCAATTATAGAAGCTAGACCTTCAACCTTCTGCATCCCACAATGATCTTGGGTCCATACTCCCAGAGGGGCAAAGAATAGGAAAGCTATCAGGGGAGGGGACGGTATACGGAGGTCTGGTTGTGGGAACTGTGTGAAGCTGTACCCCTCTTACCCTATGGCTTTGTCAATGTTTCCCTTTTATAAATAAATAAAAAAGAAAATGTCAGCAAGTTTGACAGGTTTTGAATATGAGCCTGAAATAACCTTAAGACATTAGAAACTCAAGACAGTGCCTCTTGATCATACGCACTACTTTCAAACACCTCTAGAATGAAAACCAAATATAAAAGATTCCATGTTCTTGTGGATAAGGAAAACAACAGGAAAGTATATGAAAAACTCTCTTAAATGAGATGCTAGAAAAGGAATTCAGGGAGTCGTGCATAAGTATTGTGACTGAGTCACCTCTCTGTGGCCCATTTCTCAGCAGTGCGGGGAGAAAGAGAAAAGAACACCGAGCACAGCTCGACGCCATGCAGTTCTCCTTGCTACTCCTACATGCTGCTGGGGATGAACCTGAGGTGCTTTACCACAAGCCAAATATCTGTCCTTACTCGTTCACTTTTTTTTTTTGGGGGGGGGCAAGGCTGGAGGTGGACGTAAAGACAGGGAGACTGGAGCACTTGGGGTGGGGGGTTGTCAGGCTCCTGGGCCTTGTCTTCCTCCTGGGAGCTGGTGCCCAGGACCGGTGGGCAAGACAGACACCTCTACCACCTCCTCCTCTTCCTCCAGGGCTGAGTGGAAAGGATGGGCTGGTCAGCTGGGACAGGCACTCGGAGATTCACTTTTTTAAATGTTTCTATGCATTATGCACATTACACTGGGGATATGAAAATATGAATGGGAACAGAATGCTGTTCTAGTGAGAGTAAGGTATCCAATTGATAAGACCATGCTTCAAACAAAACAGCATATAGGAACCCAAAGGAAGCATGTGCCTATCTGGAGAGGTGTCACAGGACACCCAAGAGCTTTAATATCTCACGAGGGGAGGTAGTACAATGGTTATGAGACTCTATAGTCTGAGACTTCTACATCCTGGTTCAATACCCCATGCCACCATAAACCAGAACTGAGCAGAGCTCTGGTAAGAAAGAAGGAAAAAAAGTCAACATCTGAACTGAGCTTTAAAAGAATGAGCAGGAAATTTGCCAATTAGACACAAAAGTAAGAGCAGTCAGCATAGTGAGCCAGTACACACTAAGCATAAAGGCAGAAAAAAGAACATGTCTGTCCTAGTAACTCTAGATAGTTATCAGACTGAATTTGGAGAGCACAGTACTAGCGAGCAAGTCTAGTCTAGAGCGAGCTCAGAGGAAATCCAGTCAAGACTAAGCAGTTCAGATGTTGCCCAGTGGATGGTGAAAGACATTGATGAACAATAGAGCAGAGGACTGTAGTCCAACGAATGTATTATAAAGTCATTCTAGAGCAGTCAGGGAGAAACATAGTATGAAGGCACGAATGCGGCTACAGTGTATGCTACTACTATGTATACTACTAGTCAGGTAGCAAGCTATGGATAGTAGCCCAAGTGGTAACATGATGGTTTTATAATCTGGATACTGTGAGAAAAGCTACAATGAATGGAAAGCTATTCTGAAGATGAGACAGGCAGGGGGGCTGTTTGGAAATTTATGATGAGCGCAGGCTTGGCTTTGCAGATGCATGATTTAAGAGGAACCCTCCATACACTCTCCTAAGAAAATGTCTATATAGTTGCAAATTCACTTCAGCACCCTATCTATCCTTGCTACTTAATGGAAGTGTTATGGAAGCTTCACATTGTATGCCCCATTCCCAGACTTACAGAACTAAATGCTTATAACTAAACTCAGGAACTTCAAACTTACTTTAATTAAATAAACGTACTTTAGCACATGATTCTGACAATTGTCAGAAGCAGTGGTTAAGGGTGTTGAAGTCAGTAGCAATAGAAACTGCTGGGTACTTATGCAAAGGATTGGTAAATATCTTCTATGATAACTTAAAAACTCTACTCTGAGCCATTTACAAAAGTCATCAGAGTCAACGAGTCCCTTACAATCAGATGTCAAGTGTTATGAACTCATGCTGCTATAATCAGTACTCTTGGCACATAGCAGGGATTAAATATATATTTGTGAAAACACAAATGAAGATTAGTGAGGGTCATACTCCAAAGTTGCTTCTTTGCAATAAAGTAAGATGGTACTTCTTTGTTAAGTCAATGCTCAGTCAACTTACATGATCATAATAATCAAAAGAAAGGAATTTTACTGACCTATATGACCCCTAATAATCAAAACAGGAATAATCAAACAGAAAGCTTTAGAAGAAAGCATTGATTAAAAAAAAATCTTATGTTGCTTTTTCTAAATTTTAGAGGTATCGTAATGATTCATTTTTAGAAGCATAGTAGGATTAATTACATGCTAACCTGAATACATGCTTTCCCATAGTGACCAAAAAATGAGACTGCATTTTAAAAATTGGAGATGAGACATTTCTAGATGAAATAAATTGGAAGAACTGCATCAGAAGGCATTTAGCTATTTTCTAATTTTAGAAATATTCTAATTAGAATATTTCTAATTCTCAGAATTATACATGTATGACACTTAGCACAGAATCTCCTAGTGCATCAAAAAAGCATAATAATCTTCACCTATGATGATTAAAAAGTGTTATCATAAAAGCATGACTATTTTGTAACTGGTTCTTAGGGGTGGGGGAAGGAAACACTTCATATAATCAGTTTCTATAGACTTAGAAGTATTTAGCCTTCAGATACATATTTTAATAAAAGTCAGTTATCTAAATGAATTATTTAATAAGCATGCTTCTATTTATAGAATAAAAGTAGTTCAACACTTCAAAGTAATTTACAAGTAAGTACAACACAGTACTAAATCACTTGGCATAGAGAGCCAGATCAACCTGGACTTGAGTTCTGGCTCTATCACTTATGGTATGTGTCATATTGGGTAAACTGTAGTACTCTTTTCTAGTGAAATTTTAACTTATAAAATGTAGAACAGGGATGGGGGTAGATAGCATAAAGGATATCCCGCCTGAGGCTCTGAGGCCCCAGGTTCAATCCCCTGCACCACCATAATCTAGAGTTGAGCAATGCTCTGCTAAAAATAAATAAACCAATAAAAAAATAAATAAAATGTGGAATGGTACTTATTCCTAACTGAACCACTATAGATAATAAATAATAACATACATACAAAGTGCTTGGTATAATATCTGATGCATTACAAATGTTTGGGAAATTTTAGAGTCTAAATTCTGAGAGAATAGGATATCCAGGCTGAGTCAAATTCTAATGATTGTATGCATTATCTCTGTATCACCAAATCCTCAGTGGAAAGCATAGTCCCCCTTTTATAAATAAACTGAGGTCAAAAAGAAATTAAAGTCTAAATTTCTTTTAATACATATTTTATTTATCTATTCATGAGAAAGATAGGAGGAGAGAAAGAATCAGACATTACTATGGTACATGTGCTGCCAGGAATTGAACTAAGGACTTCATGCTAAAAAGTTCAATGCTTTATTCACTGCACCACCTCTTGGACCACAGTAAAAGTAAATCCACACACATAACTAGCAAAGTTGGGTGGGTGTAGATAGCATTACGCAAAGAGACTCTCAGGCCAAAGAGACTCTCATGCCGGATGCTCAGGTTCACTCTGCTGCACCACCATAAACCAGAGTTTAGCAGTACTCTGGTAGATAAATAAAAAATAATTTTGGACTTCCGAGGCGGGGCTACAGAGCAGTAGCAGCTGTGTTTCTTTCCTCTCCTCTCCTGGGCCAACTAGGAATACCAAAGGAGATCATCTGGGACCACAACAAGACAGGACTAGAATGACTTCAGGAACCCACCAAATCACCAGTGAGTGCAAATACATGTGACTAGTGGACAGAGAGGAGCCTAGGGAAAGATTAAGTGGTAACAGTCCTGCAGTTTACCAGTTGAGACACAAGCTCCAGTCTGTTTCATCAACAAAAAGACGGCTGAAAGGAGAAGACTCCCCTAAGAATTAATAAATGCAAGTGTGAGTATCCATTGCTACTGCACTCAGAAACTGGAACAGCAGGGGGGAGGCCCTGTGCTGACACCAGGGGACAGAGAACTAACAAGGAAACTCAGGAGAAGATCTATACCTCAGTGGTCTAGCTGTGGGGCTGTGAGAATCTCTTTGCACAATCCACTGGATTATCTCTGCCCTACCCTGCTTTATCTCTTGGTCAGGAGTGAGGGATTAAGCTAAGAAGCCTACTTATAGTTTAAAAGCCCTCAGGCTCCCATACCCTACAGGGAAGAAAAAGAAAACCACTGTACTACAACTCAGGTATTTTAAACCACTGTAATACAACTCAGGTATTAAAATAGTATTTCCACAACTGTGAGGCCTTTAATTACCTTACTGAGACACAAGTTAATCCAGGCAGGAGTTATCAGTAATTTGAAAACTATTGAGAAAGAGACCTCATAACATCCTATATAGAATGGTTAAAGCATTCACAAGAAGAAATATTGGAGAAATGAACCAGGACAAGAGTCCAGCTAAAAGCACCCCAAAGATTGAAAAACAAAACAATGAGGTCAACATCCAAAACACTAGTTAAGAAAATAATCACAGGAGTGAGTAAAGAGTTTAAATAATTGTCATCAGAAATGCAGAAACAACAAATGAGACTCTGGAAGAAAACACTAATTATCTCAAGGTTATTAGAGAGCTGAAAGCTGAAATAGCTGAGCTAAGAACACAACTAGCTGAACAAGCTAAAACAGTATCAGAACAGGGCAACAAAACAGATGAACTACAGAAAACAGTAGAGGGCAGAGAGAATAGAACAAACGAGTCTGAAGACAGAATTAGCAAGATCGAGGATGAATTAGAGACAACTAAAAAAGAAGAGATCTCAAAAAGAGATGAAAAGATACTGAAAACAACAACAGAGACCTATGGGATGACTTCAAAAGAAATAATATACGCATTATTGCCTTACCAGAGGAAGAAAGAGAGGGAGGGGAAGAAAGCATTCTTCAGGACATAGTAGCTGAGAACTTCTCTAGTCTAGACAACATCAAAGACATAACGGTTCAAGAAGCCCAGAGGGTTCCAAGCAGAATTAACCCAGACTTAAAGACACCAAGTCACACCATATTTAGAATGAAAAAGTATAAGGATAAAGAAAGGATTCTGAAGGCTGAAAGAGAAAAACAAAGAGTCACCTACAGAGGAAAGTCCATAAATTTAACAGTAGACTTCTCCACACAAACACTACAGGCAGGAAGAGAATGGCAATATATCTATCGAGTGCTCAGTGAGAAAGGCTTTCAACCAAGACTACTGTATCCTGCTAGACTGTCATTCAGACTAGATGGAGGCACAAAAACCTTCTCAGACAAGCAACAGTGGAAAAAAATCAATACCAAGCCTTCCCTGAAAGAAGTTCTGAAAGGTCTCCTATAATTAGTCAGATCACCATAAATATGTGATATATCAGAACACTCTAAAAACCTACAATAATGTCATTAAAATATCTTCAATCTATGATATTAATAAATGTCAATGGACTGAATTCACCTACTAAAAAGCACAGAGTAGGAAGATGGATCAGAAAACACAACCCAACAATATGCTGTCTACAGGAAACTCACCTAACTCAACAAGACAAACACAGACTCAGAGTGAAGGATGGGAAACTATCATACAAGCCAATGGCTCACAAAAAAGGGCAGGGACAGCTATTCTCATATCTGACACGACAGACCTTAAAATAAATAAAATTTAAAAATATAGGGATGAACACTAATTAATGCTCAGAGGATCAGTCAATCAAGATGACTTAACAATTACTAACATCTATGTACCCAATGAGAAGCCATCTAAATACATCAAACATCTACTGAAAGAGGTATAGCAATATATTAACAGCAACACAATCATAGTAGGGGACTTCAACACCCCACTCTCTCAACTTGACAGATCATCCAGGCAGAAAATCAATAAAGACATGAGGGAGCTAAATGAGGAGATAGATAAACTAGAACTATTGGACATTTTCAGAGATACCACAACAGACACCGCAGAAATTCAACATATCATGCGAGTCTTCTATGAACAACTATATGCCACCAAGCTAGAGAATGTGGAAGAAATGGACCATTTCCTAGATACCTAAGAACTTCCAAAATTAAATAAAGAGGGACTAGATAACATGAACAGGCCCATCACAGCTAATGAAATTGAAAGCTATCAAAAACCTTCTCAAGAATAAAAATCCTGAACCAGATGGTTTTACAAATGAATTCTACAAAACCTTCAAAGAAGAACTAATACCTTCACTTTTAAAAGTCTTCCAGAAGATTGAAGACACAGAAATACTCCCTTCCAGCTTCTATGAAGCCAACATCACTTTGATACCAAAAGCGGACAGGAACACAATCAAAAAAGAAAACTACAGAAAACTACAGACCAATACCTCTGATGAACATAGATGCTAAAATCTTGAACAAAATTCTAGCCAACCGGATACAGCAGTACATTCAAAAGATTGTTCATCGTGACCAAGTGGGGTTTATCCCAGGGATGCAAGGTTGGTTTAATATACGTAAATCAATCAACATGATCCGTTGCATCAATAAATGCAAAGCCAAAAATCACATGATCATATCAACAGATGCAGAGAAAGCCTTTGACAAAATACAACATCCCTTTATGATCAAAATGCTACCAAAAATGGGAATAGATGGAAAATTCCTGAAGATAGTGGAGTCTGTATATAGCAAACCTACAGCCAACAGCATACTCAATGGTGAAAAACTGGAAGCATTTCCCCTCAGATCAGGTACTAGACAGGGCTGCCCACTATCACCATTACTATTCAACATAGTGTTGGAAGTTCTTGAAATAGCAATCAGGCAGGAGCAAGGCATTAAAGGGATACAGATTGGAAGAGAAGAAGTCAAAGTCTTCCTATTTGCAGATGACATGATAGTATACATAGAAAAACCTAAGGAATCCAGCAAGATGCTTTTGGAAATCATCAGGCAATACTGTAAGGTGTCAGGCTACAAAATTAACTTAGAAAAGTCAATGTCATTCCTCTATGCAAACACTAAGTTAGAAGAAGTTGAAATCCAGAAATCGATTCCTTTTACTATAGCAAGAAAAACAATAAAATATCTAGGAATAAACCTAACCAAAGAAGTGAAAGACTTGTATACTGAAAATTATGAGTCACTACTCAAGGAAATTGAAAAAGACACAAAGAAGTGGAAAGATATTCCATGTTCATGGGTTGCAGAAATTAACATCATCAAAATGAATATACTACCCAGCGCCATATGCAAATTTAATGATATCTTCATCAAGTTTCCAACCAAATTTTTTTAGGAGAATAGAACAAATGCTACAAAGGTTTATCTGGAACCAGAAAAGAACTAGAATTGCCAAAACAATCTTGAGAAGAAACAACAGAACTCGAGGCATCACACTCCTAGATCTCAAATTGTATTATAGGGCCACTGTCATCAAAACTGCATGGTACTGGAACATGAATAGACACACAGACCAGTGGAATAGAACTGATAGCCCAGAAGTAAGCCCCCACACCTATGGACATCTAATCTTTGACAATGTGTCCAGACTATTAAGTGGGGAAAGCAGAGTCTCTTCAACAAATGGTGTTGGAAAAAATGGGTTGAAACATGCAAAAGAATGAAACTGAACCACTATATTTCACCCAATACAAAAGTCAGTTCCAAGTGGATCAAGGACTTGGATGTTAGACCACAAACTATCAGATACCTAGAGGAAAATATTGGCAGAACTCTTTTCCACATAAATTTTAAAGACATCTTCAATGAAATGAATCCAATTACAAAGAAGACTAAGGCAAGCACAAACCTATGGGACTACATTAAATTAAAAAGCTTCTTCACAGTAAAAGAAACCACTACCCAAACCAAGAGACCCCCCTCACAGAATGGGAGAAGATCTTTACATGTCATACATCAAACAAGAGGCTAATAATAACCAGAATATATAAAGAACTTGCCAAACTCAACAACAAGAAAACAAATAACCCCACCCCAAAATGGGGAGATGACATGGACAGAATATTCACCACAGAAGAGATCCAAAAGGCCAAGAAACACACGAAAAAATGCTCCAAGTCTTTGACTGTCAGAGAAATGCAAACAAAGACAACAATGAGATACCACTTCACTCCTGTGAGAATGTCATACATCAGAAAAAGTAGCAGCAGCAAATGCTGGAGAGGTTGTGGGGGTCAAAGGAACCCTCCTGCACTGCTGGTGGGGATGTAAATGGGTCCAACTTCTGTGGAGAGCAGTCAGGAGAACTCTCAGAAGGATGGACCTGCCCTATGACCCTACAATTCCTCTCCTGGGGATATATCCTAAGAACCCAACACACTTATCCAAAAAGATCTGTGTACACATATGTTCTTGGCAGCACAATTTTTAATAGCTAAAACCTGGAAGCAACCCAGGTGTCCAACAACAGATGAGTGGCCGAGCAAGTTGTGGTATATATACACAATGGAATACTACTCAGCTATTAAAAACGGTGACTTCACCATTTTCAGTGGATCTTGGATGGACCTTGAAAAACTCATGTTATGGTCCGGGAGGTGGCGCAGTGGATAAGGTATTGGACTTTCAAGCATGAGGTCCTGAGTTCAATCCCCGGCAGCACATGTACCAGAGTGATATCTGGTTCTTTCTCTGTCTCCTATCATTTCTCATTAATCAATAAATAAAATTTAAAAAAATGTTTAAAAATAAAAAAAAAGTAAAATTCATGTTAAGTGAAATAAGTCAGAAACAGAAGGATGAATATGAGATGATCTCACTCTCAGGTAGAAGTTGAAAAGCAAAATCAGAAGAGAAAACACAAGTAGAACCAGAACTGGAATTAGTGTATTACACCAAAGTAAAAGACTCTTGGGGTGGAGTTCGGGAGGGAGAATACAGGTCCAAAAAGGATGACAGAGGTCCTAATGGGGGTTGTATTGTTATATGGAAGACTGGGAAATGTTATGTATGTACAAACTATTGTATTTACTGTCAAATGTAAAACATTAATTACCCAATAAAGAAATTAAATAAATAAAAATATTTTTAAAAAGTAAGTAGCATAATAAAATTTAATAACTTAAAATACAGTAGTAAAACTACTATATTTTATTATATATTATATAATAAAATATAAATAAATAAAAAAAATAATAAATAATATATACTATATTATTATTTTATAATAAATACTTGGGCAATCCCAACTAATTCACAGATTTTCAGAATATGCTATATGGGCAAATGATTATTTTTAAAAACCAATATGAAAGCAAGCATACAATTACCAACTTTCTTGGACTATTTCCTTCTTAGATGATCTACGTAATATAACTCTCAGACACCAAGTTTAAGCCACATTGTGAAGTAGTACTTCTGGGGAAAAGAAGTTTCACGTGATCCACTGGGAGACATGCGCTAAACACTAGGAGAGGAAACTTAGTATTTGTCACCGAGAAAACCCCCCAAATCAGTTTCTGTAAATATTCTTCTTTCACAGTTAACAGCAGTAAGATGGCAGCTAGAAAAGTTAGATTTCGATTGAGTGAAAATATGCCAAAGTGTGTGAGGCATTAACAAAAATGTTGTAAAGTATAATAATGCTACTTCATAACAGATACAGGGGTTACCTGAAATTACTTTCTCAGTATATACAAGTTTGCTATTGCTATCAATACCAAGTACATTTTGCAGGTCAGAAAGTACATGGAAATGGAGCCATATGTAAACATGCCTGTAGTACATGCGGACTCTGACATGCATCATGCAAACTTGGGAAAAGAAAAAACAAAAAAGTGATTATAAGAAGGTGGTAGGGAAAGTCTAAAGTTGTACTGTACCACGCTTTGTCAGAGAAGTAATGGACTAACTTCTCAACTCCTTGCCAATGGCAAAATGGGAGAGCAGAAGACAAGAAAGAGACAGGACAATGGTGTCAGAGACCACACACAACACCAAGGAATTGCCACCACTGAGCAGCAGCTAACAAGACCTGCTCTGCTTCTCTAGGCATTACTATATGTGTATAAAATTAAAACATTCAATAAATGTATATGTTTGATTGAAGTCATATGCAAGTTAGTGCAAATACTCATATTCACCTAAGGGTATTCATGTAAAACTTGTCATACTTGAAAGGAATCACTTGAAATTCTCAATATAAAACATAGAAAATGATTTTGATACAATCTCATACCCATATTTCAAATAGCTAAAAATGCTTAGATTCATGTTACATCCTACAGGAAATTAGAAAAAAATATATTGATACCTTACACATTATAAGTAAATCTCAGTATTTGCTAATTTACTTTGATTACTTATGTTGAATTAAAGGCTAATAAAGAATATAAGCAAATCTTTCATGTAAAAGTTAAGTGTGATGTGCTAAATATTAGTAAGGCTTCACATATCACTACAGATGAAAGACATGACTGGACCTCTAATACAACTAGGTTACAAGGATTCTGCTCTTGAACCACATAACTCCCAATCACAACACAGGGATACTTTTGAGATTCCTCAAGATCTGAGAATGGTATCTCTGGATCTCAGAGAATTAGAGGATACCTACCTGATTGATATATACAAATCATATGTAATTAAATTCTGAAATAAGTTCAATGGCTTTTCTATATTGCTCATTGAACTGCTTTCAAAAACTATCAACATGACCAATAGTGACTAGGCACTATTAGTATAAGATGCTTGATTTTCATGGGTCTATATCTCTTAGACATAGAACCCATCAGCATCGAGATCTGGGATGCAGAGTAATAAAAAAAAAATCAAAAAGTAAATAACACTATAATAGTACAATTCCATTGGTGTGACCAATATGCATAGTATAATTATTCAGAGTAGGATTCTGCAGGCACTATGATAAAATAACATACATCTCACAAAACAATTTCACAATCTGCAAGGTAGGCTTTATAAAAAGTTTGCACAGAAAACAGTGTTTTTTGTGTTTCTCGTAATTGCAAAGTGTCGAGAAAGTTAGCCCAAGCCTAGCTTCATGGAATGGCCTTCTGACCACGAGCTTAATGCACATTTCAAATCAATTACAAAATAACATATTCTATACAGCACATGAAAGCAGCTGCAAGCACATACACACACTTCCATATTCTTCTATATTAACACACTTAAGCTTGCTGGAAAGTGAAAAACTGTTCAGCTCTCAGTGAGTTACCAATTTTTATTTCACTAAACATATTTTATTTTTATGAAAAGTCACTCCCAGAGCTAAATGTCTCCTTAAAGCACTGAGGATGACGCTTTCCTTACATATAAACTTAATTAGAGTCACATGGTGCAGCCAATCAGAGTAAGCCACATTAATATACCTGAGGGGCTTGTTGGACAGCTCTGCAATGCAAAACCATTCACCCTGAGAATGCACACACCCTTCTAGGAGTCTACTTCAGCGATGCTTATCTATATACATAGATAAGCAGGATGACTGTTCTACCAGTGTCTTTGCTTAGCAAAGGAAGATGGAATCAATATGCAAGCCCCCCAAATTAAGTAAATTAGAGGCCATCGATATGATATACTATCACTCAGTCATCAAAATAACATCTTAGAGAAATATTTACTGTGTTCAAAAGTTCATATGTAACTGCATGTAGGGAAAAAAACAAGACGTGAGGAGGATATATATGAAATTATATGGTGGAAGAGAAGATATTGTTTCTACCATGGGGAGGGTAGCTCAGTGGGTAAATACAGAACTTGAATATATGAGAAAATGCTGTTTCATAATCTGAATGTTAAAAACACTGTCCAGGGGAGTCAGGCCACTGCAGGTTAAGCGCAGGTGGCGCAAAGCGCAAGGATGAGCGTAAGGATCTCGGTTCGAGCTCAAGGATCTCGGTTCGAGCCCCCGCTCCCCATCTGCAGGGGAGTGGCTTCACAAGTGGTGAAGCAGGTCTGCAGGTGTCTATCTTTCTCTCCCCTTCTCTGTCTTCCCCTCCTCTCTCCATTTCTCTCTGTCCTATCCAACAATGATGACAACAATAACTACAACAATAAAACAAGGGCAACAAAAGGGAATAAATAAATAAGTATTTAGAAAAAAACACTTTGTTCAGTAAACATATAATAGGTTGTAATATAAAATGAATCTATAAGTGCCTCTGTTGAAAAAGGTTATAAATGAAGAGGACAGAAGATAATAATTTTGTTGACTCTGATTAATAATAATAATTATCATACAAATTTAGAAATCAGGAAACATTATTTAAAAAAACTGCCAGGGTAAGTACTTTATATTATTTTTGTTGTTTTAGCATCCCTGGCCCCCCATCTAGGGAAGATAAAAGTAGATTAAATTAAATTTTCTAAAGTCTTTTATGGAAGATGCCCAAAAGCAGCTTTTTAAAAGTCACTTTAAGCATGACAGGTAATAAGTATTAACTTCAAAATAGACTTTATTTTTTCTCCCCCAGGTCACAGCTTACCTCTGGTTTATAGTGGTGCAGGGGAGTGAATCTGAGACCTTGGAGCCTCAGGCCTGGGAGTCTCTTTGTATAACCATTATGCTACCTAACCCCCCACCCCCTAAAACATGCTTTTTTTTTTTTTTTTTGAAAGTTAAGCATTCATTGAAGGATGTTTTCTGACAAGGAGCAGTAGTATTAAAGATTACCATTAAGGCTTTTTATTTTGTAAAAGAACTTATATTTATTAACTTTTTAAAAAAAATTCCTGATTTTACACAGCTGAAGATTAGAAAGATGAAAAAGTCAGAAAAGTTTATCTGAACAAAAATCATACAACAGAAAGATAGGATTTTCTAAATATGCATTCTTTTATGCTAAATCAGCAAGCATTTTGATTTAAAACTAAAAGAGAAGCATCATCAGGTCAAGACTAATGATGAACTTGAGAAATGTGAGCTACAATCTCTTGTGAAGGGTGAAAATCAGTTTTTTTTTCTTTTATCTCTACTTTTCTGGAGTTTTTCTTTAACTCGGGAAGAACATCCTCAATCTAGAACAGCTTTTACTCTCTGCAAGCATTAGTTATTTCTTTCATTGCATGTTTACAAAATTTGTCTTTCTATTCTTTTTTTTTTTAATATGGAACGCTTCATGAATTTGCGTGTCATCCTTGCGCAGGGGCCATGCTAATCTCTGTATCGTTCCAATTTTAGTATATGTGCTGCCGAAACGAGCACTCTTTTTCCTTTCCTTCCCCCCCTCCCTGCCTGCCTTCCTCCCTTCCTTCCTTCCCTCTCTCCCTACCTTCCTTCTTTCCCTCCTCTTTAGAGCCTCAGGCATCACCATTATGCTATATACCCTCTAACCCAAATAGTTTTATGCTATAAATTCTACCACTTTTACAAATTAAGAAGCAAAGCCCAGAGTCAGGTGGTAGCGCAGCGGGTTAAGCGCACGTGGCGCCAAGCACAAGGACCACCCTAAGGATCCCGGTTCAAGCCCCCGGCTCCCCACCTGCAGCGGAGTAACTTCACAAACTGTGAAACAGGTCTGCAGGTGTCTATCTTTCCCTCCCCGTCTCTGTCTTCCCCTCCTCTCTCCATTTCTCTCTGTCCTATCTAACAACGACACCATCAATAACAACAACAATAAAACAACAAGGGAAACAAAAGAGAAAATAAATAAACATAAAAAAAGCAAAGCCCGGGGTGGGGGGGTAGGGTGGGGGCAGGCGGTAGTGCATCTGGTTAAGCACATATAGCACAATGATCAAGGACCTGGTTTAAGCTCCCACTCCACACCGGTAGGGGGAAAGCTTCACTAGAGGTGAAGCAGGTCTGCAGGTACCTGTCTTTCTCTCTCTGTGCCTGTCTTTCTTTCTCTGTACCCCTCCCATCTTAATTTCTTTCTGTCCTGTCAAATAGAATGAGGGGGAAGGGGAGCCAAAACATTGTTTTCTAAGGAATAATTAATAGCCAAAGTCACCCGGCTTCCACATTTAAGATAGCTCACTTAACATGTTATCATAAAGAAATTACTAATGAAATTAACTACAGGATTGGGGAGATTGAATAATGAGTATGTAAGGCTATTATGCCTAAGACTCAAAGGTCCCAGGCTCAATCATCAGCTCCAATGTCAGAGAGAGATGAGCAGGGCTCTGGTCATTTTCTCTCTGTGTATATCTTTCACTCTGTATCTCTCTAAAATAAAATAAAACGAAATATTTAAGAAAAAAGAAATTAATAATATAGAAGAATCCTCAATTGTCTACCATCACTTCAAGAATTAACTTCTCATGGTCCAGGAGATGGCATACTGAGTATGGCATTGAACTCTCAAGTATGAGGTCCTGAGTTCAATACCCAATAGCACATGTTACCAGAGTGATGTCTTTCTCCTATCTTTCTCATTAATAAATAAAATCTTTAAAAAAACAGAATTAACTTCTCAAAAAAAAAATCAGTATTTGGGCCAGGCAGTGTCGTCCCTGGTTAAGTACACACATTACAATGCGCAAGGACCTAGGTTCAAGCCCCTGGTCCCCACCAGCAGGGAGGAAAGCTTCACAAATGGTGAAGCAGGGCTACAAGTGTCTTTCTCTTTCCCTCTCTCTAAATTCTCCATCTCTCTCAATTTGTCTGTTTCTATTCAATAATAAATATATAAAAAGATTAAAAAGAAAAATTTCAAAACACCTTTTTAAAAAATCAGTACTAGGAACCATAATAGTATCACTAAATATAAGATTAGTATAGGCAAATAGTAGCTCTATTTCAAAATCTTCTCAAAAAAACATTTGATTTACTTCCATAATTCCCTATCTTTGTCCTTTATAGAAATAAGCCAACTATAATAACAACAATAATTGTATTAGTAAATTATTTCAGTTGTTCTCAGGATGAAGAAAAAATAGTGCAATATAGGATTCAAAATAGTGTAGGAGTTTAAAACATAACCCTCCTCTAAAAGACTTTTCAGGTTCATAAGGTCAAAAGTTGTAAACAAATCATTCAGTTAGCACTTTTCATAAACAGGACCCAGCAAGTCTTAAATCAAGTAAGGTCCAGGGTCAGTTCTTTTAGGTGCAAAGTCATGAGAACTTACCCATAACAGGCTTCAGTGTCTACACCTTGTCTTGTGTGGTTAACACATCCAAACTTTGGAGATTCAAAACCTTCTTTTCGCTTACTTTAGATATAAAGAGGTTTGAGCTAGTGTAAAGTCAGTCAAACAGATAGTTGTGCTGCCAGTCCACAGAAATGAAAATACAGCCTTTGGGCTCAAAAGCACAGTCCCTACCTTTGGGGTGAAAGCTTCATGAGAAGTGGAGCAGTGAAAACCACTTGGGCGTGGGGTTGGGGTGATAGCCCTGAACCCAAGAGGCATGAAGAAAGCCCCTTTGTTTCATCTTGGATGTAACTTGAAGGAATCCTGTTAAGTGAGATAAGCCAAAATGGAAAGGACAAATACCTGATGATGTCACTCATAGGTGGACCATGAGAAACAAGGATAGAAAGGGAAAACACAAGGGCCAGGTGGTGGTGCACCTGGTTAAGCACATACATTACCATGTGCAAGCTCCCGGGTGGCCCCCAGTATCCCCCTGCTGGGGAGAAGCTTCATGAGTGGTTAAGTAGGGCTGTAGGTGTCTCCCTGTCTCTCTCCCTCTCTATCTCCCCCTTCCCTCTCTATTTCTGGCTGTCTCTATCCAATAAAAATAATAAAAATTTTGTAAAAAGATTAAAAAAAAAGAAAGACAAAGAAAGGGAAAACACAAAGTAAATCCTGGAGTGGGTTTGACATATACTATAGGGAAGAGTTGGGGAGAGGACAAGAGTGCTTCTGGCTTCTTAGAGCCTAAAATTCAAGTTGATGACTCCTAATTTTGACAGACACAATTATTTTTTTATTTGAGTGAATCAATTACTTAATTTTAATTGCTTAAAAATTTCCATCTTCGATTTCTGATACTTCACATATGTAAAGACAGTGTAAAAATAAAAATCACGAAGTCCTGCCTCGCAGTGAGGGGGCATGTACCTCCGATACATCTACAAACTCCAGCAGCAGTATGACTCACTTCTATTTCAACTTGTTGTGTTTTTTATTATTATTTGCTTGTTAATTAAAAAAAATAGAAAAGAGAGAAAAAAATAAATCACTAATCAGGGTAAATCTACAAAGAAGGCATAAGAGTGGCTCTGATTGACAATATCTTTCTTTTTTTACTAACATTAGCTATTTTGGGTGACTTTTCAAAAAAGTAAAATATAAACAACTTACCAGGTATACTTAAAGTACATAATGCAAAATAATAAACACTGTTTTGGAAAGTAGAATCAAGTAAACAAAATTTTTTACATCAAACAGTTACTCAATCATTAGAACTGTTAGTAAACCATGCATATTCAAAAGCCACTTTTTGGTGCCATAAAGCAGATGACATATTATGTGGTTAACAAAAAAACCTAGAAAGACAACTGAAAAATTCTTTTAAGTGACAGTATAATCCAATCAAGCATTAAAAATATTTGAAGAAATGTGCACCAGTCTCATTAAGCCGGCTCCCTGAGCAGAATGCTTCTGTCAGTTATACCACTGCAGACAGTATATACATTTTAGCACAGCTAGATAAACATCTTTATGCACATACTTTAAGGTTGTGAAGAAAATACATTAAGCGTGTCAATGGGCATGTCACTGGTTTAAATAGCATTAGAATGAAATTAACTTCACACAGCTTTCCTAAGGCTCTAATTAGACAGCTATTTACATGCAGTCAAAGAAAATGTTAATTAAAGAGAAAATAGCCCAGGAAGTGCTGGTTTAGCATGTGCCTGCAGGTCCCTCTGGGTGGGAAAGGAGGTGCTAGGAAGGGACAAATCATGCAAAAGGGAAGGACCATAAACCGGAAGCCAGAGCAGGATGGGAGTGAGAGACACAGACTCACTCTGTCTGCGGTGCTGCTGAACAGTCCGTGGGATCCCCTGGAAGGAGCCCTGCCAAGGAGAGAAGGAGGGAGCAGAATACCCACCCTGTGCAGAGAGATGAGGATAGGAAGGTATAATAAAAAAGGGAACCACAAAATAGAGAAACCAACGTCACACTTAAAAATAGCACAATGGAGTTAACAAGAAAACAGATTCCACTTTTTTTCATATGGGCAATTCAAATTACAAAAAAAATTAACTTCTTCCTAACATATTAATCAAACATTAAACAGACAATAAAAAATTACCATACCCAAACTTGCTTTATAAAAATCACAGTTTTTAGAGAATTAGCAGGGAAAATAAAGAGCAATACCTGGAAGCAGCTTTTTAATCTGAATAACCTGTGAATTCTTATGAATAAAGTCACATATCATAGTGAGAGGTTATTTTAACTATAAATGATCAGTTGAAATGCCATTTACATCAATTTCTTCACTTTTCAGAAAAATCAGGTCTTCAAGAAAAGTACTTATTAAATGTGACACAAAAATGACCAGATTGGAAATACATGATTTTATAAGACTGTTATAGCCACATGGATACAGGTTCTTATCTTTCCATGAGAGGCATTTATACATTTATAAATCACTATTTCCCTAACAAAGTAAAAAAAAAAAAATCAAACTCAATTATCAACCTAAATCTGAATTACAGATATAAGGAAATTATCACAGTAGGTTTGCAGCTGATTATAGTCATTGCTTTTTCCTATCTACTTCATTTTTAAAGTATCAACAAGTGAATTGAAAAGATTAAAATCTATTTCTCTCTCTTTTTAACCACAGCACTGTTTAGCTCTGGCTTATGGTCGTACGGAGGACTGAACCTGAGATTTTGGAGCCAGCCTCAAGCATGAGAATTTCTTTGCATAACCACTATGCTATCTACTCCCACCCTTAAAATCTCTTAAAAGAAAATCAGATTGGGTCTCATGTATCTCTGGTTCCTGGTCAGAAAAAATGACTGAAAGACTCAAGGTATCACCAAGAAAAAGTGAGTCTAGAAATCATCATAATCACTTTAATTTGCAATAATAGGTTATGCATAGCTTTCCACAATTATTCAGACATAGAAATAAAGTACTACAAGATTCTAACATTGCTTACAGGTGCTTTACAACTCCCCCCTCCCCCCATCAACAATCTTCCTTGGCTCAGTATCATCAGGCACTTCTTTAAATTTGAAAGTAATCCTATATAGGGGCCAGGTGGTGGCACACCTGGTTGAGAGCGTGCATTACAGTGTGCAAGTCACAGGTTCAAGCCCCTGGTCCCCACTTGCAGGGGGAAAACTTCATAAGTCATGAAGCAGGGCTGCGGGTGTCTCTCTGTCTCTGTCCCTCTTTTTCTCCCCCTCCCCTCTCAATTTATCTGTCTCTATCCATTAATAAACAAATAAATAAAACTATTTTAAAAGAAAGTAATCCTATATGGTCCAATACAAAACAAACCAAAAAAAAAAATCCATCTTCTTAGAAACAGGCTGGGAGTATGGATCAACCTGCCAATGCCCATGTCCAGTGGAGAAGCAATTACAGAAGCCAGGGCTCCCACCTTCTGCACCCCATAATGATCCTGGGTCCATGCTCCCAGATGGATAAAGAATAGGGAAGCTTCCAATGAAAGGGATGGGATGCAAAACTCTGGTGATGGAAATTGTGTGGAATTGTACCCCTCTTATCCTTGCTGATCATTACTAAGTCAATTTTTTTTTAAAAAGTCCATCTTCTATGCTGATAAAAAAAAAGCTAAAGATGCTAAATAAAATTAGGATGCTTTAAAACTGTTTAATAAATGAGGAATATGTCTTTTCTTGGGGGGGGGGTGTCGGTGGTGGCACACCTGGTTAAGCTTACCACACTCAGGTCTAAGCCCCTGCTCCCCACTTGCAGGGGGGAAGCTTCAGGATTTGTGAAGCAGGGCCATAGGTGTCTCTCTTTTTCCAAGTCTATCTCCTCCCCTCTCAATTTCTGTCCTATCATGTAAAAATAAAAAAGTAATAATAATAATAATAATAATTAAAAAATTAAACATCACCTTTTGAAATTCCTATTATTTTGTCCACTAATTTAGCCATAACATAGGTTTATAAAACTAAGGTTAAAAAATATTACAAAGGGGCTTGGTGGTGGGGCACCTGGCAGAGAGCATGCATTGTTATGCACAAGGACTCAGGTCCTAACCCTCTGGCCCCCACAAAGGGGGGAAGGTTCCTGAGTAGTAAAGCAGTGCTGTAGGCCTCTCTCTCTCTCTCTCTCTCTGCCACAGCCCCCAACCAAACATCTCACCCTCTATCAAATGAAACAAATGGCTGCCAGGAGCAGGGGGCTCTTGCAGGCACCGAGTCCAAAAATAACCCTGGTGGCAAGGAAAGAGAGTGAATGGAGAGAAAGGGAAAAGAAATATTTCACAGGGTGATGACCATGCATGAGCGTCTCAGGAACTACTTGAGAGAATTCTATTTGGAGTTTCACGTGGTTTTGTTCAAAAGTTTTACACAGAGCAATTCCTCAATCAAGACACTGTGTGTACTCATTCCTCACAAGTTTTACCTGGTTCAAGCTTCTATACTAGGGCACTGTGTAGAAACTCTCAGATGAGTTTTTTTTTTTTTAAATATTTTATTTATTTATTTATTCCCTTTTGTTGACCTTGTTTTTTGTTATTATAGTTATTGGATAGGACAGAGAGAAATGGAAAGAGGGAAAGACACAGAGAGGTAGAGAAAGATAGACACTGCTCTATTGCCGGACTCCCTAGATGAGGTAGAAATATACTGTAGGGGTCGGGTGGTAGAGCAGCAGGTTAAGTGCACGTGGTGCAGAGCGCAAGGACCAGAGGAAGGAACCCAGTTCGAGCCCCCGGCTCCCTACATGCAGGGGAGTCTCTTCACAGGCGGTGAAGCAGGTCTGCAGGTGTCTATCTTTCTCTCTCCCTCTCTGTCTTCCCCTCTTCTCTCCATTTCTCTCTGTCCTATCCAACAACAACATCAATAGCAACGATAATAATAACCACAACAACCATAAAAACAACTAGGGTAACAAAAGGGAAAAAATGGCCTCCAGAAGCAGTGGATTCATGGTATAGGCACCAAGCCCCAGCAATAACTCTGGAGACAAAAGAAAGAAAGAAAGAAAGAAAGAAAGAAAGAAAGAAAGAAAGAAAGAAAGAAAGAAAGAAAGAAAGAAAGGAAGAAAGAAAGGAACTGTAGACTCCCTCTCAAATTTCCCATGTGTGACAGTATTTACAGGTGAGAGACGACCTAGTAACTGGTGTCTTCAACCCTCCCACCATGTTAGGAGACAGTAGGAAGAGGGCCTTAACTTTTCATTCAAATGTCTTCTGGTAAATTACTAGTTCTTTGAAATACTTTAAGTGAAAA
The DNA here is from genome assembly GCF_950295315.1 of Erinaceus europaeus. Classification (NCBI taxonomy): domain Eukaryota; kingdom Metazoa; phylum Chordata; class Mammalia; order Eulipotyphla; family Erinaceidae; genus Erinaceus; species Erinaceus europaeus. The sequence continues at coordinate 110,753,805 of NC_080162.1, forward strand.
ATGTGTTATTATGCCTAGAAACTAGAAGGCATTTTTGAAGAAGTGATTCCACTTCCTCCTCTGGTCTGTTCCCCCAGTACAGAGAAAATTCTATTTACTGACTTAACCTCAATTCTATTAATATGTTTATTAAGAGATAAAGTTACAGTGTCAGGAATGGACACATAGTGTAAGCCTCTAAAGAAAAAAAAGAAAAAAGAAAGAAAAAAAAAGACAAACAAATCTAACAGGACCCATGTACATTATTTACACTATTCACAGCCCACAACCAACTCTGGTATACTTTTTAGAGTTGAATAAGCAGTTCTGCCTATTACCAAAGGGTAGTCATTTATTATTTTGACTAAGAGGTTGTCATCTGAATTTATATCTAGAAAGGAAAAATGTTACTCATTTTAATCCTTTCACATAAAATCACTTCTTAAAAAAATTTTTTTAATATTTATTTTCCCTTTTGTTGTCCTTGTTGTCTTTTATTGTTGTTGTTATTATTATTGTTGTTGTTACTGATGTTGTCATTGTTAGATACGACAGAGAGAAGTGGAGAGAGATGGAGAAGGCAGAATGGGGGTAAAGAAAGACACCTGCAGACCTGCTTCACCGCCTGTGAGGCAACTCCCCTGCAGGTGGGGAGCTGGGGGCTCTAACCAGAATCCTTATGCTGGTCCTTGCGCTTTGCACCATGTGCGCTTAACCCGCTACACTAAGCCGGACTCCCATAAAATCATTTCTTATAGTAACCTGTCCCCATCTGTCAAAGAATTCTATCTGATCTTCCAAGTCTCCTCCCCACCCCTCCTCTCTCCTCTCCTTTTCTTTCTTTGTTTTTACCAGAGCCCTAGTCAGCTCTGGCTGATGGTGGTGTGGGGGATTGAACTTGGGACTTTGGAGCCTCAGACATGAGAGTCTCTTTGCAGAACCATTATGCTATCTATCCCTGTGCTCAAGTCCATTTCAAAGACATTTTTCTAATGTTTTTCCTGATTGCTTTTGTTTGTAAATATCCACTTTTATTGACTACTTGCCCTAGGAAATGTGTCTTTACTATGCTGATTTGAATGTTTTAAAATAGAACTACACCAAGAATAAAAACTTTCTTACTCTTCTTATCAATTAAAGCTTATTAAATGATTTTCACAGAGCAGCAACAACATGCCATGAGTAACATTTAACAGAAAGACATCCATTTCCCACACATGGAAGAGATTTCTCCTTTTGCTTCCTGCTAAGTACAACTAAAATCCCTGAAAAGTGGGGGTAGAAGGCAGACTAGCTAAGAAAACTTGAAATCTAAGGGGACACGGTGAGGAATTCCCTACATTTTCTTTCTGCCATTAATCAGGCTAGACTAAGGGATGTAATTTCCCTGTCTATAAAAGGATCAGCTTATAGATAAGGTGATTTTTTTTTAATACTTTACTCATTCACTTAGTGAATGCAGACAAAGAAACTGAGTTAGAAAAAGGAGACAGAGGGGGAGGGAGAGAGAAAGAGACACCTGCAGCCCTAGTTTACCCACCACTTGTGAACCAGCCCCCCCCCCCCCCCCCGCAGGTGGGGACCAAGGGGCTTGAACCTGGGTCCTTGTGCACTTTAATGTGTGTGCTCAACTAAGTGAGCCACCACCTGAGCCCTAGGGTGATTTCTATAGTAAAAAAATCAATACAGCCTAGATTTTTAAGGTGTTGTAAGCTGAAAATTTCACCTCACTTCTTCCCAAATTATATTAGAATCAGAAATAGATTCACAAGTGTCTGGGAGTTGCCTGTATATGGAGACTATGATGGCAGTCTTTAACAGTGAAACTGAGAGTTGTAGATTTTATCCATATTACCATGAAAATGGCAAAATGCAACTTTTGACAGCTAGTAAAATCACTTGGGGAATTTACCCAGCAGCCCCATCAAGGTGCAAGCAAACCTCCATCCAGAAGAAGCATGCCCTTTTATACTACAGTTGTGTAGCCAGAAGTTCCCATACTTCTGATATAAAAGAATTACTCCGGGAGTCAGGTGGTAGCCCAGTGGGTTAAGCGCACATGGCGCAAAGTGCAAGGACCAGGTAAGGATTCCAGTTTGAGCCCCGGCTCCCGACCTGCAGGGGAGTCACTTCACAAGTGATAAAGCAGGTCTACAGGTGTCTATGCCCTCCACCCCCATCTTCCCCTCCTCTTTCCATTTCTCTCTGTCCTATCCAACAACGACATCAATAATAACTACAACAGTAAAAAACAAGGGCAAGAAAAGGGAATAAATAAATATTAAAAAAAGAATTACTTCATTATCACTGTTTACTGGTAATTTTACTGTCTATAATCCAGCCACTACCTTGACCTTCATTACTCACTCAATTCTGTCAGTATTTTAGTACTAAATATATTTTCATTTTATAGATTCTACTATAATATACAAGTCTTTAGTCCACTTTGAGTTTATTTTGGCATATGGTGGTGTTAAGTGATAATCGAGTTTCATTCCTCTACAATTAGCCATCCAGTATCCTTAACCCCATTTTGAGATGTATCAATGTTGGGAAATAATAAATTTAATAATGCAGTTATTTTTTGCTTAGAAGAAAGCATTTACAGGTTATAATTAAAACATAACTAACTATCTGTATCTTAATGTACACATACAACCTAACAAACTCAACATTTGAGTAATTACAATTATAGGATATATCTGAAGACTTTTAACAACAAAAGCTATATACTACAACATACACTTTTAGAGTCTATGGTAGTTAAGGGAAACTGTACTTTGGGGCTTTGTTTCTTTTAATGTGTGGGGAAATAATGCCTTCAGAAATATGCAATGAGAAGAAACTAGATACTCAAATGAGTGTGTAGAATGAAAAAGCTATTAAATACACATTGATTTATATAAGACACACAAGAGAAGCTTTAGAAAGCACATAAACACCCCAAAGACAAGCAAAGCCAACTATTCAAAAACAAAGAAATAACAGCCACAGCAGATTAAAAAAATACTATAATTAGAGTAAAAAAAGTTTCTCAAAGAAAGCTATTACAATACTGAATGACAAGATAAAATGAGTAGGCTGAGTGCCACTTACAGGCATTCTTCTCCAGGGTGTTTGGGTGTATTTATCAGTATACGAACATTTTTCCTCTTTAGAATTTAGATGACAGTTACATCGAGTAGCCTAAAACAAAAATAAAACTTTTCACACTGGTATAATTCTACATAAACATATATAGATTCAAATAAAGCTATTAAGGGGATCCATGGATTAAAACAAAAAGTAAACATCAAGGTCTACTCAGTAGTCTGACACCTCATATTCATAAAAATACATATATCACTATGAGTATAGCTACAAAATATGTTTTGTAATATAAAGGATATTACTGAAAATTTTTATTTCCATAAATTTAGTTCCTGCATCACATTAATTTCTTAAATTATATTTTATGGGGCTCTGATAGATATTAAGTATCAGTACTTCACAAACAAGGTTGTCTCTTTGATTATGTAGTACTAACATTTTACTTAATGAGACAGAGATATCAGCTCTGGCTTATGGCTGTTGAACCTGAGATCTCAAAACCTCAGGGATAAGAGTTTTTTTGCATACTCACTATGCTACATCCTCAGCTCTGTACTATTACTATTATCCCCACCCAAATGACTTGATTTATTGAACTTGAAGAATCTTAGTTGTTTGACAAGATCCATCTGATTACATCAGTTCACGAATTCTCTGTAGGTAATTACAGTCAAAGCATTCTCAAGTCATTTATATAACACAAAGTAATACATCTATTATGGGATAAATATCTGTCTTGATTTTTTTAATTCATGATAGTGAAAATGAGAACTGTCCTTAATCCAACATTGTCATACAACCATATTTGTTGAGCAACCCCAAATGAGATAAATATACTTTCTTTTTAAGAAAGCCTATGTATTGGGCAGGGGTAGATAGCATAATGGTTATGCAAATACACTTTCATGCCTGAGGCTCTGAAGTCCCAGGTTCAATCTCCTACACCATAAACCAGAGGGGGGAAAAAAAAAGCGCCTATGTATTCTCAATGATCAGATCAAGATAAATTTTTAAATTCTGTAAACCCCCAAGATTTGAACTGGGGCCTATATTTAGCACAGGACCGTATGTAACCTCTGTATCCCTGTAGATCTGAGCTCACATTCTGTGGTCACAGCTAGGAACATTCCAGGCTGCACTAATTTCAGGACTCATCTTCCTCAAGTGGTAAGAGTATGTTGCCCAACCTCCTTTCAGAGAATGAACAGTCCCTACCACTGTTGATCCCCATTGAGGGCAAAGTCCTGTAGGGGCCCACACAGGGGTCCATTATACTGTTCCTGATGGAGAAGACCAGTGATAGTGGCAAGAGGGATCTGTTAGAGGTCTAGGCCCATCATGTCTGTGTGGGAATCCCAGGACTCCCTGACTAGGGCCCCAGGTGATGGGGTGGCCTAATAGTGACCAAAGAGTCATCATTAAAATATGCTGGTCTCCTGCCCTTATCCAGCTTTTGTAGTCCTTACTTTGTTTAACAAGGTTAGCTTTGGAGTGATTGAGGGAAGTAAATAGGAAGTAGGTGAGGAGAGTGTCTAGGTCTAAGGAGAAACTATTTGATTAGGGACTTTATGGTATCTTTTTAGGTCTTTCTACTTGTTTGCTGCATTTACTAATTCATTGCAAACTACTGTGTGCTATTACTTTAAGGTGTATATTTTCCCCTAACTTATGGATATATGTGTACATATGCCCTATCTCATGGGCCCTGGCCTATATCTAGGTTTTGTTAGAAAGTGCACAACCTGAAATGGAATTAAGGAGTCCTATGAGCTAGGAAAGATCTCACCAGAGTAATAAAGCTGGAAGACTGACATTCCATGCCTGATATTTATATATTTTTCCCATATTTGGGAGCTACTCTCTTCCCTGATCCAGCTTTCTAGTCCTTTTCCCAACTCTGACACCATCTCCCCTGACAATACCTTGGGTCCACCTGGATGTGAGCTGTCAGACTCAGGTAAAAACTAGTAAAGTCATGGGCCCCTGGAATACACCTACAATAGACCCTCTAGCTTTTTCCAAAATGAAGACCCCCAAATCTTCATCTGCAATATTCTTGCCTTTTAGGTTCACGATTAGTAAACAATTTGTTCTTTATATCTTAACTCTTTTTTTTAGCCACCAGGTTCCAGAAGCTACCATGATACCAACCTGACTTCCCGGGGCAAGACCCCACCAATGTGTGTTGGAGCCCTACCTCCCCAGAGCCCTGCTCTACTAGAGAAAGACAGACAGGCTAGGAGTATGTATTAACCTGCCAACGCCCAAGTTCAGCCAAGAAGCAATTACAGAAGCCAGACCTTCCACCTTCTGAACCCCATAGTGATCCTGGGTCTACACTCCCAGAAAGATAAAGAACAGGAAAACTTTCAGAGGGGTTGGGATGAGATATGGAGTTCTGGTGATGGGAACTGTGTGGAATTGTACCCCTTTTATCCTATGGTCTTGTCAATATCTCCATTTTATAAATTAAAAAAAATTGGGAGTCGGGCAGTAGCGCAGCAAGTTAAGTGCACGTGGCACAAAGGGCAAGGATCCGGCGTGAGGATCCCAGTTCAAGCACCCCGCTCCCCTCCTGCAGGGGCGTCGCTTCACAGGTGGTAAAGCAGGTCTGCAAGTGTCTATCTTTCTCTCCCCCTCTCTGTCTTCCCCTCCTCTCTCCATTTCTCTCTGTCTTATCCAACAATGACATTAAGAACAACAATAATAACTACTACAACAACAAAAAAACAAGAGCAACAAAAGGGAATAAATAAGTACTTAAAAGAAATTTTTAAAAAATTTAAAAAATTAAAAAGAAAAGAAAAAAGTGTTAAATTCTCTTTGTAAAATGCAATTGCAACCAGATCATTGTAATATCCACATAAAATAAAATCTATTTGAGAACAAAAATCTCTCTAGTACTCTTATAATAAATAAATAACAGATTCAAAATTACTGGAGATTAGAGTGAAAAGATTTGTATAAAGAGCTATTATGGGGCAGGAGAGATAGCAAAATGGTTATGCAAAGAGCCTCTGGTACCTGAGGCTTTATAGTCCCAGGTTCAATCCCTGACACCACCATAAGCTAGCACTGAGCGGTACTCTGGTAAAATAAAAAATAAAACCTATCATGGGGCCAAGTGGTGGTGCACCTGGTTGCGTGCATGTTAGTATGCACAGACTCAGGTTTGAGCCCCTAGTTCCTGCTTGTAAGGGGAAAGCTTTGCGAGTGGTGAAGCAGGGATGTAGGCGTCTCTCTGTCTCTCTCTCCTTATTACGTTCCTTCTCTATTTCTGGCAGACAGATAAAGACAGACGAGAGAGACCAAAGTACTACTCACACCTAGCTTATGGTGGGGCAGGGGTTTAAACCTGGGATCTCAGAGCGTCAATCATGATTACGCTGTCTCTCTACCCCATATTTAATGTATTTCAATGAGAGAAAGACAGAGACAGAGAGTACAAAGCCTTTCTTAGCTCCAGCTGATAATAGTTCAACAGCTGCAAACCTACTTTCAAACGTGTATGAAAGAAACATTCATTAAAGACAAACAGACCTTTATTATTCTCTATAATACATTTTTTCCCAAAGTTTAAAGCTTAGTTTTCTAAATTTGTCTTTTCTCATTCCTGAAAACTGTGTCAAAAGTGTCATTGTCTTTGAATTTAAAATATATACATTAGATGTTACGATTTTCCTTCTCAATTTTATAGTTGTTAGTCTCTCTATTTACAATATTCAGTGACTCTTTTTTAAGACTTAGAAGTTTTCTTTGAACTTTTAACCCTAACATTCAGTTCACTATATCATGTTTACTATAGTTTCAGGTTAGTATTTTATATTTTGAGTTGCTTGCTACAAAAAACTGTTCTTTTGACTTCCAGTGAAATACTTCCTTTGATCTGTAATGTTTTCTCTGCCTTTAGGGTTCTTGTTCTTGATATTTTGTATTACTACAAATAACATTACAGTCAAGCCAATGCACACATTGTTTGTGTTGAAATTGTGAAAATTATAAAACTATAGAGGGCTGGGTGGTGGCACACCTAGTTGAGCACACATGCTACCATGAGTAAGGACCAAGGTTTAAACCCCTGGTTTCCATCTGCAGGGGGAAAGCTTCATGAGTGGTGAAGAAGTACTTTAGGTATTTCTGTCTCTCTCCCTATCTCATACTTCCTTCTCAATTTCCTTCCATCTTTATCAATTAAATAAAGTATAAAAATATTTTTAAAAATAATTATAAAATTATAAAACTGGGGGCTGGGCGGGAGCGCAGCAGGTTAAGTGCAAGGCCCAGCTTAAGGATCCTGATTCAAAGCCCCCAGCTCCCCACCTGCAGGGGGTGGCTTCGCAAGAGGTGAAACAGATCTGCAGGTGTCTGTCTTTCTTTCCTCCTTTCTGTCTTCCCCTCCTCTCTCAATTTCTCTTTGTCCTATCCAACAACAACAACATCTATGACAACAATAACAGTAACAACTACAATAAGGGCAACAAAATGGAAAAATAGCCTCCAGGAACAAGTGGATTCATAGTGCAGGCACCGAAACCCAGCAATAACCCTGGAGGCAAATATATATATATATATATAAACTTCAGGGTCCTGGTAGTGGTGTACCTGGTTGAGCACAGATGTTATAATGCTCAAGGACCAGGGTTCAAGTCCCTGGTCCCCACCTGCAGGTGAAAAGCTTTGCAAATGGTGAAGCAGGGCTACAGGTGTCTCTCTCTCCTTCTATATACCCCCTCCCTCTTGATTTTGGCTTTCATGATCCAATAAAGCTGATAAAAAATGAGTAAAATAATGTTATAAAGCATCAAATATGAATCTAAGAGAACATGCAACATCACTCATGGGGAAGGTCATTTTTGACCTTCATTCTAAATCAGTCAATACAGTTTCTTAAGCCTGAATACCCTACTTCATCTTTTCTGTTCTGCCTGTTCTCAACTCAGCAGTGCTCAATTCTTCAAATATGTGTGAAGAAACTAATGTATAACAATAAATTCATGTAAATTGTTGAATTTCAATGGTTTCTATTATTATTATTATTTTAAATATTTATTTATTTATTCCCTTTTGTTTTATTGTTGTAGTTATTATTGTTGTCATTGTTGTTGGATAAGACAGAAATGGAGAGAAGAGGGGAAGACAGAGAGGAGGAGAGAAAGATAGACATCTACAGACCTGCTTCACTGCCTGTGAAGCGATGCCCCTGTAGGTGGGGAGCTGGGGGCTCGAACCGGAATCCTTAGCCAGTTCTTGCGCTTTGCACCATGTGCGCTTAACCCGCTGTGCCACCGCCTGACTCCCAAATTGTTGAATTTCAAAGCTCCCAAGCAGAGCTGAAAAATTCAGATTGACAATGACTTTCCATTTCCTTTCAGTCTGAAGGCCAAAAAAGCTGAATTTCAATTCCAACTAGAATTCTATTAGAAATACATCTAGTGTCTGGTGTGAGGAGCCTATACTTCATATATTATACTGTGATACTTACAAGCTGATGTTCTAGTAGTTGGATTTTTTCATCTTTTTTCTTTATTTCCTCTTTAAGTTGTTTTATTTCATTTAACAAATCTTCATTCTAAAATATTAAAAATGAAATATTTATATTACTTATAATACCCCAGAGAAGAATTAAATAAATAAAAGACGTAGTAGTAATTGATTTCTACAGTAAATGGAAAAGATTTCAATATGGTGGATATTAATCTTCTAAAAATATAAACATTTTGGTGGATCGGGCGGTAGCACAGCAGGTTAAGTGAACATGGCGCAAACCACAAAGACCAGCATAAGGGTCCTGGGAGTCGCTTCACGGTTGGTGAAGCAGGTCTGCACGTGTCTATCTTTCTTTCCCTCCTCTGTCTTCCCCTCCTCTCTCCATTTCTCTCTGTCCTAAACAATAACAATAATAATAACTATAACAATGATACAACAGCAAGGGGGAAAATGGCCTCCAGGAGCAGAGAATTCATGGCACAGGCACTGAGCCCCAGCAATAACCCTGGAGGCAAAACAAAAGAAAACAAAACATTTTGATCTTCTAAAAATTCATTGTATGATAAGAAGTCATGTAACCACTAACAGTAACAGCAACATCTAGTTCACTGACTACTTATAGATGCCAATCACTAAGTACTTTTGGCTATGTAAGCATTTGCTCCTGAGTATAATCCTGTTATAGGCACAGTATCCCCCTTTTACACAGGTCATCTAGTCAGATAAACCAACAAACAGAAACTCTATCTCAGTTTCAAAGGATATTTCAGAGTCTCCTGTTACAGGGAATAAAGGGCACAATAGCAGAAATCAATAGTAAAATTATTACTTTTTTGTCCCTACAACAGTAAAATTAAAAGCAGAGTTATTTCATGGGTGGGTCAGATGTCAGCAGAAATACAAGTGTGCTGGAGTCGGGCTGTAGTGCAGCGGGCTAAGCGCAGGTGGCGCAAAGCACAAGGACCGGCATAAGGATCCCGGTTCGAACCCCAGCTCCCCACCTGCAGGGGAGTCGCTTCACAGACGGTGAAGCAGGTCTGCAGGTGTCTATCTTTCTCTCCTCCTCTCTGTCTTCCCCTCCTCTCTCCATTTCTCTCTGTCCTATCCAACAATGACAACAACAATAATAACTACAACAATAAAACAACAAGGGCAACAAAAGGGAATAAAAAAAAAAAAAAGAAATACAAGGTGACAGAGACTCTCCTCTCCCTGAGAGCTGAGAGCTGCTAAGCCAAATCAAAGAGAAGATACCCTGGAAATCCTGTAAGAAATTTCAGGGGGCCAGGTGGTGGCACACTTGGCTAAGTGCACACACCACAGTGTGCAAGGATCCAGGTTCAAACCCCTGGTCCTCACCTGTAGAGGGAAAGCTCCACGAGTAGTGAACAAGGCTGCAGGTGTCTCTCTGTCTCTTTCTCTCCCATTTCAATTTCTCTGTCTCTATCCAATAATAAATAAAATAAACAAATCTTAGAAAAAGAAAAAAGAAATTTCTAATGGTGTTGAATGAAAATTTTAGATTTTTTTTTTTTTGCCTCTGAGTTATTGTTGGGGCTCAGTGCCTGCACTACGAATCCACTGCTCCTGGAGGCTATTTTTTCTCCTTTTGTTGCCCTTGTTTATTGTTGTTGTTATTATTGTCGTTGTTGTTGGATAGAATAGAGAAATGGAGAGAGAAGGGGAAGACAGAGAGGGGGAGAGAAAGACAGACACCTGCAGACCTGCTTCACCACCTGTTAAGTGATCTCCCTGCAGGTGGGAAGCTGGGGGCTCAAACCGGGATCCTTACGCCCAGCTTTGCGCTTGGCACCATGTGCATTTAACCCGCTGCGCTATGGCCCAGCCCCGGGAAATTTTAGATTTTAAAGTTAAGCAGGGATCCAGTTAAGATTCCAAGTACAGAACGTCACTGCCATAAAGCTAGTCCACTGTTTACTACTATTCCATTATTCCAGCCACTACACTTCCTTGACCTGTATAAATTTTCTCTCACACAAGTCTAATCCTTCATAGGACTGTGAATTATGTTCAAATCCTACTAAATTGTTTTTCCATTCAACAAATCATATAAAAAATTATTGGGGCCAGGTAGTGGCACACCCAGTTAAAAACACACATTACCAAATGCAAGGACCTGGCTTTGAGCCCCCCACCCCCCTCCTGCAGGGAAGGTACACTTCACATGTGGTCTGCAAAGCAGGGTTGCAGATGTCTCTCTTTTTCTCTCCCTCTCCTCTCTTAATTTCTCTCTGTCCTACTTAATAAAGATTAGAAAGAAAAAAAATAAAATAAAAAGCTTCTACACATGGAAAGAAACTACATAGGGATAAACACCCAAATCCAGTAACTAGACTCAGTAAATTACACTGCGAGTCTACTTCACACCTTGTTTCAACTAAAAATAAACTGATCGTGAAAATTATTTACAAAAAAGATGACTAGGAACAGTGGAGTCATCATTCAGGCACCAAGCCCCAACAATGAATCTGAAGACTTTAAATAAAAGAAAAAAAATTGTTTTAGGGGCTGGGTGGTGGTGCACCTGGTTGAGGGTACATGTTACAGGCACAAGGACCTGTGTTTGAGCCCTTGGTCCCCACCTGCAGGGGAAAGCTTCATGAGTGGTGAAGCAGTATTACAGGTGTCTCTCGCCCCTCTCTATAACCTTCTCAATTTCTGGCTGTGTCTATCCAACAAATAAATAAAGATAATAAAAAAATTTTAAAAACTTGATTAGAGCAAGCACAGTTGCAGACTTTAATATATTTACTACTGAGCAGTTCAACTGCTGTAATTTTATAACTTTAACAGCAAAGAAGTATCTTATGCAATTCATGACTTTCTGGCAGTACCTTGTAAACATGGTCCCCATCGTCTGGCTCTGGACTGGACGGCAGTGACAGCTGAATATCCTGCAATGAACCACTCCCATCATGCTGGTACAAGGAAAAAAGGAAGACATGAGATTAACAAAGAAAGTAAATCTAGCCCTTTAATTCAGACTGCATTTACTCTAAGTCCTACCATGGCAAAAAAAAAAAAGTACAATATTTAAAAATCTCCTTCCGGGGCCAGCAAAACAGCTCACTTCAACCATGTTCTCTTGTGCAACCCAGATTTGAATCCAACCCACACTGCATTGAAGGCAGCTCCAGTGCTGTGTGTGTGCATGTGTGTTTTTCTGTGTCACTTCTGTCTCTGTTGGAGAAAAGAGAGAGAGAAAAAAAACAAAACTCCTTTCTAGGCCTGAACTTGCATCCTTGTGCACTGTACTGTTTATAATTAACCAAGTATGCCACTGTCTGGCCCTTGGACCTAAATGCTAAGCAAAAAATTACAAGACTTCTCTAAGTAAACACAGAAAATCCTTCTGGACCTGAATTGGGATAAAAGATTCTTAAAACATATCAAAAATGTGATCTATTAAAAACAAATCTGCCTTTAATAGCAGAATTTTAGCCCTTTAGAAAAACTATAAATCATCACTGGACATACAAAATCAAGTGACCACTTTGTAAAACTGTTCAGCAGTTTTTTTTTTAAAAGCTAAAAAATATTAACAGATAACCCAGCAACCCCTACACCAAATTATTTATCCAAGAGAAATGAAAAACATGGTCACATAAAACTTATGCATGGATGTTTATAGTAGCTTTATTGATAACTAAAAGTGGAAAAACCAAATATCCTTCAATTAGTAAAGAGACAAACTAAGGTGTGCATAAGGTATATGCACACTACTCAGTAATATAAAGAATAAGGAGGAGAAATTACTGACACATGAATTAGCAGAAATACACGCATGAATTTGAAATACATTATGACAGGTGAAAAAAGAGAAAGTACTTAAATGATCGTCTTGCAAAGGCAAATCTACATAAAACAGTGGTTTCCAGGAGCTAGCAATGTATATAGAGACTGTAAGAAAATAATTCTGAGTACTGGCTTACATCACAGCTGCACAAGTGTATGCTGCCTTTGTCAAGACTCAGAACTGTATAATACAAAGGCTGAATTTGACAGCATGTAAAATATGCCTCAATAGAGTTGAATTATGTCCTCCTAGAAATTCACATATAACCTTATTTAGAAAAAGTCTCTTCTTATGTAAGTGAGTTCAGATCATAGAGAGTTAGGATGAGAATTATAAACACGGCAACTGATAAGCGTCAAAAGAAATCTAGACAGACACAAGAGAGTAAAGATCATGCAGAGACAGAGGCAGAGGTCAAAGGAAGGCTCATAGCTGCCAGCTAACACCAGACACTGGAGGCAAGGAAGGCTCCTCTGCTGCAGCTTTCTAGGAGAACAAGGTCCTGAGGACCCTGGCTTCAGAATTCCAGAGTGACAGAGAATACACTTTCTGTCATTATGCTCCTTTCAAGTTGTGGTACTTTGCTACTCAGGTTTAGAAAATGAATATATGAAAAATAAACTGTCAACAATGGGGAAAATAAAGAATTAGCATAATACAGGAGACAGGTAAAATTAGAGCTACGCCGATGACATCTGCTGTGCAACTCAGGCATCCAAGTTCGACATCCTCGAGGAAACACGAAAGACATGTCTCTGATATCTGATTACTGTAAAAAATGGTGACTAATCCCTAGCACTGCAAAAACGGTATCATCTGTTTTCTATCTACACCATGCCTCGGCCTCGCGTAAGCTTAATGTGCAGCTTGGCGGTACAAGAATCCGGCATGAAGCCCAGCCAGTCTATCTTGGCGTTACTCTCGATCGCACTCTGTCATTTCACAAACATCTCATAAAAACTGCAGCAAAGGTGGGTGCGAAGAATAACATCATTGCAAGACTGGCCAGCTCCTCATGGGGCGCCAGCGCTTCCACACTACGATCATCATCTCTGGCATTATGCTATTCCACTGCAGAATACTGTGCCCCAGTATGGTTCCGTAGCCCCCAAGTCCACTTGGTCGATTCCAAATTATATTCCTCCATGAGGATAATTTCTGGAACCATCCGTTCCACCCCGGTTCCATGGCTGCCAGTTCTTAGCAACACCGCCCCGCCAGATATTCGTCGGGATGCGGCATCATCTAAGTTCATTTCCCACGTCTATGCTCGACCGGACCTGCCAATATACGCGGATATCTTCGCCCACCCTGTCCAACGCTTGACGTCTCGTCACCCAATCTGGTCCCCTACGCCTACACTGAACTTCTCTGTTCCAGTCTCTTGGAAACAGAGTTGGCAGTCAGCTGAGGTAAAGAACAAACACCTCATCACAGACCCCTGCAAGCGTCAACCCGGCTTTGACCTAGCACATCATGATTGGGCCCTCCTCAATCGCTATCGAACAGGCCATGGCCGGTGCGCCGCTATGTTCCATCGCTGGGGAGCCAGAGACGACCCGAATTGCCCCTGCGGCTACAGACAGACTATGACCCAAATAGTCAATGACTGCCACCTCTCCAGATTCAAAGGAGGTCTCGAAACTTTACATCTGGCTCAACCTGACACTGCTGACTGGCTACGGAAGAAGGGCAAACGCTAGAAGAAGAAGAGCTATAAAGTATGAATGAGGTTGAAGTCTAACAAGCAATAAGAGGGACAGCACAGGGAGTCAGGTGGTAGCGTAGCAGGTTAAGCGCAAGTGGTGCAAAGTGCAGCAAAGGACCACCATAAGGATCCCGGTTTGAGCCCTTGGCTCCCCACCTGCTGGGGAGTCGCTTCACAGGTGGTGAAGCAGGTCTGCAGGTGTCTATCTTTCTCTCCCCCCTGTCTTCCCCTCCTCTCTCCATTTCTCTCAGTCCTATCTAACAGCAATGACATCAATAACAACAACAATAACTACAACAACAATAAAAAGCAACAAGGGCAACAAAAGGGAAAATTATATATATATAATATGTATTATATATTACAATATATAATATATATAATATATAATACATATATATATATATGGAACAGCACAAAAGATATACTCATCATAAACATTTACACACCTTACAAAATAACATGAAGAGACTGAAATAAAACCTGACAGCATTAAAAAGAGAATTTGAAAAATCTGTAATCGTGCAGGGGTAGAGAGCATAATGGTTATGCAAAGAGATTCTCATGCCTGAGGCTCCAAAGTCTCAGGTTCAATCTCCTGCACAGCATAAGCCAGAGCTGAGTGATGCTCTGGTAAAAAAAAGAAAGAAAAAAGAAAAAAAGAAAAAGAAAAATCTATAATCAAAGAGCTAAAAGACAACGAATATAATCTCCAATTAAATTACTAAGGCCACCTTACCCTACAAGTAACTTTGACACTAGGCTATATTGTATACTCTGTTAAATCTAAACTAAGATGAAGTAAGCAATTCAAAACCAGAGAATGTCTTGAGAGAAGCTGAGGATAAGAAGGACTTTTTTTAAAATCATGAAATGGACAGTGAATACTTTCTTCTTGAAAAATGCTAAGAGCCATCACACATTCAATGATAATACTTTACACATACTAAGTTGACACTGACTGATCAGTGCTGGGCAATTTTCTAAGCATTTTGCATCCTGCATGTTGTAAAGTGCAAAGGTGCAAAATTAACATGATTATAAAACACCATTGCACGTGCCTGTTTACTCATGCACACGCGCACACACACACAGTAATTCATAGTTAAGTGGTAGTCCAAGTATTCTGGAATGCTTTTCTGAATTCTGAATGCAAGTAAGGTAAATTAACTCTGTATAATTATTGCTTTACTTAAAGACTCAAAAGCTAGATAAGACTTTATATTTTTACCAGGTTTTTTTGGGGGGTGATGGTGGGGGTATTCAATCAGTACTGCATTATCAAGGGAACAGAACTGCTGTCACAAGAGTACATCTCCACAACGGAAGTGTCACTGTATCTTGCCCTTTACCAAACTATCAGCCTGTTCTCCCAGAGGGCCTGAGAGTTCCAGCTCTACTTCAGTGCCTCTCTTTCCCCCTATGAGCACCTGGAATTGCTGCAGACTACAGTCCATGAGGTGTCAACCTTGTACTGAGGATTACAGTCAACAAGCCATCTTCTCCTTCTTTTTAACAAATATAAAAGCAAACTTGTTCTAATAATATGACTTTTCTCCATATTAACTTGTTGGGAAATGCTACAGCAACTCCAGCTTACCCAGGTGGGTTGGCCATGGACTTGTAAAAACTGGGGTTTTCCTAGGAGGTCCAGGGCAGCTGCAATGGGCATGGACACTTGAAATGACTAACAAGGCTGGCAGCACTGCCCAGTCCCTGTTGACAAGCACCATCAGTGAGGTCAACAAAGCTGCCTTGTGTCTCAAAAAGTTACAACACAATCACAAGCTGCACCGAGAAAGTGGGACAGAGGAGCAGAGTGGACTTTCTGCTCAATACAAAGGCAGGTAGTTGAGCAATAACATCACAAAAACTAGAGAACATACAGTGAAAATAATGTCTGTGTGATGGTGTTAATCCATGCAGGGCATTTTAAATCTAAGTATTCATGCTGAATTTGAGAGAATTTTAAAAATATAGTAGTATAAGCCCTGGTTTTTCAGTATGTATTTTAGAGCTAAAGTGATTTGAACATATTTAGGACAAGTACTTTTATGAGCATTACAAGTATCTTCACTTACATGTTTCTATATAACTTTTTAAATTCTTATACGTATTGTATTAGAAAGACAATCTTTGAATTTATTCTGTATCTTAAATTTTTGTTGCTATTTTAAAAGGGAAGCTGTATAAAATTTATATTATTAAATGTACTGATTACCACAGACTGTTGTAAGCTTTATATCTGGACAATTATTTTAACATCTCTTTCTATTTTAAGAGGAGTTCAAGAAGTGGGCTGGGTGGTGGCACACATGGTTGAGTATACATGTTAACATGTGCAAGGACCTGGGTTCGAGCCCCTGGTCCCCACAAACAGAGGGAAAGCTTTGTGAATGGTGAAGCAGTGCTGTAGGTATCTCTGTGTTTCTCTCCCTCTCACTTCCCTCTCAATTTTTAGTTATCTCTATCCAGTAAATAAAGATAATAAAAATAATTTTAAAAAGAGTCCAAGAATTGAAAAAAAAGCATATACATATAAATATAGATAGTTATAGAAATAATAGTCAACCCATATCTGTGGCCTTGGGAGAACTACTGCAATTTCCAATGGGGGGAATGGGGACACAGAACTCTGGTGGTGGGAATGGTGCAGAATTGTACCCACGTTATCTCATATGTTTATAAATTAGTATTAAATTACTTTTTTTTTTTAAAAGGACCCTCCATTATCTCGTTTCCAGCTTAGTTTATTTTCCAAGGGCTGTCAAATAGTAAAAAAAACGGAGACAAATAGTCCAGAGATTTGCCCAATCAAGTAACATAAAACAATCAGCATAGCTTTAGGAAGTTTTTGCACTAGTCACTATCACCACTTCATTTAGCCTTAGTGAACACAAGTCATGACTGATTCTGATGGCCCAGTAGGAAGTCTGGGTTCCGACTCAGAAAGTCTGCACATATAATCTTGAATAAGGTAACTCAGAAAGAGAAGTAAGCAAAGTATCTATTTCTTTCTTTATCAATT
The DNA here is from genome assembly GCF_950295315.1 of Erinaceus europaeus. Classification (NCBI taxonomy): domain Eukaryota; kingdom Metazoa; phylum Chordata; class Mammalia; order Eulipotyphla; family Erinaceidae; genus Erinaceus; species Erinaceus europaeus. The sequence continues at coordinate 110,770,914 of NC_080162.1, forward strand.
TTAACCAAATTTGATTAGTTTAGAAAAGACAAGTAGAAAAAGATTTAAAATAAAGAAAATTTTCACTATTTAATTAATATTTTGCTCCTTATTGTTTGTAATGTCTATGGCCTTCTCAAGACAGAAAATAATATTAAATCAAGTCAAGTTCTAACATCAGCCAATCCTGTATATTTACATATATCACATCACTACTATGAATCTAGATTTTCTCAACAAACGAATAAAATGAGAAAATGAGGGAGATGAAACTTTATGGTTTCAAACAAAAATAAAACTATATGACAATAATCATGAAAGTAAAATTCCTTATTCAACCTTTGTGAAATACGGTAGCAGCCACTAATGACTGAATTCCTGCTATCTCAGGTATAGATCATTCAATTTACAACTATTATTTCTGATTCTTTCAACAACTTTACAATATAGCTACCACAAAAATGACGTAGCATGAACAGAGAAACTGGTGTACCAAGTATGAACCAACAGTTCATAAATGTTAGTACTGTAGTGAGGCCATCATGAAAAACCTTATCTTTTCTCATCTTACAAATTTGCTTATATACTATTTACAAGCTTTTCTAAAAAAAAAAAAAAAAAAAAAAAAAAAACTCCAAATGGATGTTAGGCAACCTGGAGACAGTCGCCGGGTAAAGCGGGAACCTTACGATGTGCAAAGCTCCAGATCTGAACTCCGGTACCACACTGAAGTGTCACATCAGGGGAAGCACTACAAATACAGCGACAGTGCTATAGTCTCCCAGTCTCTCTCTCTCTCTACACACACACACACACACACACACACACACACAGTCTCCCAGTCTCTCTCTCTCTCTACACACACACACTCACACACACACACACAGTCTCCCAGTCTCTCTCTCTCCACACACACACACACACACACACACACACACACACACACACACACACATACACACACACACACACAGTTTCCCAGTCTCTCTCTCTACACACACACACACACACACACACACACACACACACACACACACACGTGCTTGCACAATAGTAAAAAGCTAAAAATAAAAATAAACCATGTATGAACTCTTGCCTCCACTGGGGGGAGAGAAAAACTTTAGAAACCCAAATAACTTTATTTAAATACTTATTATTCAATTTTGTGAGGGAGAGGTTAGGAGGTGGGCACCAGATCATTCCTCTGGCATCTGCAGTGCCAGAGAACTCAAACACAGGACATGATGCATGCAAGTCTATTCTACTCACAGTGCACTTCCCAAGCCGCAGATCTGTTTATTTAATGGCATGTAAATAAATATGCCTTGCAAAACAGAATATCAGCTACAAGCATTCACTAGTACTCACTTGACGTAGCAGGCGTTTCAGCTTCAGAAGCTGAGTTTTTACTGCAGTGCAATCTTGGACCATGTGCCGGAGGGTCATCTCATCCAACACAACTGTGTTTTCAGGTACATCTACAAACATCTTCTGCATCGGAAAAAAGGGGGTCCCTCCATAGCTTTCAAAATGACTCAATGGAGAGTCTCTGTAGGGAGAGCCTCTGGAAGAAAAAGGAAGTTGGATGAAAAAATATAAACTATCATTTCCAGATGAAATCATGCTAATAGAAATATTGCAACTATAGCAACGCTTATTAAAAATCCTGTAACGTGGCAAAACCCCTGACTTTTGCATACTTCAAAAATGGAATGTTTTACCACTTTATTCAGAAATGATTTAGGACTGTTATCATTTATATACAGTTTCTTATCTTTGCATGCTAGTGGACACTAAGTTGTTTCTACTGAAAATGTGAATTGGCTATAGTCTTTTGCACATTCTGCCTCTTTTTACACATTGACTGGATAAGCACTATTCCTTAAGAATAAGAACGGGTGTGGGGTGGGGGGTGGGGCTGGGCGGTAGCGCAACAAGTTAAGCACATATGGTGCAAAGTGCAAGGGCTGGTGTAAGGATCCTGGCTCGAGCCCCCAAGTAGTGAAGCAGGTCTGCAGATGTCTATCTTTCTCTCCTCTGCTCTGTCTTCCCCTCCTCTCTCGATTTCTCTCTGTCCTATCCAACAACAACAGCTATGACAACAATAACAAGTACAAGGGCAACAAAATGGAAAAATAGCCTCCAGGAGCATTGGATTCATAGTGCAGGCACGGAGCCCCAGCAATAAGTCTGGAGGCAAAAAAAAGAATAAGAACAGGAACAAAACCCACAAGATGTAGGGGGAGGGTTGCATGGAAAACTATACTTCTTTTCTTCACTGTCTACTCTGCATGATTTTAGCTTTTCACTACACTACCCACATCAGTTCCCACTATGGACACACTTGGGGAGTCCTGTTCCTTGAAGCACCAGAAGACAAGTAAGAGAGATGAACTATTATTTGTTCTTCTGCTTTTACAGTGAGGAGACACGGGGTGGCTACCCAGTAGAGTGCACATATTACCAGGCACAAGTACAAGGACTTGGGTTCAAGTCCTCTGTCACTACCTGCAGAAGGGAAGCTTCATGGGGAGTGGAGTAGTGCTTCCTGTGTCTCTCTGCCTCTCTTCCTCCACATCGTCCCCTGGTGCTGTGGTACTCCCAGTATTGATTGCTAAGGCTGGAACCTATATACCTGGCAAGGCATGTACCATACCTGGTGAGCTATCTCTCCAGCCCCCTGAGGTTTTAACTCAGATTATCTCTGCAGACAATAGAAGACATTAGTCAGAGGCTGAGAAGATAGCTCACATGGATAATGTTCCAAGTTTGTCATGCACCATGCCCAAGTTCAATCCTGACCCTCACTGCACGGAAGGAAACTTTGGTGCTGTGGTATCTCCTCTCTCCTTTCGTCTTTCTTTGTCTGTTTGAACAACTTGACTCAGAGTGGTAAAACCCTGGCCTCAGCAACAAAAGAGAAAATCAGTAAGCAGTAGCTGCTTTCAAAGGGCTTGTAATTTAATTACAAGTGATACATATATAGTTTCCCTTAATTTGCACTATATCATAAATTTAGGGTCACAGAACAGTAGTTTAACAATGGTTATTTTCATAAAAATAATAGCATTAGAAAAAATTAAGCAGAAACATCAGAGATTCTGAGATCTCACATTCCAAGAAAACAATGTATTTTAGACATGAGAACAGAATTCAAAATGCAATGTGACAACCACTTCCCAAGATAGGAAGCACAAATTCAGTAACAAAAAGAAATATAAAGAACAGGGGCCGGGTGGTGGTGCACCTGGTTGAGTGCATATGCTACAATGCATAAGAACTTAGCTTCAAGCCCCTGGTCCCCACCTGCAGGGGGAAAGCTTTGTAAGTGGTGAAGCAGTGCTGCAGATGTTTCTCTGTCTCTATTCCTCTCTATAACCCCCTTCCCTTTCAATTTCTGGCTGTCTCTATCAAACATATATAATATATATTTGATATATTATATAGAGTTATACTTTATATAATATATAAACAACAGAAAGAGAAACAAGAAATAGAAGAGGATTTACTAGAAACTATAACAAGTTGACAGGTAATTTATACTGGTATGCAAACTAAAATTTTCTTTTATTTTTAAAAATATTTTAATTTATTTATTTTTGGACAGAGACAGAGAGATGGCAGAGAGAGGAGACAAAGAGACACCTGCTTCCCTGCTTCACCAGTCATGAAGATTACCCCCCGCAAGTGGGAACTGGGGGCTCGAACTCAGGTTCTTGATCACTAAAATTTAAGTCCTTAACCAGGTATGCCACCACCTGATCCCACGAAACTAACTGCATTTTAGAGAGACCAGAAAGCTCTGTGGTTATTTCATTGTCCTACCTCTCTCCTTAGTTTTGTTGTAGCTTGAAAGAAAAGGCTTACAAGCAAGGTAGCTGTGAAACTCAGCAAACACTAAGAGGCCGGATAGAAAATAAACTCTGTCTGGAACTCTTCAAAAGTGTCATTTCTAAAGAACTACTACTACCTGACCTATCTGGCACCTTCTAGAAAAGGTCCATTCTCAAATTATTTTGCTTGACTTATTTCTGGGTTCACTCAGGGAAATAAGCTACTTTTAAGCAAGAGAATTACTCAAATTCAGGAGAAAAAAACTGGTGATACCAGTTGGAATAGTCAAGGTAATTAAAAAACATAAGAGGTAAGCCAGAAGATATGATGTCCACAGAAGATGTTGAAATACCAAATATTGGGATTGGGTGGTGGCGCACCTGGTTGAGCGCACATGTCACAATGTGCTAGGACCTGGGTTCGAGCCCCTGGTCTCCACCTGTAGGGGGAAAGCTTTACAGTGGTGAAGAAGAGTTGCAGGTGTCTCTCATCCCCTCTACCAACCCTATCCCACTTGTTTTCTTGCTTTCTCTATCCAATAAATAAAGATAAAAGTAAACAAGTAAAAAAGAAAGAAAGAAAGAAAGAAAGAAAGGAAGGAAGGAAGGAAGGAAGGAAGGAAGGAAGGAAGGAAGGAACGGGGAGAGAGGAGAAAAGAAAAAGAAAAACCAAATATTCCCAGGCGTGGAGGCCACGCACATATGTAGGGATGTGTGTGCAAAAAGACATTCTGTGAAGGCCTTAATCTCTCACTTGACCTGGAATCTTGGAGCAAAATGGAAAGAAAAGGCAAAGCTGGAAACTGCTGACCAGGCTGTTGCAGGCAGATCAGAACACTAAATACACAGAGTCCCTTAGCAAAAGCTGGGCGACTGACTGGTTCAAGATGTCTAAGAAAAATGCTGTCTAGCCATGAGTTAAACTCCAAAACCTGACTGATTAAAAAAAAAAATCATAGTTAAACTGTCAAAAACGAAAGGAAAAAACAGATTATCAAACTTACATTAAGAAAATGTAACTTATGTAGAAGATACACTCTATAAGACTAGCAAATAATTTGTTGTGAGAAGACACATAAATCTAAATGTGATAAGAATATCACACAAGGATTCTGCATCAAGTCAAACTACCCTTCATGCTAGGAGAGAATAGTTAATAAGACAGCTTACCAGAGAGGGGCCTGCTATGTTATGACATGGATCCAGTTCAAGCCTGGACACCTCTGCAGCACCCAGACTGCAGAGAGGACCGTAAAACTGTTATTCTTAGATTAAAAAAAAAAAAAAAAAAACTCGTTTATAGAGAATGTGCCTACTTTGTTATAAATCTAAAGAGTTAATTAAATAAGTTATATGAGGTGGCACACCTGATTAAGCACATTAATTACTAAATGCAAGGACCTGTGTAAGAATCCAGGTTCGAGCCCTCAGCTCCCCACCTGCAGGGGGTTAGCTTCACAAATGATGAAGCAAGTCTGCAAGTATCTTTCTCTCCCTCTCTCTCAATTTTTCTGTCCTATCCAACAATATGGAAAAAATGGCCACCAGAGGCAGTGGATTTGTAGTGCCATCACTGAGCCCTAGCAATAACCCTGGAGGCTAAAAAAAAAAAAAAAAAAAAAGTCAGCGCAATGAGAACCACCTCAGCATGCTTCACTTCAGACTGTGTCTAGAGATGTCAGGCATATGGAATGTCAACCCTTCATCCTCATTACTCAGTTGAGACCTTTTCTTTCATAGGATTCTCTAATTGCATTCCAGGAGGTTCACTTCCTAACAAAGTCCCAAAACCTAGATATAGACCAGGTCCCGTAAGATAAAGCATAGGTTCACATGTATCCATAAATTAGGGCAAAATATATACCTGAAAGCAAAAATACACAATAGTCTGTAGTGAGTCAGCATAAAGTTCATAATGAAATTGTGTCTAATTAGACTTAGATACCTTCCCTCACCTATTTCCTATTACAGTTCTCTCACTCACTCCAAAGCTAACCTTATCAAAGCAAGGACTGCAAAAGCTGAATAAGGACAAGAGACTGGCATACTTTAACCATGACTCTTTAGTCACTATCAGGCCACCCCATCAGCTGGGGCCCTAATCGGGGAGTTGGAGATTCCCAAACAGACATGATGGGCCTAGACCTCAAATAAATCCCTCTCTCCGTTGTTACCGGTCATTACTATCAGGAACAACACAATAGACCCCTTTGTGGGCCCCTATAGGACCTTGCCCTCAACTTGGATCAACAATGGTAGAGTGTTCTATCCTCCGAAGGTAGGATGGACAACATACTCTATACTATACCTGAGGAAGATGGGTTGATGTTTGGGCAGCTTGGAATGTTCCTACTGATGACCACAGAATGTGAGGTCAAATCTAGAGAGATGCAGAGGTCACCATAGGCTTCTTCCTTTTTTTTTTTTTTTGGTGCTGAAACCAGGGACACCATCGGCTTCTAAGCTGAATATGGCCCCCAGATCACATCAAATCAATGGGGCTTACAGTCAACAATATTTATACCCCTTTCCCATATTAGGGAGCTACTCTCTTCCTTGATCCAGCTTTCTGGTCCTTTTTCCAGCCATGACATCATCTCCCCAGACAATAACTTGGATCTACCTGCATATCAGATTTCAGGCTCAGGAGAAAAAAGAAAAAGAAAAAATAGAAAAAGCTCGTATAGTCACAGGCCCTTCAGAATAGAGCTAAAATATGCCTACTAACTATCTACAAAATGGAGGACCCCCCCCCCCCCAACTCTTCATTTGCACTATTCCAGTCCATGATTGGTCAACTATTTGTTTGGCTTTGTATGTTAACTCTCTTTTCAGCCACCAGGTTCCAAATGCTAGTAAGATGCCGACCAGACTTCCCTGGACAGACAACCCCACCAATGTGTCCTGGAGTTCCGCTTCCCCAGAGCACTTCCCCACTAGAGAAAGAGAGACAGGCTGGGAGTATGGATCAACCTGTCAATGCCCATGCTCAGTGGGGAAGCAACTATAGAAGGCAGACCTTCCACCTTCTGTATCCCACAATGACCTTGGGTCCATACTCCCAGAGGATTAAAGAATGGGAAAGCTGAGGATTCGACTTCCGGAGGCGGAGCTACGAGCAGCAGATCGCTTTCTCTCCTCTCCTCTCCTCTCCCGGATCAACTAGGAATACCAAAGGAGACCACCCGGACCGAAACAAGACAGGACTAGAATGACCACAGAAACCCAGTAAATCACCCGTGAGTACAAACACGCGTGGCTGGTGACAGAGAGGAGAGAGGGGCCTAAGGAGAGATTAAGTGACTGCTAACAGTTCGACAGTTTGTCAGTGGAGACACCACCTCCAGTCTGCTCCACCAACAAGGGGACAGCTGAAGGGAGGAAAGGACTCCCCAGAGACTCACCAAGTACAACTCTGAGTCTCCATTGCTACTACCCTCAGAATCTGGAGCAGCAACAGGGAGGGACACCAGGGCACAGAGATCTAACCTGGAAACTCAGGAGAAGACCTATACCTCGGTGGCATAGCTGAAGGGCTGTGAAAGTCTCTTTGCATAACCACTGGATTATCTCTGCCACACCCTGCTTTATCTCTTGGTCAGGAGTCATTGATTAAGCCAAGAAGCCTATTGATAGTTTAAAAGCCCTCAGGCTACCATAGCCTACAGGGGAAAAAAAAAAGGCTTTTACACCACTGAACTCCAACTCAGGGATTGAAAAAACTGTTAACTTATATAAAATGGTTAAAACAACAAGAAAAAATAATGGAGACTCGAACCAGGACAAGAGTCCAGCTAAAAGTCCTCCAGAGGGCGAAGCACAAAACAACGAGTTCAACATCCAAACATTAGCTAAGGAAATAATAACAGGAGTGAGTAAAGAATTTGAAAAAATTGTAATCAGAACTGCAGGAACAACAAATGAGAATATGGAAGAAAATTCTAATAATCGCATGGTTATTAGAGAGCTGAAAGCTGAAATTGCTGAGCTAAGAAGGCAACTAGCTGAACAAGCTAAAACAGTATCAGAGCAGGGCAACAAAATAGATGAACTCCAGAAAGCAATAGAGGGCAGAGAGAATAGAATCAATGAGGCTGAAGACAGAATTAGCAAGATTGAGGATGAATTAGAGACAACTAAAAAAGAAGTAAGAGATCTCAAAAAGAGATTAAGAGATGCTGAAAACAACAACAGAGTCCTATGGGATGACTTCAAAAGAAACAATATTCGCACTATTGGCTTACCAGAGGAAGAAAGAGAAGGGGAGGAAGAAAGCGTTCTCCAGGCCATAATAGCTGAAAATTTCTCTAGTCTAGACAACACCAAAGACATAAAGATTCAAGAAGCCCAGAGGGTCCCAAACAGAATTAACCCAGACCGAAAGACACCAAGACATGTCATACTTAGATTGGAAAGGAATAAGGATAAAGAAAGGATCCTCAAGGCTGCAAGAGAAAAACAAAGAGTCACCTACAAAGGAAAACCCATAAGATTAGCAGCGGACTTCTCCATACAAACACTACAGGCCAGAAGAGAATGGCAAGATATCTATCGAGTGCTCAATGAGAAAGGCTTTCAGCCAAGAATACTATATCCTGCTAGATTGTCATTCAGACTAGATGGAAGCATCAAAACCTTCTCAGACAAGCAACAGTTGAAGGAAGCAACCATCACCAAGCCTGCCTTGAAAGAAGTTCTGACAGGTTTCCTATAAACAACCAGACCACCACAAATAGAACATATATCAAAACACTCTAAAACTCTACAAGAATGGCGTTAAAATATCTTCAATCTTTGATATCAATAAATGTGAATGGCCTGAATTCACCTATTAAAAGACACAGAGTAGGAAGATGGATCAGAAAACACAACCCAACAATATGTTGTCTACAGGAAACTCACCTAATGCAACAAGACAAACACAGACTTAAAGTGAAAGGATGGAAAACTATCATTCAAGCCAATGGCCCACAAAAAAGGGCAGGAACAGCTATTCTCATATCTGACATGATAGACTTTAAAATAGATAAAATTAAAAAAGATAGGAATGGACACTACTTAATGCTCAGAGGATCAGTCAATCAAGAGGACTTAACAATTATTAATATCTATGCACCCAATGAGAAGCCATCTAAATACATCAAACTTCTACTGAAAGAGCTACAGCAATATATTAACAGTAACACAATCATAGTAGGGGACTTCAACACCCCACTATCTCAACTTGACAGATCATCCAGGCAGAAAATCAGTAAAGACATAAGGGAGCTAAATGAAGAGATAGATAAACTAGAACTATTGGACATTTTCAGAGTCATTCATCCCAAGAAACTGGAATACACATTTTACTCAAATCCACATGGATCATTCTCAAGGATAGACCATATGTTAGGCCACAAAGACAGCATCAGCCTATTCAAGAGCACTGAAATCATCCCAAGCATCTTCTCAGACCACAGTGGAATTAAACTAACACTTAACAATCAACCAAAGATTAGTAACAGTGCCAAAATGTGGAAGCTCAACAGTACACTTCTTAACAACTTCTGGGTCCAAGAGGAAATCAAGGAAGAAATCAAAATGTTTCGAGAGTTCAATGAAAATGAAGACACAAGCTATCAAAATATTTGGGACACAGCTAAAGCAGTCCTAAGAGGGAAGTTCATAGCTATACAAGCACACATTAGGAAACAAGAAAAGGCACAAATAAACAGCCTGATTGCACATCTTAAAGACCTAGAAGAAGAACAACAAAGGAACCCTAAAGCAACCAGAAGGACAGAAATTACTAAAGTTAGGGCAGAAATAAATAACATTGAGAATAGGAAAACCATACAAAAGATCAATGAAAGTAAATGTTGGTTCTTCGAAAGAGTAAACAAAATCGACAAACCTTTAGCCAGACTCACAAAACAAAAAAGGGAGAAGACCCAAATAAATCGGATAGTAAATGAAAGAGGAGATATCACAAGAGACACTGCAGAAATTCAACATATCATTGCGAGGCTTCTATGAACAACTATATGCCACCAAGTTAGAGAACCTGGAAGAAATGAATGATTTCCTAGATACCTACCAACTTCCAAAACTAAGTAAAGAGGAAGTGGATAACATGAACAGGCCCATCACAGCTAATGAAATTGAAACAGTTATCAAAAATCTTCCCAAAAATAAAAGTCCTGGACCAGATGGTTTTACAAATGAATTCTACAAAACTTTCAAAGAAGAACTAATACCTCTACTTTTAAAAGTCTTCCAGAAGATTGAAGACACTGGAATACTCCCTGCCAGCTTCTATGAAGCCAACATCACCCTGATACCAAAAGCAGACAGGGACACAACCAAAAAAGAAAACTACAGACCAATATCTCTGATGAACATAGATGCGAAAATATTGAACAAAATTCTAGCCAACCGGATACAGCAGTATATCAAAAAGATTGTCCATCATGACCAAGTGGGGTTTATCCCAGGCATGCAAGGTTGGTTTAATATACGTAAATCAATCAATGTGATCCACCACATCAACAAAAGCAAGACCAAAAACCACATGGCCATATCAATAGATGCAGAGAAAGCCTTTGACAAAATACAACATCCCTTTATGATCAAAACACTACAAAAAATAGGAATAGATGGAAAATTCCTGAAGATAGTGGAGTCTATATATAGCAAACCTACAGCCAACATCATACTCAATGGTGAAAAACTGGAAGCATTTCCCCTCAGATCAGGTACTAGACAGGGCTGCCCACTATCACCATTACTATTCAACATAGTGTTGGAAGTTCTTGCCATAGCAATCAGGCAGGAGCAAGGAATTAAAGGAATACAGATTGGAAGAGAAGAAGTCAAACTCTCCTTATTTGCAGATGACATGATAGTATACATGGAAAAACCTAAGGAATCTAGCAAGAAGCTTTTGGAAATCATCAGGCAATACAGTAATGTGTCAGGTTATAAAATTAACATTCAAAAGTCAGTGGCATTCCTCTATGCAAACACTAAGTTAGAAGAAATTGAAATCCAGAAATCAGTTCCTTTTTCTATAGCAACAAAAACAATAAAATATCTAGGAGTAAACCTAACCAAAGAAGTGAAAGACTTGTATACTGAAAATTATGAGTCACTACTCAAAGAAATTGAAAAAGACACAAAGAAATGGAAAGATATTCCATGCTCATGGGTTGGAAGAATTAACATCATCAAAATGAATATATTACCCAGAGCCATCTACAAATTTAATGCTATCCCCATCAAGATCCCAAGCACATTTTTTAGGAGAATAGAACAAATGCTACAAATGTTTATCTGGAACCAGAAAAGACCTAGAATTGCCAAAACAATCTTGAGAAAAAAGAACAGAACCAGAGGCATCACACTGCCAGATCTCAAACTATATTATAGGGCCATTGTCATCAAAACTGCTTGGTACTGGAACATGAACAGACACACTGACCAGTGGAATAGAATTGAGAGCCCAGAAATGAGGCCCCACACCTATGGACATCTAATCTTTGACAAAGGGGCCCAGACTATTACATGGGGAAAGCAGAGTCTCTTCAACAAATGGTGTTGGAAACAATGGGTTGAAACATGCAGAAGAATGAAGCTGAATCACTGTATTTCACCAAATACAAAAGTAAATTCCAAGTGGATCAAGGACTTGGATGTTAGACCAGAAACTATCAGATACTTAGAGGAAAATATTGGAAGAACTTTTTTCTGCATAAATTTTAAAGACATTTTCAATGAAACGAATCCAATTACAAGGAAGACTAAGGCAAGTATAAACCTATGGGACTACATCAAATTAAAAAGCTTCTTCACAGCAAAAGAAACCACTACCCAAATCAAGAGACCCCTCACAGAATGGGAGAAGATCTTTACATGCCATACATCAGATAAGAGTTTAATAACCAACATATATAAAGAGCTTACCAGACTCAACAACAAGACAACAAATAACCCCATCCAAAAATGGGGGGAGGAATTGGACAGAATATTCACCACAGAAGAGATCCAAAAGGCTGAGAAACACATGAAAAAATGCTCCAAGTCTCTCATTGTCAGAGAAATGCAAATCAAGACAACAATGAGATATCACTTCACTCCTGTGAGAATGTCACACATCAGAAAAGGTAACAGCAGCAAATGCTGGAGAGGGTGTGGGGTCAAAGGAACCCTCCTACACTGCTGGTGGGAATGTCAATTGGTCCAACCTCTGTGGAGAACAGTCTGGAGAACTCTCAGAAGGCTAGAAATGGACCTACCCTATGACCCTGCAATTCCCCTCCTGGGGATATATCCTAAGGAACCCAACACATCCATCCAAAAAGATCTGTGTACACATATGTTCTTGGCAGCACAATTTGTAATAGCCAAAACCTGGAAGCAACCCAGGTGTCCAACAACAGATGAGTGGCTGAGCAAGTTGTGGTCTATATACACAATGGAATACTACTCAGCTGTAAAAAATGGTGACTTCACCGTTTTCAGCCGATCTTGGATGGACCTTGAAAAAATCATGTTGAGTGAAATAAGTCAGAAACAGAAGGATGAATATGGGATGATCTCACTTTCAGGCCGAAGTTGAAAAACAAGATTAGAAAAGAAAACACAAGTCGAACCTGAAATGGAATTGGAGTATTACACCAAAGTAAAAGACTCTGGGGTGGGTGGGTGGGTGGGAAGAATACAGGTCCATGAAAAATGATGAATGAAATAGTGGGGGTTGTATTGCTAAATGGGAATCTGGGGAATGTTATGCATGTAAAAAAAAAAAAAAGTAGAAACGCAAAGCAGAAATTGAGCTTGGAGTATGGCACCAAAGTAAGAAAGCAGAAGTATACTAGAGTTTGCAGTGAGTACCTCCCTAATACTTCCTCTCCACTTTTCCAAGCTTTGGGTTCACGATTGCTCAACAATTTGTTTGGCTTTGTATGTTAACTCTCTTTTTAGTCACCAGGTTCCAGGTGTCATCAGGATGCCGGCCAGACTTCCCTGGATTGAAGACACCACCAATGTGTCCTGGAGCTCAGCTTCCCCAGAGACCCATCCTACTAGGGAAAGAGAGAGGCAGACTGGGAGTATGGACCGACCAGTCAACGCCCATGTTCAGCGAGGAAGCAATTACAGAAGCCAGACCTTCTACCTTCTGCAACCCTCAATGACCCTGGGTCCATGCTCCCAGAGGGATAGAGAATGGGAAAGCTATCGGGGGAGGGGGTGGGATATGGTGATTGGGCGGTGGGAATTGTGTGGAGTTGTACCCCTCCTAAAATAAAAATAAAAAAAAAAAAAAGAATGGGAAAGCTATCAGGGGAGGGGATGGGATACAGATTTCTGGTGGTGGGAACTGTGTGGAGTTGTACCCCTCTTATCCTATGGTTTAGTCAATGTTTCCTTTTTATAAATAAAAAAAAAATTTTAAAGGATGATAACATTTAAAAATTAATAAATAAATCATGTTGGTAGCAGGTGAGTCAGACAGGATTGTAACAAAACTACAATCAATAGAAGTGCCCCAAGTCAATGTTTTTGTGAGCTGGAGTCAGAACCAGCAGAGAAGGCCATATAGCCAAAAGGCCCAAACCTCAAGAGACTTAAGAATACTTCATTTTTTAAATGAAAATACCTTATGATGCTGCAGTACTCCCAGGCATATAGCCAAAAGACATATAAACACTAATCTGAAAGGATATATGTAACCCTACGTTCAATAGCCAAAACATAGAAGTAACCTAAATACCCATCAAGGGAGAACTGGATTAAAAAGTTTTAAGGGCCAGATAGCAGCGCCCCAGTTGAGAACACATATTACAATACACAGGACCTGGGTTCAAGCTCCTGGTCCTCACCTGCAGCAGGGATGCTTCACAAGTGAAGGTCTGCAGGTGTCTCTGTCTCTCTCCCTCTCCATCTCTACATCCCCTCTTGATTTCTCTCTTCTATCCAATAAATAAATGAAAATATATTTAAAGTTATAGAACACAAACTTATTGGTATAAAACTCCATGTAGGACAGTAGAAGGTTGGGGGAGGTGGATATGTAAGAAGAAAAGTGAAAGAAAAGATGAAAGAAAAACACAGTATTGGGGCCTGCAATAGCGCATCAGGTTAAGCACACATGGCACAAAACGCAAGGACTGGTGTAAGGATACTGGTTTGATTTCCAGGCTCCCCACCTGCAGGAGGGGTTGCTTCACAAGTTGTGAAGCAGATCTGCAGGTATCTATCTTTCTTTCACCCTCTCTTTCTCCCACCCTCCATTTCTCTCTGTCCTATCCAACAATAGCAATAACATGGGCAACAAAAATAGGCGGGGGGAATTGGCCTCCAGGAGTAGTGGATTCATAGTGCAGGCACCAAGTCCCAGCAATAATCCTGTAGGCAAAAACAAAAACAAACAAACAAAAAAACACACACAGTACTGTGACTTAAAAAAAAAGTACATAGGAGTCGGGAGGTAGCACAACGGGTTAAGCACATGCTGGGGGAAGAGCAAGGACTGGTGTAAAGATCCCGGTTCAAACCCCCAACTCCACACCTGCAGGGGAATGCTTCACAGGTGGTGAAGCAGGTCTGCAGGTGTCTGTCTTTCTCTCCCCCTCTCTGTCTTCCCCTCCTCTCTCCATTTCTCTTTGATATATATATATATATATATATATATATATATATATATATATATATATATATGTACATTAGTGGTCTTAAACCACTGAGTTCTGAATAAGACACTACCCTATAATTAACTGAAAACTGAAAATAGGGGAGTGAAAGACAGGAAAGGAAGCCAAAGTCAAGAAGTTATAAAATGGAATGAGGGATATTACCAATATTAAAAAGGTCCCAGGGTTAGTCCACCTATTCCTTACTAAATCAAAGAGAAAAAATAATAGTTTATGGTTACACTAGTTAAGATTTAAACTGAATGAGATTTTTTTTATTACTATCTTTATTTACTAGATAGACACACCCAGAAACCAAGAGGGGAGGGAGTGATAAGAGAGAGAGAGAGATATACCTACAACACTTCTTTACCACTCACAAAGATTTTCCCTTGCAGGTGGGGTCTGGAGACTCAAACCCACGTCCTTGTAACGTGTGCTCAACCAGGTGCACCAGGCCCTTGGATGAGATAAATCTAATACAACCACACCAAAACTTGAAGTAATTAATAAATGATTAACTCGTAATCATTCATCATAAATCAGTGTGCCTCTGCCACATACTTCGATGTTCTGTACTGAGTCAGATTAACAAACCCAAGATTGCTGTCCCTTTTTCTCTAAAGATCGCCATGTGGTCCATTAAGAAATGCTTTCTAAAAATATACTTTGTAGAAAGGATTTGTGGTGGGGCCTGGCAGTGGCCCACCTGGTTGAGTGCACATGGTACAGTGCATAAGGATCCAGGTTCAAGTCTCTGGTCCCCATCTGCAGGGGGAAAGCTTCACGAGTGGTGAAGTAGGTGTCTCGGTTTCTTTCCCTATATCCCCCTTCATTCTTGATTTCTGTGTCTATCCAATAAATAAATAAAAATAATAAAAATTAAAAAAAGAAAGGATTTGTAGTTAAACATTTTAGGAAATAGTTATACAACTTTTTGGAAAACCATAGATCTTTATAAAGGCACTGTGGAATTCTCTATTTAAAAAATAAAAGTTTCAGACAGAAGTATAAAGATAAGAACAGAAGGGAAACACAAAGCAGAACTTGGACTGGAGTTGGTGTATTGAACTAAAGTAAAGGACTCTGGAGTTGGGGCAGGGGGGAGGGAGAGTGTTCAGGTCCTGGAACATGATGGTGGAGGAGAACCTAGGTGGGGGGTTAGAGTGTTATGTGGAAAACTGAGAAATGTGACACATGGACCAACTATTGTATTTTACTGTCAACCATAAACCATTACTCCCTCCAATCAAGAAAAAGAAATAAAAGCTTGTTTAACTTTGCTTACTTACTCATTCCCACACTCACATGACCAAAGAATCTTTCTGATGTTAATATCTAAGAACTAGTTTTTTTTTTTTTTTTAGAAAATGTTACCAATCAAGCTCATCTTGATCATCCCCAAGGATAGGCATGCCTGACTCCATGTAGTTTCATTCATTTTGGGATACTTAATCTAGTTTTTGAAATTTGCCACCTTCTCTCTTAAAAAAGCACAGATAGTTTTGCTGTCTAACAGACAGATTATATATATATATATGTATATGTATATATGTATATGTACATTTTTCTAAATCAGCTATGACCTGAGTAGTTCACTAAAAATTCTGTTTTTCCATATAAATACATATTCTACAGAAACAACAACTCTGAAAAAACTAAAGTCATATTTAGCAATTCCATAGTAACTTCAAGCTTTATACATCACAATCCAGGTGGGACCCAGTTGCTATATATCCCTGCAGTATGTCACCCTATTCATGTGCCTATCACTACACCATACTCAGACTAACTCTTAACTACCTGCATTACTTTTCCTCCCCCAGACTCTGAGCATCTAGGAGCAGGAAATATTTGATGCTTGTTGTATGGAATGGAAGAGGGAAATGACTCTTCCACCTAACTGGTGGTTTCATATACTGTATAATATTTCTCATTCTTCTCAAACAAATTGCACTACTAATCCACAATTTTTACTCCTCAAAAATTCTTCACAAGCTAAGTTTTTTTAAAAGTTTTGTATATATTTATTTATTGGATAGAGACAGCCAGAAATCAAGAAGGAAGGGGGTGATAAAAGGAGAGAGACAGAGAGACACCTGAAGCCCTGCTTCACCACTTGCAAAGTTTTCCCCCTGCAGGTGGGGACTGAGGGCTCAAACCTGGTTCCCTGTGCATTGTAACATGTACACTCAACCAGGTGTGCCACCACCTGGTCCCTATAAACTAAGAATTTAACATATAGGGGCTGGGTAGTGGTGCTGTGGGTTAAGTGCACATGGGGAGAATTTGACATACAGCTCAACATATAGATTTTTACATTAATATTTCTTAAATAGGTAAATAAATATTATCTGATATTAATGGTGGTTCAATTTTAGTTGGACTTTTAATTTTTTAAGTTGGTCTTAAGCCTACCTTCTTATAACCAATCATCAAAGATGAAAGAAGCAAAACCTTAATTATCAATGAAAACCATTTTTATAACATATTCAAGATAAATGCCAACTCTTTGATATTCCTTTCATTTAAAAAAAAAGGTGGGGGTGGGGCGGTAGTGCAGCGCGTTAAACATATGTGGCGCAAAGCGCAAGGACTGGCGTAATGACCCCGGTTCGAGGCCCCTGCTCCCCACCTGCAGGGGAGTCACTTTACAGGTGGTGAAGCAGGTGTGCAGGTGTCTTTCTGTCCCCCTCTGTCTTCCCCTCCTCTATTTCTCTCTGTCCTATCCAACAACAAATGACATCAACAATAACAATAATGACTACAACAAGGCTACAACAACAAGGGCAACAAAAGGGGGGAAAATGGCCTCCACAAGCAGTGGATTCATGGCGCAGGCACTGAGCCCAGCAATAACCCTGGAAGCAAATAAATAAATAAATAAATAAATAAATAAAAAGTGGGGGTAGGTTGCATAATGGTTATACAAAGAAGCACTCATGCCAGAGGCTCCAAAGTCCCAGGTTCAATCTTCTACACCACCATAAGTCAGAGCTGAGCAGTGCTCTGGTGAAAAAAACAAAAATAATCAAAATAATGCTTAGGCTCTTAAAATGATGAGGTCATGTCCTTTGCAATAGCATGATCTGAGCTTAAAGGCATCATATTGAATGAGACAAGGCAGAAAGAGAATGACCAATACAAATGACCTCACTTATAGGCAGAACTTAAGAAGAAAGGACAGTAACAGAAAACATAAATTGAAACCTGGACTGGGTGTGGCATGTTGCACCAAAGCAAATGACTGGGGAAGGAGGGAGAGGGACAGGATGAAGGGACATTGTGTCTCCACATGTCAAGGGAAGATGAGAGGTTGTGCCTATGTGTTACAGGCCATACTGTAAGCCAATGTTTTTGCATGTGTTGCTTTATTTCAGAGATTAATATACAACAAAAACAAATAAATACACTAGAATAAATAAATAAATAAATAAATAAATAATAAGATTGGAAGGATATACATTCTGTATAGTACTCCAGATCTTCTAAATTTTATCCTCACACCAAAAGGATCTTTAGGGGCCAAGCATTGGCATACCCACTAAAACGTACATGTTACAGTACACAAGGACCCGGGTTTAAGCCATTAGTCTCTATGTGTCTTTCTCTCTATTTCTCCTTTCCCTCTCAAGTTCTTTGCATTTATCAAAAAAAAAAAAGTCCACTAAGAATCGTAGATTCTCCATATATGCAGTAAGCCCTAGCAATAACCTGGTGGCAATAAACAAACTTTATTGTGACCTCATAATCTGGTGATCCACTGAAGAACTCTATGTCACCTGAACTAGAGCTCTCTGTAGCTCACACTGAAGAACATAAATGGAAACTGACTTAAGGAATTGTTATTTCTACTTTGAGAAGCTACTCTGAGACAACTCAAACTATTCCCCTTGTAAGAGCTCATTCATGCAAAGCCATTTCTTTCAGGTTTGTTTCATAAAAATGAATTAACCAAAAAAAAAGATACTTTTTATCTTTGTATATACTATAAGTCTTATATAGGATCAAGTTTTGGTTGACTTGTCTCAAGGAATCTTAAGGCCAATTGTTTTCCCTTAGTTGGAAGTACATATAGGGCCATATGCTTCCTTTCCATCATCCTTTCATCTCATTTGTTTCTTGTATAGTAAGTGCCCCCAATATGACTTCAAATGCTTAACAGAATGAAAGACCGAAAAGGAAAGAAATTAATAATAGTTACCGCTGAGTGCCTAATGTAAGTCAAAATGCTCTAGACATTTCTTTTTAAATTTTTATTATCTGTATTAATTTACTGGATATAGACAGAGGGAGAGACAGAGAAACACCTGTAGCACTGCTTCACCACCTGTGAAGCTTCCCCTCTACAGATGAGGACCAGGGGCTTAAACCCAGATCCTTGAGCATTGTAATATGTACACTCTACAAGGTGTGCCACCACCTGGCCCCACTCTAGACATTTTTAT
Source organism: Erinaceus europaeus (assembly GCF_950295315.1). Classification (NCBI taxonomy): domain Eukaryota; kingdom Metazoa; phylum Chordata; class Mammalia; order Eulipotyphla; family Erinaceidae; genus Erinaceus; species Erinaceus europaeus. Next base: position 110,789,844 of record NC_080162.1, read on the forward strand.
CCCTGATGCTGGAACACTGAGGAAAAGGTCTTTTTACATATGGTTTACAAAAGCAAACTGAAGTATAGAAGATTTAAATAAACTGTGTATGCTCACAATGTTAATTTATGCCAGGTTAGTTTTGATCCCAAGCTCAAATAACTACAAAGCTACCTTACATATAAGGACTGGTTACATTAAAGTTATGTTGGATTTCAAAAAATAAAAGAATCTGAGCATTATACACTACCTCCTGCTGTTTTTAAGAATACTTAAAGAATATCATTTATCTTTTTAATTTTAATTAATTTTTAAGTCTTTACTTTTTTATTATCTTTATTTATTGTATAGAAACTGCCAGAAATCCAAAGGAAAGGAGAGGGAGAAAGGAAGAAAGGCAGACACCTGCAGCACCGCTTCAACACTTGCAAGTCTTTTGTCCTGCAGGTTCAATTTTATTTTATTTGAATGACAAATACAGAAAGACTAGCTCTGGCTTATAGTGGTGCTAAAGATTGAACCTGGGACCTTGGAGTTTCAGACACAAAAGTCTTTTGCAGAACCTAAAATTATGCTGTCTCCTCAGCTTGGAATTTTAAAATCTTAGTTTGTTGTCTAAGAAGGCAAATCACTTGACACTAATTTCACGTACTTCTATTAAAAAAAACCACTTTAATGAAATCAACATTTAATAATTATCAAATGAGAACTAGAAAAGGCATACCAAAACTTAATTATAAATTACTTTAAGTAAAAAAATATATAAAAGATTTGGGCCAACAGAAAGAACTAGACATTCTAATTACATTCTAATTACACCATGTGTAAGTTGAAATGTTTCTTGTTGTCTCTAAAAGCTAATCAAAAGCACAATTCATGGAGAAAATTATAATTCAGTATAATCAAAAGATTAAAAGCACAACATAAAGCCAACTCACCTGCTCAAGTCACTTTTCCCATGGTGATGATAGTGGTCAGGATGGCTGAGGTGGTAATGTTCCTGTCCACTCCACCTCTGGGTTGGCTTTTTCCAAAATCCTTCCTGGGACTGACGCACATTTCTGTCTGGTCGGTCAAAGCGGTTCATATTGTCCCACTCCACTAGACAGATTGCAAAGCAGAACAAACACTATAAACAAGCTCTTAACTCTATCAAAGTTAACTACTGATAGTCTGGTAGTTAAATGCTGCTGAAAACATAAAAGTAATATTCTTTCTTTTTAAATGTCAGCTTATCACAAAAAGGTTTTCTAGAAAAAAACAGCCAGTTTTTTTTTTTAATTAAACATACTTATAAAATATCCACACATAGTCATGTAAGTAACAACTAAGGGCCCTTCTGTTGGAAAACAAGGAACTGATTCTTGAAATCAACACTGTGCCAATTTTAAATGCCATTACAAATTTCAAGTGTTTTTTCTTACATTATCACTAGTGAGTTTCACTTTAGAAAAAAAAATGTAAGAAACAGGAGGTTTTAAATCTAATAGTGAACTCCTAACAATGAATGCCTCTGCTATTGTTCACTGACATTAAGAAACTAATTTCATCACAAATTCTGTTTTTAAATTAAGCTCAGTTTTAGAAGGATTCAATCTGCCTTAGTGAGAGCTTGTTCAAGCAGTCTAAAATGCCACTGAAAACAAAGCCAGTAATTTGAAGCAACAAATAGTACATTCCCTAAAATCTGAATGCTGCAAAAACATAAGAAGAATCTGTGAAACACCCAGCTCTTCCTGCACTTACCCTAATACTTTTTCCTCGCATATTTCAGCACTCACCAAGGGGCTGCTCTGTACAAGGAAGACATTGTACATTGTGCAGCAGGCAGCGGCCTACTCAGACATAGTTGCATACAGGGCTGACAAACAAGCCTTCCTTCCTGCTCAACTCCCAGCCCTCCCTGTGGGAAGCGAGCCCAGACTACCCTGTGACTCCATCTCCTCAGTGCTCACATAGCTACTGAGTTAGGGCTGAACTAAAAATACAGCTTAACACCAAGCCAAACCACTGGCAGAAAAAGTTTCTCTAGTCTGAGGCTTACTGCATGAGAAAGTTAAAAATCTCCCAAACTCAGAGTTCCTCACAACTAAAAAAACAATAGACAAATCTGTGTGAAAACACTTTTTTAAAAATCTGATTATCTGAACTTAATTAAGTTTTCACTTAAAACTTGAATTTAAGACAATTATAGTCGACTAGATAAAAGTGTTTCCAATCCAAAAAAAGATAGAGTTACAGTAAAGTGTAGATGTTTTGATTCTTTTAGATTGATTTCACAAATTTCTTCAAAATAAGAAACAAGATTTAAAAAAAAATTGAACTTTAGAGAAATCGGTTTTGATACCAAACTCTGTATAAAGGTTATGCTCCTTAAATAAGTTTACATGGCATCAAACTGTTTAAGCAACTTGTAGCTGAGGAAAATCTGTACTTTTAAGTGATCTGAAAACATCATCTGATTTAGGCAAATAATATTCTACTTACCCCCCTCGCCAAAAAAAAAAAAAAAAATCTCTCATAAGAACCTGCTTAAGTAGTTAGGATATCATGACAGTGCACACAATAGCAAGAAGAAAAAGACTCAAGCAAAGAGGTCAGGAAATGGATTAGATACTGTGAGAAGTTAGAGTATAGGGACTGATGTGCTGCTTCTATGTTTGCTACTATTAGTACTACACATGGGCCCCAAATTAAAACACTTTTACTAGACAGAATTTTAGCCACAGGCACAGTGTTAAGTAGCATAGAAACAAACGTACATTCTCTGTGACAAGAGGTAGAAACTGAACAAAGGGGCATGAATTCTAAGAGAAATGGTTCTGATGTCTCTACAATCTGGTACTTAGACTCCTATCACAAACACATATCAATCACGTGTTTATAAATGTAAAAATATTACTAACAAGATAATGTGAAATAGCATTAGTGTTTGGTTTTGTTTGTTTGTTTGTTTTTGCTTCCAGGATTATTGTTGGGGCTTGGTGCCTACACTACAATTCCATTGCTCCTGGGGGCCATTTTTTTCCCATTGTTGTTGCTGGATAGGACAAAGAGAAATTGAGAGAGCAGGGGAAGATAGAGAGGGGGAGATAAAGGTAGACACCTGCAGACCTGCTTCACCGCTTGTGAAGGGACCCCCCTGCAAGTGGGGAGCCAGAAGCTCAAACTGTGAGCTTCATTGTGCAGGTCATTGTGCTTTGCTGCCATGTGCGTTTAACCCCAATGCCACCCCCCACCCACCCCCCATTTTTTGTTTGTTTTGTTCCTTTTTTGAAAAGGCTATGGGTTTCTTAAGGAATGAGAGAATATACTAAAGAAAGTGGAGAGTAAATAAAATTGTAAGATGGACGTAAAGCTCATTTTGAGAATCAATGACAAAACATTACAAATGACTAAGAAAGGAAGTTAAGCCCCTCTGGATGTGTAATACCACAGAAAATGATGGGATGGTGGGAACTTGAAAAAACTTTAACCCTAGGAATCGGGAGGTAGCACAGTGGGTTAAGTGCACCTGGCGCAAAGCGCAAGGATCCCAGTTCGAGCCCCCGGGGGAGTTACTTCACAAGCAGTGAAGCAGTCTGCAGGTGTCTACCTTTCTCTCCCCCTCTGTCTTCCCCTCCTTTCTCGATTTTTCTCTATCCTATCCAACAACTACTACATCAATAACAACAATAGAACAACAAGGGCAACAAAAGGGAACAAATAAATATTAAAAAAAAAACTTTAACCCAACATAGTAATTAAAATCATCTACACAACAGATCTGACCCTACCTATCTATATAAGCTTAGCACCAAAGAACAGTAAGGGCAATATGGAAGAGCCCTCAAAAGCAAAAGGCAACAGATTTCATAGTTTTTTTCATTATGAATGTAAGAGTATCAGAAGTTTGGGGCTAGGGAGACAATATAATGGTTATGCAAACTGACTTTCATGGCTGAGGCTCTCAGTCCCCAGGCTGAAATGCCAGCACCACTGTAAGCCAGAGCTGAGCAGGGCTCTGGTAAAAATAATCGTAAAATAAAAAATAATAAAAATTAGAACTTTTACCCTCAAAGGAAAGGTTTTAAAACAACTTTTTATTTTATTTATCTATGAAGAAGATAAATAAAGAGAGAAAAGGAACCAGATATCACTGTGGTACATGTGCTGCTGGGGATTGAACTCAGGACCTCATGCTTGAGTCCTGTGCTTTATCCACTGCGCCACCTCCTGGACCACAGAACATAAAAAGTATTACAAATAAATAATTTTTAAAAAGAAGGAAAAAAAAAAGTCTTCTCCATTATCTCTGACCTGAGGGATTAACTCAAAAGGAATCCTCAGGTTATGGCTACATTCTCTTCCCAGAAGAAATCTCTTTTTAATATTATCTTTTTATTATCTTCTTTGATAAAATAGGCAGCAGTTGAGAGGGAAGGGGGACAAAGTGAGAGAGAGAGAGAGAGAGAGATGGAAGTTGAGAGACACTGCAGTCCTGCTTCACCACTTGTGAATTTTCTCCCCTGCAGGGGAGAACAGGGGGCTTGAACATGTTATGCATAAGATAACATGTATACTTAACAGGATCCCAGGAACCCTTTGTTAATCCTAGTCCTACTCCCTAGGTTTTCTCATTTTCTTGACCCATTCCTTAAGATAGCAAATTGAATAAATGCTATGTCACTGGGACAAGAGTGATCATAGCTCTTAATCACAAATTATCTAAAGTTTTATTCCAGTAGTCACTGGAATATGCACAGGAAAATAGAATGGAATTGGAAATATCAAGGCAAAATGATTCACTCAGAAGACCACTATTTTCCCAGAAAAAAAAATTTTTTTAAGAATTTACTTATTCACGAGTGTTGTTAAAATTTTCGGGAGGCTCTTGCCGGGCTGGCTTGCTTCATGGCGGGTAACAGAGACGCGGAGACAACGGCTGGGCAGGGAAGCTGTATTTCTTTATTCAGGAACAACGTTTCATAAACTAAGACAAACTAATCACCAAACAGAACTCTGCTGTCTCTTTGCGGCGGCACAAGCACTCTCTCACTCTCGAACTCAGGAACTCTCTGGCCCTCTCTTTCTTCCTCTTGAACTCATGAACTCATGAACTCAGGAACTCTGTCTAACTCAGGAACTCAGGAACTCTGGCTAACTCTGGCACTCTCGAACTCAGGAACCCTCTCCTGGGGTTCCTTTGGGGTGGGGCCAAGCGGGCCCGCGAAATTAGCAGGCCTGATCCAATTCTCTTGGCGGGGGGAGGGCTAGAACAAACCAACGTAAAGCATACAACACACGAGAAAGATAAGAGAGAAAAAGAACCAGACTTTGCTCCAGTACATGTGCTGCCAGGGACTGAACTCAGGACCTCATGGTTGAGAATCCAGTGCTTTATCCACGCTACCACCTCCTGGACCACCAGAAATTTAACAATATTTATCACCACCAGAAATTTAACAATATTTATCAACTTGATTTTACCACTGCTTTAAAAGTCAAATGATGGATTTTCTCTAACCACAGTTTTCCTCAGAATCAAAATGTGTAAGAGGGAAAGTTGAATACATACACAAGGAAAAAAAGAACAAAATCCTATTTACCATTTACTTTATGGCATAATACTGTCTGATTATTATATATATTTATATGAATACCTACAAAGTCAAGTTTTAAATTCTAAGTAAGGAGCTGGAGAAATAGCTCCCTGGGGTACTGTGCATGACCCAGGTTCCAGCCTGGTCTCCGCCAGACTGTAAGAAATTCTCTTTCATTCTCTCCCCATCTCTCCTGTGTGAAAATTAAACATTTAAGGCAAAATTTTAGCACTGGGAAGAAGTCTCCTAATGCAATAATAAAATAACCATTCTGGGAGTTGGGTGGTAGCGCAGCAGGTTAAGCACACATGGCACAAAGCGCAAGGACCAGCTTAAGGATCCCAGTTTGAGCCCCCAGCTCCCCACCTGCAGGGGAGTCCCTTCACAGGCAGTGAAGCAGGTCTGCAGGTGTCTGTCTTCCTCTCCCCCCTGTCTTCCCCTCCTATCTCCATTTCTCTCTGTCCTATCAACAACAACATCAATAACAACAATAATAACTGCAACAACAACAAAAAAAATTAAAACAACAAAGGCAAGAAAAGGGAAACTAAATTTAAAAATTTTTTTAAATAAATAACCATTCCGTAGAACTGATCTTCAAGTTTGTGACAGTTTCCTCAATTACCATGAGGAAGTCCACAGATAAGAGATACCAGACTGACTGGAGTCAAGGAACTCACCATCACCTCTGGAATCTCAGTCTGCTCCCCCACTCACCATTTTCATGGGGGGCATCCTCAGGAAGGTCCGCATCAAGCATAAGGTCATCATCCTCAAGGTCACATGACTCAAGGTTATTCAGAATATCCTGTGAACAATAGGGGGAAAAAGGGGTATCATGTTAAAAAGGTATACATAATCATTAGTATTGAAGACATCACTATAGTAATAACTGACACTACTATTTTTGTCAAAAGAATAAAACAAACTTTAAAAAATACATTTGGGTGGAGGGTAGATAGCATAATGGTTATGCAAACAGACTCTCATGCCTGAGGTTCCAAAGTTCCAGGTTCAATCTCCGACACCACCATAAACCAGAGCTGAACAGTGCTCTGGTTAAAAAAAATAAATTAAAAAAAAAATTACATTCCACCTGTAATCTGCAATATCCTCCAGTGAATTATTTTTACTTTTAAAAAGCTCTTTATCTGTAAAATATAAAATATTGTTCTGAGGCTTTATGAGTAATATGATCCCATGACACATATGTAAAATTAATGTAGCAAGAGTCTTAAATACTTGGTTGAGTGATCCGGGAAGTGGCGCAGCAGATAAGGGACTGGACTCGCAAGCATGAGATCCTGAGTTCAATTCCCAGCACCACGTGTACCAGAGTGATGTCTGGTTTTTTGGCTCTCTCCTCCTATCTTCTTCATGAATAAATAAATAAAATCTTAAAAAATAAAAATAAAAACTTGGCTGAAATGAGGGAGTGGGTGGTAGCGCAGCAGGTTAAACGCAGGTGGTGCAAAGTGCCAAGGACTGGTGTAAGGATCCCGGTTCTAGCCCGTGGCTCCCCACCCGCAGGGGAGTAGCTTCATAAGTGGTGAAACAGGTCTGCAGGTGTCTCTTTCTCTCCCCCTCTCTGTCTTCCCCTCCTCTCTCCATTTCTCTTTGCTCTAACAACAACAACATCAGTAACAACACAACAACAATAAAAAACAAGGGCAACAAAAGGGAAAATAAATAAAAAACTTGGCTGAAAGGATGTATGGACACACAGAGCTAGTCCTTAAGTTCAGACTTCAACTTCCCTGGAAACATAAACAAAGACAATACTCTCCAAAAATGTTCATGTCTGGTGTGCAACACTATTTTATTATCTCTAGGAATGAACCACATAGATAAAACAGTAAGCTTTTAGCAATGTTGTTTACTCATTTGCATACTCATTACCTCATGGTCTTCTCTTCCTCTATTCTTTCTCCAAAATAGGACTGGTCAGATTGGTCTTTGCAATCTTACTGTCTACCTTTAAAAAAGGTGTTGTTGTTGGTGGTGGTGTTTTGCTCAGTTTGGTGTTTTTGTTTGTTTTTTAATGTATTTTGGTTACTAGCCCTTTGTCTGATGTCTGGCAAGTAAAGGTTTTCCTGTACTCTGCAGTGAGTCTGTTTTGATGGTGATTCATTTTGCTGCACAGAAATTTCAGCTTAACGTAGTCTCATTGGTTTATTTTTGGTTTGGGGTTCTTTGCAGTTGGACTTGAGAACTATTCAAAGATGTTCTGAAAGCTTACGTCAAAAAGGTTCTGCCAGTATTTTTCTCTACATATTTGACAGTTTCTGGCCTAATATCCAAATATTTCATCCATTTGGAGCTTACTTTTATTGATTTGAAACCTGATTAGAACTGCATATGCCATAGCAGTGGTCTGATGTTTTTCTTTCTCATAGGAAACTCTCTCCCACACAGTATGTTAAATTTTTAAAAAATTTTTCTTTTTTTTTTTTAAGATTTTATACATTTATTAATGAGAAACATAAGAGGCGAGAGAAAGAGCCAGACATCACTCTGGTACATGTGTTGCCGTGGATTGAATTCAGGACCTCATGCTTGAGAGTCTGATGCTTTATCCACTGTGCCACCTCCCAGACCACAGAAAAAGTTTTCTAAAAATAAGTAGACAAACACAGAAAATGTATGTGTACAGTTCTTGTAAGACTGTTCAGGATGCAAAAAAGTAGAAACAATGTGATTATTATGTTGTATACCTTTAACTAGTATGACATTCCATGTCAGTTATGGCTCCTTACAACTGATAGAAAAACTATCAAATGCACATTATATGTAACTCAATTTTTAATTAAAAATCCTCATGTTAAGAAAATATATAAAGATGTGGAAAGATATAATTGAAGGCAGAATAAAATTGTTTCAGTCTTTTGCCCTTGCAAATGATTTTTTAATGGATCACTGTAAATCAAACAAATTGAAATAATTTAAATGTATATCAAGATAGTGTAGTAATGGGAGGTAAATAGAATAATGATTATGCAAAGAGACTCTTGAAGTCTGAGGCTCCAAAATCCCAGATTCAATTCTATACACCACCATAAGCTAGATCTGAGCAGTACTCTGGTTAATTAAAAAAAAAAAAAGTGTAATAATAAGGTGATGAAAAATTGTACCCATGGTGGTCCAGGAGATGGCACGGTGGATTAAGCATTGGACTTTCAAGCATGAGGTCCAGAGTCCAATTCCAGAGTTCAATATAAATATATATCCCTGAAGTTCCTCTCCTAGGAATATATGCTAAGTAACCAAACTCACCCAAAAAACTCACTCATGCATAAAAAAATATGCGTGCACCCGTTTATAGCAGCATAATTTTAATACCTAAACCTAGAAGCAACCCAGGTGTCCAATAACAGAGTGGCTAAGGAAGTGGTGGTAATTATACACAATGAAATAGTACTCAGCTATTAAAAATGATAACTTCACTTTCTTCTCCTCATCTTGAATGGAACTTGAAGGACTCATTCAGTAGATCAGCCAGAAAGAGGAGGATGAATATGGGATGATCTCCCTCATAGACAGAAGTTGAAAAGTAAGAACAGAAGGGAAAACACAAAGCAGAACTCGGACTGGTTTGGTATATTGCATCAAAGTAAAGGACTCTAAGGAGGGCAGGGGGATGGGGGTGGGGAGATGGGGGTGGTAGTGCTTTCAGGTCCTGACGCATGATGGTGGAGGAAGACCTAGACTAGGGGTGTGACTGTTGTTCGGAAAACTCAATGACTGTGTTTACTGTAAACCATTAATCTCCTCCAATTAAAAATAAAATGCCTAGGAGGAAGCTATGTGCTGTGGTATTGTTCCCTTTTTCCTTCTGTCTTTTAATTTTTTTTAAGCATTTGCCTTTTTAATTTTTTAATGTTTATTATTGGATAGGGACAGAGAGAAATCGATAAGGGAGGGGAGATAGAGAGGGAGACAAGAAAGACACCTGTACCCCTTACTTCACTACTTGTGAAGCAGGTGAGGACCAGAGGCTTGAACCTAGGTCCTTGTGCACTGTAGTGTGTGTGTGTGCTAATCCAGGTATACCACTGCCTGGCTCCTCTCCTTCCTTCTTTTTGTCTCTCTTTCTACCTGAAAAAAGAAATAGGCCTCAAAGAGTGGCACCTTGGTAAAAACGAAAACAAACAAACAAAAACCTGAAAAAACATGCTTTAGGGGCGGGAACAGGAAAAAATAGAAAAAACATGCTTTGGAAAATATTATTCTGACTGCAGTACAGAGAATTTATTTAAGTGGAAAAGAAGAACCAGTTTTGAAGGTATTGCAAAATCCATACGACACCTGACAGTGACTAGTATTAGTCTCTGAGAGAATGATGACTAAGTAAATGTGGACTGTGTGAAAAAAGTTTGATCTACAGAACATAAGTCAACCAGGAAGTAGTGAAGGAGACATGTTATGAGTGTCTCCTTCCTTGGTTCCTGTTTGAGAAACAAATGGATGATTTGTATTCACTGGAAAAAATAAGACACACACACACACACACACACACACACACACACAAATGAAAAGTGGGCAGTTTACCAGTTGAGGCGCCACCTCCAGTCTGTTTTACTAACAAAAAGACTGCTGAAAAGAGAAGACTTGCCTAAGTCTCACCAAATGCAACTGTGAGTCTCATCGCTATTGCCCACAGAGGCTGGAACAGCAGCCAGGAAGTTCCATGCTGACATTAGGGGGCAGAAAACTGGTCCAGAAACTTAGGAGAAGATCTATACCCTGGTGGGCTAGAGGTGGGGCTGTATAGTGAGAACCTTTCCACACTGTTCTTCTGATGAATTGGGGAGACATGGTGAATAACTGCCACAGAATGCAGAGAGTATAAATGGGACTTGTTTGTAAACTGACAATGTACGTTCAGCTTGGCTCAGGCTGCTGGAAGAGCAGCTGAATTGAGCCCAGTGGTTTGGATCCTTGGGGCGTGAGAATAGCTGTGCATAACCACTTATTTCTACCTCACCCTGATTTATCTCTTGGTCAGGAGTGAGTGATTAACCTAAGAAGTATACTAATAGTTGAAAAGTCCTCAGGCTCCCATAGCCTACAGGGAAGAAAAAGAACAAAAGAAGTTTTAACAGCCACTGTGCTTCAGCTTGATGTAATACTGAAACAACTGTTAATTTCCACAACTGTGAACTCTTTAAGTACCTTACTTAGACACAAGTCAATCCAGGCAAGAGTTATCAATAATTTGAAAAGTACTGAGAGAGGGACCTAATAACAAACTATACAGAATGGTTAAACAAACAAGAAGAAATATTGGAGAAATGAACTAGGACAAAAATCCAGCTAAAAGCCCCCCAAAGGTTGAAGCCCAGAACAATGAAGTCAACAACCAAACACTAGTTAAAGAAATAGTTACAGGAATGAGTACAGAGTTTGAAAGAATTGTCATCAGAAATGGGGAAATAACAAATGAGACTCTGGGAGAAATCACTAATTATCTCAGGGAGTCAGGCAGTAGCACAGCTCAAGTACCGGCAGAAGGATCCTGGTTCAAGCCCCTGGCTCCCCACCTGCAGGGGAGTCGCTTCACAGGCAGTGAAGCAGGTTTGCAGGTGCCTCTCTTTCTCTACCCCTCTCTAAAATAAATCAGATTGTAAATGAAAGAGGAGATATCGTAACAAACACTGCAGAAATTCAACATATCATGGGTGGCTTCTATGAACAAGTATATGCCACCAAGCTGGAGAACCAGGAAGAAATTGATGATTTTCTAGATACCTACAAAGCTTCAAATTAAATAAAGAGGAACTAGAAAATATGAACAGGCCAATCACAGTCAAGGAAACTGAAATAGTTAGCAAAAACCTTCCCAAAAATAAAAGTCCTGGACCAGATGGTTTTACAAATGAATTCTACAAAACCTTCAAGGAAGAGTTAATACCTCATATTCCTTGAGGCAGCGCAGTGGATAAAGAATTGGACTCTCAGGCATAAGGTCCTGAGTTCAATTCCTGGCAGCACATGTACCAGAGTAATGTCTGGTTCTTTCTCTCTCTCCTCTTATCTTTCTCATTAGTAAATAAAATCTAAAAAAAAAAAAGGAATTAAAAAAAAGAGTTAATACCTCTACTTTTAAAAGTCTTACAGAAGATTGAAGACACAGGAATACTCCCAGCTTCTATGAAGCCAACATCACTCTGATACCAAAAGTAGACAGGGGCACAACCAAAAAAGAAAACTACAGACCAATATCTCTGGTGAACATAGATGCTAAAAATTGAACAAAATTCTAGTCAACTGGATATAAGAGTATATTAGAAAGGCTGTTCATCATGACCAACTGGAGTTTATCCAAGGGATGCAAAGTTGTTTTAATATACGTAAATCAATCAACGTGATCCACCACATCAAGACCAACAAACACATGGTTACATCAACAGATGCAGAGAAAGCCTTTGACAAAAATCCAACATCCTTTTATGGTCAAAATGCTACAAAAAATGGGAATAGATGGAAAATTCCTGAAGACAGTGGAGTTTATATATAGCAAACCTACAGCCAACAGCATACTCAATGGTGAAAAACTGGAAGCATTTCCACTCAGATCAAGTACTAGATAGGGCTGTCCACTACTGTCATTACTATTCAACATACTGCTGGAAGTTCTTGCCATAGCAATTAGGCAGGAGCAAGAAATTAAAGGGATACAGATTGGAAGAGAAGAAGTCAAACTCTCCTTATTTGCAGATGACATGATAGTATACATAGAAAAACCTAAGGAATCCAGCAAGATGCTTTTGGAAATCATCAGGCCATACAGTAAGGTATCAGGCTACAAAATTAACTTAGAGAAGTCAATGTCATTCCTCTATGCAAACACTAAGGTAGAAGAAGTTGAAATCCAGAAATCAATTCCTTTTACTATAGCAAGAAAGACAATAAAATATCTAGGAATAAACCTAACCAAATAAGTGAAAGACTTGTATACTGAAAATTATGAGTCACTACTCAAGGAAATTGAAAAAGACATAAAGAAGTGGAAAGATATTCCATGTTCTTGAGTTGGAAGAATTAACATCATTAAAATGAACACATTACCCAGAGCCATATACAAATTTAATGCTATCCCCATCAAGATCTCAACCACATTTTTTAGGAGAATAGAACAAATGCTACAGATGTTTATCTGGAACCAGAAAAGACCTAGAATTGCAGGAGTTGGGTGGTAGCGCAGCAGGTTAAGCACACATGGCGCGAAGTGCAAGAAACAGCATAAGAATCCCGGTTCGAGCTCCCGGCTCCCCACCTGTAGGGGAGTTGCTTCACAGGCAGTGAAGCAGGTCTGCAGGTGTCTATCTTTCTCTCCCCCTCTCTGTCTTCCCCTCCTCTCTCCATTTCTTTTCTGTCCTATCCAACAACGACATCAATAACAACAACAATAATGACTACAACAATAAAACAACAAGGGCAACAAAAGAGAATTAATAAATAAATAAGTATTTTTAAAAAAAAGACCTAGAATTGCCAAAATAATCTTGAGAAGAAAGAACAGAACTGGAGGCATCATCACAATCACAGATCTCAAATTGTATTATAGGGCCATTGTAATCAAAACTACTTGGTACTGGAACATGAATAGACACACTGACCATATTGTATTTACTGTTGAATGTAGAACATTAATCCCCCAATAAAGAATTTTTTTAAAAAAAATGGTGATTTCACTGTGTTCAGCCCATCTTGGATGGAGCTTGAAGAAATCATGCTAAGTGAAATAAGTCAGAAACAGAAAGATGAATATGCAATGATTTCACTCACAGGCAGACGTTGAAAAACAAGAGCAGAAGAGAAAACCCAAAGCAGAACCTGAATTGGAGTTGGTATATTGCACCAAAGTAAAAGTCTCTGGGGTGGATAGGTGGGAGAATACAGGTCCTAGGAAAGGTTGACAGAGGACTTAGTGGGGGTTGTATTGTTATGTGGTAAACTGAGAAATGTTATTATGCAAGTACAAACTATTGTATTTACTATCAAATGTAAAATATTAATCCCCCAATAAGGGGGAAAAAAAGAAAGAAAGAAAGAAAGGAAGGAAGGAAGAAAGAAAGAAAGAAAGAAAGAGAAGTCAGCTAGATGCAGTCCATTGATAGCTGGTCTCATGGCAAATATGATGATATCCCAGGTTGGGTTGAAATGCCCAAATTTATATCATGTCCAGTCACTATATTGATCTGTCATGGACTAGATGAAACTTTTGCATGCCTTCCTTCTCATCTCTGAGATGAGAAAATTTATGTCAAGTGCTTCTTAGCATAGTCCCTATTACGTAGCAAGTAAAGAAAGAGTGGCTCTCAGGGGCCAGGTGGTGGCACAACTGGTTAAACGCTCACATTACTGTGTGCAAGGACCAGCCAGGTTCAAGCCCCTGGTCCCCACCTGCAGGGGAAAAGCTTCATGTGTGGTGAAGTGGGGCTGCAGGTGTCTCTCTGTCTCTTTGCCTCTTTACCTCCCCACCCCCTCTGAATTTTTCTCTGTCTCTTTCCCATAGTATATAAATAAATAAATAAACAGTGGCTCTCCAACAACAACAAAAATGGAAAGAAAATCATGAGGAAATAAATGATAAAATGAACAAGCTTCACAGGGACATAATGAAGGTGAAGCATTAAAAAGAATGGCATTGAATAATTCTGAAGTGATATAGGGTTTGCAGTAAGGTGAGGGGAGGTGATACCATTTAAAGGGGAACTATGTAAAAATACAAAATCTACCCCAAACTCAAGTTAGACACACCAGAAAAATTTGCAAAGACATGGTTTGTAAGAAAAAAGTTCTAACAAAAGTGAGAAAAGCAGTAAAATGAAAGGTTCATAAATGAAGAATGGAAACAAAATGAAATCTTGCCCATATGATATTAGTGCAGAGAACTCTTGTTCAGGTATGCTTGTTACTAGAGATTAAGTATAAAGAAAGAACTGACTCTATTTTCCACCTTTTAAGGAGAAACTGTCATATTTTTGCTACACTATCATCAAGATTTTATTGCAGGTGGTTTGGGCATTCATTGTAACTAGAAGAAAATGGCAACTAGAAAATAAAAATAACAGTGCTTTGTTCAGTCTACAGTCAGATGTTCTTTATGAATTTTGAGTTCTTTTCTTTTTTATAAAAGTATTTTTTATTTTATTTTATTTTATTTTTATTTAAGAAAGGATTAATTAACAAAACCATAGGGTAGGAGGGGTACAACTCCACACAATTCCCACCGCCCAATCTCCATATCCCACCCCTCCCCCGATAGTTTTCCTATTCTCTATCCCTCTGGGAGCATGGACCCAGGGTCATTGTGGGTTGCAGAAGGTAGAAGGTCTGGCTTCTGTAATTGCTTCCCCGCTGAACATGGGTGTTGACTGGTCGGTCCATACTCCCAGTCTAAAGTATTTTGTTTATTTTATTTTTGAGAGAGATGCATAGAGAGAAAGACACAGAGAAACATCAGAGCACTGCTCAGCTCTAGCTTATGGTGATAAGGGGGATTGAATCTGAGACTTCAGAGCCTCAGGCATGAGAGTCTCTGCATAACCATTATGTTATCTACCCCCTCCCCCCGCACCTGAATTTCAAGTTCTTTGAATGAGTTTATTGTCATAGATCTTTAAAGCATGGGTTGATTTCAAAACTCTGTGTTGTAAACTGAAATTTACTGCCACCATAAAATTTTCATTAAAATGAACTTCAGAATTAAGAAAAAAAAAAAAAAGACTAGCTCTGGTAGGGAATCAAAGAATAGTTTTATTTCCTTTGGATAAATGCCCAGGAGAGAAACTGTTGGGTCATAAGGTAAGTCCATTTTTAATGTTCTGAGAAATCTCCAGACTGTTTTCCACAAGAGTTGGAGCAATTAGTATTCCCACCAGTAGTGTAGAAACATCTATCCAAATTGATCTATGTATACCTGTGCTCACAGCAACACAACTCATAACAGCCCAAACTTGGAAGAAACCCAGATGTCCAATAACAGAAGAGCAGCTAACAAAATGTGGTCTGTATACACAGCAGATGACTACTCAGCTGTTAAAAAAAAAATGAGATCATGGGGCCTAGCGGTAGTGCAGTGGGCTAAGTGCGCTTAGCAAAGCGCAAGGACATGTAAGGATCCTGGTTTGAGTCCCTGATTTCCCACCTGTAGGGGGGCTGCTTCACAAGTGGTGGAGGTCTGCAGGTATCTGTCTTTCTTTCCTCCTGTCTTTACCTCCTCTCTTGATTTCTCTGTCCTAGCCAACAATAATAATAATAACAACAACAATGATAAACAAGGGCAACAAAAGTGAAAAAATGGCCTCCAGAAGCAGTGGATTCATAGTGCAGACAACGAGCCCCAGCAATAACCCTGGAGGCAAAAAAAAAGAGAGAGAGATCATGGGGCTGGGTGTGGCCCACCTGGTTGAGCACACATGTTACAGAGCACAAGGACCCAGGTTCAAGTCCCTAGACCTCACCTCCAGGGGGAAAGCTTCACGAGTGGTGAAGCAGGGCTGCAGGTGTCTCTGTCTCTATCTCCCCCTAGCCTCTCAATTTCTGGCTGTCACTATCCAATAAATTAAGAAGAGAGACCAACTCCTTTGCCATCTTGAATGGAACTTGAAAAAAATCATGTTAAGAGGGATAAATATAAAACAGAAGGGAAAATACTGAGTGAACTTAACTATAGGTAGAACATAAGAACAAGGATATAGGGACCCAGGTTCAAGGCCTGGACTCCACCTGCATAGGACAAAGTTTCACAAGCAGTGACACAGTACTGCAGGTATCTCTCTGTATTTCCCTTCTATTTCTCCCTTACATCTCTACTTTTCTCTGTCTCTATCCAAGATAATAAAAAATAGATATTAAGAGAGAAATAGGACAGTGGTCTGGGAGGTGGCGCAATGGATAAAGCACCAGAGTCTCAAGCATGAGGTCTTGAGTTCCATCCCTGGCAGCACATGCACCAGAATGATGTCTGGTTCTTTCTCTCTCCTCTTACCCTTCTCATCAATGAATAAATAAAATCTTAAAAAAAAAAAAAAAAAAAAAAAAAGGACTGAAAGGGAAGCATAAAGTGAAACCTGGACTGACTATGGGTGTGATGTATTGCACCAAAGGACTCTGGGGTGCTGGTGCACGGTAGTGGATGTGGATATAAACTGGGGGTGAGAGTGCTTTGCACATACCTATCACAGGGAGATGAGTAATTGCACCCACATGTCAATAACCTTCATAAAATGATTACAAATAAAATAATGATAGTTTTTAAAGCTGGTAATTCGGACATACGTAGCAAATAACCAAATGTGTGAGAAAGCAGAGATAAGCAAAGAGATGACAGGTGTATGAGCCACCCAGGTCTAGGAGTCACCTGTGACAACTAAAAAAAAAAAAAAGTTAAATAACAACTTTGAAAAGAGAAGCAGTATCAAGTGAGAAGACTGGGATTTAGTGTCTCTGTCTTAAAGACTATTTTGTCTCTATTCATCTCTACACCCTTTGAGTTCCATCAGACCTTACAATAAGGGTTAAGACAAAAGACAAAGGAGAAAGGTAATCTACTATATACTTCCTTCACTCACTTAGAGATCTGCCACCTGCACAGGTTAGGAACTACATTATTGTCTTGACAGAAAAAAAAAAAGTCGTGGTCATGGAGATGACGCAGTGGTAAAGCTTTGGACTTTCAAGCATGAGGTCCCAAGTTTGATCCCCAGCAGCACATGTGCCAGAGTGATGTCTTGTTCTTTCTCTCTCCTATCTTTCCCATAAATAAATTTTTTTTTTTAAAAAAAAGTCAGTCAATATAGAGATTGCTTAACATGGGAAAGAGTGTCTGTTCCACATTAGAGGCTCTTTTCTCTAACTGGCAAGACCACATTTATTAGGCGCCAAAATTGACAGATATCTGCTTTAACTGGGAGATTATCTACAAAAACATCAGCTGTGAGTACAACACTGAAAACCTGAATCTATATACTCCTCTCTAGCTTCCAGAAGATCCCCTAGAGCATAACTGTAATTAAAACTATGATTGAGGATGGAACTGAAGGTGATTATGTTTAGTGAAATAAGTAAAGAGAAGAAAGACACCTATCAGATGGTTTCACTCATAATGTGGATTCTGGACATCTGATTTACATGGACTTGCCAAAAACAAAACCATACACACACACACACACGCACACACACACACACACACACACACACACACACACACACACACACACACTTCAAACAAAATAGACACAAGCAAACTGTTTTGTTTGTAAGACAAGTGAGAACTCTGGTGTTTATCTTTGAGGATACAGAACTTTGGTGGGGGTGTGGTGTGGGACTATACATTGCAATCTTACAGTCTTGCAACAAACTATTAATAACAAGTACAATTTTTAAAAATTAAAAATTAAATTAGATTGAGCAAATATTGGTAAAACTGTGATACCTTTAATAACAAGGACCTTACAAAAAGATAACTTCCTTGGCCAAGTGGTCAACAGTGCATTCATATTTTGAAATACAGCTCAGATGCTACTTCCTTTTAAAACTTTAATTCACTCACTCACTCACTCACTCACTCACTCACTCACTCACTCAGTCATTTAAACCTGCCTTCTGCATTGAGAACCCATGTGTGAGTGGTCCAGGAGGTGGTGCAGTGGGTTAAGTATTGGATTCTCCAGCATGAGGTGCTTGGCGGGTAATTGTGAGGAGCCTCACAAAGCACCCTGCATTCCTGATACTATGGCCTATCTACATAATCATTGTTTTGCCTGAGAGATCCCCACCCATTCCATTCCTTTGATCTATCTTCTTTCTACCTCAAGACCCTCCTTGCCTGAAGGGTAATATTAATCCTACCAGTGAAAACCCTTGCAACAGTTGCTAAGGAAGTTCCTACCCTTCTAGCTCTCTCTTTTTTTTTTTTGTCTTTCTCCACCCCCTTCCTAGCCATTTCTGTTTCCGACTTGCCACTTCCGGGTCTACCTTTTAAAAGCCTTGGCTCTCTGATCAATAAAGACATTGCACTGCCACTCTGCCACGAGTTCATGAGTCATCTCTCCTGTATCACTGAGTGAGTAGCAGCCCAGGCTGGCTCTGGTTGAGTTCTCTCCAACCCAGAGAGTACACTCCCAGGAAGAGGCACCCCCACGCTAGCCCAGCAGCCCATGCACCAGAAAGATGTCTGGTTCATTCTCTCTCTCTCCTCCTATATTTCTCATAAATAAATAAATAAATAAATAAATAAAACATTAAAAAAAGAGAGAGAACCCATGTGTAATAATCATAATTTATGTGATATAATTTATAAAAGTATAATTACTTATGGGGCCAGGTGGTGGCATCTGGTTGAGCGCACATGTTATAATGCTCAAGGACCCAGGTTCAAGCCCCTGGTACCCACCTGCAGAGGGGAAGCTTCATGAGTGGTGAAGCAGGGCTGCAAGTATCTCTATCTTGCTCCTTCTCTACCTCTCCCCTCTCAATTTCTCTGTCTATCCAGTAATAAGTAAATAAGTATATTTTTAAAAAGATGGGGCCAGGTGGTAGTACATTTGGTTGAGCACACAAGTTAACATGCATAAGGAACCAGGTTTGAGCCCCTGGCCCCCACCTGTATGGGGAAAGCTTCACAAGTGGTGAAGGAGGGCTACAGGTGTCTGTCTCTCTATCTCCCACTTCACTCTTGATTTCTTTGTCTCTATTCAATAAATAAAGATAGTAAAAAAGAGCCTTACTTATATAAGAAAAATGTATTTTCCTTATCTTCAAGTTCTCTATTCTGTATCAGAGCAAGAAGCATCTATGTTATCTTTAGATTTTTCACTTACCTATACTAGGGTGGTTGGTCTTAACTTTCATAAGCTGTCTCTCCACTATCACATCTATGCTACTGTCACATTTTTAGTTACTTCCAGCTTGCTATTATGACACGTGATACCTCAGAAACTTACTTTACAAATACGTTATGTCACAATATGTTTGGGGAAATACTGAATAATATTAAATAAAAACTTTAGTTGTTTATTTATATTGATAATCTGCCATTTTAATGCAATAGAGCATTAAAAGAGAGAGAAGCCTGAATATTACAAACTAATGTTACTTCACTAGTTAATGTTACTTCATAATGACAACTTACTTTTTTTTTTTTTTTTAACCAGAGCACTGATGAGCTCTGGCTTATGGTGGTGCAGGGGATTGAACCTGGGACTTCAGAACCTCAGACATGACAGTTTGTTATGCTACCTACCCCTGCCCACAACTTACTTTTTAAAAAGACAGTCCTGCCTAAGTTACAGATGCTACCATGAGTCCATCCTAACTTCCCTGGGCAGACAACCTCACCAATGTGTCCTGGAACTTCACCTGCCCAGGGCCCTGCCCCAGTAGGGAAACACAGAAACAGGCTGGGGGTATGGATCCACCTGTCAACACCCAAGTCCAGCAGAGAAGCAATTACAGAAGCCAGACCTCCACCTTCTGCACCCCATACAGAATTCTGGTCCATATTCCCAGAGGGGTAAAGAATAGGGGAACTTCCAATGTAGGGGATGTGACATGGAACTCTGGTGGTGGGAACTGTATGGGATTATACCCCTCTTATCCTACAATCTTGTCAGTCATTATTAAATCACTACTTTAAAAAGTAGGAGGGTAGATAGCATAATGGTTATACAAAGAGACTATCGTGCCTGAGGCTCCAAAGTCCCAGGTTCAATCCCCCGCACCACCATAAGCCAGAGCTGAGCAGTGCTCTGGTTTAAAAAAAAAAAAATTGTGGTCTGGGAGGTGGTGTAGTGATAAGGCTTTGGACTCTCAAGCATGAGGTTCTGAGTTCGATCCCCAGCAGCACATGTGCCAGAGTGATGTCTGGTTCTTTCTCTCCTCCTATCTTTCTCATTAATAAATAAATAAAATCTTTAAAAAACAAAACAAAACAAAAAAACTAAATACAGTCCAGAACAACTTTCTTTTATTTTTGGCCACCAGTGTTACCATGGGGACTCTGTGTCTGCATAATGACTCCACCAATTACTGCAGTCATTATCTTATTTTTTGGTAAGAGGGAAGATAAGGATAAACCCCTATAGCACTATTTCACTATCTGTGAAACCTCCCCCTACAGGCAGGAACCAGAGGGGCTTGAACCTGAGTCTTGAGCACAGTAATGTATGAGTTTTCCCAAGTACACCACCATCTGGCCCCTGAGCAGCTTTCATCAGCAAATGACAATTTAACAAGGATGGGCAAATTCTCAAAAATTACGACAAAAATCAGTGTGTGTGTGTGCGCACACACACACACACACACACACACACACACACACACCCCAACTGTGCATAAACTCTTAACAGGGGAAGGAAGAGAGCAACAGGAGCTGAGAAATAGGTCATCCTGGCCCACTGTACAATAACTTTCTACATGCTAGATAGAATGCTATCTGACACATTAACTCTTAGCCAGACATAAACAAACTAAATGTCACAAACTAGCAAAGCAGTGCTTTTGCATCTCTCTCTTTTTCCTCTCCCTCTCTTTTTTCTTTTGCCTCCAGGGTTATAGCTGGGGCTGCGTGCCTACACTATGAATCCACTGCTCCTGGTGGTCATTCCCCCCCCCCCATTTTTGTTGTTGCTGTGGTTGTTGGATACGACAGAGAGAAACTGAGAGGGGAGAGGAAGCTAGAGAGGGGGAGAGAAAGATATACACCTGCAGACCTGCTTCACCGCTGTGAAGTGACCCCCCCTACAGGTGGGGAGCCGGGGGCTGGAACCAGGATCCTTGTGTGTGTCCTTGTGGTATGTGCTATGTACTATGTGCACTTGATCCAGTCCACCACCAGCCAATCCTTCCTCTCTCATTAAAATCCCTTAAAGCCGAAAATTTAATAAGAAAGTAAAAAATATCCAGATACATTTAGCTAAGTTACTGAAAATATAGAATATATAAAAAATAAGTATATCGGCATAATATATATACAATATAAAAAAAAAAAAACAGAGGTAGTACACTCTAATTTCATCTCAGGTAGTTCACTTTCTAACAAAGTCCCATAACCTAGACATACACCAGTTTCTGTGAGAGAGAGCATATGCGCACACGTATCCATAAACTACTGCAAAATATATACCTGAAAGCAGGATTACACTAGAGTTTGCAGTGAGTACCTCCCCAACACTTCCTCTCCACTATTCCAATCTTGGGATCCATGTTTGCTCAACAAATTGTTTGGCTTTGTATGTTAACTCTCTTTTCAATCACCAGGTTCCAGATGCCACCAGGATGCTGGCTAGGCTTCCCTGGATTGAAGACCCCACCAATGTGTCCTGGAGCTCAGCTTCCCCAGAGACACACCTTACTAGGGAAAGAGAGAGGCAGACTGGGAGTATGGACCGACCAGTCAACGCCCATGTTCAGCGGGGAAGCAATTACAGAAGCCAGACCCTCTACCTTCTGCAACCCTCAATGACCCTGGGTCCATGCTCCCAGAGGGCTAGAGAATGGGAAGGCTATCATGGGAGAGAGTGGGTTATGGGGATTGGGTGGTGGGAATTGTGTGGAGTTGTACCCCTCCTACCTTATGCTTTTGTTCACTAATCCTTTCTTAAATTAAAAATTTAAATAAAAAAAAAAAAAAGTAAAATGTAAAAAAATATAAAATAAAATAAAAAAAATAAAAAAACAGAGGTGGGGAAAAATAAATTATAAAAAATATTTAAAATGTCAGCACTGACAAAAGAATGTTTATAGTTCTCCTTACACGGAGTTCAATAACCACAGTTAGAGCAGAAGATAGTCAATGTAAGAGCACATGGCATGTGTGTATACCTCAGGTCTCAGAGGTCCCAGAAAACCCAGGTACAAGGCCTGGCAACAGCACAGACCAGCACTGAGCAGTTTCTAATATCTGTCTTTCTGTCTCTCTGGGGCCGGAGAGATAGCACAAAGATTATGCAAAGAGACTTTCATGACTGAGGACCCACAGTCCCAGGTTCAGTCCCCAACGTGGCACCACCATAAGCCAGAGCCAAGCACTACTCTGGTAAAAAAAAATGAATGAATGAATGAATCAATCAATCAACACATTTTTGAAAAAAGAATAAATTAGGCGGGGGCCGGGCAGTAGCGCAACAGGTTAAGTGCACATGGCACAAAGCGCAAGGACCAGTGCAAAAATCCCAGGTGGAGCCCCTGCCTCTCCACCTGCAGGGGGAGGTCACTTCACAATCTGTGAAGCAGATCTGCAGGTGCCTATCTTTCTCTTCCCCTCCTCTCTCGATTTCTCTGTCCTATCCAACAACAATGACAGCAATAATAACAACAACAATAACAACAATGATAAACAACAAGGGCTACAAAAAGAAAAAAATAGCCTCCAGGAGCAGTGGATTCATAGTGCAGGCACTGAGCCCCAGTAATAACCCTGGAGACAAAAAAATGAAGACGAAGAAGAAGAAATTAAGCTATAATGATAAAAATCTGAATACTTGGTTGTATAATGGAGAAGGAGCTGAGAGAACAAAAACAAGAAACATTCTGGAGTGATGGAACTAATCTACTGCTATCCACAAAGCATATACATTTTCACATTTTCCACAACTGTACTTGCATACATCACTATATGCAAATTGTGTCCTATCAAAATACTTAGCATGTAAACAAAAATAATCCCTAGACTCTAAACAAGTGTTATACACAAGAGACAACCAGGGGTCAGGCAATGGTGCGACTGGTAAAATTCTTAGTAATATGTGGGCAAGAACCCGGGTTTAAGCCCAGGTCTCCATGTGCAGAGGGGAGGCCTCATGAGTGGAGGAGCAGTGCTTCATGTGTCTCTCATTATCTCTCTCTCTCCTTCTCTCTTTTATTTATAGTAGTTATTTGTCTGTTTAGGAGAGAAACTGAGAGGGGGTAGGGAGATAAAGAATGAGCAAGAGACACCTGCAGTACTGCTTCACTGCTTGGGAAGCTTACCTTCTGCAAGTGGGGAGCAGGTGCTTGAACCTGGGCTTTCATGTACTGTGGTATCCCTCTTCTTCCCCCCCTTCTCTCTTTTCTTCTCTCCTCTCTCCCTCATTCCTCCCTATTTCTCTTTGCCTTTGTAAGAAGAAAAAAAAGGCCTCTGAGAGTAGTGGAGTCATTATGCAAGCACTGAGTCCCAGCAATAACTGATGGGAAAAAATAATTAAAAAAAAACAATAAAAATAGACAATCAGTTTACAAATTATCAGGGTTTGTGACAAGAAAGTTGAGTGTCCATAATGTTTATCAACACATTAATTTCTTCAAAAAGCAAGTCTTGCTATGAAAGCAATGCCAGCTGAACTAAATAGTGGGTTGTTGGGCTAGGGAGATAGCATAATGGTTATGCAGAAAGACTCTTGCCTGAGGTTCCAAGGTCCCAGGCTCAATCCCTACTCCACCATAAACTAGAGCTGAGCAGTGCTCTGGTGGAAAGGAAAAACAAACAAAACACCACTAAATAGTGTGTTGAACTAAACTATAATAAAATTGCCCTTAGTAGGCCAGGCAGTGGCACACTGGGTTAAGCACACATAGTACAAAGTGCAGGGACAGGCGCAAGGATCCTGGTTTGAGCCCTTGGTCCCCCAACTGCAGAGGGGTCACTTCACAAGCGGTGGAGCAGATATGAAGGTGTCTATCTTTTTCTCCCCCTCTCTATCTTCCCCTCCTCTCTCAATTTCTTTCTGTTCTATCCAACAACAACAGAAACAACAAGAAAAATGGAAAAAATGGCCTCCAGGAGAAGTGGATTTGGAGTGTAGGCACCACCAAGCTCCAACAATAATCCTGGAGGAGTTAAGCAGAGCCTCTCATGCCTGAGGATCCAAAGTCCCAGGCTCAATCTCCTGTACCACCATAAGCCAGAGCTGACCAGTGCTCTGGTAAAAAACAAACAAACAAACAAACAACTCTGGTTGAGCACACGTAGCCTTGTGCAAGGACCTGGCTTCCAGCCTCTGTCCCCGCCTGTGGGGGAAAGTTACTTGGTTTCTTGAGTGCTGAAGTAGATCTGCAGGTGCATCTCTCTTTGTCTCTCCCTCTCTACCCACATCTGCTCTCAGTTTCTATCTTTACTTTTCTGTGTAAGTATCGCACACTAACTGCTTGTGCCACTGGAGCTCCTTATCTGTACTTTCTAATTTAGAAAAAAAGGAGAAAAAAGAAAGAAAAAGAGAAAAAGGAAGGAAAAGACAACACAAGAGAAGACAAGACCAAACCAAACTGGGGGCAGAGGTTACAGTGCCAGCACTAACAATAACCCTGGTGGCAAAATAAATAAATAAATAAATAAAAATGCATACAGAAAGAGATTAGATTCATCTGTTAAAATAAATCATGTTCAGCAGGGAAGCAATTACAGAAGCCAGACTTTCTACCTTCTGCACCCCATAATGACCCTGGGTCCATATTCCCAGAGGGTTAAAGAATAGGAAAGCTATCAGGGGCGGGGATGGGATACAGAGTTCTGGTGATGGGAATTGTACCCCTCTTATCCTATGGTCTTGTCAGTGTTTCCATTTTATAAATAAATAGATAAAAAAAAATCAGTTTGCATTTTAGAATTATCTACTTCTATATATCAAAAAGGTGGTCAACAAAGGATAAAGCAGACACAAATAAAACTAATAAAACTAATAAAATATGACAATATCTGAAAAAAAGAGCCCTAAGACAAAAAGCTTTATGAGGGATAGTAATAAAAGAAAAAACAAAAAAACTAAAAATCTAATTCACCATAAAGTCAAACACTTAAAAATAAACTCCAAATGTGAAATAAACAAACAAAAAACGAACTCAATTTCAGAGCAAAAATGCTAAAGCCACTATAATCACCTTAACACATCCTCCCCCAACCTTTGTCATCAACTTCCCATGCTTTGTCAACTTCCCATGCTTTATCAGACTCTCCTCCTAGATTAAAAGATACCATCTTACTTCAAAGCACTTCTGTTGTTTCCCATAACATGTACACAAGCCTTGTGATCAAGGAAAAAACTCATGGATCTTAAATACTAATGACCATGCAGATGCATTTTGAACCTTTCTAGAGGATGCTTGATTATGAAGTTACAGGTACAGCGACCCAAGTATGGTGAACCTCAGAAAATGTCCTTAGGACCTAAGTGGTTCATTGCTGCCACCTACTGGATACAATGTTCCTCTCCATTTATAATCAGACACATTTTACCAAGTTAGTATTGTCCCCAATACTTGTTACCCTTCATCAGTGATGGGAGAAAAGCCAGAGAACTATTTGTCTTACTTGGCCATTTAAGTGTCATAGTAAAAGACTGACACCTCCCACACCACCATAAGCCAGAGCTGAATAGTGCTCTGATTTAAAAGAAAAAAGAAAGCCATAGTAAAAGACTGATTAATGACAGCTCTGTATCATAAAACCTTCAGGAGGAGGTTTTGTGATGATGCATTTAGTACAACAAACATGTTAGGATGCGCAAAGGACCTGGGTTCAAGCCCCCAGTTCCCATCTGCAGGGAAGAAGCTTCAGAAGTGGCTGCAGGTATGACTCTCTTTGCCTTTCTATCTCATTGGTTGTTTCCTATCTCTATTCAATAAATAAAATATTAAAAAAGACCTTCAGAAGGAAAGAATATTTTGTAGACTCTGTGTGTGTGTGTGGCAGTGTCAAGCTATTAGGTTTAAAAATCAGTACTTTTAAATGGGAAACAATTTGACTAAAACTGTTGCAGAATTCTGAGATCATTAAAAACAAAATTCAAAGACAGCAACAACACACACACACAACTCAGAAATTTTACAAAGTTTGAGTAAGAGAGCATGAACTAGGGGGACAGGTGGCAGGTTGCACTGTGCAAGGATCCGGATTCCAGCCCCCTGTCCCCACCTGCATGGAGAAAGCTTTGCAAGTGGTGAAGCAGGGTTGCAGGTGTTTCTCTGTTTCTCACCTTTTCTATCACAATCTTCCCTCTCGATTTCTAGCTTTCTCTATCCAGTAAATAATATTTTCAAAATTAGAATTAAAAGATTTTTTAAAAAATGAATAAAGCATAGGGGCTAGGTGGTGGTGCACATGGCTAAGTGTACACATCACAGTGCACAAGAACCTGGGTTCAAATAAGGCATGAACTTTTTTTCTAAGCTACATCAGAGAAATACTCTAAACTTAAAAAATGTGCTTTCTCTTTCTATGCAATTTAAAAGCACCACAGGAATAATGATTATTTTTCTGAAGTCACAAGTTAATATGAGTATAGAAAATCACATGGTGTGAAATCAACTTGGAATTTAATATATTCACAAAGGCAAAAAAAAATATCAGATAGCTATTGGAAAAAGTCCATTTTGTATACTGTCATACTAAATACACCAACTACATTTTACACAAATATGAAACAATTTCCTCCCTTGAGAACCACCAATACAGCTTAATCTAAATGTCATATATATGTGTGGATATATGTACCACAAATACCTGTGTACAAGTATATTTAACTCTATTTTACTAAATACTAAGATCAGGTGTTTTATAGACATTCTACAGAACTACCATATGAATCTCCATATACTTTTAGAGTAAGTTCATAAATTTTTAAAAATCAGGTAAACTTGACAAATCTCTATAAGATAAACAAAATGTTCCAAAAGAGTACATGAACTCATACATACAATGCTGTTCATTTCAGAAGAGTCATAGCTCCCAACAGGGTGCACATGTCCAATGGGCTCCAAGCCTTCCTCATCCCACATGTATGTTCCATCAGAGCTGTCAGACGGAGAGAGCTCAAACGAAGAGCCAGCTCTGTAATCTGTATCTGGTGAAATCAAATTATTTCCAGAAGTATGTTTTGTACGTTCACTCCTGTCTTCAAATGATTTTTTAAAAGAGAGGAGAAAGAGTTATTAATTCACAAAAACATAATTTTTCAGGTACTTAAAAATCTGTTCTATCACCAGAGGACTGCTCAGCTCTGGTTTAGGATGATGCTGGGGATTGAACTTGGGACCTCTAGGGTCCCAGGTATACAACCTGGAGCTTTAAAAGGCTGAGAAATAATCTCCTTGGTCCTGAAGTGTGTATATTTTATAACAAGTGAAATAGACATCCACAACATTGTAATGAAAAGTCAATTTACAATAAAAAAAAACAGCAGAGGGGGGGGGACGGGCGTTAACACAGAGGGTTAAGCGCACATGGCGCAAAGCACAAGGACCTGTATAAGGATCCTGGTTCGAGCACCCAGCTCCCCACCTGTAGGGAAGTTGCGTCACAAGTGTTGAAGCAGTTCTACAGGTGTCTGTCTTTCTCTCACCCTCTGTCTTCCCCTCCTCTCTCCATTTCTCTGTCCTATCCAACAACAATAATAACAAAACCAAAAACAAAGACCACACATGGAAATGTGCAGGCGTGAAGGCCCAGCAGTTAAAAATACACATATTATGCAGAGAAGTGGCTCAGCAGTATTATGTATGTACAAACCTGGCTTAATTCCTTGACATTGAGGGTGGGAGGGTAGAAAACTGAGTGGAGAGTGGGAGAGATTGTATAACTGTTATGCAGAGACTCTCACGCCTAAGGCCCCAAAGTCCCAGATAGAATGCCCCACATAACCACATCACCATAAGACAGAGCTGAAATGAGCTGAGCAGTGCTCTGTTGTAAAAATAACAACTTGATTTAAAAAAAAAAACTGTTCTATTGATAATGTGACATGGCAAAAAAAAATAATTAAAAGGTCAGGGATAGATAGCATAATGATTATGCAAAGAGATTCTCATGCCTGAGGCTCCAAGGTCCCTGGTTCAATCCCCTGTACCACCAGAAGCCAAAGCTGATCAGTGCTTTTGGTAATTGTAACATTTTCTAAAACCTAAATAATAGAGGTAAAATCTTAAACATACCATACTAAAATGTTTTCTAATAAAGAAAATTTCCAACTTTCTTTCTGTAGTATTTCTATAATCATAAATAAAACTTGTATAGTTTTACATATATATTCTGAGATGTTTACTTTTGCGCACTGACCAGGAGACTCCTTCTTCAGATTATATAGCTTGTGCTCTCTCTAAAATATTCTCAGACAAGCCAGTGCTTGGATACTTGATGGCTACCCCCAATATCCTCAGTCTATTTCCTGTCAGGCTACATGAGCAGATACTATTTTTCTTCAGTACTCAGCACTGGAATAAACAACTGTACAAGGAAATGTATAACAGGTATTTTCTCACTCTCAATTAGAAAAATAAAAGCTCTTCTGCAAACATAAAGGTTTTTTAAAGATTTTTTTAAGTTATCTTTATTTATTTGGATAGAGATAATTATCTTTATCTGGATAGAGATAGCCAGAAATCAAGAGGGAAGTGGGGGATAGAGAGACAGAGAGACACCTGCAGCACTGCTTCACCACTCATGAAGCTTTCCCCCTGCAGGTGGGGACCAGGGACTCGAACCTGGGTCCTTATGCATTGTAACATATGCCGCTCAGCAAGGTGTGCCAACACTTGCCCCCCTTTAATATTTATTTACTTATTCCCTTTTGTTGCCCTTGTTGTTTTTATTGTTGTAGTTATTATAGTTGTTGTTGATGTCGTTGTTGGATAGGACAAAGATAAATTGAGAGAGGAGAGGAAGAAGGGGGGAGAAAGATAGAAACCCACAGCCCTGCTTCACTGCTTATGAAGTGACTTCCCTGCAGGTGGGGAGCTGGAGGCTCAAACTGGGATCCTTAAGCCAGTCCTTGCGCTTTGTACCACATGCGCTTGACCTGCTGCACTACCGCTGGACTCCTTTTTTTTTTTTTTTTTCCTAACTAGAGCAGAGTTCTGATTTATGGTGGTGTGTGGGATTGAACCTGAGACTTCGGAGCATCAGACATGAGAGTCAGTTTGTATAATCATTATGCTATCTACCCCTACCCCAAAAATAAAGTTCGTTATACGTGAAATCCAAGGGCTAGGAAGACAGCTTAATGGTATGCAAAAGACTTTCACGCCTCAGGCTCCAAGGTCCAAAGTTCAGTTCCCAGAACCACCATAACCCAGAGCTGAGCACGGCTCTAGTCTTTTGCTCTGTCTTTTTCTCTCATTTAAATAAACAGAAATATCTATTAAAAAAAAAAAAAAAAAGGAGGAGGAAGGAAAAAAATCTAAGTTTTCCTTTTTATAGCCTAGGAATAAAATATCCTAGGAATAGCCTAGGATAAAAATATTTGTTAAATTGGCCCAAATCTATATTAGCTCATTTGCCTGTTAGTATATTGTACTATGAAAAATAGCAATCAAATACCACCCTAAGGAAAGAGATGGCTTAAAGTGGTGTGCCCATGATGGGAGAAAGCAAAAAGAAAAGAAGTTGGAAGCAAAATAAGAATCAGTGTGTTTCTAACAGTCAAAGATGAGCAAAGGCAAAGTACCTTAGGGGAGAGTGTGTTTTATTGATGCTGACTCAGATAAGGGTGTTGAAAAGGAACAGAGAATAAATGTCATAAGGTAGACAAATGTTACCTCACTCTAATTTTATCTTCATATTCTTTTATTCACTCCATGAAATTGACAGCGTTTGGAATTTATCAGAAGACAATCCTAAAAGTAAGTTCAGTTATACTATTTAGGAAAAAGCAAACAAATATAAAGATATTAATATTTACCAGAGACACTTAAATCTAGCCATTCATCAGTTTTACTTAAGGATTTTTCTTTTTCTTTTGGGGAGTCAAATATATCCTTTGGTGGTACACTGTCATGCTTGTCTTCTTTGAGAGAAATCTCCTCTGGAGTTATTCTATTTCTGTTGGAGTCTTCTATGTCTATAAAATCATCACTAAAATCTTCACTTAAATCATTCTTATCAGAAGATGACAAGGATGACAAAGAAATATCATCTACATCATCACTCAAGTACTTAATTTTAGAATCATGTTTAATGCCCTGGTCATTTTCTGTTCTAAAACTGTTATTTTCAGTCAGTTCTTGGCCATTATGAGTAGTTATGTTCTTAGCCCAAAGTGTAGCCTCATCTTCTACACAAGGGTCAGCAGGTGAATTCTCATTACCATCCACTATGATAGTCCCAGGAAATGGAGGCCGGTTGGATTTTAGTAGAGAGGGATGAACCATCCTATAGCCCAAACTGGACGTCACCCCTGGTCCACTTGACAAAGCCAACTTCTTCCCACCGGTAGCATATGGCCTGCTGAACCCATATCCTAAAGTTTCGTTCCCGTTCAGCACTTCTGACTGTCGAGGGTTTCTTGTGAGCAAACTCGACCTTAGAGGCACTCTAACTGGTAGCTGTGGGTTCTGATAAGGCTTGGTGAGATCTACAGCTCGACTGAAGGAGTTCGATCGGGTTATAGCTGAAGATGGGAGTAGTGAATTCTGAATGGAATGGGAAAAACTTTGTGACCTTACCATCTTTTCACAAGTCATAGATTTAATATTGTCTAGGGACTGTGCTAAGCTTTCTCCAGAACTGCTTCTAGTGGCAGAAGAGTTGGCTCTAGGTCTCTGTATGCTACCAGCTGACCGGTTTCCATAAAATCCATTCAACTGTGGCTTTGGAGCACTGACTGAAGAAAACGGAGTCCTTCCCAGTAACTTCCCTTTGGTGAACTGACCCAGGTTAGATGGCCCAGATAAGGACTTCTGGTTTAATTCCTCTGTAGATGGCACAAACATAGTGGATGGTTTTACTAACTTGGATGTAAGTAAAGAAACACTTTTCAAACCTCCTTTGATCCCATTTTTATCAAGCATTCCTTGATTGGGTGTGTGTTTTTCTGGTTCAGTTGTTTTATGTGAACTCTGAGTATTAAATACCTCAGCATTATGTGTGCTGAGTTGATATTTATTTGTTGTTCTCCAATTAAATGTATGGGAAGATGGACAATCAGAGCCATTATTTTTGATGTAACTTCTGACATTGCTATTCTTGGAAGTTTCCAATAAATTAACAGGTGCCCCATTTGGTATTGGCTGCAGTGTACTTCTTACAGATTTTGTTCCATACTTTGGCAACTTGGAACCAAAAAATGTCTTGATTTGTGTTTTTTCTTCCATGAGCTATAGATGCATTTGTTCTTAAAATTTGACAGAACCTGAGGAGATAAAAAAATAGATAAGTCATTCATAAATAACAATAATTATAGACCGCATAATGTGAATTCACATTTATATAATTAAATCCAACAAAGTCCAAATGCTACTGATGACTCTAATTTTTCCAGTGTGGAACTAGAGAATAAATTCAGGGTGTGGTGTGGTAAGGTACATTTACTATCTTCTAGCCCCTAAAAAACTCTTAGCAAGCACTAAATGCACAAATAAATGAATAGCTTTATGTCAGAAAAAATAGAGAATACTTCTATGAAGCTCCCAAGGTTAATCCCATATGTGCCAGAGCAGTGCTCTGGTATGTGTGTTCTCTCTCTCCCTCTCATACACACATCTACACGTAAATAAATCATCTTTATAAAAGCACTTCCACAACTTTTACAATTTCCTATCTATTTTTTCCCCACTTTGGATATTATCTACTTTAACAGTAATAATCTGAAAAATCTGTGGTATTAGATTTGTTTGTCTGGTTTTTTTTTTATCTTTTTTAAAAAATATTTATTTATTTATTCCCTTTTGTTGCCCTTGCTATTTTTTATTGTTGTAGTTATTGTTGTAGTTTTTTTTTTTTTTTTTTTTTTAAGAAAGGATTAATTAACAAAACCATAGGGTAGGAGGGGTACAACTCCACACAATTCCCACCGCCCAATCTCCATATCCCACCCCCTCCCCCGATAGCTTTCCCATTCTCTATCCCTCTGGGAGCATGGACCTAGGGTCATTGAGGGTTGCAGAAGGTAGAAGGTCTGGCTTCTGTAATTGCTTCCTCGCTGAACATGGGCGTTGACTGGTCGGTCCATACTCCCAGTCTGCCTCTCTCTTTCCCTAGTAGGATGGGTCTCTGGGGAAACTGAGCTCAAGGACACATTGGTGTCTTCAATCCAGGGAAGTCTGGCCGGCATCCTGATGACATCTGGAACCTGGTGACTAAAAAGAGAGTTAACATACAAAGCCAAACAAATTGTTGAGCAATCATGGACCCAAAGCTTGGAAAAGTGGAGAGGAAGTATTAGGGAGGTACTAACTGCAAACTCTAGTATACTTCTGCTTTCTTACTTTGGTGCCATACTCCAAACTCAGTCAATTTCTGCTTTGCGTTTCTACTTCTTTTTTTTTTTTTTTTACATGCATAACATTCCCCAGATTCCCATTTAGCAATACAACCCCCACTATTTCATTCATCATTTTTCATGGACCTGTATTCTCCCCACCCACCCACCCACCCCAGAGTCTTTTACTTTGGTGTAATACTCCAATTCCATTTCAGGTTCGACTTGTGTTTTCTTTTCTAATCTTGTTTTTCAACTTCGGCCTGAGAGTGAGATCATCCCATATTCATCCTTCTGTTTCTGACTTATTTCACTCAACAGGATTTTTTCAAGGTCCATCCAAGATCGGCTGAAAACGGTGAAGTCACCATTTTTTACAGCTGAGTAGTATTCCATTGTGTATATAGACCACAACTTGCTCAGCCACTCATCTGTTGTTGGACACCTGGGTTGCTTCCAGGTTTTGACTATTACA
Source organism: Erinaceus europaeus (assembly GCF_950295315.1). NCBI lineage: Eukaryota > Metazoa > Chordata > Mammalia > Eulipotyphla > Erinaceidae > Erinaceus > Erinaceus europaeus. Next base: position 110,823,050 of record NC_080162.1, read on the forward strand.
AATTGTGCTGCCAAGAACATATGTGTACACAGATCTTTTTGGATGGATGTGTTGGGTTCCTTAGGATATATTCCCAGGAGAGGAATTGCAGGGTCATAGGGTAGGTCCATTTCTAGCCTTCTGAGAGTTCTCCAGACTGTTCTCCACAGAGGTTGGACCAAATGACATTCCCACCAGCAGTGTAGGAGGGTTCCTTTGACCCCACACCCTCTCCAGCATTTGCTGCTGTTACCTTTTCTGATGTATGACAGTCTCACAGGAGTGAAGTGATATCTCATTGTTGTCTTGATTTGCATTTCTCTGACAATCAGAGACTTGGAGCATTTTGTCATGTGTTTCTCGGCCTTTTGGATCTCTTCTGTGGTGAATATTCTGTCCAATTCCTCCCCCCATTTTTGGATGGGGTTATTTGTTGTCTTGTTGTTGAGTCTGGTAAGCTCTTTATATATGTTGGTTATTAAACTCTTATCTGATATATGGCATGTAAAGATCTTCTCCCATTCTGTGAGGGGTCTCTTGATTTGGGTAGTGGTTTCTTTTGCTGTGAAGAAGCTTTTTAATTTGATGTAGTCCCATAGGTTTATACTTGCCTTAGTCTTCCTTGTAATTGGATTCGTTTCATTGAAAATGTCTTTAAAATTTATGCGGAAAAAAGTTCTTCCAATATTTTCCTCTAAGTATTTGATAGTTTCTGGTCTAACATCCAAGTCGTTGATCCACTTGGAATTTACTTTTGTATTTGGTGAAATACAGTGATTCAGTTTCATTCTTCTGCATGTTTCAACCCATTGTTTCCAACACCATTTGTTGAAGAGACTCTGCTTTCCCCATGTAATAGTCTGGGCCCCTTTGTCAAAGATTAGATGTCCATAGGTGTGGGGCCTCATTTCTGGTCTCTCAATTCTATTCCATTGGTCAGTGTGTCTGTTCATGTTCCAGTACCAAGCAGTTTTGATGACAATGGCCCTATAATATAGTTTGAGATCTGGCAGTGTGATGCCTCCGGTTCTGTTCTTTTTTCTCAAGATTGTTTTGGCAATTCTAGGTCTTTTCTGGTTCCAGATAAACATTTGTAGTATTTGATCTATTCTCCTAAAAAATGTGCTTGGGATCTTGATGGGGATAGCATTAAATTTGTAGATGGCTCTGGGTAATATATTCATTTTGATGATGTTAATTCTTCCAACCCATGAGCATGGAATATCTTTCCACTTCTTTGTGTCTTTTTCAATTTCTTTGAGTAGTGACTCATAATTTTCAGTATACAAGTCTTTCACTTCTTTGGTTAGGTTTATTCCTAGATATTTTATTGTTTTTGTTGCTATAGAAAAAGGAACTGATTTCTGGATTTCAATTTCTTCTAACTTAGTGTTTGCATAGAGGAATGCCACTGACTTTTGAATGTTAATTTTATAGCCTGACACATTACTGTATTGCCTGATGATTTCCAAAAGCTTCTTGCTAGATTCCTTAGGTTTTTCCATGTATACTATCATGTCATCTGCAAATAAGGAGAGTTTGACTTCTTCTCTTCCAATCTGTATTCCTTTAATTCCTTGCTCCTGCCTGATTGCTATGGCAAGAACTTCCAACACTATGTTGAATAGTAATGGTGATAGTGGGCAGCCCTGTCTAGTACCTGATCTGAGTGGAAATGCTTCCAGTTTTTCACCATTGAGTATGATGTTGGCTGTAGGTTTGCTATATATAGATTCCACTATCTTCAGGAATTTTCCATCTATTCCTATTTTTTGTAGTGTTTTGATCATAAAGGGATGTTGTATTTTGTCAAAGGCTTTCTCTGCATCTATTGATATGACCATGTGGTTTTTGGTCTTGCTTTTGTTGATGTGGTGGATCACATTGATTGATTTACGTATATTAAACCAACCTTGCATGCCTGGGATAAACCCCACTTGGTCATGATGAACAATCTTTTTGATATACTGCTGTATCCGGTTGGCTAGAATTTTGTTCAATATTTTCGCATCTATGTTCATCAGAGATATTGGTCTGTAGTTTTCTTTTTTGGTTGTGTCCCTGTCTGCTTTTGGTATCAGGGTGATGTTGGCTTCATAGAAGCTGGCAGGGAGTATTCCAGTGTCTTCAATCTTCTGGAAGACTTTTAAAAGTAGAGGTATTAGTTCTTCTTTGAAAGTTTTATAGAATTCATTTGTAAAACCATCTGGTCCAGGACTTTTATTTTTGGGAAGATTTTTGATAACTGTTTCAATTTCATTAGCTGTGATGGGCCTGTTCATGTTATCCACTTCCTCTTTACTTAGTTTTGGAAGTTGGTAGGTATCTAGGAAATCATTCATTTCTTCCAGGTTCTCTAACTTGGTGGCATATAGTTGTTCATAGAAGCCTCGCATGATATGTTGAATTTCTGCAGTGTCTCTTGTGATATCTCCTCTTTCATTTACTATCCGATTTATTTGGGTCTTCTCCCTTTTTTGTTTTGTGAGTCTGGCTAAAGGTTTGTCGATTTTGTTTACTCTTTCGAAGAACCAACATTTACTTTCATTGATCTTTTGTATGGTTTTCCTATTCTCAATGTTATTTATTTCTGCCCTAACTTTAGTAATTTCTGTCCTTCTGGTTGCTTTAGGGTTCCTTTGTTGTTCTTCTTCTAGGTCTTTAAGATGTGCAATCAGGCTGTTTATTTGTGCCTTTTCTTGTTTCCTAATGTGTGCTTGTATAGCTATGAACTTCCCTCTTAGGACTGCTTTAGCTGTGTCCCAAATATTTTGATAGCTTGTGTCTTCATTTTCATTGAACTCTCGAAACATTTTGATTTCTTCCTTGATTTCCTCTTGGACCCAGAAGTTGTTAAGAAGTGTACTGTTGAGCTTCCACATTTTGGCACTGTTACTAATCTTTGGTTGGTTGTTAAGTGTTAGTTTAATTCCACTGTGGTCTGAGAAGATGCTTGGGATGATTTCAGTGCTCTTGAATAGGCTGATGCTGTCTTTGTGGCCTAACATATGGTCTATCCTTGAGAATGATCCATGTGGATTTGAGTAAAATGTGTATTCCAGTTTCTTGGGATGAATGACTCTGAAAATGTCCAATAGTTCTAGTTTATCTATCTCTTCATTTAGCTCCCTTATGTCTTTACTGATTTTCTTCCTGGATGATCTGTCAAGTTGAGAGAGTGGGGTGTTGAAGTCCCCTACTATGATTGTGTTACTGTTAATATATTGCTGTAGCTCTTTCAGTAGAAGCTTGATATATTTAGATGGCTTCTCATTGGGTGCATAGATATTAATAATTGTTAAGTCCTCTTGATTGACTGATCCTCTGAGCATTAAGTAGTGTCCATTCCTATCTTTTTTAATCTTATGTATTTTAAAGTCTATCATGTCAGATATGAGAATAGCTGTTCCTGCCCTTTTTTGTGGGCCATTGGCTTGTATGATAGTTTTCCATCCTTTCACTTTAAGTCTGTGTTTGTCTTGTTGCGTTAGGTGAGTTTTCTGTAGACAACATATTGTTGGGTTGTGTTTTCTGATCCATCTTCCTACTCTGTGTCTTTTTTATAGGTGAATTCAGGCCATTCACATTAATTGATATCAAAGATTGAAGATATTTTAACGCCATTCTTGTAGAGTTTTAGAGTGTTTTGATATATGTTCTATTTGTGGTGGTCTGGTTGTTTATAGGAAACCTTTCAGAACTTCTTTCAAGGCAGGCTTGGTGATGGTTGCTTCCTTCAACTGTTGCTTGTCTGAGAAGGTTTTGATGCTTCCATCTAGTCTGAATGACAATGTAGCAGGATATAGTATTCTTGGCTGAAAGCCTTTCTCATTGAGCACTCGATAGATATCTTGCCATTCTCTTCTGGCCTGTAGTGTTTGTATGGAGAAGTCTGCTGCTAATCTTATGGGTTTTCCTTTGTAGGTGACTCTTGTTTTTCTCTTGCAGCCTTGAGGATCCTTTCTTTATCCTCATTCCTTTCCAATCTAAGTATGACATGTCTTGGTGTCTTTAGGTCTGGGTTAATTCTGTTTGGGACCCTCTGGGCTTCTTGAATTTTTATGTCTTTGGTGTTGTCTAGACTAGAGAAATTTTCAGCTATTATGGCCTGGAGAACGTTTTCTTCCTCCCCTTCTCTTTCTTCCTCTGGTAAGCCAATAATGCGTATATTGTTTCTTTTGAAGTCATCCCATAGGACTCTGTTGTTGTTTTCAGCATCTCTTAATCTCTTTTTGAGATCTCTTACTTCTTCTTTAGTTGTCTCTAATTCATCCTCAATCTTGCTAATTCTGTCTTCAGCCTCATTGATTCTATTCTCTCTGCCCTCTACTGCTTTCTGGAGTTCATCTATTTTGTTGCCCTGCTCTGATACTGTTTTAGCTTGTTCAGCTAGCTGCCTTCTTAGCTCAGCAATTTCAGCTTTCAGCTCTCTAATAACCATGCGATTATTAGAATTTTCTTCCATATTCTCACTTGTTGTTCCTGCAGTTCTGATTACAATTTTTTCAAATTCTTTACTCACTCCTGTTATTATTTCCTTAGCTAATGTTTGGATGTTGAACTCGTTGTTTTGTGCTTCGCCCTCTGGAGGACTTTTAGCTGGACTCTTGTCCTGGTTCGAGTCTCCATTATTTTTTCTTGTTGTTTTAACCATTTTATATAAGTTAACAGTTTTTTCAATCCCTGAGTTGGAGTTCAGTGGTGTAAAAGCCTTTTTTTTTTTCCCCTGTAGGCTATGGTAGCCTGAGGGCTTTTAAACTATCAATAGGCTTCTTGGCTTAATCAATGACTCCTGACCAAGAGATAAAGCAGGGTGTGGCAGAGATAATCCAGTGGTTATGCAAAGAGACTTTCACAGCCCTTCAGCTATGCCACCGAGGTATAGGTCTTCTCCTGAGTTTCCCGGTTAGATCTCTGTACCCTGGTGTCCCTCCCTGTTGCTGCTCCAGATTCTGAGGGTAGTAGCAATGGAGACTCAAGAGTTGTACTTGGTGAGTCTCTGGGGAGTCCTTTCCTCCCTTCAGCTGTCCCCTTGTTGGTGGAGCAGACTGGAGGTGGTGTCTCCACTGACAAAGTGTCGAACTGTTAGCAGTCACTTAATCTCTCCTTAGGCCCCTCTCTCCTCTCTGTCACCAGCCACACGTGTTTGTACTCACGGGTGATTTACTGGGTTTCTGTGGTCATTCTAGTCCTGTCTTGTTTCGGTCCGGGTGGTCTCCTTTGGTATTCCTAGTTGATCCGGGAGAGGAGAGGAGAGGAGAGGAGAGGAGCGGAGCGGAGAGGAGCGGAGCGGAGAGGAGAGGAGAGGAGAGGAGAGGAGAGGAGAGGAGAGGAGAGGAGAGGAGAGGAGAGGAGAGGAGAGAAAGCGATCTGCTGCTCGTAGCTCCGCCTCCGGAAGTCGAATCTATTGTTGTAGTTATTATTGTTGTTGTTGTTGATGTCGTTGTTGTTGGATAGGACAGAGAGACATCGAGAGAGGAGGGGAAGACAGAGAGGAGAAGAGACAGACAGACACCTGTAGACCTGCTTCACCACTTGTGAAGTGACTCCCCTGCAGGTGGGGAGCCGGGGGCTTGAACTGGGATCCTTACACCAGTCCTTGTGCTTAGTGGCATGTGCGCTTAACCCTCTGCGATTCCCCAGGACTCCTGCTTTTTTATCTTTTAAAACACATGATCTTCTAAAAACAAGAATACATCTTTTTAATATTTCATTATTAAAACCATGGGAAAGACCAGGTAAAGAATATTCAAGGGGCCAGGTGGTGGCGCACCTGGTTAACTGCACATATTACAGTGCAGAAGGACCTGGGTTCAAGCACCTAGTCCCCACCTTTAGGGATGACTCTTCACAAACTGTGGGGTAAGTCTTTAGGTGTCTCTCTCCAACCAATAATTAATTAATTCATTACAAATTTAGAAGAATACTAAAAAAATTTACACTGAGGACTGAGATATTAGCATTTTAAGCAATATAACAAAGAATGCCCATCTAGTAACAAATAGCCACTATGGTTAACTGACATGCATAATTATTTAATAAAGTTGACTAGTCCACTAATTGCACTCTAAAATTTGTTTAAAGATGATATAAAACAGTTCAATGCATACATAAGGACATAAGACCAGAAACAACAAAATGTCTTCTATTAGGATATCTAATAAAGTATGGGATTATATGATGAGATTATGAAGATGAGGTATAAGCATTGAAATACTTTCCCTACTATTAAGATCATTATATGAGCACTACACTTCTATTAAAAAGCAATCTCTGCACCAAAGTAAAGACTCTGGGGTAGGGTGGGGTGGGAAATACAGGTCCAAAAAGGATGACAGAGAACCTAGTGGGGCTTGTTGTTATGTGGAAAACTGGGAAATGTTATGCATGTACAAACTATTGTATTTACTGTTGAATGTAAAACATTAATTCCCCAATAAAGAAATTTAAAAAAAAAAAGACTCTCTATGGCAGGGGTAGACAGCATAGTGGTTATGCAAAGACACTCTCATGCCTGATGCTCCAAAGTCCTAGGTTCAATTCCCTGCACCAGCATAAGCCAAAGTTGAGCAGTGCTCTGGTAAACAGAAAGGAAAGAAGAAAGAAAAACAGTAAAACTTGAACACGCTTAACTGCCTCTAGATTGAACAGAAAGAGCTTTTCTGACATGTCTTCGAAAAAATCTAAGAAAATATTTTTTCTTAGAAAAAAAACTTTGAAAAGAAAACTTTTTTTTTCAGAAACTTTGAAACCCTCAGTGAGGCAAGTGTTCAAGAAAACTTGTGAGCTCCTATGGCATTTTTCTAATTTGATGAAAGAGTCTAGAGGCCCTAGAAGAATATACTACACTCAGAGAAGGGGGCAACTATGTATAAATGTGGACAGATAGTTCAGAGAAGTTGGTTGGCTCATGTCTACAACCTTAGGGGAACTGGGGTGGATTGCAGTGGGGAGAGTGAAGATTCAGAACACTGATGGTGAGAATGGTGTGGATTCAAACCTCTGTCAACATGTAATTCTGTAATATAAAAATAAAAATAGGGGCTAGGTGGTGGTGCACCTGGTTATGTGCACACATTATAGTGTACAAGGTTCCAGGTTCAAGCCCCTGGTCCCCACCTATAGGAAGAAAGCTTCCTAAGTGGTGAAGCAGGTCTGCAGGTGTCTCTCTGTCTTCCTCTCCCTCTCTATCTCCCCCACTCCTCTCAATTTCTCTCTGTCTCTAATAATAAATAAAAATATATATTTTAAAAATAATAAAAATTAAAATTAAAAATTAAAAAATACTCCCATCAAGACGTTGTTCAAACTAAGAAAAAGTGTTATAACTATATAAAAATCAATCTAAAAGACAAAAACAGGAGCTGTCTGGATAAAAAAAAAAACAATTATTCAACAGAAATTATTTCTTCATATATTACCATTTCAATTTCCAGACCTCAACCTCAATTCTTTCTTTTCTTTTTTTTTTTTTTAATTCATAAAGAAGATAGGCAGACAGAAAGAAAGAGTCAGATATCACTCTGGTACACGTACTGCTGGGATCAAACTCAGGTCCTCATGCTTGATGGTCTTGTGCTTTATCTACTGCACCACCTCCCAGATAACATAATTTCAATTTAATATGCATCACATGTAAAGTTTTATTAAAACATACTTAAATTCACTTCTGTCCCACAATTCTAGTCTTTTACCTTTATCAACTCATTCTTTTTTTTTCTTTATTGGGAAATTAATGTTTTACATTCAACAGTAAATACAATAGTTTGTACATTCATAACATTCCCCAGTTTCCTGTATAACAGTACAACCCCCACTAGGTCCTCTGTCATCCTTCTTGGTATCAACTCATTCTTTAAGTTTCCTATATTAAGTCCAGACTTCAATATTCTATTTAAATTGTCAACATTTATTCTGTTTAAGTACAGATCTAACCATACCATCCTACTGATTAAAAACTATTTGCAGTAGATGAACAACAAAATAAAATCCAAAATTTACTTTACAGACATAAAGCATTTATACGGGGCAAGGTGGTGGCGCACCTGGTTAAACACACATGTAACACACATGTTACAATGTGCAAGGACCCAGGTTTGAGCCCCGGTCCCCATCTGTAAGGGAAAGCTTTGTGAATCATGAAGCAAGGTATCTCTCTGTCTCCCTTCCTATCCCCACCTTCCTCTCACCTTCTGGCTATCTCTATCCAATAAATAAATAAAGATAATAAAAAATCTAAAAAGAAAGTGTGTGTGTTTATATGAGTCAGCCCTATCATTGTCATATCAATTTACATTTAGTCAAGATGTACTGTCATTCATTTTCTACCTTTGCTGCCTTTGTTAAAACTGTAAAGATGGGGCCAGGTGGACACACACTTGGTTATGTGCACACATCACAGTGCACAAGGACCTGGGTTCAAGCCCCTGATCCCCACTTGCAGGGGAAAAACTTCATGAGTGGTGAAGTAGGGTTGCAGGTGTCTATCTCTCCCTTTCTACTAATTCCCCCTTCTCGATTTCTGGCTGTCCCTATACAATAAATAAAGATAATAAAGGTTCAAGAAGCTCATAGGATCCCAAACAGAATTAAAATTTTTTTAATATTTATTTATTCATTCCCTTTTGTTGCCCTTGTTTTATTGTTGTAATTATTATTGTTGTTATTGATGTTGTTGTTGGATAGGACAGAGAGAAATGGAGAGAGGAGGGGAAGACAGAGAGGGGGAAAGATAAGACACCTGCAGACCTGCTTCACCACTTTTGAAGCGACTCCCCTGCAGGTGGGGAGCCGGGGGCTCAAACCGGGATCCTTATACTGATCCTTGCGCTTTGTATTACGTGCACTTAATCTGCTGCGCTACTGCCCGACTCCCCCCGCACGGAACTAACATAGACTTAAAGATACAAGACCAAGATACATCATATTTGGAATGAAAAGGAGTAAGGATAAAGAAAGGATCCTGAACACTGCAAGAGAAAAACAGAGAGTTACCAAAAGAGGAAAACCCATAAGATCAGCAGCAGATTTCTCCACACAGACACTAAAGGCCAGAAGAGAATGGCAAGATATATGCCAAGCACTCAGTGAGAAAGGCTTTCAGCCAAGACTACTGTATCCGCTAGACTGTCATTCAGACTTGATGGAGGCACAAAAACCTTCTCAGATAAGCAACAGTTGAAGGAATCAACTATCACTAAACCTGCCCCGCAAGAAGTTCTGAAAGGTCTCTTATAAACAATCACAGCATCATAAACATGCCATATATCAGAACGCTCTAAAATTATAGAATAATGGCATTAAACTATGTTCATTCTATAATATCAATAAATGTCAATGGCCTGAATTCACCTATTAAAAGACACAGAGTAGGAAGATGGATCAGAAAACACAATCCAGCCATATGTTGTCTATAGAAAACCCACCTAACTCAACAAGACAAATATATATAGACTCAAAGTGAAAGTATGGAAAACTAACATATATAAGCCCCAGCAATAACCCTGGAGGCAAAAATTTTTTTAAAAAATTAAACAAGCTCTCAAAGTAAAAGACTCTGGGGTCGGAGGAGGGGAGCACATGTACTAGAGTGATGCCATGTACCCTGGCAGCATATGTACCAGAGTGATGTCTGGTTCTTTCTCTCTCTCCTTCTATCTTTCTCCTTAATAAAATAAATAAAATCTTAAAAATAATAATAAAAATTTTAAAAAAGGTAAAAAGTCCTACCCTCAAAGTTCAAAATCACTACTCCCTTAACATTTCCCAGTTAATATTTTCTCATGTCCTTCTGTATCTCCCTTTACACCAATAGCATAACTGAGTCTGTTTTGTGACTATGCAAATCTATTTGACCTGTAAAAAGGTGAGCTCATTGAGAAACTGAACAGAATCCTATGAGCTTTATACCTTGCTACAGGACCACAGATTTGACAAACACATTTATAATTTCTTAGTGCGATTTAACTTTATAATTAGTCAAAACTGAAAAAAGAACAGCTTTGTGGGGCTGTGATTGGAGGGTAATAACTGCTTTGAGCAACGTGTTAGAAGGCGTTGTGGAGCTGAATCTAGACTCTCAAGTATCATGCTCAGATAACAGTCATATCTGTTCCAGCAGAAAAAAGCACAGTGGCAATATCATGCCAGATAAAACTGCCAGTGCCATTTTTTGCTTTTTACTGTGGAAAGCTTCATGAATCTGCACTAATCATCCTCACACAGGGGCTAATTTTCATTGCTTCAAGTTTAGTACATGTGCTGTCAAATGAACACTTTTCATTCACATTTTTTATGATAATCTTTTCTACAAAGCACACTGATACACACACTTTCAAAATCACCAGTGACATGATCCCAAGCATATTAAACAAAAGACTCATTTTGCAAATAGCCAAATAACACATGTGAACAGTCCTGTCCTCTAGAGTCACTCTTCCAGCCTGAAAGGTCCCTGGCATGTCATAAATAGATTGAGAACAAAACATTCTATTCTTTCTCTCCATGAACCTCTATCCTATTGTCTAAAATGAGGGGGATACATGTTATCTCCCAGGAACATCTTAAGTATTTAAAAAAAAATTTTATATTTATTTACTTATTCCCTTTTGTTGCCCTTGTTTTATTATTGTAGCTATTATTATTATTGATGTTGTTGTTGTTGGATAGGACAGAGAGAAATGGAGAGAGGAGGGGAAGACAGAGGGGGGAAAGATAAGACATCTGCAGACCTGCTTACCGCTTGTGAAGCGACTCCCCTGCAGGTGGGGAGCCGGGGGCTCAAACCGGGATCCTTATGGTGGTCCTTGAGTTTTGTACCATGTGCACTTAGCCTGCTGCACTACCTCCTGACTCCAGGAACATCTTAAGTATTAATGATTTAGAGGTCAGGACATACTCTCAAGAAAGACACACTGTGACTTTAACACCCTGAAATGCTACTACTACTTAGGAGAGAGAGCGCCTGGGAGGGTTAGAGCTGGAATTAACTATTTCCAATCAAGAATCTCTTTGTTACAACAAAAAGGAGGGGCCAGGTGGCAGCGTACCTGGTTAAGTGCTCACATTATGGTGCACAAGGATCCAAGTTTAAGCCCTTGGTCTCTACCTGCAGGGGAAAGCTTCATGAGTGGTGAAGCAGGGCTGCAGGTGTCTCTTTCTCCTCCCCCCTTAATTTGTCTTTGTCTCTATCCAATAATATATATATGTATTTTTTTTAATGTATTCATTTTGGACTAAGATCTGAGACTAAGATAATCTGATCGGTCAACAGTAAAGTTTCCATGATCTGCTTATATTATGTTTGTTACTTTATATATAGATGAATTGCCTTCTGCCTTTAACTAGTCATGAAACTATTACATGTGATCATGACTTTAAAACAAAATAGACACTGTAAATCTGTCTCATGTTAGTAGCTGGATTGTCTTGAATGTACTTTATGAGATATGCATTCTACTAAGTGATTAAAAATTGTCAGAAACCAGAGTAAAAAATTGTCACAATCAGTGAAACCAGTACCACCTCAGCATGTTTCACTTCAGACTGTGTCCAGATACATCAGGCATGGAATGTCAACCCTCCAGCTTCATTCCTCTGGTGAGACCTCTCCTAGCTTGTAGGAACTTCTTGATTCCATTTCAGGTGGTGCACTTCCTAACAAAGCCTCAAAACCTAGATATAGAACAGGACCCATGAGATAGGGCATATGTACACATGTCTCCATACATTGGGGGAAAATACATACCTTACAGCAAAAGTGCACAAGTCTGCAGTGAGTCACTAAATGCAGCAAGCAAATAGAAAGACCTAAACAAGATACCATAAGGTACCTAATCAAATAGTTTCTACTTAGACCTGGATACCCTCCTCAACTACTACCTATTTCACTTCCCTCAGTCACTCCAAGGCTAACCTGGTCAGACAAAGTAAGGTTTACAAAAGCTGGATAAGTACAAGAGATGAGCATACTTCAGTGATGGCTCTTTGGTCACTACCAGGCCACCCCATCACCCAGACCCTCGTCAGAGAGTTCTGGGATTTCCACACAGACATGATGGGCCTAGACCTCTAACAGATCCCTCTCGCCACTGTCACTGGTCATCTCCATCAGGAACAACATAATGGACCCCTTTGTGGGCCCCATAGGACCTTGCCCTCAGTGTGGATCAACAATGTAGGAACAGCCCCAATCATCAAAGGGAGGTTGGGCAACATACTCTACCACTCAAGGAAGACTAGTCCTGAAATTAGTGTAGCCTAGAATATTCCTAGCTGTGACCACAGAACATGAGCTCAGATCTACAGGATGCAGAGGTTACAAAGGCTCCTGAGATGAATATGGGTCCCAGATAACATTGATGGGGTTTATAGTTAACAGTTTTTTTCAATATTTATTTATTTATTTATTCCCTTTTTTGTTGCCCTTGTTTTATTGTTGTAGTTATTACTGTAGTCTGTCTTCGTTGTTAGATAGGACAGAGAGAAATGGAGAGAGGAGGGGAAGACAGAGAGGGGGAGAGAAAGACAGACACCTGCAGACCTGCTTCACCGCCTGTGAAGTGACTCCCCTGCAGGTGGGGACCCCGGAGGCTCGAACCGCGGTCCTTACATTGTCCTTGAGCTTTGCGCCATTTGCTCTTAACCCACTGTGCTACCACCCGACTCCCACAGTAGTTAACAATATTTTTATACATTTCCCATATTTCCAAGCTACTCTCTTCCCTAATCCAGCTTTCTAGTCCTTTTTCCAACTATGACACCATCTCCCCAGACAATACCTTGGGTCCACCTGCATGTTAGCTGTCAGGCTCAGGCAAAACTGCAATAATCTTGCCTTTAGGTTCCTGATTATTTAACAATTTGTTCGGCTTTATATCTTAATGCTTTTTCAGCCACCAGGTTCCAGATGCTAACATGATGGCAGCTTGACATCCCTGGACAGATGACCTCACCAATGTGTGTTGGAGCCCCATCTCCCCAGAGCCCTGCCCCACTAGGGAAGAGAGACACGGGCTGGGAGTATGGATCAATGCCCAAGTTCAGCCGAGAAGCAATAACAGAAGACAGATCTTCCACCTTCTGCACCCCAATAATGACCCTGGGTCCATACTCCCAGAGGGATAAAGTATTGGAAAGCTATCAAGGGAGGGGATGGGATATGGAGTTCTGGTGGTGGGAACTGTGTGAAATTGCACCACTATTATCCTGACCTTGTCAATATTTATATTTTATAAATTTAAAAAATATCATAATTTAGAGAGTCAGGCAGTAGCGCATGTGGCGCAAAGTGCAAGAACCACCATAAGGATTCTGGTTGGAGCCCCTGGCTCCCTACTTGCAGGGAAGTCGCTTCACAGGTGGTGAAGCAAGTCTGCAGGTGTCTATCTTTCTCTCCCCCTCTCTGTCTTCCCCTCCTCTCTCCATTTCTCTCTGTCCTATCCAACAACAACGATAACAATAAAACAAGGGCAACAAAAGGGAATATTTAAAAATTTATCATAATTTGAAAAAATAGATGTATGTTGGTTATATAATCTAGCAATATAATCACCAATGAAATACTTTGATATTGTATGTGAATTTTAATTTAATACTGGACTAAAAATTACACCTGGTACAGGTATGGAAATGTCTAAGACTCTCTATAAAACAGGTTTTAAAAGTATAGCACATTTACAGTACTGCTGTTTAACTTCAAAAGAATTGTCAAAGTTTCTTGTTAATCCCCATTTAAAACGCAATAAAAATAATGAAATAAAATGGACACTAGTAAAGTTTTTTTTTTCTCCTTTTAAAAGGAATTCACAATTGGGTAAAGAAGGAAAAAAGAGGAAACAGCATTTTTGAATTTTCATAACAGTATGTGGTGTTAGCTTTGATCCTAAGGACTCAAAAAGCTAAAATAACTGTCCAATGTCACGTTCATCAACTACTAAAACGGATTAGGGTTCCGGGGCCCCTTGGAGGCTGCCTCCCTGGCCAAGAATGGAATATTCTGGGAGGCTAACAGCTAGAGACAAGAGGGAAGTTAGGGAGAAGCACAAGGAACAGAGGCAGAGGAGGAGAACCAAAACTAATTGCAGGAGTTTTACCAAAGAACAGAGAAAGCTTTGACTTCCTCAAACTCATTCCTTATCACCTGAGGAACTGCCCACTCATATTCTTTTTTTAGCTTTTGAAATAGCTTTTCTGAAGGTATAAATAGTCTGCATTTTAGGAATTTATAGAGGCATGATTTGATTACTAATCAGTCCAACCCAGAGCACTTCACTGAACAATTATGGTGACTACATGCCCAGAACTAGCCACTTTTTGAAACTTGCTTCCACATACTGGTAACTACATTATTTTGTTGTTTATTTGTTTTGTTTTAATTACTTTTGCCCAGAGTTACTTAACTCTTCTCCTGTATCCTCTTTTCTGTTATCTGTGGTACAACTTGATTCAGAAGCTTTATGACAGCAGTTATAAGCAAAAAAAATCAGCCAAAAGTAATGGTTAAAAACTTCATTCCAAATTTGTTACAGTTTTATAGGGTACACACTAATTTTAACACAAAGCATTGTTTTTCAAGATGATTTAATTATCCTTCAGCAATAGTTCTTATACACATGAAGATCAAAGCAACTTATTAAAAATTGAGCTCAAAATTTATTTGTGGCTTAGGAACATAAAATAATTATGTTAAATGTATATTCTGGGATTGGGTGGTAGCACACTTGGTAAAATGTACAAGATACTAAGAACAAAGCCCGAGTTAAAGTCCTTGATCTCGTGGTCTGGGAGGTGGCACAGTGGATAAAGCATTAGACTCTCAAGTGTGAGGTCTTGAGTTTAATCCCTGGTAGCACATGTACCAGAATGTCTGGTTTTCTCTGTCTCTCTCTTCCTATCTCCTTTATGAATAAATAAAATATTTAAAAAATAAACACTTAGGAATCCAGTGGTAGTGCAGCAGGTTAAGCGCACACACGTGGCGCAAAGCACAAGAACCAGCTTAAGGATCCTGGTTTGAGCCCCGGGATTCCCAACTGCAGGGGAGTCCCTTCACAGACGGTGAAACATGTCTGCAGGTGTCTACCTTTCTCTCCCCCCTGTCTTCCTCTCCTCTCCATTTCTCTCTGTCCTATCTTAACGACGACATCAATAACAACAAAGGGCAACAAAAGGAAAAATAAATAAAATTTTTAAAAAAGATAATCTTTAAATAAAATAAAATAAATCCTTGATCTCCACCTACGTGGTGGGGAGGTGGAGCATTACAAGTGGTGAAACAGTGCTAAAGGCATCTCTATTTTGTCTCTCTCTTCTCTCTCACACTCTGGATGAAATGAAGGAGTCTGCTGGGAAATGTATATTCAGGGGCCAGGTGGTAGTGGTTAAGTGCTCACATTACAGTGATCATGGACCCAGGTTCAAGCCCCTGGTCCCGAGCTGCAGAGGAAAAGCTTCACAAGTGGTGAAGCAGGGCTACAAGTGTATCTCTGTCTCTCTCCATCTCTATCTCTTCCTCCCCTCTCAATTTCTCTCTGTCTCTATCCAATAATAAATAGTTTTTTTTTAAAGGAAATGTATATTCAAAGTATATTCAAAAAATGCCCCTGGCATTTTAATTTAAGGAACAAGGAGAGCTCTAGCAGACAGTAAGAGATCTGGCTGTTACCATTTAACTCAAATAAAATTCAGTGTGCTGGGCATGGAAATGAGATTAAAGTGCTGAAGCTAGTGAAGATGACAGATGCCAAGTTGCTTGGGTAATGGACAAATATACACCTCAGTGGCTACAGCACCTTTCAGAACAGCAGACAGCAGCAATCAGGCATCAATGTTTTACAAACATCAGTTGCTTGCTGAATCACAGCATGTGATAATTTAGTGTTTCTCTCTACCGGCCTGTTCTAGTAAATTTCCTTTAACTAAATTATAAAAGGTAGCGAGTGCAGGGATGTAGGGAGTCAAGACTTCACCTTCTATTTAGGACTTAGAAGCTACAGTGAATGTTACTCATACCTAATATGGAGGAGAGAAAAATTATCTTCCCTCTACCTTTCTATGCTCTTGGCTGAGAACCCTTCTAACAAAAGACAAATTAACAAGAGAAAAACAGAAGTTTAATAACATGTATCTGCTGTATTTATATATATAACATCATACATATTTAGACCTCTGTACTGATAAGTTTCCAGAGATTAGTCATGCCCTTCAATCAGCACAGAGACTCTTTACGAGTTCTCAGCAGCACAATATCACTTGTATACCCCACTATGGTAACAGCAGTAAGAACAGAACCAATGTCAGTGTTCATCAGAATCACATGGAGGTGACTGAGCGTTACTCCCAGATTTCTGTTAGTATGTCTAAATCATGGCATTAGAAAATGCATTTTGAGGGGCTGGGCAGTAGCACAGTGCACATGGCACAACGTTCAAGGACCTGTTCTAGGATCCCAGTGCAAGCTCCTGGCTCCCCACCTGCAGGGGTCACCCTCACAAGCAGTGAAAGCTCTGCTTTCTTTCTATCCTATCCAACACCAATAACAACAATAACAAAAAGGACAACAAAAATAGGGGAAAAATGGCCTCCGGGAGCAGTGAATCTGTGGTGCAGGCACCGAGCCCCAGTGATGCCCCTGGAGGCAAGAAAAAGAATGTATTTTGGGGCCAGGTGGTGGTACACCTAGTTATATGCACACAATATAGTATACAAGTACCTGGTCCCCATCTGCACAGGAAAAGCTTCAGGAGTGGCGAAGCAGGGCTATAGGTGTCTCTCTGTTTCTCTCTCTCTCTATCTTCCAATCCCCTCTCATCTTCTCTGTCTCTATCCAGTAATAAATAAATAAAATTAAAGAAAACCTATTTCTACACATCTTGGGGATTATTGCTATTTTTCTTAAATTGCATAGCATCTTGACTTCACAAAAGCTACTTTCCATCCTATCAAGCAGTAAAAGTGTCTTTGCTAAGAGAGTTTATTTACAAACTAATAAAAGAACTATCATGACTTAAAAGAAGAAAGTAGAAGTATAACTCCAGCATATGGGCTGCAAGCAATCAACTTAAGGACCTTACAAATGGAAGTAGAGTGTTCTGACTACTAAGACACTTGCCTAGCCACACCATTTGACTTTTGAAGGGCTATTCTGACTACAAATTTTATTAGTGATTTAATAATGACTGACAAGTTTGTAGGATAAGAAGGGTACAATTTGGGGCCGGGTGGTGGTGCACCTGGTTGAGCGCACATGTTACAGTGTGCAAGGACCTGGGTTCAAGCTCCCGGTCCTCACCTGCAGGGGGAAAGTTTCACAAGTGGTGAAGTAGGTCTGCATGCTTTTCTCTGTCTCTGTCTCTCTCCCTCTCTGTCTCCCCTTCCCCTCTATTTCTGGCTGTCTCTATCCAATAGATAAAGATAACAATAAAAAAAAAAAAAAGATACAATTCCCACCACCAGAGTTCCACATCCCATCCCCTCCATGGGAAGCTTCCCTTTTCTTTATCCCTCTGGGAGTATGGACCAAAAATCTCTATGGATGCAGAAGGTGGAAGGTCTGGCTTCTGTAATTGTTTCTCTGCTAGACATGGGTATTGGCAGGTAGATCCATACCACCAGCCTGTTTCTATCTTTTTTCTAGTGGGGTAAGGGCTCTGGGGACTGCAAGATTTTAAACAGATGTGCCAATGAGAACCGAAACACACATAGGATGCCCGATGTTGTAGTGCTATGTACCTTCCAAACTACTGAGGTGAAGAAAAACAAGCAACAAGAAGACAATGTGCTAGAAGGCTACCTCCATCTAGTAAGAAAGAAAGAAAAAGGAAAAAAAAAAAAGGGCTGGACTGACATTACAAGGAAAATAACCTACAGCTAAAACAGAGATCAGACAGGAAAACAAAGCAGAAGTCCTGCTGTAAAGTCAGTCAAGAAAAGGTAGCATCAGGGAGGGGGTAGACAGTATAATGGTTATACAAAGAGAGTCTCATGCCTGACACTCTGAAGTCTCAGGTTCAGTCCCCCACATCACCAAAAGCCAAGGCTGATCAGTGATCTGGAGAAAGAAAGAAAGAAAGAAAGAAAGAAAGAAAGAAAGAAAGAAAGAAAGAAAGAAAGAAAGAAGGAAAGAAAGGAGGGAGGGAAGGAGGGAAGGAGGGAAGGAAGGAAGGAAGGAAGGAAGGAAGGAAGGAAGGAAGGAAGGAAGGTTGGTGGAGCACCTGGTTTAGCGTACATGCTACAATGCACAAGGACACAGGTTTGAGCCTTAAGAAAGAAAGGAAGAAAGAAAGGGGGAAAAAGGAAGGAAGGAAGGAAGGAAGGAAGGAAGGAAGGAAGGAAGGAAGGAAGGAAGGAAAGAAGGAAGGAAGGAAGGAAGGAAGGAAGGAAGGAAGGAAGGAAGGGTGGGTGGGTGGGTGGTGGAGCACCTGGTTTAGTGTACATGCTACAATGCGCAAGGACACAGGTTTGAGCCCTAAGAAAGGAAGAAAGAAAGGAAGAAAGAAAGAGGGAAAAAGGAAGGAAGGAAGGAAGGAAGGAAGGAAGGAAGGAAGGAAGGGAGGGAGGGAGGGCGGGCGGTGGAGCACCTGGTTTAGCGTACATGCTACAATGTGCAAGGACACAGGTTTGAGCCCTGGTCCCTGCCTGCAAGGGGAAAGCCTTACAAGTGGTGAAGCAGTGCTGCAGGTGTCTCTCTCCCTCTTAATCTCCCCTTCCATCTCAATTTCTGGCTGTATCTATCTAATAAATAAATATAATAAAAAATAAAAGAAATAAAATAAAACTTTAAAAGAAAGAAAGAGAGAAAGGAAGAAAGGAAAGGTGTGGGTGGGGGAAATAGCATAATGGTTACGCAAACTGACTTTCATGCCTAAGGCTCCAAGGTCCCAGGTTCAATCACCTGTATCACCATAAGCCAGAGTTGAGCAGTGTTCTGGTGTTTTTCTCTCTCTCTGCATCTCTCTCAAAAATAAAATAAAATAAAATAAAATATTTTTTAAAAGAAGAAGAAAGAAAAAAAGAAAGAGAAAGGGAGGGGGAGGGGAGGGGAGAGGGAGGGGAGGGGGAAGGGGAGGGGAAGGGGAAGGGGAAGGGGAAGGGGAAGGGGAAGGGGAAGGGGAAGGGGAAGGGGGCAGCTTGACTGACACCCTGCTCAGCTCCTGACCCAGGAATTAACTGTATGTTGCAATCACTCCACCTTAGGACTGATTCAACAGCAGGTTGTGGAAACTGGGGCTGTACAAGGAAGTGACTTAGTCACACAAAGCTGAGCAACTCAACCAAACATGGGCAATACAACTAATTTTAAAATTATTTCAAGAGCTAAGGAGACAGCATAATGGTTATGCAAAGGACTTTCATGCCTGCAGCTCCAAGTTACCCGGTTCAATCTCCAGTACCACCACAAGCCAGAGTTGAGCAGTGCACTGGTGTTTCTCTTTATGTCTTTCTGTATCTATCTCATTAAAATAAAATAAATAATATATTTTTACAAATAAAATAATAAAAAATAAAAGTATTTTAAAACATATATGTAATGAAAATATAATATGTGTTCAGTAGCATAATGAAAAGACTTCTTAAATTCTCCCACCTAACACCGAGTCTAGCACACAAAAGACGTCAGTGAATACAGAAGAATGATTCCCGGGGGCTGGGCCAGCCTAACATCTGAGAGAACATATGAGAGGTGGGGCTGCAGTGTCTCCTGGGTCCAGCCTAGAAAACTCTTCTCACAGAATGAGGAGAGTGGAAAGATCCAATTCTCTCTAATAAAGATAAAAAAGAAGGGAGCTCGGTAGTAAAGCTGTGGGTTAAAAGTGCACATGGCATGAAGCGCAAGGACCAGCATAAGCATCCTGGTTAGAACCCCAGCTCCCAACCTGCAAGGGGTTTGTTTCGCAAGCAGTGAGGCAGGTCTGCATGTGTCTCTCTTTCTCTTCCCCTCTCTGTCTTCCCCTCCACTCTCGATTTCTCTCTTTCCTAGCCAACAACAAGGACAGCAATTAACACCAAAGGCAACAAAATGGGAAAAATGGCCTCCAAGAGCAGTGGATTCATAGTGTAGGCATGGAGCCCCGGTGATAACCCTGGAGGCAAAAAACATTCAGAAAGCTGAAAATGAATTAGGGCTAGCCCACCAGGTAGGGCTTATGTCTTGGCAAGCATGCAGCCACAGCACTGGGAAAAGCTCTGGGAGTAAGGTGTCTCTCCCTATCCCTCTCCATCTGTATGAAAAGACAGCTTGGAAGTGGTGAAACACACTGGACACACACAGAGAACAACATGAAATTACCTGTACTATAGAGTTGCTTCGTGCTATCTAATGTAAGGAAAACTAAGACCAAGCATCACTTAGACACAACAATCATTGCAGTATTCACCTGGATTTTTTTTTTTTTTTTTGCCTCCAGGATTATCACTGGGGCTCGGTGCCAGCATTACAAATCCACTACTCCTGGAGGCTATCTTCCCATTTTGTTGCCCTTGTGGTTTCAGCTGGATTTTTTTACTATAACTTTTTCTTTTCACCAGAGCACTGCTCAGTTCTGGGACCCTGGAGCCTCAACCAGGAAAATCTCTTTGTATAACCATTATGCTATCACTGCCACCCTTCAGCTGGATTTTTCAAATTAATTTTGCAAAACCTCAACAAAATGTTTTGTAATATATTTAGAATATTAACTATATTATAGTAACTTTATTATATATAGTATAGTCATTATATTATAGTAACTTTCTCTCTCTCTTTTTTTTTTTTTTTTTACAAGAGCACTGCTCAGCTCTGACTTATGGTGGTTCTGAGGATTGAGCCTAGTACCTTCAGTGTATTAGGCTTAAGAGTTTGTTTGCATAACCATTATGCTATCTCCCCAGCCCTATAGTAACATCTTAAGCAGGCTTTTCCTACTTAATAATAAATCACTGTACTTGCCACATTTACAACAAAAATAAGATGGGATGAAAAATATCAAAGACAGGTCCAAAAAAGATGACAGAGGACCTAGTAGGGGTTGTACTGTTATATGGAAAACTGAGAAATGTTATCCATGTACAAACTATTATATTTACTGTCGAATGTAAACATTAATTACCCAATAAAGAAATTTTTAAAAAAGACAAAGAAAAATATCAAAGACATCAAACACAGTGAGTTTTAGAACACTTTAGTTTCAGTTAGATGTGTGTGTGTGTGTGTGTGTGTGCGCGCGCGCACGCGCGCGCATCGTGTGAAATGCTCTGAACACTTAAGATTTCAAATACACAAGTACTAGAGACAGGTGGTAGCACACTTGGAAGGGCGCACACATTACCACATGAGGACCCAGGTTCAAGCCCACAGTTCCCATCTAGCAGTAAAGCTTCGGTTTCTCCTCCTATTCTTCTTCTTTTCTTTTTCTCTCTACCTATTTCTCTGTCTCTATTGGGGGAAAAGTAGCCACTGGAAGCAGTGGATTCACCACCGAGCCTGGCCACTACCACAATAAAGGAAGGTTCACTCTCTCCACCTTTTTGTCTCTACCCAAAACAGTAACTATAATAAAGAAAGAAAATATACCAGAATAAACTATTCTATTCTAATTCCCAAGAAATGTTTTCTGTATAGGTATTCCTTCACATGTTAAGACTCCACCAACACAACTGTGCAAACCAGCAATCACCCACTCCAAGACTTTCTTTTTCTTTCTTTTTTCAGTGCCTCTTCCATTACCCACTGACCTAGCAGACACTGTCATCTGACGGTCAGCCCAAAGCTTGTATTTGGGGCACCTTATGTACACACCTCCTTTCTCTCATGCCCACCTTTCAAGATTTTCTTCTTCAGTCTCTAAAGTAACACACAGAAGAACCACTGTATTACCTGTCTTCAGTCTCCTGAGTCATCCCATAGCATGTGCTATCCCACCACGGGTCACAGAACTTTCTGTGATGATAGAAACATCCTCTATCCGGGCGGGGGTAGATAGCATAGTGGATATGCAAAGACACTCTCATGCCTGAGGCTCCAAAGTCCCAGGTTCAATACCCCACACCACCGTAAACCAGAGCTGAGCAGTGTTGGAGATCTCTTTCCTGATTAATCCTCTGATTAAACAACATAGCACTAACCAGTCACATATATCTTACTGAGCCCTTAGAATGGAGTCAGGGTGACTAGAGAAATTTATTTTTATTCAATTTTAAGTCATTAAATTTAAATATTTAGATGTGGCTACTAGTTACCAAGACAACAGAGCCTTTATGCACAAACATCAAAACAAGGTACTTATCCTTCCCGCCTCCTGTGTTTTCCAATTCTTGCTCCAGTATTAATTCTGAAGGGAAAAAACTTTGTCGTTCCATTTGAGAATCGCAAAATGTGCCTGAGGACAATATCTATAAATAAACCATAATAAAATAAACTACATAGAAATTGATTCTTGGGGAGTCAAGCTGTAGCGCAGCGGGTTAAGCGCAGGTGGCGCAAAGCACAAGGATTGGCATAAGGATCCTGGTTCAAGCCTTGGCTCCCCACCTGCAGGGGAGTCGCTTCACAAGCAGTGAAGCAGGTCTGCAGGTGTCTCTCTTTCTCTCCCCCTCTCTGTCTTTCCCTCCTTTCTCCATTTCTCTCTGTCCTATCCAACAATGGCGACAACAATAATAACTACAACAATAAAACAACAGGGGCAACAAAAGGGAATAAATAAAATAAATATTTAAAAAAAAAAGAAATTGATTCTTGTGGTCCAGGGGGTGGTGCAGTGGGTAAAGCACTGGACTCTCAAGCATGAGGTCTGGAGTTCCATCTCCACCAGCACATGTACCAACGTGATGTCTGGTTTGTGTGCCCCCCATTCCTCTCATAAATGAGAAATTTATTCTTAGCAGATATAATAGTGCTGGCAGGGTGTGGAGAAAAAGAGAATCCTTGGTGGTCTGGGAGGTGGTGCAATGGATAAAGCACTAGACTCTCAAGCATGAGGTCCTGAATTCAAAATGTCTCTCTGGAAACTATATTTTAATAAACCATAATGTTGGTATTAGGAAATCACAAATCATCTAGGAAAATAATCTAAGGGCCCAGGCAGTGGCACACCAAGTTGAGCACACACATTACCATGCTCAAGGACCCAGGTTCAAGCCCCTAATCCCCACTTGCAGGAACAAAGCTTCCTGAGTGGTAAAGCAGGGCTGCAGGTGTCTCTTTCTCCCTACCTCCTCTCCCCTCTGTTTCTTAACTTGCCAAATGAGAAGAAAAGAAAAGTGAGTCAAAGAAAGTGAAGATATTTTCCCAATACCCAAAGTAATCTCCCCATCAGGGAGATAAGATGCGTACACAACTCTGTGAAAAGATGGCATGACAAGAGAACCATAACAGGCTCTTGCAACTTACGCCTTCCCAAGAAGTGCAACCGTATTCTAGGCTAGACTATGTCCTAGGCCCTGAGCTGTATCAGACCACTACATGAAAACTTTACAATCTTATATTTTTCTTCTCCTGTAATATAAAGCAATAAATCTCACTGTAAAACTAACCTATCATATAACATGTGTCTGGAATAGATGCTCCTCTGACATGTTGGGTCTTTTGTTTGTTTGTTTGCTTGCTTTGGATAGAGACAGAGAGAAATTGACAGGGGAGTAGGAGAAAGAAAAGGAGAGAGGCACCTGCACTTCTTTACCACTCGTGAAGCTTCCCCACTACTTGTGAAGCTTACTCGTGAAGAACCAGGGACTTGAACCTGGGTCCTTGTGCAGTGTAATGTGTGTGTTTAGCCAGGTGCACCACTGCCTTGCCCCCTGACATGTTTCCAATAACCTCTAAGCACAACAATTATCAAACTATTTTATCCTAAAAACTATGTCAACATAATTTTTTAAATGTGTTCTTCTTCTAGGCAGAGATCCTTGTGAACAAGGATCACACAATTTTAAGGATGGGTGTTTTTGTTTGTTTGTTTGTTTGTGTCACTGCTGAGGTTTCAGCACTCCACATTGACTTTCTCAGATACAAAGAGAAACAAACAGAAAGAGAGGAAAAGTCATAGCACGAAGCTTTATTCAATGTGGTGGGGACAGGCGTGAGCCTGGATCACACAACTGGCAACACAGACACACTACTCTATTTTGCTGGCCATGGAATTTTTTTTTTTTTAATTTTTGCCACAAAAGTTTCCAATGCAGCTCAGTGTTTACAAAATAAATCCACCACTCCTGGTAGCTGTTTTACTTTTTTTTTTTTTCATTTTTTTCTTCTTAATAGAAACAGAAAAATTAAAAGAGAAGGGGAAAATAGAAAAGGAGAGAGAGAGAGAAAGTGACCTGCAACACTGCTTCCCCACTTGTGAAGTTTCTCATCGACTGCATGTGGATGCTTGCCAGAGCTTGAAATGATCCTTGCACATGGTAATAATATACATGCTGTACTGGGTGGGCCTTCTCCCTGCCACTTCAATCCCTAAAGTGCACCATAATAAATCAATAAATGCTCCAAGTGAAGAAACAAGTCACTAAAAAAAAAAAATCTACATATATTAGGACTATGGTTCCATCAGAACTGCTTGGTACTGGAACATGAATAGACACACTGACCAGTGGAATAGAATTGAGAGCTCAGAAGTGAGCCCCCACACCTATGCACATCTAATCTTTGACAAAGGGGCCCAGACTATTCAATGGGGAAAGCAGAGTCTCCTCAACAAATGGTGTTGGAAACAATGGGTTGAAACATGCAGAAGAATGAAACTGAACCACTGTATTTCACCAAATACAAAAGTAAATTCCAAGTGGATCAAGGACTTGGATGTTAGACCACAAACTATCAGATACTTAGAAGAAAATATTGGCAGAACTCTTTTCCGCATAAATTTCAAAGACATCGTCAATGAAACGAATCCAATTACAAAGAAGACTAAGGCAAGTATAAACCTATGGGACTACATCAAATTAAAAAGCTTCTTCACAGCAAAAGAAACCACTACCCAAACCAAGAGACCCCTCACAGAGTAGAAGATCTTTACATGCCATACATCAGATAAGAGTTTAATAACCAACATATATAAAGAGCTTGCCAAATTCAACAACAAGACAACAAATAACCCCATCCAAAAATGGGGGGAGGACATGGACAGAATATTCACCACAGAAGAGATCCAAAAGGCTAAGAAACATGACAAAATGCTCCAAGTCTCTGATTGTCAGAGAAATGCAAATCAAGACAACAATGAGATATCACTTCACTCCTGTGAGACAGTCATACATCAGAAAAGGTAACAGCAACAAATGCTGGAGAGGGTGTGGGGTCAAAGGAACCCTCCTACACTGCTGGTGGGAATGTCAATTGGTCCAACCTCTGTGGAGAACAGTCTGGAGAACTCTCAGAAGGCTAGAAATGGACCTACCCTATGACCCTGCAATTCCTCTCCTGGGAATATATCCTAAGGAACCCAACACATCCATCCAAAAAGATCTGTGTACACATATGTTCTTGGCAGCACAATTTGTAATAGTCAAAACCTGGAAGCAACCCAGGTGTCCAACAACAGATGAGTGGCTGAGCAAGTTGTGGTCTATATACACAATGGAATACTACTCAGCTGTAAAAAATGGTGACTTCACTGTTTTCAGCCAATCTTGGATGGACCTTGAAAACTTCATGTTAAGTGAAGTAAGTCAGAAACAGAAGGATGAATATGGGATGATCTCACCCTCAGGCCAAAGTTGAAAAACAAGATCAGAAAAGAAAACACAAGTAGAACCTGAACTGGAATTGGCATATCACACCAAAGTAAAAGACTCTGGGGTGGGTGGGTGGGGAGAATACAGGTCCAAGAAGGATTCAGAGGACTTAATGGGGGTTGTATTGTTATATGGGAAACTGGGGAATGTTATGCATGTACAAACTATTGTACTTACTGTTGAATGTAAAACATTAATTCCCCAATAAAAAAAAAAATCAGAGTCAAAAAAAAAAAGAAAAAAATATTATGACTATGGTTCTATTAAAGGTATTTATTTTTTTTTGCCAAGGACATAGTAGTATGTAGAAAGTCTAATTCTAATTTTATATCAAAAGATACATAACACCTAGAGTTTGCTGATAAGTAAAAATGATAATTATGGTGTACAATCCCCCAGATTTTACTTCAATAACATAAGTGATCACAACTTTTTAAAACACGACTGACAGAAATCTGAAGGGGCCAGGATAGCTCACCAGTAGAGGGCTCGGCCTCGCGTGAGCTTAATGTGCAGCTCGGCAATACGAGAATCCGGCATGAAGCCCAGCCAGTCTATCTTGGCGTTACTCTCGATTGCACTCTGTCATTTCACAAACATCTCATAAAAACTGCAGCAAAGGTGGGCGCGAGGAATAACATCATCGCAAGACTGGCCAGCTCCTCATGGGGCGCGAGCGCTTCCACACTACGATCATCATCTCTGGCATTATGCTATTCCACTGCAGAATACTGTGCCCCAGTATGGTTCCGTAGCCCCCACGTCCACTTGGTCGATTCCAAATTATATTCCTCCATGAGGATAATTTCTGGAACCATCCGTTCCACCCCGGTTTCATGGCTGCCAGCTCTTAGCAACATCGCCCCACCAGATATTCGTCGGGATGCGGCATCATCTAAGTTCATTTCCCACGTCTATGCTCGACCGGACCTGCCAATATACGCGGATATCTTCACCCACCCTGTCCAACGCTTGACGTCTCGTCACCCAATCTGGTCCCCTACGCCTACACTGAACTTCTCTGTTCCAGACTCTTGGAAACAGAGTTGGCAGTCAGCTGAGGTAAAGAACAAACACCTCATCACAGACCCCTGCAAGCGTCACCCCGGCTTTGACCTAGCACGTTATGATTGGGCCCTCCTCAATCGCTATCGAACAGGCCATGGCCGGTGCGCCGCTATGTTCCATCGCTGGGGAGCCAGAGACGACCCGAACTGCCCCTGCGGCTACAGACAGACTATGACCCACATAGTCAACGACTGCCACCTCTCCAGATTCAAAGGGGGTCTCGAAACTTTACATCAGGCTCAACCTGACGCTGTTGACTGGCTACGGAAGAAGGGCAAACGCTAGAAGAAGAAGTAGAGGGCAGCACCTGGAGATGTCTCCAGGAGCAGCTTCACAAGTGGTAGAGCAGTAAAACGGTGTCTCCCCTTCTTTCTGTCTCTCTCAGCCCGTTTCTCACCCTCTATCAAGGAAAACGGGGAGGCTGAGGGGAGCAACAGAATCATGTAGACGCAGAGTCCCAGTGACCACCCTAGTGGTAAAACGAAAGTAAAAAAGGGCAGCTTAGGCTGAGAAGAAGTCTCCACCACACCTTAAAAATCAAAGTACACTGCTATCTAGACTATACTAACAGCTGCTGAGTACAGCGTAAGGAATGTTTCAATGATTAATATATATGCACATATATCGTATACTCGAGAAAGAACCTTGTTCTCAATTATCAAGGAATCTTTAAAATTGTGTAAAGGATAGTCAACTTAGTAAACAAATTAAAAATGAATAATTTTATTGTGAAAAGTAATTTTAAAATGCTAAATTAAACTAGTCAAAGAGAAAAGGATTAAATGAGAATGTGCATAAAGTACTCCCAAAACAAAACTAGAAAAGAGAAATGCATCTCTACTGAGAAAAAACAGATGACGCTTTCAGAATATCCCAGTCAACTTTCTATACATTAGATGCTGAAACTGTACTTCTGAGTCTGTAAAGCTCAATTCCCCCCAACCCCCAGCAGAACGGCTCCTCGTAGCAATCACAAAGTAGAATCTGGAGAAGTCCAAATCAAGCGCAATCGTCAGTTGTCCTTCCAGACTCTCAGCAAGTAGTTTTTCCTCAGTTTTGTTGATGAGATCTGTTCATGCTTACAAGGCCTGTCCCGCATGTTATCACTGAGCCACCTAAGACTAGCTGCCCAATGTTCTACTCCCAACAAGCGACCGGCAGGCGCCCCCATTCAGTCAAAGAGCCTTGGCAAGCAGAACCCTGTGTCTTTAGTCAGCATTTTCTGTTTTCTCCTATATGAACCAGAGAATAAAATGTTCTCTGTTCAGCTGGTCCATCTATTCTTCTTCCTTTCAGATCCTCCCCTGCTCAAGAACTACAATGCATGTATAGATGAGTAATAATTCTCAAATCCAGTCTTTCTTTCCTAACTTTACCATGTGTTCATTTAAAATCTTACCATCTTAAAAAAAATTTTTAAAGCTTACCATCTAACCAATATATTTTTTAAATTTTTTTAAATTATCTTTATCGGATAGAGACAGTCAGAAATCAAGAGAGTAGGGGGAGATAGAGAGGGAGAGAGAGAAAGAGAGACACCTGCAGCCCTGCTTCACCACTTGCAAAGCTTTCCTCCTGCAGGTGGGGACCAGGGGCTTGAACCGGGGTCCTTGAGCATCGTAACATGTGTGCTCAACCAGGTGCACCACCACCTGGCCCCCATCTAGCCAATTATTCTTTTTTTAAATATTTTATTTATTTATTTATTGATGAGAAAGATAGGAGGAGAGAGAGAAAGAACCAGACATCACTCTGGTACATGTGCTGCTGGGGCTTGAACTCAGGACCTCACGCTTGAGAGTCAAGCGCTTTATCCACTGTGCCACCTCCCGGACCACTAGCCAATATTCTAATATTAAGTGTTCCTACTTCTCTATGTTCCATCTAAGATGAAGGAAAGGACACGACTTCGTCATTTTTAACAGTTGAGTAATATTTCACCATGTAGCCATACCACAACTTTATTTAATTAGTGATTTACAAAATCATAAGATATTAGGGGTATAGTTCCACAATACCACAATTTTCCTGGCCACTCATCTGTTGTTGGGCACGTGGATTACTTCCAAGAACATTCCAAATTGTGCTGTTATAATGTAGATGTACAAATATCTCTTTACAGGGACCAGGTAGTGGTGCACCTGGTTAAGCGCACATGTTACAGTGCTCAAGGACTGGGGTTCGAGCCCTCAGTCCCCAAGTGCAGAGGGAAAGTTTTGCAAGTGGTGAAGCAGTGCTGCAAGTGTCTCTCCTTCTCTCTCCCTCTTTATCTCCCCTACTCTCTCAATTTCTGGCTGTCTCTATCCAATAAATAAAGATAATAAAAAATTAAAACAAAAACAACACAAGTAGAACCTGAAATGGAATTGGCGTACTGCACCGAAGTAAAAGACTCTGGGGTGGGTTGGTGGGGAGAATACAGGTCCATGAAGGATGATAAATGACATAGTGGGGGTTGTATTGTTAAATGGGAAACTGGGGAATGTTATGCATGTACAAACTATTGTATTTACTGTTGAATGTAAAACATTAATTCCCCAATAAAGAAATAAATTAAAAAAAATAAAAATAAATAAAAACAAAGATCTCTTTACATGGTGCCTGTGTCCTTCAGATATCTCCCCAGGAGAGGAACTGCCAGATCATAGACTAGGTCCAATTCTAGTGTTCTGAGAAAGCTGCAGTCTATTTTCCATAGGAGTTGGACCCATTTGCATTCCCACCAGCAGTGTAGAAAGGCTCCTTTTACCTTTAATCACGCCAAACCACCTAAGGACCTGTGACCTTAGTATAGTACAGGAGTCTTTACCATAAAACACACTATTCCCTCAGCTTGGATGCCACTCCTCTACCTTGATCCAGTGTGGAGAGAACCCTGAAGCCTTTGCTCTGACTAGAATAACGTATACTAACTCAAAATGATATACCCACCTCTGAACTTCAGAATGCTACCACTCTCAGCCTCACACAGATTTTGGAAGGTGACATCAATTAAAACTCTAGTGCCAGCCTCATATCCCTAAACAGAAGAGAAAGTGAGTAAAGACCAACAACACAACCACAAGAACTAATAAAAACACACAATACTGGGCAACAGGAGAGTGGCACTCTAGGTTGAATTTAGAGGCTACCATACACAAGGACCCAGTTTCAAGCCTCAGGTCCCCACCTGCAAGTTGAGTGGGTGAATGTGTGTGTGTGTGTGTGTGTGTTTCTCTCCCTTCTTCTCTCCCTCTCCCCCCCCCCCCCGCCGTGTGTGTGTATGTGTGTGTGTCTCCTTCCCTCTCAATTTCTTTCCCATTAAAATGAAAATACTTTAAAGATACACAATATAGGGCTGGGGAAACAGCATAATGGTTACACAAACAACTTTTCTTTTTAAGATTGTATTTATTTATTCGTGAGAAAGATGAGAGAGAGAGAGAGAGAGAAAGGGAGGGGGAGAGGGAGAGGGAGAGAGAGAGAATGAACCACATAGTACTGTGGTGCATGTGCTGCTGAGGATTGAACTCGGGACCTCAGCTTGAGAGCCCAATGCTTTATCCACTGTGCCACCTCCCAGACCACACTTTTTTTTTTTACAGACAACCATGCCTGAGGCTACAAGGTCCCAGGTTCAATCCCCAGTATCACCATCATCAGCCACAGCTGAGTATAACTCTGGCATCTCTCTCTATCTCTCTCTCATTAAAATAAACTTTTAAAAAAGAGAGGCATAAGTCCTCAAGTTCTTCTATTTAAAAAAAATACACAATATAGTAAAATATTCACAAATATTTAATATTTAGTTACTGTGAAATATGGGGTCATTCTGAATATGTGCAATTCAAGTTTTCTAGTAATTTCTTCAGCAAACTTAGACTTTTTAAATGTTACAAATGTGATAAATCTTGTCTAACAGCTACCATTTACATACCAAGAAGTTTTTCAAAAAACTACAGAGCTCTTCTAGGACATCTAAATTCAGGAAACACTCAATACTAATGACCTGGCTTATAACACATATTAGATGGCACAGAAGAGCAATGATTATGTTACCACAGCTGTAGCTTCAGCATATTAGACCAGTATCTTCCAGGAACAATGATATAAGGAGACTCTCATGAGCATTAACTGAGAATTAAACAGCATCTCTTCAAAATATCACTACTGCTCATATATTAGCTCATAACTTCAATTCTGCAGTTTCCATTCTGGTCTAGAGTCAGTCTCAAGATCTTTCTGTAGTTAATTGCTCTTTAACTGTTGAAGATTAACCATAAAAATGTTATATCCTCACTAGTCTCTTTTCTAGTTAAGAAAACATTGGGGGGAGTCGGGCTGTAGCACAACGGGTTAAGCGCAGGTGGCGCTAAGCTCAAGGACCGGGCGTCAGGATCCCGGTTCGGGCCCCCGGCTCCCCACCTGCAGGCAGGTCCCTTCACAGGCGGTGAAGCAGGTCTGCAGGTGTCTATCTTTCTCTCCCCCTCTCTGTCTTCCCCTCCTCTCTCCATTTCTCTCTGTCCTATCCAACAACAATGACATCAATAATAACTACAACAATAAAACAACAAGGGCAACAAAAGGGAATAAATAAATAAAATAAAATATAAAAAAAAAGTTTAAAAAAAAAAAGAAAACATTGGGGAGGAGGGGAGGGGAAAAATGAAATAGCTCAGCCAGCAGATTCACTTTACCATGGAAGAGGAACCAGGTCTAAAGCCTCAGCCACCACGTGGGGCACAAGAAAGTGAAGGGGGAGCAGTGCCATGATGTCTCTACTCTTTCTGGATCTCTCCCCCTATCTCTCACCTTCTACCTGGAAAAAGTAAAAGAAGAAAAAGACGATGATGATGTGAGAGGCAGGGACCAGATGGTGGTGCACCCATTTGAACATACTACCAAGTGGTGCTGCAGGTGTCTCTCTTTTTCTCTTCCTCTCTATCTACCCTCCTTTCTCAATTTCTGTTTTATCAAATAAAGAAAAAAAAGAAAAAATGTCTGCCAGGAGTAGTGGATTCGTCGTGCAGGCACCAAGCCCCAGCAATAACCTTGGCAGTAATAAAAATAAAAAATAATGACAATAAATAAGTCACGGTGTGGTTTGGGAGGTACTCGCAAGCATGAAGTCCTGAGTTCAGTCCTTGGCCTCACATGTACCAGAGTGTTGTCTTGTTCTTTCTCTCTCTTCTCTTATATTTCTCATAAATAAATAAATAAATAAATAAATAAATAAATAAATAAATCTTTAAAAAATAATAGGTTGTGGTGGTAGTGGTCATCATCTACTGACATGAACCCCCAGTGAAGCTCTAATGGGAAAAGAAATGGTATTTTTTTTCTATCTCTTTCTCTATCTTCCCTTCCCTATTTGTTTTTGTTTCTATCCAATAAATAAAGTGTTTTTTTTTAAATAAAAAGAGTTCTAAGGAGACAGCATAATTACTATGCAAAAATACATTCATGCCTGAGGCTCTGAAGTCCCAGGTTCAAACCCCAGCACCACTATCAACCAGAGCTGAGACAGGCATGCACATACTCAAGACTCTCTCCCTCTCCCTCTTGTATTAAAATAAATGTTAAGTATATTTTTAAAAAAAGAAAAAGATTGGGAGTCAGGCGGTAGTGCAGCGGGTTAAGCGCAGGTGGTGCAAAGCGCAAGGACCGGCATAAGAATCCCGGTTCAAGCCCCTGGCTCCCCACCTGCAGGGGAGTCGCTTCACTTCATAGGCGGTGAAGCGGGTCTGCAGGTGTCTATCTTTCTCTCCCCCTCTCTGTCTTCCCCTCCTCCCTCCATTTCTCTCGTTCCTATCCAACAACGACATCAATAACAACAATAATGACTACAACCACAATAAAATCCAACAAGGGCAACAAAAGAAAAATAAATAAATATGAAAAAAATTTTAAAAAAAAGAAAAAGAAAAAGATTATTGAATGAACAAAAAGAAAGTATCAAGCTGAAACTCTGGGAAACATAAAAATTAAAGAGAGAGTAAAGAAAGCGAAGGAAAAGTACGTTTGAGAGGAGCAAAAGAAAGTGTTAACAGGCACAGCAAAGGAAGAGGGTGTCAACATGAGCATGGCCATCTAAAGGTTTGCAAGTATTTCATAATTAGGAACCACACCCAATGACACACAACTTCAGTACACGTAAAAAGCAGGAGTGGGGGTCAAGAGGCAGAGCACGTGTTATTACGCACAAGGCCCTGGCTTCCAGTCTCCACTCCCCACAGGTGGAGGAGAAAGCATCATGAGCAGTCAATTGGACGTGTAGGTGTCTCTCTGCCTCACTATCTCTGCCTGCTCTCTTGATTTTTTTGTCTGTATCCAATGAATATTTTTAAATGTTTATTTATTTATTCTCTTTTGTTGCCCTTGTTTTTTTATTGTTGTAGTTATTATTGTTGTTCTTGATGTCGTCGTTGTTGGATATGACAGAGAGAAATGGAGAGGGGGGGAAAGACAGAGAGGAGGAGAGAAAGATAGACACCTGCCGACCTGCTTCACTGCCTGTGAAGCACCCCCCCTGCAGGTGGGGAGCTGGGGGCTCAAACCAGGACTAACGCCGCTCCTTGCGCTTTGCACCACCTGTTGCACTTCACCCACTGCGCTACAGGCAGACTCCTCCAATGATTATTTGTTTAATAATCTAAAGATAAAGGGTAGAACACTGTGGAGAGGGGATTGGCTCAAGCAAATGAGAAAAAAGAGAGATTGTGAAGTGTTTCAAATAAACTGTGGAAGTTTTTTTCTAAAATTAAAAGCTCCTGAAGCAGAAGACAGTTCTAAACCAAAGACTTAGCTTTCCAGATTTTGTTCTATTTTGAATTTTATTCTATGAACAGGAAGAAGACATGTAGCTTTTTGGATATATATTTCTTTTTATGACAATTCTTCTGGTCCAGAATTTTGTACAGCAGGTGGAGCAGCAGACTTACATGATGTCCTGAGTTTTATCCTCAGCACTAAAAAACTAGTGTGATTCTCTGGTTGTCATCGTCTCTCATTAATTAATGAATTACAGATAGTGACTATGATAGCAGAATCCATGATAAACTGGAGTGACAAATTACTGTTTAATAGTAAAAGCTATTAAACAGTCTTAAAATTATCTAAACACACGGATAGGATCTAAAAGATGTTAGTACTGGCAAAGTAAGAATTAAGGATTAATATAAGAGATATTCTCTACCTATAGGGAGTCCTAAGTATTCCACCATTATCATATTCTTATATTCATCACATTGTATCAAAATCATTTACAGACCCTCTGTTTTTTGTGTGTGTTTGGTTTTTTTTATTCTGGTATTTTCACTTCTCTTTTTAGTTCATGTTTTATGTTTTCTCTGTATTTTCTAGTTTTAATCTTTTATCTTTTCTTTTGAAGTGCTATTTTATGCAGTTTCTTACCATTAGTACTAACAAGCCTGGAACTTAAGAAATGGCAAAAAAAAAAAAAAAAAGGCTGTTAGTTATAACAGAGCTCAGTAACAAGACAGAAGTTGAGACTTAACAGATAACTGCATAGAATCTAAGGTACTTAGAAGATTAATGAACATACTATGAAGAAGTCAGCATCAAGTTTAGGGAATGAGTGAGTTTAAGATGTGTTTCAGATGAATGGTATCTAAGGACAGCATGCAGACAGAAATGATAGAGAAAAGAAAAAGAAAAAAATGAAACCACAGGGAGAAAGAATACTAAAGATATTCAGCCAAACATAGAAATCTGAGATATACAATCAGATTATCAATGAATTTCATTGTGTGCTCATAAGAACAAACTCCAGGCATGCCTTGCTTTACCATGCTCTAAAGACACAGCTTTTTAGCTATTTTTACAGAGTAAAGGTTTGTGGCAACCCTGCATTGAGCAATTCTGTCAGCACCATGATTCTATATCATGTGCTGACTTTGTGTTTGTGTCATATGTAATCAAGGCATGCACACTTGTGAACACTACTGCACACTTACTAGACTATCATGCAAGCATAGCTCTAAGATGTGCTTGGGAAGAACTACATGGGACAGACTTTACTGCAATGTACATTGTACTGTGTCCTGGAACCAAACCTACAATACCAAAACTTTCTGTTCACGTTAAGGATTCTGACTATTACCAACACTGTGGTGAGAAGTAACAAATGTGCATTACAGCCCAGAGGCAGCAAGCACTTCAGAAACCCTGAAGCAGAATGTATGTGCTGACAAGACAGGAGCAGCACAGGAAGCAAAATATCTAGCATGTAAGAAGCAAACTATTAGACAACAGGGAGTCACAGGTTTTAAGCAATCACAGAAACTGGATGTGTGTTTCAGAAATCCAAATGTTAGTAGCTTGGGTCAGTAGCAAAGGGGAGAGAGTCTGGAGGAAGACCAGCAAGGATTGAGGAGTGGTTGTAATAATGCACCAAGTATTGACAGCTACTTACTCAAATATAAATGAGCCACAGAACAGGCACATAGAGTGCTATGACTGTAATATGGGCTTTCAGCCTAGGCTTCTGAACTCTTCTCAAACAAACTCAATAACCAGAGGCAATTACAGTAAAAGTGCTGGTAGGTACATTAGCAGAAAGGAAAGGGATGAAAAGTGTCCATAAAATGTCCCCTTTAAAAGTATTTACTCTCTAAAAGTTTTCATTTAAAATTCAGTTTTCTTTTTTTTAAGTGCACTTCAGAGTGAAACTGCAGTACTGTAAGAATAAAATCAAATTCAAAACCTACTGTAAGTCAAGCACCACAAAGCTGCCGAGATGGTGACTGATACAGAAATGGCATCAGTGAGGAACTATGTTCCAAGAAAAGCCCACTTGGTCCACTTCCTAATAATGCAGAGAACGTGTTACCCACACACAAAAATAGTTGTGAAACAGTGGAATTCACAGACTGAGGGAACATTTTTTTCTTTTGTTTTTGCCACCAAGGTTATCTATCATCGAGGTTCAGCCAGCACTATAAGTCTACTGCTCCCAACAGCCATCCCCTGCCCCCATTTTATTGGATAGGACAGAGAGAAACTGAAGGGGGTGGAGATAGAGAGGGAAAGAGAAAGACAGACACCAACAAACCTGCTTCATTACTCCTCACATATCCCCCTGCAGGGAGAGGGGAGCTTGAACCCAAGTCCTTGCATATGGTAATGTGTGCACTCAATTGGGCTTCCCTGGTAAAGGTTGTTTTTTTTTTTAACACTTCAACCCACTATCTTCAGTCATCTTCATTTGAGAAAAGTAGATCAATGCAGAAGAACAAAAATATGATACTGATAGACCTTGGACTCACATTAGTATGAAATTAATTTCATTTATTTATTTTTAATATTTATGTATTTATTTATTTTAAATATTTATTCATTCCCTTTTGTTGCCCTTGTTGTTGTATTGCTGTTGTTGTTATTGATGTCATTGTTGGATAGGACAGAGAGAAATGGAGAGAGGAGGGGATGACAGAGAGGGGGAGAGAAAGATAGACACCTGCAGACTTGCTTCACCGCCTGTGAAGGGACTCCCCTGCAGGTGGGGAGCCGGGGGCTCGAACCAGGATCCTTATGCCGGTCCTTGTGCTATGCGCCACCTGCACTTAACCTGCTGCACTACCACCTAACTCCCCATTTATTTTTTTAATAAGTGGCTCCAATTTTTTATTTTTTTTTTAGTAAGTGGCCCCGTTTCTCTATGTGACATATTGCTTCATCAATGACAAGTGCTCTGTATTTACATAAATGTAACAGAAAAGCACCCATATTTTAAAAACTGATAAAAAAAATTCCTAGAGTACACAACCCTTCCAGCTCACA
Source organism: Erinaceus europaeus (assembly GCF_950295315.1). NCBI lineage: Eukaryota > Metazoa > Chordata > Mammalia > Eulipotyphla > Erinaceidae > Erinaceus > Erinaceus europaeus. The sequence continues at coordinate 110,859,587 of NC_080162.1, forward strand.
CACTGTTTCTCAGCTTCAACTTTAGTTTACCGCAAATAATTTGAAAGAGATGGCTTTCTACAATTCCTCTCTTAAACTCTACATCTACCACTCCACTAGAAACAACTTGTTCGAGTCACCAATGATTTTCATGTTGCCAGCTCTAAGTCACATCTTAGTCCTTGATCTAATTGCATCTGACACAGCTGATCATTCATTCCCTCCTTAAGCTATGTAACTTGATCTTAGAGTTACCACTTACTCTTAATTTTCCTCCTTAGTCTCCTCTGTTGGCTCTAGGTCTCCCTACTGATGACAGATACATACTTAGACAAAACAGAGACAGGTGTGTGCACATGTGTAAATACTGACCCGAAAGTCTTTGGACACGCTTACTCCAGAGGTTATTATCTTAATCAACTCTCACTGTACTAAATAGTATCACTAAACTGGTAACTAGAGATTTACAGCTCCAGTTCAGACCTTGGGCCTGAATTACAGATTCATGTCTACCTGTCTAGATATCTAGACAGTACCTCTGCTTGGACTGAACTCGTTCATGTCTCCCTAAAATCTTCTCCATCTCAGTAAAACAGAAAAATCTGTTCTCTTAAGTTGTTCAGGCCAGACGCCAGAGCCCATCAAATTCTGTTGATTCCAACTTCAAAACATGCAGACTTTGAGGACCTCTCCCAACTACCTGGATTATTGCTGGAGTCTATAAATGATCTCACTGCCCATCATGGCTCGCTCTCTCTCTCTCTCTCTTTTTAAGATTTTATTTATTTATTAATGAAAAAATAGGAGAGAAAGAACCAGACATCACTCTGATACATGTGCAACCAGGGATTGAACTCAGAACCTCATGCTTGAGAGACCAATGCTTTATCCACTGCACCATCTCCTGGACCACCCCACCATGGCACTCTCCACATAGCAACTGAAAGGCTACTAAAAAAAAAAAAAAAAAAAAAAATCAGTCAAAATTCTATAAGGTTTCCCACCTTTAGATTAAATTCCAAATTACTGTTGGCATGTAGTTTCCGTATATGATTTACCTTGAACCGCCCCAATGTTCCTTTCCTCCCCCTTCCTCACTTCTCTGACCTCATATTCAATCGTCCCCTCCAATGATTCACTGATCGACTTGCTCCTCCTGAAACAAGACAAGCATGCTCCAGTTCTAAAACATTTGCACATCTGTGTCATCTTCCTCAAACCCTCTCTCCCCTCGTATCTGCGAAGTGCAAATCACATCTGTTCAGATACCACTTATCACTGCAACCCTCTCTAACCACCTTATAGAAAACTGCAATAACCCCTTTCAAGTCCTTTCTGAGTCGTTCTATATTGGTTTTACCCACATCAGTATAATAGCTGCTGCATTTCATATATACTTGCTTATTTTTCATATTGTGTCCTTAGAATGTAAGTTCTACAGGAATGAAAATGTGTTTTCTTTTTTTCCCCACTGCACTGTTATTAGCAACGTCCTTAGAAGATATTTCTAGAACTGACAGCTGATAGAATAAGGAAAATCTAGGCTAAGGATTTGCTCTCAAAACCTGGGTTGAGGGAGTTGGGCGGTAGTTGGATTTGCTCTCAAAACCTGGGTTGAGGGAGTTGGGCGGTAGTTGGGGGTTAAGCGCAGATGGCGCAAAGTTCAAGGACCGTCGTAAGGATCCCAGTTCAAGATACCGGCTCCCCACCTGCAGGGGAGTCACTTCACAGGCAGTTAAAGCAGGTCTGCAGGTGTCTTTCTCTCCCCCTCTCTATCTTCCCCTCCTCTCTCCATTTCTCTGCCCTATCCAACAACGATGACAACAATAGTAACTACAATAGTAAAACAACAAGGGCAACAAGAGGGAATAAATAAATAAATAAAACCTGGGTTGAGACCATTCTCAAATCCTGGGGGGGAAGAAAATCAAAGGCAAGAAGGAACACAAGCCAAGTCTGTAACCTAACTGGTACCAGTAACAGAACTGGTATGTTCACACTATCCAGAAAATGAAAGAAGAAAAAAAAAAAGGTAACTTAAAAAAATGTTTTTGTACACTGCTGGTGGGAATGTCAATTGGTCCAACCTCTGTGGAGAACAGTCTGGAGAACTCTCAGAAGGTTAGAAATGGACCTACTCTATGACCCTGCAATTCCTCTCCTAAGGAACCCAACATACCCATCCAAAAAGATCTGTGTACACATTTGTTCTTGGCATCACAATTCATAATAGCCAAAACCTGGAAGCAACCCAGGTGTCCAACAACAGATGAGTGACTGAGCAAGTTGTGGTATATATATATATATATATACAATGGAATACTACTCAGCTATAAAAAATGGTGACTTCACCGTGTTCAGCCAATCTTGGATGGACCTTGAAAAATTCATGTTAAGTGAAATAAGTCAGAAACAGAAGGATGAATATGGGATGATCTCACTCTCAGGCAGAAGTTGAAAAACAATATCACAAAAGAAAACACAAGTAGAACCTGAACTGGAGTTGGTGTATCGCACCAAAGTAAAAGACACTGGGGTGGGTGGGTGGGTGGGGAGAATACAGGTCCAAAAAGGATGACAGAGGACCTAGTGGGGGTTGTATTGTTATATGGGAAACTGGGGAATGTTATGCATGTACAAACTATTGTATTTACACTTGAATGCAAAACATTAATTCCCCAATAAAGAAATAAAAATAAATAAATGCATGATAAAAAAAATGTTTTTGAATGTAAAATAAAATGTAGAAATGGCCACCCCTGATTCCCGACTCCCTTAGAAGTAAAGTACCACCTAGATGATTCCTATAAGCTAGGTTACCAATTCAGACCAAAATATCATTCTAAATACTTAAATAGCTGTTATGAGTAATTCCTGCTTTTCTAAGCCATGGTCTTCAGAGAATATTGTAACTCCCATCCCTAACACTAGCTGCCAAGACATAATGGTCAGAGAAAGTGCTCAAATTTCCTCCAAAGCACTCAAGCTGCAACCCAATATCATTAGTACCATGGAAACGATTCTAAGTGCCTTCCTGTGTCTGCGTGTCTTTACTGCCCCTCATGCGTTCACTCCGGGGCTCAGTCATCAAGGCTTCTATTTTGGCATGGAAGAACTGGGCAGGGAGGGGGGGTTCTATAATACCAGAATCTAAATTTATTCTTTGCTTTTGAAAGAGAGGTGTGCTAAGGATCAGAAAGCATCTACTAAGACACCTCACTTGGACTTTTTGATATCAGACAAAAAAAAGAGAGAATGACAGAAGGACCAGAACCCTGAAGCAGCCAGACTTTCTCAGAGAAAGAACTGTCTTGCAAACCCCATTCCATTCACAGAACCAGAAGCCATGGCAGTCAGAGGCAGGCAGAGTGCTGAGGAAGAGAAGCACAGTAACAACTAAGGTAAGGAAGGGGAGGGCAAGGGTAGATAGCATAATGGTTCTGCAAAGAGACTCTCAAGCCTGAGACTCCAAAGTTCCAGGTTCACCACCCCTGTACCCCCTGCACCACCATCAGGCAAAGCTGAGCAGTGCTCGTTAAAAAATAAAAAAAGGGGGGGGGTTGGAGCAGAGAAAAGAATACATGCTTTGGTTCCTGATTTATTTGGGTTTTGGGAATTCCAGTTGTACGAGGTGCAAAAACTGAAAAAATGAAAACTAAAGAAAAAGACAAAGTGAAGGCTAAGGATGCTCAAATAAATGGTAGTAGAAAATATCAACATAAATTCCTTTTTGGAGCAACTCTGAAAAACAGACATATGTCAGCAGAGGTGGCTCAGCAGCAGAGCACAGGATCTGCATGCATGAGGTGGTCCCAAGTGCATCCCCAGCACCACAAACCAGAGCAGAGAAGTGCTCTGGGAACCCCTTGCTCTCTTAAAAAAAGGAAGAAAGAAGAAAGGACATGGATTAAGTTAGGAACTGATAGAGGAATTGATAACCACACCTTAGCTAACTATAGAACTGTACAAAGAGGAGAGATCCCTAATTATTTGGGATCATAGTCCAGGTACATCTTTGATTAATTTATGAAACTGAAACATGCACCCATACCAGAGTGCCACTCTGACACATTTGGTGAAAGGGATAGAATCCAGTCTCTCACGCACTAGTCCTATGTTCTATTGGCTGAGTTACCCTTCCTGGTACATTTTTTTAATTGTCACCAGGGTTTTCACTGGAGTTCAGTACCTACACAATAAATCTACAGCTCCCAGCAGCCATCCTTTCCTTTTTTTTTTTCTTTGTTAATTTGATGGAACAGAGAGGAATTGGGGGTGGGGGAGAGAGAGACACCTGCAGCCCTGCTTCACCAAAAGTGAAGCTTCCCCACTATGTGGAGACTGGGGGCTAGAGCCCAGGTCCCTACTCATAGTAAGATGTGTGCCCAACCAGGAGCACCACTGCCTGGCCCCTCCTGGTACATGTTTAAGACCAACTATAATCAAATGAATCTACTAATCAAAGTGGAAAACAATTTTCAAGCTTTAGTAGGTCCAGTCTTTAAAGAGTCTTCTCTGGCTTCCCAAGGGCTCCAAATCTCAAATTAATCAACTGGAAATCAAAAAAGTAATTTTGAGAGTATTCAAAATTAATCAGCTCAGAAGAAGGGCTAAAACCTTAATAGATTACACCTATCACACTCTGTGTGGTCGAATCAGAGGAAAAGAAAGAAAAGTTCTGATTGGTTGCTCTCCATAGGCTGCCACAAGCTCCAGCATCAGCACCTATAGCAGAGCAGAAGTCAGCAAAAGTCAGGGGATACTAAGAAGGGACAGGGTGGGGCAGAACAGTCAGCAATGAGTGAAAAGCAATTTAGCTCTCAACAACCACTGCTTGTCAGCACACCACACGGGCCAAACCAACCAGAACTGTTTGGAGCCCGAGGCAGCATTCTGTGCTTACGTCTGTGTTCATAATTCTCTCTCCTTAACATCCCAACCCACCTCCAGCACTAAGGTTGCTACCTACTCCTACTTGACAGCTGTCAATTTCTAAAGATGCTCTTCCTACATCTATGGAGTTTCGGGTTCAAGTGCTAACGGACCCAGTAGAGTGTACACATTACCATGCATCAAGACCCAGTTCAAGTGCCCAGTCCCTCTCTGTAGGGACAAAGCTTCACAGGTGGTCAGTGTTGCAGGTGCTATTTCTCCTATTTCTCTCTCCCTCTTTCCCTTTCTAACTCTGTTTCATCCTCTATCAAAAAAAAAAGAGAGAGAGAGAAATTAACAAACAAACAAAAAGAAGCCACTAGGAGTAGTGGAGTTAAGACACAAATATCAAGGTCCAGCAATAACTCTGTTAGCAAAAAATAAAATTAAATAACTCAAAGGCCAGGTGGTGGTGCACCTTGTTGAGTGCACACATTATAGTACACAAGGACCCAGGTTCAAGATGCCGGTCCCCACATGCAGCTAGGAAGTTTCACAAACTGTGAAGCGGTACTGCAGGTATTTCTCTGACTCTCCCTTTCAAGACCTCCTTCCCTTTCAATTTCTGTCTTTATCAATAAGTAAATAAATAAATAAATAAATAAATCTTTTGGGCAGGGGTAGATAGCATAATGGCTATACAAAGAGACTCTCGTGCCTGAGGCTCCAAAGTCTCAGGTTCAGTTCCTTGCACCACCGTGTAAGCCAGAGCTGAGTAATGCTCTGGTAAAAACAAACAAACAATCAAACAAAATAAACAATAAATAAATCTTTTAAGAGTAAGTCTTTAAAAAAGTAATTCAAGTGGTCTGGGAAGTGACACAGTGGATAAGGCCTCAAGCATGAGGTCCTGAGTTCAATCCCTGGAAGTACATATACCAGAGTGCTGTCTGGTTCTTTCTCTTCTATCACTTCTCATGAATAAATAAATAAAACATTTTTTAAAAAAAGTAATTCAACACACTGTAATACTGTGTGATTAAAATGTATAAAAACTATAACAAAGGGCCGGGTGGTGGTGCAGCTGGTTGAGCACATACATTACAATGCACAAGGACCCAGGTTCGAGCCCCCGGCCTTCACCTGCAGAGGAAAAGCTTCACCAATGGTGAAGCAGGACTGCAGGTGTTTCTCTGTCTCTTTATCTCCCCCATCCCTCCCAATTTCTGGCTGTCCATCCAATAAATAAAGATAATTAAATTAAAAAAAAACTCTAACAAAAGCATTCATTAAATCTAAAAGTAGATAGTAGGCACTATCTTTATGCTTTGATAATAGTATAAAATCATATACACACATATATATGACAAAAAAATAAATGAGTTAAATGTTAAGTTTTTCTGAATTTTTTATTTTCCTTTTTCTTATTTCTTTGACCATTAAGTTGCTTGTTAAATTAAAAGTTTATTGGGGGGGCTAGGTGTTGGCACACCTGGTCAAATGCACATGTCACAATGTATAAGGACCCAGGTTCAAACCCCCAGTCCCCAACTGCAGGGGGAAAACTTCACAAGTGGTGAAGCAGGGATGCAGGTGTCTCTCTGTCTTTCTCTCTCCCTCTCTCTCTCCCTCTTCCCTTCCAAGTCTCTTTGTCTCTAGCCAATAAATAAATATTTTTTAAAAACATCTATTATGATCAGGCCTATCAGAGTAAGTATACATTTCAAAACTGACTTTTCAGAGACATAAAACCATAATAATCTAACTTTAAAAAATGAAAATAAAAACTTACTACATAGAGTAATTTAAGGAGATTCTTTGCATTCAGATTAGCCTTGCTATTAGCCAACTGCAGCCTTATCATATTAAAATCTCACTTTACCATCAAAATGTGACCATCTGGTGAACAGAAGCCATTTACTGAGCAGCATCTGGAGAAGAAGCCCCAAACACTTCAGTTAAAAAGCAGCGGCCCTGTAAGTGGAAGGTTAGGTTTCCCTTATATGCCCAAGTGAATGATTGTGTTTCACACCCCAGCTCTAAGCTCCTGGACTGGCAAGTAAGCTCTAAAGAGACAGAATTTGCACACAAGTAGACTGACTATCCCTCAAAGAAAATTAACAATTTCCTGGTTTTCCTACAAAGCACCATGGAGTAATGAAAACACACAAGCATGAAGTAAGGAGATATGGGATACAGGTGGTCCTAAGTAAAAACCGAACAGGTTGCCTTTGCCTGTCCATGCTGTGGGTGTTTCATGAGTAATTAATAGATTACTTAAACTTGAGTATCCTATTAAATTAGTTGATCCCTGTTTATCAACTATGTACTCAAGTCTCTCAAAACCCCCTACTGAAATTGTAAAGCAATTATTGAAATTCAGAATTAGGAAAACTGGAGACAAGAATAAAATGCAAAGATGGTCAAAAGATCTGGACTCTATCACTCCCTCCTACCTGTCTGCCTTGGGCAAATCACATCTCATAATAATGTCCTAAAATGAAAGCAACAACCTGGTCATGCCCACTTTATCCTCGCTTCATAGAATGAATTGTTTTTTTCACTCATTACTGAGGTTTCACTTCTAACCAAACACAATTTTTACATCTTAGAAATTTAAAAGTTACTTTGTGCCTTCATCTCTCCATCTTTTCTGATGTTAATGCAGTTTGCCTATCTTAAAAACACATTCTTCGTGGTCCCGGGAGGTGGCGCAGTGGATAAAGCATCAGACTCTCAAGCATGAGGTCCTGAGTTCAATCCCCGGCAGCACATGTACCAGAGTGATGTCTGGTTCTTTCTCTCTCTCTCCTCCTATCTTTCTCATTAATAAAATCTTTAAAAAAAAAAAAAACATTCTTCAAGAATGGCAATATTCCTCAGAAATTCATTCAATAACAGATTTTTCACCACCTGTGCCACACACAACAGTATGTGCTTAAGTTGCAATGGTCTCTTCTTTTAAGAAACCCAAACCTCCAAACCTATAGCGGAGCGAGACATATGAACAAGTCATTAGCTGCCAGTTGACAAATGCTAACTGCAGAAGTACAATGTACAGCTGAGTTGGCTGAAGTAGGGGGAATAAAATGTCTAGACACAAGTCAAAGGTGATTATTCTGATTAGGTGTTGAAAAGCACGTTGTTTACTACATACAGAATTCTCAACCAAAAGGGCAGTGTAAAACCAGAAAGTGGGGGCTGGGGTGTGGCACACCTGGTTGACTCCACATGTCGCAATGTGCAAGGACCCAGGTTTGAGCTCCTGGTGCCCATCTGCAGGGGGCAAAGTTTTGTCAGTGGTGAAGCAGGGTTGCAGGTGTCTCTCTGTCTCTCTCCCTCTATTTCCCCCTTCCCTCTTGAGTTCTGACTGACTCTATCCAATAAAAAATAAACTAAAATAAAATTCCTGGAAAAAATAGTGCCAGAAAGTGAAAATGCCATCTTCAGAGAATCTAAGTAGTCTTCCTATGAGGACAGTTATTAAAATAAGATGTAGTTAGAAACACAGTATGTACCAGAAGCTTGAATTTTATCAAATCCAGGCTTTTGGGATTCACTATGACTATTAAATATGGAATCAAGGTCCCCAGGGGTTAGGAAGACAGCAAAATGGTTCTGCGAAAGATTTTTATGCCTGAGGTTCCAAAGTCCCAGGTTCAATCCCCAGCACCACTATAATACAAGAGCAGAATAGTGTTCTAGTCTTTCTCTCCATATCTGTATCTCTCATTAAAATCAAATAAATTAAATTAAAAAGAAAAAGGGGGGCAGTGGTCCAGGAGGTGGCACAGTGGATAAAGCAATGAATGCTAAGCATGAGGTCCTGAGTTCAATCCCCGGCAGTACATGTACTAGAGTGATGTCTGGTTCTTTCTCTCCTCCTACCTTTCTCATTAATATATAAATAAAATATTTAAAAATAAGTAAATGGTATATTCCACCAAAGTAAAAGACTCTGAGGTGGGTGTGGGAGAGAGTACAGGTCCAAAATGGAGGACCTAATGGGAATTGTATTGTTATGTAGAAAACTGAGAAATGTTATGCATGTACAAACTATTGTATTCACTGTCAAATGTAAAACATTAATCCTCCAATTGAAAAAGACACCTGAAAAAAAAAAAGTAAAGAAAAAATAGGACTCAAAGTCACCTTTGCCCATCAAATTCAAAGGTAATCAAAGGACCAAACAAAAAGTACAGACCAGGACATATAGAAAGGTAGAATAAACTTTGTTGTTTAATGGAGTGCTCCTGATCTTAGGACTGCTTCTAGAAGTTACTTACTGGGGCTTATTTATTTATTTATTTATTTATGTGTTCATCTAAAAGCATTTTCATCATGATTTTTTTCTTTCCCTGAGCACTGCTAAACTTTGGTTTACAGTGGTGCTGGGTATTGACTCAGGGACATTCGGTGCAGGCACCGACCCATTTTGCTATCTCCCCAGCTCCAGGGCATATTTATAGCAACACTGAAGTAAACCATTATGAGTGACTATCAAAGGACACAGGAAAATGTGTATGTTTACCTAAGAACTATGAAATGTTAAAGTTGGTGAAGACACTAGGAAAACAGTAAAGAGCTATATAATAAATCTGAAGATAACTCTGTGTGAAAAGAGTGAGTCCAAGCAAAACATTCAAGGAAGTTTAATCTTCATCACATGCTGATTATAGATCAGGCATTGTTTTGCGTCTGTGTGTAGAAAGAGAATATTCTGAATTCCTTTTGGTTAAGAAAAGCTTAACTTGTGGTCCAGGAGGTGGTGCAGTAGAGAAAGCATTAGACTCTCAAACATGAGGTCCTGAGTTCAATCCCCAGCAGCATATGCACCAGAGTGATGTCTGATTTTTTTTCTCTCTCTTCCCTATCTTCTTTATGAATAAGTCAATAAAATCTTTAAAAAAAAAAAAAAAGGAAAGCTTAACTTAAATTGCTCCTAAACATTTAAACTAGTATGGGCAATGCATTTAAAAACTAGCAAAGCCAATAGATTAATATAGTGATGCTGGCAACGAAAACCAAAATTAAAAATAAAAATAAAAGTAAAGTCTTAACAACTAGTCTATGCTGAAAATCCCTAAGAGTGGTTCATCGAACCATGAGAGAACAGGCCCGGCCCAGGCTGGCAGCAGTGACACTGCCGAGGCCTGGAGAGAGAATGTGCCCTGCACACAGGGAGGGAGGGCCAGGGGCAGGTGCCCTGCACACTGGGAGGAAGGGTGGGCCTGGGGCAGGTGCTCTGCACACTGGGAGGGAGGGTGGGACTGGGCAGGTGCCCTGCACACTGGAAGGGAGGGAGGGAGAGTGGGAGAGGGTAGGTGCTCTGCACACCGGGAGGGAGGTTGGGAGGGAGGGCAGGGGCAGGGAGGACCTGAGCGGACACAGGAGCCTGATGACATGAGTCTGCAATTACTGAAATTCAAACTCACTACCAATCTGTCTCTAAGCAGTCATCCTTCTCTTCCTCTGACAATAGCAGGGGCAGGTGAATAGCCAGACAGACACACAGACACGCAAATGCACAGTGACAGTCAAGAACATGGCAGCGGCCTATGAGGGAGAGGGACGGAACATCTGGACCCACAGCAAGGCCGGGTCCCTCCAAGTTCATCTGAAGATGGTCGTAGGGTGTGTCTCTGTTTTGGCTCAGTCATCAAAGGGAAAAACAAAGCCAGGCCTTGATCGGGTTACCCCGCGCCCCCATCAGCCCCGGGGAGCATCCCGGCTCGGGCGGGGTGTCTGGGTGTCAACGCGACCTCGCGGAGGGCGAGGCGCCCATGGGTGGCCCGGGCGTCACGGGGGAGGGAGGGCGGCTGGGCCGCGAGGAGAGGGGTCGCTGAGGCGGGGGGGCAGGTTTTCAGGGGCTACGCCAGCTCCCCGCCCCCATCCCGCGCCCCCCCCCGGTCCCCCGCCCAGAGCTCCCCCGATCCCCCGACCTGCGCCTCCCCGATCTCGCGGTCCCCCGACCCCGCTCTCACCGCGCGGAGGTCGCGCCTCCTTGATCGCCGCCCGGCCGCCGCGAGCTCTGCGCCCCTGGGGCCGAGGACGAGCACTGCGCGTTACATGGCCTCCGGCCCCGCCGCCCCGCAGCAGCCAGCACCGCGTCAGGCCTGAGGGTGGCCGGCTCCAGAAGCAGCCGTGCCCGCCCTCAGCGCCCGCCGGACACCGCCCTCCCCAGCCGCGCGCCACCCCACCCCGGCACCCCGCGCACGCGCGACCTCGGTCCGCTCCGCCCCGGGACTGCGGTCTCCGCCCACTCAAGACATGCCTCCGGCCTGGCCGCGCGCTCCAGGCCCCGCCCATTTCAGACACGCCTCCCGTCTGGCCGCGGGCCCCAGGCTCCGCCCACCTCCAAAATCGCCCCCAGGCTCCGCCTACTTCTGACACGCCTTCGCCCTGGCAAGGCGCCCCGGGCCCAGCCCACTCCCGGTGCGCCCCAGACTCCGCCCTCGCCGCACGCTCAGACCCCGCCCACTCCGGGCCAGTCCAGGCCCGCTCAACCCGGGCCCCGCCCACTCCACTAGTCTCAGGAGGCTCCACCCCCGCCTCAGGCCAACGCTCCGCCCATCTCCAGGCTCACTTCCTCCCAGGCTCCACCTATCTCAAGGCGCGCCCCAGGCTCCGCCCACTCCAGGCCAGCCCCAGACCCGCTCAACGCGGGCCCCGCCCACTCCAGTCTCTCACCAGGCTCCACCCACCTCCAGACGTGCTCCAGACTCCGCCCTCACTGCACGCTCAGGCCCCTCCCACTGTAGCCTATGCTCCTCCCCAAGTTGGACTCAGCCCTACCGCCCCACGCTGACCTTGTCCTTCTGTCCCCAAAACCCACCCCATGTCGCCCGCTGGCCACACACCCTAGCCTTCAGCCAAGCCTTCGACAACGCTTCCTGCCTCGTCGCTGTCACACCTGTGTTCCATCTAGTGACCCGAAAGTGAAGAGTGGTCGGAAGTTAGGGGCTACCCAGGTCCTCCACTTTTGGGTGCTGTGGACGCCTCCAAGGCTGTATGTCTGCGAGTTTGCTCCGTTGCCTGTTCCCAGAGCGCGGACTTGTCTGTCATACCCCACTGGGACACCAAGGCCTGCTGAGAGACAGACATCCTTGTGTGCTGGCCTGGCCGGGCAGCACTCTGGAGATTTATCAACTGGGCTCTTTCTCCAGAAACCTTCCTTCTTCTGAGGGCCACCTCCTATTCCCTTCTTCCCCATATCCGGATCTGCACTGCAGGTCTCCATCTGTAGATATGTGTGCATTTGATTTATAGAATATTTAAGTGTAGACATTAAACGTCTACACACATACAGATATGTAAACTTATAAAAATGTGCAGAATATATCTGAGAGTTTGAAGCCTGAATTAAAGAGAGTTTGAAAAGTTAAACGGCATATCACATTTAGCATGTATCAGAGCCATCTGGGGGATTCAACAAAATACAGATTGCTGGGCACCAGCCCTTGTGTTCCTAGTTCAGCCAGCCTGGAGTAATGCCCAAGGACTTATTGGAGTTTATTCATTTATGTATCATATGAGTGAGAGAAACTGAAATTAGAGCAAAGCTCTAGCATATTGCCCTCCAAGGGACTGGACACTGTGATTCTAACTGAACCCCAGCCCCAGAAGTTGTGTTTCTAAAAAGTTTTCAGGAGAGCAGTGCCCCTGGCATGGCACCTTGGGTGCCACTGCACTGAAGTACCTCACTAACAGTATTTGCTACAATCATCCAAATAGGAGAGAACCTCTTGAAATAACAATTTTCTAAATATTTATTTATTATTTACTCCCTTTTGTTGCCCTTGTAGTTATGATTGATGTCACTGTTGTTGGATAGGACAGAGAGAAATGGAGAGAGGAGGGGAAGACAGAGAAGGGGAGAGAAAGATAGACACCTGCAGACCTGCTTCAGGTGTCTATCTTGAAGTGACCCCCCTGCAGGTGGGGAGCCAGGGGCTCGAACCAGGGTCCTTATGCCACCTGTGCTTAGCCCACTGTGCTACCACCCAGCCCCCAAAATGACGATTTTTCCAGGACCCATTAAAGGATTGCTGAGAGGCAAAAGCTTAGTTGTCACCTACTATAATGTAGAAGTCCTCCTTTCAGCCACCACATTGCAGGTGCTGCTATGATTCCATTCAGACGACCTCACCAATGTGTCCTGGAGTCTCCCCTCTCCAGAGCCCTACCCCACTAGGGAAAGAGAGAAACAGGCTGGGGATATGGAGCCACCTGCCAACATCCATGTACAATGAAGAAGCAATTACAGAAGCCAGAACTCCCACCTTCTGCACCCCAAAAAGAATTTCGGTCCATATTCTCAGCAGAGGAGAAATGTTAGGGGAAAATGACTAAACATAGCTCTAAAACTCAATTGTGTCAGGACCCAGAGAGAAAAGAGGGGAAAAGGAAAGACATTCAGGGCAGGGGTAGATAGCATAATGGTTATGCAGACAGACTTTCATGCCTGAGGCTTCGAAGTCCCAGGTTTAGTTCCCTGCACCACCATAAACCAGAGCTGAGCAGTGCTCTGGTTAAAAAAAAAAAAAAAAAGAAGACATTCAGAAGTAATAGGAAGTGTAGGTATGACTTAGAAAGAAAGAGAAGTTTAAGACCATAGGAAAAATGGGCAAAAATAGATAGAGACAGTTATAAAAATAAGTCAACTCATATCTGTGACCTTGGGAGAAGTACTGCAGTTTCCAGTGAAGGAAATGGGACACAGAACTCTGGCGGTGGAAATGGTATGGAATTGTACCCTGTTATCTTGTAATGTTGTGAATCAATATTAAATCACTAGTAATAATAAACAATCTGTAGGTCAGAATTCTGAAATATAGCTCACTTGACTAAACCACCTATTTTTCCTGTCAACCATAACTGAAATTTTCTCTCTTTCATGTGCCTCTCTGATAACCTTAGCACTAAAGTTCATCCCTTTTAACAGTGCTGGAACAACCAACTACTCACATGAAATTTTAAAAATTAACTTTGGGGGGCCAGCTGGTGGTGCACCTGGTTGAATGCATATGTTATAACGTGCAAGGACACAGGTTTAAGTTCCTGTCCCCACCTGCAAGGGGAAGGAAAGCTTTGTGAGTGGTGAAGCAGGACTGCATATGTCTCTCTGTTTCTCTCCTTCCCCCTTCGTCTCAATTTCTGGCTGTCTCTATCCAATAAATAAGTAAAAATAATTAAAAAAATTAAAGAACAAATAATAAGGGGTCAGGCGGTGGTGCATCTGCTTCTTCTAGCGCTTGCCGGTGCATTTGCTTAAGCACACACACTGCAGTGTGCAAGGACCCAGGTTCAAGCCCCTGGTCCCTAACTGCATGGGGGAAGCTTCACAAGTGGTGAAGCAGGGCTGCAGGTGTCTCTCTGTCTCCTCTCTCTGTCTCCCCCTTTCCTTTCTGTCTCTATCCAATAATAAATAAATAAAAATACTAAAAAAAATCTATTAAAAAGAACAAATAATAATAATTTTAAAAATCAACTTTGGTGCTGGGGAAACAGCATAATAGTTATGCAAAAGCCTTCAAGCCTGAGGTTCTGATGTTTAGGTTCAACCCCCAGCACCACCATAAGCCAGAACTGAGCAGTGTTCTGATCTCAAAAAAAAAAAAATCAACTCTGATATGTACACAAAAATTAAATATAGAAGCTAAAATGACAAAACCTGTAGAACATAGGAAATGATGTTCACAATCTTGGAATATGAACATATTTGTTAGATGCCTGTGCAACTCAGACATCCAAGTTCGACATCCTCGAGGAAACACTCACGAAAGACATGTCTCTGATATCTGATTACTGTAAAAAATGGCGACTAATCCCTAGCACTGCAAAAACGGTATCATCTGTTTTCCATCTACACCATGCCTCGGCCTCGCATGAGCTTAATGTGCAGCTTGGCGGTACGAGAATCCGGCATGAAGCCCAGCCAGTCTATCTTGGCGTTACTCTCGACTGCACTCTGTCATTTCACGAACATCTCATAAAAACTGCAGCAAAGGTGGGCGCGAGGAATAACATCATTGCAAGACTGGCCAGCTCCTCATGGGGCGCGAGCGCTTCCACACTACGATCATCATCTCTGGCATTATGCTATTCCACTGCAGAATACTGTGCCCCAGTATGGTTCCGTAGCTCCCATGTCCACTTGGTCGATTCCAAATTATATTCCTCCATGAGGATAATTTCTGGAACCATCCATTCCACCCCAGTTCCATGGCTGCCAGTTCTTAGCAACATCGCCCCGCCAGATATTCGTCGGGATGCGGCATCATCTAAGTTCATTTCCCATGTCTACGCTCGACCGGACCTGCCAATATACGCGGATATCTTCACCCACCCTGACCAACGCTTGACGTCTCGTCACCCAATCTGGTCCCCTACGCCTACACTGAACTTCTCTGTTCCAGACTCTTGGAAACAGAGTTGGCAGTCAGCTGAGGTAAAGAACAAACACCTCATCACAGACCCCTGCAAGCATCAACCCGGCTTTGACCTAGCACGTTATGATTGGGCCCTCCTCAATCACTATCGAACAGGCCATGGCCGGTGCGCTGCTATGTTCCATCGCTGGGGAGCCAGAGACGACCCGAACTGCCCCTGCGGCTACAGACAGACTATGACCCACATAGTCAATGACTGCCACCTCTCCAGATTCAAAGGAGGTCTCAAAACTTTACATCAGGCTCAACCTGACGCTGTTGACTGGCTACAGAAGAAGGGCAAACGCTAGAAGAAGAAGAAGAGCCATGAAAGTACTAATCATAAATAAGTTTGACTTCTATGAAATCAGAAATCTGTATTCTTCAAGAAATTATTGAGGAACAGAAAAAGCAAGTCAGAAAGTAGAAGACAGGGAGTCAGGAGGTAGCGCAGCAGGTTAAGCGCACTTGGCAAGAAGCGCAAGGATCAGGATCAGCATAAAGATCCCGGTTCAAGCCCCTGGCTCCCCACCTGCAGGTGAGTCCTTTCACAAGCGATGAAGCAGGTCTGCAGGTGTCTATCTTTCTCTCCCCCTCTCGCCCTCCCCCTCCTCTCTCCACTTCTCTCTGTCCTATATAACAACAACGGCATCAATAACAACAACAACAATAATAATAAACAAGGGCAACAAAAGGGAAAATAAATATTAAAAATTTTTAAAAAGGAAGTAGGAGACAATATTCACAAGAAAAGTGTAAATCAGAAAAATGTGCGAATTTAAAGATAATTGGTAAGAATATTTCAACAACATAAAGGCTACCAAGAGACCATAAGTCTCTACAGGTGATAGAACCAGATGGAAGCTAATTCTGACTGTTCCTCTTGAAATTAAACCTAGTCTTGCACTACAACCAGGTGACTATTCCTGGAGGTATTTACTTGAAAGAAATGAAAGTGTATTCATAAAACAAACTTAAATAAAAAGTTCAGAAATGCTCCAAATTGCAAATGACCACCTATCCCTGAACAGGTAAAAGCATAAACAAACTGTAGAAATAGCTACAGGTAAAATACTAGGTCACAATTTAAAAGGAGGATAAAAGGGGAGGGTAGATAAGTATCATGGTTACACAAAGAGACTCTCATGCCTGAGGCTTCAGAGTCCCAAGTTCAATCCCCCACACCATCATCAGCCAGAGCAGAGCAGTGCTCTGGAGAAAAGAAAATAAAAAGGTAAAAGAAGCAAGAGTATGTACTGTATTGTTTCATTTGTAGTATTTATTTCTTGAGATTTTTCTGGTGTCTAGTAATTCAATCTTCATGAATATTTCATGCACACTTGAACAAAACTATATATTGTACTTTATATAGGCACACAATTCAAAAAGTTTTTTGTAGGACATATTAGTGCCCTTTTCTGATTGACAAAGAACAGGAAACCAAA
The DNA here is from genome assembly GCF_950295315.1 of Erinaceus europaeus. NCBI lineage: Eukaryota > Metazoa > Chordata > Mammalia > Eulipotyphla > Erinaceidae > Erinaceus > Erinaceus europaeus. The sequence continues at coordinate 110,876,313 of NC_080162.1, forward strand.
ACTGCTAGATACTAGAAACTAATTTCTAAAGTGGAAGATAAGGAAATTAATCAGAAACTTTTCAGGAAAAAGAAAAAGCACCCCACCCCATACAGATTTTTTTAAAAGAATTTCTTTTAAAAATTTTATTTAATTTTATTTATTTTTTGGATAGGACAGAGAGAACTTGAGACAAAAGGGGAGGGAGAGAGATAGAGAGACACCTACAGAAATGCTTCACCTCTTGTGAAGCTTTCCCCTTTCAAGTGGGGGCTGGGGGCTTGAACCCATGTCCTTGTACACTGTAATGTGTGCACTTAACCAGGTGTGCTACTACTCATCCAAGCTTTTTTCTTTTTTTTTTTTAAATATCTTTATTGGGCGATTAATAGTTTACAGTTGGCAGTAAAATATAATAGATTGTACATACATAACATTTCTCAGTTTTCCACATAACAATTCAACCTCCACTAGGTCCTCCTCTGCCATCATGTTCCAGGACCTGAACCTTTCCTCACACACCAGAGTCTTTTACTTTGGTGCAATACACCAACACCATACAATTCAGAGAAATATGGCAGAATATTGCAATCATGAAGCAAGAACAGACAGCACAAAAATATTTTCTTTTTTATATTTAAAATTATCTTTATTTATTCATTGTATAGAAACAGCCAGAAATTGAGAAGGAAGGGGGGGAGGTAGAGAGGGAGAGGGAAAGGGAGACAGGGAAAGGGAGAGGAAGAGAAAGAAGGAGAGGGAGAGAAACAAGGAGAGGGAGAGGGAGAAACACCTGCAGCCCTGTTTCATCACTCTCAAAGCTTTCCCCCTGCAGGTGGGGACTGGGGGCTCGAACATGGGTCCTTGCACATTGTAACATGTGTGCTCAACCAGATTCACTACCGCCCGGCCCCATAAAAAATATTTTCTAAAAACACAACCTTTGGAAAGTAAAAAGATAATAGCAAAATAGAAACCCAAAAGAGGGAACAGAAGTTAAAGATGAAGTGTTCTCCCATAAATAGACACAAACAGAAAGAAAGAAAGAAAAGAAGAAAGAAAGAAAGAAAGAAAGAAAGAAAGAAAGAAAGAAAGAAAGAAAGAAACTGAGAACAGGTGACAAAATGATTTAAATTAACTCTCCTGAAAACTTGTCAAATCCTGAGGGATGAAAAGAAAGGCCTTGGGAGTCTGGCCATAGCAAAGCCGGTTAAGAGCACGCGGCACAAAGCTCAAGGACCCGGGGTAAAGATCTCGGTTTGAGCCCCTGGCTTCCTACCTGCAGGGAAGTCGCTTCACAGGCGGTGAAGCAGGTCTGCAAGTGTCTATCTTTCTCTTCCCCTCTCTGTCTTCCCCTCCTCTCTCCATTTCACTCTGTCCTATCCAATAATGACGACAACAATAGTAACTACAACAACAATAGTAACTACAACAAAAAACAAGGACAACAAAAAGGAATAAATAAATAAATATAATAAAAAGAGAACCTGCACACTCATTTAAAAAAAAAAAAGGCCTTCATAGAACAGTGGCTCACTGTGGAGCAGGTATATAATGGACAGCATTATGATTCAAAGGAGGTCTCGAAACTTTACATCAGGCTCAACCTGACGCTGTTGACTGGCTACGGAAGAAGGGCAAACGCTAGCAGAAGAAGAATGAAGCTAGGAAGTCAGGTGGAGGTAGATAACATAATAGTTATGAAAAGACTCTTGTGCCTGAGGCTCACAAATCCTAGGTTCAATCCCCTGTACCACCATAAGTCAGAATTGAGTAGTGCTCTATTAATAATAATAATAATTTGATGATGATAATAATTATTATCATTATTATGAAAGTCAAGAGTACTAAAGCCCAGACAGGGAAGTGACCACTTTTGACCTCTTGGTGCAGGATCACCCTTTCCTAGCCTGCTATTACTTTCTGGGCACCCCAACAGAACCTCCTATAACACTTTACCCCCATCACATTGGATATGGCGTTTTCCTTTTTCCTTTTTTAACCAGGGCACTGCTCATTGCATGTTTAAGGTGATGGGGAGGATTGAGTCTGAAACACTGGAGCCTCAGTCATGAAAACCTCTTTACATAGCCATTATGCTATCAACCCCCTACCCAGATATGGCCTTTTCCAAACCATGCAAACAATGTCAAGTACTAGCCCAAGAACCAGAATCTTTCTTTCTGTTCCCAATTGCCCAGGATTGTGTTCTTGTTTTTTAGATTGAGACAGAATAGAAGCGAGCAGATGGCAAAGCAGCACACTATTCAAGTAAGCTATTTCACCAGCCCTCCTCAGCAATTCTTACGGTGCCAGCTAAAATTCAGTTCAAGTTTAATACTAGTTAATACTAGTGTGCTAGTATTCATGAGTACAGACACATTACTTTGCTAGGGTTGCCTTAACCAGGTACTGCATAGGAGACTTAAGCTATAGAAAGGTATTGTCTCAAAAAAAATTAAAAAAAATTAAAAAAAAAGAAAGGTATTGTCTCAAACCTCTCCCTCTCTCTGGCCTCTGGGGTTATTGCTGGGGCTGGGTGCTCACACTGTGAATCCACTGCTCCTGTGGCCTTTTTTTTTTTTAATAGGACAGAAAAAAATTGAGAGGGTGCAGGGGGGGAGAGATAAACACCTGCAGACCTGCCTCACAGCTTGTGAAGCAACCCCTCTCCAGGTGGGGAGCTGGAGGCTCAAACCAGGATCCTTCAGCAGTACTTCCTCTTACTATATGTGCTTAATCTGGTGCACTACTGCCAGGTTTCTCTCTCTTTCTCTCCCTCTCTCTCTCTCTCTCTCTCTCTCTCTGTAACATGTCCAGCTAGGTGTACCAACAACCGGCTCCTCAAATCTCTTTAGTCCTCTCTGCTTCTTTCTGTCACATATAGCTTAAAGTCCTTTCAGGTTTCTTTGAAATGGGCTCTTGTTAGAAATAAAAAAAAGTCGCTCCATACTCCCAGTCTGCCTCTTTCCCTAGTAAGGTGTGTCTCTGGGGAAGCAGAGCTCCAGGATATATTGGTGGGGTCTTCAATCCAGGGAAGCCTGGCCAGCATCCTGGTGGCATCTGGAACCTGGTGATTGAAAAGAGAGTTAACATACGAAGCCAAACAATTTGTTGAGCAATCATGGATCCCAAGCTTGGAATAGTGGAGAGGAAGTGTTAGGGAGGTACTCACTGTAAACTCTAATGTACTTCTGCTTTCTGGTATATATTTTGCAGTAGTTTATGGATACGTGTGAACATATGCTCTCTCTCACAGAAACTGGTGTATATCTAGGTTATGGGACTTTGTTAGAAAGTGAACTACCTGAGATGAAATTAGAGTGTACTATAAAAGGAAAGGTCTCACCTGAGTAATGAAGCCGAAGGGTTGTCATTCCACATGTGAAGTCTCTGGACGCAGTCTGAGGTGAAGCATGTTGAGGTGGCAATCGTTGCGTTGGTTAGGTTGTGATCGGCGGATGCAATATTATTTGGTTTGGATTGGGAGACCCATGTTCAGTGGGGAAGCAATTACAGAAGCCAGACCTTCTACCTTCTGCAACCCTCAATGACCCTGGGTCCATGCTCCCAGAGGGCTGGAGAATGGGAAAGCTATCATGGGAGGGGGTGGGTTATAGAGATTGGGTGGTGGGAATTGTGTGGAGTTGTACCCCTCCTACCTTATGTTTTTGTTCATTAATCCTTTCTTAAATAAAAAATTAGAAAAAAAATAAATAAAAGTGTCTGCTTTCTAAATTATAGGGGTGGTGGGTAGAGGGTGGGGCAGGAATCATTAGAAACACAATGGCCAGTCAGCCTCTGCTGGCAAGAGGAAACACCCTCATCCTTTCTGTATGAGTCAGCGTTCTTGAGGTCAGATCAAAAGCTTCTTGCTTAAAGCAGCAACACCAGTGAAGGTTAATCTATCTACTCTAGACTCAAAGAATTTTCTGTGACTCTTAAATGCAATATATATATATATATATCCTGACTGGAAGACTATCAAGAAGGATATTTAAGTGAAAGGCCAAATTACCCTGCACTGGCAGAATACCTGACTCTGGGGCTTAACTGCCTGGCTCTGAATACTGACTCTGATATTTGCTATTTATATTTGGTAAAGTTTTGGACAACTTACTTTCTCAAATCTTCAGTTTAAATGGCAATTGAAGGATGTGGTTGTAAGAATTTAAATGAGTCATTACAGACATAGCCTTAGAACAATGCCTGACACTAAATACTAGATATTGTATTTTATGTAAAAATAAAGATGTAATGGGAATGTAAATGTATTCACAATATTATTCAGACATAAAAATATATGTTTGCTGGGGCAGTCACCACTAAATATCACAAACTGTGTGGCTTAAAAAAACAGAAAGGTTAGAAGAAGATGAAATTCAGAAATCAATTCCTTTTACTATAGCAAAAATAAAATAAAATAACTAGGAATAAACCTAACCAGAGAAGTGAAAGACTTGTATACTGAAAATTATGAGTTACTACTCAAGGAAATTGAAAAAGACACAAAGAAGTGGAAAGATATTCCATGTTCATGGGTTGGAAGAATTAACATCATCAAAATGAATATACTACCCAGAGCCATCTACAAATTTAGTGCTATCCCCATCAAGATATCAACCACATTTTTTATGAGAAGAGAACAAATGCTACAAATGTTTGTCTGGAACCAGAAAAGACCTAGAATTGCCAAAACAATGAGAAGAAAGAAGAGAATTGGAGGCATCACACTCCCAGATCTCAAATTGTATTATAGGGCCATTGTCATCAAAACTGCTTGGTACTGGAACATGCATGAACAGACACACTGACCAGTGGAATAGAATTGATAGCCCAGAAGTCAGCCCCCACACCTATGGACATCTAATCATTGACAAAGTTGCCCAGACTATTAAATGGGGAAAGCAGAGTCTCTTCAACAAATAGTGTTGGAAAAAAATGGATTGAAACTTGCAGAAGAATGAAACTGAACCACTTTATTTTACCAAACACAAAAGTAAATTCCAAGTGGATTAAGGACTTGGATGTTAGACCACAAACTATCAGATACTTAGAGGAAAATATTGGCAGAACTCTTTACCGCATAAATTTTTAAAAAATATTTATTTATTTCCTTTTTGTTGCCCTTGTTGTTGTTTTTTTATTGTTGTTGTCGTCATTGTTGGATAGGACAGAGAGAAATGGAGAGAGGAGGGGAAGACAGAGAGGGGGAGAGATAGACACCTGCATACCTGCTTCACCGCTTGTGAAGTGACTCCCCTGCAGGTGGGGAGCTGTGGGCTCGAACTGGGATCCTTATGCCGGTGCTTGCGCTTGGTGCCATGTGCGCTTAACCTACTGCGCTACTGCCCGACTCCCTCCGCATAAATTTTAAAGACATCTTCAATGAAACAAATCCAATTACAAAAAAGACTAAGGCAAGTATAAACCTATGGGACTACATCAAATTAAAAAGTTTCTACACAGCAAAAGAAACCACTACCCAAACCAAGAGACCCCTCACAGAATGGGAGAATATCTTTACATGCCATACATCAGACAAGAGTTTAATAACCAAAATATAAAAAGAGCTTGTCAAATTCAACCACAAGAAAACAAATGACCCCATTCAAAAATGGAGAGAGATCATGGACAGATTATTCACCACAGAAAAGATCCAAAAGGCCGAGAAACACATGAAAAAATGCTTCAAGTCACTGATTGTCAGATAAATGCAAATAAAAGACAACAATGAGATACCACTTCACTCCTATGAGAATGTCATACAACAGAAAAGATTAACAGCCACAAATGCAGGACAGGTTGTGGGGTCAAAGGAACCCTCCTGCACTGCTGGTGGGAATGTCAATTGGTCCAACCTCTGTGGAGAACAGTCTGGAGAACTCTCTGAAGGCTAGAAATGGACCTACCCTATGACCCTGCAATTCCTCTCCTGGGGATATATCCTAAGGAACTCAACACATCCACGCAAAAAGATCTGTGTACGAATATGTTTTTAGTAGCACAATTTGTAATAGCCAAAACCTGGAAGTAACCCAGGTGTCCAACAACAGATAAGTGGCTGAGCAAGTTGTAGTATATATACACAATGGAATACTACTCAGCTATTAAAAATGGTGACTTCACCATTTTCAGCCCATCTTGGATAGAGCTTGAAGAAATCATGTTAAGTGAAATAACTCAGAAACAGAATGATGAATATGAGATTATCTCACTCTCAGGCAGAAGTTGAAAAACAAAGTCAGAAGAGGAAACACAAGTAGAACCTGAACTGGAGTTGGCATATTGCACCAAAGTAAAAGACTCTGGGGTGGGGGGGGGGTGGGGGAATACAGGTCCAAAAAGGATGACAGAGGACCTAGTGGGGGTTATATTGTTATGTGAAAAACTGGGAAATGTTATGCTATTGTACTCACTGTTGAATGTAAAACATTAATTCCTCAATAAAGAAATAAAAAGAAAGAAAGAAAGAAAGAAAGAGAGAGAGAGAAAGAAAGAAAGAAAGATAGATAGATAGATAGATAGATAGATAGATAGATAGATAGAAAGAGAAAGGGGAGGGGGGACAGAAATGTATTATCAGGGGCCAGACAATGGGACACCTGGTTAAGCATACACATTACAGTGCACAAGGACCCAGGTTCATGAGTGGTGAAGCAGTGCTGCAGGTGTCTCTCTGTCTCTCTGTCTCTCTCTCTCTCTCTCTCTCTCTCCCTCTCTATCTTCCCCCACTCCTCTCAACTTCTCTGTCTCTATCCAATAATAAATAAAAATGTTTTTTTTTAAAATTTCATTACAGAAATGTATTGTTGGGTGGTTTGGGATGTGGCACAGTGGATGAAGCACTGGATTCTCAACCATAAGGTCCTGAGTTCAATCTCTGACAACACATGTACCAGAGTGATGTCTGGTTATTTCTCTCATTCCTATCTTTCTCATGGATAAATAAACAAATTCTTAAAAGAAATGTATTGTCTGGTGGGGGTAGATAGTATAATGGTTATACAAACAGACTCTTATGCCTGAGGCTCCAAAGTTGCAGGTTCAACCCTCTGCACCACCATAAGCCAGAGCTGAGCAGTGCTCTGGTTAAAAAAAAAAAAAAAAAAAAAGAGGGGGAAGGATGGTGGTGTACCTGGTTTAGCACACATGGTATAATTCGCAAGGACCTGGGTTCAAGCCCCAGTCCCCACTTGCAGGGAGAAAGCTTCAAAAGTGGTGAAGCAGGGCTGCAGGTGTATCTCTGTTTTTCATGTTCTCTTATCTCCCCCTTCCCTCTTGATTTCTGACTATCTCTATCCAATAAATAAATAAAGCTAATAAAATCTTTAAAAAATAGAGAAGTGTATTGTTTCATGATCCAGAGACTAAAAATTTAAGATTTGGGTTGATCTCTAAGGCTTCTCTCAGTCTGTGGATGTCTTTACATGGCCTCTCTTCTTATAAGGACAACAATCATATTGGACTATGACCCACCTGAATATGCTGAATAAACAAATAAACCCTATGTGTAATTCTGTGCCTGCTCTCCTCTTGGGCTTGCCCACTGACAAGGGCTTTCATTTCAAGCTAAAGAGATTATTTTGGGGGCCGGGTGGTGGTGTACCTGGTTAAGCATGCACATTACATTGTGCAAGGACCGGGGATCAAGCCCCTGGTCCCCACCTGCAGGGGGAAAGCTTCAGAAGTGGTGAAGCAGGGCTGTAGGTGTCTCTCTCTCTCTCCCCCTTTCCTCTCAATTTCTGGCTGTCTCTATCCAATAAATAAAGGTAATAAAAAATTAAAAAGAGATTATTTTGTCTGTTGAGAATATAGGGAGTTGAGAATGGCTGATAGACATTAAATCAACTTCATAAATTTAACCATTATCATTTTTAGCAGCAGAGATTAAAGACATTAAAATTGCTTTCTTGAGAGTTTCAAATGGATAGTTCATCAGGAAAAGGAAGAGGTGAAAAAAAAAATCAACAAAATCCTACCTGACAAACCAGATCAAAACTGATTCTGCACTTGTGGAAAAGTCAAGATGTGTCCACTCTCAGGTTGGAATAGGGACTTGGTTCTTTCAAACTCCCTTGAAGTCCCTCCTTCATTCCTAAGATAGTAACCTTACAAGTCAGCAGGATGGAAAAAGGAATAAAAAGATGAAAAAATGAAATGAAATAAATGAACAACAACAACAAAAAAAAGGCTGGGTACTTCCCAGCAGTCTCTTAAGGAAACTCCCCAAGGTAGTCACAGTACACTTCCTAAAGCTTTAGCTCATGACCACAGCCAGTTGTCCAGAGACCGGCAAATATATATTTGTTTGTTTTCCTTCTCCAGTGTTCTGTGCCTGTATATAAAAACTTGTAACTATTTGAGACAGGGAAAATGTACATTCAAAACAGTTTCCCACCAGGCAGGGGAGACAGCACAATGGTTATGCAAAAAGATTCTTATGCCAGAGTTGAGAAGTGCTTTGATCAGTCTTTCTCTCCCTCTCTCTCTCACTCTGTTATCTGTCAATAAAATAAATAAATATATTTTAGGGGCCAGGTGGTGGTGCACCTGGTTGAGCGCACATGTTACAGTGCACAAGGACCTATCTTCAAGCCCCAGGTTCCCATCTGCAGGGGGAAAGCTTCATCAGTGGTGAAGTAGTACTGCAGGTGTCTCTCTGTCTTTCTCCCTCTCTATCATTCCTTCCCTCTCAATTTCTGGCTGTGTCTATCCAATAAATAAATAAAGGTAATAAAAAAATTTAAAAATAAATATATATTAAAAAATAAGTCAGACCCTTCAGTTAAAAAAACAACAAAACAAAACAAACAACCACAAAAGTTCCTGCCACAGCTGACTACAGTGTCTGATTCCTTTTTCCTCCAGTGTCCTCCTCTGCATTCTCCTGGACACCAGGCCTAATCCAGAGAAGTCAGGATGCTCTCTGCTTGACTCACTTGACCTGTGACATCTCTGGAAGAAGAAACAGGAACTGAAAGCAAGCAGGACAGTTGAGCAAAGTTTTCTGCCCTGCCCACCAAATTACCTCCCAGTGGAAATATACAAACAATAGGCAACAGGCAGACTAAAAAAAAAAAAAAAAAAAAAAAAAAAACTAGATTGAACATAGGAACCAAAACTTTCTATACAGTAGTGATGTCTAGAGAGCAATGTATAATTGTTGAGTATGTGTTGAATTGGAGAGAGAATGTTTCACATTTTAGGAAGGGAGACTATAATGACCTATATGATAATGGAGAAAGAATATTGAAATATTCTGCAGCCATGGAGCCTGAGAAGGAGACTGACTGTCCCTTGCGGGAAATGGCTTCCTGTTTATCTTACAGGAGAAACAGGCAGATGAGGCAGGAAGGATTTGCTGATTTGATATTGGGAGTCTTGCCCTCACTGTATAAATGCTGTTTCTCTGTTGTGGCTGGGGAGGCTTTTTGACTCCTGGAGGCTTGCCTGGCATCAGCATGTCATTGTTGAAGGTCCATGGACTCTCTTCCAGAAAGAGGTAGCCACTCCGGGGAATAAATAAAGAACCAACTACAACTGTTATATTTTTCACCTTGTAGCCACTGGCAGGACCACGAAGGAGAGCTGCAGGGACTGTGGTGGCCCTAAGGTTGAGGAGGACAGCAGGATGGACCCCTGACTGAAAAATCACAGCTTGGGCAAGTTTAGGGTGTCACCATAGTGACCTAAGACATTTCTCCAAAAGTCAAAGTCAAACTGTGATGGTATCATCAGGAATGAGTGCCTGAGGCCTGGCAAGCAGCTAGATGGGCAGAGCACGTGCTTTATGATAGATACCTGAGGCCCTGGGTTCGACATCCAGAGCCATGTGAGAGCTCCATGGACAGCACCATGGGAACTTCAGTAATGCTTTGTGTTGCTCTCCTCTCTCTGTCCCTTCTTCCTAAACAAAAGGTAGTGTAAAATTGTGCTGGGAATTGTGACTAGAGAAGTCACTCAATTGGTAGAACATCAGACTTTTTACACTGGAGTATCCAAGCCTGCTCCCAAGACCACATGGACCAGAGTGACTGCTGGTGAGCCTCTATTCCTTTTTTTTTTTTTTTTTAATATTTATTTATTCCCTTTTGTTGCCCTTGTTGTATTCCTTTTTATCTCATGTGAGATTCCGTCTTATATGTAATACTTTTTCTTCCTTCCTTCCTTTTTTTTTTTTTTAAATCTTTAATCTTTATTTATTTATTGGATAGAGACAGCCAGAAATTGAGAGGGAAGGGGGAGATAGAGAGGGAGACAGAGAGACACCTGCAGCACTGCTTTACCACTCACAAAGCTTTTCCCCTGCAGGTGGGGACCGGGGGCTCAAACTTGAACATTGCAACATATGTGCTCAACCAGGTGTGCCACCACCTGGCCCCCCTTCCTTCCTTCCTTCCTTCCTTCCTTCTTTCTTTCTTCTTTCTTTCTTTCTTTCTTTCTTTCTTTCTTTCTTTCTTTCTTTCTTTATTCCTTTCTTTCTTTTCCCCACCAGGGCTATTGCTGGGGTTGCACTATGAATCTACTGCTCCCTGCAGCCATTTATTCCCTCTCTATTATTACTATTTATTTATTTCATTATTTTTATTTTATATTATTTTATTTATTTATTTATAATTTTATTTATTTATTATTGGATAGAGACAGAGAGAAATTGAGAGGGTAGGGGAGACAGGGAGACAGAGAGACACCTGCAGCCCTGCTTCACTACTCCTAAAGCTCCCCCCCACCCCCCACAAGGTGGGGACTAGGAGCTTGAACCTGGGTCTTTGTGCATTGTAGTGTGTGCACTTAACCAGGTGTGCCACCACCTGCCCGCCTTTCTTTCTTTCTTTCTTTTTCTTTTCTTTTCTTTTCTTTTTTTTTTTTTTAGAAATGTTTTATTTCCCATCAAATAGAAAATGTTTACTTGCCACTCTCTGATTTTATTGGAGAACAGTTTAAGACCACTCAGTAGTTGTTCCCACCCATTCAGTGGCCTGAGCAGTGGGAGCTGCAGACCAGTCTTCTGGCAGGTTGAGCATTGCAGTCTTCAGTCGGGAACTGCTGAATGGGCACGGAAGGCACCTGCACGCCCTCAGACCAGTCTGAGACCTCAGGCTGGGCTGCGGTGAACTCTGGGGCTGGAGCCGTCCATTCGCCCTGGAACTCCTCGGTCACAGCCTTTTCAGCAGCAGCCTGTTCTTCCTTCTCAATCTCCCCAGGATCTCTGTAGAAGTACAGATCAGGCATGACCTCCCGGGGGTGTTCACGGGAGATAGTGCCACGCATGCGCAGAACTTCACGGGCCAGCATCCACCACATGAGACCCACTGAATGGGCTCCCTTGTTGCAGGGAATGGCAATGTCCACATAGCGCAGAGGAGAGTCTGTGTTACAAAGAGCGATGGTAGGCAGGTTAACGTAAGAAGCCTCTGTGAGAGGCTGGTGGTCGGCCCTGGGGTCAGTAACCACGAGAAGCCTTGGCTCCCGGAAAGCAGCCTGGATCTGGTTAGTGAAGGTTCCAGGAGTGAAGCGACCAGCAATCGGAGTGGCTCCAGTGGTAGCAGCAAACTTCAGCACAGCTCGCTGGCCAGTGTTCCTGGAAGAGATCACATGGCAACAATAGCGCGCGCAGCCAGCAGCAGCTTCTCCCAGGTCCTCTTCAAGTTGATGATGTAGATGCCTGTCACTTTTCCTCTTGTAGATGTACTGCTCCATTTGGAAATGAGGTTGGTGCCACCGAGGTGGGTTCCCGCTGTCAGGAACTTGAGGACATCCTCCTCCTTCATTTGCAGGATATCAAGGGCTCCGGACATTGTGAATGTTTCCCTTTAAGTTACAACGGGAACCGAGAACAACGCCGTATGGGCCCGTCTTTGGGTAGTGCAGAAAGGCTCTTTCTTTCTTTCTTTCTTTCTTTCTTTCTTTCTTTCTTTCTTTCTTTCTTTCTTTCTTTCTTTTTCCCCACCAGGGCTTTTGCTGGGCATGCACTATGAATCTACTGCTTTCTGCAGCTACTTTTTCCTTTCTATTATTATTATTATTATTACCAAAGCACTGATTACCTCTAGTTTATGGTGGTGTAGGGGATTGAAGCTGGGATGTCAAAGCCTCAGACATGAGTCTCTTTGCATAAACATTATGCTATCTACCTCCCACTGTTTTTCCTTCCTTTCTTTCTTTCTTTCTTTCTTTCTTGCTTTCTTTCTTTTTTACCAGATCACTCCTCAGCTCTGGCTTATGATGGTGTAGGGGATTGAACCTGGGACTTTGGAGCCTCAGGCATGGAAGTCTGTTTGCATAACCATTATGCTATCTACCCCTCCCTTCTTTCTATTTTTTTTTTATTTGACAGAACAGAGAGGAATTGAGAGGGGAGGGGGAGATAGAGAGACAGAGAGACACAGCAGCCCTGCTCTACCACTCATGAAGTGTCCCTCCTGAAAGTGGAGAGCAGGTCCTTGAACATGCTGGTATGTGAGCTTAACTGGATGCATTAGCGCCCAGCCCCCTATGGAATATATTTTAAAAATCATGCTGGGAGGGTGGGGGTATAGCATAATGGTTATGCAAAGAGACTTTCGTGCCTGAGGCTCTCAAGTGCCAGGTTCAATCCCCCACACTGCATAAGCCAGAGCTGAGCAGTGCTCTGGTAAAAAAAAAAAAAAAAAAAAAATCATGCTGGGAAGTGCTGTAGGATTGCTCATGCACAAGGCTTTGTGTTCATTTCCTAGCACTGCATTTTAAAAGATCAAAAGTTGGAAGTCAGGCGGTAGTGCAGCAGGTTAAGCGCAGGTGGCGCAAAGTGCAAGGACCAGCGCGGAAGGATCCAGGTTCCAGCCCCCGGCTCTCCACCTGCAGGGAAGTCCACAAGCGGTGAAGCAGGTCTGCAGGTGTCTATCTTTCTCTCCCCCTCTCTGTCTTCCCTTCCCATTTCTTTCTGTCCTATCCAACAATGACGACATCAATAACAACAACAATAAAACAAGAGCAACAAAAGGGAATAAATAAATAAAGATTTGTAAAAAAAAAAAAAAAAAAGAACAAAAAGTTAAATGAGCAAGTCTGTATACTGAAATGAAGCTCTCTCCAAGTCATGATAAGAGAAGAAAGATAGGGATGTAATATAATAGTAACATGACACTAATAACAATAATACCATGCAAATTGTAATATGTAGCCTACACAATTCATACTAAAAAAAAGTGTGTGTGTTTCCTTTTATTTGAATTTTATTTATTGAGAAGATCAGAGAAAACCAGACATTACTCTACTCTGGTACATGTGCTGCTGCGAATTGAACTCGGGACTTCATGCTTGAGACTCTAGTGCTTTATCTCCCTCCCCTGCCTTTTTAAAGAAATTTTATCTTTATTTATTAAATAGATACAGCCAGAAATTGAGAGTGAAGGGGAGACTGAGAGGGAGAGATACAGAGAGACACCTGCAGCACTGCTTCACCACTTGTAAAGCTTTTTCCCTGCAGGTGGGAACCATGGGCTCGAACCTGGGTCTTTGCACATTGTAGCATGTGCACTCAACCAGGTGTGCTACCACCCAGCCCCTCTCCTTCCCTCTTTTTTTTTTTTTTTAAAGATTTTATTTACTTATTAATGAGAAAGATAGGAGAGAAAGAACCAGACATCACTCTGGTACATGTGCTGCCGGGGATTGAACTCGGGACCACATGCTTGAGAGTCTAGTGTCTTAGCCACTGCACCACCTCCTGGACCACTCCTTCCCTCTTTATCTCCCCCCTTCTCTCAATTTCTGGCTGCCTCTATCCAATAAATAAAAATGATTTTAAAAAATATGTGACATGGAGGAGACTTTATTTATACTGCACAACTCTGTATAGCTTTTTTTCTATGTGGTGTCATGTGCTCAAAGTGGGAAGTTAGAAGACAGAGAATAATAATAATAACAAAACAAAGTATAAACATAGATACCAAAGTAATAAGGCTTAAGGAAGGAAGTTGCTCACAGGTTAGGAGCCACAGGTGTGAGAAGCAGAAGCAGGAGCCAGGAATGAAGTCTGATTGGAGCAAGGTGAAAAGAGAGTATATGGGGGGAGGAGGATAGATACCATAGTGGTTATGCAAAGGGACTCTCATGCATGAGGCTCCAAAGTCCAGGTAACACACCTGGTTGAGCACCCATGTTAGAATGTGCAAGGAGCGCAGGGGTAGATAGCACAATGGTTATGCAAACAGACTGTCATGCCTGAGGCTTCTAAGTTTCAGGTTCAATCCCCTGCACCACCATAAACCAGAGCTGATCAGTGCTCTGGTAAAAAATAATAATAATAAAAATTTAAAAAAAAGAATGTGCAAGGACCGACCAGGAGTCGAGCCCCCATCCCCACCTGCAGAGGAAAAGCTTTGCGAGTGGTGAAGCAGGGTTGCTGGTGTCCCTCTGTCTCCCTGCCCCTCTTTTTTAAAGAATTTATTCATGAGAAAGGAGAGAAAGAACCAGACATCACTCTGGTACATGTGCTGCTGGGGATCGTACTCGGGACCTCTGCTTGAGAGTCCAGTGCTTTATCCACTGTGCCACCTCCCAGACCACTGTCTCTCCCTTTCTATCACCACCTTCCCTCTAGATTTCTGGCTGTCTCTATCCAATAATAAATAATGAAATTAAAAATAATTTAAATAAATATAATTTTAAAAAGTTAGAAAAAGGGATGCTAGCAGACCCAACTAGAACTTGTCTCAGATTTACTCCTCACCATGATTACCTCTCACCATGATTCGTTTCAGAAATGTCCAAAATTTTCAGCTTACTGTGAAGTTAATGAGAAGGAAAGAGGAGATACAGGTCTTTATAGCTGGGACTTTCCAAAATCATCAAAGTCCTGGCTGCAGCTGGTGCTACCTTTTAGCAGACAGCTACCTCACCTTGAACACGAACTAGGCTGAGTCTGGTTCTATGGCTGTTAGACATCAGGACAGAGCAACAATTACAGCATCTCTTAGTCAGTTGCTATCCAGTAACTTGCGGTAAGTGAACCAGGAGACTTTCAGAAAGTTGGAGGCTATGTTGTCCTTAAAACATGATTCAGGAGACTGGATGTTAGAGCAGTGGGTTAAGCGGTTAAGTGCACATAGCACAAAGCACAAGGACCCACATAAGGATCCTGGTTTGAGCCCCTGGTTCCCCACTTGCAGGAGGGCCACTTCAAAGCGGCGAAGCAGGTCTGCAGGTGTCTATCTTTCTTTCCCCCACTCTGTCTTCCCCTCCTCTCTGAATTTCTCTCTGACCTATCCAACAACAACAATAACAACAAGGGCAACAAAATGGGAAAAATGGCCGCCAAGAGCAGTGGATTCATAGTACAGGCGCCAAAACCCCAGTGATAACCCTGAAGGCAAAAACAAACAAACAAACAAACAAACAAACAAACAAAAATATGATTCAATTTCTTATCTTCCAGCTCCCTTCCCTCTGTGGTGAAGATAAAAATTTTCCCCACCTGTAGGGGGAAAGTTTTGTGAGTGGTGAAGCAGGGCTGCAGATGCCTCTCTCTGTCTCTCCCTCTCTGTCATCCCTTCCCTCTCCATTTCTGGTTGTCTCTATCCAGTAAATATGTAAAGATAATTAAAAAATAAAAATAATAATGTGTCTCATTTGAGTCGAAAGAGGATGGGTGAAAAGAGAGTGAGAGGGTGGGGGGTAGATAGCATAATGGATACGCAAAAAGACTCTCTCCAAGGTCCCTGTACCACCATAAGCAGAGGTCATCAGTGCTCTGGTGAAAAAAAAAAAAAAAAGAAAATGAGAGTAAGAAAGATGAAGCATCACTAAGCTATGCCAGAATTTAATGTCTGTAGAAATTAAAGATAATGAGAATGCCCCAGGCTGAACTAAGGAGAAACAGCTAAACTATAGGAAAGATTCTAGACTTCAATACTTTATTACATAAAAAGAAAGATGCAAAGGTGGTGCTGGCCTGAAGGGATGACAGAGCTGAGAGGACATAAAAACAGCATATACAGGAAGCCGGGCAGTAGTGCAGTGGGTTAAGCACAGATGGTGCAAAGCACAAGGATTGGCGTAAGGATCCTGGTTTGAGCCCCCAACTCCCCACCTGCAGGGGAGTCACTTCATAAGCAGTGAAGCAGGTCTGCAGGTATCTATCCTTCTCTCCCCCTGCCTTCCCCTCCTCTCTCCATGTCTCTCTGTCCTATCCAACAACAACATCAATAACAACAATAATAACCACAACAATAAAAAACAAGGGGGGTAAATAAATATTAAAAAAACAGCATATACAACTTGACCTCATATTTGCAAGATTGTGTGTCTATGTATGAGGGTAAACTTCCGTTGCAAAAGTTCACATTGATGAACATTTTCCACTCAATAGGTTAACAGAGAGAAAGATATCCACAAAGGAAAAACATCATAAAGGTCATGACATTATTGAATCTGAAAGAAGCAGAAACAAATTGACAAGTCTCTAGCAAATGTAATAGAGAAAAATATAATACAATTACCACATGGAGTTGGGACATTTTCTTTAAAACAATAAGCTGTGTGTCTTTTTTTTTACTCTCTAAATTATGTTTACCAGAAGAAACCCTGCCATTAGGGCCCGGGGAAGCAGAGCAAATGGACACCACAGGACAAAGGAAGAATTAACAAGAAAGAGGGTAAATTAAGGAACATCTTTGTGGGGTTCAGAGGCTAAGAGAATAGAACAGAAAATATGTATGATGTCGAGTGCCAGTGCCCTGTGTCCACCTGTTTCCACATTTGCATTCTAATGTTAAAGTGTGTGTGGGGGAAATACATGGGAAATTATACCTTCAGATCAGAAGTCCAGAGCATAGGGAGCTTGTATTTCTCTTCTCATTTGTAAGGATGTCTTTCACAGGTAGCTCCCACAACACTTGAGTGAAGAAGAGTTGTTCTGGAATGCTAAATAGAGAAAGAGAGATCAAGAAATCAAGTCCCTCCCTCCTCCCCCTTCCATTCCTCCTGCTCCTCCCCTCCCCCTTCCTCCTCCTCCCCTTCTCCTATTCTTTTGACTTAATCAAGGAATCCGGATGAGTTCTCTCAAATACCTAGAAATGTGTGGAGTAGACAGTTGAGCTGAGAATAAGTCACTTCTATGAAGGCAAAGTGACTCCAAGCAGAAGCTATGGTAGAGACATGGGCTGTCACTACCTAAAACACAGCCTTTGTGCTCTGCTTGGGAGCTTGTTAGAACTGTACACCCTCAGCCCCACTCAACACCTACTAATCAGAGTCTCCAGGTGTGGCACCCAGGAAGCTGCTTTGACAGGCTCCCTAGTTAACTGATTTCTCTCCGTGCTAGAGTTTTGGAAAGCACAGGCCAAGGCCATCTGACAATGAGACAGACCAAGAAAATGTCTACACTTAGGATTTACAGGATTCCTGAACTCAGTTGGAAAGGGGATCCCAGATACTAAGCCTGCCACTTCCCACTTCATGACCAGACATGACAGAGCACACAGCAGCTGGGAGTCCTGTTCTGGCATCTGTCTTCTACAACCTGAGCACATACTGTGCTGCACTCAGAAGGAGAAGACTGAGCGTTGATGAACTAATAACCTCTCTCTCTTTTTATTTTATTTATTTATTTTCCCTTTTGTTTCCCTTGTTTTTCATTGCTGTAGTTATTATTGTTGTTGTTATTGATGTCGTTGTTGTTGGATAGGACAGAGAGAAATGGAGAGAGGAGGGGAAGGCAGAGAGGGGGAGAGAAAGATAGACACACCTGCAGACCTGCTTCACAGCCTGTGAAGGTGGGAAGCTGGGGGCTCGAACAGGGATCCTTACGCCAGTCCTAGTGCTTTGCGCCACGTGCACTTAACCCACTGTGCTACTGCCCAACTCTCTTCTCTCTTTTTTTTTTTAACCAGAGCACTACTCTGCTCTGGGTTATGGTGGTGAGGGGGATTGAACTTGGAATTTGTAATCTCAGGTATGAGTGTCTCTTTGCATAACCATTATGTTATTTAATCCCACCCAGCTAATAATCTCTAATAAGAGACACAAACAAGAAGAGATGGCTAAAGTTTTCAGTGGCAAGTTTAAGTTTTTCTCACTACACTGAATAATAGAGATTATCTTGTGACATTTATTAAGAAACATAAATGTAAAGGCTGTGCTCTTTCTTTCTTTCTTTCTTTTTTAATCTTTTTATTGGATACAGGCAGTCAGAAATTGAAGGGAAAGGAGAGATAGAGAGGAAGAGAAACCAATAGACACCTGCAAGCCTGCTTCACCACTTGGAATGCTTTCCCTCTGCAGGTGGGGGCGGGGCTTGAACCAGTGTCTTTGAACATATTAACCTGTGCACTCAACCAGGTGAGCTGCCACCCTGCCCCTTTTTCTTTCTTTCTTTTCCTCTCTCTTTCTTTCTATTTTTTGTTTGTTTGTTTAGCCAGATCACTGCCCAGCTCTGGTTTACAGTGGTTGGGGAACTGAACCTGGGACTTTGGAGCCTCAGGCATGAGAATTTCTTTGCACAATCATTATGCTATCTACACCCCCCCTCGCCCTCCTTCTAATTTTTTTAGGTCGGATAGAGAGAAATTGAGAGAGGATGGGGAAACAGAGAGAGAGAGTAAGATAGACACTTGCTGTCCTGTTTCACCTATTGTGAAGCAGACCCCTTGCAGGTGGGGAGCTGGCGGCTTGAACCCAGATCCTTGTGCTTGATAGTACCTCTGTTTAACCAGGTGCTCCACTCAAAGTTGTGCTCTTTTGTACCTGAGTAGACTGTGCAAACATTTTTACCCCATTACACACAGTCTGAATAGAAAATGCTATATATAATTAACAGTGGATGATAATAAAAAATAATACAAATATGCAAAGAAAGAGTAGGTAGCTACTAAAATTTCTGTTGTTGACTTTTCTCCTTACAATTGTTCTTAACCTGCTCTTAACTTGTAAAAAGAAATCTATGAAACAGAATCACAGAATTCATGGGGAAAGGTCTTGAAATATGCATGCCGAATATACTGTGCTAGTTTGGAGAGTTGATAACAGTCATGTGACTTTTGATTCCTTTCTCTTTGCTCATCTACATATATAGTTGTTTCTATAGTGAATATAAATTATTTGTATTACTTTTTTTTTTTTTGCCTCCAGGGTTGTTGCTGGGCTCGTGCTGCCTGCACCATGAATCCACTGCTCCTGGAGGCTATTTTTCCCTTTTGTTGCCTTTGCTTTTTTTTTTTTTTTTTTGATATTTATTCCTTTTTGTTGCCCTTGTTGTTTTATTGTAGTTATTATTGTTCTGTAATAATTGTTAGATAGGACAGAGAGAAATGGAGAGAAGAAGGGAAGACAGAGAGGGGGAGAGAAAGAGAGACACCTGCAGACCTGCTTCACCCCCTGTGTAGTGACTCCCCTGCAGGTGGGGAGCTGGGGGCTTGAACCCGGATCCTTATACCAGTCCTTGGCACTTCGCAGCATGTGCACTTATCCTGCTGCGCTACCACCTGACCCCCTTTAAAAAATATTTTAGGGAGTCGGGTGGTAGTGCAGCGGGTTAAGCACCATTGGCGCCAAGCGCAAGGACCGGCATAAGAATCCCAGTTCGAGCCGGGCCCCCCACCTGCAGGAGAGTTGCTTCACAGGCGGTGAAGCAGGTCTGCAGGTGTCTATCTTTCTCTCCCCCTCTCTATCTTCCGCTCCTCTCTCCATTTCTCTCTGTTCTATCCAACAACAACGACATCAATAATAACTACAACAATAAAACAACAAGGGCAACAAAAAGGAATAAATAAATAAATAAATATTTAAAAAAATTTAAACATTAATATTTAAAACATTAATTCCCTCAATAAAGAAATTAAAAAAGAAACATAAAAAACACACAAAAATATATAAAAATTCATTTCTTTCTTCATTTCTTTAATATTTATTTATTCCCTTTTGTTGTCCTTGTTTTATTGCTGTAGTTATTATTGTTGTTATTGATGTCATTGTTGTTGGATAGGACAGAGAGAAATGGAGAGAGGAGGGGAAGACAGAGAGTGGGAGAGAAAGACACCTGCAGACCTGCTTCACTGCTTGTGTAGTGACTCCCCTGCAGGTGGGGAGCTGGGGGCTTGAACCAGGATCCTTACGCTATTCCTTGCACTTTTTGCCACCTGCGCTATCACCCGATTCCTTATTTATTTATTTTAATGAGAGATAAAGGCATGAAAGTCTTTTTGCATAACCATTGTGCTGCTGTCTCCCCAGCCCTATTACTAAGTTGTTCCAAAAAAATGTCCTTTTTTTTTTATTATTATTTTTATCAAAAGTGAACTTTAAGAAAAAGAAACTTGGGACTTGGGGACGGGGGTGATAGCATAATGGATATGCAAAGAGACTTTCTTGCTTGAGGCTTCAAAGTCCCAGGTTCAAGTCTTTGCACCACCATCAGAGCTGAGCAGTGCTCTGGTAAAAAGAAAGAAAGAAAGAAAGAAAGAAAGAAAGAAAGGAAGGAAGGAAGGAAGGAAAAAAGAAAGGAAGGAAGGAAGGAAGGAAGGAAGGGAAACTTGGGGTGCCGGGTGGTGGCACACCTGGTTGAGTGCACATATTACAATGTGCAAGGACTCAAGCCCTTGGTCCCCACCTGCAGAGGGAAAGATTTGCAAGTGGTGAAGCAGTGTTGCAGGTGTCTTTCTGTCTTTCTTCTTCTCTATCATCCCTACCCTCCCGATTTCTGGTTGTCTCTATCCATTAAATAAGTAAATATAAGGGAGTCCAGTGTTAGCACAGCGGGTTAAGCACCTGTGGCACAAAGCACAAGGACCAGCAATAAGGATCCCGGTTCCAACCTCCAGCTCCCCCCACCTGCAGGGGAGTCTCTTCACAAGCGGTGAAGCAGGTCTGCAGGTGTCTGTCTTTCTCTCCCCCTCTCTGTCTTCCCCTCCTCTCTCTATTTCTCTCTGTCCTATCCAACAAGAACAATAATAACTACAACAATAAAACAATAAGGGCAACAAAAGGGAATAAATAAATATTTAAAAAATAAGTAAATATAATTAAAATAATAATAATAAAAAGAAACTTGGGGGGCTGGTTGGTGGTGCACCCGGTTGAGCACACACGTTACAATGTGCAAAGACCTGAATTTGAGCCCCCAGTCCCCACCTTCAGGGGGAAAGCTTCACAAGTGGTGAAGCAGGGCTCCAGGTGTCTTTCTGTCTCTCTGCTTCTATCTCCCCCCTACTCTCTCAATTTCTGGCCTTCTCTTTCCAATAAATAAATAAAGATAATATAAGAAAAAAAATTTAAAGAAAAAGAAAGTGGGGTCAGCAAAATACCTCCCTTTGTATACTCCTTTGCCATGTCCACAACTCAGGTTCAAGCCTGGGCCCCATCTCATGGTGGGGAGGCAGTAGTGCTGTGGTCTCTCTCTGCTTCTCTCAACCTCTCTCTGAAAAAGTCAGCCCAAAGTGGTAAAGATACTTGAAAATTCAAGACATTTTAAAATGAGGATGAGAGGCCAGGGTTGTAGCTCAGTGGTAGTGTATGTGTCATATGTATGAGACCTTGGATTAAATCATCAGCACCAATTAATAAATAAAATTAGTGGGAGCCAGGTGGTGGCGCAGCAGGTTAACTGCATGTGGCATGAAGCACAAGGACCTGCTTAAGGATACCGGTTTGAGTCCCCTGCTCCACACCTGGAGGAGGGTCGCTTCACAGCCAGTGAAGCAGGTTAGCAGGTGTCTATCTTTCTCTCCCCCTCTCTGTCTTCTCCATCTCTCTTGATTTTTCTCTGTTCTATCCAATAACAGCAATGACAACAACAATAATAACAAGGGTAACAACAGGGAAAACAAAATGGGAAAAATGGCCTCCAGGAGCTGTGGATTTGTAGAGCAGGCACCCAGCCCCAGCGATAACCCTGGAGGCAAAAAAATTTAAAAAAATATAATTAGCTCCCAGAGGGATAGAGAATGGGAAAGCTATCGGGGGAGGGGGTGGGATATGGAGATTGGGCGGTGGGAATTGTGTGGAGTTGTACCCCTCCTACCCTATGGTTTTGTTAATTAATCCTTTCTTAAATAAAAAAAATATATATAATTAGCAGGAGCTGGGCAGTGGTGCAGCAGGTTAAGCGCACATGGCATGAAGCACAAGGACCCGTGTAAGAATTCTGGTTCAAGTCCCAGCGCCCCACCTACAGGGAAGTCGTTTCACAGCGGTGAAGCAAGTCTGCAGGTGTCTTTCGCTCCCTCTCTGTCTTTTCCTCCTCTCTCCATTTCTCTCTGTCCTATCCAACAACAACAACAGCAATAACAACAACAACTATGATAAACAACAAGGACAACAAAAGGGGAGAAATTATTTTTTTAATAAATAAATAAAATTAGCATGAGTTTCTTGTTACAGAAGAAGAAACAGAAACTGTGTGTCCTAAGGTGATGTAGCTGGAAAGAGGCAGGCACGAGTTTAGTCTAGAAGATGGGAGTGGTACTCCAGCACTCTTAACCAGTACAGTGCTGTATTTTCCAATTTGCCACTAAGATAGTATAGCCATACCAAATACCATTTAGAACAAATTGTCAAAGGACACATACTGCAAAACAAACAAAGAAACAAACAAAAAAACCCCATAAGATAACATTAAGTGAAAAGAGCAAGATATGGGGCCAGGTGGTGTCGCACCTAGTTGAGCTCACATGCCACAATGCAAGGACCCAGGTTTGAGCCCCTGGACCCCACCTGCAGGGGGAAAGCTTTGCAAGTGGTGAAGTAGGGCTGTAGGTATCTCTCTGTCTCTTTCCCTCTCTGTCTCCCCCTTCCTCTTGACTTCTGGCTGTCTCTATCCAATCAATAAATAAAGATAACAAAAATTTTAAAAAATATATATCACAGTATTGAGTGATCTGGGAGGTGGCACAGTGGATAAAGTTCTGGACTCTCAAGCAGGAGTTCCTGAGTTCAATCTTTGGTAGCCTAAAAGTGATGTCTGTTTCTTTCTCTTTCCTCCTATCTTTCTCATTAATCAATAAATAAAGTATTTTAAAATTTTTAAAAAGGATGGGGGCAGACAGTGGTGCACCTAGTTAAGTGCACACACTACAATGTGTAAGGACTCAGGTTCAAGTCCCTGGTCCCCACCTGCGGGGGGTGGGGGGGGCTTCACGAGTGGTGAAGCAGGGCTGCAGGTGTCTCTCTGTCTCTCTCCTCTCGGTTTCCCCCCTCCCCTCTCAATTTATTTCTGTCCAATAGTAAATAAATAAATAAATAAGAAAAACTTAAGAAAAATGTATTGAAGGAGAGAGATAAATTAGAGAGGTGGAGAGAGAAAAAGGAGAGGAGAAAAAAGAAAGAGAGAGGAGGTGGGGTAGATAGCATAATGGTTATACAAAGAGACTCTCATGCCTGAGGCTTCAAAGTCCCAGGTTCAACCCCCCATACTACCATAAACCAGAGCTGAGCAGTACTCTGGTAAATAATAATAATAATAATAATAATGAAAGAAGAGAGGGGGGAGGATAAGGAGAGGAGAGAGAGGAGAGAGAGAAGAGGAAGAGGAGAGAGGGGGGAAAACAGGAAAGGAAGAAAAAGAAGAGAGAAGAGAGAGAGAAAGCAGAAAAAGAGGAAAGAATGAGGAGAGAGGGAGAGGGAGGAAAGAGGAAGAGAGGAGAGAGGGAGTGAGGAGAGAGAGAGAAAAGAGGAGAGGGGAGAGGAGGGAAGAGGAGAGGAGAGGAGAGGAGGGGAGAGGAGAGGAGAGGAGGGGAGAGGAGAGGAGAGGAGGGGAGGGGACAAGGGAGGGGAGGGGAGGGGAGGGGAGAGGAGAGGAGGACCACTTTGCTTGAGCATGTGCAGTAATGGGGATGGAACCCAAGGGGCTTCCTCATACAAGTCTTATGCTCTACCAGTTGAGCCACCGCCCTGACCCACTTAGATTTCCCACCTGGGCGGTAATTAGCATTTCTCCCCAGGATTTAAATACCAAGGAGAGGAGTCAGTCAAGGTGAGGTCCCTCAGGGCACAGCCCAGGGTTTCCTGCTTCTGCTTGCCCCACCCACTATGGTGAAGCTACTTTCTTTAAATCTCCACCCACTTGTCCAGCAGCATCATAAGCCAGAACTGAGCTGTGCTCTGATGAAAAGTAAAAAATAAAGTAATTAAAATCTAAATCTCCACCTACCTTTCAGAAGACATAGCCCCCATCTGAGGAACGTGATGTCACTCTCCGCATACATCCAATTTCCAGAGCTCTAGTACCTGTCCCTGAGTGTGAGCCATTCATCTCAACCAGCCTCCTGGGTCCAGGGACAGTGATGGGGAGCCCAGGTCTCATAAGCTAGTTTCCCCTGCACTCTGTCAGGTGGACCATGGGGCTCAGATGTTAATGTCCAAGTGCACACGGCCAGTGAGTCAGTGTCACTTTGCCACATCACCATAGGTGTGACCTTGGGCTCTCCTGCCCCCTCAGATTCAGCAGGTGTGTCATCCGGCATCAACACCCACTTGTTTCAGGGGCAGACACCAGTACTGATTGTCAGGGACAGTCCCCAAGCCCACAGCAAGGAAGAAGTGTTTTTCTAAACATACTTAGTGACATACCTCCCTTCTCCCTGGGAGTCAGTGGGCTGCATTTCTCTGTTGTGTTTTGTGTAATATATTTCCTGCCTCTCTGGGGGCTGGCCTAAAAAATGAGGTCACACTGTTCTTCAAAAGAGGCTCCCTTGGTTACCCTGACAGGGGCTGTAAAATGATCCTTCTAACAAGGGCTTCATTTCATTCTCAGCCAAGCCCCTTTCATCCCCATGTTCTTCTAAAGGAAATGGGAGATAGTGGCCAGTTTTCCCTAGTACAAGGCTGTGTGATATATTTCCAACTACACATGTATCAGGAAACAAGAAACTGAAAGAAAATACACCATGGTAATAGTATCTGGGTAGGGACATAGAAGTATTTTTCTATTATTTTATTATCTTTTTTATTTTGTCTTTCTGGGTTATCACTGAGGCTTGGTGTCTGCACTACGAATCCACTGCTCCTGGTGGTCATCATTTTCCCAATGTTGTTGTTGCTGCTATTATTGTTGTTGTTTCTGTTGTTGCTGGATAGGACAGAGAGATGGGATGCATTGGATCGACCTTCTCGTGGTGCATCCCGTGAGTACCCATTCATTGGGGAAACTGACGATCCTTCCTAGCTGACTGAATCCACATGGATCCCAGTCACTTTCAAAGCCAGCAACAAGCAGCTCCTGACAGCTTTCAACCTGACCTGTTGACTGGCTATGGAAGAAGGGCAAACGCTAGAAGAAGAAGAACAGAGAGAAATTGAGACAGGAGGGGAAGACAGAGAGTAGGAGAGAAAGATAGACACCTGCAGACCTGCTTCACCACTTGTGAAGCGACCCCCCTCTGTAGGTGGAGAGCCAGGGGCTCAAACTAGGATCCCTTCACTTTGTACTATGTGCTCTACCACCCGATCCCCTCCTTTAAAAAAAAAACAAAACCCTTTTTTAAAAACCAGAGCATTGCTCAGCCATGGCTCAGTCATGGTGGTGTGGGGGATGATCATTATGCTATCTGCCCCCACCTTCTCCCCCCCCTTTTAGAAGAACTATATCTATTGGGGGCTGGGCGGTAGCACACATAGCTCAACATACAAAGACTGGCACCAGGATCCCACTTCCAGCCCTTGGCTCCCCACCTGTAGGGGGGTCGCTTCACAAGTGGTGAAGCAGGTCTGCAGGTGTCTATTTCTCTCTCTGTCCCCTCTCTCTTCCTCTCCTCTCTCAACTATTCTCTGTCCTATCCAACAACAACAGCAGCAGCAGCAGCAATAACAATAATAATAACAACAATAACAATAACAACAACAACAACAATGGAAAAAATGACCTCTAGGAGCAGTGGATTGGTCTTGCAGTCACCGAGCCCCAGCAATTACCCTGGAGGCAAAAACAAACAAACAAACAAACAAAAATACAGCTATATCTATTAATTAATAAATAAATATTCATTTAAATTTCCATAGCAATTGCAACATAGTATAACATCACCATTTACTCATAAGTTCAGTACTGTTGAACATTAAGCCGCCCGCACTTCTCATGTTTTCATTAAATAATGACACCACAGCACC
Organism: Erinaceus europaeus; assembly: GCF_950295315.1. Lineage (NCBI taxonomy): Eukaryota > Metazoa > Chordata > Mammalia > Eulipotyphla > Erinaceidae > Erinaceus > Erinaceus europaeus. Next base: position 110,902,374 of record NC_080162.1, read on the forward strand.
ATTCATATATTCCTGAGCACTTGTCAGTTACTTCAAAATAAATTGCCAAGGTGTTTACCAACACATTGTTAAGGTTTCTGAATTGTTGTCTTGCAAGTATCCAACAAGTTTCACTAGGAATGTTTGAAAGTGTCAGAAAACTTCTCAAACAAACAAAACTATATTTAAAAATAATAGATGTGAGATACATTTAAAATGTATTCAAGCATATGTATTTTAAACACTATTTATTTATTTTACTATATTTGGTTTGTTTTAATAAGAGAGAGATACAGAGAAAGAAAAAAAGAAAAACCAGAGCTGTGCTCAGTTGTGGTTTATGGTAGTGCTGGGGATTGAACCTAGGATTTTGGAGCCTCAGGAAAGAAAGACCTTTTGCATGACCATTATGCTGCTTCCCTCTGCACCACCTGGAGGAGATGTTATTTAACAAATGTTTTAGAAAATTTTTATAAAAATACATAGACAGCGTGTGGTGGCATACACTGATTTTGTATGACTGTGAACTTAAAGTCCTGAAATCCTGTTTTGTAAAAACTTTGTTAAATCACTAATAACAAAAGGAAAAAAAAGAAAAAGCATACAAATACATACAGGGATAAGAGGGCTCATTTTGAAACAGGTCTATTTTGGCCACACCTGACTCCTGATGTGATAAGACCAGAGGTATCTTTGAAAGAATAAGCCTACTGGGCTATGGTCTCTCACTCTCTGTACCTTCTCTGTATAAAAAAAAAAAAAAAATTGGGGCCGGGTGGGCACACCTGGTTGAGCACATACGTTATAATGCACAAGGGCCCAGGTTCAATCCCCCAGTCCCTACCTTCAAGGGGAAAGCTTCATGAGTGGTGAAGCAGGGCTGAAGGGATCTCTGTCTCTCTCCCTCTTAATTTCCCCTTACTCTCAATTTCTGGCCATCTCTATTAAATAAAGAAAAAATATATATTTTTTATAAATGTTGGGGCTGGGTGGTGACACACCTGGTTGAGCACACATGTTACAATGTGCAAGGACCCAGGTTCGAGCCCCTGGTCCTCCCCTGCAGGGGGAAAGTTTCACTAGTGATGAAGCAGGGCTGCAGGCATCTCTCTGTCTTTCTCCCTCTCTATCACATCTTTTCCTCTCTATTTCTGGCTGTCTCTAGCCAATAAATAAATAAAGATAATTAACAACAACAACATGAGAACTTAAAAAATAAAAATTTAAATGTTGCCTGACTGAGCTGCCCTCAGCTTAGTCTCCCTGCTTAGCCTTTCCTACCCTGAAGGTCAGGATGTGCGTGGTGGGTGGGGTGGAGTGGGGAATGGAGGGAACCATGCTACTAAAAGCAGAACACTCTGCTTTACAACCAGATCCAAAAAACGCATTACAGCGGAGGGAAGTCTGTGTACACTCCCCCACCCCCGTTTCTTTGAGGACCACCCTCTGTAGCTTCTCTGTGACACTAAGACAAATCCTCACCAAAAAGCTGAGGTGTTTTCTTGGTGAAATCACGGGGGCACCCAGCGGTGTAAACTCGATTCTGATTCACTATGTGGATTACTGTTATAAAGATTCATCAGAAAAGAGGGAGAGTCCCTTGTAATTTCTTTCTTTGAGATCGAGAATGGGGCAGTTTCACACACAGTACGCAGCAGTGCACGCATCCTCGTTCCCCACCTGCGTTCCCCACCTGCGGGGTAGAGGTGGGGGTGGGGAATCAGTTCATAAGCAATGAAGCAGGTCTGTAGGTGTCTATCTTTCTCCCTCTCATTATCTTCCCCTCCTCTTTCAATTTCTCTCTGTCCTGTCCCATAAAATGAAAAAAAAAAAAAAACTGGACTGGAGTTGGTGTATTGCACCAAAGTAAAAGACTCGGGGTTGGGCTGGGGGGAGAGTACAGGTCCTGGAAAAGGATGACAGAGGATTTAGTGGGGATTGTACTGTTATGTGGAAAACTGAGAAATGTTATGCATGTACAAACTATTGACTATTGTATTTACTGCAGATGTAAAACATTAATCCCCCAATAAAGGAATAAAAAAAAAAAAAAGGCCTCCAGGAGCAGTGGATTCCTAGTGCTGGCACCTAGCCCCAGCAAGAACCCTAGAGGCAAAAGGGGGAGGGGAGAGAATGGGGTAGTTTCTATCTTTGTACTTTTCCCCTCACCTTGCCAGATCTGAAAGTTCATGCTCAAGAGTCAGGAGACAAAAACACAAAGGACAGTAAGAATGGGATTTTACAACTTCAGAGATTCCTTTTGTTGGGTCTTATCTTTCCTTGTCCTTATCTCTAAAATCTCAGTGCCTATAGTGATGCTGCTAGCATTTTTGCCAAATATCTGTCTCCAGGACTAAGACCCTGTTTCAGTTTTAAATGGTTATTCTTTCTTTTTTTTTTTTTCTCCCCTTGGAGGCAATGCACCTGTGTGAGATGCATTCAGCAGTTAGGAAGAAAGAATAAATATTCCAGTTAAGTGCGATTTTGAATATAAAGTTTCCACCTGAAGAAAACACACACACACACACACACACACACACACTTTTCAGCCTTCTCATTGTTTTTCTCTAACGATGAGATCATAAGATGGGTGAGCATCTGTCAGAAGTCAAAGTGCACTTGAACATGTTAGCTGGCTTCCACTTACTCTTTTGACTGAGATGATTAACTCATGTCAGTGGAACTATGGCACCAGTTGCTTGGTCAAATGCTAGATTAGACGTTGCTATGAAAGCTTATGTAGACATGGCTACCATTTACAATTAGTTGACTTTATTTTATTTGTTTATTTTTTATTATCTTTATTTATTGGATGGGAACAACCAGAAATTAAGAGGGAAGGAATGATAGAGAGGAAGAGAGACAGAGAGACACCTGCAGCCCTGCTTCACCACTTGCAAAGTTTTCCCTCTGCAGGTGGGGATTGGAAATTTGAACCCAGATCCTTGAGCATTGTAACATGTGCGCTCAACCAGGTGTGCCACCACCTGGACCCCAATTAGTTGATTTTAGGTGAAGTAAATTACCCTCTATAAGGTAGCTGGGCCTCATCCTAACAGCTGAAAACCTTGAAATCAAGAAACTGATGTTTCTCACAGAAGAAGGAAGTCTGTCTGTACGACTGTTGTTTAGAGATCCATCTGGGTCTGCAGGCAGCTGGCCTGCCCTATGGATTTTGGACTGGCCACCCTCTACAATTACACGAGTCAATTTCTCCAAATAAAATATATATATTTTTCCCCATTTTATCTCTCTCTCTCTCTATATATATATATCTTTTTGTTACCATTGTTGTTTTTTACTGTTGTAGTTATTATTGTTGTTGTTATTTATGTCGTTGTTAGAAATGGAGAGAGGAGGGGAAGACAGAGAGGGGGAGAGAAAGATAGACACCTGCAGGCCTGCTTCACCTCCTGTGAAGCGACTCCCCTGCATGTGGGGAGCTGGGGTCTCGAACTGGGATCCTTACTCCAGTCCTTGCGCTTAGTGCCACCTGCGCTTAACCCGCTGTGCTACTGCCCAACTCCCGGAAGATTTTTTAAAAATTTATTTATTGGGAGTCGGGCTGTAGTGCAGTGGGTTAAGCGCAGGTGGCGCAAAGCACAAGGACCGGCATAAGGATCCCGGTTCGAACCCCGGCTCCCCACCTGCAGGGGAGTCGCTTCACAGGCGGTGAAGCAGGTCTGCAGGTGTCTATCTTTCTCTCCTCCTCTCTGTCTTCCCCTCCTCTCTCCATTTCTCTCTGTCCTATCCAACAACGACAACAGCAATAATAACTACAACAATAAAACAACAAGGGCAATAAAAGGGAATAAATAAATAAAATAAAATATTAAAAAAATTTATTTTCCCTTTTGTTGCCCTTTTATTATTATTATTGTTGTTGTTGTTATTGATGTTGTCATTGTTGGATAGGATAGAGAGAAATCAAGGAGGAGGAGAAGACAGAGAGGCGGAGAGAAAGATAGACACCTGCAGACCTGCTTTACCACCTGTGAAATGACTCCCCTGCAGGTCGGGGGCCGGGGGCTTGAACTGGGATCCTTACGTCCTTGTGCTTGGTGCCACATGCGCTTAACCTGCTGTGCTACCACCCAACTCCCTAATAGTGTGGAAGATTATATCTAGAGGCCTTTTCATTAGACCAATTGAGCCTCTGATTAGATACCCACTGAGCTCCAGGACACTGCTCTTGCTCATGTCCATTTAGCAGGAAGTCACTCTGACAGGTTTTCTCTGGTGGGCACTTGTGTGAAGTGAGTCCCTGTCTGGATATTATAGCTTCTTGTTCAGGGATTGGAGGGGAGCCTTCCCCTCTACCCTCAGAGGTAGCTAAGCTGAACCTTACTGAGAGACTGGCAGGAGAATGATGGCACTGTGACTCCCCGACCCAGGTGAGCACTTTCCACAGCCCCTGCAAATCTTCTCTGTCCTGGGACTCTGTGGGTGCCTAATCAGAGGTTCAACTATGACACAGCTGAGGGGTTGAGGTCATTGCATCCTCCTGTCCTTCTTGGGAATGTTTTAGGACTTGGGTGGGACCAGTCAGGAAATGTCACTGACACCTGGGGCTGTGAGACCAAGTCCATCCTGTCTTTCCAGATCCTCAGGGACAATGGAGACACATTAAAGAATATCTCTCTTTTATTGTTGCAAACCTGCAGCTTCTTCCTCAGTGACCTGCATCACTGTTCACTCATTAGAATAAAATAACTAAAATTTATAGAAAAATTTCCATAGGCCAGGCCCACAGCAGACATAATTGCAGGCCATCAACTGCACTCACCCCTTTTTATAGACGGGAAAACTGAGGCTTATGAAGTTACGCAAATATTGCCAAAGTTATAGTTGGAAAGTTACTGGGGGGGGGTAGATAGCATAATAGTTATGCAAAGAGACTCTCATGCCTGAGGCTTCAATGTTCCAGGTTCAATCCCCCACATTGCCATGAACCAGAACTGAGCAGTGCTCTGATAAAGAGAGAGTGGGAGAGGAAGAAAGAAAGAAGGAAGGAAGGAGGAAAGAAGAGAAGGAAAAGAAAAGAAAAAAGTAAGAAAAGAACAGAAAAGAAAAGAAAAGAAAAGAAAAGGAAAAAGGAGTTACAGTGAATGGAGACTATTTGAACTGACAACCACCATCCTATGATCTTGCCCAAGGCTTATGCTAACATGTGATGATTGCTGAACTGACCACATCTGAAACATGCTTTCAAGATGAGTTTGTTTATTTATTTATTATGTATTGGATAGAGACAGCCAGGAATCAAGAAGGAAGAGGATGATAGAGAGGGAGAGAGATACGTGCAGCCCTGCTTCACCACTTGCAAAGTTTTAACCCTGAAGGTGGGGAGCAGGAGCTTGAACCTGGGTCCTTGCACACTGTAATGTGAGCGCTTAACCAGATGTGCCACCACCTGACCCCTTCACTACTTATTCTGATTATTATTATTATTATTGTTATGCCAGAACATTGCTCAGCTCTGGCTTATGGTGGTGCGGGGGGATGGAAACTGGGACTCTGGAACCTCAGGCAGGAGTGTTTCTTTGCATAACTATTAGGCTATCTACCCTGTCCCAATGTTTGTTTGTTTGTTTGTTTTTTCCTTCCTCCTCACTACTGCTGCTGTTGAGAGCAGGACCCAAGGGATTTTCAGTGCTTAGGCCAGGGACAGCACCTGCTCCCTGGGTTCCTGACTCAAACCCCCCCCCCCCGGGGGGGGGGCAATTCTGACTGGTGCTGAAGGACAGCTTTCTGGATCCTCTGACCACTCTCCTTTCTCTCTACTTGAGTATGTTGAAGCTTGATGTGCAGTTGTTGTGGTCAACCTGGCTGTGGCCTCTGATCAGTCTCTGTAGTGACTCTCTACCGCTCTGCACTGTAGTGCTGTAGTCAACTGAGAAAGGGGCTGAGGCAGCTGGAAAATTTGGAGACAGGTCTGGTTTAACATTCATGCTAATGACTGACTTCCTGCTGGAGAATGTGGTGAGGACAGCCATGCTGGCAGCTCATGTTTACTGGGCCTCTACTGCACTCCAGACCTTGCACTTAGCACTCTACCTGTATCATTAAATTAAACAATAACCTGGATTCTAGTCTTACGTACAGTAGGCATGCGGTAGAGTAGTCTCTGAGATTGCTTTTTTTTTTTTTTTAATTTAATCTCCTCAATACCCTTAGTGTAGGACAATGCCACACATAGAGAGAAACACCAGGAGGTGAGACACATTTGAGGGTCTGGCTCCATTGTGATTTGTAGGGAAACTGGAATGTTTGTGTGTGTATGTGTGTGTGTGTGTGTGTGTGTGTCAGAGCTAATAGTAAATCATTGTCTCCTAAACCCTGTGGCCACCTGCCTGATAGCTGTAGCAAGTAGCTTTTCTCTGTGCAGTAAGGAAGGGTCATAGCTACCCGGTAGGCAAATAAACAACACTGTCTGCCATCACATTCTACTCTCTTCATACAGGAAGCCTTCTTGTGCCCACCAGACAATTGGCCTCTACGTACTTTTCTCTCAGCTGAATAACCAGAATAAATTGCTCTTGTGTCTTTTATGCTTGGTTTGCACAAGCCAACCTCGTGTCTTTCTCACTGAATACACAGTCTTTTCATGAAGTAGGGCTGGAGCCCTGGGCAAAAAGTGGGGGGAGAACAGAGACTGGTGTGTGGAAAATAGTATTTCTCTTTCTTCTTTCCTTTAGCTCTAGCTTATGGTGGTATGGGGGATTGAATCTGGGAATTTGGAGCCTCAGACACAAGAGTCTTTTTGCATAACCATTATGCTATCTACCCTGGCCCCAAATAGAATTTCTTCATCTATGAGGAGACAAGGGTAAATAATACTTCTATTACATTTTTATTGGTTACAGGTGACTAATTCTAAAAATTGCTGCTTGTTTGGTTAATTTACAGGTTCGAGGAGAATGTTCTTTTATTTTATTTTAATTTTTTTATATTTTATTTTATTTATTTATTCCCTTTTTTTGCCCTTGTTGTTTTATTGTTGTAGTTATTATTATTGTTGTCATCATTGTTGGATAGGACAGAGAGAAATGGAGAGAGGAGGGGAAGACAGAGAGGAGGAGAGAAAGATAGACACCTGCAGACCTGCTTCACCGCCTGTGAAGCGACTCCCCTGCAGGTGGGGAGCCGGGGTTCGAACCGGGATCCTTATGCCGGTCCTTGTGCTTTGCGCCACCTGTGGTTAACCCGCTGCGCTACAGCCCGACTCCCGAGAATGTTCTGTAACGACTCCCAAAGCAGTTGTCTTTGGAACACTGAATTATTTTCAGAGCAGTGTACAACTAAGGAAAAAGAGGTGAAAGCATATTTTGTAAGCAAACATTGATACTCATTAATATTTGATTCTTTGATGATATAAAAGGCACAGATAAGTTCTGAAGTGAGAAGATCCTGTCACCTTGCCATCACGGACTACAATCACAACTGGAGTTATACCAACTCTGTAGCAAAGACTGGCATGTCTCCACACTTCTCAAACCTCCCTGAGCTTCATTCATAACCAATCATCTCTGCATTTCCACTCTGCTAATACAAAAGCACACCAGTCACAATCCCAGCCAGAACTCATGCTCTTCCATGAGAAAGCCAATCATTTCCCACCATCGATGATAAAATTTTTTGTTCTGTTTTGATCTTCCTGGACACCCTACCAGCAGGGTTCTGGTACTTACTTATTACATTCCAACTAAAAGTCAGGTAGGGGTATATAGCAAAGAGACTCTCAAAGTGTGGTATGAGCCTCCAATATCTCAGATTTAGTGGCCCTGCTGGTACCACTCTAAGCCAGAGCTGAGCAGTGCTTTAGTGTTGGGCAGTAGCCAGCTCCCCACTGCTTAACAATGTTGGTCTATTTACATAATCATTTTGTCTGAGACCTGCACTGTCTGCAGGGTATTGGTTTAATCCCCACTGGTTTGTACTCTCCTTTTGCTCCGCCCCCTCTCCTAGTCACACCCTGTTTTTACACCCTGTCTCTTCCTTCCTGGAAAGTATAAATGCAGATGAATAAAGCCAGCATGGCATTGCACTGCTTCCCAGCTCAGCCATGAGTCCCTGGTCATCTGTCTCCTGCCCGAGAAGCTAGCCCATCACTTTGGTTAGATAAACAAACAGTAAATAGAATAAGAATAATAAAAAAAAAGCAAGTGTGTGACTCTTGTAAACTAGCAATGGTGAGGTTCAGAGAACCAGAAGGGTATGTGTACTTACTGATTTTAGGACCTAGAGTTATGCTGTCTTTCTTTTTCTTATTCTTTTCTTTCTTTTTTCCTTCTCTTCCTCTATTTCTTTCTTTCTTTCTTTCTTTCTCTCTTCCTTTCTTTTCTTTTACCAGTGCACTGCTCAGCTGTGGCTTATGGTGGTTCAGGGGGATTGAACCTGGGATTTTGGAGTCTCAGGGATGAGTGAGTGTCTCTTTGCATAACCATTATGCTATGTACCCCTACCCCTTTCTTTTTTTTCTCCCACCCCCCCTTTTTTTTTTTTGGTCATTACCAGGGCTTCACAGGTCCAGGTCAACTTTTTCAGAAAGATAATGGAAAGAGAGAAGGAGTGAGGGAAAGCTACTATATTTAGAGACTCAAGTGATGTGACTAATAACACCTAAGATCATGATGCATCCTACTCCCATGGTTCAGAGGATCAGATGACCTGGCACACTGTACAGCCATGGCACACAGGCATGGCTACTCACAATATCACTGTTTATTTTCCTGACTGCTCCTAACTGCAGGCTGCCCATAATCACTTCCTATTTAGCTTGAGTAAAGGTTTAATGCACACCTACTAATAGAAACTGGGGCTGGGGGTGGGGTTTGGTGGTAGTGGCTCACCCGGTTGAGTGCACATACTACAGTGCACAAGAACCTGAGTTCAAGCCCTCGGTCCCCACCTGCAGGGGGAAGCTTTGCAAGTGGTGAAGCAGTGCTGCAGTTGTTTTTGTCTCTCTTCATCTCCGTCTCCCCCTTCCCTCTTGACTTCCGATTGTCTCTATCCAATACATAAATAAACAAAGATAATTTAAAAAAAAAGAAATTGAGGGAAAATAGTGTTTTTACCTGATGCCTGAGCATCCATCAAAGTGTTCTTTGAACCTGGGCAAGCAGAAATCCAGGGTGCTGTCAATGGGGTTCACATTCTGACAGAACCAGGGACAGAGAACACTTGTGGCTGAATGCAGCCAAGCAGGTAGGTAGGGTGCTGAGACTGCAAGGTGGCTTCTCTGGAGGGTGGGGGGGGAGGGTTAAAGCCAGGCAAGCAGACTTTAGGGAAATTGTGAGGATGTGGTTGAGCTTGGCAGGGCTTGAGTTGAGGGCACATCAGTCTCTCTCTCTCTGAGGGTTGAGCGAGGAGGGACACAACCCCCCAAGGTTTGCCTCATCTTATCAGACTCCCTGCCTCACAAAGCACCCTGCATTCCTGATACTATGGCCTGCTCCCTTATTATCTACATAATCATTGTTTTGCCTGAAAGATTCCCACCCATTCCATTCCTTTGATCTATCTTCTTTCTACCCTTAAGACCCTCCCTGCCTGCAGGGTATTATTAATCCTACCAGTTAAAACATTTGCAACATTTGCTAAGGAAGTTCCTACCTTTCCCAGTCCCCTTTTGCCCTTCTCTGCCCCTTTCCAAACCATATCAAGCCATTTCCATTTCCGACTTGCCACTTCTGGGTCCAACTCTTAAAAGCCTTGGCTCTCTGATCAATAGAGAATTGAATCGCCTCGCCACCACCAGCTCTGTTCCTGGGTCATCTCTCTCACATCGCTGAGTGAGTAGCAACCCAGGATGGTTCCGGTCATGTTCTTTCCAACCCAGAGAGTACACACCTGAGAAGAGGCACCCTCATATTAGCCCAGCAGCAGACCAACTCAGGACTTGCCTGGAAAAGGAAGCAACCTCAAAAACAAGGACGTCAAGGGAGAAACACCAAGCAAAACGGGGACCAGGTAGGCTGTATTGCACCAGAGCAAAAGATCTGGGGCAGGAAGTTGGGGGTGAGAGTGTCTGCAGTCACCTGTGGGGGGGTGATGATTGTGCCCCTGTGCCAACATTTGTACTGTAAACCACTAATCCCCCCAATAAAACAATTATAAATAAAGAAAGAGGGAGTCAGGCGGTAGCCCAGCAGGTTAAGTGTACATGGCACAGCAGGTTAAGTGTACATGGCACTAAGTGCAAGGACCAGTGTAAGGATCCCAGTTTGAGCCCCTGGCTCCCCACCTGCAGGGGAGTCACTTCACAAGTGGTGAAGCAGGTCTGCAGGTGTCTATCTTTCTCTCTCCCTCTATGTCTTCCCCTCCTCTCTCCATTTCTCTCTGTCCTATCCAGTAGCAATGACATCAATAGCAACAATAATAACTATAACAATAAAACAACAAGGACAACAAAAAGGAAATAAATAAATACATCTTAAAAAAAATCTTTACAGGAACAACAAAATAGACCCCTCTGTGGGACCCCATAGGAGCTTGCCCTCAACTTGGATCAACAATGGTAGAGAATGTTCCATCCTCTGAAGGAAGGATGGACAACATACTCTATGCTACACCTGAGGAAGATGGGTCAATACTGGGGCAGCATGGAATATTCCTACTCATGACTACAAAATGTGAGCTCAGATCTAGAGGAATGCAGAGGTCACATAGGTTCCTAAACTGATTATGGGTCCCAGATCACATCAAATCGATGGGGTTTACAGTCAATATTTATACCCTTTTCCCATATTCTTTCCCATATTAGGGAGCTACTCTCTTCCCTGATCCAGCTTTCTGGTCCTTTTCCTAGCCATGACATCATCTCCCCAGACAATGACTTCAACCCACCTGTATATCAGATTTCAGGCTCAGGCAAACAAAACAAAACAAAACAAAAACAAAACACTAGTATAGCTATAAGCCCTTTGAAATATAACTAAAATATGCCTACTAGCTAACAACAAAATGGAGGACCCCCACCAACACTTCATCTGCATTATTCCAGCCTTTAGGTCCATGATTGGTCAACAATTTGTTTGGCTTTATATGTTAACTCTCTTTTCAGCCACCAGGTTCCAGATGCTAGCAGGATGTGACCAGACTTCCCTGGACAGACAACCCCACCAATGTGCCTTGGAGCTCTGCTTCCCCAGAGCCCTTCCCTACTAGGGAAAGAGAGAGACAGGCTGGGAGCATGGATTAACCTGTCAACACCCATGTTCATTGGGGAAGCAGTTACAGAAGCCAGACCTTCCACCTTCTGCATCCCAGAATGACCCTGGGCACATACTCCCAGAGGGTTAAAGAATGGGAAAGTTATCAGGGGAGGGGATGGGATACAGAGTTCTGGTGGTGGGAATTTTGCGAAGTTGTACCCCTCTTATCCTATGGTTTAGTCAATATTTCCTTTTTATAAATAAAAAATTAAAAAAAATCTTTAACAAAAAAAAAAAACAAAGGAAAAGGGAGCAAAGCAGAAGACTCCGTAGACATTATAGGATGATAGACTTAAGAGTAGAAGAAAGATTATATATTTTGCTAAAATTATTACTATTATTATTCTTTATCTTTCTTTTTTTAAAATTTATTTTATTTATTTATTCCCTTTTGTTGCCCTTGTTGTTGTCTTTCTTTATTGGATAAAGACAGCCAGAAATCAAGAAGTAAGGGGGAGACAGAGAGGGAGGGAGAGACAGAGAAACACCTGCAGCCCTGCATCACCACTCATGTAGCTTTCCCTCTGCAGGTGGAGAGTGGGGGCTTGAACCTGGGTCCTTGTGCATTGGAACATGTGCACTCTACCAGGTGCATCACTACCCAGCCCCCTTAATTAAAATAAAAATTTTTATTATCTTTATTTATTGGCTAGAGACTGCCAGAAATGAGAGGGAAGGGGGTGGTAGAGAGGGAGTGAGACATCTCATACCTGAGGCTCCAAAGTCCCAGGTTCAATGCCCCACACCACCATAAGCCACAGCAGATCAGTGCTCTGGAAAAAAGAAAAAAAAATGAGAGGGAGAGAAACAGAGAGACACTTGCAGAACTACTTCACCACTTGTGAAGCTTTTACCCTGCAGGTGGGAACTAGAACCTTGAACCCGGGTCCTTGTGCATTATAATGTGTGTGCTCAACCAGACATGCCACCACTCAGCTCCAAATTTTAAAATTAAATTTATTTGCACTTCTGGCATGGTGTTTCTAAAAGTAAATGAATTTTTAAAAGCTTCTCTCTCTCTCTCTCTTTGAACTTTATTTATTTGTTAATGAGAAAGACAAGAGGAGAGAGAAAGAACCAGACATCACTCTGGCACATGTGCTGCCAGGAATTGAACTCAGGACCTCATACTTGAAAGTCCAGTGCTTTATCCACTGTGCCATCTCCTGGACCACTTAAAAGCTTCTTTACTTCTTTTTTTTATTATCTATTTATTTATTTTAATGAGAAAGGAGATAGATAGGAAGATCAGAGCACTAGCTCTGGTTTATAGTGGTTCTAGAGACTGAATTTGGGACCTTTGAGCCTCAGGCTTTATGATAATTTGCATAAGTATTATGCTATGTCTCTAGGTGTTATTTATTTATTTACTTATTTTTCCCGTGTGTTACCTGGGCCCTGCACATAGGTGATTCCACTGCTACCACCTGATTTTTCATATTTTTAGATTTCCAGGAGGGAGATATAGAGAGACAGACACACTGTAGCTTCACCATGTCGTAGGGCTGTCTCCCTATGGTGCCATCCACAGTGCTCCAATGTGGTGTCAGAGCTCAAACCTGGTCCTCATATGTGGTCAGGTGTGTGCACCACCAGGTGAACTATCTCCTAGTCTTAAGCTTCTTTTTTAAGTTGGAAAACAACTGATCTGGTTCAGGTCCCTTATTGGGTAGAGGAAAATGCAGACCGGGAGAGTTCAGTGGTGTATGGGAGATCAGAAGGAAGGGAGCAAGAGTGTTGGGACTCCAGAAAGGTGTCCTGACCAAAGTCCAGCCTTATCTGCTGGCCACCCTGTCCTGTCACTGCCGACAGCACAGCACACGCTCGAGACTGTGCTGTCTTGAGTCACGGGATACCTTTGTATAGATCTTGTATCCTAGAAGGTATTTATCTGACTAGTCTTACATCTACAGCAGTTAGAGGCTAGATTTAGAATCAAGAGGGTGAAATCAAACACAGGTTCTGGTGTGTTCCGTTCAGCTACATAAACCTGGATTTTCTTTTCTTCTTTTTCTTTTACTGTTTTTAAAAATTATTATTATTATTATTGTGGTCCGGGAGGTGGCTCAGTGGGTAAAGCATTGGATTCTCAAGCATGAGGTCCTGAGTTCAATCCCTGGTGCACATGTACCAGAGTGATGGCTGGTTCTTTCTTTCTTCCTATCTTTCTCATGAATAAATAGATAAATAAATAAATACATTCTTTAAAAAAAGGATTTATAAAAAATTATTATTATTAAATTTTTTTATTATCTTTATTTATTGGACAGAGACAGCTAGAAGTTGAGAGGGAAAGGGGTGATAGAGAGGGAAAGTGTGGTCTGGGAGGTGGCACAATGGATAAAGCACTGGACTCTCAAGCATGAGGTCCTGAGTTTAATCCCTGACAGCACATGTACCAGAATGATGTCTGGTTCTTTCTCTATCCTATCTTTCTCATGAATAAATAAATAAATTCTTTAAAGTAAAGTAAAATAAAATTATATTTCTTTAAAAAAAAAAGAGAGAGGGAGGGAGAGAGACAGAGAGAGACAGAGACACCGATAGCCCTGTTTCACCACTCACAAAGCTTTCCCCCTGCAGGAGCTTGAACCCTTGCCCTTGAGCACTGTAATGTGTGTGCTCAATTAAGTGTGCCACCACCCAGCTCATTATTATTTACGAGAACACTGTTCAGTTCTGGTTTATGGTGGTGCAGGGGATTGAACCTGGGACATTGAAACCTCAGACATGAGAGTTTCTTTGCATAACCATTATGCTATCTACCCCAATCCCCCTTTATTCTCCTTCTTCTTTTTTATTATTTATTTATTTATTTATTTATTTATTTATTTTTTACCAGAGCACTGATCACCTTTGGCTTATGGTGGTGCTGGGAATTAAACCTGGGACTTCGGAGCCTCAGGCATGACAGTCTGTTTGCATAACCATTATGCTATCTTCCCCTGCCCCCTTTTTTCTTTTTCATTCTAGAAAATGGAGCTCCAGCCCGCTTCCTGCTTTCCTTTTTTGGTTGTTTTAAGGGTCACTGAAGGAAGCTAGGTTATGAAGATGTTTAATTCTAACTTCTGTAGTGTAATGCAGGCAGTTAGCCAGACAAGAGCAGGAAGGAGGAAGCTTGAGTGGAAAATACCAAGGCAGCTGTAATTAGCTGATGTTGCAGCCCTGCTGGCCACCCCTAGGACAACCCTAGGACATGCATAGACAGCTCAGAAAGAGTCCTGTGGACAGGGACCTCAGGGGAAGATAAGGATCAATGGACAGTCCCAATAGTTGAGTATGCAAAAGTAGGGGACATGTGCAAAGATACCAGCTTGTATCCACATGCATGAGGTGGGAGGGGAATTGAGCCTTGAGAAGGAACCCAAAGAGCTCTTAAAACCCCACCGCGAATGGCCAGTGACGTTTCTTCTCCCTTTGGAACAATGACCTACTCCATGTTTCTCTGGAGTGTGCTCTCTCTGATGAATCAATTTGGACTTTGACAAATGAATCTTTGTTGATTCCAGCCTCTGACTCTCAACCAAATTCTTGCACTGCTCACTGGTGACAGGTCAGGCCGTGGTGCACATAGTACAAAGCTCAAGGGCCCTCGCAAGGATCCTGGTTTGAGTCCCTGGCTCCTCCACCTGCAGGGGTGTTACTTCACAAGCAGTGAAGGAGGTCTTCCAGTGTCTTTCTCTTTCTCCCTCTCCATTTCCCCCTCTTCTCTCAAATTATCTCTGTCCTATGCAATTAAAAAAAAAAAAGAAAAAATGGCCTCCAGGAGCAGTGGATTCATAGTGCAGGCACCAAGCCCCAGTGATAACCCTGGAGGCAAAAACAAACATACACACAAACAAAAAACAAAAACCCCAAGCATATGCAATGATATATATAATTTATTTCCCCCACCAGAGCACTGCTGAACTCTGGTTTATGGTGGTGCAGGGGATTAAGTCACTGCCCTAAACATTTGTCAGAATCCCAGGCCACCGCTTATTCTGATTTCTGGGCTGTCGTAGAGACTGAGGTTGGAAGTATGTCACTCTGTCCTGGTGATGCCAACGGATGTGGGTGACTCTACCTAGGACAACTCCCCTTAGCTCCGGTTCATATTTCTAGATACTCATTAGACTCAGATGCTTGACTGAGAGGCACCTACATTCATTGGCTTGTAGCCTGTTGTCTCCTGTCTCTAAGTACACGGCACCTTCAGAAATGGAGGTGTCACCCCTGTGCTGCCCATGCATGTTCTCACATGCTTTATTTTTTTTATTCTTACAATTTTTATTTATAGAGACTATCAGAAATCAAGAGGGAAGGGGGAGGTAGAGAGGAGGAAAGAAAGAAAGACACCTGCAGCCCTGCTTTACCACTCTCTGAAGTTCCTCTCTGTAGGTGGGGGTCTCCCATGCTTTCAATCCTTATATATTGATAGTTCATATAGTGGGCATTGGAATTTTCCTCCTGATCAGAGAATAAGTGGCCTTATTTTCCCACTATTTCATCCCTATGCTTCCTGAGTAGGATTGATCTTGCACATACCTTCGCTGACTCCACCTAACAAATGGCATGCCACAGCTTCACTCACCCCTGGTGACTGTCCCAGTAATTCCTATCGGAGCTAAGCTAACCAGTTTATTGGTAGTGGAGAAGCTCAGGGGATACAAAGCCAATTATTTTATCTAAGTTCCTGGCATCAGAAATTTGTTCCAGAGACTTCTTCATTAAATCCCAGCTCAAGATTAAAAAAAAAAAAAATTATGGTTGTTGAAAGTGATGCTTGCAGGCAGGGGTAGGTAGCATAATGGTTATGTAAAGAGATCTTCATGTCTGAGGATCCAAAGTCCCAGATTCAACCCCCTATACCCTCCCCCCCCCCCCCCAGTGAGCCAGAACTGATCAGTGTTCTGGTAAGGAAGAAGAAGAAGAGGAGAAGAAGGAGGAGGAGAAGGAGGAGAAGAAGGAGGAGGAAGAGACATAAGGACACAGGAATTTGAAGAACTGAAAACTCATAGAAAAATAAAATAAGGATTGATCCAACAGATGTAAAACACTCATTCAAAAGCATGTCTGCACCCTTATTTCATACTCACATCATGCACAATAGTGAGAATGTAGAATGAACAGAATGCCCATTACCAGGTGACATATAATCAGGGAAATACTACCCAGAGGTTTAAAAAGACCCTTTGTGACATCAGGGATGAATTGTTAGAAAATGCAAGATGGTCCTGCTTTCTGTCACTCACACATGTAATGTAAACCACTAAAGCATGCAAGCTGGCAAAGCACAGGAGCAAAGGCTCATATAGTAGTTAGCAGATGGAAGGTGGCAGTGGCTGGGAGGGGTGGCAGTGGCTGGGAGAGGTGGCAGTCGTGGACTATGTGGGTCATTGTTGTATGCTTTACATTGGGTTCTAGTTCTCCCCCGCCAAGAGAATTAGATCAGTCCAGTTAATTTCGCGGCCCGCTTGGCCCCGCCCCTAGGAACCCGCCAGAGTTCCAGAGTGCCAGAGTTTCAGAGGGTTCCCGAGTACGAGAGTTCCAGAGTTCCCGAGTTACAGAGTAAGAGAGAGTGCTTGCGCTGCTGCAAAGAGACAGCAGAGTTCTGTTTGGTGATTAGTTTGTCTTAGTTTATGAATCGTTGTTTCTGAATAAAGAAATACAGCTTCCCTGCCCAGCCGTTGTCTCCGCGTCTCTGTTACCCGCCATGAAGCCAGCCAACCCGGCCGGCAAGAGCTTCCGAAAATTTTAACAACAGGTCATAGTCCTGATTCCCCAGAACCCCACCCTACTAGGGAAAGAGAGAGGCAGGTTGGGAGTATGGATCGACCTGTCAACACCCATGTTCAATGAGGAAGCAATTACAGAAGCCAGACCTTCCAACTTCTGCATCCCACAATGACCTTGGGTCCATACACCCAGAAGGTTAAAGAATAGGAAAGCTATAAAGGGAGGGGATGAGATATGGAGTTCTGGTGGTGGGAATTGTGTGGAGTTGTACCCCTCTTATCCTATAGTTTTGTCAATGTTTCCTTTTCATAAATAAAAAAAGTAAATAAAAGAATAGGAAAGCTTATCAAGAGAGGGGATGGGCTACGGAGTTGTGGTGGTGGGAATTGTGTGGAGTTGTACCTCTCTAATCGTAAGGCTTTGTCAGTGTTTCCTTTATATAAAATAAATAAATAAATAAAAATAAAATAGTTAACTAACCATTGAACTTCACTGGCTCTTCATGCAAAGTATACAAGAAGCCTCTCTCCCCCCTGCTGCAGCACCACCACTGCCTGCTTCATCTTTTCTCTCAAAGGGGAGGAGAGGGACATTGTAGTATCTTCCCTGTCTGCCTCTCTTCCCCGCACACAATTAACTGAGCAGCTGTAATCCAAATACAAAGCAGACTGCACTCTTTACCTGCCTAAACTCTCCTCCCATGACTTTCTAATCCCTTCTGGATAATGCCTTGTGTATCCCACGGATTTTGTTTCTTTTAGAAGCCAAACCCCACCCTCAGCAGCAGCAGTCTGGTAGATTTGCCCAACCCATTTTTTCCACACCATGCCTTTACTTAGATGGTTTCATTAGCTTGGAATTAACATCATTTTCTTTTGTCTTATTAGTAAGCTCTCCCTTGAGTACTCAAATGGGTCGTTTCCCTTTTTTTTTTTTTTGTTTCCCTCAAATCACTTCACTGGGAGAAATAATGGTTTACAAAAGAGTTGCTGGGGCAGGTTGTGGCTCACCAGGTTGAGTGCAATTGTCACAAAACAGTTGTCACATAAGAGAGATTATTGTTTGGGGGGGTCATATCTTTCTCCCTCTTTTTAAAAAGTAGTTATTTAATTGAACTTTTTTTTTTCTCTTTTCCAGAACCTTGCACAACTCTGGCTATTGTGGTGCTGAGGACTTTTAAAGCCTCAGGCCTGAGAATATTTTGCATAACCATTATGTTATCTGCCTTGCTCGAAAGTTTGTTTGTTAAGTGTGAAACTTTGAACCAGGACTTTGACTTGGAAATTTACTAAATATGATCCTCTGAGAGTGGCAAGCCAAATATATGGTGATACTTAAGGTGAAAGGTTTTGAATTTATCAAGAATAATACCAGAAAAACAGACCTTTTGAAAGAGAAGTTTATAATAACTCTAGGACATCTATAGTCAAATTCCAAGGAAGATAGAAAGGTTTTATTACCACCAAAATAAATGAACTTTAAATTTTTTTTAGCTCATATCAATTTTTATTGATTTAATAATGATCTACTAGACCATAGGACAAGAGGGGTACAATTTCACAGAATTACTATCACCAGAGTTCCTCACCTCACCCCCCCCTGAAAAAAAAGCAAAAGCATTACTAAGGAAAAAGAGGAGAAATGATGGGGCACTTGGGGATACGTTGAAAAAGTGGGGTAGATTGGCCTGGAAAGGGAAGAAAGAGCCAGAGTGAGCTGCAGACAGGAAAACACCTGAACGGTGTGATTGGAAGCAGGCAGTAGGTGCTGGCAGGTTTTCTTGATTCTGGATAGAAGCCAAGATTACTAGAAACCTTCTCCCGGCATGGCTGACGGCTGTGGTCGAGAGGTTACATCGCTGGATGTGAAGCTAGAGGCCTGTGATCGAATCCCTGGAGTTAGCACGGAAACACCCCACCCCCCACCCCCTACCTCACCCCCCACCCCCTACCCCACCCCCTACCCTACCCCCTACCCTACAGAGGGTAGAGGGTAGAGGGTAGAGGGTAGAGGGTAGAGGGTAGAGGGTAGAGGGTAGAGGGTAGAGGGTAGAGGGTAGAGGGTAGAGGGTAGAGGGTAGAGGGTAGAGGGTAGAGGGTAGAGGGTAGAGGGTAGAGGGTAGAGGGTAGAGGGTAGAGGGTAGAGGGTAGAGGGTAGAGGGTAGAGGGTAGAGGGTAGAGGGTAGAGGGTAGAGGGTAGAGGGTAGAGGGTAGAGGGTAGAGGGTAGAGGGTAGAGGGTAGAGGGTAGAGGGTAGAGGGTAGAGGGTAGAGGGTAGAGGGTAGAGGGTAGAGGGTAGAGGGTAGAGGGTAGAGGGTAGAGGGTAGAGGGTAGAGGGTAGAGGGTAGAGGGTAGAGGGTAGAGGGTAGAGGGTAGAGGGTAGAGGGTAGAGGGTAGAGGGTAGAGGGTAGAGGGTAGAGGGTAGAGGGTAGAGGGTAGAGGGTAGAGGGTAGAGGGTAGAGGGTAGAGGGTAGAGGGTAGAGGGTAGAGGGTAGAGGGTAGAGGGTAGAGGGTAGAGGGTAGAGGGTAGAGGGTAGAGGGTAGAGGGTAGAGGGTAGAGGGTAGAGGGTAGAGGGTAGAGGGTAGAGGGTAGAGGGTAGAGGGTAGAGGGTAGAGGGTAGAGGGTAGAGGGTAGAGGGTAGAGGGTAGAGGGTAGAGGGTAGAGGGTAGAGGGTAGAGGGTAGAGGGTAGAGGGTAGAGGGTAGAGGGTAGAGGGTAGAGGGTAGAGGGTAGAGGGTAGAGGGTAGAGGGTAGAGGGTAGAGGGTAGAGGGTAGAGGGTAGAGGGTAGAGGGTAGAGGGTAGAGGGTAGAGGGTAGAGGGTAGAGGGTAGAGGGTAGAGGGTAGAGGGTAGAGGGTAGAGGGTAGAGGGTAGAGGGTAGAGGGTAGAGGGTAGAGGGTAGAGGGTAGAGGGTAGAGGGTAGAGGGTAGAGGGTAGAGGGTAGAGGGTAGAGGGTAGAGGGTAGAGGGTAGAGGGTAGAGGGTAGAGGGTAGAGGGTAGAGGGTAGAGGGTAGAGGGTAGAGGGTAGAGGGTAGAGGGTAGAGGGTAGAGGGTAGAGGGTAGAGGGTAGAGGGTAGAGGGTAGAGGGTAGAGGGTAGAGGGTAGAGGGTAGAGGGTAGAGGGTAGAGGGTAGAGGGTAGAGGGTAGAGGGTAGAGGGTAGAGGGTAGAGGGTAGAGGGTAGAGGGTAGAGGGTAGAGGGTAGAGGGTAGAGGGTAGAGGGTAGAGGGTAGAGGGTAGAGGGTAGAGGGTAGAGGGTAGAGGGTAGAGGGTAGAGGGTAGAGGGTAGAGGGTAGAGGGTAGAGGGTAGAGGGTAGAGGGTAGAGGGTAGAGGGTAGAGGGTAGAGGGTAGAGGGTAGAGGGTAGAGGGTAGAGGGTAGAGGGTAGAGGGTAGAGGGTAGAGGGTAGAGGGTAGAGGGTAGAGGGTAGAGGGTAGAGGGTAGAGGGTAGAGGGTAGAGGGTAGAGGGTAGAGGGTAGAGGGTAGAGGGTAGAGGGTAGAGGGTAGAGGGTAGAGGGTAGAGGGTAGAGGGTAGAGGGTAGAGGGTAGAGGGTAGAGGGTAGAGGGTAGAGGGTAGAGGGTAGAGGGTAGAGGGTAGAGGGTAGAGGGTAGAGGGTAGAGGGTAGAGGGTAGAGGGTAGAGGGTAGAGGGTAGAGGGTAGAGGGTAGAGGGTAGAGGGTAGAGGGTAGAGGGTAGAGGGTAGAGGGTAGAGGGTAGAGGGTAGAGGGTAGAGGGTAGAGGGTAGAGGGTAGAGGGTAGAGGGTAGAGGGTAGAGGGTAGAGGGTAGAGGGTAGAGGGTAGAGGGTAGAGGGTAGAGGGTAGAGGGTAGAGGGTAGAGGGTAGAGGGTAGAGGGTAGAGGGTAGAGGGTAGAGGGTAGAGGGTAGAGGGTAGAGGGTAGAGGGTAGAGGGTAGAGGGTAGAGGGTAGAGGGTAGAGGGTAGAGGGTAGAGGGTAGAGGGTAGAGGGTAGAGGGTAGAGGGTAGAGGGTAGAGGGTAGAGGGTAGAGGGTAGAGGGTAGAGGGTAGAGGGTAGAGGGTAGAGGGTAGAGGGTAGAGGGTAGAGGGTAGAGGGTAGAGGGTAGAGGGTAGAGGGTGGTAGAGGGTAGAGGGTAGAGGGTAGCTGACCGAGGACAGCTAGTTGTCAGTCTCCATAGATGATGACTTAAAACTCTGGCTGAACCATCAGAAAGAACCTCTCTAGTCAGTAGCTAGGAAGGAAAGAGAATGCAGCTGGAATCACAGATCATTATGTGCTTCCTCGTCCGAGCATACCACGGTACCAGCACTATTTCACTGGGTTTATTGGAAATGCAGAGTCTTTTAAATTTTTAAAAATATTTATTTATTTATTTATTGCCTTTAGGGTTATCGCTGAAGCTCGGTGCCTGCACTACGAATCCACTAGACAGAGGGAGAGAGAAAGAGAGACACCGAAAAGGAGACCACCCGGGGCCAAAACAAGACAGGACTTGAAAGACCACAGGAACCCACTAAATCACCCGTGAGTACAAACACGCGTGGCTGGTGACAGAGAGGAGAGAGGGGCCTAAGGAGAGATTAAGTGACTGCTAACAGTCCAGCAGTTTATCAGTTGAGACACCACCTCCAGTCTGCTCCACCAACAAGGGGACAGCTGAAGGGAGGAGAGGACTCCCCAGGGACTCACCAAGTACAACTCTGAGTCTCCATTGCTACTGCCCTCAGAATCTGGAGCAGCGACATGGAGGGACACCAGGGGACAGAGATTTAACCAGGAAACTCAGGAGAAGACCTATACCTCCGGGGCATAGCTGAGGGGCTGTGAAAGTCTCTTTGCATAACCACTGGATTATCTCTGCCACACCCTGCTTTATCTCTTGGTCAGGAGCCAATGATTAAGCTGAAGCCTATTGATAGTTTAAAAGCCCTCAGGCTCCCATAGCCTACAGGGAAGAAAAAAAAAGAGGCTTTTAAACTACTGAGCTCCAACTCGGAGATTTAAATACTACTGAAAGAACTGTTAACTTCTGCCACTGTGAACCCTTTAATTAACTTACTTAGACACAACTCAATCCAGGCAATCGTGATCAGTAATTTGAAAAGTACTGATAAAGGGAACTCATAACATAATATATAAAATGGTTAAAACAACAAGATGAAATATTGGAGAATCGACCCAGGACAAGAGTCCAGCTAAAAGTCCTCCAAAGGGTGAAGCACAAAATAACGAGTTCAACATCCAAACATTAGCTAAGGAAATAATAACAGGAGTGAGTAAAGAATTTGAAAAAATTGTAATCAGAAATACAGGAACAACAAATGAGACTATGGAAGAAAATACTAATTATCTCATGGTTATTAGAGAGCTGAAAGCTGATATCGCTGAGCTAAGAACACAACTAGCTGAACAAGCTAAAACAGTATCAGAACAGGGCAACAAAATAGATGAACTCCAGAAAACAGTAGAGGGCAGAGAGAATAGAATCAATGAGGCTGAAGACAGAATTAGCAAGATTGAGGATGAATTAGAGACAACTAAAAAAGAAGTAAGAGATCTCAAAAAGAGATTAATAGATGCTGAAAACAACAACAGAGTCCTATGGGATGACTTCAAAAGGAACAATATACACATTATTGGCATACCAGAGGAAGAAAGAGAAGGAGAGGAAGAAAGCATTTTCCAGGCCATAATAGCTGAAAATTTCTCTAGTCTAGACAACATCAAAGACATAAAGATTGAAGAAGCCCAGAGGGTCCCAAACAGAATTAACCCAGACCTAAAGACACCAAGACATATCATATTTAGAATGGAAAGGAATAAGGATAAAGAAAGGATCCTGAAGGCTGCAAGAGAAAAACAAAGAGTCACCTACAAAGGAAAACCCATAAGATTAGCAGCAGACTTCTCCATACAAACACTACAGGCCAGAAGAGAATGGCAAGATATCTATCGAGTGCTCAATGAGAAAGGCTTTCAGCCAAGAATACTATATCCTGCTAGACTGTCATTCAGACTAGATGGAAGCATCAAAACCTTCTCAGACAAGCAACAGTTGAAGGAATCAACTATCACCAAGCCTGCCCTGAAAGAAGTTCTGAAAGGTCTCCTATAAACAACCAGACCACCACAAATAGTACATATATCAAAATACTCTAAAACTCTACAAGAATGGTGTTAAAATATCTTCAATCTTTGATATCAATAAATGTCAATGGCCTGAATTCACCTATTAAAAGACACAGAGTAGGAAGATGGATCAGAAAACACAACCCAACAATATGTTGTCTACAGGAAACCCACCTAACTCAACAAGACAAACACAGACTTAAAGTGAAAGGATGGAAAACTATCATACAAGCCAATGGCCCACAAAAAAGGGCAGGAACAGCTATTCTCATATCTGACACGATAGACTTTAAAATAGGTAAGATTAAAAAAGATAGGAATGGACACTACTTAATGCTCAGAGGATCAGTCAATCAAGAGGACTTAACAATTATTAACATTTATGCACCAAATGAGAAGCCATCTAAATACATCAAACCTCTACTGAAAGAGCTACAGCAATATATTAACAGCAACACAATCATAGTAGGGGACTTCAACACCCCACTCTCTCAACTTGACAGATCATCCAGGCAGAAAATCAGTAAAGACATAAGGGAGCTAAATGAAGAGATAGATAAACTAGAACTATTGGACATTTTCAGAGTCATTCATCCCAAGAAACTGGAATACACATTTTACTCAAATTCACATGGGCCATTCTCAAGTATAGACCATATATTAGGCGACAAAGACAGCATCAGACAATTCAAGAGCACTGAAATCATCCCAGGTATCTTCTCAGACCACAGTGGAATTAAACTAACACTTAACAATACACAAAAGATTAGTAACAGTCCCAAAATGTGGAAGCTCAACAGTACACTTCTTTTTTTTTAATATTTATTTTATTTATTTATTCCCTTTTGTTGCCCTTGTTGTTTTATTGTTGTAGTTATTATTGTTGTTGTCATTGTTGGATAGGACAGAGAGAAATGGAGAGAGGAGGGAAAGACAGAGAGGAGGAGAGAAAGATAGACACCTGCAGACCTGCTTCACCACCTGTGAAGCGACTCCCCTGCAGGTGGAGAGCCGGGGTTCGAACCGGGATCCTTATGCCGGTCCTTGTGCTTTGCGCCACCTGCGCTTAACCCGCTGCGCTATAGCCCGACTCCCAACAGTACACTTCTTAACAACTTCTGGGTCAAAGAGGAAATCGAGGAAGAAATCAAAATGCTTCGAGACTTCAATGAAAATGAAGACACAAAAGCTATCAAAATATTTGGGACACAGCTAAAGCAGTACTAAGAGGGAAGTTCATAGCTATAAAATCACACATTAGGAAACAAGAAAAAGCACAAATAAACAGCCTGATTGCACATATTAAAGACCTAGAAAAAGAAGAACAAAGGAACCCAAAAGCAACCAGAAGGACAGAAATCACTAAAGTTAGGGCAGAAATCAATAACATTGAGAATAAGAAAACCATACAAAGGTCAACAAAAGTAAATGTTGGTTCTTTGAAAGAGTGAACAAAATTGACAAACCTTTAGCCAGACTCACAAAACAAAAAAGGGAGAAGACCCAAATAAATTGGATAGTAAATGAAAGAGGAGATATCACAACAGACACCGCAGAAATTTAACATATCATGCGAGGCTTATATGAACAAGCTTGGTGGCTTATATGCCACCAAGCTAGAGAACCTGGAAGAAATGGACAATTTCCTAGATATCTACCAACTTCCAAAACTAAGTAAAGATGAAGTGGATAACATGAACAGGCCCATCACAGCTAATGAAATTGAATTAGTTATCAAAAATCTCCCCAAAAATAAAAGTCCTGGACCAGATGGTTTTACAAATGAATTCTACAAAACCTTCAAAGAAGAACTAATACCTCTACTTTTAAAAGTCTTCCAGAAGATTGAAGACACTGGAATACTCCCTGCCAGCTTCTATGAAGCCAACATCACTCTGATACCAAAAGCAGACAGGGACACAACCAAAAAAGAAAACTACAGACCAATATCTCTGATGAACATAGATGTGAAAATACTGAACAAAATTCTAGCCAACCGGATACAGCAGTATATCAAAAAGATTGTTCATCATCACCAAGTGGGATTTATTCCAGGATGCAAGGTTGGTTTCAATCAATGTGATCCACCACATCAACAAAAGCAAGACCAAAAACCACATGGTCATATCAATAGATGCAGAGAAAGCCTTTGACAAAATACAACATCCCTTTATGATCAAAACACTACAAAAAAAAAAAAAGGAATAGATGGAAAATTCCTGAAGATAGTGGAGTCTATATATAGCAAACCTACAGCCAACATCATACTCAATGGTGAAAAACTGGAAGCATTTCCACTCAGATCAGGTACTAGACAGGGTTGCCCACTATCACCATTACTATTCAACACAGTGTTGGAAGTTCTTTCCATAGCAATCAGGCAGGAGCAAGGCATTAAAGGGATACAGATTGGAAGAGAAGAAGTCAAACTCTCCTTATTTGCAGATGACATGATAGTATACATAGAAAAACCTAAGGAATCCAGCAAGAAACTTTTGGAAATCATCAGGCAATACAGTAAGGTGTCAGGCTATAAAATTAACATTCAAAAGTCAGTGGCATTCCTCTATGCAAACACTAAGCTAGAAGAAATTGAGATCCAGAAATCAATTCCTTTTACTTTAGCAACAAAAAGAATAAAATATCTAGGAGTAAATCTAACCAAAGAAATGAAAGACTTGTATACTGAAAATTATGAGTCACTACTCAAAGAAATTGAAAAAGACAGAAAGAAGTGGAAAGATATTCCATGTTCATGGGTTGGAAGAATTAACATCATCAAAATGAATATATTACCCAGAGCCATCTACAAATTTAATGCTATCCCCATCAAGATCCCAAGCACATTTTTTAGGAGAATAGAACAAATGCTACAAATGTTTATATGGAACCAGAAAAGACCTAGAATTGCCAAAACAATCTTGAGAAAAAAGAACAGAACCGGAGGTATCACACTCCCAGATTTCAAACTGTATTATAGGGCCATTGTCATCAAAACTGCTTGGTACAGGAACATGAATAGACACACTGAGCAGTGGAATAGAATTGAGAGCCCAGAAGTGAGGCCCCACACCTATGGACATCTAATCTTTGACAAAGGGGCCCAGACTATTCAATGGGGAAAGCAGAGTCTCTTCAACAAATGGTGTTGGAAACAATGGGCTGAAACATGCAGAAGAATGAAACTGAATCACTGTATTTCACCAAATACAAAAGTAAATTCCAAGTGGATCAAGGAAGTCCTTGATGTTAGACCACAAACTATCAGATACTTAGAGGAAAATATTGGCAGAACTCTTTTCCGCATAAATTTTAAAGACATTTTCAATGAAACGAATCCAATTACAAAGAAGACTAAGGCAAGTATAAGCCTATGGGACTACATCAACTTAAAAAGCTTCTTCACAGCAAAAGTAACCACTACCCAAACCAAGAGACCCCTCACAGAATGGGAGAAGATCTTTACATGCCATACATCAGATAAGAGTTTAATAAGCAACATATATAAAGAGCTTGCCAGACTCAACAACAAGACAACAAATAACCCCATCCAAAAATGGGGGGAGGAATTGGACAAAATATTCACCACAGAAGAGATCCAAAAGGTTGAGAAACACATGACAAAATGCTCCAAGTCTCTGATTGTCAGAGAAATGCAAATCAAGACAACAATGAGGTATCACTTCACTCCTGTGAGAATGTCATACATCAGAAAGGGTAACAGCAGCAAATGCTGGAGAGGGTGTGGGGTCAAAGGAACCCTCCTACACTGCTGGTGGGAATGTCAGTTGGTCAAACCTCTATGGAGAGCAGTCTGGAGAACTCTCAGAAGGCTGGAAATGGACCTACCCTATGATCCTGCAATTCCTCTCCTGGGGATATATCCTAAGGAACCCAACACATCCATCCAAAAAGATCTGTGTACACATATGTTCTTGGCAGCACAATTTGTAATAGCCAAAACCTGGAAGCAACCCAGGTGTCCAACAACAGATGAGTGGCTGAGCAAGTTGTGGTCTATATACACAATGGAATACTACTCAGCTGTAAAAAATGGTGACTTCACCGTTTTCAACCGATCTTGGATGGACCTTGAAAAATTCATGTTATGTGAAATAAGTCAGAAACAGAAGGATGAATATGGGATGATCTCACTCTCAGGCAGAAGTTGAAAGACAAGATCAGAAAAGAAAACAGAAGTAGAACCTGAAATGGAATTGGCATATCACACCAAAGTAAAAGACTCTGGGGTGGTTGAAGAAATAGATTAATATAAGTTTATAGGATTCCTTAAAAATCATTTGTGATCTCATATGTATGTTAAAGGCTGGATGGTGGCACACCTGGTTAAGCGCACTTGTTAACAGTGTGCAAGGACTCGGATTTAAGTCCTCAGTCCCCACCTGCAGGGAGAAAGCTTTGTGAATAGTGAAACTGTGCTGCAGGTCTCTCTCTGTTTCTTTCCCTCTCTATCTCCTTTCTTTCTTTCTTTCTTTCTTTCTTTCTTTCTTTCTTTCTTTCTTTTTTATTTTCCAGATAGACAGTGTAGAGAGAGGCAGAAAGAAATTGAGAGAGCTTTTCTATGATTCTTCAAAATAAACAAACTGGGATTCTTAAGCCTGTCCCTGCGCTTTGAGCCATATGCACTTAACCTGCTGCGCTACCACCCAGCACCCCTTTCCTTTTGTTCTTTCTTCCTTCCTCCCTCCCTTACTTCCTTTAAAAATATTTATTTATATATTTATTCCCTTTTATTGCCCTTGTTTTATTGTTGTAGTTATTATTGTTGTTGTTATTGATGTCGTTGTTGTTGGGTAGGACAGAGAGATATGGAGAAAGGAGAGGAAGACAGAGAAGGGGAGAGAAAGATAGACACCTACAGACCTGCTTCACCACTTGTGAAGGGACTCCCCTGAAGGTGGGAAGCTGGAGGCTTCCTTTTTTTTAACTTTGTGATAGAGACAAAGAGAAATTGAAGAGAACGAGAGGGAGAAAGAGAGACACATGAAAAGCCTATTCACCATTTGGGAGCTTCCTCTCTTGTTGGGCCTTAAGTCAGCCCCTCCCCTGCTCTGCTCCATCCTCTTCGCTGATACTATGGTTTATTTACATAATCATTGCTTTGCCTGAAAGATCCCCACCTTTGATCTATCTTCTTTCTACCTTGATACCCACCCTGCCTGCAGAGTATTAATTAATCCCACCAGTTAAAACCTTCACAACAGTTGCTAAGGGAATTTCTACCTTAACCTGCTCTTTTCTTTTCTCCATCCCCTTTCCTAGCCATTTCCTCTTCCGACTTGCTGCTTCCTGTTCTAATAGATAAAAGCTTTGTCTCTGATCAATAAAGACACATTGCGTTCCTGCTCTGCCATGAGTTCCTGGTCTCTCTCCTGCAGCACTGAGTAAGAAGCCCCAGGTTGGCTCTGGTCGAGTTCTCTCCAACCCAGAGAGCATGTGCCTGGGAATAAACACCCTTATGCTAGCCCCACTCTCTCTGCAAGTGGGGGCGAGGGATTAAATTTGATCCTTGAACATGGTGCACTTGGCCAGGTGTGCCACTGCCCAGCCCCTCGATTGCATTTTTAAAAGTCACTAAGAAAACAAAATCTTTTTAAATTTTTATTTATTTTAATGAGAGAGATATAGTAAGAAAGATTTAGAGAGAGTGAGAGAGAGACCAGAGCCCTACACAACTCTGGCTTATGATGGTGCCAAGGACTGAAGCTGGGTCTTCAGAGCCTCAGGCAGGAAAGTCTTTTGCAGAATCATTATGCTGTCTTCCCAGTCACAAAATAAAATCTTTTGAAAATATTTTATTTATTCATTTGATAGAGGCAGAAATAAATTGGGAGGACAGGGGAAATAAGGAGACAGAGAGGCATCTGCAGCACTGTTTCAACACTCTTGAAGCCTCCCCTTTGCAGGTGCACTGGGGGCTTGAACCTGGATCCTTGTGCATTGTAATGTGTGCACTCAACCAGGTACATCACCACTGCTCTCCCTAAGCAAATAATTCTTGAAAGTATCATCAAAAGTAATGAATGGTGGTCTGGGAGGTGGTGCAGTGGATAAGGCACTGGATTCTTAAGCATGATGTCTCGAGTTCAATCCCCGGTAGCACATGTACCAGGGTGATATCTGGTTCTTTCTCTCTCTCCTCTTATTTTTCTCATTCATAATAAATAAAATCTTTTTAAAAAGTAATGAATGGTAATTATGTGTGGTGATGAATAATTCACTTTGTTTATGATGGTGATCATTTCTCAACAAATCAACGAATGTCTCATCATTATCTTGTACACTTGGAATGAAAACAGTGTTACACGTCAACGATACACCAATAAAAAACTCCAGTGAGTTTTGCGATGATGTAGGTCACCTGGAAAGAAAGAAATAATTAAAAAGTAGATCAATCCAATGAGTCCAATTTGGTGGGAGTGGAACAAACTCGAAGATAAGAAACTTTGTCAAATTCATTAAATAAGTGACAAGTCCTAGAATCTTCTGTAGGTCTTTCTAGCACCCGGTCCCACATGCTTGTCAGGTTGTCACACTGCCTGTCTTGGAGAGCAGAGGCCTTGCATGTGTTGGGACAGCTGCAGGGGAAGGCAGCTGAGACGAGGATATTGTTGGGGGAACCGTGGAGACCATCAGCGGAGCAATGTGAGGACCGAGGGAAGAGCGGCTATGTGGAGCCAAGCCAGGGAGTAGTACGTCACCTCCGTGAGGAGGAGCAGGAGGTGTAGAGACTGTTTTTTGGTCTTCACTCAGACCTCTTTTTTTTTTTTTTATGCTCATTACTTCAGCTTTTAAAAAAATATTTTATTTATTTATTTTTCTTTTTGTTGCCCTTGTTTTTTATTGTTATAGTTATTACTGTTATTGTTATTAATGTCGTCATTGGTAGATAGGGCAGAGAGAAATGGAGAGGGGAGGGGAAGACAACGAGGAGGAGAGAAAGACAGACACCTGCAGACTGCCTGTGAAGCCACTCCCCTGCAGGTGGGGAGCTGGAGGCTCGAATTGCGATCCTTTTTGCTTTGCCTCACCTGCGCTTAACCTGCTGCGCTACTGCCCGACTCCCATTACTTGATTTTATTATCCTTATTTATTTCTTGAATAGAGACAGTCAGAAGTTGAGTGGGAAGAGGGAGATAGAGAGGGAGAGATACAGAGACACCTGCAGCCCTGCTTCACCACTTGCAAAACTTTCCCCTGCTAGTGGGGATCAGGGGCTCCAACCCAGGTCCTTGCACATTGTAACATATGCACTTAGCCAGGTGAGCCATCACCCAGCCCCTTTTATTATTTTCTTTCTTTCTTTCTCTCTCTCTTTCTTTCTTTCTTTCTTTCTCTCTCCCTCTCTCTCTCTCTCTCTTTTTTTTTTTTTTTTTTTTTTGCCTCCAGGGTTATTGCTGGGGCTTGGTGCCTGCACTAAGAATCCACTGCTCCTGGAGACCCTTTTTTCCCCTTTTGTTGCCCTTGTTGTTTTATCATTGTTGTGGTTATTATTATTGTTGTTGTTTCTGTCGTTGGACAGGACAGAGAGAAATCGAGAGAGGAGGGGAGACAGAGAAGGGGAGAGAAAGATATACACCTGCAGACCTGTTTCACCGCCTGTGAAGCGACTCCCTGCAGGTAGGGAGCCTGGGGCTCCAACTGGGATCCTTATGCTGGTCCGTGTGCTTCGAGCCACCTGCGCTTAACACGCTGCGCTACTGCCCGACTCCCCGGTTTATTATTTTCTACCAGAGCACTGCTCAACTTTGTGCAGGATAACCTGGGACTCTGGAGCCTCAGGGATTAGAGACTCTTCATATAACCATTAAGCTGTCTCCTCCACCCAGCTTGGAAGTTTCTATCTGGCTCAAGGGACTTCCAGGCACAAGGCTGCCTGGAAGTCCCCAGAACAATGGGCATGCGGTTCTGTTCCCTTTGAAGAGAGATGTAAATCACATCATCATGGGAAGAAGCAGACCACTATGCAGACCATTCGGGCTTCTGTACCAGGAAGGGCGTTGGTCTTGAAGGAATCAAAGTTTCACCCACCTCAGGGGCGGGGATTAAGTTATCACTATGATGACAGTGCCACCGTGTGGTAGAAGTCTAGCTCTGCATCTTCCCAGACCACCAAGTCATATTCATGCATATGGCATATTTCCCTCTGTCTAGCTTATATGATAGAACAGACACCAATGATATTTTCTGAGGCAGGAAACATAAGAGAAGAGCCACTTAGGTTTGAGGGACAGTGGGTTTGTATTTGAGAAAAACTGGGTAAATTGAACTAGGAGGTCTTGGAGAGGGAAAGTAGCAGAAACTCTTATCAGTTTCATAGCACGGAGAAAGATATAAAGAAAGTAAGTCGGGAGTCGGGTGGTAGCACAGCGGTTAAGCACAGGTGGCACAAAGTACAATGACCGGCGAGAGGATCCCGGTTCAAGCCCCCGGCTCCCCACCTGCAGGGGAGTCGTTTCACAAGCGGTGAAGCAGGTCTGCAGGTGTCTATCTTTCTCTTCCCTCTCTATCTCCCTCTCCTCTCTCCATTTCTCTCTGTCCTATCCTACAACGAAGACATCAATAACAATAATAACTACAACAATAAAACAACAAGGGCAAAACAAAGGGAAAATGAATAAATAAATAAATAAAAAAGAAAGTAAGTCAATAATAGTGGTCTGGGAGATGGCACAGTGGGTAAAGCACTGGACTCTCAAGCATGAGGTCCTGAGTTCGATCCCCGGCAGCACATGTACCAGAGGGATGTCTAGTTCTTTCTTTCTCTCCTCTTATCTTTTCCATTAATAAACAAAACATTAAAAAAGAGAAAGTAAGTCAATAACTTTGATATTGGGTTTCTTTCTTTTTTTCTCTTTTTTTATTGGGGAATTAATGTTTTATATTCAACAGTAAGTATAATAGTTTGTACATGCATAACATTCCCCAGTTTCCCATATAACAATACAACCCCCACTAGCTCCTCTGAATCCTTCTTGGACCTGTATTCTCTCCACCCATGGGTTTCTTTCTTTTTTTTAAAAAGATTTTATTTATTTTATTAATAAGAAAGATAGGAGGATAGAAAGAGCCAGACATCACTTTGGTACATGTGCTGCCAGGGATTGAACTCAGGAACTCATGCTTGAGAGTCTAGTTCCTTAACCACTGTGCCACCTCCAGGACCACGGGTTTATTTCTATATGTGAAAAATCGAAAGACTCCCTACTTTATTATTTTTTTTAAAGAATTCATTTACTTATTCATTAGAAAGATAAGAGGAGAGGAAGAACCAGACATCACTCTGGTACATGTGCTGCCGGGGGATTGAACTCAGAACCTTATGGTTGAGAATCCAGTGCTTTATCCACTGTGCCACCTCCTGGACCACAGACTCCCTACTTTAAAGTGAAAGTATTTATAAAGTTTAGGCTATAATTAATTTATTGTTTCTCTTTAGCTAATCAGACATATAGCTCTTTTCCACAGGAAAATTGTCCCAATGAGAATCTCAGGAGGAGGAGAGTAGGGATTAAACATTCCTTTACTCAGAGTCACCTTGTTGCTTTATTTGTGGCTTTAGTTCCAGTTCATTTGTCAGTAGGTAGAGCCATCTTGCCCAATAAGGAGATAAAGTGGATGGGGTTGTTAATACGACTAATTCTTTAAATTTTTTTAAATTATCTTCACTTATTGGATAGAAGTTAGCCAGGAATCTAGAGGGTAGGGGGAGATAGGGAGAGAAACAGAGAGACACCTGCAGACCTGCTTTACCACTTGCAAAGCTTGCCCCCTACAGGTGGGGACTGGAGGCTTGAACTTGGGTCCTTGTACATTGTAACATGTGCACTCAGCCAGGTGCACCAACACTTGGCCCCTTATCTAATCATGTATATCTTAGAATGGTAGGTTATCTTACAACCATGCTCCTGTTCTGATCTGCTTGCTTTATTTATTTGTTTTTGCCTCCAGGGTTATCACTAGGGCTTGGTGTCTGCACTATGCTCCTCCTGGAGGCCTTTTTTTTAAAAAAAATATTTATTGGATATTTATTTATCTCGAACGTGGGTCCTTGCACTTGGTAATGTATGTGCTCAGCTGAGTGTGCCACTGCTCAGCCCCCTGCTACAACCACTCTGGTAAGTACCTTTCAGAAGCTGGGAACCACCAGTATGAGCAGGCAGTCAGACGTACACCAAAATCCACCAGGAGGTGTCTGAAACCTGCTGCCTGACACATGAAGTGTCCATCCCTTTCATGTCAGCTTCCGGGTGCTAACATCTCTGCTTAAATGAACAGCTGTACTATTTTTGTACAAAACTCACAGCACCCCTGTGGAGTCCACATTAATACCTTTACATTGGACAAGGTCCCATGAAAGGATCTGGGTTCGAGTACCCAGCTCCCCACCTACAGGGGAGACATTTCATAAGCATTGAAGTAGATCTGTAGGTGTCTATCTTTCATTCTCCCTCTCTGTCTCCCCCTCCTCTCTCAATTTCTCTCTGTCCTGTCAAATAAAATGAAGAAAAAAAAAACCCAAACAAGCAAACTCTTACATTGGTTGTCAGAAAGCTCAGTAAATATTCTTTTAAAAAATCTTTATTATTTGATAGAGAAAGAGAGAAATTGAGAGAGGAAAGAGGATTCAGACAGACAGAGAGATACCTGTAGCCCTGCTTCACCACTTGCAAAGCTTTCCCCTTGCTGATGGGGACTGGGGGCTCAAACCTGGGTCCTTGTGCACTGTAATGTGTACACTTAACCAGGCGCTCCACTGCCTGGCCTCCAGGAAGCTCAGTTTAGAGAGACTGACATTCCCAAGGTCTCATGGTCTCTGAGTGGAGTGTGACTGGTACTGGGAACCTACTAGCTTCAGACTTTCAGCTGCTATCACTCAGCCTGGTTTCTCTTGAATTCCCGTGTCTGGTTGCAGCTGGGCTCTGCAAGGCCACTGGGGAGGGGAGGTGACTAGATCTTGGTTTCTGAAGCTCTGGGACAGGACTCTTGGGTAGCCTCCCGGTGTGAGGCTCAGTCCAGGGCAGCAGGGGTGGGCCTGGGTCCGAGTAACCCCACAGGAAGGCTCACCGTGCTCGGTCCTGCTCACTTCTTTGTGGTGAGAAACATTGCCAGACTCCTTTCTGGACCATCTCACTGCCCAGGCCGTAGTGGACAGCATTGACCGTGGGTACCATCTTGGCAATGAGTGCAGGCACCTAAGATGACAGAAAGGAAACTTCAAAACTGGGCTAGGGAGACAGCATAGTGGCAATGCAAAAAGACTATAGTGATCAAAATATCAAAGTCTCAGGTTCAGTCCCCAGCACCACCATAAACCTGAGTTGAGCAGGGCTCTGGAAAAAACAAAAACAAGACACTTGTTTGAAGGAATCATGTGAAGTGAGATCAGCCAGACACTGAAAGTCATGGA
Source organism: Erinaceus europaeus (assembly GCF_950295315.1). NCBI lineage: Eukaryota > Metazoa > Chordata > Mammalia > Eulipotyphla > Erinaceidae > Erinaceus > Erinaceus europaeus. The sequence continues at coordinate 110,936,817 of NC_080162.1, forward strand.
CAGAAGTTGTAAAAAAAAAAAAAAAAGATCTCAGGCCGAAGTTGAAAAACAAGATTAGAAAAGAAAACACAAGTCGAACCTGAAATGGAATTGGAGTATTACACCAAAGTAAAAGACTCTGGGGTGGGTGGGTGGGTGGGGAGAATACAGGTCCATGAAAAATGATGAATGAAATAGTGGGGGTTGTATTGTTAAATGGGAATCTGGGGAATGTTATGCATGTAAAAAAAAAAAAAAGAAGTAGAAATGCAAAGCAGAAATTGACTGAGTTTGGAGTATGGCACCAAAGTAAGAAAGCAGAAGTACACTAGAGTTTGCAGTGAGTACCTCCCTAATACTTCCTCTCCACTTTTCCAAGCTTTGGGTCCATGATTGCTCAACAATTTGTTTGGCTTTGTATGTTAACTCTCTTTTCAGTCACCAGGTTCCAGGTGTCATCAGGATGCCGGCCAGACTTCCCTGGATTGAAGACCCCACCAATATGTCCTGGAGCTCAGCTTCCCCAGAGACCCACCCTACTAGGGAAAGAGAGAGGCAGACTGGGAGTATGGACCGACCAGTCAACGCCCATGTTCAGCGGGGAAGCAATTACAGAAGCCAGACCTTCTACCTTCTGCAACCCACAATGACCCTGGGTCCATGCTCCCAGAGGGATAGAGAATAGGAAAGCTATCAGGGGAGGGGTGGGATATGGAGATTGGGCGGTGGGAATTGTGTGGAGTTGTACCCCTCCTACCCTATGGTTTTGTTAATTAATCCTTTCTTAAATAAAAAAAAAACTATTGCAAAAAAAAAAATATCATAAGGGAAAACACAAAGCAGAGTTTGGACTGGAATTGGTGTATTGCACCAAAGTAAAGGACTTGGGTTGGGTGGGGGTGGGGAGTGTTCAGGTTCTTAAACATGATGGCAGAGGAACTGGGGTTTATGTGGAAAACTGAGAAATGTGATATCTGTACCAACTACTGTATTTTACTGTGGACTATAAACCACTAATCCCTCCAATAAAGAAAAGAAAATTGAAAGGAAAGATAAAATCTCTGCTCTTCTCTTGGGCCCTGTCTGATGACCTCAGCCCCCGCCCCCCATCACCAGTCATTTGGCCTTGACTTAGTTCCGCTGTCTTTGAATTGTCTTTGGTCAGTTGGCAAATAGTGCAGGGAATAGGGGCAGGGTGATGCTGCACCTGGCTGAGAACACATGTTATAATGCGCAAGGACCTGGGTTCGAGACCTTGGTCCCCACCTAGAGTGTTGAAGCAGTCTTGCAGGTGTCTCTCTGTCTCTCTCCCTTTCTCTCACTCTCCTTCCCTCTCAATCTTTGGCTGTCTCTATCCAATAAATAAATAAAGGTAAATGAAAAGAAATACTGCAGGGGTCGGGCAGTAGCTCAGTGGGTTAAGCGCACATGACGCTAAGCATAAGGGCCAGCTTTTGTAAGGATTCCAGTTCAAGCCCTTGGATCCCCACCTGCGGGGGGGGTTGCTTCACAGGTGGTGAAACAGGTCTGCAGGTGTCTATTTTTCTTTCCCCCTCTCTATCTCCCCCTCCTCTCTTGATTTCTCTCTGTCCTATCCAACAACAACAACAGCAATGACAACAATAACAACAAGGGCAACAAAATGGGAAAAAATGGCCTCCAGGAGCAATAACCCTGAAGACAAGAAGAAAGAAAAAAGAAAAAAAAAAAAAGAAAAGAAATACTGCAGGGAATCATGCTTCTTCTTGGAGACATGTCTCAGTCCTGGGCCCCAGGGTTCTTGCTTGTGCTCTGTTTGTTTGTCTTTGTCACCCCCAGGTGAAACCTTAATAACTGCAAGCAGTAGCCCCAGGGGGCAAGCAAACCTGTGCTCTGAGACTTCTCAGAAAGAAAGAGACTGTCTGGGAGACCATGCACAGGGGTGAGGTGAGGCAGAGCAATGCAAGGGACTTTGGCTTGGGGAACTGGAGGTGACTGTACCATCTGCAGCTTGGGAGAGAGCAAGGCCACATCTGCGATGACAGCGTAGAGGTAGAGCAGGGCATAAGGACCCCAGCCGAGCAGCAGTGTCCTGGCCGGCAGGGTGGTGTTCACCTGTGGGGAAATCATCACTGGAGAGGGGTGTTGGCTCCTCCAGGTGGGGGGCTCCGTGCAGCCTGGACATCAGGGTGGTACTGGGCTGGCCTGGGTTTGACAACTAGGCCATCTGAGGGTTGTGCTTGCTAGCGAAGGAGCCTGGGAGTGCTTGAACTTCTCTTCTTTTAATTTTAATTTTTATTTATTATTATTATATTTATTTATTTATTTTCCCTTTTGTTGCCCTTGTTGTTTTATTGTTGTAATCGCTGTCGTTGTTATTGGGTAGGACAGAGAGAAATGGAGAGAGGAGAGGAAGACAGAGCAGGAGAGAGACAGATAGACACCTGCAGACCTGCTTTACTGCCTGTGAAATACCCCCCTGCAGGTGGGGAGCCGGGGGCTCGAACCGGGATCCTTACGCTAGTTCTTGCGCTTTGTGCCACGTGTGCTTAAGTCACTGTGTTACCGCCCAACTCCCTATTATTATTATTTTAAAGATTTTATTCATTTATTAGTGAGAAAGATCGGAGGAGAAAGAGGAAGAATGAGACATCATTTTAGTACAAATGCTGCCAGGGATTGAACTCAGGACCTCATGCTTGAAAGTCCAATACTTTATCCACTGCTCCATCTCCTGGACCACTATCTTTATTTATTTATTGCCTAGAGATAGCCAGAAGTTGGGCAGGGGTAGATAGCATAATAGTTATGCAAAGCAACTGTTATGCCTGAGGCTCCAAAGTCCCAGCTTCAATCCCCTGAACCACCATAAACCAGAGCAGAGCAGTGCTCTGGTAAGTTAAAAGAGAGATTCCCAGAAATTGAGAGGAAGGGGGAGCTAGAAAGGGAAATACCTGCAGTAAATGCTTTACCCCTTGTGAAGCTCCCTCCCTGCAGGTGGGTGGCTGGGGGGTTGAACCTGGGTTGAACCTCAAGCACTGTAACATGTGCACTCAACCAGGTGCACCACCATCCAGCCCATTGCATGATCTTCTTTTTCCATTTAAGGTGCATGGCCCTAAGGGTTCCATTCCACTGAAAATCACTTGATCTCACTGCTTGTCAGTCTCAGTTCCCATCTCTAAATCACCCAACTTGTCTGGAGGCAGGGCTGGGGTCAGGTACTGAATTTCCTTCTGGGTCAGGGCTCATTTGGGGAACCCCTGGGCTCTGAGAGTGTGACTCTGTACACAAGGGTGCCTCGGCCTAGGTGCCCTCACACTTCAGTCTCAGACCTAGTTTGCCATCAGTATCTATAGTCAACAGGTCAGGCACCCTGTCCTGGGTTTGAGGGGCAGTCCAGCGAAAGAGACCAGAGAGTGGACTGCATTCTGATTTTAGGATCCTAGCTGCTTGTTCCTCCACTATGCGGACTGGAAGACAGTGTTTCTCTTGAAGAATACCACTTAGACTGGGACCAGATAATTTAAAAGAAATAAAATAAAAAAGCACTGAAAAGCACAGAGTACTTTTTTTTTTTTACACAATTCATGATCTCTGAGTGGGACAGAGATGTTTCTTCTGTTTTTGAGTCACTCCTTACCTGGGGATGTCCTGTCTTCCTGAGTTTCTGCTCCATGAGCTGATAGGATATGAGTGTGATGAAGAGGGGCAGGAGGAAGTTGAAGAAAGCCATGGTGAAGAGGAAGCTGATGAAGTTTCTGCTGGGAAGAATGGGTAGACAAGTTAAGGGTACCTCCTTAGGGTTGAGCAGCTGTCATAAGCCCCCCCCCCCCCCCCAGCCTTTGCTCTAGGTGAGCATGAATGGAGAGCTACTGGCAGAGGAGTTCTTAGAAAGTGCTTGTTCCTGGGCACCTGCCAAGCTTCCCTTGGAGCAAGGGGAGCCTCTAGGTCATTCTAGAATTGGCCTTTAAGAACCATGATGCTGAAAGGAGGGAGAGTCCTCCTTTAACTCTCTGTAGGGCCATTCAAGAGCTTGGCCCTTATCTCTTTCTGTGCTCCAGGCATGAAGAATGGGACACTCACGACCAGGAAAGCAGAGGGAGGACCTGCCAGCTGATTAGCAGGAAGGAACCCTCAAGATGCATCTGAGCATGAGGATTTGAGAGAGGCTTGTGGGCAGCACAGACTGGACACTGCCACTGAAGAAACAGTTGAAGGGACAACAGGAGAGCTTGGGGTTCCAGATACTGGCCATGGGTGGCAAGGTAGCAGATAAAGAACAAGGTGGGAGACACAGGGAGGCAGGTCATTGGGGAGACCATGTCACTCTGGACCTGGCTGCTAAGGAGATGTGGGCGGCAGTGTTGCTGGAATTACTGGGTACTGGGTAGGGAGATATCTGTAGCTAGTGGCCTGGTGGGGCCTGTGGGCCACACCCAGGACTCTACAAAGCATTTCACTGGGGAAGTCTGTCACCAGGGACAGACATTTTGTGATTAAACAAAGTAAACACTTAAAACGGGCCACGTAGTGGCACACCTGGTTGAGTGCATGTGTTACAATGTGCAAGGACCAGGTTCAAGCCCATGGCCCTTATCTGCAAGGGAAATCTTTGCAAGTGATAAAGTAGGGCTGCAGGTCTCTCTCTCTCTCCCTCTCCCTCTCCCTCTCCCTCTCCCTCTCCCTCTCCCTCTCCCTCTCCCTCTCTCTCTCTCTCTCTCTCTCTCCCTCTCTCTCCCTCTCTCTCTTTCTCTCTCTCTCTACCCTCCAGGGTTATCACTGGGGCTCACTGCAAGCACTATGAAGCCACTGATCCTAATGGCAAATTTCTGTTTTATTGAATAAGACAGAGTGAAATTGAGAGGGAAGGGGGTGATAGAGAGGGAAAGAGACAGAGAGACACCTGCAACACTGCTTCACCACTTGTAAAGCTTTCCCTCTGCAGGATGGGGACCAGGGATTTGTGTGACTTTTATCATATGTGCTCAGCCAGGTGCATCACCACCTGGCCCCTGTTATTTTTTTTTAGGTGATGCTGATGATGATTATCTTTATTTATTGGATAGAGGCAGCCCAAAATTGAGATGAAGGGGAAGCTGGAGAGGGAAAGAGACAGAGAGATACCTGCAACCATGCTTTACCACTCGTGAAGCTTTCCCCCTGCAGGTGGGGACTAGGGGCTTGAACCCGGGTCCTTGTACATGTACCACCACCTGGCTCCTGCTCTTCAGTTTCCACAGTATCCCCATTTCTTAGCTGGTCTTTAGAGGGGGTTTTTCCCCAGTCACACTGTCAGCTTGCTAATGCACATTCTAACCGTAAGGTCGAGGTTGTCTGTTGAACACTGACAACATCCCTGTTTGGATTCTTAGCTGTGACACTATTGTCATGAGGACTCAGAGCCCAGATCCCTCTTGCTGTTCCCTCCTCACCTGTCCCCACTAGAGTAGTCCAGGGTGCAGCATGTCCCCAGTGGCTCATAGTCATAGTGACCCCAGCCCAGGAGGGGCAGTGCTGCCCAGAAGACAGAAGATACCCACACAAAGAACACCAAAAAGACCGCTGTGTTCCATGCCAGCTGGCTGCCTGCAAGGACAAAAGAGAACAGTTGAAAAGAGGTGATGCCTTGGTAGAGTGAAAAGGGGTGGACTTCTCGGTCATGCAGAATGTCCCTGAGCTCTGTTGCTTTCTTCTTCTTTTGTTTAATGTTTATTATTATTCCCATTTTTTATATTTTATTATATTATTTATTTATTCCCTTTTGTTGCCCTTGTTTTTTATTGTTGTAATTATTATTGTTGTCGTCGTTGTTGGATAGGACAGAGAAAAATGGAGAGAGGAGGGGAAGACAGAGAGGGGAGTGAAAGATAGATACCTGCAGACCTGCTTCACTGCCTATGAAGCGACTCCCCTGCAGGTGGGGAGCTGGGGGCTTGAACTGCCTTCCTTACACTGGTCCTTGGCTTTGTGCCATGTGTGCTTAACCCGCTGTGCTACAGCCCAACTCCCGCTCTGCTGCTTTCTAGCTTAGTTCCCCAGGCAAGAGTTTCTGTGAATCCCAGTTTCACCCTCCATGGAATGGGTGGCAGCCCATCCTTCCTCAGAGGGATGTTCTTTACTTCTTTCTCCACCTCTTTCTTCTTCTTCTTTTAAACATATTTGTTTATTTATTTTCCTTCTTGTTTCCCTTGCTGATTTTTTATTGTTGTTGTAGTTATTGTTGTTGTTATTGATGTCATCGTTGTTAGATGGAACAGAGGGAAATGTAGAGAGGAGGGGAAGACAGAGGGGGGAGAGAAAGATAGACACCTGCAGACCTGCTTCACTGCCTGTGAAGCGACTCCCCTGTAGGTTGGGAGCTGGGGGCTTGAACTGGGATCCTTACGCCAGTCCTTGTGCTGTGCTACCACCTGACTCCCCACCTTCTTTTTAAACAAGAGCACTGCTATCTATCACTGCATTAAATAAAAATATTAAAAAAATATTTTGGGGGTGGTGGCACACCTAGTTGAGTACACATGTTCTAGTGTGCAAGGACCCAGGTTCGAGCCCCTGGTCCTGCAGTGAAAAGCTTCATGAGTGGTGAAGCAGAGTTGCAGGTGTTTCTCTGTCTCTCTCCCTCTCTGTCACCCTCTTCTCTCGATTTATGGCTGTCTCTATCCAATAAATAAATAAAGATAATAAAAAAATCAAAAATAATATTTTTGGGCGGGGTAGATAGCATATTGGTCATGCAAAGAGACTCTTATACCTGAGGTTCTAAAGTCCCAGGTTAAGTCCCCTGCACCATCATAAACCAGAGCTGAGTAGGGCTCTAGTTAAAAAAAAAAATATATATATATGGTTGGATAGAGAGAGAGAGAGAGAAATTGAGGGGGGCAGGGGGAGATAGAGATGGAGAAAGACAGAGAGAGACCTGCAGCCCTGCTTCACCATTCACAAAGCTTTCTCCCTGCAGGTGGGGACCAGGGGCTTGAACGCCGGTCCTTGTGCTCTGTAATGTGTGCTACAGCCTGGCCCCTCATTATGATTTTCAAAATGAAACAGTGAAAGTGGTTTTGGAAATGATATAGCAGAGGAAGAGGCTAAGGTTCAGAGGGCTCTGTGACTTGCCTGATGCTACAGCAAGGACATGGCCTTCCCGGCACTTTGCAGCCTGGACACTTCTCTGCCACAGCCCCTAGTCTGCCCACTCCCTTCCTGGGTGCCCACAGCACACTCAGGTGCACTCATACCCATCCACACCCTCTTGAAAGGGCAAATGCCCAGTAAACCTTCATCTGTATCTGTCCACCTTGGGAACTCAAAGACTTACGGGTGCAGTGATGGTGGTAGCGCCCCCAGGCAATGGCTGCGCTGCTGCAGATGCTGGCCAGCGCCATCACAAAGCCCTGGAAGCCGTGTGCCTGGCAGCCATCAGAGCCGTAAGGCCAGCGCCTGTGAGAGACACTGGACATCAGGGACCCCTACCTCTGGTCACACTCCACATTGCCCCAGGAGGGCCCCACCCTGAGTGGTGCCCTAGATTCACAGAAGAGGGCTTTAGGAATTTTTTTTCTCTCTCTTTTTTTCTCTACTTGAAGGTTATGTTTGAAAAAAAAATAGTAAAGAGCAGTGGTAGATAACATAGCATAATGATTATGTAAAGAGACTCTTGGGGGGCAGTTGGTAGTGCACCTGGTTAAGCACACTACATTGTCAGGGACATGGGTTCAAGCCCTTGGTCCTCACATGCAGGGCAGGTCGCTTCTCAAGTGGTAATGCAGGTCTGCTGGTGTCTATCTTCCTCTTCTCTCCCCCCCCCCCTTTTTTTTTTAACCAGAGCGCTGCTCACAGGCCAGAGTCCCCTTCTTAGTTCCAGGGGCTGCACCAGGACAGAAGCTACACAGGTCTCCTTCCCCACACTGGGAGGGGTAGGGACACAGGGAAATCTCAGGACACAGACTAGCCAGCATGGAATCTATACACCCAGCTGGGCTCCAGCATTTGTAATGTTCAGAAACAGCTCAGAAATGTTCTATATAGCTCAGGGAACAGTCTCACTAAGTCTCTGAGACAATACTGGAGACTCTAGATTTCACTTAAATGATCCACCCACACCCCCACGTCCTCCAAGTCAGGACATTGTCTCCAGAGTGAACTATATATTATATTTATTTATTTCCCCCTTTTGTTGCCCTTGTTTTTTAAAAATATTTATTTATTTTCCTTTTTGTTGCTCTTGTTTTATTGTTGTAGTTATTGTTGTTATTGATGTTGTTGTTGGATAGGACAGAGAGAAATGGAGAGAGGAGGGGAAGACAGAGAGGGGGAGAGAAGTACAGATACCTGCAGACCTGCTTCACTGCCTGTGAAGCGACTCCCCTGCAGGCGGGGAGCTGGGGGCTCAAACTGAGATCCTTACTCCGGTCCTTGTGCTTTGTGCCACGTGCACTTAACCGGCTGCACTACCGCCCAATTCCCTGCTTTTTATTTATTATTATTGCTGTTGTAGTAGTTATTATTGTTGTTATTGATGTTTCGTTGTTAGATACGACAGAGAGAAATGGAGAGAGGAGGAGAAGAAAGAGAGGGGGAGAGAAAGATAGACACCTGCAGACCTGTTTCATTGCCTGTGAAGGAACCCCCTACAGGTGGGGAGCCGGGGGCTCGAACTGGGGGCTTGAACCGGGATACTTGTGCAGGTCCTTGTGCTTTGCACCATGTGCACTTAACCCACTGTGCTACTGCCCGACTACAACTTTATATATATTCTTAATTTATATTATTTTTATTTATTGTATAGACAACCAGAAATTGAGAGATGAGGGGGAGATAGAGAGGGAGAAAGACAGAGAGACACCAGCATGCCTGCTTCACCACTTGTGAAGATTTCCTCATGCAGGTGAGGACCAGTGGCTAGAATCGGGGTCCTTGTGTACTGTAATGTGTGCATTTAACCAGGTACACCACTGCCTGGCCCCACTTAAGAAACTCCCCCCCAGCACTCCCTCCCCCGCAGCCAAGACCTTGCTTCCAGAACCCACTGTCACATATACTTGTTTAGGATTTCCGAGGTGCTAAGTATGGTTCTAAGTTATTTACAAATAATGCTAACTCAAGACTTCCAGCCTCTCTAACTTCTTGTGGGGAGAAGGCCTCTGGCCTGGCTGTCCAGTGGCAATGGTCCAGTCCCAGGTGGGGCCTGAGGACCCAGGAGCAGAGGAGTGGAGTGGTACCGGAGGAGACTGGATATGGCTGCGACCAGGGCATTCAGGCTGATCCCACTGTCTGCCACAGCCAGGCTCAGCACCAGCAGATGGCTGGGGGTCCGCAGCTCTGGAGTCTTGCAGAAGGAGAGGATGGTCAGGCTATTGAGGCTGAGGCCTGTGAGAGCTGAAAGGAAGGGTAGGAGCTGCCATCAGCTTAACAGGATCACCCTGGGGTCAGAACCTGACAGGGCAGCTCCTCAAACACAGAGGTGAGCTGGCTGGCTCTCAGGTGCTGAGAATCAGGAAACATGTATCCTGCCCACTAATAACTCATTCATGGGGAAAACAGAAGAATGAAGAAAACTAATGATGCTAACATAGTCCATGCTAGGATAATCATAGGGCTGGGGGGACAGCATAATGGTTCTGCAAAAGACTTTCCTGCCTGAGACTCCAAGGTCCCAGGTTCAATACCTAGCACCACTACTAGCCAGAGCAGAGCGGGGCTCTTTCTTCTCCCTCTCTCTCTCTCTCCCTCTCCCTCTCCCTCCCCCTCCCCCCATCTCTCCTCTCTCTCATCTTTCTTTTTTTTTAATTTTTTTTTATTTTCTCATCTTTCATTAAAAGAATATATATATTGCCTCCAGGGCTATAGCTGGGGCTCGGTGCCTGAACTATGAATCCACTGCTCCTTGTGGCCACTTTTCTGTTTTTATTGGATAAGACAGAGAGAAATTGAGAGGAGAGGGAAGACAGAGAGGGGGAGAGAAAGATAGGCACCTGCAGACCTGCTTCACTGCTTGTGAAGCTTCCCCCCTGCAGGTGGGGAGCCAGAGGCTCAAACCAGGATCCTTGTACAGGTCCTTGCACTTAGTACTATGTGTGCTTAACCCAGTGTGCCACTGCCTGACCCCCTTGATGCCCTGTATATGGAATTCTTTGCAAGATCCTCAGGAAACAATTTAAACTTTCTTGTGAGTAAAGGGACTTAGAAATATCTGAAGCTTAGTTCTCAACCCAGGACAACTGCCCTATCTCATAAAGTCCTCCCTTCCTGGCCCTTGTTTAGTGTCTCTCCCCTTGAACCCCATCCTTTAGGGTGCATCCCCTAAACGTAACCACTGGGAGAGTCCACAGGTCCACACACAGGAGTTGCCTTTGAGGCTGTCTCCTTGGCAGCTTTGTGCTTGGAGCTGGGCTCTGATAGTCCACTGGATCACCACTCCACCCCAGGTTCTGCCAGGCTTACCTTCCACCAGCAAGACTGTTCCCACTGCCAACACCTCGAGCTCCCCAAAGCTGGTGGGCAGGGCCCTGGACTCTGACATTCCTCCTGATGGCCCAGCTCTTCTCCAGTTGCCCAAAGCCAGGTGCTCCCCTTTTAAGGGGCCACCGCACGTGCTGGGACATGCAGGTGATTATGCTAGGTCTATGCTCTATCTTGCTGCCCCAGCTCTAAGATCATGCTCTTGGTCCGTGCAGAAAGTACCCATTCATAAGCTGGACAGAGCAGGCTTTGTGGAACTGGACTGGAGGAAGCCCCATTGCATTCATTTCAGCCCCAGTGAGCAGGATTAAGGACCCGGAATCCAAGGTTGAATTAGTAAAGAGTTACATAACCAAAGAAGGGGTGGGGAGCACAGGGTGGGGTGGCAGCTGCAGCTGTGCCTGGAAGTTGACCAGGAGCCTGGCCCTTCCATGTTTGTAGGTGATGGTAAGCCCAGTGCTGCGTGTGTGTATGCACCTGCACATGTAGATGTATGTTTGTTCACATACAGACATGATCACCTGTATGTACACACATGCAGACGTGTATATACACACATGCATGTGAGTATGTGTATGCGTGCACATCCAAATGCATGCAGATGTCATACGTACACACATGTGAAAGTGCATTCCTATATATGAATGCACGTGTGTGAATGTACACACATATGCATGCAGACGTGCATATGTATATGTTCATATAGGCACACATGTGAGTGTGATTGTGTGCATGCATTTGAGCATGCATGTGCGTGTGTGTGCACGTGCAGGCACGATCATGTGAATGTATGCATGCGCACATATAAACACATATGTGTATGTGTACACAGTGATTCACAAAGGGAGCTGGGACAAAAGCCAGAACTCTGTCCTCTAGGATCCCAGTCAAACAACAAATTCTGTTTTTCTTTTCTTTTCTTTTCTTTTCTTTCCTTTCCTTTCCTTTCCTTTCCTTTCCTTTCCTTTCCTTTCCTTTCCTTTCCTTTCCTTTTCTTTCCTTTTTTCTTTTCTTTTTTCTCTTCTTTTCTTTTTTTCTCCTTTCCTTTCCTTTCCTTTCCTTTCCTTTCCTTTCCTTTCCTTTCCTTTCCTTTCCTTTCCTTTCCTTTCCTTTCCTTTCCTTTCCTTTCCTTTCCTTTCCTTTCCATTCTCTTTCCAGGGCACTGCTCAGCTCTGGCTTATGGTGGAACAGGGGGTTAAATGTGGGACTTTGGAGCCTCAGGCATGACAGTCTCTTTACATAACCATTATGCTGTCTGCCCTCGACCTAATTCTGTTTCACAGACACCCATTTCCCATGGTTCTGCTGTTATGATCCCCATCTATCATCTGTCCAAGTCTAAGCACCCTGGTGGCTGAACTGATGCTTCCCATCTTCCTGGCTACTCCAATTCTTGAGAAAAACATCAGAGTCTCCTTAGCCCTTTCCCAATCTCTCTTTTGTATTGCACGTCAGCACAGGTGTGAGGCTTTTCCTCACTCCTGTAAGATCACAACATAGTTCAAGGAAGAAGAGGAAACAGAGCCAGGAGATTCACAGAAGTAGTGCCCCAGACTTGGGTTCGATCCCCTGCTCCCCACCTGTAGTGGGGACACTTTACAAATGATAAAGCAGGACTGTAGGTCTCTCTCTCTCTCTTTCTCTCTCTCTCCCACTCTAGCTCCACCTTCTCTGTCAAATTCTCTCTGTCCTATCCAATAAAAAAATGGGGAAAATATCTTCCAGGAGCAGTGGATTCGTAGAGCCATCACTGAGCCTCAACGATAACTCTGGAGGCAAAAATAACATAAATAAATACATAAAACAAATAGATTATATAAGTAAACAGAGAGAGCGAGAGAAAGAGAGAGAGAGGAGATTTTTTTTTTGTTGACTCTGATTTTTTTTTTATTGGGGAATTAATGTTTTACATTCAACAGTAAGTACAATAGTTTGTACATACATAACATTCCCCAGTTTCCCATATAACAATACAACCCCCACTAGGTCCTCTGAATCCTTCTTGGACCTGTATTCTCCCCACCCACCCCACCCCAGAGTCTTTTACTTTGGTGCAATATGCCAATTCCATTTCAGGTTCTACTTGTGTTTTCTTTTCTGATCTTGTTTTTCAACTTCGGCCTGAGAGTGAGATCATCCCATATTCATCCTTCTGTTTCTGACTTATTTCACTTAACATGAAGTTTTCAAGGTCCATCCAAGATTGGCTGAAAACGGTGAAGTCACCATTTTTTACAGCTGAATAGTATTCCATTGTGTATATAGATCACAACTTGCTCAGCCACTCATCTGTTGTTGGACACCTGGGTTGCTTCCAGGTTTTGGCTATTACAAAATAGCCAAAGAACATATGTGTTGCCAAGAACATATGTGTACACAGATCTTTTTTGATGGATGTGTTGGGTTCCTTAGGATATATCTCCAGGAGAGGAATTGCAGGATCATAGGGTAGGTCCATTTCTAGCCTTCTGAGAGTTCTCCAGACTGTTCTCTACAGAGGTTGGACCAACTGACATTCCCACCAGCAGTGTAGGAGGGTTCCTTTGACCCCACATCCTCTCCAGCATTTGCTGCTGTTACCCTTTCTGATGTATGACAGTCTCACAGGAGTGAAGTGATACATCATTGTTGTCTTGATTTGCATTTCTCTGACAATCAGAGACTTGGAGCATTTTGTCATGTGTTTCTCAACCTTTTGGATCTCTTCTGTGGTGAATATTTTGTCCAATTCCTCCCCCCATTTTTGGATGGGGTTATTTGTTGTTTTGTTGTTGAGTTTGGCAAGCTCTTTATATATGTTGGTTATTAAACTCTTGTCTGATGTATGACATGTAAAGATCTTCTCCCATTCTGTGAGGGGTCTCTTGGTTTGGGTAGTGGTTTCTTTTGCTGTGAAGAAGCTTTTTAAGTTGATGTAGTCCCATAGGCTTATACTTGCCTGAGTCTTCTTTGTAATTGGATTCATTTCATTGAAGATGTCTTTGAAATTTATGCAGAAAAGAGTTCTGCCAATATCTTCTTCAAAGTATCTGATAGTTTGTGGTCTAACATCCAAGTCCTTGATCCACTTGGAATTTACTTTTGTATTTGGTGAAATACAGTGATTCAGTTTCATTCTTCTGCATGTTTCAACCCATTATTTCCAACACCATTTGTTGAAGAGACTCTGCTTTCCCCATGTAATAGTCTGGGCCCCTTTGTCAAAGATTAGATGTCTATAGGTGTTGGGGCTCACTTCTGACTCTGAATTCTGTTCCACCGCTCAGTGTGTCTATTCATGTTCCAGTACTAAGCAGTTTTGATGACAATGGCCCTATAATATAATTTGAGATCTGGGAGTGTGATGCCTCCGGTTCTGTTCTTTTTTCTCAAGATTGTTTTGGCAATTCTAGGTCTTTTCTGGTTCCAGATAAACATTTGTAGCATTTGTTCTATTTTCCTAAAAAATGTGCTTGGGATCTTGATGGGTATAGCATGAAATTTGTATATGGCTCTGGGTAGTATATTCATTTTGATGATGTTAATTCTACCGACCCATGAACATGGAATATCTTTCCACTTCTTTGTGTCTTTTTCAATTTCCTTGAGTAGTGACTCATAATTTTCAGTATATAAGTCTTTCACTTCTTTGGTTAGGTTTACTCCTAGATATTTTATTGTTTTAGTTGCTATAGTAAAAGGAATTGATTTCTGGATTTCAATTTCTTCTAGCTTAGTGTTTGCATAGAGGAATGCCACTGACTTTTGAATGTTCATTTTGTACCCTGACACCTTACTGTATTTCCTGATGATTTCCAAAAGCTTCTTGCTGTATTCCTTAGGTTTTTCCATGTATACTATCATGTCATCTGCAAATAGGGAGATTTTGACTTCTTCTCTTCCAATCTGTATCCCTTTAATGCCTTGCTCCTGCCTGATTGCTATGGTAGGAACTTCCAACACTATGTTGAATAGTAATGGTGATAGTGGGCAGCCCTGTCTAGTACCTGATCTGAGTGGAAATGCTTCCAGTTTTTCACCATTGAGTATGATGTTGGCTATAGGTTTGCTATATATAGACTGAGAGAGGAGATTTTTCATGAGTAATTAAAACACAATTTCACTGGCACAGGGACCTGCCCACAAAGATGTTAGATTTCTCCCATGGGTTCATAAACTCTTCCAATCTTCCAAATCAACAGGTATATACATTTGACTTCTTCTAGGAATTACTACAATTGACTGCCACATTCAGGAGATATTTCCATGTGAGGACAGAGTGCACCCCCACCCCAGATAGTTGATATATATTAAAAAAATATATCATGATCATCTATTATATGTCTCTAGGAAACACACATGCAGAGAAAAGAGAAACAGAAGCTCAAAGTGATGGACTGGAGCAGCTATTCTGTTATGATGTAAAGTAGACTTTCAGACATTTGACCTCAAGACTTTGTTGACCCCAATATACCTATCTGGCTCCTCCAGAAAGTTCCTCAAGCTGAAGCCAGTGAAATGTGAGCAAAGCAGATGCCTGGGATTCCTGTGCACACGTGAAATGCCTCCCTTTTTTAAAATTTTTATTTATTTATTTATTTATTTATTTATTTATTTATTTAAGAAAGGAGACATTAACAAAACCATAGAATAAGAGGGGTACAATTCTGCACAATTCCCACAACCCGATCTCCACACCACCCCCTCCCGATAGCCTTCCAACTCTCTATCTCTCTGGGAGTATGGACCCAGGGTCGTTGTGGGTTGCAGAGGGTGGAAGGTCTGGCTTCTGTAATTGCTTCCCCGCTGAACATGGGTGTTGACTGGTCGATCCATACTCCCAGTCTGTCTCTCTCTTTGTCTAGTAACCCCCTTTGTGCCGGGCCTAGCTTGACAATATTAGTTCCCAGGAAATGTTGGCTACTACCCAATCTTCTCTCTCATCTTTCTCAGTGCTTCCCATCTGTATCTCCTCCCCAAGTGTTAGCACTACCATTTCCACATCTCTTAACCCACCACCACTACCCATCTTTCTGGAAGATGTCTTCCCTTCTCTTTAGCCTAGCTGATTTCTACATGATTCCTATTCCTTTTCTTCCTCCCTCCCTTCCTCCCTTCCCCTATTTATTTATTTTCATGGGAGAGAGAGAGATTCTGGTGCACAGTTCAGTTTTTTAAAAAATTAATTTTAGTTATTTATTTATTGGCTAGAGACAGCCAGATTGAGAGGAAAAGGGGGGATAGAGAGGGAAAGACACAGAAACATCTTTAGCCCTGTTTCTCCACTTGTGCAACTTTCCCCCTGCAGGTGGGGACCAGGGGCTTGAACTTGGGTCCTTCCTTGCTCACTGTAACATGTGCGCTCCACCAGTTGCACCACCCTCCAGCCCCTCACATTTCAGTTTTGGTGTAACTGGGATTGAGCCTGGAACCTCTGGGATCTTGGGCATGCAAGTTTGGGGAAAGTCTGTCCATGCACTCTGCCAGTGAGCTACCTCCCTGAGCACTCACAAGGGAGCTGAATTCTATAGGCTGTTGAGGACACATAGGTGACTTTGTTCTCATAAACACTTGAGGAGAGGACAGCCTTGCTCTCACCATAAAGCAGCGATGGTAGGGATAGCTCCAGTTTCTGAAGGGAGATTGGGGTATCCTGCCCTGCCACCTGAGGAAGATTGGTCCTGAAATGAGTGCAACCTGCAATGTTCCCTGCTGTGATCATGAGCTGCAAGTTCACCAATAGGGACTCAGAGGTTAAACAGGCTTTGGTGCTAAATTATATATATGCCCTGGGTCATGTGGATGGAGGTAGTTAATTGTAACCACATGTATTTTTTAAATCTAATTGATTATTTTTTTAATTGTTTAAAAATTATCTTTATTTTATTGGACAGAGAGAGCCAGAAATCAGGGTGGGGGAGATAGAGAGGGAGACAGAGAGACACCTGCAGAACTGCTTTACGACTTGTAAAGATTTTCCCCTGCAGGTGGGGACTGGGGGCTCGACCTGTTTCACTGCTTGTGAAATGACACCCATGCACTTGGGGAGCTGGGGGCTTGAACTGGGATCCTTATGCTGGTCCTTGAGCTTTGTGCCATGTGTGCTTAACCTGCTGTGCTACTGCCAACCCCCTCTTATCCAACTTCAGGCTAGCTATCAAACTCAAGCAAAACTACCATAATTGAGTGCCCCCAGGAACATGCCTAAGATGGACTTTCTAGCTTTTTTCTACCCTAAGATTACTAATCTCATCAGTTCTATTCTTACTTTTTCATTTCTGTTCATTAACCATTTTGTCTCACTTTATGTCCTGCCACCTTCCAGGTACCAATTTGCAGATGCTAGCATGATTCCATCCTGACTTCTTTGAGCAGACTACCTTACCAGTGTGTCCTGGAACCTCACTTCTCCAGAGCTCTGGCTCACTGGGGAAGAACAGAAACTAGCTGGGAGTACGGATCAAACTGCCAGTGCCCACATCCAGCAGAGAAGCAGCGACAGAACTTCTACCTTCTGCACCCCCAAAACAACCTTGATCCATACTTCCAGTGGAGAAGTGATAGGATGAAGATAAGAGGGCTCTGCACTCCAGCTCTATCAGCACCCAAGGAGAGAGAGAAGGAAAGGGAGAGGGACATGTGGAGGTAGTTATATTGTCATGAATGGCTCAGAGGGAAAGAGAGGATTGGATCTGGAAGAAAAATGGGGCAATTATGTATCAATGTAGACAGATAGTTGTAGAGATGATGGCTAGCCCATGTGGTGGCTTGCAGTAGGGTGACTGAAGATTCAGAACCCTGATGGTAGGAATGAGTGGATTTATACCTCTGTTGACATGTAATTCACTAATAAAAAAACACACACACACACACACACACACACACCCGAGGAGAGGGCCATCATGTCCTTTAGTCAGGAACAGGAAGGGCTGTGGGGTTAGTCTAAAGCCATATGCGGTGACTGGGAGACTCCTGGCTGGTCTGCTCAGCTCATCTTACCAACCCAGAAGCCCCTTGCCCAGCCCAGATGGCTGTCCACCTGCCCTGCCAGGCCATCCATCACTCCTTCTGGGCCTGTGTCTGTTGCAGCAGACTTCCTTGTACCTGAGGACTGGGTGATTCCAGAAAGCACTAAGCCGCTGAGAGCTGTGGCCGGGCTCCTCTCTAATCCCTAGGCTGCCCATGTTTATCCGATCGCTGCAGGCAGATGGGAGGGTGGGGGTTATGGGCCAGTGGGCAGATGATGGGCTTGCTGGCCTGAAGGAAGAGGAGTCCAGGCACGGGCCCTTTTTGGGCGACAGAGGAGCCAGGAGCCATGAGGGTGGCAGCAGGCCTTCTCTGGCTCCTGGCCCTCGGAGTCCCCCCCCAGGCCCAAGCATCCTGCCCCTCCCAATGCAGCTGCAGCCTCCACATCCTGGGTGATGGCAGCACAACCAGGTAGGAAGCCCGTGTCTAGTACTGGGAGCTCAGCCCTGTCCTCTCCACCAGTTGGCTGGGTGGGGAGAAGTTAGAGGTAGGGTCCTTAGATTGTGGATGGGGGCTTTTGGGGGGTGGTCTGTACTATGTCATCTTCCAGGGAGCAGTCTGTGGCTCTGTTTGGGAGGTGCATGGACTAGGGGAAGGCATGGATGTGCCAGCCCCTAGAAGTCTTTCCTGGGTTCTCCCCCAGGATCCTAGTGGAGAGGAACCATCCTTAAGGGCACAGGAAATCTTGCCTTTATTATTTTCCCCTCCTCTTCTCCTTCCCCAATGGTCTTCCTGGGTCTCTTTCTCACACACAGACACACACACACACACACACACACACACACACACACACACACCACTGCTCCTCTCTGGCTTATGGTGGTACAGGGGATTGAACCTGGGACTTTGAAGACTGAGGCATGAGGGTTTCTTTGCATAACCACTCTGCTGTCTAGCCCCACCATATATACATTTAAATTTTATTTATTTATTTTACCAGAGAATTGCTCAGTTCTGGCTTGTGGTGGTGTGGGAAGGTTGAAACTGGCACTTTGGAGCTTCAGGCATCAAAGCTTCTTTGCATAACCATTACACTGTCTCCTCCACCCAGCTCTCTGATTTCTTGCCCCCTTCACAGAGGATACTCTGTTACATTACAGGTATTTTCTATCACACTCATGATGGGACCATCTACTACAAGTCTCCCAATCCAGTCTCCAGGAGCCTTAGCCTCCCTCCTTTTTTTCTCATTCACTGCATCTAGACTCTATCTGCAGTCTTTCCTTGGACCTCCCCGATGCCTCATCTGAACCCTGAGAACACCTCTACCCTCCCTTCCTCCTCTTCCATGGCATGTTCTCTCTTTATTTTTATTCGTTGGCTTTTTCTTGTTGTTGATGCAGAGATTTCTTTATTGATTGAGGCAGAATGAAATTGAGAAGGAAGGGGGAGATAAAGAGAAAGAGAGATAGAGAGACACCTGCAGTCCTGCTTCACTTCTCCAGGAAGTCTCTCCCCCTGCAGGTGGGAGCCAGGGGGCATGAACCTGGGTCTTTGTGCACTCTAGCAGCTGTGCCACTCACTGCCTGGTCTCTTCTACAGGGTGTTCTCAAGGCCACTCAAGGCCTGTGTGGTCTTGCTTTTCCATCATGAATCAGTCTCTTCTCTCCAGCAGGCTAAAATACTCTTCCTCAGACATATTTAGCTTGTCCAGTAAAGACTGCTATATTTTCCAACACAAGAATTTTAGACCCAAGTTCAGGGCCTTTGCTACTATCTTTCCAACACTGAAATTCTATCCTTCCTTTATGCTTCATTTTAAATGTATGTTAGAAACCATCCATGGTGGTTTCTGACTAGAAGAACAATACTAGGAATGGGTGTCAGGTGGTCGGGGTATGAGGGTCCCCTCTCCCAATGAAGAACAGCTCTGTTTTGGGTCCAAGTGAACAATTCTCTGACTCATGTGGATTCTTAGAAGTAAGACTTCTCTCCCCCAGGGAAGTCAAGGCTAAGTCCTGCACAGGTCTGGAAATAGCCTGTGGCTAAAGGCAGTGTGATCAGGGTGACAAAGAGTTTCTTAGCACCCATAGAGGGAATAGTGCCCAAGTCATGCAGCACCCATAGTGGACCTGGCCTCGGAAAGGGGAGCTTCAGTTCCATTTCCAGAACTCTTCTCACTTTGTGAGAAGACAAGAATCAGGGAGTTGCTTAGGATGGGGGAAGAAATTTATTTATTTATTTATTTATTTATTTATTTATTTATTACCAGAGCATCACTTATCTCTGGCTTATGGTGGTGCAGGGGATTGAGCCTGGGACTTTGGAGACTAGGGATCTTTGTGTGGGAAGAAGCTAGGAAGTCTATTTTAGGTATGTTCCTTGGGGCTCATGACTAGTAATTTTTGCCTGAGGCCCACAACTAACATACAGGTGGATCAAAAATATTGTCTAGGAAGATGGTGTCAGCGTTAAGAATAGGACTAAAAAGCTGGGTTAGGGCAGAGAGTAGCTCTCAGATATGAGGAAAATATATAAATTCTGCTAACTGTAACCCCCATCCATCTGACCTAGAGCCCATATATATATTTATATTTAGCACATGCGCCTGTGTAACCTCTGAGTCCCAGTGGGCTGAACTCACAGTACATGGTCACAGCTGGGCACATATTGGAGGCCCTCATTTCAGGACAGACTGTTTAACACTCACCTTTGTGCTGGACTGACTGTCTCATACTCTCCTCTGTGCAGGACTGTGGTGTGCAGCGACCCTGACATGACGCTGCCCCCCGCTGCCGTGCCCCCGGACACGGTGCTTCTGCGGCTGGAGCGCACAGCAGTGCGCAGGGTGCCGGGTGCGGCCTTCGGGCCCCTGGGCCGCCTGGAGCAGCTGTGGCTGCCTTACAACGTGCTGACAGAGCTGAGCCCACGTGCGCTGCGGGGCCTGCGGCGCCTGCGGGAGCTGCATCTGCCCGGAAACCGCCTGCAGGCCTTCCCCTGGCCCGCGCTGGCCGATGCGCCCCAGCTGCGCCTACTGGACCTGCAGGCCAACCGCCTGGCCGCTGTGCCACCCGGGGCCGCGCGCTTTCTGGGCAACCTCAGCTTCCTGGATCTGTCTAGCAACCAGTTGCTGCACCTGCCGCAGGACCTGCTGGCCCGTTGGACACACCTGCACCTGCCCTTCCTCCCTGCCCGCCGCGCCAGCCTGGTGCTAGGTAAGAGCCGTCTCCCCCCTGCAGGCTCAGGGGCGCTGGCTGCCCAGATCTGTTAGCAGGTGTCATATGTGGGGGTCCCTCCCCTCTGCAGGCTCAGGGGTCCTGGCAGCCCAGACCAGCCAGCAGGTGTCATACTTGGGGGTCCCTCCCCTCTGCAGGCTCAGGGGCCCTGGCAGCCCAGGCCTGTCAGCAGGTGCCATACTTGGGGGTCCCTCCATCCTGTAGCTCTGATGGCCCTGGCAGCCCAGGTCAGCCAGTAGGTATCATACCTGGGGGTCCCTCTGCCCTGCAGGTTTGGGGCCCTGGCAGCCTGGGCCTGTGAGTAAGTGTCATAGCTGGGGTTTCTGCAGGAAAACAGACAACATACTCAGTCAGGACTGAGAGAGACACATTGCAGGCTTAGGAACTCCAACCCTGCTCCCATCCCCCTCCCCCATTTTAAATTTTTTTTAGCTCTGTGCCCTGTTGCATACTCTCTCTGTACTTTGACTCTTTTCTGTAAGCACAGGGTGATAAGAATATTTGTCTCTTGGGCAGGTGTAGATAGAATAATGGTTATGTGAAGGGACTCACACCTGAGGCTCCAGAGTCCCAGGTTCAACCTCCCACACCACTATAAGCCAGAGTTGAGCAGTGAACTGGTAAGAAAAAAAATTTTTTCTTAAAAGGTTGGAATTGGGGGCCAGGTGGTGGTGCACCTGGTTGAGCGCACATGTCACAGCACACAAGGTCCCAGGTTTGAGCCCCCGGTTCCCGCCTGCAGGGGAAAGCTTCATGAGTGGTGAGGCAGGGCTGCAGGTATCTGTCTCTTTCCCTCTCTATCACCCCCTTCCCTCTCAATTTCTGGCTGTTTCTATCCAATAAGTAAAGAGAATTAAAAAATTTAAAAAAAAAGGTTGGAATTGTGGGCAAAAAGACAGTACTTAATACATCGTAGGCCTATGGGGCAGACACGCTGGTGTGCTGTCCAGATGGAGCGCTGTCAAATGGACTGGCTTTTCAACCTCAGAGATGCTGTAGGCTAAAGTCTTTTTTCTTTTTTTAAGTACTTGGGAATTTATTATTATTATTATTATTATTATTATTATTATTATTAATGATCTTCATTTACTGGATAGAGACAGACATAAATTGAGAAGGTAGGGGAAGATAGGGAGAGAAAGAGAGACACTTACAGCACTACTTGACCACTCACAAAGTTTTCCCCTTGCAGGTGGGGAGCAGGGGCTCAAACCTGGGTTCTTGCACATCATAAGATGTGGGCTCAACCAGGTACACCACCTCCCAGCCCCAATCTTGTCTTTCTACTGAAGAGTAGGGGACAAAAACAAACAGTAAAATAATAGAGAGTTCATCCCATTTTGATAGCAGAGTACTATTTATTTTTATTTTTTTAAATTATTTTTATTTATATTGGATAAAACAGAGAGAAATTGAGAGGGGAAGGGGAGATAGGGAGGGAGAAAGGCAGAGAGACACCTGCAGCACTTCTTTACTGCTTGTGAAGGCTTTCCCCCTGCAGGTAGGGTCCAGGGTCTTTGAACCCAGGTCCTTGCACACTATAACATATGCACTTAGCCAGAAAGTCCCCAGAAAGGCTGTGTCTGGTAGAGCTGAAACCTGAACACTTCAGCCTAAGTGGCACACCTGGTTTAAGTGCACATTGCCAGGTAAGTCAGATTTTTTCTGCTCAGAGCACCTGCCTAGCCTGGAGACTGATAGGTAGGGGCCTAAGTCATTCTGGGAAATTAAGTTGAATTTATATTACATGAAGTGTGTAAATATTTTCAGACATTGTAGACACAGCTAAAGAAACATTTTCTTTCTTGTATTTCTTCCATCACCTCCTAAAAGATGGTCACCATTATGTTTATTTACATGAACCTTATAAATGCTTTCATATATGTCATACATCAGAAAAGGTAGCAGCAACAAATGCTGGAGAGGTTGTGGGGTCAAAAGAACCATCCTACACTGCTGGTGGGAATGTAAATTGGTCCAACCTCTGTGGAGAGCAGTCTGGAGAACTCTCGGAAGGCTAGAAATGGATCTACCCTATGATCCTGCAATCCCTCTCCTGGGGATATATCCTAAGGAACCCAACATACCCATCCAAAAAGATTTGTGTATACCTATGTTCATAGAAGCACAATTTGTAATAGCCAAAACCTGGAAGCAACCCAGGTATCCAACGTCAGATGAGTGGCTGAGCAAGTTGTGGTCTATATACACAATGGAATACTACTCAGCTATTAAAAATGGTGACTTCACTGTTTACAGCCCATCTTGGATGGAGCTTTAAGAAGTCATGTTAAGTGAAATAAGTCAGAAACAGAAGTATGAATATGGGATGATCTCACTCTCAGGCCGAAGTTGAAAAACAAGATCAGAAGAGAAAACACAAGTAGAACCTGAACTGGAGTTGGCATGTTGCACCAAAGTAAAAGACTCTGGGGTGGGTTGGGAGGAGAGTACAGGTCCTGGAAAAGGATGACAGAGGACCTAGTGGGGGTTGTATTGTTATATGGAAAACTGGGAAATGTTATGCATTTACAAACTATTGTATTTGCTGTCAACTGTAAAACATTAATCCCTCAATAAAGGAAAAAAATGTTCTCACACACATATACTTATCTATATACAAATCATACATACATGGTCATCAAAAAAAAACTTCCTTTTTTTGCCTCTAGGGTTATCGCTGGGCTTGGTATTGGTGAATCCCCTGCTCCTGGTAACCCTTTTTTCCCTTTTATTAGATAGGACAGAGAGAAATTGAGAGAGGAAGGGGAGGTAGATAGGGAGAGAGACAGAAAGATACCTGCAGCCTTGCTTCACTGCTCATGAAGCTTTTCCACCTGCAGATGAGGAGCAGGAACTTGAATCTGAGTCTTTATGTGCATCAAAATTTATTGTGTGCTTTACATAAAATATACATTTATGTGTGTATTTTTAAAAAATATTTTATTTATTCATGAGAAAGATATGGTGGGTGAAAGATTCACTGTCCTTTATTTCTCATATTCATGAGAAAGGTAGGCAGCACCCTCTGGTACATGTGCTGCCAGGGATTGAAATTGGGGCTTCATTGTTGAGAATCCAATGCATTATCCATTGAGACACCTCCTGGATCAGATATATATGTGTGTATTTTTTCACCCATTGCTAACTTTTTCCCTCAGCAATATGTTTTTGAAACCCTTGTAAGTACTATATATGGATCAACTATTTTAAAGTACTATTTACTATTCTATAGTATTCTACAGTTTTTTTTCAGAAATTAAAAAAAATCTCTATTTATTTATTCCATAGGTCTAGCTTATAACACCCAAGCCCCTCCTTCACCTTTCTAAGCCACACCTGTCACCATTACTATTTCCTATCCTACAGATTCCTTCCCCCTCCCCAATTCCATCTTTAATGGACCTTTAAGTTGTTTCCATTGTTTTGTTGATATGTATGATTTCCATTGTTTTGTTGATATGTATGCCACAGAGGACAGTCTTAACAAATAGGGAAACTGATAAATATTTCTCTAGGAGAACTGAGAAATAAAATTGCCAGGTCATGGGGTGTTTGCAATTGGCCATCTTAACATCAAAATGGTTGTCTTTACCATAGAGGAACCACTTCCCACTGCCACTGCACCAGTAGTGTGGGAGACCACCCATGCATGCATGAATTTGCTCTGCGAATTATCTGAGCTCCCACAAGAGCCTGTCACATGTCTGGACACAGTTCTAACTCCTGGAGACATGCAGTGCAGTAGTGAACAAAAAAGATCAATACTTTTTTTTTTTTTTTTTAACCAGAGCAATGATCAACTCTGGCTTATGGCAGTATGGGGGGATTGAACCTGGGACTTGAGAGCCTCAGGTATGAAAATCTCTTTGCATAACCATTATGCTATCTACCCCTGCCCTCAACATCTATTTCAATATGTACTTTATCTTAGCTTACCTTGTGAAGCTAAGAATGAAAATGATCAGAATTTTTTTCCCTTTTTTTTTTCAAAAGCACATTGTTTTTGTGTTGATTTTTTTTCTTTTTGGCCAGAATATTTACCTTTTGCCAATTTGGTGGGTGAAAGCTTCACTGTCCTTTATTTAATTTAATTAACATCTTGAGTTAAGGATCTGGAATCTCTCTGTGACAGGTAAAAGTCAGCTTACCACCAGAGCTGGGTAATAAAGAAATTTTCTTTTTATTGTGGAAATTAATGGTTTACATTTAGCAGTAAAATATAGTAGCTATCTCATGAGTAACATTTCTCAGTTTTCCACATAACACTCTAATCCCCCACTTAGGTCCTCCTCTCCTATCATGAGCAGTCTGTCCCCACCTCAGAGTCTTTTACTTTGGTACAATGCACCAATGAATAATTTTTTAATGCATTTAACACTGACACAAACTAGCAGCCACCAATGAAGCAGTGAGGGGGTAGTGGTGGTGGTGGTGGTGAGATAAGAACCTAGCATCTTCTCAGCTGGTGCTCAAAATGCCTTGAGAATCAGGGTTGTATAATATGGCCCTCCTCTGTTGTATGCTTTACATTGGTTTGCTCTAGCCCTCCCCCGCCAAGAGAATTGGATCAGTCCAGTTAGTTTCGTCGGCCGCTTGGCCCCGCCCCAAGGAACCCCGAGAGGGTTCCTAAGTTGCAGAGTAAGAGAGAGTTCTTGCGCTGCCGCAAAGAGACAGCAGAGTTCTGTTTGGTGATTAGTTTGGTTTAGTTTATGAATCGTTGTTCCTGAATAAAGAAATACAGCTTCCCTGCCCAGCCGTATGTCTCTGGTCGTCTCTGTTACCCGCCCGTGAAGCTAGCCTGGCCAGCTGGAGCCGCCGAATTTTAATAACAAATGGCGCCCACGTGGACCTGACCTGCGCATCTCTCAGATAAGTAAAGACAACTTGGCTACCTATGTACTATGGCCTTCTCTTCTGCTTGTGAAGAGATCTCCAAAGGCCTCTGCTCTTTCTTCATGAGACTGTTTTGCTGTTTCTGGAACATTTATCTCTTGACCACTCTGTGGTTTCCACTCGCTTGGGCAAACTCAAAACAGCCAGAGGAGTCGGGAATAGCCAGCGGGCGGGAGGTGAGGCGCGGAGCTGCTGTTTCCACCTGGTTAAACAGCCAGCCAGCCGGTTGCGCCCAGACAACCCCGCGCACCGCGCCCACAGCCCTGCAGCCCCGCAGCCCGCAGGAGGCTGACGGCAGCATGCAGGAGCCCGATGCCAACACGCTGGAGCCCGATGCCAACACACCGGAGCCCGATGCCACCACACAGGAGCCTGATGCCACCACACAGGAGCCCGATGCCAGCACGCAGGAGCCCGATGCCAACACGCTGGAGCCCGATGCCAACACGCAAGAGCCCGAGGCCAGCCCACAGGAGCCGGCTCTCCACTGCGTGGCGCAGGGCACTGGATACGTGATCCCTCCATGCTGCTCGGCCACTGCAAGCAGGGCAGCAGACATGGCAGGGCCATGGGGAAGGGCCGCGGTGGCCTATCATGGCCACCACCCCTGGGCACCTAGGCCCATGCCTTCTACAAAGCTGGCCCGCCTGCCCTCTTGCTATGAATTCTGGAACGATCCCGGACCTCCCGGACCCCCGGGCTCCTTGCCGAAACTGGACATCCTGGCAGAGATCCTCAGCTCCGGTCTGAAGGCAGACAAGCTGGAGTACACAGAGATTTGTACAGAGATCGCAACCTGCAATTCCTAGAAGTGAAGCTGCGTGGGAAGCCACCTCCGGATGGTGAACCCCCCCCCCCAACAACTAAGACAGTACAGATTTAAATTCGTGTTTAAAATGACATGTCTTCGTAACAAAGGTTTCTCTCCTTGTGTATTAATGACCATGTTTATGTGTATGTTTAAAGTTTGGTAAACAATAACTTTAAGGTTAAGAATGTAACTTTAAGGCTAAATTCTTACTAGGCAAAGTTAAATGAAAAAGGTTTTCAACGTAATTCTCATAAAGATAAAATTAACTTACATTTAAAGTCTGAGGTAAAAATTAGTTAACAATCAATATATTTTAACTAAGTTGGTCTAAACAAAAGGTTAAAAAAACTTGTTGATATGTAAAACTCTCCATTACCTTCTCTATTAGAAATGGTAGATCGCACAATGGCTATGCTAATTATTCTCATGCCTGAGGTTTCCTTTCCTGCACAACTAGGGTGTGACTCCATTTGAATGGGTGTAACAAAAGGTTAAAAGACGTTGTTGATATGTAAAAGTCTCAAATTCCTTCTCTATTAGAAATATGCTAATAACAAGTTTTGTTTCATAGTAAGTAAATTGCAGCCAGCTGCCTTTGGGACTCTAGGCCGTTCCCTGCCCCCATGCAAATGCCCGTCGAGGCAAGTATGCCCCTCAGAGGCAAGAAAGTACGCCCCCCAGAGGCAAGAAATGTTTTTTAAGCTGATAAAGTTTTGCCCACAGAGGTAAAATGGCCCCCTCAGGACTTCCCTTGGCAGCACACTGGTTCTTGTTACTTGCTTACATGTTTCTCCATGTTTGTGCCAGTTTCTTTTTATAAAAATGCCTGTACGATATAGGTTTCTGTTCACCCCACACCCTTGATACTGTAGTCATTTAGTTAAAAAGAAAAGGGGGAATTGTTGAATGCTTTACATTGGTTTGCTCTAGCCCTTCCCCGCCAAGAGAATTGGATCAGTCCAGTTAGTTTTGTCGGCCGCTTGGCCCCGCCCCAAGGAACCCCGAGAGGGTTCCTGAGTTGCAGAGTAAGAGAGAGTGCTTGCGCTGCCGCAAAGAGACAGCAGAGTTCTGTTTGGTGATTAGTTTGGTTTAGTTTATGAATCGTTGTTCCTGAATAAAGAAATACAGCTTCCCTGCCCAGCCGTATGTCTCTGGTCGTCTCTGTTACCCGTCCGTGAAGCTAGCCCGGCCAGCTAGAGCCGCCGAATTTTAACAACACTCCTCACCCCAATTTTCCTTTTCCAAATATTTCAAATATAATTGTTGGGCAGCCCCCCTGCTCCATCCTCCATTGCTGACACTATGGCCTATTTAAATAATCATTGTTTTGCCTGATCTATCTTCTTTCTACCTTGAGACCTGCCCTGCCTGCAGAGTGTTAATCCCACCAATTAAAACCATCACAACAGTTGCTAAGGACGCTTCCACCTTCCCAGTATGCCTTTTGCCTCTCTCCACCCCCTTTCCAAGCTATTTCCATTTCCAAATTGCCACTTCCAATTTTATTAAATAAAACCTGCTTCTGTTTCTGTTTTCTCTCTCTTCTCTTTTTTCTCTCCTGCATCCCGACTTGGAGAAGGGCTGGTGTGCAGAGCAGGAGGCGGCCATTGCAGTTTGGCGCCACATGGCTTAACCTGCTGTGCTCACACTGGACTCTGGAGCACTCTGTGTGAATAAAGATTGTATTACTACGCCCCCACAAGTCCCTGGATCCTCTCTTCTGCCTGCAACGCTAGCCCAGCATATAATGCATGTATCTGTATAATATACCATTGATTTTAAATGCAGTACCACATTTAACAATAATCTATGGGTGACAAAAGGACATCATACTAAATACATTCCCTGTTTTTTTTTTTTTCCTCTAGGGTTATTGCTTGGGCTCGGTGCCTGCACCATGAATCCACTGCTCCTGGAGTCTATTTTTTTCCCTTTTGTAGCCCTTGTTATTTTTATCGTTGTGGTTATTATTATTGTTGTTATTGATGTTGTTGTTGGATAGGACAGAGAGAAATGGAGAGAGGAGGGGAAGACAGAGGGGGGAGAGAAAGACATCTGCAGACCTGCTTTACCACTTGTGAAGTGACCCCCCTATGGGTGGGGAGCTGGGGGCTCGAACCGGGATCCTTATGCCGGTTCTTGCACTTCGCGCCACCTGCGCTTAACCCGCTGCACTACCGCCCGACTCCCAATACATTCACTTTGTATTTTAGAAATGCAAATATATAGAAAATAATTGTGTCCACTAGGGATAGATAGAAACAGGCTGGTATATGCATATACCTGCCAACACCTATGTCCAGCAGAGAAGCAATCACAGAAGCCAGACCTCCCACCTTCTGCACCCCATAAAGAATTTTGGTCCATACTCCCAGAGGGGTAAAGAATAGGGAAGCTTCCAATGGAGGGAATGGGACTCAGAACTCTGGTGGTAGGAACTGCATGGAATTGTACCCCTGTTATCTTACAGTCTTGTTAATCATTATTAAATCACTAGAAAAAGAAAAAAAAGAAAAGAATTATGATACACAATTGTTGTTAAAATTTTCAGAGGCTCTGGCCGGGCTTGCTTCACGGCGGGTAACAGAGACGCGGAGACAACGGCTGGGCAGGGCAGCTGTATTTCTTTATTCAGGAACAACGATTCACAAACTAAGACAAACTAATCACCAAACAGAACTCTGCTGTCTCTTTGCGGCGGCGCAAGCACTCTCTCTTACTCTGGAACTCAGGAACCCTCTCCCTTACTCTCGAACTCAGAAACTCTCGCACTCTCGCACTCTCGAACTCCGGAACTCAGGAACTCTGTCACTGGGGAACTCAGGAACTCTCTCCCAGGGTCCCTTGGGGCGGGGCCAAACAGGCCCGCGAAATTAACAGGACTCATCCAATTCTCTTGGCGGGGGAGGGCTAGAACAAGCCAATGTAAAGCATACGACAATTCCCCCTTTTCTTTTTAACTAAATGACTATAGTATCAAGGGTGTGGGGTGAACAGAAACATATATAACCAAAACCAGCATGTTGCCAAGGGAAGGCCTGAGGGGGCCATATCTGAAAAAAAAAACATTTCTTGCCTCTGGGGGGCTACTTGCCTCGACGGGCATTTGCATGGGGGCGGAGAACGGCCTAGGGTCCCACAGGCAGCTGGCTGCAACTTACTTACTATGAAACAAAACTTGTTATTAGCATATCTACTGCACGATCTAACATTTCTAATAGAGAAGGAATTTGAGACTTTTACATATCAACAACGTCTTTTAACCTTTTGTTACACCCATTCAAGATGGAGACACACCCTAGGTGTGGGCCGGAGAGGAAACCTCAGGCATGAGAATAATTAGCATAGCCATTGTGCGATCTACCATTTCTAATAGAGAAGGTAGTGTTTTACATATCAACAAGTCTATTTAACCTTTTGTTTAGACCAACTTAGTTGAAATATATTGATTGTTAACTAATTTTTACCTCAGACTTTAAATGTAAGTTAATTTTTATCTTTATGAGAATTACGTTGAAAACCTTTTTCATTTAACTTTGACTAGTAAGAATTTAGCCTTAAAGCTACTGTTTACCGAACTTTAAACATACACATAAACATGGTCATTAATACACAAGGAGAGAAACCTTTGTTACGAAGACATGTCATTTTAAACACGAATTTAAATCTATATTGTCTTAGTTGTTGGGGGGGGGTTCACCATCCGGAGGTGGCTTCCTGTGCAGCTCCATTCCCGAGCAGCTCCACTTCTAGGAATTGCAGGTTGCGATCTCTACACAAATCTCTGCGTACTCCAGCTTGTCTGCCTTCAGACCGGACCGGCGGCTGGAGATCTCGTGTGCCCAGTTTTGGCAGGGAGCCCGGGGGTCCGGGAGGCCCGGGATGGTTCCAGAATTTATAGAAAGAGGGCAGGCAGGCCATCTTTGTAGAAGGTGTGAGCCTAGGTGCCCAGGGGTGGCGGCCATGATAGAACGCCGCGGCCCTGCCCCATGGCCCTGCCATGTCTGCTGCCCTGTTCGCAGTGGCCGAGCAGCGTGGAGGGATCACGCGTCCAGTGCCCTGCACCACGCGGTGGAGAGCCGGCTCCTGTGGGCTGGCCTCAGGCTCCAGCATGTTGGCATCAGGCTCCAGCATGTTGGCCTCAGGCTCCAGCATGTTGGCATCGGGCTCCAGCATGTTGGCATCGGGCTCTAGCGTGCTGGCATCGGGCTCTTGCATGGTGGCGTAGGCCTCCTGCGGGCTGCGGGGCTGCGGGGTTGCGGGCGCGGTTCGCGGGGTTGTCTGGGCGCAGCCGGCTGGCTGGCTGTTTGACCAGGTGGAAACAGCAGCTCCGTGCCTCTCCTCCCGCCCGCTGGCTCTTCCCGCTGGCTGTTCTGAGTTCGCTCGAGCGAGTGGAAACCACAGAGTGGTCCAGAGATAAATGTTCCAGAAACAGCAAAACAGTCTCGTGAAGAAAGAGCAGAGGCCTTTGGAGATCTCTTCACAAGCAGAAGAGAAGGCCATCGTGCATAGGTAGCCAAATTGTCTTTACTTATCTGAGAGATGCGCAGGTCAGGTCCACGTGGGCGCCATTTGTTGTTAAAATTTTCAGAGGCTCTGGCCGGGCTTGCTTCACGGCGGGTAACAGAGACGCGGAGACAACGGCTGGGCAGGGCAGCTGTATTTCTTTATTCAGGAACAACGATTCACAAACTAAGACAAACTAATCACCAAACAGAACTCTGCTGTCTCTTTGCGGCGGCGCAAGCACTCTCTCTTACTCTGGAACTCAGGAACCCTCTCCCTTACTCTCGAACTCAGAAACTCTCGCACTCTCGCACTCTCGAACTCCGGAACTCAGGAACTCTGTCACTGGGGAACTCAGGAACTCTCTCCCAGGGTCCCTTGGGGCGGGGCCAAACAGGCCCGCGAAATTAACAGGACTCATCCAATTCTCTTGGCGGGGGAGGGCTAGAACAAGCCAATGTAAAGCATACGACACACAATTTCCTTTATTTGTTGGAGATTCTTTGGCAAACTGAGTGTAGTGTATTTTTTTTTTTTTTTTCAAATAAAGATGTTCAAATTACAAACAGAGAGGGCTGGGGCTATGACATGGGCTTTGATGATTCTGGTCTCCTCACTCCTCTTCTTCACCTCTCTGAGCTTGTGTCAATAAAAAAAGGACTCATAGCTCAGAACACTTGCCTTTGTGGCTAGGATGATATAGAAGTGAAGATGAGTGGGGGGTGGGGGGTGGCACACCTTGTTAATTGCTCACATTATAATACGCAAGAACTCAGGTTCAAATCTCTGGTCCCCACTTGCAGGGGGAAAGCTTCACGAGTGGTGAAACAGGGCTGCAGGTGTCTTGCTGCCTCTCTCCCTCTCTATCTCCTTCTCCCCTTTCAATTTCTCTCTGTCTCTATCTAATAAATAAATAAAAATATCTATTTGGAGGATCTGGGCAGTAGTGCAGCAGGTTAAGCGCAGGTGGTGCAAAGCACGAGGACTGGCGTAAGGATCCCTGTTCGAGGCCCTGGCTCCCCACCTGCAGGGGCGTCGCTTCACAGGCGGTGAAGCCGGTCTGTAGGTGTCTATCTTTCTCTCCCCCTCTCTGTCTTCCCCTCCTCTCTCCATTTCTCTCTGTCCTATCCAACAATGACGACATCAAGAACAACAACAATAACTACAACAACAATAAAAAACAAGGTCAACAAAAGGGAAAATAAATAAATATTTAAAATATATATCTATTTCAAAATATTTGGGGAAGATGGGGACAAGGTCAAGGTTTGCAAAGCATTTCTATAAGTGGATTTTGACACATGGTAATAATGGCAGAAATATCAACTGCCTGGCCAGTAGTCTGAAGGGATCACTACAGTTTTATCTCCGTGTTTTATTGTCTACTCAGTGCTCATTATGATTTACCCTTATTTGTGTTTACAGCAACTCTGGAAGGGAATTGATTCTGTAATTTGAGATGAAAAACTAGTCCTAAGGTTTCACAACTAGCAAGTCAAGGAGTTGAGCTTGGAAGCCAGTCTGGGATCTAACAGGGGTACTGGAGGTGGGGGTGTGAGTATCCAGGACTCTTTTCCTGTCTCCACTGTCATCTCCCTAGGCCTGCAGGATAACCCTTGGGTGTGTGACTGCCGACTCTATGACCTGGTGCATTTCCTGGAAGGCTGGATTTCGAATGTGGCCTTCATAGAAGACAGGCTTCGATGTGCCAGCCCACGCAGCCTGGCTGGAGTGGCCTTCAGTCAGCTGGAGCTGAGGAAGTGCCAGAGCCCAGAGGTCCGTCCAGGGCCAAGTAACATCAGGTCCCCTGTGGGTAGCACTGTGCTGCTCCGTTGTGGAGCCACTGGAGTCCCTGGACCGGAGATGAGCTGGAGGAGGAACAATGGATACCCACTCAATGGCACAGGTGAGTGAGCTACAGGGGATGTTGTGGAGACCTCCCTATCTGTGACCCAAATGGGGAGGGGGGGCAGATTTACCAAAGACAAGTGAATCTTTTCGTTCCTCTTATGCCGGAGTGGAGTTGGACAGTGTCCAGTGGCAGTGTGTGGGGACCATGGCTTCAGTGAGGATGACAGCGCCCACTCAGTTCTGTCATGTGCCAGTCACCTAAGTATAGATGTAGGGTAGACCCTGAGAAGAACAGGATGCAGAGTTTTTGGTCAAGGATTGTCTCTCAGTATATTTAATATTCAAAATTACTTTCTTTGTTGTACATATTAAACCAGTATTTATGTCTTTATAACTTGTTTATTTTGTTTAACCAGGTGGTGGTGTACCTGGTTAAACACTCACATTATAGCGTACAAGAACCCAGGTTCAAGCCCCTGGTCCCTGCC
This sequence comes from Erinaceus europaeus, assembly GCF_950295315.1. NCBI lineage: Eukaryota > Metazoa > Chordata > Mammalia > Eulipotyphla > Erinaceidae > Erinaceus > Erinaceus europaeus. The sequence continues at coordinate 110,969,969 of NC_080162.1, forward strand.
TGCAGGGGAAAGCTTCACAAGTGGTGAAGCTGGGCTGCAGATGTCTCTCTCTGCCTCTCTCTCTTTCCTATCTCTCCCTTCCTTCTCAATTTCTCTCTGTCACTATCAATAATAAAAATAAATAAAGAAAATTAAAGAAAAGTAGATGCAACTGAGTGGTGGGGCACCTGGTTGAGCACACATGTTAGAATGCACAAAGACCTGGGTTCAAGGCCCTGGTCCCCACCTGCAGGAGGAATGCTTTGTGAATGCTGAAGAAGTGCTGCAGGTCTCTCTCTCTCTTACAATTTTTAAAAATTTATTTATGAGAAATATAGGAGAAAAAGAGAGAAAGAACCAGACATCATTCTGGTACATGTGCTGCCAGGGATTGAACTCAGGACTTCATGCTCGAGAGTCTAATGCCTTATCCACTGTGCTACTTCCCGGACCACTCTGTCACCCCTCCCCTCTAGTTTTCTGGTTATCTTTATCCAATAAATAAATAAAAATGATAAAAAAGAAAAAAGAGACTTTCTTTAAAAAAACAACAAAAATATCTTTTCTTATTATATTTATTTATTTATGTATTTATTGGATAGAGACAGCCAGAAATCAAAAGGGGAGGGGGGATAGAAAGGGAGGGAGGTAGTCTTGGAGGTGGTGCAGTGGATAAAGCATTGGAATCTCAAGCATGAGGTCCGTAGTTTGGTCCCTGGTAGCACATGTGCAAGAGTGATGTCTGGTTCTTTCTCTCTCTCTCTTCTTCTATCTTTCTCACTAGTAAATAAATAAAATCTTTAAAAAAATTTTTAAAAAGAGAGAGTAAGTGAGACAGAGAGACACCTGCAGTCCTGTTTCACCACTTGCAAAGCTTTTCCCCTGAAGGTAGGGACTGGGGGATTGAATCTGGGTCCGGTCACATTCTAACGTGCACTCAACCAGGTGCACCACCACCTGGCCCCTTAAACAAATATTATCAGGAGTATTTGATGATATCAGTTATCATCTACTGAGCTTTACATGCATAAAGTGTTTCATGTGCACCATGTCAGTGACCTTTACAGATCCCAATTACCCTTCTCAATATGCAGATAAATAGACAGACTCAGGGGGCTAAATGCTGACCCATGTCCCTGCACAGCTCATGTAAGAAGGTGTTGGGAGAATAATGCTCTGGCCAAGTCCACAGCACCTGCTCTCTTTCATGCACTGAGTAGACAGAGGTAACTCATTGCTGGCCCTGGGTAGCCAGGTTCCAGGAGTCAGTGCCCATTTACCTGCAGAGACGGGGCTGGGGAGGAGTAAGCTCCTGTCCACTCCTGCTTTTTTTGTTTGTTTGTTTGTTTGTTAATTTTGTTTCTCTCAAAGAGGCTGGCAAAGATGGCTCTGGGACTATGAGTTTGAAATCGACTTATACATAAAGTTATATAGGAATTCCATCATGGGAGTCGGGCGGTAGAGCAGCAGGTTAAGTACACATGGTACAAAGCACAGGGACTGGTGTTAAGGATCCTGGTTCGAGCCGACGGCTTCCCACCTGCAGGGGGTCTACTTCACAAGTGGTGAAGCAGGTCTGCAGGTGTCTATCTTTCTCTCCCCCTCTCTGTCTCTCCTCTCTCCATTTCTCTCTGTCCTAACAATGACAACATCAATAACAACAATAATAACTACAAAAACAATAATGACAAGGACAACAAAAAGGAAAATAAATAAATAAAAAATATATTAAAAAAAGAATTCCATCATATACAACAGGAAATTGAAGGCCCTCCAATTAGATTGACTTTGGAAGCAAGCAGGAGTGGGCTCGGCAGTTCTGGGGGGTGGGGTTTGGCAGGGGAGAGACTCTGCCTCATGTTCACACCTGATTTACCTTGTGTCCACGGCACCCACCCACTACTCCTGAGGAACTGGCTCTACAGAAGCCCAGGACCTTGGGGCAGACAGCTTGAACAGCTCAGATGCAGAAGGCAAATCATTGGGAGTTGGGCGGTAGCGCAGCAGGTTAAGCACACACAGCGCGAAGCACAAGAACTGGCTTAAGGATCCCTGTTCCAGCCCTTGGCTCCCCACCTGCAGGGGAGTCGCTTCACAGGCAGTGAAGCAGGTCTGTAGGTGTCTATCTTTCTCTCCCCCTCTCTGTCTTCCCCTCCTCTCTCCATTTCTCTCTGTCCTATCCAACAACGATGACATCAATAACAACAAAAATAATAACTACAACAAGGGCAACAAAAGGGAAAATAAATAAATATAAAGAAATTAAAAAAATAAATAAAAGAAGGCAAATCATTCTCGTGCACTGCCTCAGTCTGAGTGCAGTGAGTCAAATTTGAGCCCAGCTTATCTCCTCTCTACTGACTAGTCTAAGAAAAAAATTAGTGATTCCACTACTTTTTTTTTTTTTTAGATTCCAGGGGTCCCCAGAGTACACACAGCCCCAGGACTAGGAACTTGGCCATGAGAGGATGTATAGGGTAGATGGGCACTCATTCTCATTCTGTCTCTCTCTCTCTCTCTCTCTCTCTATATATATATATATATATATATATATATATGCCTCCATTAGGGCTTGTAAGGCTTGGTGCCTGCACAGTGAATCCAGGGCTCCTGGTGGTCATTTTTCCATTTTATTGGACAGGACAGAGAGAAATTGAGAGAGGAGAGGGAGATAGAGAGGGAGAGAGAATGATAGACAGCTGCAGCCCAACTGCTGGTAGGGAGCAGGGACTTGAACCTGGGTCTAACCAATGTTCCATGGCCTGCCCCTGGCACTCATTCTTGTTGACTCCTCTTTTCTCCACAGTGCAGCAAGAAGTCTCTAGTGACGGCACGAGCTGGCTGCTGCTGCACCTGCCTGCTGTGTCCTCCTTTGATTCTGGAGACTACGTCTGCCAGGCCACAAACTTTCTGGGCACCTCTGAGATTGTTACCTCTTTGCTCATCACCGAGCCCCAGACTGCTACAGAATGGAACAGGAGCCCAGGGGCTCTGTGGGCCAGGATAGCTGAGGGGGCAGAAGCTGCTGCCTATAATAAGCTGGTGGCTAGGCATGTTCCCCATGTCCCCGAGCCCACTCTCCTGGCCACTGAGCCTTCAGCACCCAATGTGCAGGAGGACCCGACACTTCAGCACTTTCAGATGGGTGCCCCAGGAGCATACCTGGCAGGGCAAGCCAGAGCCCAGGAAACCCGGGTGGTGAAATCTCTCAAAGTGGTGGGGGATACTTACCAGAGCGTGACCTTGGTGTGGAAGGCCCCCCAGGCTGGAAACACAACAGCCTTCAGTGTCCTTTACACAGTCTTTGGACAGGGAGCTATGAGACAGGTGATCGTGCCATCTGGAAGGACCAGTGTCACTATCCACGGGTTGTCCCCCAAGACCAAGTATGTAGCTTGTGTCTGTGTGCAGGGCCTAGTGCCCCGCAAGGACCAGTGTGTCATCTTCTCCCCGGACAAGGTGGTGGATGCCGAGGGTACCCAGTGGCTCATCAACATGGTGGTGATCAGTGTGGCTGCCGTCGTGGCCCTGCCCCCTACGTTGTTGGTCTGCTGTGGTGCCCTCCAGAGGCGTTGCCGCAAGTGCCACTCCCGGGGCCCCACAGAAACCACAGGCACCTACGTCAGCCTGGAGAGGCTAGGCCACAGCGAGGATGGCACCGAGGACCTATCCCGGCACAGTCTGAGTGAGGCTGACCGGCTGCTCTCGGCCCGTTCCAGCCTGGACTCCCAGATTCTGGGGATCAAGGGGGGCAGGCGGATGAATGAGTACTTCTGCTGAAGTGTGCCCTTCACCCCCAGATGTCCACACACCTGTTCCAGTCTGCTCCCTCTCTTCTTGCTGTGACACCTGAGTGTGTACTCTTACCCACTCCTACCTCACTGTGCCCCAGTGACAGTTAACACTTGCCAGGCACTTCCTAGGTGCCAGGAGTCGTCTAAGTGCTTTATGTGCATTAACTCACCTGATTCTTGTAAGGACCCTTTGCAGCACAGATTTATTTCTTTTTTCTCTCTCTCTTTCTCTCTCTCTCTCTTTTTCTTCCTTCCTTCCTTCCTCCCTTCCTTCCTTCTTCTTTCTTTCTTTCTTTCTTTCTTTCTTTCTTTCTTTCTTTCTTTTTTCTTTCTTCTCCTTCTCCTTCTCCTCCTTTGCCTTCTCCTTCTCCTCCTCCCCCTCCTCCTCCTCTACCTCCTCCTCTTTCTTCTTGTTCTTCTTTTTTACCAGGGCACTGTTCAGCTCTGGATGATGGAGATGATGGAGGATTGGACCTGGGACTTTGGAGCCTCAGGCATGAGAGTATCTTTGCGTAACCATTATGCTATCTACACCCACCCCTGCAGTACAGATTTCTGTCCTCCTCCTTTCCTTGGAGAAGAAGTGGTGTGGCAGGGAGGTGAGGGTGGGGGGTGGGGATTAAGTAATTTGCCTATATCTGTCCAATTTTTTGTTACATGACAAATAAAAACAGAACCTCACTGGTATGAAACAATAAGCACTTGTCTTCACAAAACCTCTAGATGTCTGGATTGATTGAGGTTGTTCCCTGCCGTGTCCCATTGTGGTGTGGGGTGGTAGAACTCTGCTTACTCAGGGAGTCCCTTTTCTTGAAGAGGTCAGATGTCAGAGGAATGAGCAGAAGATGTAATCTCTCTTTCTCTCTCTTTTTAAAGATATAATTTTCTTTTAATTTTTATTATCTTTTAAAAAAGATTTTATTTATTTATTCATGATGAAGAGAGGAGGAGACAAAGAAAAAGAACCAGACATCACTCTGATACATGTGCTGCCGGGGATTGAACTCAGGACTTCACGCTTGAGAGTCCAATACTTTATCCACTGTGTCACCTTCTGGACCACAATTTTTATTATCTTTATTTATTTACTGGATATAGACAGCCAGAAATTGAGAGGAAAGGGGGAGATAGAGAGGGAGAGAGACAGAGAGAGACTTGAAACCTTGCTTCACCACTTGTAAAGCTTTCCCCTTGCAGATGGGGACTGGGAGCTCCAACCTGGGTCCCTGCACACTATAACATATGTACTCAACCAGGTACACCACCACTTGGCCCCAAAAATGTAATATCTCTTCAACTCTTTACTTAAAACTGGGCACTTTCTTTTCTACCCCTGTTCTCTATGCCAGAACAATGTTTCTCAGCCTAAGCCAACTTTTACAGGGCAAGAACAGACAGTCCTCTACTGGAGAGATGGTGGGGCAGAAAATACTTTACTGATGAATGATCAGTAAGTGCGTCCTGGAAATAATGAGGTTCCAGGACACACTGGTGAGGTTATCTGCCCAGGAAAGTCAGGTTGGCGTCATGGTAGCATCTGGAACTTGACGGCTGAAAAAGCATTAAGATATACAGCAGAACAAATTGTTTAATAATCAGGAAACTAAAGGTAAGAATATAGCAGATGATATTTGGGGCCTCCATTTTGGTTAAAGTTAGTAGGTCTATTTTAGGTAAATTCCAAGGGGCCCATGCATGACTTTACTAGTTTTTTGCCTGGATCTGACAGCTAACATGCAGATTGCCTGGGGAGATGGTGTCAAAGTTGGAAAAAGGACTAGAAAGCTGGATCAGGGAAGAGAGTAAGCTCCCAAATATGGGAAAAGTAAATAAATATTGTTAACTGTAAACCCAATCAATTAGATCTGGGGCCCATAGTTGCAGGACCCTGTGTAATCTCTGCATCCTGAGCTCACATTCTGTGATCATGTCTAGGAACAATCTAGGCTGCACTAATTTTAAAGAATTCTCCCTCTTCAAAGAATGAGGCTGTCCCTGACTTCCCTCTCACACTTTCAAAAGGCTATAATGTACATTCCCATTTTCTTTCATTGGACCCTCATGGAAACCCTCTATAGATTGCTGAGGCATTTGATTTAAACATAAGAAAACAGAAGCTCAAAGAGCTGAATACTTTTAGGGAGAGAGCAATAAATTCTTTCAGAAGAGCTGAGCTGGTTCTTTGATAACTTTCGGGCTAGACTGAGGGTCTTTATTTAGTGTCCATCTCTGTGATGCAGTGCATGGGAGGTTCAGTGCTAGCACTAGGAATCTAATGCTCCCAGTGGCCTTTGTTCCCCTTTTTCTATTTTATTTGATGGGATAGAGAGAAATTGAAAGGGGTGGGGGGAGACAGAGAGGGAGAGAGACAATTGCAGGCCGGCTTCACTGTTTGTGAAGTGTCTGTCCTATAGGTGGGGAGTGGGAGCTTGAACATGGGTTCTTGTGCATAGTAATGTGTGTGCTTAACCAGGTATGCCACCTGCCTCTCTCTCTCTCCCACCCCCTCTTTATCTTTTCTCAATTTTTTGTCTTATCAAATAAAGATGAAAAAAAAAAAGGAAAATAAATGAAAGAAAAGTTGCCAGGAGCTGTGAATTAGTAGTGCAATTATTGAGTCTCACTGATAAGGCTGCTAAAAAAAAAATCCAAACACCAGAGGCTAAGGGAATCAGAAAAAGAGAGAAACAGTACAGAGGTGGTTTGGGTTAGTCTATACATGGTACCTGAGGATATGATCCATGATCCATTTTTCTTTCTTCCTTTTAATTTTTAAAATTATCTTTATTTATTAGAGACAGTCAGAAATCAAGAGGGAAGGGGGTGATAGACAGGCAGAGAGAAAGAGATACACAACACTGCTTCACCACTTGCAAAGCTTTCCCCCTGCTGGTAGGGACTGGGGGCTCAAACCTGAGTCCCTGTACATTGTAACTCGTGCACTCAACCAGGTGCACCACCACCTGGATCCCATTTTTCATTCATTCTTTCTTTCAATTTTTATTTATTTATTTTTAGAAAGAGACAGAGAAATTGAGAAGAGAGGTGGAAGACAGAGAGGGAGAGAAGCAGAGAGACACCTACAGTCCCACTTCACCATTTGTGAAGCTTATCCCTTGCAGGTTGGGATCAGGGGCTCAAACCCGGGTCTTTGTCCTTTATTATTTATTATTAGGTAGACAGAGGAATTGATGGGGGAGGTAGAGAGAGAAAGAGACCAAGAGACACCAGCAGCCATGCTTTACCACTCATGAGGCTTTCCCCCTACAGGTGGGGACAGGGGCTTGAACCTGGGTCCTTGTGTACTATAATGTGCACACTTAACCAGGTGCACCACTGCCTGGATTCTTAAGCTTCCAACAGATATCTAGAAGATCGGGCCAAACCAGATTCATTTGAAGTGGCATGGAATGAACTGAGAGGGGACTAAAGGGAATGGAGAGGTGTCTAGGTACCTATATTTTGGAACACTAACAGAAAATCACTAGTGGTTTGTAATATCGATAGATTCAGTCACATTCTCCCATGAAGCAATCCCAGTAAAGTCTTGGTTCACTTGGTAAAGGCTCTAGACAACAGCTCACATTGACAGGAACTTTGTGTTGTCACCACCTGCAGTTACAGAATGGGAGCTGATTTAGGAACTACACAAGCCTTGTACAAGCATTTGAGACTGCTGAGCAAAGATTCACTTTTTAATTTTTTTTAAAAAATTATCTTTATTTATTGGATACAGACAGCCAGAAACAGAGAGGGTAGAGGGTAGAGGGAGTGAGTAAGAGACATCTGCAGCACTGCTTTACCATTCCTAAAGCTTTCCCCCTGCAGGTAGGAATTGGGGGCTCAAACCTGGGTCCTTGCACATCGGAACATGTGCTTAATCAGGTAAGCCAGCACCTGCTCCCAGGATTCACTCTTTGAAAATGTTTCAGGCAGCACAAGCCCACAGTGTGTTCATTGTTTCCATTTCTACCTTGAGAGGAACACTGGAAATCTAGTCAGATTGCAGAATTAGCTTGTCTAGTTATGTCCCAACAAATGTATCTGGCTTGAAAGGAAAGCTGGGAGTGTGATCAGATTATTTGGTGACCCATTTCCCCCACCACCGGCTAGCTACTAAGCGGATTTTCTTGGCTGAGGCCTTTTGCAGGGTATAGTGTATATTATGTGTCTTACAAGAAAGAGCCCATGGGATTTCAATGTTTATCGGAAACTTCTGCACATAATAAGAAAGTAGACTGCTGCTCTTTAAGAGTTGGAGACCCCAAATCTCATCTGCTATATTCTTCCCTTTAGGTTCTTGATTATTAAACAATCTGTTCTACTTTATATCTTTTAAAAATTTATCTATTTATTATTATTTTTTTTAGCAGAGCACTGCTCAGCTCTGGTTTATTGTGATGCAGGGGACTGAACCTGGAACTTTGGAGCCTCAGGCATGATAATCTTTTTGCATAACCACTATGCTATTTACCTCTACCCTCTGCTTTATATCTTTATTTTATTTTAATTTATTTTAGTTTTTATTAGTGATTTAATATTTATTTATGTAATTACATGCCAACAATTCCACACTATTCCCACCACCAGAGTTTTGAATCCCCAATCCCTCCAATGCAAACCACTAGAGTTGAAGACATGGGTTAACCATCATCTCTGCAACTATCTGTCTAGATTTGTACATAAGTGCCCCCTTTTTCTTCCAGATCCAGTCCTTTTCCCTTCCTCCCCTCCCCAGCTACTCATGGGCTTATTATTACATCCAAATGTCCCTCCTTTTCCCCTCCTCTCTCTGGAAGTCCTGATGGATCCGGAGTTCAGAGCCTTTTTATCCTCTTCTTCCTATCACTTCTCCTCCACTGGGAGTACGGATCAAATTGTTTTTGCTGTTTTACATTTTTTTTTTTTTTGCCTCCAGGGTTATTGCTAGGGCTCAATGCCTGCACTATGAATCCACTGCTCCTGGAGGCTATATTTTCCCTTTTGTTGGCCTTGTTGTTAATCATTGTTGTTATTGTTGTTCTTATTGCTGTCATTGTTGTTGGATAGGACAGATAGAAATGGAGAGAGGAGGGGAAGACAGAGAGAGGGAGAGAAAGATAGACACCTGCAGACCTGCTTCACCACTTGTGAGGAGACCCCTCCTGCAGGTGGGGATCCAGGGGCTCGAACCAGGATCTTTATGCTGGCCTTTGCGCCATGTGCGCTTAACCCACTGTGCTACCGCCCGGCTCCCTCTGCTTTATATTTTAATGCTTTTCAGTCACCAAGTTGTAGATGCTACCATGATGCCAAACTGACTTCCCTGAGCAGATGAACTCACTAATGTGTCCTGGAACCTCACCTCTCCAGAGCCCTGCCCCACTAGAGAAGGATGGAAACAGGCTGGGGGTATGGATCCATGCCCATGTCCAATAGAAAAACAATTACAGAAGCCAGAACTCCCACTTTCTGCACTCCATAATGATTCTGGATCTGTGTTCCCAGAGGGATAAAGAATAGGAAAGCTTCCAATGGACGGGATGGGATACAGAGCTCTTGTGGTGGGAATTGTGTGGAATTGTACCCCTCTTATCCTATGGTATTGTCAATCACTATTGAATCAATAATAAAAACAACAACAACAACAATAATAATAGAGTTGGTGTGGATGGGTGAATTAAAATTTATTGGGTATCTACCATATGTTAGGTACTTTGTTTTACACATCAGAATTTCCTAGAAATGTTATTCAGTATCTATTAATTTATTCACTTTGTAGAGAAGACTCTGATAAGCACAGAGATTTATAATTTGCCAAAGACTTAAATACTAGATAGTATGAGTTAGAGAGCTAGAGAATCTGTTATGGAGAGGTTAAACAGTTTAACCCACCTCTGATTTTTGGCACCTAGCAAGTGTGTGTGACGTAGAACAGGCAAAATATAAATACTTGCGAGCCAGGTGGCGGTGCACCTGGTTAAGCACACACATTACAGTGTGCAAGGACCCAGGTTCAAGCCCCTGCTTCCCACTTGCAAGAGGGAAAGCTTCACAGGTGGTGAAGCAGGGCTGCAGGTATCGCTCTCTCTCCTTCCCTTTCTATCCTCCTTCCCTCTGTCTTATAAAAAATAATAATAATTAAAAGAATAAATATCTGTTGCGTGAATGAAGAGTGGCAGGGTAAGTATATCCAAACTCATATACACTCTTGACTGTAAAATATATGCCTTTCATTTTTATCTTGTACAACACAGAGGGAATGCTGTAAAGTACATGATGAAAAACCACTTAACTTTAACCAGAAACGGGGGTGGGGAGGTGGTTATCCTCTGAGCCATGATGCTTCTCAACTGCTCATCCAAGTGACAGGTGCAGTTTTCTTCATGCAGTCAAGGTGTGATTCTGTCATATATGGTGTTGGGGAAGGAACAAGGGACAGCAGCGGTTACAGAATCATGTTGTTAGGGAGTTGGGTGGTAGCACAGAGGGTTAAGCGCAGGTGGCACAAAGCGCAAGGACTGGGGGAAGGATCCCAGGTCGAGCCCCCAGCTCCCCATCTGCAGGGGAGTCACTTTACAAGTGGTAAAGCAGGTCTGCAGGTGTCTATCTTTCTCTCCTCCTCTCTGTCTTACCCGTCTCTCTCCATTTCTCTCTGTCCTACCCAACAACAATGACAGCAATAAGAACAACAATAACAACAACAACAAAAAACAAACAAGGGCAACAAAAGGGAATAAATAAATATTAAAGAAAAGAGTCATGCTGTTGCCTGCCATGTACATTCATTGCTAGAGAGTGGTTAGAAATTTTAGGTCTCCTTGGGTCCATACTCCCAGAGGGTTAAAGAATAGGAAAGCTATCAGGAGAGGGGATGGGATACAGAGTTCTGGTGGTGGGGATTGTGTGAAGTTGTACCCCTCTTATCCTATGGTTTTGCCAATGTTTCTTTTCAAAAAAGAATAAAATAAATTCTAGGTCTCAGAACCCAATCATGATTGATGAAGTATCAGTTGGATGCTGGTCAAATGGTCATGGTGCTCAGTATCCTTGTATTTTTTATTTTTTTATCTTTATTTATTGGATAGAGACAGCCAGAAATCAAGAGGAAGGGGGAGGGAGAGAGGGAGAGATACAGAGACACCTGCATCCCTGCTTCATCACTCACAAAGCTTTCCCCCTGCAAGTGGGGACCAGGGGCTTGAACCCAGGTCCTTGTATATTGTAACGTGTGCACCATCACTTGGCCCTGGTATTCTTGTTTTAACTGTATTAACATTATTATTACTATTATTAACATTGTACTAGCTGTATTTTTGTATTAACATCTTGTTTCACAAATGTTTTTGTAAGAGATTTACCAGGACTGAATTAGTTATCTGGCTTAGTGTTTCTTTCTGGATTCAATAACCAGAAAAAAAGAAAGAGTGAATTTCCTAGCATTAGTTGAAAGACATGGATTCCTCTCTGTGGGTTCTTTTTTTAAAAAAGAAATATATATATTATTTATCTATCTATTTATTTATTGTTGGATAGAGTCAGAGAGAAGTTGAGAGGGGACAGAGAGGGAGAAAGACAGAGAGACACCTGCAGCCCTGCTTCACCACTTGTAAAACTTTCCCCCTGAAGGTGGGGGCTGGGGGCTTGAACCCGGGTCCTTGAGCACTGTAATGTGTGTATTTAACCAGGTGTGCCACTGCCTGGCCCCTCCTCTGTGGGTTCTTAGTAAGCTTGTGATCAGGGTCATAAAGAGCTCAGAGTGTCCAGGGACTTTCTCATTGCTGCACTGACCCATAGCATTATAGATTACCAGTAATAGGATTTGCCATTTGGAAGCTGGTACTATACTATTCAAGACTTGCAAGGAAATTTCCTGCAAAGGAATATGGCTTCAATTTCCCACTACCTGTTAATTCTGGTCTTTCTGGACTTACACACAATTCTGTTAGCTTATTTGCTAGGCTGCACCTGTTCAGAGGAGAGTTTTGGCAGGTGTGTACTAATGGCAAAAACCACAGGACTGTAGGGGTGGGCCTTTGGGGTTGGGGGAGATGTGGAGTATAAGTGGGCCTAGTTTTGGCAGGAAATCAATGTAATTTCCAGGATTTGTTTAGCTAAATTTTGTTAGACGATGCATGTTTACCATAATGAGTCTCTTATTTCAAATAATTGCACTCCTACCCACCCCCCACTTCTAGTCCATATAGCTGATAAGTCTTTTCTGGTTTCTTGTACAGGACTTTGCAGTGCAGGTCTGTTTCTCTGGGGAAGATCTCAACACACTTTTCTGAAGAGTTCAAGCAAGTGAGAATTGAAAACTCACCCATATATGAACTGTCCAAAGGGTCTTTCATGAATATGAGCACCTTGGAATGCCTCTGGCTCAATTTCAGCAATGTTACTGTGATTCACAAAGGAGCCCTGGATCACCTCTCAGGACTGAGGGAACTGAGGCTGGAGGGCAACAGACTGCACTCTATCCCGTGGACAACATTCCAGGTCACCCCACTGCTCAGGGTCTTGGACCTCAAAAATAACAGGATTGAGGTTCTCCCTGAGCTGGCTCTTCAGTTCTTGGTCAGCCTGACCTATCTTGACCTGTCTTCTAACAGACTTACCGTGGTATCCAGGAGGGTCTTCTTGAACTGGGTAGTCCACCAGAAACTCCAGCCGGACTGTAGGGCTGATATTCTCTCCAGTAAGATGCTGGCATTACACAACAACCCCTGGCTCTGTGACTGTCGTCTAAGGGGACTTGTCCAGTTTGTCAGGTCCGTCAGCCTCCCAGTCATCCTGGTGAATCCCTACCTGGTGTGCCAAGGTCCTCTCTCCAAGGCAGGGCAGTGTTTTTATGACATGGAGCCTGGGGCTTGTGTGAAGCCTGAGATCTCAACTCCCAGGGCCAATGTCACCATCCAAGTGGGGCAGAATGTGACACTGAGTTGTTTGGCCAGGGCCAGCCCTTCAGCAACCATTGTGTGGACTTACCCCCTGAGCATGTGGAAGGAATTTGACGGTAAGCTGCATGTGGCCTCTCAGCAGATCTGGGTGAATGGGGTCTCTTAGCAACTGTGTTTCAAATCAGGTCAGTTACAAAAAAGGGGCCAGGTAATATTAGGGGATGGGTGGTGGTACACAATGCTGTGGACTGATTTAGAAGTGGCTGGAAGGGCAGGGGTAGATAGCATAGTGGTGATGCAAAGAGACACTCGTGCCTGAGGCTCCGAAGTCCCTGGTTCAACCCTCTGCACCACCATAAAACAGAATTGATCAGTGCTTTGGTTAAAAAAAAAAAAAAGAGGAAGAAGAATTGGCTGGAGTTGTATATCTGAAAGTTATTCCTTTGTGGGCATATTGTTCTGGATAAGTAGCTTAAACTGTCTTGTCCTCAATTTCATCATTAATAAAATGGGATAATAGCACCCACATTATGAGTTAGATAGTAAGTGAACAGTAAGTATTAGTTGTTATTATTACTGAGGCCAGAGAAGTGCCAAAGGTAGTTATAGTAGACTAGAAATAATAGTCAACCCATATTTGTGACCTTGGGATAACTACTGCAGTTTCCAGTGGAGGGAATGGAAACTCGGAACTCTTGTGGTGGGAACTGTGTGGAGTTATATACCCCTGTTATCGTATAATTTTGTAAATAAATATCAAATCACTAATAAAATGTTTTGGTATTTTGCATCTAGAAGGAACTCAAATAATGTATTATGTTTATAATCAGCTCAATAATATTTATTATACAATGTTAAGTCAATCCCAATATATATGTACATGTGTCCATATGTCCTACTGAAATCTGTACACAGTCATTTAAAATAATATAAACATTAGAACACTACCTCAGGGAATCGGGCGGTAGCCCAGAGGGTTAAGCACAGGTGGCGCAAAGCACGAGGACCGGCATAAGGATCCCGGTTCGAGTCCCCGGCTCCTCACCTGCAGAGGAGTCGCTTTACAGGTGGTGAAGCAGGTCTGCAGGTGTCTATCTTTCTCTCCCCCTCTGTCTTCCTCTCCTCTCTCCATTTCTCTCTATCCTATCCAACAACGACATCAATAACAACAACAATAATAACTACAACAATAAAACAACAAGGGCAATGAAAGGGAAAATAAATAAAAATAAATATAAAATAAAAATAAAATAGTTAAAAAAAAAGAATACTAGCTCAGAGGTTTTTTGAGTATATTGTAAAGCATATTCAGGTGTGTCCCTATCTTACCTGATACCTTTTTTCTTTTTTTTGAATATTTTACTATCTTTATTTATTTGATAGAGAAAGCCAGAAATTGAGAGGTAGGGGGAGATAGAGAGGGAGAGAGATAGACAACTACAGTCCTGTTTCACCACTCATGAAGCTTCTCTCTTGCAGGAAGGGGCTGGAGGCTCAAATCCAGGATGAAAAAAAAAACATTAAAACTACATACTTATTTATTTATTTGATAGAGACACAGAGAGATTGAGAAGGGAGGGGAGATCAAGAGGAGAAGAGACAGACAGATATCTGCAGCCCTGCTTCACCACTTGCTTTCCCCCTTCAGGTGGGGATCAGGGGCTTAAACTCAGTTCCTTGTACATTGTAATGTTAAGAGCACTTAACCAAGTGCTCTTAACTACCACCTCCTCCTCCCATGCCTATGATATTTTTTTAAAGTTCATACTGTTACACAATCACACAGTTTTAAGAGTCCTCTTGGAAACCATTAGTCTTAGGCTGAGCAAAGTTCAGGGAGCTGTTAGTGAAGCTGCAGTTCTAGTTTTCATAGGCAGAAGAACAAGTTCTGAAACAGTTCACGCCATGCAGCTTAACCGCTCCAACCTTTGGCTGCTTATGCATCAAAACTGAGTGGTTGAAGGCTGGGCAAATAGTGCAGTGGGTTAAGTGCACATGGCGCCGCAAAGCATACGGATATACGGTATAAGGATCCCGGTTCTATCTCCCGGCTCCCCACTTGCAGGGGGGTTGCTTTGCAATTGGTGAAGCAGGTCTACAGGCATCTTTCTCTCCCCCCTCTCTGTCTTCCCCTCCTCTCTCCATTTCTCTCTGTCCTATCCAACAGCAACGACAACATCAATAACAACAACAATAATAATAGCCACAACAATGATAAAACAAAGGCAACAAAAGGGGAAAAAAGTAGCCTCTAGGAGCAGTAGATTCATGCTGCAGGCACTAAGCCCCAGCAATAACCCTAGAGGTAAAAAACAAAAAACAAAAACAAACAAACAACTGAATGGTTACCTCCTTGACAGGGATACCTGGAGTCACATACTTAACAGCAAATACATGCTTAATGAATGACTAGTAACAACACCTTTTTAAGATCCCCACCCCCGTCAGTGGAGGGTTAATGATGTGCACAGCACTACCTTGTAACAATCAAAGACCACACAGCTGGATGCTCTCAGAGAAATGGCTCTCAGAATGACTCTGCTCTTTCTCCCCAGTGCTGACCTCCATTACTGCGGAAGATGACACTCTCTCAGAGCTGATCATACCTGCTGCCCACTTGGTATACAGGGGCAACTACACCTGTGTGGCCTCCAATCCCATTGGCAGGAGCTCCCTTGTCATCTCCCTCCACATCCACCCTACCCAGGCCCTGCCTGGATCCCATTCTCTTCCCTCCCCGTCAGAAGGTGAGGCCTACCTTGAACTGAAGATCGTCAAACAGACGGTGCGTGGGGTCCTGCTAGAGTGGTTTGCAGAGGCTGACACCCCTGAGAAGTGGTTCACACTCTACATCATCTCAGATGAAGCCCTCAAGCAGGAAGCAGTCCACATTGGTCCTGGGATCAACATGTACTTAGTGGATGGGCTACTCCCCAGCATGAAGTACAGAGCGTGCCTCAGCCTGGGGGCCCGGCCTGCACTCCAGGGCAGGTGTGTGGTCTTCGTGACAGGCAGTGATGCTGGAAGGGAGCTGGAGGAACGAGAACGTTTCCTGCATGTCACGGTGGTCCTGTGTGCCATTCTGCTCACAGTGCCCCTGGGCGTGTATGTCTGGGCAGCCCAGGCCCCCCTCAGCTGTAAGGAGTGGGGCCTGGGCTTCTGTTCTGGTGGCAGAACTCCAAGATGCCCCCAGGCTGCTCCACTGCACCAGGAGGACTTTTGCAAAGATCACGTAGCTGCCTGTGAAGATGGTCTGGGACACAGAGACACAGAGGTCGAGGAGGAGGCAGGCAAGGGAGTGAATGGCTGAATGAGTAGTTTGGGCCATGGGCACAATGGTATGAGTCTTTGGCCCCTGAACTGACCTTCCATGGCTGCTTAATTTGGCTCCTTCAATTTATTCAGCAAATATATTCTCTTTCTCTCTTGCCTCTGAGGTTATCACTGGGACTTGGTGCATGCATTAAGAACCCACTGCTCTTGGAAGCCATTTTCCCCCATTTTTGTTGTTGCCCTTGTTGTTATTGTTGTTCTAACTGTAGTTGTTGTTGGATAGGACAGAGAGAAATTGAGAGAAGAGGGGAAGACAGAGAGGGGAAGAGAAAGATAGACATCTGCAGACCTGCTTCATTACTTGTGAAGTGAACCCCTGCAGGTGATGAGTTGGAGGCTCTAACTGGGATCCTTATGCCCATGCTTGGGCTTTGCGCCATGTGCGCTTAACCCGCTGCACTACCTCCTGCCCCCCCCCCTTTTCCATTTTGTTGGACAGGACAGAGAGAAATTGAGAGAGGAGGGGGGAAGATAGAGAGGGAGAGAGACAGAGAGACACATACAGACCTGTTTCACTGCTGGTGAAGCATTCCCAATGTAGGTAGGGAACCAGGGGTTCCAACCTTTTTCAGGTTCTTGTGCTTAGTACTATGTGCACTTAGCTGGGTGCACCAATGCCCAGCCTCTCTCTCTTTCTTTCTTTCTTTCTTTCTTTCTTTCTTTCTTTCTTTCTTTCTTTCTTTCTTTCTTCCCTTTCTTTATTTCTTTCCTTCCTTTCTTTCTTTCTTTTCTTTCTTTTTTCCTTCCTTCCTTCCTTCCTTCCTCCCTTTCTTCTTTCCTTCCTTCCTTCCTTCCTTTCCTTATTTCTTTTCTTCCTCTCTTTCTCTCTTTCTTTATTCCTTTCTTTCTCTCTCTCTTTATTTCTTACCTCTTTCTTTTTTTTTACCTTCTTTCTCTCTTTCAAGATTTTATTTATTTATTAGTGAGAAAGATAGGAGGAGGGAGTGAAAGAACCAGACATCACTCTGGTACATGTGCTGACATGTAGCAGTTTGTCATTTTACTATATGCAGTGGCTGAAAATTAATAAATGTAACTCTTTTAGTGAGTTCTTTATGTACACATAGTCATACAACATTTACATATTTTCATGTCACATTTACATTTGTCATCTCCCTGGAGAAAGGTAGACTTCTACCTCTTCTTACAGGGGAAGGAAGTGAAGTCCAGTGGCCTGGAAGGTGGAGCAGTGGATGAAGTGTTGGACCCTCCAGCATGAGGTCCTGAGTTCAGTCCCTAGTATCTCAAGTGCAGGAGTGATGCTCTGGATCTCTCTCTACTTCTCTCTCCCTCTCTATGATAAATAACAATACATCTTTAAACATAACAATACATCTACATAACAATACATCTTTAAACATAACAATACATCTAATAACAATACATCTTTAAAAAGAAAATGAAGCTCAGACAATTACCTAATATTCCCTATCTAGCATATGGCAGAAGTGGAACTCAAAAGCAATTCTGGGGCCAGGTGGCGGTATACCTGGCTGAGCGTACATGTTACAATGCACAAGGGACCTGAGTTCGAGGCCGTTGGTCCCCACCTGCAGGGGGAAAGCTTCCCAAGTGGTGAAGCAGTGCCACAGGTATCTCTCTTCCTCTCTGTTACTCCCTTCCCTCTTGATTTCTGGCTGTCTCTGTTCAATAAATAAACCTTTTTTTTCTAAACAAACAAAAAACAATTCTAATTCCAGTTTCCTTAAATATCCACCATGCAAACATTTCTTCAGGCTCAGTTTTGTTTTAAATGTCTCCCACTGTTCAGAAAGTGTTACTTTTTCCCTCCTTCTAGAAAACTCAGTGAGATTTCTGAACTTCAGTATTCCAAAGACCTGCCTTCTGTGGCCACAAGAACTTTGTAGGAGACATGTCTATCTTTGTGTTTGCTCCTGTGAGCAGTCCTTGTGGTTTCTGATTAGATTAATGCCATCCTGCACAGAGGACCAAGACCTTAACTAAAGAATAAACTACTAGACCTGGGGGGGGGGTGGTAGATAGCATAATAGTTATGCAAAGAGACTTTCATACCTGAAGTTACAAAGTTCCAGGTTCAGTCCTCCTCCCAACCCCCCATACCCACCCACCACCATCAGCCAGAGCTGAGCAGTTCTCTGGGAAGGAAAAAACAAACAAACAAACAAAAAAACCTAGACCCCATTCAGTCAAAGGAATAAATTTGTGTGGTTTCATAACATGACACACATGTCCCCATCCTCATTAACCTATTGCTATAAAAAAAGTTCAACTGGAGTCAGGCAGTAGCACAGCGGGTTAAGCGCAGGTGGTAAAGTGCAAGGACTGGCATAAGTATCCCAGTTCCCAGCTCCCTACCTGCAGGTGGGTCACCTCACAAGTGGTGAAGCAGGTCTGCAGGTGTCTATCCTTCTCTGTCCCTCTCTGTCTTCCCCTAGTCTTTTCATTTCTCTCTGTTCTAACAACAATGACATCAATAACAACTACAACAACAAGGGCAACAAAAGAGATAAATAAATATAAAATATATTTTAAAAAAGGTTCATTAATTTTATGAGTCAAATTATGGTAGTAAAGCCATCACCTTGGAAATCAGACCTCCCAGAGCATCATTCCTCATCCAAGTCAATCATCTTTTTGTCCACATGCCAGCCTGTGGACAAAAAAAACCTATTCCTCATGGGGCATCTCCCCCTACCCTCCCCGACCCTAGTCCCTTGGACATGGTCCTTAAAACTTGCAGGGTCATCTCCCTGTATGCCAATAGATGCCAAAATCCACACCAGGTGGGATGATTCTGAACTCTCCCAAGATTTTTTAACTAGTGATTTAATAATGGTTAACAAGATTGTAAGATAACAAGGGTACAATCCATACAGTTCCCACCAACAAGAGTTTTGTGTCCTATCCCTTCCATTGGAAGTTTCTCTATTCTATCTCCTTCTGGGAGTATGTATCAACAATCTTTATGGGGAGCAGAAGGTGGGAGTTCTGGCTTCTATAATGGCATCTCCACTGGACATGGATGTTGGCAGGTGGAGCCATACCCCCAGCCTGTTTGTGTCTTTCCCTAGTGGGGCAGGACTCTGGAGAGATGAGGTTCCAGAACATACTGGTGAGGCTATCTGTCCAGGGAAGTCAGGCTGGTGTCATGGTAGTAGCTGCAACTTGATGTCTGAAATCTCAAGTTTTTTTTTTTTTTTTTTGTCTTTAGAGTCACAGAATTCCTGAAGTCCTTAGATCAGCAAGGGCTTTTGGTTCCTCCTCAGCTAATGTCACACCTGTGCAACTAGACTGATACGCAGCTATCCGGTACAGAGTCCAGCTACTTCTTTCTGAAGACTTAAGACTCATTTTTCTCATCCTTTCAAAAGACAGATGCTTAACTGTGGGTGGCAGGACTCACAAAAGCTGTGGCATGTGCCCTGCCCTCCTAAGCTTCCCATCTGGCCCACTCTCCCTTCTTTCTCTGGTACAAAAGGAAGGCTGTCAGACTTACCAACCTGTGAACACACCCTGGGTGAAGGGCTATGTATGGGGGATGGGGGGAGAAGTCTCTCCTCCTCTAGAATATGCTGCTCCAGCAGGTGAATCATAATCCTCAAATGCCCTCATGAACAGCTAAGAATAGCAACAATCTCCTGGGCTTATTTCATCAGGTGCAAAGCCAGTGCCAATGTTTACACTCATTAGCACCCGTGGTCTTCAAGACTTACCCAGCAGTGATTCTTTGTACTGTGAACTGGTGAGGTCAGTGAAGCCCAAGGAGTCCTGGTTCCTTGACTAAAGTCAGGACTCTCAGGCTGTAAAATAAGGTGTTCTTCCAGACAATCAGGAATTCTAAGCTTGGGCATGGATAGATAGCACAATGGTTATGGAAAGAGACTCTCATGTTTGAGTCCCTAAAGTTTCAGGTTCAATCCCTCTGACCACCATAAGCTGGAGTTGTTTTTTTTTTTTTTTTTTTAATGTGTGGAATTGTATCCCTCTTATCCTATGGTCTTGTCAGTGTTTCCATTTTATAAATAGAAACTTAAAAAAAAGTCTAAGCTCAGTCACAGAAAAGACACATTCTGTTCTTCATATTTCACTACATCACCACTGTTGACAATTTTTCTTTTTTAAAATTTTTTTGAAAAAAATTTTATATTTATTTATTTTCCCTTTTGTTGCCCTTGTTATTTTATTGTTGTTGTAGTTATTATTGTTGTTATTGATGTTGTTGTTGTTAGACAGGACGGAGAGAAATGGAGAGAGGAGGGGAAGACAGAGGGGGGAGAGAAAGATAGACACCTGCAGACCAGCTTCACCGCCCATGAAGCGACTCCCCTGCAGGTGGGGAGCCGGGGGCTTGAACCAGAATCCTTATGCTGGATCCTTATGCCGATCCTTGCGCTTGGCACCACGTGCGCCTAACCCGCGGTGCTACCGCCCTACTCCCTTTTTAAAAAATATTTTTATAATTATTATTTTTACCAGAACTCTGATCAGCTGCAGGGGATTGAACCAGGGACTTTAGAGCCTCAGACATGAGTGTCTCTTTGCATAACCATTGTGCTATCTACCCCTGCTCTCTGTTGACAGTTTCTGGGTCTAAAAACTCTTTGTTGTGGTCTGGGAGGCTGCACAGTGGCTAAAACATTGAACTCTCAAGCATAAGGTCACGAGTTCAATCCCCAGTAGCACATGTACCAGAGAGATGTCTGTTTCTTTCTCACTCTCCTCCTGTCTTTCTCATTAATAAATACAATCTAAAAAAAAACGTCAAATGCCTTGGCCGACAATTGTTTCCTGCTGGCTGCCAGGGCTCTGGGCCTAGAGGCAGCATGAAAAAGTTTCCACTAAGACAGGGAAAAGACTTCCTGGGGGGATTCAACCCCAAGTCCTGGTGTGTGGGAGGTGAGAGTGCTGCCACAGGGCTAATTCTGTGCAAAGATCAGCTTCGAGCTTGTGTTCCCCACCTGCAGGGGGAACACTGTATGAGTGGTGAAGCAGGTCTGCAGGTGTCTCTCTCTCTCCCTCTCTATTTTCCCCTTCCCTCTCAATTTCTATCTGTCCTGTCCATTAAAATGTGAAAAAAGTGGGGGTGGGGGAGGTTGCCATCAGGAGCAGTTAAAGAAAGAAATGTCTGCATGACAGTTGGGACTGCATTTTGCAACCCTCCACACAGACCTGGGGGCTGGATCCACTAAATAAAGGAAACAGAAAGCAGGATACCCTTGGTTGTCACTAAGGTTGGTCTCTACGATTTAGCCACCATGAAAGTAAACAAAGAATCCAAGGTCATTTGCCAGATTTTATTTATACTTTACAAAACAGTGGGACAGCATGCACATTGTAAGGATGGGGTTTTTATTTTTTAGAAGACAAACACAATCCAAATAGCCTCTTGGAAAATAAGGCTGTAAAGGGCTTGTTTGTTCAGCCTGGGCTTTTGACCTATTTGAACCCATTTCTTACTTAATACTCTTGGGTTTAGAAACTGCAGAACCCAACCAGGAGTCTGCATACTGGCACATCTGAGTAAAAGCTCAAAAAGGAGACTCAGAAATCAAGAAAATCACACATGGACATAACCTGTTTCTAAAAAGTCACTGGCATAATCTAAAAGAATTATTAGTAAGTCAAGAAAAATGAAAACATGTCTATCTCTTTGTCTCTTTCAACTCTCCTTTGAATACAACTGGCTTTCCTAAAGGTAGGGGGTCCCTAAATCAGGCACAGTCTCTTTGTATTAAACATAAAGGACTGTATGTCTTCTCTCCTGAGGTGGGCATCACAAATGGACCAGGTGTTCCTAGACAGACAAACATGCCAAGGCCTTGGGGCAATCTAACCAGGTCCCTGCTCCTGAGCTGCTGAGAGTCCTTGGGCACTTACTCCTCTCTGGGGGAACTCTTTCTAGTCGTTTCAGCACTGAACATGTCCAGCACTGGTCCTCTCTGATGGTGGCTGGCCAGAGCCATGACGGTAAGATGGTGGGTAGAAAAGCAAGGGAGGTGTATGAGTAGAGAGTAAATGCCATTGTCCCAGCTTTGGTGTAGAGAGTGAGTGACAGCTCCCAACCCAGCACAGTACTGCCTGGGGGTTGCTTGGCAGAGACCCTAAGAGGGTCCTTCCTAAGACTTTCTACAAGAGCAAATTGACCTGCAGAAAAATCAATTTCCATTTGTGCTTCTCTGTATCATCAGCCTGTTTACTTCCACCCTCACTCTAGATCTATGAGTGAGGTTGATGAAATTCTCTTGCCTCGGGAGTTGGGCAGTGGCGCAGCGGGTTAAGCACAGGTGGCTTAAAGCACAAGGACCAGGATAAGGATCCCAGTTCAAGCCCCCGGCTCCCCACCTGCAGGGGAGTCGCTTCACAGGAGGTGAAGCAGGTTTGCAGATGTCTCTCTCTCCGCCTCTCTGTCTTCCCCTCCTCTCTCCATTTCTCTCTGTCCTATCCAACAACAATGACATCAATAACCACAACAATGTTAAACAACAAGGGCAACAAAGTGGAAAATAAATAAATAAATAAATAAATATATATAAAGAAATTCTCTTGCCTCACTTTACAAAACACTAAGAGAGGCTGGTGAGGGAATTGAAACAACTTTTTTTTTTTTTTTTTTTAACCAGAGCACTGCTCAGCTCTGGCTTATGGTGGTGCTGGGGATTGAACTTGGGACATTAGTTCTTCAGGCCTGAAAGTCTTTTTGTTGAAATAACTTTTTTTTTTCCTTTAGGGTAATTGCTGGAGCTCAGTGCCGGCAACTATGAATCTGCTGCTCCTGGTGACTACCACCCCCCACCCATTTTATTGAATAGGACAGAGAGAAATTGAGAGGAGGGGGGTACCAGCAGACCTGCTTCACTGCTTGTAAATCTCTCCCCCACACAGGTGGGGAGCCAGGGACTGGGACTGAAACCTGGATCCTTGAGACAGTCCTTGCACTTTGTACTATGTGTGTTTAACCTGGTGCACCACCACTGGCCCCCAAGAACTTTCCAAATATTACACCATATGAGCAGAAGAGCCTCATCAAAACAAAGGTTCCCTCAGATCACAGCCAGATCTCTGGCCTGAATATGTGGTAGGGCAGCGTTTTAGCAAGAGGGCTTGATAATCTTTTGGATGCCTCTAGTGCTACCACTATAAATCTGGCTTAAGGAAGTCTTGGCCCAAGCCTGCTGTAGCTGGAGATACTTGTCTTCACTCTTGTGGAAGCCAGATAATTCCTCAGTATCTTTGACCCCATGTGGGTGGAGCAGGAGCCCACTGTCTCTGTACTCCACCCTCCCCCATTATCCTAATGACTTCAGGCACCAGTCCACAGTCAGCGCACATTTCCAGAGTCTGTATACACTCTCTCTCAGAAGGCAATGCTGGCAGACCCCAACCTTCCACTGAAGCTCCTTTTCTTCTTCCTCCTCTTAAGCCAGAGGCTTTCAGGGTTCCAGTTCTAGCTGGCCTTGTCACAGGTGGCTGGAGCCCTGCTTCTGGACTACAGATGCTGTGGTTCCAGGACTCAAGGGATGTCTGGAGTTGGTGAATGGAACATCATCAGAATTGACTGTGTGCTGAGTCTCAGCTCTGCAGGATGGAGAGTAGCACTTGCCCTCTACCTTGTTAGCCAGAACCCCACTGCCCAGGCGCTTTCCAGAGCCCTGCATGTGGGAACAGGTAAGGAGCAGAGGTAAGGGGTGGGTGGTCCAAGCAACGGGACAGCTGGGGTAAGGAAAGGACACACCAGACACATCTTAGAAGTCAAGCTTGCTGCTGGCACTCTTCTCGAACTTTTGCCTGAGCTCAGAGACCAGAGCTGACTGCACAGGGCTTCCTGGGACCTTGGGCTTTGATGACGTGCAGGGCTGCTGTAGGGTGAATGAGCCAGAGATGGTGGGCACAATGCAGTGGGCCATGGTGGTGGTGGTGGCTGTGATGGTGGTGGGCTCCATGCTGGGCGGGGGAGGAGGAGGGGGAACCCTGAGGGGCAGGCTGTTGTTGCAGTTCCCATTGGGAGGATCTTCTCTGAGCACAAACTTGGCTGCAGCCTTGGTCCTCCGAAACTTGAGCCATTTGACCCTCACTTTGCGGGGTGGGGGGCTGGGTCGCTTGCGGAATACCCGCCGCACTGGCAGGACCTTGTTGGACTTCTTGTTGCGCCAGAAGGTGGCGGTGGAGATGAGGACGGTTATGGCCACGATAGTGGCAGTGATACCGGCCAGCACACCCACTGCCTTCATCGGGTTGTCTTTGGTCTGCATTAGGAAGGCGGCCATGGGCCCTTGAGACAGCATCTGGAAGAAGGAAACTCCCACTGCATTCATTCAGTAGTTTCTGCCTGGTCCCTGATGACCTGATGCTCAGAGCTGGTGGTATGAGCTCCCTTAAGCCTTATGACTTTTTTTTTTTTTTGCCTCCAGGGTTATCACTGGGGCTCCATGCAGACACTATGAATTCACTGCTCCTGGAGGCCATTTTTTTCCATTTTATTGTATAGGACAAAGAGAAACTGAGATGGAGGGGAGATAAGAGAGAGAGAAAGATAGACATCTGCAGACTTGCTTCACTGCATCTGAAGTGCCCTCCCTACAGGTTGGGAGCTGGGAGCTTGAACCTGGATCCTTGTGCAGGTCCTTGCTATTAGTACTATGTGCACTCAAATGGGTGCACCACTGCCCGGCCCCCTAATGGCTTTAATTTTTTTTAATTATCGTTGTCTATAGGATAGAGACAGCCAGAAATGGAGAGGAAAAGGGGAGATAGAGAAGGGGAGAAATAGAGAGATACCTGCAGCACTGCTTCACCACTTGTAAAGCTTTCCCCATTGCAGGTGGGGATAGGGGATTGAACCTGGGTCCTTACACATTGTAACATGTGCATTCAGCCAGGAGTGCCACCCCCATGACTTTTATTTTCCCCCACAGCATGGCTCATTTCTTACTTATGGATTGAACCTGGGACCTTGGAACCCGAGGCATGAAAGTCTTTTTGCATCATCATATGCTGTCTCCCCAGCTCATGCCTGGTGACTATTATACTTGCAGGCATCAGACATGCATTGAGAAAGTGATGGACATCATGGACTTCACTCAATGAAAAAAAAAGCACACAAAGAACACATGATGCATGCATAGACACAGTTAGAAGTGTAGCTCTCTAGAAAGACAGACAGACACACATCCCATGATAACAAGCAACCTCTTTCAGCTCAAGAACTTCTGCTTTAACTGGACTCTGCTCCTGAGAAAACAGGGTGTCACTTTCCTTTGATTTGGGGGAAAGATGTGTCAGGAGCCCAAATGTGTCAGAAATGAGGTGGTGACTGCCTGCCAGGCTGTGGGTATTCTAGAAACCACATGTAGTGTTTTCCTTCTGTTTGTAACTACTCCTGTGAGAGAAGCATCATTTCTCTCTTTCCAGAGGGAAGGGAGTGAAGGTTCAGCAGGTTCTCACTACTAAGTAGTAAGACAAGGGTTTTTCACTTGATTGTAAAGCCTGTGTATTGAATAGTACAAGCATCGGCTGCCTTTTGGAGGAAGGTTGGAGATGCTATTTCTTCCTTTGGCAGTGTTGCAAGGCCTGTGCTGGCCCTCTGGCCCTCTTCCTGTCCTGGGCTTTGTACTCACCTCTGTGTCAATGATGTCAATCTTCAGCAAGGCTGTGGTGCTGAAGGATGGGGAGCCTCGGTCCCTGGCCTGCACTTCCAGGGACCAGGTGTGGCCCTCACTGGATGTGATGTTGTGCAGGGCATCCAGAGAGCGGATGGAGTTCTTGAGCCTAATCTCTCCTGTGTGTGCATCAATGTCAAACACGTTGACTGGGTCTGCATGGGTGATGGAATAGTCCACCAGGTTGTTGGGCTCCTCTGCATCCTGGTCTGTGGCCTGTGGGCAGACAGGAACACAGAGACCTGGATTTCGAGGATAATACTTGCATACTTCAGCTCAACCAATAAGTTATACGAGGCTACTTAGTCTTAGTTGTATTTTCAGTGGATTGGGGTTGGGAGAGGAATCAACTAGGTGCTTATCATGAAATAGGTTGGATTGTAGGTCCCCCTCTTTCCATAAATTTCTTTTTTTAAAAATTTTTTAAAATATTTATTTATTTTATTTATTCTCTTTTGTTGCCCTTCTTGTTTTATTGTTGTTGTTATTATTGATGTCATCATTGTTGGATAGAACAGAGAGAAATGGAGAGAGGAGGGGAAGACAGAGAGGGGGAGAGAAAGATAGACACCTGCAGACCTACTTCACCACCTGCCAAGTGCCCTCCCCCACAGGTGGGGAGCAAGGGGCTCAAACCGGGATCCTTACACCGGTCCTTGCGCTTTGCACCATGTGTGCTCAGCCCACTGCACTACCATCCAACTCCCCTTTCTATAGCTTTCTATTCCACTCCAGAAACAAGTCTAGGAAGCAGGTAGCTGTAAAAAGAAAACCAAACCTTAGGTGCTGAAGCAGCACTGAGATTTAAAGCCAATCTGGGGGCTTGCAGAGTTCATGCTGTCCCACACTGGGGAGACAATGTAGTGCAGTTGGAAAGGCACAAAGTGTGGTCTGCGAGATGGCACAGTAGACTGGACTCTCAAGCATATTTAATCTCTGGAAGAAACATGTACCAGAATGATGTCTGTTTCTCTCTCTCTCTCTCTCTCTCTCTCTCTTCCTATCTTTCTCATTAATAAAATCTTTAAAATGAAAGAAAAAGTACAAAATGAGACTGTGCACTGGACTGGACTGGACATGATGTCCTGCACCCAAGCAAAAGACTGGGAAGGGAGGAGAGAGAGAACTTTGGGGGTCTTGTACATTATGAAACTGTATGCATATGTCAATGACTACACTGTAAAGCATTAATCCCCTCAATAAAAAGTGGGGGGCGAGGGTAGATAGCATAATGATTATACAAATAGAATCTCATGCCTGAGGCTCCAAAGTCCCATGTTCAATCCCCCATATCAGCATAAATCAGAGCTGATCAGTGCTCTGGTTAAAAAAAAAAAAAAGGAAAAATGACTCTTATGCTTGAGGCTCCAGGTTCACAGGTCCAATCCCTTCACCACTATACACTAGAGCTGAGCAGGGAGGGCTCTGGTTAAAAAAAAAAAAAAAAAAAAAGTCCTCCCTGCTCAGCTCTAGTGTATGGTGGTGAAGGGCTTGGACCTGTGAACCTGGAGCCTCAGGCATAAGAGTCTCTTTGTATAACCATTATGCCATCTACCCCTGCCCAAGCTTAGACATCCAGATTGTCTGCAAGAACTCAGCTCTTATTTTACAACCTGAGTCCTGGGTCTGAACCATGATCCTGACTTAGGAATCAGGACTCCTTAGGCTTCACTGACCTCATCAATACTCAGTACAAAGACACTGCTGGGTGAGTCTTGAGGACCACAGAATGAGTTTTTAGACCAAGAAACTGTAAACAGAAGTGATGTAATGAAATGTGAGAATAGAATGTGTCTTTTCTGTGACTGAGTTTAGACTTTTCTACTTCTTTCCTTCTTTCTATCTTTCTTTCTTTCTTTCTTTCTTTCTTTCTTTCTTTCTTTCTTTCTTTCTTTCTTTAAACCAGAGCACTGCTCAGCTCTGGCTGACAGTGGTGCAGGGGATTGAATCTGGGACAGTGAAGCCTCAGGCATGAGAGACTCTTTGCAGAACCATTATGCTGTCTATCTATAAGGTATTGTTTTGAAAGTAGACCAGCTATGTGAATAGGCTAAATACTTATTCTGTCTGATACTCAAGTTTTTATCTTGTAAGGTCTCAGAGACTATTTTGGGGTTGATATGGAGATCTCTCCCATGCCTTAAAGGTCCTTCCTTGCTAGCAGAGACCAAGTAGTTATCAGTATTCTGAAACAAAGCCTCATGCCATGGTGTCCCTGTGGCTGCAGGGACAGGCCCTTTAAGGGGGCTGTGCTGCTCTGTAGCCCACCTCAATCTTCAGTGGGGTTCCCAGCACCATGGTCTTCTCCTGGACGGAGTTCCCAAACTGCGGGTAGTGGTCATTGACATCCAGCAGAGTGACAAACACCTCCGCCAAGCTGCTTCTGCCTTCCATGTCCTCTGCCTTCACGTAGAAGTTGTACCTGGCCGTGGCCTCTGCATCCAGACTGGCCCAGGGCTGGGTGTAGATAAGCCCAGAGGATGGCTGGATCAGGAAGCTGCAGAGCACAGGTGGCACTGACTGGGTGTGCCTGGGCACACACACGAGCACACGCGCACCTGCAGGAATGTGGCTTCTCTGAGATGTGCCTATAATGCATTGTGAGCATGACCCCCAAGGCATCCCAAGTCCTTCCCTCCACCCTAGCACTCTGAGAGAGATGTGTTCACCCATATCCTCACACATTCACCTTCCACTATTGAACTGAACCAAGGGAACAGCCCTGCCAGTCTCTTCATATGGCCTGCCCCCTAACTGCCCCTTGAGCTGACTCCCAAGGCCATGAGTCTTTGTATATATAATTTATTACTGGATAGAGACAGAAAGAAATTGAGAGAGCAGGAGGAGGTAGAAAGCGAGAGAGACAGAGAGACACCCACAGCCCTACTTTACCACTCATGAAGCTTTCCCCCTGCAGGTGGGGACTAGGGGCTTGAGCCAGAGTTCTTGTGCACTGTAATGTGTGTGATCAACTAGGTGCAGCACCACCTGGTCCCCTGAATCTTGGTTTCAAGCCATGGTGATAACCCTTTTTTATCTGGCTGGATGCTTAGAGCCTCACACAGTGCACGTCCACACCTGGCCCTCACGTCCTCCCTCTTTACCCTTGTCCTCACGTCCTTGGCTCATGCCCTATCTTTTACAGGTTTGACATAGACTCCTATGCACTCTAGGCCCTTTCCTGGCCTGTGGATCTACTTACAGGTCTGCCCCAGACCCATAGATGGAATATTTGACTTCGCCCCAGGGACCTGTGTCTGGATCCATGGCCTGGAAGAGAAAAAGCTGCTGGTGACACCTGCTGCACTGATACAGGGCAGGTTGGCAGCCCATGAGTGTAAGAGTTAAGATCAGTAGCAAAATAAGGGGGGTTAGGATTGTCCATCTGGGGACAAACCCCAGCCTCAGCCCCAGGGCCAGTTCCCAGCCTACCGTGACAGCTAGCACATGGGAGCCCCCTGGGGTGTTCTCAGGGATCCTGGCGATGTAGTACTGGGATGTGAACTTGGGGACGTTGTCATTGGTATCCAGGAGCTGAATGACAACATCTGCTGTGGAACTGAACTTCTCAGGCGTGTTCACTTCAATGGCCAGGAGCTGGGCAAGAGAGGGAAAGGGAGGCTTGTCGGGATTGGTAACTGCCTTGCCCAACATCTATCTAGTGGACAAACACTAATTTAAAGGAACGTATGCACCACTGTGTTCATAGCTGCATTATTCACAATAGTTGAAGAGTGGAAGCAACCTAAATGACTATCAACAGATTACTGGATAAAGAAATTATGGGATATGTATTCCATGGAATACTACTCTGTAATCAAAAAAGATGATACTGTGTCCTTTGGGACAAGATGGATGGAACTGGAGGTAATGATGCTTAGTAAAATAAGAGATGAAAGACAACTATCAGATGGTTTACTCCTATGTATAATCCAGAGATCTGATACACACAAACTTGCCAAAAAAAAGTCCAAACAAAACACATGCAAACTGTAAGATGCATAGGAACTCTGGTGGTTATCTTTGGGAGGTGGGAGGGCAGAGGTGCAGAACTTTGGTGGGGTGTGTGTGGTGTGGGAGTATACATGGTAATATTATGATCTATTAATATCAAATCAAATATTAATAACTAATAGTTATTAATAACTAATACCAAAACTCTTAATAGCAAATAAAAATAAATACCTTGCCCAGAACCTCTCTACTTCCTGTCCCAGAACTGTTCCCTCCCCCAGCCCCATCTGCCTTGTCTCCCAGACCAACCAATTTTTCCTGCTAGTCCCTATAATGGTCACATCCTACAAGAAGGGCCTAAAGAAAACACCATTTTCACCTCCCCCACCTCTACTTGTGCCCGTGTCCTTGCAGTGTCTGCTTTCTTACTATTTCTATTTGAATTTGGGCAGATTTCTTTTGTTCCATTAATTCATATATCCTTTTTAGTTCTATGACTACCACTATCACCACCAGAGCACTGTTTGACTTTGGCCAGGTGCCCACTGTCTGGCCCCTTATTATTCTAAGCAAACAATTACTTATAGGTACTGGTGAATTTGCCCCTTCCTTCCTACCTTCCTTCTTTCCTTTCTTTCACCTTCCTCATATTTGTGTTTCTTGCTCTTCTTTCTATATCTAAGAATAATGTTGTTCCAGGAATAGAGCTACTGTTGGTGATAGCAGATATCCAAGATGTGTTCCTGTCTTCATGGAGTACATTTAGAATTCCCCTTTTGGGCCAGGCAGAGGTACACCTGGTTAAGTGCACACATTACAGTGCACAAGGACTGGGTTTCAAGCCCCTGGTCTCCACCTACAGGGGGAAGCTTCGCAAGTGGTAAAGCAGGATTGCAGGTGTCTCCTTGTCTCTTGCCCTCTCTATTTACCCCTTTCCCTCTCAATTTCTCTCTGTCTCTATCCAGTAATAAATAAATAAAAATATTAAAAAAGAATTTCACTTTAAAGCTTAACATTGGCTAAAGATATGTTTATAATTATACATAATTATTACATTTAAAATGAAGTTTTGATTTTTCTTTTACTTTTCTTCATTGGGAGGAGTAGTGGTTTACAGTTGACAGTAAAATACAGTAGTTTGTACATGTATAACATTGCTCAGTTTTCCACTTAACATTCTAACCCCTCATTCAGGTCCTCCTCTGCCATTATGCTTTAATTTTTATTTTTAATTAATGTATTATGTATATTTTTGTCAAATGTGTATGCTTTGTACATGTTGGCAAATTTAAATAATTACAAATACAAAGAATTATTTTTTTCACTTCTAATAAAGTTTTACCAGATAGATGACAGATGTCAAATGTGAAGGAGACACCTATCTTGATGGAATAATTTTTTTTCTTCTCTCTCTATGACTACACATTATATTGGTAGCCTCCCTTTGGATCTCCTTGTATTCTGGGGGGTAGCCATAGAAACAGGGGATTTGTGTGAGCAGAAAATGTTCTTGGAACAGCACCCCTTTTATCCTTCCTTCCCAACCTGCCCCCAAATAAGTAGGAAGAGCAGAAAAGGGGTGGGGCCCAGAAGGGAATGGGGTAAAATGGGCCCAGTGCATCTGGGGCCCTAGACAGGGAGTCCTGGGATTCCGACACAGACGTGTTAGACCTCTAACAGATTCATCTCTCCACGGTCACTGGTTATCTCCATCAGGAACAACATAATGGACCCCTTTGTGGGCCCCTACAAGACCTAGCCCTCAATGGTCAACCATGGTAGGGAATGTTCCATTCTCTAAAGGGAGGTTGGACAACATACTCTACCTATTATCCAAGGAAGATGGATCTCGAAATTAGTGTAGCCTGGAATGTTCCTAACTGTGACCACAGAATGCGAACTCAGACCTACAGGGATGCAGAGGTTACATAGGCTGCTATGCTGAATATGGGTCTCAGATCAAATTGATGGGGTTTACACTTAACAATATTTAGATACATTTCCCATATTTGGAAGCTACTCTCTTCCCTGACACAGCTTTCTTTTTCCAACTCTGACACCATCTCCCCAGACAATACCTGCACGTTAGCTGTCAGACTCAGGCA
Source organism: Erinaceus europaeus (assembly GCF_950295315.1). Lineage (NCBI taxonomy): Eukaryota > Metazoa > Chordata > Mammalia > Eulipotyphla > Erinaceidae > Erinaceus > Erinaceus europaeus. The sequence continues at coordinate 111,001,651 of NC_080162.1, forward strand.
AAACTAGTAAAGTCATGGGCCCCTTGGAATATACCTAAAATAGACCTACTAGCTTTTTACAAAATGGAGACCCCCAAGTCTTCATGTGCAATATTCTTACTTTTAGGTTCATGATTAGGCAACAATTTGTTCTGCTTTATATATTAACTCCTTTTCAGCCACCAGGTTCCAGATGCTACAATGATGCCAACCTGGTTTCCCTGGGCAGACAACCCCACCAGTATGTCCTGGAACCCCACCGCCCCAGAGCCCTGTCCCACTGGGGAAAGAGAGAGACAAGCTGGGAGTATGGATCGACCTACCAATGCCCATGTTCAGCGGGGAAGCAATTACAGAAGCCAGACCTTCCACTTTCTGCACCCCATAATGATCCTGAGTCCATACTCCCAGAGGGATAAAGAATAGGAGAATTTTTTGGGGGGGCAGATGGAATAGGGAGTGGGAATTGTGTGGAATTATAACTCTCTTGTCCTATGGTCTTGTCAATAAAAAACTTTAAAAAAAAAAAAGATGGGCCAAGTGCATCTTGATGGAAAGCCATGTAAAGCACCACCTACCTTGAAGGTCAACACTTTGAATTTTTCAAAGTCAATAGCAGCTGAGTTCTCCACAATGATCGTCACTTGGGCTTCGTTTAGGACTGTCTGTGGGACCACTCTGAAGATGCCCCCAGGCCCCACCAGCCGCAAGTTGAATTTGGCATTAGCTCCCTGTAATGACATTTAGAGAGAGAAAAAAGGAAAATAAATGAAAGTTGAGAAGCTTCAATATTTGTGCTACATGTGAGAAACATTCCTATTCCCTTAACCCCAGAAAATGAGTATCTAAGGGGACCGACCGGGCAGTGGCACACCTGGTTAAGTGCACATATCATCATGCTCAAGGACCAGGGTTCGAGTTCCTATTCCCCACCTGCAGTGGGGAGCAGATCTGCAGGTGTCTGTCTCTCTCCCTCCTCTATCTCCCCCTCCCCTCTCAATTTCTCTCTGACCTGTCAAATAAACATATAGAAAGAAAAAAAAAAGGAAAATGAGTATTATTACCTCTCTGTGTAGGTAAGGAAGTCATGGGACAAAAAGATTTAGGTGATAAGAGCTATACAAGGGGGTGAACACACCAGGCCTAGTCTTGTGCTGGGGATGGGAGACAACAGAAAATGTTCACAGAAACTGGACTGGAGGGTCACATGCATCAAGTCTTTCCTTTAAGTCACTTTCATTTTTTATTTGACTGAAAATCTCTGGGCCAAATTAAAGGTTTTTAAAAATATTTATTATCTTTATTTATTTATTGGATAGAGATAGTTCGAAATCAAGAGGGTTGGGGAGATCAAGTGGGAGAGAGGCAGAGAGACAACTGCAGCCCTGCTTCACCACTTGCGAAGATTTCCCCCTTGTAGAGGGAGACCAGGGTTCAAATCCTGGTCCTAGAGAATTGTAACATGTGTGCTCAACCAGGTGCAACCACCACCTGGCCCCACATATTTTTTTATTATTGACAGAGATAGAGAGAAATTGAGAGTGGAGGAGACAGAGGGGAGAGAGATAAATAGGTAACTGTAGCTCTACTTCATCACTCATGAAGCTTTTCCTCCTGCAGGTGGGGACTGGGGGCTTGAACCTAGGTCCTCACACACAGTAAAGTGTGTGCTCAACCAGGTACACCACCACCTGGCCCCAAGTTGCAGTTTTTGATCAGACATTCTCATGTCTAACTGTGCCTTCTGGGACCCATTTCATTCATGGCTGTGCCCTGCCAGGCCCTGTGGCCTGAGCAGTAAAACCTGGTGCAGGGTCAGCATTAACACCTTGGAGGACAGGCCTCCATACCTGGTCTGAGTCATTGACAGTGATCTTGAGGCCGTGTAGAATCTCCCCCTGGGGTGGGTGCTCATACATGGATAGTTCAAATCTGTTTTGGGGTCCGCTCTCTCCGTAGAATGTAGGTGGGTGGTTGTTGAGGTCCATGATCCGGATGGTGACCAGGGCCGTGGCCTGGGCAGCGGGGCTCCCTGCAGAGCTGACTTCTGTCACCTGGGGTGCGAGAGGGGGCTCTGATTATGCCACAGACTGATTCCACCACCTCGAGGAGTTATGCTCTATGTGATTGCCTTTCTGTAAGTGTGGCCCGACCTAGTGACTTGCTGCTAAGCAATAGATGATGGTGGCACACCTGGTAGAGCACATATGTTATAATGCAGAGGGACCCAGGTTCAAGCCCCCAGGTCCCACCTGCATGGGGAAAGCCTTGTGAGTGGTTAAGCAGGGTTGTAGGTGTCTCACTGTTTCCTTTTTCCTCTCCTCCTCTCTCTCTCTCTCTCACTCTTTTTTTTTTTTTAACAAATCTTTATTCATTTAATATTGGATAGAGACAGAGAGAAATTGAGAGGTCAGAGGAAGACAGAGGGAGAGAGAGAGAAAGAGACAACTGCAGCCCTGCTTCACTACTTGTGAAGCTTCCCTCTGCAGGTGGGGACCAGGGGCTTGAACCTGAGTCCTTGCACACCGTAGTGTGTGTGCTTAACCTGGTGTGCCACCTCCTGGCCCCTCTCTCTTCCTCTCTATCACTTCCTTCTCTCTCGGTTTCTGGCTGTCTCTATCCAACAAATATAATTATATATACATATGTATATATATTAACTGAGAAGTGTTATACATGTATGAATGGCTGTATTTTGCTATTGGCTGTAAACCATTAATCCCCCCAATAAAGAAAAATATTTTGAGTAAAACAAACAACAACAACAAAACAGTCCTCCCATATTTGCCTGTCTGGGATCCACCTGTGTGCTGCTCATGGACATTTGCACCAGTTTTCCTCACCTTCTCGCTGCTCTGCTAACTAGTGCTGTGCTCTCACCTGAGCCTTGACATGCAGGGCACTCCTGGCATTTGGTGCCTCCTCTACACCTCCACCTTGGCTCATGCTCCCCTCCACCCATCTCCAGCTCTTGGGTCTGGCCCATGGTGCACAAAGTCCTGCTGTAGCACTACCTCCTGCACCTTGTCACAGCTCTCTGCTTGTGGATTTACCCCTGTCCTCACCCCATCCTCACCAGGGCTCTGGTGTCTCGACTACAGCCTCCACACAGACTACTCCAGGCGAATGGAGCTCCCCCAATGTACAGGGAAGGGAGGGAGTGGGCTTGAGGAAGGGTCAAGATCTTATTTCTTAAAATTTTAATTATCTTTATTTATTTATTGGATAGAGGCAGGCAGATATCGAGAGGGAAGGTGGTGAAAAGAAATAGAAAGGGAGAGAGAGAGAGAGAGACAGAGAGACACCTGCAGCACTGCTGCACCCCTTGGGGGTGGGGGACCGGGGGCTTGGACCTGGGTCATTGCACATTGTAAGATGTGTACTCAACCAGGTGCGCTACCATCTGGCCCCAGGGTCTAGATCTTATCATCTTTGTGATCTTCCAGGATAGGTAGTCAGGAATGGCTGAGTTAGAGGGATATTACCTGCACCAAGAGTTCATACACCTCTCTTCGCAGCTGGGAGGGACTTTGTGTGACCGAAATGGCTCCCGATGTCTCATTGATTTCAAAGGCTCTGTCGCTCCCTGCTGAAAGAAATGTCCTGCAGTTCTGCACACGACCAAAAGTGGTGTCGTGCCTTGCAAAGTATCTGTCAAGTTCCCTCTATAGGCTGTAATAACCATCACCTATATCTCACCAGTGAGCAAACTGAGTCTCACAGGGTTAAGTTTTACACAGGCTAATGTCAATGCAGAGCAGAAACTCAAACTCTCTTGTGTTTGTCTCACAAGTTCCAGAGAGAGAAACAGGGAGGGTGTAAAAGGGAGAGAGAGGAGGAGGAGAAAGGGGAGGAAGAGAAAGAACAGGAGGAGGGGGGAGGGAAGGGGAAAAAGAAAAGGAAACAGAGGAAGGAAGATAAGAAAATTCACATGGGGGCCCAGCTGATGGTGATATCTAAGGCAAGGCTGTGGCTCACTGGGTTAAGCGCACATAATACTAAGCACTGGGACCTGTGAAAGGACCTGGATTTGAGCTCCTGGCTTTCCACCTGTGGTGGGGAGGTCATTTCACAAGTGGTGAAGCAGGTCTGTCTCTCTCCCTCTCTATCTCCCCCTCCTTTCTCAATTTCTCTCTGCCCTATTCAATAAAATGAAGAGGAAAAAGAAAAAGGCCACCAGGATGTGAGCGAATCAGGGCCCAGAGAGCTTGAGGAACCCCATCTGCTCTCCCAGCTTGTCAGAGGCCTAGAGCAGGCCTGTCCCCAAGGCTACCCCACTCACCATTCACAAGACTGTAGACAATGTGGTTGGGTTTGCCCCGGTCTCCATCCATGGCTACAACTGTCAGTACCTCCGAGCCCTAGGGGAGCAGGGGTGGCTACTTGAAGCTGACAAGTGGCGCTGGAGACCCCCAACCCAGACACTACACCTGCCATGGAGGTGGGGCCCCACTCTCATGCAGGCCTACCATGTCTCAGGGTATGGGGTGGGAGGAGAGGGTTTAGCACCCACTGGCCTGGAAGCATGACCTAAGTCCACCACCTGCCTTTTTCCCCATATATTGATATCTCAGGAAGTCTCAGGTTCCCATGGGGGCCTCCTCAGCCTCCTGGCACTGCCACCTCTCCCCCACACTTTGCCCTGCATGGTGCATTCAGCATTAGCATCTGTTCTTCCTGCCCTCCAGTCTCCCACACTGTCCTAACCATCATATGCACAAGAGGACAGGAAGGAAACAGCTAGGAAGGGGTGGATTGAAATGTAAAGTTCAGATCCTGGGATCATACCCTGTGATCCTAGAGTGCCCTCTGAAGGCTATGGACCAGGGAAGCAGCCACAATCAGATGAGCCCAGCTCTACCTTGGCCTGCCACCCAACCCCACCCATATCCACGACTCATGCCCTTCTCTCTGGTGTTTCCTGTCTGTCCCTGTGCTGTCTCTTTCCCACTCAGCTTCTCAGCAGAATGCTCTGCCCCCCGCAGCCCCCTGTTACAGCACCTGCCCGGACAGCCCAGTATTTCTCCCCCTGCTCTGTGTTTGTCTCTTCTACTGGAAAACGTTGTCACTTTGCTGGGCCCAGTACATCAGCAGTTCTCAGCAAGCATTTGACTGTGCTACAAAGGCAAGAATCAGTAGCAGCCAGGGATTTAGGCATATCTTCCTGCTGCCATCCTGGTGAAGGATTAGAGAACTCAGAGAGGCTTAGCTCTGGATTCCAGCTCTGGAGGAATCTGGTTCCTACTAATTTCTAGTTCCAATGCCAGGTGCCCTGTCTGCACTTGTTTGTTTGCCACTGCACGACCAGCAGCTAGTTCTCTCTCACACGTGTTTTGAGAACATTAAAGGCAGCTGGGTGGTGGTGCACCTAGTTGAACATACACATTACAGTGCACAAGGACCCAGGTTCAAGCCCCCAGTCTACACCTGCAGAGGGAAACCTTCACGAGTGGCGAAGCAAGACTGCAGGTGTCTCTCTGTCTCTCTCCTTCTCTATCTCCCCTTCCCTTTTCAATTTCCCTCTGTCTCTATCCAATAATAAATAAAGGAGAACACAATACAATTCCACAGAGAGAGCCTGAGCTATGGCAATTAGAGGCCTGGCTGGGGACAGAATATGAATATTTGGGTACACCCTTGGAGGGTTCTACCAAAACCAACCCTGTCAACCACCTGCCAGTCCCTCCTCCATTGTGAGGGGCTGACAATTGCACCTGGACTAGAATGAACTTGAATGGAAGTCTTGGCACCCCACCCAGTAGGTGCTGCACACACACACACACCTGCTCCCCCCCCACACACATACTTCCAGAGGCACAAGGTCCTGTGCATGGTGTGAGTCTGAGCAAATTCAGGCTTCATCTCACACAAGGAGGGTTCCCAGTGACCCCAGCTGTGGGAGTCCCCACCAAGCAGCATGAAGGGTGGAGCAAGGGGCATCTAGAGGGGACCCTGGACTGAGGGGCAGGCACCCACCGGAAGTGTGTCTTCATACACATAGCCATAGTAGGGGGTGCCCACGAAGACAGGAGGCATGTCCTGTACATCCTCCACATTGACAGTGACCACAGTGGTGGTCGAGAGCACCACATCAGCTCCTCTCAGCTTCCCACCACCATCCTGGGGAAGGATAGGAGAATGCAGAGAGACTCAGCTCTGAATTCCGACTGCAATGTCAGGTACCCTGTCTGTACTCTCTTTGCCACTGCACCCACCTGCAGCTAGTTCTCCTCTCACATGCGTGTGTTGTGAAAGTTAGAGGAGACGGCCAGATGATAGTGCAATTGGTTGAGTACATGCATTACAGTGCACAAGGACCCAGGTTCAAGCCCCTGGTCCCCAACTGCAGGGGAAAGCTTCACAGGTGAAGCAAGGCTGCAGGTGTCTTTCTGTCTCTCTCTCCCTCTCTAAATCCCCCTCCCCTTTCCTCCCAATTTCTCTCTTTCTTATCCAGTAGAATGGAAAAAAGGGCCTCCAGGAGCAGCAGATTCACAGCAATAACCCTGGAACGAAACAAAATAACAACAACAACAACAACAACAAAAAAAGCACAGGGCTCAAAGGGAGTTGGGCTTCCTGTTCTCAGTGGAAGAAGTGGCGACTTGGAGCACATACACATTGCAATGTGCAAGGACCCAGGTTCAAGTCCCTGATCCCCACCTGCAGGGGGAAAGCTTCATGACTGTTGAAGCAGGTCTGCTGGTGTCTCTCTGCCTCTGTCTCTCTCCCTCTACTACCCTCTTCCCTCTCAATTTCTGACTGTCTCTATCTAATAAATAAGTAAAGATAATAAAAAATTTTAAAAAGGCGGGCCAGGTTGTGGTGCACCTAGTTGAATTCACATGTTACAGTACACAAGGACCCGGGTTCAAGCCCCCAGTCCCCACCTGCAGGGGGAAAGCTTTGTGAGTGGTGCAGCAGGGCTGTCTGTTTGTCTCTCTCTCCCTCTCTATCACCTTCTTCCCTTTTGATTCCTGGCTGTCTCTATCCAATAAATAAATAAATAAAGATTTATTCTATAAATTTATTCTATTTATTCTATTTTTTCTATTTATTCTATTTATTCTTTTTATTCTATTAATTTATTCTATTTATTCTTCTATAAATATATATATATATATATTTATAGAAGCATGAGAAAAGTAGTTTAGCTTTTGAGGTATGCAGATAAGGAATCCAGGTGTCAGATGGGGAACTGGTCACATACAGAGGAAGATGGAGAGAACTAGAGGTGTCAGAGAGTGAAGGCTGTGAGGGGGCAGGTGTCTCCTGCTCATAGCCACCTCATCCTCTAGGAAGAAATCTGACCCATCCATCCTGAGGAGAGATGTGCTATCTCCTGGGATGGAAATGCCCTTTGCAGCCCACAGACACTACCTCTCTAGAGAACATGTCCAGAGGGGCCACTTGACAGAGGCTCCAAGGACCCCCTCACCCCGCCATCATGTCTATTGCTATCCAACCCACTCCTGCTGCACCCTGAAACTCAGCTCTGCTCCAAGCCCAGAGTATCCTTATCCTCCCCTGATAGAGGATAGAGGCTGAGTGAGGAAATACTAGAGTGCTCCCCACACACTCCTCCCTCCTTGTCACCTTGGCCACCACAGTGACGAAATGGGCTCTGGTTTTCTCATAGTCCAGTGCAGCTCCAGGCCGGAGGCGCAGCACGCCGCTGTGCCGGTCCATGGTGAATTTGCTGGAGTGTTGATTCTGTAAGACAAGGGGTGGGGGATTGAGGAGGGACCCAGATCCACTCCAGAGATGCCCACTCTGCTCCCTGAAAGGGAGACTTGACCACTTGGGGGTAAAGAGTTGGGCTCCTGAAGCTCTGGAGGAAGGGAAGGCAGGCTGACCCAGAAGGAGCCAGGATTGGCCAGTCTGTGCTCAAGCTTCCGTCTGAGCCTGTCTGTCCATCCTGCTTCTACTGACAGCCTGTGGGGTGTGGTGAGACATCTCTGACCATCTTTGGGGATAGTAAGAGAAATGAACTAAAGTCCTGGCAGATGGAGAAGGGGATTGTCCAGGTGTCCTTTCCAGCCCTGCCCTCTGGTTACTGGCTGTCTAAGGCACCTTACCTGCAGGAAATAGGTGACACTCCCTCCAGAGCCTGTGTCTTTGTCGAGGGCTTGGACCTTAAAGATACTGCTCCCAGCTGGTGTGTCCTAAGGCACAAGAGTTAGTTGCAGGGAAAGTTGACAGAAAGTTCTGGGGAGTGGGGTGAGGGGGTCCCAAAAGGTAGAGCCAGGGGTTGAAGTGCTAAAAGAGGGGGAAAATGTTCACTAAGCTGGGAAGCACCCAATAAGCAGTGTGTGTGTGAGTGTATGTGTGTGTGTGTGATTATGAGTTGTGCGTGTGTATGTGCGTGAATGTATGTATAAGCGTGTGTATATGTGTACATATTAGAATGAGTGTGTGTGTGAGTATGAGTATGTGTGAATGAGTGTGAGTTAGAATGTGTGTCAGTGCATGAGTGTGTGCATGTGTGTGTGTGTGCACACTCAGTGGAGACCAGCAGAATCTGAGAAACTACAGGAGATGAAAGCAGTTTCTTCATTCTGGAGGAGAAAAACAAATAGTTTTCTCTCACAGGATGGACTCACAGGGAGAGTGAGAAGAAGCAAGACTGAAAATAGACCTTAAACAAGAAGCAATGATTCACAAGTGAGACACGGCTAACGGGGATGGGCGTGCTCAGTGAGCGTCACCACGGAGCATGCACAGGCCACTAAAGACCAGAATGGGGTGTCTCTCTCCACTTCATTAGCAAAGCATCATCCATGGCATCAAGACCTGAGCATTGGTGAGGAGCAAGGAGATAAACCCTCTCACAGCCTGGGCTGAGAACAAATAGGCATCACTCTGGAAATGCAGTCTGACAGCGCTAATGGATGTTGACCTAGAGATTTCAAATGCTGACCTGCATTTTTTAAAATTAACTAATTATTATTATTATTACTGAATACAAACAAAGAAGAGTTGAGAGTGGAGGGGAAGTAGAGAGGGATAGAAACAGAGAGATACCTGCAGCCCTGCTTCACCACTCGTGAAGTTTTCCTCCTGCAGGTGGGGACTAGGGGCTTGAATCTGGGTCCTTGCTCATTGTAATGTGAGCACTTAACCAAGTGCACCACTGCCTGGCCCTGAACTGTAAGGAAGTAATTCTAGCTAGATAAAAGGCACTTTAATGTTCCAAATATGATGCTTCTCATTTAAGACACCTTCAGTATGCCAGCATAAGGGAATAAGAGTTCAGTACATGATGGAATATACTCTTAATGGAAAATTATTAAAATGGCTGTTACCCAAACTTTGCAGTTAATGGGGGCAACATTTATATTACAAATTAAGTGAAAATATAGGAGACAAAAGATACATATTCAGTATAACCACAACTATGCAAAACAAACAGAAAATAGAAACATATAATCACAGAAATGACTTGAAGGAAAAACAGAAGAATTTAATGGTGTTTTAAGCTGGAGGAATTGAGGATAAACTTTGAAATTCTCCTTTGGGCTATGTTTCTTTATATGCCTCACATTTCACCATAAGCAAATGATTATAGTGGAAATGGTAAATTCGGAAGAACAGCAAACCGGTACAGGAGTGGAGGAGGACACAGAGGGAGAGAGGTTTCTCCAGAGGGCAGTGAGTTCTGAAGAGAGGTCAGTCACCACTCTCAGGCCCTGTCTCCTTGGCCAGACCACAGGGAAGTCCCAGCAGGCACACACCTGGGGTGGGAGCATCCCAGCCCTTCTTAAGCACTATCTGCTCACCTCAGGGACCTGGACGATGTAAGGCTCCTGGATGAAGCTGGGTGCTTCATCATTGGCATCTGTCACCAGGATCACAACTTTCTCTGCCACCTGAGAAGGGGCAGAGGAGAGAAGTTGGGGCTGTGAGATCTCCTGCTCAATAGAGTGACCGTGTTATCTGATGTCCCCAGGATAGGTTTCTGACTGCCTCCTAGCCACCTTTCATTCTATCTCTCTTTTAAATATTATTAATTTATTTGAAAGTTAGGAGGAGGGTGGGGGTAGATAGCATAATGGTTATGCAAAGAGACTCTTTTACCTGAGGCTCCCAAGTCCCAGGTTCAATCCCCCATACCACCATAAGCCAGAGCTGAGCAGTGTTTTGGTGTTTCTGTGTCTTTGTCTCTCTGCATCTCTCTCAAAAATAAAATAAATTAAAATACCTAAAAAAATGAAAAAGAAAGAAAGAAATTTAGGAGAAGAGAGAAAAAGCCTGACATCACTCTGGTACATGTGCTGCTGGGGACTGAACTTGGGACCTCATGTTTGAGTGTCTAGTGCTTTATTCATTGAACCACCTCTCCACCATCCTTTTTTCATTCTCCATCCTTCCTTCTTTCCTTTCTTTCTTTCTTTCTTTCTTTCTTTCTTTCTTTCTTTCTTTCTTTCTTTCTTTCTTTGCCTCCAAGGTTACTGCTGGGGCTTGGTGCCTGCACTGTGAATCCACTGCTCCTGGAGGCCATTTTTCCCATTTTGTTGCCCTTGTTGTTGTTGTTATAGCTGTTGATGTTGTTGGATAGGACAGAGAGAAATCAAGAGGGGAGGGGAAGACAAAGATGGGGAGAGACAGGTAGACACCTGCAGACCTGCTTGTGAAGTGACCCCCTGCAGGTGGGGAGCTGGGGGCTCAAACTGAGATCCTTACGCCGGTCCTTGCGCTTTGCTACCAACCAGCCCCCCTTCCTTATCCTTCCTTCTTTTATGTGTTAATATATCAAAGATTAAGCAACTACTTGGTGCTAAACACTGTAGTCAGTCCTGCAGACAGAAGACAGTCTGGTGGTCCGGGAGGTGGCACAGTGGATAAATCATCGGACTCTCAAGCATGAGGTCCTGAGTTCAATCCCCGGCAGTACATGTACCAGGGAGATGCCTGGTTCTTTATCTTTCCTCCTATGTTTCTCGTGAATAAATAAAGAAAAATCTTCAAAAAATTATTTAAAAAATAAATAAACAAGTAGATAAAGTCCAATAAAATATTCTTCTTTAAAAAAAAAAGAAGATAGTCTGAAGATATATATATCCTTCAGCTTCATTACTCAGGTGAGACCATTCTTCTCATAGTATTCTCTAATTCCATTCCAAGTGGTTCACTTCCTAACAAAGTCCCAAAACCTAGATATAGACCAGGTCCCCTGAGATAGAGCATATGTTCACACATATTCATAAACTAGGGCAAAATATATACCTGAAAGCAAAAGTACACAATAGTCTGCAGTGAGTACCCCCCAACACTTCATCAGCACTATTCCAGCCTTTAGGTCCATGATTGTTCAACAATTTGTTTGGCTTTGTATGTTAACTCTCTTTTCAGCCACCATGTTCTAGATGCCAGCATGATGCTGACCAGACTTCCCTGGACAGACGACCAATGTGCCCTGGAGCACCGCTTCCCCAAAGCCCCACCCCACTAGGCTGGGAGTATGGATCGACCTGTCAACACCCATGTTCAGCGGGGAAGCAATTACAGAAGCCAGACCTTCCACCTTCTGCAACCCACAATGACCTTGGGTCCATACTCCCAGAGGGTTAAAGAATAGGAAAGCTATCAGGGGAGGGGATAAGATATAGAGATCTGGTGGTGGGAACTGTGTGGAGTTGTACCCCTCCTACCCTATGGTTTTGTTAATGTCTCCTTTTAAAAATAGATAAATAAAAGAAAAAGAAAAAAATCAGTTTTCTGTAAAACATTCTTACCCTCAGCCTAGGTCCTCTTCCACCATTGTGCACCAGGACCTGAAAATGCCACTCCCCTCCCCCTCCCCTGCCCTGAGTTCTTTACTTTGGAGCAATATACCAAGCAGGTGTATATTTTGAAGGGTGGGCAGGAAGGTTGAAGATCATCAAGTGAAAGAATGGTGAGGAGACTGTCATGCCAGGTGCTCTTGAGGGCTTCTGCAAATCTCTGGGGCTCTAGGTACAGTGTTTGGGGGGGGGGTCTGTGAGGCTCTAGGCACATAGTGTTAGAGGTAACTGTCCTTGGGGCTCTGAGTGCTTACTAAGTCTAGGGGACTGTGTTCAGAGGCCCTGAGAAGAGCAGGTGTTGGTATACAGGGAGGCATCACAGAGGAGTGGGAATTAAGCTTTGCAGCAGTTTATCCGGTAAAGAGGAAAGAGGAGGGGAGGTGTTCTGGGAAGAGGGAGGAATGCGTGCAAAGGCAAAGAGGCCAGAATTCATACACAAAGGTGGGCAGGGCAGATAGTGGCCTGTGGGGAGTCCCTGAATGTTCAGGAGACTGAAGCTTTTATTTCATCCTAGGTTAGCGGGGGTCAGCTGTTAGTATGGGTTGGGTTGGGTGGCCCCAGACCTTCACTCCATAGCAATGACCCTAGCTGAGTGTCAAGGTTACATTGGCATTCTGCCTCATTCCAGAAGTCCATAGATTGAGAAGCTATCCCAAAGAACAATGAGGAGAGCTGGAGGCAAGTGGTGACTGTGGGGAGTGAGGTGAGGGAGAAGGAGGGGTCTGGGAGTTCAGTGAGGAGCTGAGAAGAACCAAGAACTAGGTTGGAGAAGGCAAGTGGGAAGATAGATTTTAGTATGTACTGTGGAGTGTGGGTTCAGTCCATCAGAAGTATAGCTAACTTCTCTCCCTCTCTCTCTCTCTCTCTTCCAGGGCTATTGGGGCTTGCTACCAACACTATGAATTCATTGCTTCTAGTGGCCATTTTTTCCATTTTATTGGACAGGATAGAGAGAAACTGGGGGGGGGAGATAGAGAGGGAGAGAGACACCAGCAGACCTCTTCACTACTCATGAAGTGTCTCCCCTGCAGATGGGGAGCTGGGGGCTCAAACCCAGATCCTTGAGTGGGTCCTTGTGCTTAGTACTATGTGCACTTAACCAAGTGTGCCACCACCTGGCCCCACTAACTGCTCTCTCCATCCCTACCCTTCCCACCTTCCCAACCTCCTAGACATGGTCCTTTCCTATAGGCAGGTTGGGACAGAACCTGCTGGATCCTGATAACTTGGCTTTTTCAGGGGCCCATTAGCAGACTTCAGGGGGAGGTAGGGAGGACCAAGAAGCTGTGCCCAAGCCCAGGGAGCCTGATGTTGCCAGGGGGCTGGCTTGGGTGTCTACTCACCACATTAAGGCCGTCAGAAATGCTGATAATGGCTTCAACCTCGTCCTCTTGCTGTGAAGCACAAAGACAGAGTGAACAGTCAGAAATCTGAGGTGCCAAGGACCCCCTTCCCCAAGGCTTGAGGGTGCTCTCCCCCCGCTCCATTCTGATGAATCTAGGAGCAAGTCCAGTGGTGGCGGTGACTGTGTGGCTGCATCTCCTCACACTTAGGTCTTATTTCTGGGCTTGGTGTGGTTAGGGTTAGGGTTTACTAGTGAAAAACACTGCCCTGCTGAGAACAGTGTGGAGAATCCTTATGCAAATACAAATGAAAATGCCACATGATCCAGCCATTCCACTACTAGGCATAATACCCAAAAAGATATAATAACACTGATTCCAAGGGACATATGCACCCCCATGTTCATAGCAGCTTTAATCATAATAGCAAAAACATGGAAACAACCAAAATGTCCTCCAGCAGCTGGATACAAAAGTTATGGGACATAACTTTATATACTCAACAGAGTATTATGCAACAACAAAAAGGAATGACTTTATGTCCTTTGGGATAAAGTGGATGGAATTGGAGAAGATGATGCTCAGTGAAGCAAGTAAGGAGAAGAAGGACAACTACAGACTGGTTTCACTCATATGCAGAATAGAAAGAATAGAGTATAGGAATGTAAAAACAAAGTATCAACCTATTTTCAAGACTGTGAGAGAACTAGAGTGGTTATCTATAGAGCTGGGAATGGGGGTATAGATATTTAGTGATGGGAATGGTGAAAAAATTAAAGATTAAAAAAGAGAGAGTAGAATGAAAAAAAAAAGTAAGTGAACTTAGAAAAATAACACTCTCTTGATAGAGTGACATTAATGCTAACTACTTTACTGTGCTAAAGCTGCCAAGAGAAAGACTTTTTTTCCCTTTTTATTTCATTTCTCTACCCCCTGTCCCTCTCTATAATCCATGTGTCTTCTCTCCTGAGTAGTGCAACGCCAGTGAGGAGGATGTTGAGATCCCAGGCCCCCAAGGGGCAGCACAGCCACAGCTCTGGGCACTGACTGTCCTTATAGTACTTTCTGAGACCCATCCTTCCCGGTCTCTCGCCTGATCTGAGCCAACCACATGCTGTGCACTTAGACCACAAGCAGTTATAGAGCTGAGTTCCAGTAAAGTGCCAGCTAGGTCCATCATCCTGCCTGGGGGTGGGGGCTCTCTGTAATCTGTAGGTTTGAGGCTCTGGAGGACAAGAATTTTGCCAAAGCCCGGCCCACCCTCTAGGCCACCTTCCAATCAGGACTGGTTGGTAGAATGTCTAAGGTTTGGAGGAGCTCTCCAAGGACCATCTCAAGGAGAGCAGAGCTTGTCTGCAGTGCTTCACGCCTCTCCCCATACCTCTCTGTCCAATTCTTCAACCAGAGTGATGTTTCCAAAACTGGCATCCACAGAAAAGACTCTTCTAGTGTTGGTGTCAAAGCTGATGTGATAGGAGACAGGGTCTCCATCGAGGTCTGTCCCATTCAGGGTGTACACATGAGAGCCTGGAGGAGGCAAAGAGGGGAGACCTAGAACCTACACCCTGATGCCTCCTGAAATCCTAGCAGCTATGCAAGACCAAGGAGTCAGCTATTTACAAAGTGGGTATACAATTGAGTTCCAAATGTGCACATCCCTCTTCCTCTCCCTCTCCTCCTTCTTTCTCTCTCCCACCATTGAACAATTCTGCCTTTGCCTGTACTATCTACTATCCCTTTATTTTATATTTCTCTTCACAACTTTCAGATGTTGCTATCAACCAAGTTAGTTATTGGCACAACCAGATTGTAATCTATAATATAGGTTCCAGAGGAGTTTCTGGTCTGTTGTGCTTAACTCTAGGGTCTCTTTAATGTTTATTTCTTTTAAAAATTTGTTACTGGGAGGATTAATTGTTTACAATATGTACAGTTGTTGTTACATGTATAAAATTTCTCAGTTTTCTGCAAAATACACTCACTCCTAGCCTAGGTCCTCTGCTACCATTATGAACCAGGACCTAAAGCCCCCTCCTCTCTGAGACCAGAATCTTTTGTTTTGGTGCAATACATCAAACCCAGTCCAAGGTCTGCTTTGCGTTTTCCTTTCTCTTATTTCTCAACTACTGTGAGTGGGACTTTCTCATGTTCATCCTTCTCTTTCTGGCTGATCTCACTTAACATGATTCTTGTCCTGGCAGCCAAGACTGAAGTTCTCTGAGAATGTCGGGTTAGGGAAAAGGAGTCTGAGGTGCCTCCTGGGCCTTGTAAATCCACCTGCTATTCTCACCTGCCCTCCCATCCCAGAGAGTTGGATATTCTTGGGTAGGTTTAAAGCCCAGACACCAAGGCTCTGTGGGGTTAGCACTTTTGCTCAAGGTCCCACAGCGGGTAAGGGACGTGGCACTATGTCCCCAGGGCCCCCCAGGGTCTCCATGGTAGCCTCCTCACCAGCCTTCAGCACAGTTAGAGCTCAGTGGGGCTGGCAGCCTTGCTCTGGGCATCTCCATGGGGTTGAGGGGTCCCTGTCCTTGTGTCCGGGAAAACTCAGCCACTGGGGGCAACCTGGGGGCAGTGGGGTCTCACCTACAGGGGTGTCCTCCGGGAGGCTGAACAGGGCCATGTTTCCATTGGTGCTGCCCACACCATTGTCGAAGAAATGGGGGGCAAAGTTGGCGTGGGCTGGGGCACAGAGAGGAA
Organism: Erinaceus europaeus; assembly: GCF_950295315.1. NCBI lineage: Eukaryota > Metazoa > Chordata > Mammalia > Eulipotyphla > Erinaceidae > Erinaceus > Erinaceus europaeus. Next base: position 111,017,453 of record NC_080162.1, read on the forward strand.
AACAGACACAGACAGATGGGGCAGCTCGCAACTGCCCCTGGTGCTGGGCAGGCAGGCGGTCACCTGGGCGGCTCTCAGCCCGCTAGGGATAGCACCCTGGGAACTCCTTAGCCATGCTTGCTCTGAGCACCTGTCCCCCAGTGTCCTGGCCTAGGTCATGCTGCACCCTGCCCAGCCCTTTCCCCCGCACCCCCAAGACCTGACCTAGGTCACGCTGCACCCTGCCCCCCTCCCTCAAGTGGTCAGACTGTACACTGCCCCAGGTCCCCTCCCACCAGTCCCCTCCACCTAGGTCAGGCTAAGCCATGCCTACTCTCCGCCCCCAAGCCTTCACCTAGGTCATACTGCACCCGCCACCCTTCCCCCCCCCCTCCCGTCAGGCTGCACCCTGTCCCAGCAACCCCCACCCCCATCCCCCCAACGTCGTAGCCTAGGTCAGGCTGAGTCCTGCCTAGCCCAAACAGCCCTGGGAGTAGCTGGCTGGCCGCTCTTGCTGTAGAAGCGGGGGATCTGGGTAGGAACCCCAGGTTCTCAGTGCCCACAATGTGGGTCCCAGGGAAGTACTGGGGTGCCCCGGATTCTCCAGGGTTCGGATGCCCAGAGAAGTGCTGGGGGAGAACTTGCTCTCACCTTAGTAGAGGGCGGCCTCAGAGATGTTCCCCACAGCCCCAGCACCCACCCTGCACCATGGGTCCCGTGAGCCGGGGCCACTCACCCAGGCCAAGCAGCAGTCCCAGAGCCAGGGCGGCCCGAGCCCCGCGCCCCATGTCCCCAGCGGTGGTGGCGCCTCTGCAGTGGAGTTGGGGTGCGGGGGTGCAGGTCGCGAGCAGTGGCGGTGCTCCCCTATGCGGAGTCGGGGTGCAAGGGCGGGGAGGGAGACGGAAAGGGCCAGTGACTGCACTCCCCGAAGTGGCGTAAGAATGCTGGGGCGCGGGGATGCAGGTCAGTGGCACGGGGTGCAGGGGCTGCGGATGGGGTTCAGGAGCAGTGGCAGTGCTCCCTGAAGCGGAGTCGGGGTGCACGGATACCGGGGTGCAGGAGGTCAGGGGCGTCACGGGATACAAGGGAGCGCGGGATGCAGGGGCTCGGGGGTGCAAGGGCGCGGGGCTGCACGGTGCAGGGCGGTGTCGTATCTCCCCCAGGGCTGTCAGGTTCAGAGGCTCAGACCTCAGAGGCCCAGGGGCGCGGGGCGGTGGCGGCGCTTCCCGCAGCAGTGCTCCCGCAGGACTGTCCGGACTGCGAGGCGCGGGGCTTGGAGGAGCAGAGGCTGAGAAGCTCCGGGAGCAGGGCGCGGGGCGGTGGCGGCTCTCCCTGCAGCTGTCTGGGCTCAGGTGCTCAGTGGGCTCCGACCCGCAGAGTCTCGGGTGCGGGGCTCAGAGTGCGGTTGCACCTGCCGATCCCAAGCGCTTCCTCCTGGCTACACTGATAAGTGTGTGCCAGCTGAGGGCGCAGCTTCCCGCAGCTAGGTGCCCCGCCCTCCTGCCACTCCCCTTGGCCCAGAGCTGCAGAACCAGAGTCCTGGAGGCTCCAGGTCTGCAAATGGGAGCACCCCAGGGGGCAGTATCTTCCCAACCTTGTCGCACTTCATGGATGCTACTCCGCTGTGCGTGGGCTCCGCTGGAATTTCCTTTTTTAAATTTCTTTAATTAAAAAAAGTTTTATTGAGAGACAGCTAGAATTTAGAGTAACGGGGAGATAGGCAGATAAGACACCTGCAAAACTTTCCCCCTGCAGGTGGGCAACAGGGGCTTGAATGTCTTTGTGCATGGGAACAGGTGCACTCAACCAGGTGAGGCACCACTCGGCCCCCAAAATTTCCTTTCCTTTTCCTTCCCTTCCCTTCCCTTCCCTTCCCTTCCCTTCCCTTCCCTTCCCTTCCCTTCCCTTCCCTTCCCTTCCCTTCCCTTCCCTCCCCTCCCCTCCCCTCCCCTCCCCTCCCTCCCCTCCCCTCCCCTCCCCTCCCTTCCCCTCCCTTCCCCTTTCCTTCCCTTTCCATTTATTTATTTATGTTCCAGAGCACTGCTCAGCTCTGGCTTATGGTGGTGCAGGGGATTGAAACTGGGACTTTGGAGCCTCAGGCTTGAGAGTCTCTTTGCATAACTATTATGCTATCTACCCCTGCCCCAATTTTTCCTTTTTTAAGACAATCTCTTCTGTGATTTTTAAGGAGTCTTTTTATGGTTATTGCTGATTTAATAATGACTAACAAGACTGTAAAATAACAGGGGTATAGTTCCATACAGTTCCCACCACCACAGTTCTGTGTCACCTTCTCTCCACTGGAAACTTCTCTATTCTTTATCTCCCTGAGAGTATGGACCAGGAGTCTTTATGGGGTGCAGAAGGTGAGATGTCTGCCTTCTGTAATTGCTTCTCTGCTGGACATGGACGTTGACAGGTGGATTCATACCCCCAGCCTGTTTCTATCTTTCCCTAATGGGGTAGGGCTCTGAGGAGGTGAGGTTCCAGAACACATTGGTGCCCAGGGAAGTCAGGATGGCATCATGGTAGCATCTGCAACTTGGTGGCTGAAAGGTGGTAAGATATAAAGCAGTACAAAATGATTAATAAATATGGACCAAACAGTAGGAACAGAGAAGATGAAATGAGGGGTCTTCAGGTGGACAAAGCTAGGAAGTCTATTTTAGGTGTGTTCCTAAGAGCCCATGACTTTAGTAATTTTTGCCTGATCTTGATAGCTAACATGAAGGGGGACTAAAAATATGTCTGGGGATATGGTGTCAGTGTTGAGAATAGGGCTATAAAGCTGGATTAGGGCAGCAAGTAGCTCCCAAATATGAGGAAAGTATATAAATACTATTAGCTGTTAAGCCACCGATCTGATCCAGGGCCCATATATATTCATATTTAGCACAGGAGCCTATGTGACCTATGAGTCCCTGTCAGTCTGAGCTCACAGTCCATGGTCACAGCTGGGAACATTCTAGGCTGCACTCATTTCAGGACCAGTCTTCCCTGACTGGCAGAGTAGGTTGACCCAGCCTCCCTTTAGACAGTGGGGCAATTTCTATCATTGCAGCTCTACAGTGAGGGCAGGTACTAGAGAGGCCCACTAGAGGGCTTAAGGAGTCTCAGTGCTTCACAGTGTAGAGTCCCACCTGAGGTTAGAGACATCCTTCCATGGAATAAAAGAGAGTAGGAGGGGGTGGGTCAGCCTGGAGTGGTGGGTAAGGTGTGATTTTTAGAAACTGAGTGGTGTTGGGGACCTGGGCAGTGGTGCACCTGGTGAAGAGCATCTGCGGGGGGGGGGGGGGATTTCACAAGTGGTGAAGCAGAGCTGTAAGTGCCTCTCTTTCTCTCTCCCTCTATCTCCTCCTCCCTTCTCAATTTCTTCCTGTCCTATTGCATAAAATGAAAAAAAAAAGAAATAAGAGACTGAGAGGTGCAGTATTGCTTTGGTTTCTCTCTTTTGGTAACATGTGAAATTCTCTTATATGTACTAAGAACAAACAAAGAAACAACAAAATAAAACAAAACAAAACCCCAATGGGTTCCAAGGATAGCACCCTTGGAGGCATTGGGATGAGAGTAGAAGACAGTGGAGGGGATTGTGGCAAGAAGGAAGTATTATTAGTGCCCCATTCTCTGGACACTCCACCTGTTCTACTCCGCTCCCAGCTCAAAGTCAGAGCATGGAGTTGCTGGTAGGGAGGAGGGTGTTCACATGTGTGGGCAGTAGGGAGGCCCTATCAGTCTCCACTAAGGGGAGAGGCAGACATGGCTTTCCTGAGACTTCATTTTCAGTCTGGTGACCATGGAGAAGGAACATATCCACTCAGATCCTCCAAAGACAGATCCTCCGGGACAGACACATTAATAAACTGGCCGGCACAGGTGTGAGTACCCCCTCCTTTCCTGGAGGCCATGCAAAGCAAAGGCAGTATACAGGGCACTGCTCCAAGGCTGCCTACAGCTCTAGCAGATAGTAACCTGTTATGCAGGCCAGGAATAGTGAGGCTATCTTGAGCTTTTCTCATAGGGCATGGGATGCCCCTGTCTGTCTAAGGTCCTGCCTGCCCCTCTGAGCGTAACTTTGTGGGTAACCAGAGTGGCTTCCTGAGCCCCAGAATCAGTTAGCTGCCTGCAATGACCCCCTTATTCACTGGCTGGAATTTCTAGTTTGTAACCTTGGCTTTCCATCTGTGTCATTCAGACAGTTGTGCAGAAGCTCTAGTCCTGATGTTCCACCTGCAAAAAACCTGACTTCTGTAAAGTATTATGTGAGGGGGACTGGGCGGTGGTGCACTTATTTAAACACACATAGTATAAAATGCAAGGTCCCATGCAAGGATCCAGGTTACACATCTCTACTCCCCACCTGCAGGGGTCTACTTCACAAGTGGTGAAGTAGGTCTTCAGGTGTCTGTCTTTCTTTTTTACCTCTCTATCTTCCTTCCTCTCTCAATTTCTCTCTGTCCTATCCAATAAAATGGAAAAAACAAGGTTGCCAGGAGCAGTGGATTCCTAGTGCTCTCATGGGGCCCCAGCGATAATTTCTTGAGAAATTTCTTGAGAGGCAAGAAAGAAAGAGAGGAAGAAAAAAAAAAGTGCTATGTGAGTGTGTGTGCATACCTACTTGGCCATGCCTTTAACAGGCTTTAGTTTTGTGATATATTTCTTTGGTGTTTCTCCCAGGGAGCTGTGAACCCTGTGGAACTCTGTGTTATATACTGACTGCCTCCATATTATCACAGAGCTTGTCTCACAGTAGGTCCTTAATGGAAACTGATTGGTTTTCTGGTGTCATTTTGATGTAGAAAGGACATGCTCGTTGGTTCTGACATCTGGGAACTTGTTGCATATTACCCCATGCTCATACTTTGGAAGTCCTAAGGAGCAGGGAAGTTAACAGACTAAACAGAGGAGCACCAAGGATCTTTTTTCAGAGAGTCAGCTGCTGGTAGCAAATCTGCTAGTTGCTTCTGGGGTCCATTTCCAGGCTTTTTGGTAAACATGCAAGGCCCAGCCACCACACACAAGACCCGACCAGAGCTCAGGATACTCCCAGAGTCAGGAAGTTTTACAACGCTTCTAGGGCAGAGCCAGCGGCTGAGGACTCAGAGGAGTCTCACATGGACATGTGACACCATGAAGCAGCCAGGGCATGACCTTTGCAGAGCTCCAGAAAATGGTCTGTGTTTTATCCTGGACAGTTTGTCCAGAGATAAGCTCGGTGAATCAGCAGACACACTAGGCTATGAGGTATGAGTGGTGCCCAACAGAGGTGCTGTGGTGGAATGAAATAGGCTCCAGAGAACCCTGTCTTGAGTGTGGGTATGGAGGTGGGAGGAGCCTACGTCCCTACTTAAAATTTTTTTTAAAAATTTATTTGTAATTGGATAAAGACAGAGAAAGGGGAAAGGGCAGATAGAGATGGAGAGAGACACCTCCAGCCCTGTTTCATTACTCATGAAGCTTTCTCCCTGTAGGTGAGGACTGGGGGCTCCAACCTGGGTCATTCTGCACTGTGATGTGTGCACTCAACCAGGTGTGCTACCGCCTGGCCCCTTGCACACTCTCTCATGCTTTTACACATTTCTGACTCCTCACTGTCCTCAGAATAAGCACCTAGTGACATTCTAGATCCGATGGATGTAGATTAAGTTCACTGTTTTCCCCTTGCTTTGTTCCTGGCTACTCTTCAGTAGCTGAATGATCCTCCCTCCCCAAGCCCTGTACCTCTATCTCACCCTCCCTTTCCAATTCTGTTTCCCATATCAACTACCTCCCCAATCTTGTACCCCCATTTCACCCTCCCTCCCCAAGCCCTGCACCTTCATCTCACTCTCCCTCCCCAAGCCCTGTACCCCATCTCACCCTCCTTCCCCAAGCCCTGTACCTCCATCTCACCCTCCCTTCCCAAGCCCTGTACCCCATCTCACCCTGCCTCCCCAAGCCCTGTACCTTCATCTCACCCTCCCTCCCCAAGCCCTGTACCCCATCTCACCCTCCCTCCCCAAGCCCTTTGGAGCAGTGTTGGCCTTACATACCTCAAAAACAATATTTCTTCATCTTTAAAAACTTAGCACAGTTTGACCCTAACCTGACCCAGTAGTGGGCAGTGAGTGAGCAAGTGAGTTAGTGAGTGGGTGCGGGATTCCTGGTCTACCCTGACGGTTTTGTCCTCAGAGGCCCTCGGCAGAAAAACACTGCCCATTAGCCTCTTACCATGGTGGGTCTGGAGGTCTGGAACTCTTAGTAGAAGCAGTCTGGGGCCTGGCATGGGAAGAGGCAGCTCACCTTGCTGGGAAAGCTGATTAGAATGGAGTTTTACACAGAGATAATCCTCTTAGAACTGGCCATCTGTCCCCTGAGTCACAGCCCTGCAGCTCTGTGCTCACTGAGGACTAGTGCACACACATACACACCTCCCCACCCCAGGATAGGACAGGGAAGGTAGGGACTTCCCACCACCGCATCTCCCTGCCAGGCCCTTTGTGGGCACATCCTTCTCACGCCAGCTCTTAGAGTAGGTCTTGCCATCTCCATGCTACAGAAAATGGGAAGAAAATCTTGGGCAGAACTGAGATTAGGAGAGGGAGAGAGAGAACCAGACATCACTCTGGCACATGTACATGTGCTGCCAGGGATTGAACTCTGGACTTCGTGCTTGAGAATTCAGTGCTTTATCCACTACACCACCTCCCAGACCACCCTTTCCACTATCATATTCCCCACTTCCCCCACTCAATAGATAACTGTAATGTGCTGAAGGAGTGACCTGTAGGGGAGGCTTCAGGGCATGGCTGTGCTCTCACAAAGAGTGTGCCTCAGCTCTGTCACCAGCTTTCTCAAACAAGGATGTGCCTGCCATACGTTTGATTTATTATTTTAAGGTGCTTAAAGGGTAGCTAGAAAGAGGTTTCTTGTCTACGGCCATAACATCCTGAACAGGCCCAATCTTGTCTGATCTCGGAAGCTAACCAGGGTTGCACCTGGTTAGTACTTGGATGGGAAAAAGAGGTTTCTCAGGGCCCATGGGAAAGGCAGGGGCTGGGGAGACTCAGAGGAGCCTCTGCAGATGGCTGTGATCTTAGGTGCCCAGGCAGGTTTAGATATCTCTGGAATTGTAGCTACTGCAGGTCACAGTGGGACCATGACTGTGAGCACTGGGCAGGCCAGGTGGGGACTGAGGCCAGGATACTTGTTGATGACACAACTGGGGCTAGATTTTGTCTGGAGTTCTATGACTTCCTCAGGGTTCTTGCTGCCCAAGATGAAGTGCTCCAGCAAGGCTGTGCAGTGCTGTGATAGTTGAAGGAGGTGAGGGGAGCCTGTTGATGGTACTGATGGAAGGGCCTTCTATGGACCTCTCTTCTTGATAGACTGTGCATCGTTGAAGCCTACCTGAATCCAGAAGGGCTACATGACTTGACCCAGGTCACAAAGCAAGGCATATCAGAACTTCAGCCTTGGAGTCCATGTTTTAGCTTTCTGGCTTCATCTCTTCTAGAAGGTAGCAAGACTAGGAGCCAACGTGGTAGGTAAGACATAGGCTTATCAGAGAGGAGGTGCATGAGCAGTATAGGGTGGCCCTCTTGGGATCTTTGTATTGGCTTCAGCTTTGAGAACAGTTATTCTGGGAGAAACTGGGGTTACTGGATGTCGCAGGCACTTGGTGTGGGGGTCTCTGCTACACGGGGCCTGTCACACCTGTGGGAGTGCTCCAGGCACCACCCAAAACTGGGACTTTGGCTTCAGCTTGCAAGGTCTGCATTTCTTCACGTGCCGTCCTGGAGAGGAGCAATAAGCAAAAAGTAAGTGTCGGGCTGAGCTTCACTGACGGGAGACAGACAACCAGGGACTCATGGTTGAGCTGTACTCAGTATCTCTTTATTCATGCAGGACGCAGCACAATCTATACCAAGCTAAGCTAAACTAACAACTAACTAAAACGAATAATGTTGTTTTTATATATACTTCCCAAGTAGGGTGTGAACAGGATGTGACGCAGAGAGGGTGGAGAGAAAAGTGACTGGTGAAAATCAGGGTGTGACAAGGAGAGGATCAGGGTGTGACAAGGAGAGGGGGCGGAGCAGGTGAGAATTCTACCACTAAACCACCAATGCCATGGAGGGAAGGTGGTGCTTTATGTAAATGTAAAAGTGATTCATGTAAATAGACGGCAGTGGTTATGTAAATAGAATACAGTGGTTATGTAAATAGAATGCAGTGTTAAGCAGGGGGGATTTAAACCAAATGGAACAGAAGGGGTTTTTAAAAGCAGAATTAGAAGATACCAACAAGTAAGCAAAAAAAGAAAAAAAATAAGGAAAGAGAGAGAAAGGGAAAGAAAAAAAGATTGATGAAAGAAGGAAAGAAAGGACAAGATAATAGAAAGAAGAATGAGAGAGGAAACATGACAACTAATTTTCAAAAACATTTTTTCACCTTCCCATAGTGGTCATCACAGTGGTGTGCATGTGAAAATTTCTGGTGGAAGCCCTTGGTTTCTTTTCCTCTCCCTTTATTCCCCATTTCCACCCTCAGACTCCAAGATTTTTTCCTCTGACTCTTATAATACTGTGCTTGAGCTGTTGTCAACACAGTTATGATTCTCCACCCTTTCTTTTCAATATGACTTTGTAGCTCACTCCCCCTCCACACACCCCATTAAGATATGGGATGTTACCCTGCCTCTTAAATCTAGATTAGCATGCTGAATCTTGCTTTGGTAACTGAATGAAGAGAATTATGGGTGGGAACTGAAGCTTCAGAGACCTGAAGCGCTTCCACTTACTTATGTCATCATGTGGACAAGTCTGCTGGAGACTGGTGGGTGGGTGGGGCATGCATAGCAGACAACCCAACCAAGACTCTTAGACACACAGACCATTGAGTGAGCTGTAGCCAGCATCAACAAAGCTATCTCTCCAGTTCTAAAGAATGAATAAATCCAGCCAAGACTAGATGAACTGCACTGGATTCGGTGTATTGCACCAAAGTAAAGGACTCTGGGGTGGGGACGGGCAAGTGTTCAGGTCCTAGAACATGATAGTGAGGAGGACCTAGGTGGGGGGTTAGAGTGTTATGTGGAGAACTGAGAAATGTTATATATATGTGCAAACTATAGTATTTTACTGTCATCTGTGAACAATTAATCGCCCCTATTAAAAAAAAAGACTAGATGAACTGCCCGGTGGACTGGCCAGTGCAAAATAATACATACTTACTGCTTTGAAGAAGCTGATATCCTCACAAGGACTAAGATACTTGATTTGAATCCTCTAAATTGCCCATCTGACCAGACGTGTTCCCCATATCTTCACAGGACCCGCGTACTAGGCCCTGTGTCTACCTGACAACCACCTACAGTTGTGCAAACCCTCTAGACTTGTAGTCCTCAGCGGGCCACTCACGTTCCTGCAACCTGAACCTCTTTCTGAAGGGGAGTGACAGATAGCCCTCTGGCAGGAGGGGGAATCTATCTGCTTCTCCCACCTGGGTCAAGTCATGTTATTGGGTTTCAAAATAAGAAAGGAGGGAGAGAGAGAGATGGAGTACTCAGGTCCAAGGATGTCTATGGGGTGGGCAGACACACTCTTGGGCTTCAGGGACCAAGCTTCTCACAAGACCTCACTGAGATTCCTACTGATGACTTCTAGATACTTGGGAGAAAGGCAAGTTCCCAGAGTCTTAGATCTTCCTAGGTGATAGGGTCAAAACACCTGCCACTCAGATTCCAGTCAATCTGAACATTTTTTTAAAAAATTATTTATATTTATTTACTGGATAAAGATGGCCAGAAATCCAGATGGAAGGGGGAGATAGAGAAGGAGAGAGACAGGGAGACAGGGCAACACCTAAAGCCCTGCTTCACCACTGTTGAAACTTTGCCCCTGCAGGTGGGGGCTGGGGGTTTGAACCTGAGTCCTTGTGCATTGTAATATGTGTGCTGAACTAGATGTGCCACCACCTGGCCGTGTGTGTGTGTGTGCGTGTGTGTGTGTGTGTGTGTGTGTGTGTGTGTGTGTGTGCATGTGCAGTTTTTTTTTCTAAACCAATGCACTGCTCAGCTCTGGTTTATGGTGGTGTGGGGGACTGAACCTGGGACCTGGAAGTCTCTTTGCATAACCACTATGCTATCTCCCCCACCCTCAGACTCCAGTCTAAGCCTGAATGACTTAACAGACTTGGGGTCAGTGTCTGAGAGAGGCAGCAAACTGCATATTTAAAACTATCTAACAAACTATCTCCCTGTGGGGCTGGGAGATAGTTCAGCAGGTAGCGTGTGCACTTACTATGCACAAAATCTGGAGCTGAAGCCCCTACAGTGCACAGGAATGCCTCAGCATAAGAAGAAAATTGCACAGATGGTGGAATTGTGCTGTGGTGTCTTCCCCTCTCCCCAACTGAAATGAAATTAAGGGGGATAAAAATTTCCCTGGGGACTGGAATCACATTTATGTTAGGCATTGATGTTGAAAAATTACTGCTAAGATAATAGAGCCTTACACTGCTGTAAGCATAGTAAAGACAGCAGTTTGGTCACTCTGTACATTACATTTTGAAGAATGTTTTGTTGAGTTGACCCAGAGTCCTGTGCTTAGTACTTCTGGTCACTCCCAAGCATGGCAGGTACATATAGAGGGCCAGACGGTGGTGCACCTGGTTGAACACACGTTACAATGCGCAAGGACCTGGGTTCAAGCCCCTGGTCCCCACCTGCAGGGGGAAAGCTTTGTGAGTGGTGAAGCAGTGCTGCAGGTGTCTCTCTGTCTCCTCCCCTTTTGCCCCCAGGGTTATTTCTGGGGTTTGATGTCAGCACTATGAATCCACTGCTTTTTATTGAATAGGGCAGAAAAGAAACTGAGCGAGGAGGGAGTGAGGAGGGAGGGAGGAAGAGAGAGAGACAGAGAAAGAGAGAGAGAGAGAGAGAGAGAGAAGACCTGCAGACCTGCTTCACTGCTTGTGAAGCATCCCCCTGCAGGTGAAGAGCTGGGAACTCAAGCTCAGATCCTAGTGGGGGTCCTTGTGCTTAGTACTAAGTGCACCACCACCTGGACCCCTGTCTCTCTCCCTCTCTATCTCCCCTTTCCTCTCAATTTCTGGCTGTCTCTATTCAATAAATAAGTAAAGATAATAAAAAAAATTAAAAAATAAATAAAAACAAAGCCGTGCTCAGGAAGGCTTTTCAGACTGAGAGCTAGCGGGCATGTGCCATGCATGTGTGTGAGCATGGCAGCTGGCCAGCTCAGGGACATCCTCAGGACACTCTGGGCTACTTTTTCTTCTGACAGATGGGTACACTGACTCTAGTCTTTGTCCATGACCTGGAGCACAGAGGCTGAGGCCCCAGGACTGGGCACACCCAGCAGCCCTGATGATTATACGGTGTTGAGCTCTAGGTCTGCCCAGGAACCACGGAAGATGGAAGATGGAACCACGAAGCCTGGGCAAGAAGAAATACTGGCCTTCTGGGCCCATACTCCCAGAGGGGTAAAGAATAGGAAGGCTATCAGGGGAGGGGATGAGATGCGGAGTTCTGATGTTGGGAATTGTGTGGAGTTTACCTATTTTATCTTATGGTTTTGTCAATGTTTCCTTTTTATAAAAAAAAACCAAAGAAAGAAAGAAAGAGAGAGAGAGAGAAAGAGAGAGAGAGAGAGAAAGAAAGAAAGAAAGAAAGGAAGGAAGGAAGGAAGGAAGAAAATACTGGGCTTTAGACCTCCAGCTTTCTGTGCCCCATAGAGATCTTTGGTCCATACTCTCAGAGTGATAAAGAACAGGGAAGCTACCAATGGAGGGGGTGGGATATGACAATCTGGTGGTGGGAATTGTACCCCTCTTATCCCACAATTTTGTAGATCATTATTAAATCACTAATAATCAAAAAAAAAAAAAAGGAGAAGCTGAAAAATAAGAAAACAAAAAGTAGAACTTGGAATGGGTTTGGACCAAACCCATATTGCACTAAAGTAAAAGACTCTGGGGTGGGCATGGGGGGTTCAGGTCTTGGAACATGATGGCAGAGGAGGACCTAGAGGGGGTTGAATTGTTATGTGGAAAACTGAGACATGTTACTCATGTTTAAACTACTATATTTTACTGTTTTTTAAACATTTATTTATTGGGGAATTAATGGCTTACTGTTGATAGTAAAATACAGTAGTTTGTACATGCATAACATTTCTCAGTTTTCCACATTTCCATTCAGACTCCACAAGGATCTCCTCTGCTATCATATTCCAGGACCTGGAGAGTCTTTGACTTTGGGGCAATACATCAATATACTTTACTGTTGACTGTAAACCATTAATCCCCCAATAAAGAAAAAAAATTCCAAAAAAAGAAAAAGAAAAGAAAGAAATACTGGGTTTTGATTTCAACATGGAAAGAAGTCGCCACCCTCCTATTTCATCTATCCTGGAGGGGTTCAGACATCCTACAAAGTAAGAACGAGGCATGGTTATAGGGTCTTCAGAACCAGGCTTGATGTCTGGCTTTACAACACCTGAGAGTCAGGGCCCCATTAACCCCAGAGTCTGGAGAGTGTGGTGCTGCTCACACACCATTTCTGATGAGGGGACTAATCTGGTGTGTGTGTGTGTGTGTGTGTGTGTGTGTGTGTGTGTGTGTGTGTGTGCAGCACACAGGCGGCAGAAGAGCTAAGATTCCACCCTGAGATGCTTTCCTTCTGGAATCCTATATTAACTTCACTGGTGCTGTGCAGAAGACAGGCTCTCTACCAAGAAGGCAGCTTATTATGGTAGAAGGATATAAGGGCAGACTGGGGCTCCTGCCTCTGCCTCAGATTCTTGCTGAATCTCAGTCTCCCAATCTGTGAGAGAGTACCCATGCTTTCCAAGGACTCCAGTGAGGTTGGATAGCAAGATCCTTGTAAAAATGTTTGGTTTTTTTGTTTCAGGGTGAGTACATTTCTGTAGTTGGCTTTAAAGATACACACAACAAACAAGATTCAAACTCCACATGGAAGTTGTGCTCCAAGCTATTTTCCTAAAGCACTGCATGCTACCAACATGGCTAGCCTTGTACTGTACACAAAGATTTAATACGGCTGTACTTCCTGTGTGTGTGCATGAGTGGCCCTTTCTCTCTCTCTCTCTTCCTCTTTTTAATCTTTCTCCTTCTCCCCTCTCCTTCTTTCTTTCTTACTCTCTTTCCTCTCTCTCACTATCTTTCTCTTTCTGTCCCCCCCCATCCCCCCCATCCCCCAACCCCTTCTTTCCTTTTTGTTAATACACATCCTTCATGTCTCTTTGCTTTTTGAGTGTGAACTAGTCCATCTGGGGCAGCATTGTGGGCACTGGGGAAGATGAGTATGTCCCCTGGCCTGTTGGGAAGCACTCCGCTCGCTCTCCTGCCCCCAGCCCCCAGGCTTAGCCTTGTTTAGTCCATTGCTCAGTCAGATAGGGGGTTGGGGGAGCAGGGCCATAGGCAGCCGTGTGCCTAGCCCTACCCTGCCTGGGCGGGCTCCTCACACTCCACTTCCATGTGTGAGAATGGGTTATTTTTACCCAGTCCCAGTGCGGTGTGATGCACAGTCTGGAAGGAGGGGCTGTCAGCTTTTCTAGAGAAGTGGCCTGAGGCTGAGCCCTGCTGTCTTCCTCACCCACTCTCTTCTTCACACACACACACACACACACACACACACACACACACACACACACACACACACACACACACACCACAGGACTTTTGGAGACTGGGGGAAGGCAATTTGGAGGCTTGATCCCTGGGCTGTTGTCCTGGGAGGAGCCATCATGGTGAAGGGATCCTCAGGACCCTGAGGTGAGGCCTTGGAGCTGCAAGGATGGTGGAAATTAGCCCTGGGTTGGTGTCAAGTCTGATCAGCTACAGACTGTTATTTTCCCTGGAGGCCTCTGCCTGCCCCAGGCTTAGGGATCTTCTGTCAAGGGTGCAGGGTGGGGGTGGTGGCAGGGGGAGAAGGTGTCTCACCTAGTAGAGTGGGCACTTTGGCATGCATGAGGACCCTGTTTTAAGCCCCTCATGAATAGCTGTGTGTTTGTGTCTGCTCTTGTCTCTCTCCCTCTCTGCCTCCTCACCTCCAATCCCCGTCTCTGTCAGTGCAAGTTGTCAAGCCAGCTTTGGATCACAGCTTTCTTGAGCATCTCATTATTTTAAAAAAGTATACATTTTACTTGATAGAATAGAGAAAAACTGAGGGGGAGGGGGTATAGAGAGGGAGAGAGACAACTGCAGACTTGCTTTGCTGCTCATGAAGCTTCCCCCCTGCAGGTTTGGAGTAAGGGCTCAAACTTGGGTCCTTGTGCTCTATAATGTGTGCACTATAATGTATGCACTCAACCGGGTGTGCCACCACCCAGCCTCTCATGTCGTTTTCTAACTGTATCCAGTTGTCCTTGACAGCATGCAGTCAGTTCATGATGATTAACTTTTTGGGGAGTGGTCAGTTCCCACAACTAGATTGGAAGTTCCACCTTGCTAGAGGTTGCATTCCTGTCAAAGCTCGGTGCCAGGAGAAGGTGCGGGCTGTGTGTTCTATCCCCACAGGCTTCTGGGACCTCCTCTCACTATTGGGGTAGGGTGTGGTGCTTACCTCTCTGGGCCGGCAGGATAGGGCCAGGAGTCCGGGAACAGCACGGCCTGCCTTTCCAGGCCTTGGCAGGTTGCCTAGGCAGTCTTCTCCCTGCAGGCAGACACAAAAGGGCAGAGCTCCCTCAGTAGGCCTGGAAACACCATGGGAGGGGCTGAGACTGAGCTCACACCCCCAGGCCCAGTGTTCAGGGATTTAAGAAGACTCATCATCCCAGCAATGGGAGGGCCCAGGGGAAGGATGATTTGTTTTTTCAGAAATAGAAAAATGAGGAGGAGACTCTCTGTTCCTGGAATCTAGTGCTCAGGTTCTTGCTTGAGAAATGGTTTAGGGGCCAAGTGGTGGTACAGTTGGTTAAGTGCATGTATTACCATGTACAAGGACCCAGGTTCAAGCCCCTGGTCCCCACCTGCAGAGGAAAAGCTTTGTGAGTAGTGAAGCAGGTCTGTAGGTGTCGCTCTGTTTCTCTCCCTCTCTATTTCCCCCATGCTTCTCAATTTATGGCTGTTCCTATTTAGGGGAGAGAGAGAGACATGGTTTAGGAGGTCTGGAAGATGGTACAGTGGATAAAACACTGTGAACTCTCAAGCATGAGGTCCCGAGTTCAGACCCTGTCAGCACATGTACCAAAGTGATAACTGATTCTTTCTCTCTACCTATCATTCTTAATGAATAAATAAATAAAATCTTTTTTTTTTTTTAAAGAAAAGGGGGGGGGTCAGGCGGTAGCACAGCAGGTTAAGTGCAGGTGGCACAAAGCACAAAGACTGGTACAAGGATCCTGGTTGGAGCCTCTGGCTCCCCACCTGCAAAGGAGTCGCTTCCCAAGCGTTGAAGCAGGTCTTCAGGTGTCTATCTTTCTCTTCCCCTCTCTGTCTTCCCCTCCTCTCTCCATTTCTCTCTGTCCTATCCAACAATGACATCAATAACAACAATAATAACAACCACAACAATAAAAAAAACAAGGGCAACAAAATGGAATAACTAAATATTTTTTAAAAGGGGGGGAAATGGTTTAGCATTGTGACTTTGAAATATCCATACCCCTTGACACAGGAATCTTTCTTGGACAGTCAAGTCACAGAAAATAATCCTACATAGAAGAAACCAATTATGGCACACATGCTTTTGACCACATACTTGAAAGACAGAAAAGCCATTAGTCACCTAAATGTCTCAGGTTGTAAGTTCATTATAGTACATTCACTTGACATTATATCAAGTTCTACCTAAAACTGTGAGTGAAGTACTACCATTTGGGAGAATCAGCCAAAGATACTCCTCAGTGGATGGGGAGCTCTATGAACAAAAGTAGTCAACTTCTAAAACTGGCCACCTCTGACAGGTCCAAAATAGAAACAAAACAAGCTAAATTTCTATGGACTGTTTTTTAAAAAATATATTTTTAGTTATTTATTATTGGATAGAGACAGAGAGGAATTGAGAGGGAAGGGGAAGATAGAAAAAGAGAAAGACAGAGAGACACCTGCAGCCCTGATTCACCACTCATGAAACTTTATCCCTGCAGGTAGGGACCGGGGACTTGAACTTGTGTCCTCATGCATTATATAACATATGCATTCAACCAGGTGCACCACCACCTGATATGGCAATGAATTAATTTGTTAATTCACTAAATACAAATTTACTGTGCTCCAAGCACAGTACAAGTCTACCAGAGTGGCCTCTGAATTTCTAACTAGCTAGGCCTTAGGGGCACAAATTCATCTTGCTGGGAAGTTGTGTTAGTTTTTTTTTAATTTTTTAAAATTTATTATTGGATAGAGACAGAGAGAAATTGAGAGGGGGAGAGGGAAATAGAGAGGAAGAGAGACAGAGAGACACCCGCTGCCCTGATTCATTACTAGTGAAGCTTTCGCCTGCAGATGGGGACCTGGGGCTTAAACCTGGGTCCTTGTGCACTGTACTGTGTGTGTTGAACCAGGTGCACCATTGCCTGGCCCCTGGAAGTTGTGTATTTACATTGTAAATACACTGCTTTCACTGTGTGTTTGAGTGGAGCTGAAGCTTATGGAGTCTATGGTGGCCCTGGTGCTTCCACAAAGATACTCGAGGGTGACCAGGGTTCAGGGGGTGAGAGAGCTTCTTTCTAGGGCCCAGAACTACAGCAGGAGGCCTGCTCTTTAACATTGTTGATTCCAGTCATCCCATGCATTGAAATCCCTGCTCGAGGGCCCAGCCTCCCTGGAGGACCAGCCTACCTTCTGCTGCGGAGAAGATGGAGAAGCCAAGAAGTAAGATGCAGAGCAGGCTGGAGAGGACAAGAAACCGCATGGTGGCCTGGTGAGAATCTCACTTCCTTGGGAGACAGCTTCCTAGGGAGATGGGTCCTCCCTTGGAGTCACTGCAGGCATTTATAGAGTGACAGGCGTTTCCTGATGGGCCGGGCACCAGCAGAGCTGGAATTTTTACAAAGGGCAGAGTCAGCCCCTCCCAGGAGGAAAGGGAAAAAATCAACAACAAAACACCCCAAAGCAGGCAGCTTTTGGAGAAGTTGAGAGCATTTAGTGAGCTGTAACACACAGCTGTAAATGCCCAGCCCTGGGGAGCTCTCAATGCTGGGCTCAGTGAGCAGGGAAGAGTTACTTCCCAGAGTTGAACGTTAACTTTTAGTGTCAGTAGTAATTCCATCGAACTCAGACCTCTCTGCTTATTCCACATATGTGTCAGGGAGAAGGGTCACTCAGTTCTTCGCAAAGCTTCAGGGAAGAGTATCAAGAAGTAGGTGAAATACAGGGAGTGCAGGACTTAGAATCAGGCTGTCTAAAAAGACAAACTCAGCTTTCAAGGCCTAGTCTCAACTCTGACACCATCTCCCCAGACAATAATTTCAGTCTACCTGCATGTTAGCTATCAGGCTCAAGCAAAAATGACGCAAGTCATGGGCCCCTTGGAACATATCTAAAATAGACTTCTTAGCTTCTTTCCACTTGAATTTCATCTGCTCTATTCCTACCTTTGGGCTCCTGTTTGTTAAACAATTTGCCTTTTTTTTTTTTTTAATCATCTTTCAGCCACTAAGTTGCAGATGCTACCATGATGCCATCTGACCTTCCTGGGCAGACAACCTCACCATGTGTCCTGGAACCCCACCTCTTCAGAGCCCTGCCCCACTAGGGAAAGATAGAAACAGTCTGGGGATTATGGATCCACCAGACAATGCCCATGCCCAGCAGAGAAGCAATTACAGAAGCCCAAACTCCCACCTTCTGCATCCCATAAAGAATTTTGGTCCATACTACCAGAGGGATAGAAAATAGGGAAGCTTCCAATGGAGGGGATGGGACATGGAATTCTGGTGTTGGGAACTGTGTGGAACTGTATCCCTGTTATCTTACAATTTTGTTAATCATTATTAAATCACTAATAAAAAAATAAAAAAGAGAAACTTGAAGACACCAGAATCCTCACTCTGCCACACAGCAAGCAGCGAAGTGGCCCTTAACTTGCACTGACTCTACGTCCCATCTGTGAAAGGGATCCAGGGCCACCTTCATCCCAAGCCTGAGGAGAGCCATGTGTGTAAGTCATCTGCAGCAGGGTGGATGTTCAGGGAGAGGAAAAGCAGGAGGAGATGTGGCTAGGCCATGAGGGGGGTTTCAGTCTGGAATGAAATAGTGAAACACAGCAGGCACACTATCTGCTGAACAAAGGCAAGGAGGAGGGAAACAACCCACAAGAAAATAATAGTCACCAGTCTACCCGACACATTTTGTGAGTCAGATCATGGGCTTAGTCCTAGGGGCATGGCAGACACCGTGTGTGGTATCCGAGAGTGCCTGTTGGTGGCACCTGGAGGTGCAGCTTCACAAAATGTGTGTTTGCATCAGCAGTTCAGACAGTGGTGACCTCCCTGGCTCTCCTCTCAACTGAGGATTAAAGGAATAGCTAAGATGAAATGTTCACACAGTGCATAGTCAGATCACGGATGGAGTTATCACATCAGTTTGTATGCTTTTATTTTTTATTATTTTAAAAGGCTTTATTTATTTATTATTGTATAGAGACAGAATTGGGATAGGAGGGGAAGATAAGGAGATAGAGACAGAGACAACTGCAACCCTGCTTCGCCACTCATGAAGCTTTTCTCCTACAAGTGGGGACCAGGGGCTTGAACTTGGGTCTTTGTGCACTTAATGTGTGCACTTAACCAGGTGTACCATCACCTGGCCCATTATTTTTATTTTTTTGCATTTTATTTTATTATTTTATTTTTTTATTTAAGAAAGGAGACATTAACAAAACTGTAACCATTATTATTTTTTAAAATTATTTTCCTTTTTTATTACTACCTTTATTTATTTATTGTATAGAGACAGAAATTGAGGGGGAAGTGGAAGATAGGGAGAGATAGAGACATCTGCAGCCCTGCTTCACCACTCACAAAGTTTTCCTTCTGAAGGTGGGGACACTTGTCTCTTTCTTCTTTCTCTCTTCCTTCCTTCCTTCTTTCTTTCTTTCCTTCCTTTTCTTTCTTTCTTTCTTTCTTTCTTTCTTTCTTTCTTTCTTTCTTTCCTTCTCTCTCTCTTTTGGTTTAGCTAGCTATTATGCCTTTTTGTTAAAAAAAAAAAAAACAACTTTATTTGTTGGATAGAGAGAGCCACAAATCAAGAGGGAAAGGGGAGATAGGGAGAGAGACAGAGAGATACCTGCAGCCCTGCTTCACCATTCACAGGTATTTCCCCCTCTAGGTGGAGACCAGAGACTCGAACCAATTCTTATGCATTGTAATATGTGAGCTCAACCAGGTAGTATGCCAACACCCAGCTTCTATATGTTTTTATATTTAAAAAAACAAACAAACAAACAAACAAAAAACCCTTTAAAATCAACTTGAAAGTACAGGATGGGGCTGTTGCTCTGCTTTGCCAATCACACCCCTAGCCTGAGTGTCTTTCCAGACTGTGGTCTGACTTCTCATGGCTGTGGCAGAGGGTGTCATCAGGAAGAGCAGGGGAATTTATGTGGGATAACCCCAGGGTGCCCAGAAAAGACCTGTGGTGGCCGTGGCTGGAATGGAAGGACGGTTAGGAGGGCGTGTAGGTCAGCTGTGCACTGTGGTGAGACCGCCTGCTATAGGCCCTCAGCTCAGCAACATTTCCTCCAGATCATTCCTAAGACTAGAACTATGTCTGTGAGCCATATCAAGGACTAATGCCATGGTTTATTGCTTTTATTGGGGTCACATGGGGTGTCTTTACTGAGTTTTTTGAACAACAGAATCTTACCAGCTCCCTATGAATAGGGATTCACTGCAATGGATTTTTTTTTCCTTCTGACTTTGTCAAACCCTCATTAGAGGGACAATGGGTAACCTACTGGAAGATGGCCTGGGATGAGGTTAAATCTGAAAACTAAACTCTAAATACTTAGTAGTGGTGTAGAAATTAGGAACTCCTGAACTACTGAGGAGAGAGATTAATCTGGATCTACCATCCAACTAAGCCAGACTTTGTGTAATTTTTCCCAGAACCCTTAGCCACTCAGCTGTGGAGTCAGAAATAGATGTTAGATTCTCAAACATTTTTTTTATCACTAGAAAACAGAACCATAAGGGCCCTGCACAGTTAAGAGCAGGAAGAACTGGCTAGCTCGGGGGGGGGGGGGGGGGGGGTCTGTGCCTTACACACAACTTGTGGCTTTTAAGGTATTTCTGAACAATATGCTTAATAGGGAGATATGAAAGTCTTCAATTCTAGCTCTTAAATGCTTATAAGAAGCAACCTATGCCCACACAATTGAAATAATGCAGGGTACAAAGCCTAAGTTCCACCCAAATCCCCTCTCCCCAGAGACAATCACTGTTCGCAGGTTATCACCCGCTTTTCAAAAAAATTTTTTTTAACATTTCAAAGATAGTTATCAACTTCTTACTTTAGAAAAGGAAGAAACACTTCTGGCTCTTTAGAATACTTGCATTCTCATGTTGAGCTGAGAGAGGTGAAAATGAGAAGCATCTTAACAGGAACACCTGTTAGTTTTAAGCACATGCAGTTCAGGTACAAAAATAGTCAACTTGGAACCTTTGAGTCATTTCCAGAGGTGATGTTTGAAAACTTGGCAGTCTTCCTGATGGGGGAGGGGGAGTTTCAAAAGGTCCACCCAGCATACCAGGAAACTGACAAGGAAAAAAAAAAAACAAACTTTTAAAGTCATACCTATAAGGTCAACTTATAGGAACCACGAGGAAGATGCCTAAAGCCCATCGTTCACTCTCAGAGCATTTTGGGCTGCATCTCACCTGCACTCTGCATTCTTCTGAGAAAGTGTTTTGTAGACCCTGTGACGGATGAGAAATGACTGTCCCTCCCTCTTCTGCACAGCAAATTGCATACTCAGAAGAGGGCGAGGCCAGGCTCTTGTAACTGCTGAATTGTCTCCTCGTTTAATTCCCCTCATGTCTCAGGGAGGTGCACCTTGTAAAAAGAGAAAGTGAGAAACACTGTACTCTATCCGACTTTAGAGCTCAGGCTCTTCCCTGATGCTGGTAGCATGAGAGCTCATGAGTTGTTGAAGATAACCCACAGTCCTCACATCACCCCTGAACTGTACCAAACTGTACCAAGTGTAGCTAAACCAAAGTAACAAAACAAAAATGAACAAAAAACAAAGCCCCAAACTGATAGCTTCCCCTGTTTTTCTTTTACTTTCAGTCTTAACATTTTCAGTAAATCTGAAATTGCTCCTAAGTCTCCAGCTTCCTGGATCTTGCTGCTGCTGGGGTCAGGGCTGGTAAATATGGCACCAGTTACCCACTTTAGTTCTTAGGGAGTTTCCCTTCTCTTCCCTGAGGGACGCAGTCTGCCCCAGCCATGGCTGTGGACTCTTCCTCACCCTGTCAGCCACTAGCAGCCCCCTCTCATGCTCACCTCTCTGCAGGGGATATGCCAGAATGTTACTTTCTCTTCCATGTCCTGAAGGCACTGGGGAGTTGAGAAGGTGCTGTTTTGTCTGTTGACACTTGTTGGGGCCAGACCACCTGTGAAACTACCATGTCTGAGCCCCTAGTGGGAAAAGTCCTCAGGTCTTCTGCTTTTTCTGAAGTCCCTGGCTTTTAAAATTTTTGTTTGTTTGTTTATTATTGGACAGACACAGAGAAATCAAGAGGGAAGGGGGAGATAGGGAGAGAGACAGAGACACCTGTACCTGTTTCAGCACTCGTGAAGCTTTCCTCCTGCAGGTGGGAACTGGGGTTTGAACCTGGGTCCTTGTGCATGGATAATATCTGCACTTAGCCAGGTGCACTACTATCTGTCCCCCTCCCCCCATTTTTTTAAAAAAGAATTCATGTAGGGCACCAAAGTAAAAATCTCTGGGTGGAGGGTGAATGCTCAGCATCACTGGGGGTGGGGGGTGGGATGAGACACAACCTTTTGATGGTGGGAATGGTGTTTATGTACACTCCTATTAACTTGTAGTCATATAAATCACTATTTAATTAATATGAGAGCGGAAAATTGATTGAATGTCTCAAACTTTTTAATGCACAGATCATAGGCTGAGTCTTTGAAATGTTGACACTCTTAAAAGCCCAGGGAGAACAGAGGCAACCAGTGGCATTACTCTATGACACAGCTATATATAAATAATGTCAAAGGACATAAATGATGGTGATGTTGTATATGATACAGCAAATCCTAACAATGGGATTTTCAAAGTTAACCTAATTGCCAATCAATCTGATTATATCAATAACTATCTACTGCCTTCTTAAACCCTAAGACAGCAGGAACCTCCCACTTTCTCTTTAGAGCCTATATTTCCCCCAGTCCTGGAACCTCTAGCGTGGGGCTTACTTTCCAGCATGCTTCTATGCTTCTCTCAGTTCATACCAACTGACAGTGCATCTGCTAATACAGACCTAATCAACGCAATGAGTACCACCTTGGCATGCTTTCCTTAGGACTGTGTCCAGAGACATCAGGTGTGGAATGTCAACCCTTCAACCTCATTACTCAAGTGGGCCCTTTCCTTTATCATAGGATTCTCTACTTCAATTTCAGGTAGTTCACTTCCTAACAAAGTCCCAAAACCTAAATATAGACCAGGTCCCATGAGATAGGGCATATGTTCACATGTATCCATAAATTAGGGCAAAATATATACCTGAAAGCAGAAGTTCACAATGGTCTACAGTGAGTCAATATATCCAGCAAACAAGTAGAAAGACCTAAAGACACCATAAAGTTCATAATGAAATAGTGTCTACTTAGACCTAGATACCCTTCTCATCTACTTCCTATTACAATTCCCTCACTCACTCCAAAGCTAATCTTATCAAAGCAAGGACTGTAAAAGCTGAATAAGGACAAGAGACTGGCATACTTTATTGATGACTCTTTAGTCACAATCAGGCCACTCCATCAGCTAGGACTCTAGTTAGGGAGTCCTGAGATTCCCAAACAGATATGATGGGCCTAAACTTTGAGTAAATCCCTCTCTCCATTGTTACCAGTCATCTCTATCAGGAACAACAAAATAGACCCCTCTGTGGGCTCCCATAGGGCCTTGCCCTCAATGTGGATCAACAATGGAAGAGAATGTTCCAACCTCTGAAGGGAGGCTGGACAACATACTCTATCTTTTACCTGAGGAAGATGGGTTCTGAAACTGGGGCAGCTTGGAATGTTCCTACTCATGACCACAGAATGTGAGCTCAGATCTACAGGGATGCAGAGGTCACATAGGCTCCTAAGCCGAATATGGGGCCCAGATCACATCAAATCGATGGGGTATACAGTCAACAATATTTATACCCCTTTCCCATATTAGGGAGCTACTCTTTTCCCTGATCGAGCTTTCTAGCCCTTTTTCCAGCCATGACATCATCTAAGCAGAGAATAACGTGGATCCACCTGCATATCAGATGTCAGGCTGCAGAAAAAAAATTATTGAGAGAGGAAGCCAGAGCATCAATGTGGTACATGGGATGCCAGCAACTGAACTTGGCACTTTATGCTGAGTTCAAGTTCACCACTTTCCAGGCCCCCTTGAGGTGCTTTCTGTTCACACTTATTTTCCTTTCTAAAACATTATTTAGAGGTAACTACAATATATTGAAAAATATGTTGTACACGCATCTCCCTACTAAACATCTTTTCCCTTCTTTCAAAAGATGAGTCTTGTCCCAATTTCTCCAGTATTTTCAATGACTTCCTTCCCATTCCCCATCAATATGGGAAGGGTGGAGTTCCACTGTGAACTTACCAAGTGACAACTGACCTGCCAGTAAAGGTTGCAAAGTAGTTAAGGACACACAGGTAGGGGTCTTACATTGTCTTGGCCCTATGAGGGCAGGCAGTCCCCCATGCTTCCTGTGCAGGTGTGGGTGGGAGACCCTATGTTGCTGCGGGCACCTGACACCATGTCTCCTTTTCCTGAACTGGAGCAATTAGTCTGGATCATGCTTTAGTAATTTGTGGATAATGACCTGATGGCTATCTCCAGCAATTTGTTGACATTTCTCTTAACTATGTGATACTTGGCAGGCTGCAAACTAGGTAAGTATCTGTTGAATTGGTCTCTTTAGTATGACTTATGATGGATGAGTGTGTTTTGGCAGTAAAATTTCTATTGACAACTAAATCTCCAACACCCCTGTTCAAAGGTCAGCAGGACCATCCGACTTCTCTTACTGAAATCCTGCCTGTCTAGATGTCTTCTAGATGTGCTCTCAGTGAGGATGTGACAACCAGGCTGAAGGGGTCTCATTCACCTGTTGTATTTCCTAGAGCTGGTGCTGAGAATGAGTTCTTTCAAACAGGAACATGTTGAACAACACTACTGGACTGCTTATGGTCAGGTCACACCAAAGTACTACTGGTTTCTCTTTCAACTTCCACTGGCGTTTCTTTTTGAATCGTCCTGCTTTGCAAAGAAATGGATGGGTTCATTCACCTTGTCTGATGTACGTGGCTGGGTGGGGCTGGACGGTTCATCTTTATGGCAGTCTCTGAATCATCAGTAAACAATCTACAGGATTATCAAAGGATAATCCTTTAGGTACATGTTTTTACAGGACAATGAAGTATTAGGAAACTATGGAAATAACTGACTTGAACATTTATTTATTAAATACAGAGAAATTGAGAGGCAAGGGGGTGAGACAGAGGGAGACAGTGAGACACCTACAGCCTGTTTTACCACTTGTGAAGCTTTCCCTCTGCATTTGGGGACTGGAACTTGAACCTGAGTCCTTGCATACTGTAATGTGTGCAGTTAACAAGGCATAATACTGCCCAGTCCCAAAATAACATTTCTACAGTTTTAAATGTCCCTTTTATCCACCCTGCCACCCCCTTTTGTGACCAGGGTTACTGCTGGGTCTCAGTGTTTGCAGGATTACACTCCTCCCAGTGACCTTTTTCTTTTTTTCTGGTAGAGGCTGAAAGACAGAAGAGGTAGAGAGGCACTGCAGCCCCACTTGTGAAGCCTCCCCACTGTACGTGCCCCCAACCACCCCCCGTGGTGGCCAGGGATTTGAATCCATGTCCTTGAACACAGCAATATGTGCTCTCTGCTAAGTGAGCTATTGGCCCCTAAATTTCACTAATCTTGCAAACAAAGCAAGCATGAGGGCTGGGGAGACAGCATAATGCTTCTGCAAAAGACTCTCCTGCCTGAGGCTTCTCTGGTCCCAGGTTCAATCCCCAGCATTACCATCAGCCAGAGTTGAGCAGTGCTCTGGTCTTCCTCTCTACAAAAAGGCTGAAAGCAACTACTCAAGTTTTTTTTTTTTTTAAGTTTTCTTTTTGCATGTTTTATTTATTTATTTTTGGATAGAGACAGAGAAATTGAGAGAGAAGGGGGAGATAGGAAGAGAGACAGAGAGACACCTGCAGACCTGCTTCACCGCCTGTGAAGCAACTCCCCTGCAGGTGGGGAGCCAGGGGATCGAACCAGGATCCTAACCAGTCCTTGTGCTTTGCACCACATGCGTTTAACCCGCTGAGCTACCGTCTGACTCCCTACTGAAGTCTTTTTAAGAAAAAAGATAAATATGCCACTTAGCATCTAACTCAGCAAGTGTGGAGACAACACTGTTGCACTTGGGTTATCACACACACACAGCCTAGGTTTTTGCAGTCCCCGTTGCACTGGAGGGAGTTTTGGTGCTCTGGTTTTCCTCTCTTTCTATCTATGTAGGCCTGGGAGTGGCAGAGGTCCAGTGATGGGGAAAAAGGAGGGAGGCAGCAGCGTTTCAGAATAAAGGTAACTTGACTGACAAGCAAATCAAGTTTACTTTGCTGGGTTCTGTGATGACCGGGCTGATGGGTACACATAGGTGAGCCGGCCCTTGCTCCAGGAAGTTTTGGAAAGCTAGCCTGCAGGCAACAGGCAGCCTTGACAAGGGCTCAGTGGACACTGCCCCATAGCCGCTGTGCCCAGTGGTGACAATGCCAGTTGGCTCCTACCAGAAGGTACTGATTCTGCATTTGGAGCAAGGCCAGGCTAATCTCAAGGCTTTTGTTTGTAGTCAAGTTGGGACACTCTCACCACCAGTCCATGTCCATCTTCAGTTGCAGGTTGAGAGATAGTTTTTGTTATGGCAGAGGTTTCATTGTTCTGGGATCTGAGAGGGAGAGACAGCCAGGAAGGTGACACAGCACTGAAACTCCCACGGATGCAGGGGTGGGAGGGCGGGGAAAGGGCTCAAGTCCAGGCCCTTGGTACTATCCAGGTGAGTGACTTTGCTAGTCTGAGAATTAAGATTCCACCAGGTGAGAAATAAGACAAGTTCTATGAATGCTGAACTGACTGCAGAAGCTGAGAGGGTGCTGGTTACACCTATGAAAGTGACCACAATGGTCCATATAGCACTCCTGCTCTAGCCCTCTGCCAGCAAGCTTTAGCTTTCATCTCCTCTGGAGTAAAAATGCTTCTTTTGCTGTTTTTTTTTTTAGTATTTATTTTATTTATTCCCTTTTGTTGCCCTTATTATTGTAGTTATTGTTATCATTGTTGTTGGATAGGACAGAGAGAAATGGAGAGAGGAGGGGGAAGACAGAGAGGGGGAAAGATAAGACACCTGCAGACCTGCTTCACCACTTGTGAGGCGACTCCCCTGCAGGTGAGGAACCTGGGCTCAAACCGGGATCCTTATGCCGGTTCTTGTGCTTTGCGCCACCTGCGCTTAACCCGTTCTGCTACAGCCCGACTCTCTCTTTTGCTGTTTTTAACATGGAGGTGGGGAACAACTTTCTTCATCTGTCTCGACTACTTCACAAAAGACAGAAACCCTCACAGCATAGAGCACTTTGGCCATTTTCAAACTCTATATAGTATTCATGAGAAATGCCCCAAGTGTCAAGCAAAAGGTGATAAAGTTAAATTCTACTTTTGTTCTTATCAGCCATACACCTTGTATAAAGATTAAACTTGTGGCTTCAGTTTTTAGAATGAGGATCATAGTATCCACCTTTATGTAACAGGCTCAGAGCACACACAATGCAAGGGCTAACAGATTCAATGATTAGTTTGTGCTAAGCTGGATCCTGTTCTGTTGGAACCCCACAAATCTTGCTATCATTCAGTTGCAGGACTTCAACATGGACACATCAACAGTCTTCAGACATGTGTCACATTCTTCTGATTGTCTCGATGCCTCAAATGGTTCAAGTTCGCAGGCATGAAGTGCAAATACCTGCTGTTCTGATCAGGATATCTTTGAGGAAACCTTCCACATTCAACCACCATACTTCTACTTTATGATGTGCCTATCTCCCCCCACCCCCCAACAAGTGCAATTGTTCCTGGGACACCTTGAAAATCAGTTTCATATTTCAACTCAGTTCACTTCTGACACATCACAATGCATTCCTGTGTTTACATGGGGCTGCTATGCCTCAAAAAGGCCCAGCTTTAGCATGGTGCCTGCTACACCTGTATTTCCTGATGATGTGTGAACATTTGTTTTGCCCCTGAGGCACTGCTGGGGCTCAGTGCCTGCACAGCTCCATTACTATTTGCCATTTTCTTCTTTCCTCTAGAAAGGGGGAAGAGTGCTCCAATGCTGTGACCCGGGGTGTGCTCTACTGTATGCATCACGTGCCAGCACCCTAGTTAGGTACTATACTGAGTGATCCAAAATGACCTTTATTTTATCTGTTATTTTATTTTTTTTGGTAAGGTTTATTAGGCCTGATTTATAGGAAAAAAGGGAAACATTTCTGATTTCAGAAGTTGCACTGAATAATGTTCATCTGCATTATTCCAGCCTTTAGGTTCATGATTAGTCAACAAATTGTTTGGCTTTATATAAACTCTCTTTTCAGCCACCAGGTTCCAAATGCTAGTATGATGCCAACCAGACTTCCTTGGACAGATGACCCCACCAATGTGTCCTGGAGCTCTGATTCCCCAGAACCCTACCCCACTAGAGAAAAAGAGAGGCAGGCTGGGAGTGGATTGACCTGTCAGTACCCTTGTTCAGTGGGAAGCAATTACAGAAGCCAGACCTTCAACCTTCTGCATCCCACAATTACCTTGGGTCCATACTTCCAGAGGGTTAAAGAGTAGGAAAGCTATCAAGGCAGACGATGGGATACGAAGTTCCGGTAGTGGGAATTGTGTGGAGTTGTACCCCTCCTATCCTATGGTTCTGTCAGTGTTTCCTTTTTATAAAAAAAAAGAAAAAGAACTGGGGTTCTAAAAAAGCAGTCTATAAACCACTGTAGTCACAATTACACTCTATACTGTACAGGCAATATACCACATTATTTTTTAACAAATCCCCTGTTCAAATAGTATGCATGAAATTCAGTTAAAAAATTAAGACAACTTGTCAACTGACTGGAACTTTTATTATTCAGAAGTATCCTGTATAATTGGAGATGTTAGAATAGTTATTTCTGGACTACTATAATAAATACTGTCAAAAGTAATAATCATTTCAAAAATCATACATTTCATTCAGAACCTCCCCAAAATAAGTCTTCTGTACCAAAAAATTTACAAATGTTACTGTGTTTGAGTTATCTATGCAGTAGAGAGAAAAAAAAAGTTTCTAGGGGAACTAAGAAAACACTTTCCTCCCTACGTTTCCGACTGATACGATCATGAACAGAAATGCACTTGGCCTTTCTTTCTAGAACTTATTCTGAGGTGAATAATGTAAGAAACCTAGCTTTAGGAAAAAATCTGCTTTCACAATTTTAACTCACAAACTGATAAAAACTCAAAGTGGGAAGAGGCAAGAGAGGCATGCATGTGTTCTAGCAAACATTTCAATCAATATGCAAAAAACCCACCTTTTGACAGTTATCAATAGTTTGCATGCTTGAAAATGCAATGATTTTTATGCTTTGCATGTTTTATTCTGAACAGAATTGAGTTCTACAAGATTTAAGAGCAAAATTTACACACAGATAATGTATAAATGAGTGGCTATAATAAATCAGCATATGTAAACTATACCAGAAGTTCTCCACAGATTAACACTTTGGCCTGTCCTTAAGCTTCAAACCTCGAGATGTCAAAATAAATACGGTGCATGTGCTCTGTCATGAGCTACATCCTCAGGCCCAAGACAAAAAACATAAAGGGAAAACAGAACTAGTGACTGGCTCACTCCCCACACAGCCAGTCCCCCTCACTGATCACTACCACCTGCAATTAAGCGCTCAGAATAGATGGCAGGTGGTCTTTTACTTCCCTTTGGTCCTTACTAAACCTTAACCTCTGTATTACTCTGCACCCAAAAACTATGCAGGCAAACAGAAATTTAATTATTTTTCACTTAGCTAAACACACTTAAAAGTAGATAAAGCATTAAATCCCTCGACATGGATTTTAATTCCCATTTTTGCTAAAACATTCCAGAATTACCCAAACGTGAGAATTAGAAAAGTGTGTGCCTATATAAAAAAAGAGAATTGATGGATTTATTCTCTAAGAGAAAAGCCAGACCCGAAGCATCATATTATCAGGATATTTGAAATGTGTTCAAATTATCTTTTCAACTTTGACAAAGGTTGCTTGAACAAACTATTTAATGGGTGTCTGCCCGTGTTAAATAAGCAAGATAGCTGAAGTATTTCAGAAGCCAGCAGCAGGTTCATTTACTTCTTTCTGTTGCTTCCGCCAGTTGCAAGAATACTGGCAACTCGCATAAATATATTTAATGTATCCATGTAGATTCCCATCATCCTGGAAAAGAAAACCATGTCTGTTAGACTGCTGTGATTTTAGTAATAATACTATTACCTCACAAGGGAGAAAGTATTCTTTGTCCTAAGAACCTGAGTTTCCTGGAAAAATGAAACAAATTAAAATAAAATGCAAGGAAGCCCTAGAATAGTTACCAGCTCAGCATTTCTTCCTGTCAGATTAATCTTTTAAATGTTAATGGAAGTTTTAAAAATTATCATTCTATCCTCTGACACCATCATGAGAACAGAACTTTGTGGAAGAAGAACTGAGTGACAGACAATGATGCAATCAAAATAAAACCTAAGAAATATGTCAGACATATGTCTGGCACTCTGTTTTCCCTACCAGAGCCCTGCTAACTCTGGCTGAGGGTGGTGCTGGGGATTAAATGTGGGGCCGCAGAACTGTGGGCAGGAAGGTTTTCTGTGACCACTGACACTTTATTTACTACACGAGAGTGAGATTCACAAAAGGTGGAGAAAGGAGAGAGTATATGTCATGTCAGGGACCAACTTGGGACTTTAGGCATGGAAAGCTCAAAGCTGCACCAGCTGAGCTATTTCCCAGATGCCAGCCTGGCATTTTTATCTGCTGCTGTTATTACTATTATTGCTTTGGTCATCACTTGGCTTTTGCTGCTTTGGGTCAACTTTTTCAGATACAGGGGCAGAGAGAGGGAAAGACATTTGACCACTGAAACTTCCTTGGGGCAGTGAGAACTGGGCTGATCTGAGTCACACATACGGTACAGCAGACACTTTCCCAGATGAACTATCCTGTTGGTCCAAGACTGGCACTTAAAATGTACTATGTCCTTTTCAACACTTCTATAGATATTAAGCTTTACAGCAGTTTTCAAACCACTACATTACATTTTAATTTTAGTTTTAAAGAAAAATTACTTAAAAACATCATCACCTCAATTATATACTTTCAACAAACGATACTCAATCTTTTTTTTTATTGGACAGAAAAAAAATTGAGAGAGGAGGGGGAGATAGAGAGGGAGAGAAAATAGATACCTGCAGACCTGAGTCACTGCTTGTAAAGTGTCCCCCCTGCAGGTGGGGACTCAAACCCATGTCCTTGAGCATGGTAATGTGTGCTTAAGTAGATATGCCACTGCCTGACCCCCACTGTATTTTTTTCTTCAGTTTAGTAGTTTGATAAAGTACTAAAAAATTAACTCACCAACAAGAATGTAAGGTTAATTAACAAAAGTAGAATAGCTGAATTGAACAAATTCCTAAATATACTTATTTGAAGCACTCAAATCTTTGTAGATTCATAGTTTACTAGAGAACATACCCAATGACAACAGAAATAAACATAAAATTCAACAAAGTCACTGTTGTGAGCTGAACTCAAAAGATGCTAGGAAGACCTAAGCTCTGATACCTGAATTCATCTTATGTATAAACAGGGTCTGTGCAGATGTAATTAGGGTTACATCTGGAGGTCATACAGGAGCAGGGTAGGTCTTGATATGAGTGGTGTCCTTCTAATCAAGGATATAGGGAGAACAGCAAGTGGAAATACACTGATAGTGTAAGGAATGCTAAGGATACAAGTAAGGACATAAAGACAAAACCCAGGCCCACTCCTGGTGGTGCTCCCATGTTTAGAAACATCACTGGGTGCACACAGGCCCATGGTGGAGAAGTCACCCACAGTAACAAGAAGCTCAGTGAGAAACAGGGAACAGCTTTGCCCTTGGAGCCCTTAGAAGGTACTAGTCTAATGACACTGATTTCAGATTTCTGACCTTGAGAAATTGAGGACACAGATGACTACAGTTTGAAACTACTCACTGTGTTATGGAAGCCCTGAAGATACGGAAAACACACATCCTTGTGAAACCAAGAAAAGATACCAAAGAAGACTCACGCATTGATGGGATCATACTTCTGAACTCCATGCAACGGCACTATTTCTGCACGCTTGATTACTTTCTGGGTATCATACAGAAGGAACATGCTGAAAAGAACCAGTCCACCGTAAACTGCCACTGTGTACAGGCTGGCACCAGCCACAGAGGTGGGTGGAAAAAACATAGATCCTGAAATCAAGATTGGAAAAATCAAGTTTCAAAAAAGGATTTTCTTGCAACTAGATTTATAAGTTACATTACTCACTTTTCCCCGAGACACTAAGTCTATATGTATTGGTTTTATTTACATTTAGCTCAAAATGTGCACACATTACACAAAGACCCCTGCACCAGAAAAGTTTTCATGTTCATCATGTCAATATCTTCTCATTCTAAAATAAGTTTGGTAAAACCAGGAATACATTTACTGTGATATTAAAAAGAAAATCTGGCCAAATTATCATTTCTTCACATTTATTATTAGATAAGAGACAGAGAAATTGAGGGGTAGGGGAGTGAGAGGGAGAGAGACAGACAGACACCTGCAGCCCTGCTTCAGCACTCATGAAGCTTCCCCCTGAAGGTGGGGACCAGGGGCTTAAAAACGGGTCTTTGTGCACTGTAGTGTGTGTGCTTAACCAGGTGCACCACCACCTGGCCCTAAATTATCGTATTTTTTGAAGTAAATATTTCTCAAAGGGAATCAGTTGCACAGCAGTGTTTTGCTATACCTGTAAGAGTATGTCAGGGTCAGCACTGAAAGTCCAGTCTCCATTCGTCATTGCACAACAGCCTCCTTTAATAGCCTCAACCCCCTTCCCAGCATGGACCTTTCAACAGCTCTTAAAAATGCCTTTGTTTTCATTCCCTCCATTACAGTAACTTAGCTTCTCCGGGTAACTTAGGAGACGCTGAGCCAAGTGTTGAAGCATGGCAGCTTACCCAGTGAGGACACAAAGACAAGACCCAGGCCCACTCCGAGGGGTGCTCCCATGTTCAGAAATTTCTCACTGGGTGCACACATGGCCACGGTGGAGAGGCCGCCCACAATGCCAGCGGTGTACCATGCAGCTCTGAGGAGAAGAGGGCCTCCTAGTATTGTCAGAGGAGCCACTACTGCACCCATCACACCTAGGAACAAGAACCAGCAATCAGTTAAATAGCAACCACATGGGGAAATGTCCCTCCTAAGCAAGGTGCCATCTGGACACTGTTTCACCATGTGACCGCAAAAAGTCTTTCCCTTATTTAGCTACCACGACCAAGCCTGATTATATAATGAAACCCGTGACTATCTCAGTCTAAGTCACAACAGTGACATTCCTAGCCAACCACTGAACACTAGATTTCAAGTCAGTTAGTCAAATTTCATGTAGTTCATTATGTGGATCTGAGCCTACCAATGGCTTTGCTAAGAATACTCAGATATGCCAGAAATGAGATTAAAAGTTTTTAAATGAATAGCTCAAGCCTGCTACTGCTAAAATGAAACAAGATGAGAGAGTGAGTATATGATGCATGCCTTTATGAAAACTTTAAGATTTATAGGGAAAGGTAGCAATAAATAACAAAGGTAAGCAAGTGCTCTAGTTAAAAATAAATCTTAAAAATGAGATTTCAGAAATGAGCAGAACTTACTCTTTTAAACATGAGATGTGCATAGTTTAACTTGTAGAATGACTGTGAAGTTATCTTCATACTGAACTCAATTACGAGTTTGATTTTTTGTGTACGTACCATTTTTAGATCACGTAGAAGTATACTGTATCTCCTTAAGTGAAATTAAAAACAAATCATTTAAAAAACACTATTAAACAAACAAAGAGACCCCTCACAGAATAGGAGAAGATCTTCACATGCCATACATCAGACAAGAAACTAATCACCAAAATATATAAAGAGCTCAGCAAACTTAGCACCAAAAAAGCAAATGACCCCATCCAAAAATGGGCAGAGGAAATGAACAAAACATTCACTACAGAGGAGATCCAAAAGGCTAACAAACATATGAAAAACTGCTCTAGGTCACTGATTGTCAGAGAAATGCAAATTAAGACAACACTAAGATACCACCTCAC
The DNA here is from genome assembly GCF_950295315.1 of Erinaceus europaeus. Taxonomy (NCBI): domain Eukaryota; kingdom Metazoa; phylum Chordata; class Mammalia; order Eulipotyphla; family Erinaceidae; genus Erinaceus; species Erinaceus europaeus. The sequence goes on from NC_080162.1 coordinate 111,051,132, forward strand.
TCCTGTAAGAATGGCATACATCAAAAAGGACAGCAGCAACAAATGCTGGAGAGCTTGTGGGGACAGAGGAACCCTTTTACATTGCTGGTGGGAATGTAAATTGGTCCAGCCTCTGTGGAGAGCAGTCTGGAGAACTCTCAGAAGGCTAGACATGGACCTTCCATATGATCCAGTAATTCCTCTCCTGGGGTTATACCCCAAGGACTCCATAACACCCAACCAAAAAGAGGTGTGTACTCCTATGTTCATAGCAGCACAATTCATAATAGTTAAAACCTGGAAGCAACCCAGGTGCCCAACACCAGATGAGTGGCTGAGAAAGCTGTGGTATATATACACAATGGAATACTATGCAGCTATCAAGAACAATGAACCCACCTTCTCTGACCCATCTTGGACAGAGCTAGAAGGAATTATGTTAAGTGAGCTAACTCAGAAAGATAAAGATGAGTATGGGATGATCCCACTCATCAACAGAAGTTGAGTAAGAAGATCTGAAAGGGAAACTAAAAGCAGGACCTGACCAAATTGTAAGTAGGGCACCAAAGTAAAAACCCTGTGGTGAGGGGTAGACATGCAGCTTCCTGGGCCAGTGGGGGGTGGGAGTGGGTGGGAGGGATGGGTCACAGTCTTTTGGTGGTGGGAATGGTGTTTATGTACACTCCTAGTAAAGTGTAGTCATATAAATCACTAGTTAATTAATACGAGAGGGGGAAAATTAATTGTATGTCTCGAAGTTTTTCAAAACACAAACTGAATCTTTTCAATATATAGGCTGTGTAATTGATATGCAGACTCTCTCAAAAGCCTAGATCAAGTAGATCAGAAGCAACCAATAGCACAGCTATATACAAGATACTGTACTGTACAGCAAACCCTAACAAAAGGACTTTTCAAAGTTAACCCAATTACCAATTAATGTGATGATAACATTAACTATCGATTGTCTTTTGGAACCCTAAGACAGCAGGAACTTCACATCTCCACTATAGAGCCTCTACTTCCCCCAGTCCTGGAACCATTGGATAGGGCCCACTTTCCCGTATGCCTCTCCCAATCCATATCAAGTAATATTGCATCTGCCGATCACAACCTAACCAACACAACGATTGCCACCTCAACATGCTTCACTTCAGACTGTCCAGAGACTTCACTTGTGGAATGACAACCCTTCAAGCTTCATTACTTGGGTGAGACCTTTCCTTTCATAGTATACTCTAATTCCATCTCAGGTGGTTCACTTTCTAACAAAGTCCCAAAACCTAGATATACACCAGTTTCTGTAAACTACTGTTTACACGTTTCTGTTCACACGTATCTGTAAACTACTGCAAAATATATACCTGAAAGCAGAAGTAAACTAGTTTCCAGTGAGTACCCCCCTAACACTTCCTCTCCACTATTCCAAGCTTTGGGTCCATGATTGCTCAACAATTTGTTTGGCTTCATATGTTAACTCTCTTTTCAGTCACCAGGTTCCAGATGTCATCAGGATGCCGGCCAGGCTTCCCTGGACTGAAGACCCCACCAATGTGTCCTGGAGCTCTGCTTCCCCAGAGACCCACCCTACTAGGGAAAGAGAGAGGCAGACTGGGAGTATGGACCGACCAGTCAACACCCATGTTCCATGGGGAAGCAATTACAGAAGCCAGACCTTCTACCTTCTGAAACCCACAATGACCCTGGGCCCATGCTCCCAGAGGGATAGAGAATGGGAAAGCTATCAGGGGAGGGGGTGGGATATGGAGATTGGGTGGTGGGAATTGTGTGGAATTGTACCCCTCCTACCCTATGGTTTTGTTAATTAATCCTTTCTTAAATAAAAAAAAAAAAACACTAGATAGTGGCTAGGAGGTGGCACATCCAGTTGGGCACATATGTAAGCTCAAGACCCAGGTTCATGGCCCTGTCCCCACCTGCATGGTAGTGGGGAGAGAGGCTTCATGAATGGAGAAGCAGTACTGTAGATCTTTCTTCCTGTCTTCCCATTCCATCTTATGTTCTATCTCCATCCAATAAAGTATATAAAAAACTGGACTCAGGTTATCAGCAACTGTCCTGTATACAACTGTCATTTCTCCAATAAAATAATAAAAAAATATAAAAATAGGGGCTGGGTGGTGACACACTGGTTGAGCACACATTACAATGCCCCAAGGACCCAGGTTTGCACCCCCAGCCCCCACCTGCAGGGGGAAAGCTTTGCAAGAGGTAAAGCAGTGCTGCAGGTCTCTCTGCCTTTCTCCCTCTCTATTTCTGACTGTATCAAACAAAGATACAGCTTAATAAACTAAACTTTCTGATATATGACATTTCTTTTAGGATTACAATCAATTTTGTAGTTGACAGCAACAGTTTTAGGGCAGCTTTTTTTTTTTTTTTTTTAGAGCTGGTTTATGGAGGTGTTGGGGATTGAACTTGGCATCTCTTGTGGTTCAGGTCTGAGAAGTTTTTTACATAAACCATTTTGCTATCTCCCCCATCCTTGGGAAACTTAAGGAGCTTATCAGTTTTGTTTTTTTTTCCCCCCAGGGCTACTTTCTGAAATCTGCTGCAAGTCTGGTAAGTGCAGTTCAGCTTTATTATATAAATCAAACTTATATGCAGGAAAGTGGTACAGCCACAATGGGAAACACAGGCTCCTTAAAATAATGGGACTACTTCATGACCCAGCAACCCCACTACTCTGAGACTAGAGTGAAGAAATGAAATTACTCAGACTGCTGCACTCCCATGTTCACTGCTGTATTACTCGCAGTAGTCAAAATGTGAAATCAATCTACAATGGGTGATTTAATGAAGGGTTAGAATGGAGTGCTACTGAGTAATGGGAAGAGATAATACTATTTGCAACAAGTTGGATGAATACCATGGACATTATGCTAAGTGAAATAACTTGAAGCAGGTAAATACTACATAGCACACAACACTCATATATATGGAATAAAAAAAAAGTCAAACAAGAGAAATAGCAGTGATGGCTTTCAGGGGTTGGAGTGTGGGGAAAATGGAGCTAAGCTGATTAAATGGTGCAAGCCTATGAATTTTAAGTGTTCTTGCCAGAAATAGGAGCTCTGTTAAGATGAGCTGCTAGATAATTATCATGGTGACCACTTTGTACTGAGTGTCAAGTCTTCATATCGTCTACCTTTTGATTTCTACAGTGTCATGCCAGTTATATCTGAGAGAGGGGAGAAACATTAGAGCTGCTTTTCAGTGAGTATCTCAGTAAGTAAGCTGCTTAGTCCTGAGACCACAGCTACACTGACTGTGTCAGACTGAAGGAGTCAGCTGACTGTGGTACTTCTTGGCATGTGACCTTCCCAAGTTTCAGGCGCCTTACTTATGAAATACACTGACGTGTTAATATCTGTACAACTTCTAACCTACTTATGAATAATGTAAAGTAGCAGAAAAGCATATTTATTCTGTGAAGGAATGAGCTGTCCCTACAAAGTCCTGCCTGCAAGGTTAATTTCCTTGACTGGGATCTGACTTGTGGCTACACAATCAACCTTGACTAAAAGCTCTGAGTACCAGGCCTCTTCGGGGCTTCTCTGGGAACAGTGCATGTTGCTCTGTGTTTGGCATTCTACTGTGTCCCCTCACCTCACAGGAGGTGCATGTTGCCTCATGTTTGGAAACTCTACCTGTCCCTGTTCCTTGGCTGATGCTCCTGCCACATCATCTTGTCCTGATACCCAGCCTTGAGGACAAATATATGTATGCTGAGTCCATGACTAACAAATCACTGAAGTATTTTCTGGGGCCACACCAAGACAAAACACCCTGACTAAATTTACTACTTACAATTTGCTAGGAGTAAGAGGACAATGAACCCATTTTCTTAGTGTCTAAAAAATGGGAACTAGGTGTACAACTCTATTCACTGGCTAACATACAGCAATTCAGAAAATTATAAATTGTGTAACTCAAAAGGTGAGGGTTTTAGTATTTCAACAAAAGGATTAGCTAGCTCATGTCTAAAATATTTCAGAAGCCGTGCCCTACCAGTTTCTGTGTTTTTTATGGCAGAGAACCTCTGGCCTGAGGTTTTGTGATCCCAGGTTCAATACCAAGCACCACTGTAAGCCAAAGCTGAGCAGTGCTCTGGTTCCTCTCTCTGCATCTCTCTATCTCATTAAAATGAATAAAAATATTGAAAAGGAGAGAACCTCTACAAGGCATTTTTATTTCTGGGTCTAATTAAATTCAATCTAAAAATACAATTATCCCAGGAACCTTGAAATGTGTCTTCCTAATTAAGAGAAGTATCATAAAATATACTAAGAATATTAAAACTGCCTTGCAATTACAGAATCTTTGTTCTGTTCAGTGTAACTTTGTGACCTGAAATATTTACTTATGGACACAATTTACAATTACCTCAGACTCAAGTATGCATTTCTAAATAATTTGTCTCAAAAATTTTTTATTATGTTTATTCATTTATTGGATAGAGACAGCCAGAAACTGAGAGGAAGGGGGAGATAAGAGAGAGACAGAGAGGCACTGGCAGCACTGCTTCACCACTGGTAAAGCTTTCCCCATGCAGGTGGGGACCAGGGGCTTGAACCTGGATCCTTGTAAACTAACATGTATGCTCAACCAGGTGTGCTACTACTCGGCTCCTCTAAATAATTTTCTGATTGTTTTTTTTTTCTTTTAATACTCCCTGAAATATGCTCTACTCTTGTCCTGTTTTTTATCTTTTCCTTTTTTTCTCTACTCTTACAAGTTTTTATTATTTTATTAATGAGACCAGAGCAACATTTTGGTATATGTGTTGCCAGGGATTCAATTCAGAACCATGGGCATGCAAGGAATATGTTCTACCTGTTGAAAAGCTCAGGACTTTTTAATTCTTCTAAAATACCCAAAAAGAATACCTCTCTAGGTGGGAGGGTGCAGACACAGGTCGGTGTGGTATAACTATACATTGTGATCTTATTGTCTCGTAACCCACTATTAGTCACATGTAGAAAACAAAAGCAAAAACCTCTCAAGGGATGTGTGTGAGATGTAAGATGCTGGTATTAGACAAAGCAGATATAGAAATCTCCACACATTCTACACTATCACAGGCAAGTGCAACAGTTGGTAACTAGGAGTTGAGCTTCAGAATCATTAACTTTACAAAGATTTGGTAATAATAACAAAAGCAGTACTATACAGAGAACTGTTTTCTTTCTTTTTAAAATTTTTTAAAAATTATCTTTATTTATTGGATAGAGTCAGAAATTGAGAGAGAAAGGGGTGATAGAGAGGAGAGGGACAGAGAGACACCTGCAACACTGCTTCACCACTTGTGAAGCTTTCCTCTTGCATGTGGGGACTGGGGGCTTGAACCTGGGTCCTTGTGTACTGTAATGTGTGCGCTCAACCAGGTGCGCCAACATCCCGCTGTGAGAACTATTTTCTAAACACGAGGGTCAGTTAAAAGTTATTTACAGAATGACAGATCACTCAAAAGGTCATTAAAAAAAAAATCAGAACATACCAGAATGTAGTAGCCAAGCAAGATGCTTTGGGCCTGGGCTGTGGTCATATGATATCGACCGCACCAGCATTCCTGCTCCAATCATGGCTGCAAAGGTTGCACCAATTGTCTGGAAGAGAGACATTATCAAGAATTCTTACATAGCAGAATAGAAAGCCAAGAATTTCAAATCCAGTTAGTCCCTCCAATGAACCAGGTTTAACAATAAACTGAATAGATTTCCATTGTCACAACATATAAAGATTTCATGTATATAACAAGGAAGAACTGTGTATACAAAATTAATGTTTCAGAATCCTGGAGCTCCAGCAGCACAATTGGTCAGCGTGCGGTACTTATACAGAATCTTTACAAGTACACACACACACATACTTCTTATAGTCTTTGATTTTTTTCAAACTTCAAAGATGACCTATTATCCTTCTCAAACTCTTCCCAAAAATTGAAAAGAGAAAAATTCTTACAAAAAGCTTTTAGACGTGATCTGGGAGGTGGCACAGTGGGTAAAGCATTGGACTCTCATGCATGAGGTCCTGAGTTCAAACCCTGGTAGCACATGTACCAGGGTAATATCTGATTCTTTCTCCTTCTATCCTTCTTATGAATAAATTAAAATAAAAAAGCTTTTGGAAGTCAGCACTGGATATCAAAAGCAGATAGGAACAAGCACATATGCGTACGCACATGCATACACCCATAAATCAACATTCCTAAGGAAAATAGATGCACAGATTCTCAACAAAATCTCAGAAAACCAAATTCAGTAATACATTAAAGGGCTACACATCATGACCAAATTGAATTTATTCCAGGGAAAAAACAGGATTATTGGCTCAACATATGCAAACCAATGTAACACATCACATTGTGACTTAGGAAGTGAAGACTGGGATGTAGAAGGGAATATATATATATATACTACATATATATAATATATACATATTGGTGGGGGGAACATCTCATGGTATTATTAGCTTCATTGATTTAGACTAGACTCAAACAGGGAGGGAAATAAATAAAAAAATAAACAGATAGGATTACAACCAACTAAAAAGCTGAATGAGGGAGTTAATCATTAAAACAAAGGGGCATCCTTCCAAATGGGAGAAAACATTTGCATACTATAAATCTGACAGAAGGTTAATATTCAAGTTGCAGAAAGAATTCGTAAGGGGGACTCGGGCAGTAGCACAGTGGGCTAAGCGCAGGTGGTGCAAAGTGCAAGGACCTGCGTAAGGACCCCAGTTCGAGTTCCTGGCTCCCCACCCACAGGGAAGTCACTTCACAGGCGGTGAAGCAGGTCTGCAAGTGTCTATCTTTCTCTCTCTGTCTTCCTCTCCTCTCTCCATTTCTCTGTCCTATCCAACTACAGGCAGTGAAGCAGTGCTGAAGGTGACTCTTCTGCTTTCACCTCTTAATTTCTTCCTACTCTAGCAAAGGGGATGGAGGGGAAAAATGGAGTAGCGGATTCCTTCAGAACCCTGGTGACAATAAAAAACAAACCAAAACAAACAAACACAACTTTAAGATAGTGTAATGGTAATGACTAAAGTTTACAAGCCCTGCGTTTAATCCCCTTAACCAGCCAGAGCTGAACAATGCCTGCACAATTCCAACGATCCCAGCAGGTGCCACTCTTGACCCCACTTTCAAAATTCCAGGGAGAGATAAGAAAGAGGCTCCCCCTAGTGCCATGCATGTTGCTCCCAAGGGATGCTGGGGACTTGAGCCCAGGTCTTCATGAGAGGTAAAGTGTGCACTCTATCAGATGTGCTGCCTCTCAGTCCGTTTAGGTTTATTTATTACTGTATAGAGACAGAGTGAAATTGAGAGAAGATAGAGAGGGAGAGAGACAGAGATACCTGCAGCCCTGCTTCACTGCTTGTGAAGCTTTCCCCCTACATGTGGGGACCAGGGGCTTGAACCTGGATCCTTGTGCACTGTAATGTACGCGCTTAACCAAGTGTGCCACCGCCTGGCCCCCGTTTAGGTTTTTTGTGATAGGTGTTTTCCACTGACATGGGAAGTTTAACATCTGCTTTATTTTCCTCTAAACTGCTACAAAATAACAGCCACTTGCTGCCTATTGCTAGATAATGTTCTGGAGTTTGGGTTTTTTTTCTTTTTCTTTTTTTTAAGACTTTGTCACTATTAAAATATTCAACATCAACAAGAACATAATAGCTGGCAGACCTAGGTCTTCCTTCATCTCAGCATATTAACTGAATACAATTTTTAAATGGGATGCTCTTTTTTTTTAACTTTCCCCTCAGTGACTGCCCTACAATTCTGATATGCCATGAAAAAAGGAAAGCAGACACAAGCTGACTTACCACCCAAGAGCCTCTCATCATGAAGCTCATGAGAACAGGAGTTCTGCTGACTGCCATGGCAGACAGAGCTGTTAAACCAATGCTTCCTGCTAAGTACATGTAAGTAGAGTGAATCCTGTCCTTCACATACTGAGGCCAAATTCTGTAAGAAACACACACAATTATTATGTAGGATAATGGGTAAGAGCTCTGGTTGGGCAGCTGAGTGGTGGTGCACCTAGCTGATCATACATTATGATGTGCAAGGATCTGGGTTCAAGCACCCAGTCCCCACCTGCCAAGGGGAACACTTTCATAAGTGTTGAAGCAGTGCTGCTGTTCCCATTTCCCTCTCTCTGTCTCTTTCCTAAATAAACTGTAATAAAAGTTTTCGCTGAATAATTAGCTTAAAGATCTTGAGGGAAACACCACTTTACTATCAATAACTTATTTGGCACATTCATTATGAAAATAATCATAACTTGGGAGTTCTAGTAAAAAAATTAGTGAAGCAAAACAAATAATTGGCACATGTACACACACTTTCTTGTTGTTTGAAATGCATACTCTTGGTTAAGAGATTTTTTAAGTCTGAATATATGCCAAGAAAGCAGGAGAATCTAATATATATGTATATATATGTATGTATGTATATATATTCCAATACACACGCACATATACCTTTACTGAGACACCAGAAATAAAACAAAATAATAATAATAATAAAACTGAAATCTTTGTTTTAAAAGCTGGAGTTGTCTAGGGACAAGTTACTTACACAGCCTTCTCAATAGCTCCAATCTCATTAGACATTCCCAAGCCATAGTAGCACAGTGCTCCAAGACCAACAGCAGCCCCTCCAGCAATGAACCATCTTCCCATTTGATCAACTATAGAGTACAGGAGAGGAAACATATTTATACTGTTTTGTCTTGACTAAATTAAAGGGTTAGTGGCAAGCCAGTTACTACATGAGGAAAATAAAAATCATATACCACATTCAAAAAAGCCCCACCTAGTATGCAAGGTGTACAAATGGCCTTACGATTCAAGAGAACCAGTAAAGTTCAGTACAAAAGGCTAGGACTGACAACCTCTAATCTTGCTCCAGTCAAGTTTCAGGGTACAGTGTATCTGTTGATGTGTGAGGTCTGATAGAAACTATCTTATAAGGGGTTGGTGTGCTCATGACTTTCTTACAAGTGTTAGTAGTCAAGCCACACTGTCTGAAGTGCTGTTAACTGAGATGATAATCTACAATGAAGCTAAAGAAACTCATTTCATTGTAGAGTACTGGGAAGTACGTTGTCAGTTCTACTTCAATGGAGGTACAGTCCACACAATGTGCATTAGAGGAAGTTCCTATGTAATAGCAGGTTATCACATAATGTCAGAGCTTAGCAGTTCCTTAGTGTCGATCTCCTGAAAACAAATACTGGAAAAAAAACTTTCATTTTTTTATTGCCACCAGGGTTTACACTGGGGCTTGGTGCTTGCAAGACAAATTCACTGATGGCTTTTTTTTTCTTTTTTAAATCTGGTAAGACAAAGAGAAATTGAGAGGGAAGAGGGAGATAGAGGGAAAGATAAAAGAGAGACACCTGCAACACTGTTTTACCCTTGTGAAAATTCTTAGCAGGTTAAGACCAGGGGCTTGAATCTAGATCCTTGTGCCATTGCTTGGACTCCCAAACAAATATTCAGGAAAAAGGTTACTTGCTGCCACTGTATGATTCATACAATCTATATTCTAAGGCTGACTCACTAGAAAGGCAGGTCTCCGAGGCCTGGTGGTGGCACACCTGGTCAAGTACACATATTACAAGGGAAAGCTTCACAAGTAGTGAAGCAGGGCTATAGGTGTCTCTTTCTCTCTTCCCTCTAAATTTCTCTGTGTCAACCACACACACTAAAGTTAAAAAAATAAATTACTAGAATAAAGAAATGCCTTGAAGGGTATCCATTGGACATCTTAACATTATATAGTGTTGTCATTTTGTAAGGTTATTAAAAAGCAGTGGCTGGGAGCTGAGTGGTGGCACACCTGGTTGAGCACATATATATTAGTGTGCAAGGACCCAGGTTCAAGCCCCAAGTCTCCACCTACAAGAGGAAAGCTTCACAAGTGGTGAAGCAGGTCTGCAGGTGTCTTCTCTCCCTATCTCCCCCTTCCTCTCAATTTCTGGCTGTCTCTATTCAATAAATAAGTAAATAAAAATAAAAATATTCAAAAAAAAAAACTGGCTTTAGTAGATTTAACTTTTCTTTACTCCTGCCTGGAACTTCCCTGGGGCTGTTGGGATTCCACAGCTTTCAGTGGAATTTCCCCCCCCCCCCTTTCTCCCAGATAAGAATATGAAGGACTTAGCACCATTTATGAAGCTGGGTCCTATGGCTTGCTGTTTTCATGTGGTACTGAGGGGCTCAAACCCAAGTTCTTGGACATGGTAAGGCATGTGCTCTCCAGGGCGAGGTATCTCCAGCCCTCTTCACAACTTAATTTCTGTCTTTCCCTCTCTCTTTCTCTAGTATTTATTTATTCTCTTTTGTTGTCCTTGTTTTATTGCTGTTATTGATGTTGTTGTTGTTGGATAGGACAGAGAGAAATAGAGAGAGGAGGGCAAGACGGGGAGAGAAAGATAGATACTTGCAGACCTGCTTCACCACCTGTGAAGTGACTTCCCTGCAGGTGGGGAGCCGGGGGCTCGAATTGGGATTTTTGCTCCAGTCTTTGCACCACCTGCGTCCTCTCTTTTTTAAATCAAAGCACTGCTCAGCTCTGGTTTATGGTTGGTGCAAGGAATTGAACCTGGTGAACCTGGGACTTTGGAGCCTCAGGCATGAGTTTCTTTGCATCATCATTATGCTATCTACCCCCCCCCCCAACTTAATTTCTAAACTTGTAAAGCCAAAAGCAAAACTGTGGACCCAAGTAAACTTTATTAAGGTTCCTGGGAAGATATGTATAGGCAGTCAGTTAAGAGGCTGCCCCTTCTTGAACAGTTAGGCCTTTGTTTGCCTCAATGCTCTGGAGATTTGACCTGAAAAGTATACAATATTAGCAATTTCAAACAAACTGAAAAGATTATGCCTTTTATAGATGCTGACAAACCAACCAACAATGCACCCCCCTGTAAAATAATGATTAAAGCAAGATTTTCTCTGGAAGAAACATGACTGGAAGCTCTGAACCCAGTGTGAAGTACTAGTCTCTTCTGAGTCATCAGGTTCCCAAGCATGACCAACTGTCTTTCTTCCAAGACAATGCACATACAAAACTCTGCAGACAACCTTAAGATGTTCCCGGTCTTCTTAAAACAAACAGATGTACTCCAGTTTAAAAACTTACAATCCACTTACTTTTAAATATCTTCTCCATTGATGGTTCAAATGCTGCCTCTTTGAGTTCTTGGCCACTTCTCCCACGCCGCATCCCAAATCTTGTCTTCGTGGCATAATTCTGATGTGTATGCATACACCAAAACAGAGTATTAGGAAGAAGTAAAATGACAGATCTCATTCCACTTGAACGCTCACTACAAAGAAAGTTTGCACTTCCATACATGTAATTTTACCATACATCTAAGTTTTGCAAGTTGTAAAAATTAGGTGGGAAACCCTACTCATGTTATACCTTCAAAATGATTCACTAAATAGTTAAGCTTCAGCCTAACTGTTCACTTCATATACTACAGATTTAATGTCTCTAGTAACTATTATTAGTCTGAATACTAACCTCAAAAAATTAATTCTGAAAGCATTAGCTACATGCTTTCATTTGGCAAACAGGTTTAAGAAGTTGTGTTCTTGTGGTCCAGCGGCTAAGGCACTAGACTCTCAAGCATGAGGTCCTAAATACAGTCCCTGGCAGCACGTGTACCAGAGCGATGTCTGGTTCTTTCTCTTTCTCCTATCTTTCTCATTAATAAATAAAATCTTGAAGAAGTCTTTAGGGGCCAGGCGGTGGCATGCCTGGTTAAGTGCACACACGACAGTGTGCAAGGGTTCAAGCCTCTGCACCCCCCCCCCCCCCCCCGCCCTGGTGCAGGAGGGAAAGCTTGAGTGGTGAAACAAGGCTGCAGGTGTCTCTCTTCCTATTTCTGTCTTCCCTCTCAATTTCTCTGCCTCTAATCAATAATAATAAAAGAAAAGTGTTCCTCATACAAAGCCAAAGGGAGAAAGTAACTATTACTATTTCACCTCATTAAAGAAAAAAAAGGAAACTTATGGGGGCCAGGTGGTAGTGCACCTGGTTGAGCAAGGACCTGGGCTCAAGTCCTCTGTCCCTGCCTGTATGAGGGAAACCTCAAGTGGTGTCTTTCTGCCTGTCTTCTCTATTCCCCCGCCCATGTCTCTATCCAAAACAAGCAATTAAAAAAAAAAAAGTATGAAGGTAAATGTCTCCTCTTAGCATCTATATATTTCCTTATCTGCCTCTCAAATAAAAAATTATATCCCTTCCATCTGAATGTTACTGGAATCTGTTAAGGAAATGCTCCCCCAATCCGAGTTTTATCTTACTATATCTAAATAGCCGTAAATATATCTTTGATAACTTGTTAAATAAGCTATTGACCAACTGGTAATAATATTTGGCTCCTAAGTTCTGACTATATGGTCCATGATCTCTTGTTGCCCTACATAGCTAACTTTTCACAAACCAAATTCTGTGAATGATAAACTCCCAAGAGTTGTAAGGAAAAGTTGTAGGGGCTCCACTTATTTTTCAAATGTGGTAAGAACAATATGATAACAAAACCAATGGAGACAGAGGCCTAATTTGGGACATTCTCAAGATGAACTGCTTCAGTAAACCACTGGTGGCAGTGTAAGGAGCTTCTTACTAATTCACATAGACATGAAAACATTCAAGTTATCTTCACCCTGCTTGGTGTTAAGAGCCACTGATTCTTCGTGATGGAGTTCTTCACAACAGGGGAGGACTTGGTGAAAGCGGGGCAGATGACCCTGGAAGGTAGTGTCCGGAGACACACAAGTCTTGCTGCCAACATGGTGGTACACCAGGTCACCAAGCAGATCTGAAATGCTAGTTACAGTGAGAAAAAAAATCATCAGCCAATTGTGGATAGGACACAGAGAACCCAAAGACAAGGAGATAATCACCTTTTACCTGGGGGTGGGGGGTAGGAGAAGAGATAATGTGGCCTTTTAAAATATCAGTCATATATTTTCCATTTGTCACTTCTTCCCACAAAATGTAACTTTGATCATCCACACAATTAAGTGAAAATTCAAGTTTAAATAATGATTTAGAATTACACTCCATAAAACCAAGTGTGGACAATATAGGATGTCTGATTCTCTGTAAGTTATGTGACTATGCTAATATCTTAAAAGAATTGCATGGGCTGTGCTGGCTTTTTTAAGTGTTTAGCTTAAGATTCTCATAGGATTCAGTGGGAAAACTTAAGACTATAACTTTTTTAAATCTATTTTTATTTTTGCTTCCAGGGTTATTGCTAGGGCTCAAATCCACTGCTCCTAGAGGCATTTTTTTCCCTTTTGTTGTCCTTGTTTTATCACTGTTGTGACTATTATTATTGTTGTGATGTTGTTGGACAGGACAGAGAAATCGAGAGAGGAGAGGGAGACAAAGGGAGGGGGAGACAGACACCTGCAGACCTGCTTCACCACTTGTGAAGCAACCCGCCTGCAGGTGGGGAGCTGGGGGCTCAAACTGGGCTCCTTGTGTTGGTCCTTGCGCTTCGTGCCATGTGCGCTTACTCCGCTGTGCTACTGCCCTACTCTCAAGACTATAACTTTTGAAGAAAGACAGCCTACAAAGAAGAGATAAATAACTCAAAGGTCATTATTGCAGAACAAAACTATCCAACCAAACATCAGCATTTTCTGCTAAACATTCCAAATATTATTTTACTCAAAACAAGATGTTAAGATACTCAGGTTCTGAAGGCACCTGAGATGCTTCTTAAAATGTAGGTTGCTACATGCTGAAAAGCCAATAGAGTATCTATATAAGGAGCTAATCAGGATTCAAGGAATTCTGAATGAGCAGCTTTTTTTTGGGGACCTCAGGCATGAGTGTCTCTTTGTATAACCATTATGCTAACTACCCCCACCCAGTTTTTTTTTTTTAATCTACTTCTAAATAAAAAGTAAGTAGGTTAGAGAAAAGTATACAAACTTGTTTAACTGTTTTATGGCTGATTACCAATCATGCATATAACCAGCACATATACTGTCAAAATCAAGTTTATGTGTACTGGTTACTACCTGCATAAGAAATATACAGGAGTCGGGTTGTAGCGCAGAGGTTAAGTGCACGTGACCCAAAACGCAAGGACCAGCTTAAGATCCCGGTTCAAGGCCCCGGCTCCCCACCTGCAGGGGAGTCGTTTCACAGGTGGTGAAGCAGGTCTGCAGGTGTCTATCCTTCTCTCCCCCTTCCCTCTCCATTTTCTCTCTGTCCTAACAACGTCGACGTCAATTACAACAATAACAACTACAACAATAATAAAAAAGGGCAACAAATGGGAAAATATAAAACTTAAAAAAAGCAAACAAAAAATAAACTTCCTCCTAATACCATTTCAAGCCAGTGATACATCAATATAAAATAAATTTATCGTGAATTCATATGTTCTGTAGCTCAGTAAACTTTTAACTGTGCCTTAAAAAAATATGCAAGTTTCTAGAAAGACTGCATTTACAGCCCGAGCTAAAGATCCCTGCTAAATAACAGCGCGGAGATACTGTTTCGCCCTTGGGCCTGTGTGTGTACAAGTTGGCAGGCAGACGCCCTTTGGAGAAAGGCCAAGGCCACAGTCTTTTCAGGAGGTTACATCATTCTGGTCTCTGCCTGTGGTTTCCATCCCTCGGGGTGCTGCTGCCTTTGGGGCCTTGAGTGCCCACTGACCCAGCTCCCTTCTCCATCACTGCGTAACCCTGGGAACCTAGTTAGTTTGTGCTTTACAGTAGTTTTTCCCCACCACTACTCCCGTCCTCATCCCCAACCCGAGATAACCACTATCGGTCTCCCACAGTCACAGACATAGGTTGACTCCCCGCCCCCCCCCCCACATATTCGGATCCACAATTTTCTATGTTCTGCATGAGTGAAACCATTCTGGAGTTTTCCTTCACCTCTTTACTTGATTTTCTTTTAATGTTTATTCCTTTGTTTTATTATTATAGTTATTGATATCGTCATTGTTGGATAGGACAGTGAGAAATTGAGAGAGGAGGGGAAGAGAGAGGGGGAGAGACACCTGGAGACCTGCTTCACCACCTGTGAAGCGACTCTCCTGCAGGTGGGGACCCGGGGCTCGGTTCCTGGGCTTTGCGCCACCTGCGCTTAACACGCTGCGGCTCTTTACTTGTTTGGTTTTCTCCATTTCCATCTACTTTACCCCAAGGGACACAATGTCAATGTCATCCGTTTTTATTGCTGAGTAATACTCCCATAACTTTTTGTTTGTTTGAATCAGAGACCTGCTGAGTTCTGGCTGATGGTGATTTGGAGAACTGAACCCGAGACCTGGGGACCTCAGACATGAGTCTCTGCATAGCCATTGTGCTGTGTCCCCAGCCGTACCCCCTAACTCTTCTTGGCTGCCGGCTGAAGGGGTATTTGGGTGCTTCCATGTTTGGGGTGCTGTGAAGCAGCCATGGACAGGGAGCACGGAGTCGTGCAGTTCGTGGAGTCTATCGGGCACGTGCCCGGGGGCGGGACTGCTCGCACCTGCTGCGAGCCCCCGGGACCCCGAGTCAGCCCCCACACCCCGAGTCGGTTCCCGGGACCACAATTCAGCCCCCAGAACCCCAAATAGGCCCCCATCACCTCGAGCCGGACCCCAAATTGGCCCCGGGAACCCCGAGTCAGCGCGCACCGCGGGGTGACCGGCACCAGGGGGGAGGCCGCCGGGAAGGAGAAGTGACCGGCACCAGGGGAGTGGGGGGCAGGGGGACTGAGCCCCTAGGGAGGGGGGTCGCGGAGTGACCCGGCCCGGGGAGCAGCGGGGGTGGCCCGTCACCTAGAAGTCGGGGAGCTGGGAGGCCGCCGGGTGTAGCGGGCCGAGTCCTGCGCAACTCACTGTCCCCGCCCCCCGGAGACCGCCGCGCAGCCCATCTTGTGACGCCGCGACCACTGCTCCTTCCTTCCCACACACCGCACAGTCTGGCGGGGCCGTGGTCCCAAACCCACGGAACTCCGAGCCTCTGGGCCCGGGAAACCTTACCTCAGCCCCCGGTACCGCACAGCTCGCTTCTCCTTCCGCCTCCGACAGTCCTAGTGCGCAAGCCCCACAGCCGACGTGTGACGCAATATCCGTGGCCGCACAAAGCACGGCCAGTGACAAGGCAGGACTCTGGCTAGGGGGCGGGAACAGGGGGCAGGTGCGGCTCCGGACTGGAGGGGGTTCTGGGGGCGGGGTCAGGGGGAGGAGCGACTCCAGACCGTAGAGGCGGTCTGGGGGCGGGGCCTGAGGGCCAGTGCTGGGGGTGGGGCCTAATGTGACTATCCCATTGCTTTAGACGTCCTTGGCCAGCAACTGCAAGTTGAAGCAGCATTTCTCTTTTGATTTTTATCCCAATAAACAAAGGTTTGCGGAAGCCTCCTTTTGTATCAAATGCTGAAATAGGGGTTCATCATGTAGTGAGCTACATGTCAAGCCATTGTGACTGCGAAACAAAGGCCTTTCTCTTGTGCTGTACACATTCTTGCAGGGGGGGGGGGATAAATAAAAGGTGCTAAGTGCTACAGAGGAAACTAAAGATGGGTGAAACAAATCCTTGGGTGGTGCTATTTTAGACAAGGTGATTAATGTGCAAATTTCATGTCAATTGTAATTTAGGATTGTCCACTAACCATGTAAATCTTGACAAAGGTTTGCATTTTATATGGATAGTAAAAGAGGATGACAGAAACACAGCTCTTATTTCTTTACTGGGAAAATGAGAGAGAACAATAACTGTGAAGAAACCTGTCAAGATAGTGAACCCATTGCGCTTGATCAATTTAACCTCACTTTCGATCTTCACACAATTTGATCATCTACCTAACAGGTTCATTTAGTTTCCTCAGTTATTTTTTTTCCTTAGAGCTTTCTGTCTTCGGCAATGAGGATCACTTCAACTTAGTGCATGAATGATCAAATACTTTTTCTTATTCCAGGTGATTTCCTTCAGGAGTTTTATTAACCGAAGTTCATTGTTTTCATAAAAGGAGAATTTCTGGGTTTATACTTTCTTTTCCAAATATGAGGATTGTATAGTTTCCACATGTGTCAAATGTTTTAAGTCAGGAGAGTAACATTGTTCCATTGTTGGGAAGATAAGCTTGAGTGGGATAGGGCAAGCTTTTATAGGGGGGGATTAAGATTTTATTGCAACTGTTCAAGCAAAAGGGGGTAAAATCTGAAATTAAAAACAGCAAAGGAGATACACTAGATTTGGTTTGACTTGCACACATCCAGCAGCTGAAGCTTATGGACCAAAACACAAACAGCAAAACAGGTCTGCAGGTGTCTCTATTTCTCTCTCCCTTCCTCTTTCTCCCTCCACTCTCAATTTCTCTCTGTCCTATCCAATAAAATGGAAAAAACATGACCTCCAGGAGCAGTGTAGTGGCCAGCACTGAGCCCTAGCAATAACCCTGGAGGCAAAAAATAAATTAAAAAAGTAAAAAGCTTTTTTTTTTTTTTTTTAAAAAAAAAAAAGGTAGAGGAATTACTCTGAGATTGTTTTTTAGATAGTTACTAATGGTCTGTGAGTAGTAAGAGGAAGAGGTAAGGAGATGGAGCTAACATGATTCTACCTCTGAAATCAACATTGGTTGAGAATTGATATACAATAGAGGAGCTGGGAGACTTGCCTAAATGGGGTCCTAATATCTTCACTGTAGCTGGATATTCACCCAATAGACCCCTGGCAAGCATCGTGTATGTCATATTCCATTGAAGACATTCAGAATGTCATCTGACACATCCGTTCCCTGTTGGTTTTAGAAGACCGCTATCATGACATGGCATACCAGAACAACCTGTGTGCTGCTGATGTAGCCCAATCAAACCATGTTCTAGTTTCTACACCAGGATTTGATGTCATTGTCACAGATTTGGAAATCCTGGCTGCCATTTTCACAGTTGTCGTTGATGACATTAACTATCCCAGAGTTGGCAATTCATCTCATTAAAACAAACTCTGAATTTGAGTGGATGTACTTTGATGAGTTTTGGGAAACTATCACCTTGCAGTGGGCTTTAAAGTGCTGCAAGAGCACTGTGGCATCTTTCAGAATCTCACTAAAAAGCAGTCATTAGACACTTAGGAAAATGAAACAGTATTAGAAACTTGCATATCCAATCATATCAGCCTGTGGGCAGACCTGAAGACCATGGAAAACAACGACAGGACCAGGTGGTGCCGCACCTGGTTAAGTGCACATATTACAGTATGCAAGAAGCTGGGTTCAAGCCCTCGGTCCCCACCTGTAGGAGGAAAGCTTTATCAATGGTGAAGCAGAGCTGCAGATGTTTCTCTATCTTACTCTCTATTTCCCCTTCCCTCTCAATTTCCCTCTGTCTCTATCCAATATGAATAAATATATAAAAAAAATTAAAAAATTAAATTAGGGGGCTAGATGGTAGCATACCTGGTTGAGTGCACCTGTTATAATGTACAAGGTGCCAGGAATAAAGGGTTAAACATGAAATTTATTTTTAAACATTTAAGCTATGAGGTTTATCTTAGCTTTTTAAGTGAAAGATCAATTAAGTTGTGTACCCACCCTTGTTTATAGCTGCCCTAAGGGTGTGATAAGCTTTGTGATAAACAAAGATTCTAGCAAACTAAGTTTAAAATTGTTTAAGTGATTAAAAAAATAGTAAACATTTTATCATGTTAACACATTAGGTATTGACTTTCTATAACATACTGGTATATTTTAATAAAGAGCCTTCTAAAATCATATGAAGGAACTCAAGCCAATTTTAACCATTAAACTTCTAACTTGGTACACATTATTTTCTCTTAAGTAAATAATTATAGGTACAATCTACAGATGAAGAACCGACTGCTCATATGGTAAGATTTAAAACTAAACATTTTTCTTTTTTATTTATGGGTGTGTGATGACTCCTAAAGTCACTCATCTCCTAAAATTTTTTTTTTCATTTTTTTACAAGCGTCTTAAATTTTAACACTTGACCTGCCATAGTGAGAGCACTGGCTCCTGCTTTGTTTAATTAAGATCCTGCTATTCAGAATTTGAAGACTAATCCCCATTGATAAAAGCCAGTGCTCTCTGGCAGATTGATGTAACTCACCTGCCCATGTTTGGTAAACAATTTTTTTTCTCAATTGGTACTTTTTCTAAATTTATGTGGGCTACAGCTCAAACAAGAAAAACTATAACCCTTAAGCTCAATTAATAAAAAAGAAGGGGAATGCACCCCCCAGTATTCAGTTGGCTAAAGTATCAATGAAGTAACTATACTAAACCTTCTTAATATTTACAAAAATTCGAATTGTCCATTTATTATATCTCATTGACAAAGCCACCCAATTTATAGAGACACATAGTCATAGAGACACATTTTTTTTTCTTTTTTCTTTTTTCAATGCTGGAATGTTTGTTTTCCTTTTATTATGGTGGATGACATTACTGCTCTTGGAAAATCCACAGAGTCCCTGTTGGCAAGTCCTTACCATTAAAGGACACCATGCCAGTATATACTCCAGCTAACCTCACCAGCCTACCCAATTCTCTTTCTGCTGACCTAATTTTCGTGTCAGTTCTTCTCTACCTGGTCCTTGCCTCCTAGTTTTTCTTATTCCACAGCTGACCCTCTATGAAGAAGAAGAATTTCATCAGCTGGTGCTGACCCACCAGAGGACCAGACGTGCTGTTTCTTCCCCTGGACATCACATGAACTGATTGCATCCCTTAAACTTGCTGGTGGACTTTGGGACAATCTCTCTATGCTGCTGGACACATTGAAAATCAACTTCGACAGTCCATTTGACTTCACCTCGGACAGCTTGGAGCCTCTCCAGAGACAGATGAACTCCCTTGCCAAGGTGGTACTCCAGAACTGCCATGGTTTGGACTTGATTTATGCTAAATAGTGTGATCTTTGTCTAGAAAAATGTTGTTTCTTTTGTAAATGAAATTAGATTTGTAAAACCGAAATGTTAGTATCTTGCACAAACTTAGCTGTGATATTAAGAATTCCTTTTCCTCTTTCGGTACTAACTCCTGGTTCTCTTCTCCTTTAACTACTTGGCTTCTGCCTCTCCTAGGCCCTTTGCTAGCTATGATAGCTCTATCGCTGATTATTCCTTGCCTCATTCAATTCCTCAAGAAATGCATACATGACATAATTAATGTTACAGTACAGAGAGTCTCAGTTCACCCTTACACTCGTATTCCTTTAGAGGAAAGAAATGTTCTAACTGACATTGATCCATAAACACAGTTCATTAATTAAAGAAATTAGGAGGAGATGTTGGGAACGTGTGTAAGCCTGATAGAGCTTAGGGAGAACCACCCCCATCTTTGGATGGAGGTCTGAGAAGATAACCTCTTGGTAAGTCTCTCTCAACCAAGGTGAGCGAGCATAAGGGGGAAACTCAGACTTGGTTCTTTCCTTCTTGACTCTCAGGCACACAGATACCACAGTACTTCCCTCCATTAACCGCAGGCCACATGGCCGCAGATTCACTCATTCAAAGTCACCTTCTGATCACAGAAGAACACATCTTATCACACACTTCATCACACACCTCAGACCCCAGACTAGAGAAATTCCAAACTATATGGCCTTTTGATATCCATCTTCTCTCTGTCTCACCCTACGGGTTTAACCCCTATGCTTCTCTCAGATACCTTTGGATAATTAAGTTGCTTGTGTTATGGAGAATAACTGTCTTGTATCTCATCAATTCCTGTCATACCAACCCCCTACCTTAGGGGCATGCTGACTGTTAAGAAACCTGTAATTTCTGTCATATTTCAACAATAATTAACTTCATTGCTTTTCTATTTAACTCATGTCCACTTTGCTAATAAACGGACTCTAGGATTCTGGGACTCAAGGACTCAGATTCTAGATTCACGCTAAGAGTCCCCTGGTGTCTTTTACTTCGTGTCACCCCTGTCATGAGCGAGAAAGAACCAGCCCGTTACCTTTCCCCTGGAGGCCACCCTGCCGGAGAAGGAGAGAGACACCCCGAAATCTGCTCTACCCTGACTGGGTCATTAGAAAGCCAGGCTAAGCACGGAATTTGTTACAGTGGCAGTTGGTATTAGGGTGCTGGTGATATTTAGAATTCTCACGAGTGTGAGAGACTGCAGAGGCGTCTCACCACGCCTAGAGATCTCAGAAAATCTCTAACTAGTGAACTGATGCTGATATTAGCTATCAGAAGGATGAAACTGTCTTATATTTTAGTCTGGTAAAGGTGTGCCAACTCTACAAGTCAGGATCTTTAAAATCACATTCAGCTTAACTAAATCTTATTTAAAACTTAAAACAAAATCTAGTTATTTCAGAGGGTTAACACACATTAGTGAAAACAAAGTTAGCACACAAATTTAAAACAGATATTCTTGGTGAAAAAAAAAATTTTTTTTCCTTAGCTCACAGCCACTCCCCCCCCCCCACCCCAGGAGGGGCGGGTGTGGCTAGAGGAATGATTGACTGCAGTCTTTGCCAATCTGTGGAGCAGGAGCTCTGTGATGTGATTGGCTGCACGGATGGAACAGGCGGGCTTAGTTTACCACCGAGCCGAGAAAAAATTTTGGAAGTTTCTTTTCTGGGCTAAGGTACATTTTAGATTTTTAAAGAAACAAATCATTAAATTGCTATCAAAAGTGTGTGCTTGTTCTCTAATAACCTTTAAGTTAAAGAGACCGTCTTGTTTGATTGATTTCTTTCTTTCTTTAAAGAATAACTTGCTAGCCAGATAATATCTCACTCAGAATTGGTTTAACGTTTTCTGAGGGCTCTGGCTGTCACAAAAAAGCTTTATCTTTTGCGTTTTCCTTTTAAGCAGTAAATAGCAGTTTTAAGACCATGCCTAGGTCCACTTTAATGTCTGATTGACTCAGAAATTAGTAGAGGGTATAGAACAAAATGCCACAAAAGTGGGAGAGGAAAAAATCAGGTCAGACTCGTTTAAGATTAAACAGGGGAAGGACACTTAGTTTCTCAGAGCCTGGCCAGGGTTCTGATCTGCTGAGGTTCCTTCTCTGTGTCCACTCCACGAGCTTCACTGGAGCTTGAAGGATAGGGAAAAGGAGAGAAAGATCACAGGGACTCAAATGAGAGCCTTGGGGTTACCTTCCGATGTACTTCGGTACTGCTTCTTGATTTCCTGGAGTCACGGTCCTGATTCTCTACGGTTGGGCCAGAATTTTTTTCAACCGGGTGCTTGGGGTCGGGAAATTCTGCCCCACGTTGGGCGCCAGATTTCGGGGTGTCTCTCTCCTTCTCTGGCAAGGTGGCCTCCAGGGGAAAGGTAACGGGCTGGTTCTTTCTTGCTCATGACAGGGGTGACACGAAGTAAAAGACACCAGGGGACTCTTAGCGTGAATCTAGAATCTGAGTCCTTGAGTCCCAGAATCCTAGAGTCCGTTTATTAGCAAAGTGGACATGAGTTAAATAGAAAAGCAATGAAGTTAATTATTGTTGAAATATGACAGAAATTACAGGTTTCTTAACAGTCAGCATGCCCCTAAGGTAGGGGGTTGGTATGACAGGAATTGATGAGATACAAGACAGTTATTCTCCATAACACAAGCAACTTAATTATCCAAAGGTATCTGAGAGAAGCATAGGGGTTAAACCCGTAGGGTGAGACAGAGAGAAGATGGATATCAAAAGGCCATATAGTTTGGAATTTCTCTAGTCTGGGGTCTGAGGTGTGTGATGAAGTGTGTGATAAGATGTGTTCTTCTGTGATCAGAAGGTGACTTTGAATGAGTGAATCTGCGGCCATGTGGCCTGCGGTTAATGGAGGGAAGTACTGTGGTATCTGTGTGCCTGAGAGTCAAGAAGGAAAGAACCAAGTCTGAGTTTCCCCCTTATGCTCGCTCACCTTGGTTGAGAGAGACTTACCAAGAGGTTATCTTCTCAGACCTCCATCCAAAGATGGGGGTGGTTCTCCCTAAGCTCAGGCTTACACATGTTCCCAACAACAAGGTACCAGGTTCAAGTCCTGATCTCCACCTGCAGGGGGAAAGCTTCATGAGTGGTGAAGCAGTGCTGCAGGTGTCTCTCTTTCTCTTTCTCTCTCTCTATCCCCCTTCCTCTCAATTTCTGGCTGTCTCTATCAAATAAATACAGATCATAAAAAAGGGAAAAATACCCAGAAAAATTACACTAGAACTGGTCTTTGAAGGGGAGAAATCTAAGGAACCTGAAAAACAGAGGCATAAGGACTTTTTGTGATTGATCCAGAACATAGGGGTGCACTGGAGAGTAATGCAGACATTACAACAGAAGACAAAACCATGACTGATGCATGGCTGCAGTCTTCATGTGGACACGAGCACCATACCTTTGACAATTATGCCACCTGTATGGTAGGACTAACTCATCCTGGGGATTAAGGCCTGAATGGGACAAGGACCCCATGGCCTTTCTAGCTTCTTGAGCTTGGATGCAGAATCTAAGACCATGAAGCAAATAGCAGCTCAGGAAGTCTCAATGGATTTGCCTTGCTTGTACACTTGGTAGACAGGTGAAGTTTTTTTTTTGTGGTGCTGAAGTTACATTTAGATCACAGCCAAATGGCTTGAAAATGAAAGACAAAAGTGAGAGGCTTTCTGCTCTGTTTGGGATCCTGCCCCCTCTAGTGACTGACCTGAGTAATAACTTCATTTATAAATCTTAAATTTTTCACCTTGTCTGCCAGCCTGTGCACATTTTTTTTTTGTAATATATTCTTATATCTTTAAAATGCTGGTTGAACACCTATTGTGTAGTGTAAACTTCTACATAATCATTCAAAAGTTGATATAAACCTTTTGACCGTTTATGCAAAAAAAAAAAAGAAAAAAAGGAACAGAGAGGGTTTGTGACAGAGATATATAATCATTCTTAGAGGGCTTAATGACTGATTGAATATAGCTGATTATATATAGAAGGTGCCTAGAATATTACGCCATTATGAAATGCATGAAACTGAGTGGATAATTGCACCATTAATTAACAGGTAGGAGACAGAGACACATGTAGAGGGAAATAGACACAGAAAACTCAGTATGAGTTAAAAATTTTAAGATCTCTGATTCTAAGCTCTTAGTGAATCATGAATGCCAATGCTGTTTTGAAATGATTTCAATCTAAAATGAAACCAGAGGGTATGAACAAGAAGATCTCATAGGCAGCCCCAGAAGAATGAATTGCAAAAATTAAGAGACTGATATCCCTTTCTTTCTTTCTTTCTTTCTTTCTTTCTTTCTTTCTTTCTTTCTTTCTTTCTTCTTTCTCTCTTTCCTTCCTTTCTTTCATCTTTTCTTTCTTGCTTTCTCCTTCCTTCCTTCCTTTCTCTTTTTTTGCCTCCAGAGTTATTGCTGGGGCTTGGTGCCTGCACTATGAATCCACAGCTACTGGAGGCCATTTTCCTCCATTTTGTTGCCCTTGGTGTTGTTTGATAGGACAGAGAGAAAAGGGGAAGACAGAGGAGGGAGAGAAGGACACCTGTAGATGTGTTTCATGGCTTGTGAAGTGATCCCTCTTCAGGTGGAAAGCCCGGGACTCTAACCAGGATCCTTATGCTGGTCCTTGTGCTTCGTGCCATGTGCTGTTAACCCACTGAACTCACTGTGCTACCACCCAGACCCCTCTTTTTTTTGCCTTTAGGGTTATCTCTGGGGCTTGGTGCTAGCACTATGAATCCACTGCTCCTGGCGTCCACTTCCCCCATTTTATTGTATAGGAAAGAGTGAAATTGATAGATGAGGGGGGAGATAGAGACACCTGCAGACCTACTTCACTACTGGTGAGGCTTCCTCCTTGTAGGTGGGAAGCTGGGGGCTTGAACCTAGATCCCTGCGCTTAGTGCTATGTGCAGTTAACTGAGTGAACCACTGCCTGGTCCCCCAAAGACTGATGTCTACAAATGCCTAATTAATAAAAGAAAAAAGACTTTTTCTCCCTTCAGATTAATAATAACCACAACAAGGGCAACAAAAAGGGGGGAAAATGGCCTTCAGGAGCGGTGGATTCTTGGTGCAGGCACCGAGCCCAGCAATAACCCTGGAGAGAAAAAAAAAAAAAATAAATTCAGGGAGTCAGGCGGTAGCGCAGCGGGTTAAGCGCATGTGACGTGAAGTGCAAGGAGGGGCGCAAGGATTCTGGTTCAAGCCCCAGGCTCCCTACCTGCAGGGGGAGTCTTCACAGGCAGTGAAGCAGGTCCGCAGGTGTCTATCTTTCTCTCCCCCTCTGTGTTATCCTCCTCTCTCCATTTCTCTCTGTCCTATCCAACAACGACGACATCAATAACAACAATAATAGCTACAGCAATAAAACAAGGGTAACAAAAGGGAATAAGTAAATATTAAAAAATTTAAAAAATAGTTTACTTATTTATTTGGGTAGAGACAGAGAGAAATCAAGAGGGAAAGGGGAGATAGAGAGGGAGAGAGACAGAGAGACACCTCCAGTCCTGCTTCACCACTTGCAAAGCTTTCCTCCTATAGGTGGGTGCTGAGGGCTTGAACTCTGGTCCTTGTACACTGTAATGTGAACACTTAAACAGGTGCGCCACCATCCAGCCCATTAAGACACATGTTGTCTTTGTGAAAGACTAAACTGTGCCAATACTTAACTCCTGATAACAACTGAAGCAAAGTAAAGACATAACTGAGAAGGGCCCGTTTCTTCAGGGCCCCACTGAATGCATTACCTGGGAACTGGTGCACTGACCAGATTAAAAGAACAAGAACAGTTCATATGCTTCTCCTTCTATTTTATTGTGGATGTTTTCAACCCAAACAGGGCCTAGGAAAGCATAAAGGATTCTGAACTTTTTATAAAGTGAGTGATAGTCATACATCTTCAAACTGACTGACAAAATTGTCAGTCTTGTGTTTTCCTGAGTAGAAAACTAAGGTCTCTCTTTTTTAGAGTTCCTGGGAGTCCCAAAACAATATTGGTTGTTGGTTAAAGGAAAATGTGGTTGATTTAAAAAAAAATTATGTATTTATTTTCCCTTTTGTTGACCTTGTTGTTTTTATTGTTATTGATGTAGTCGTTGTTGGATAGGACAGAGAGAAATGGAGAGAGGAGGGGAAGACAGAGAGGGGGAGAGAAAGATAGACACCTGCAGAACTGCTTCACTGCCTGTGATGCGACTGCCCTGCAGGTGGGGAGCTGGGGGCTAGAACGTGATTCTTATGCCGGTCCTTGCGCTTTGTGCCACGTGCTAACCCGCTGCTCTACCACCGACTCCCGTGCTTGATTTTTACATTTAAAGTTTTCCCTCTGCAGGTGGGGACAGGGGGGTTTGATTCTGGGTCCTTGCACATTGGAACATGTTCGTTCAACCAGGTGCACCACTGCCTGACCTCATAAAAGAAATTTCTTCGTGAAGAATGGAAATCATAACAGAGAGAAAATTAAAACTTCAGGACTGAAAAACAACAGAAATGTTTAAACAATAGGGTAGATGTTACAGACTGTTTTCCTCGTGCTAAGTTATTTTTAAAAATACATGTTGGGGGTCAGGTGGTAGCACAGTGGGTTAAGTGCACATGGTGCCAAGTGCAAGGACCAGCATAAAGATTCCAGTTCGAGCCCCTGGCTCCCCACCTGCAGAGGGATCGCTTCACAGGTAGTGAAGCAGGTCTGAAAGTGTCTGTCTTTCTCTCCCTCTCTCTGTCTTCCCCTCCTCTCTTGATTTCTCTCTGTCCTATCCAACAACGACGGCAACAATAACAACAATAAAACAACAAGGGCAAAAAAAGGAAAAAAGTTAGCCTCCATGAGCAGGATTCATAGTGCAGGCACAGAGTCCCAGCAATAACCCTGGAGGCAAAATAAAATAAAATAAATACATGTGATGGGACTGGGTGGTAGCCTACTGGGTTAAGCACACAGAGGGCAAAGTGCAAAGGTCAGAGCAAAGATCCTGGTTCAAGCCCTGACTTCCCACCTGCAAGGGGGCCACTTTGCAAGTGGTGAAGCAGGGCTGTAGGTGTCTATCTTTCTCGCCCCGTCTCTATCTTCCCCTCCATATCTTCTTTCCATTTCTCTCTGTCCTATCCAACAACCACAACAGCAGAAACAACAATAATAGCAGCATCAACAACAATGGAAAAAAGACGGCCTCAAGGAATGGTGGATTCATAGTGCCGACACTGAGCCCCAGTGATAACCCTGGAAGCAACAAAACAAAACAAAACAAAACAGGGTTAGGGTTACAAAAACATTGAGTATTAAAAGCATGATTTACAACATGTTATGGAAGTGGTTTTACTTTTTAAAAATGTAGTTGTAATATGATAATTAGACATGAAAAAGTCCTTACGTGTTTCTCCTTCACTTTCAGGCTTACTCACAGAATGCTTCCTTTTGACACTGCTGACAGGAAGTGAGTGGCTTTTCCTTCCACACCAGGCAATTCTCCAGGTCTTGTACACTGCAGTTACAGTGCTCTTTGCTTGGAGTTGACCTTACTTAGGGCATACAGGTTTTGATTCAGTTCTATGAGATTGACCTCCTTCTCTATTGGAAATTCTGATGCCAGTCTTAAGACTAGGTTGTTGCCTGTGTTTCTGACCAGCTGACATTAATTGGAGGCACTCTTTTAAAAAAATTATTTATTCCCTTTTGTTGCTCTTGTTTTATTGTTGTAGTTATTATTGATGTCATCATTGTTAGATAGGACAGAAAGAAATGGAGAGAGGAGGGGAAGACAGAGAGGGGGAGAGAAAGATAGACACCTGCAGACCTGCTTCACTGCCTGTGAAGTGACTCCCCTGCAGGTGGGGGGCTGGGGGCTAGAACCGGGATCCTTATGCTGGTCCTTGTGCTTTGTGTCATGTGTGCTTAACCGGCTATGCTACCGCCCAGCTCCCTGAAGGCACTATTTTTTTTTTTACTTTTTTTTTTTTTTATAAAAAGGAAATATTGACTAAACCATAGGGTAAGAGGGGTACAACTTCACACAATTCCTGCCACCAGAACTTTGTATCCCCTCCCCTCTCTTGATAGCTTTCCTATTCTTTATCCCTCTGGGAGTATGGACACAAGGTTATTGTGGGATGCAGAAAGTTGAAGGTCTGGCTTCTGTAATTGCTTCCCCACTGAAAATGGGTGCTGACAGGTCAATCCATACTCCCAGCCTGCCTCTCTCTTTCCCTAGTGGGGAGGGACTCTGGGGAATCAGAGCTCCAGGACACAATGGTGGGATTGTCTGTCCAGGGAAGTCTGGTCGGCATCATGCTGGCATCTGGAACCTGGTGGTTGTAAAGAGAGTTAACATACAAAGCCAAACAAACTGTTGAGCAATCATGAACCTAAAGGCTGGAATAGTGCAGATGAAGGGTTGGGGGGGGGTTCCTCCATTTTGTAGATAGCTAGTAGGCATATTTTAGTTATATTTCAAAGGGCCTGTGTCTATATTAGTTTTTTTTTTTTCCCCTGAGCCTGAAATCTGATAATGCTGGTGGATCCAAGTTATTGTCTGAGGAGATGATTTCATGGTTGGAAAATGAACCAGGAAGCTGGATCAGGGAAGAGAGTAGCACCTTAATATGGGAAAGAATATGGGAAAGGGATATAAATATTGTTGACTGTAAACCCCACCTATTTGATGTGATCTGGGACCCATAATCAGCTTAGGAGCCTATGTGACCTCTGCATCCCTCTAGCTCTGAGCTTGCATTTTGTAGTCATGAGTAGGAACATTCCAGACTGCCCCATTATAAACCCATCTTCCTCAGGTATAGCATAGAGTATGCTGTCCATCCTTCCTTTGGAGGATGGAACATTCTCTACCATTGTTGATCCAAGTTAAGGGCAAGGTCCCATGGGGGCCCACAAAGGGGTCTATTGTGTTGTTCCTTGTGGGTCTGATGTGTGTTTAAGCATGGATGGCTGACATCCCCATCCCCCGGAAGCTCGTCTGTCAGTCTCCCCTTGGCATGCCAGCCTCGTGGTCGAGCGAGATGTGGCCAGAGTATGCGGGGAATTCCAACCTTCCTATCAGCCTCACGGCATCACCCACCCCTTCCCCTTCTGGTGGGCTTTGCCTTCCTTATATTTCTATTTCCCCATTCCTGCATCACCATCCATACTATCTCATTACCTTGCTCTCTTTTCCCTTATAAGGAGATACTGACCTCATTGGCCAGCTGGCTACTTCCCCTGCACAGCTACCCCTTTATAAACTTGTAACTGCGCCAATAAAGATGTTCCGTTCCTCCTTAAAGAGGTTTGTGTATCGTCCACTGCCATGGAATACTAGAAGACCCCTTTAGCGTGCTTACTCCTGCCTTGTTCCCCCTGAGGAACCCCGACAGTTCCTGATAGAAATGACTGGTAACAATGGAGAGAGGGATTTATTTGAGGTCTAGGCCCATCATGTCTGTTTGGAAATCTCAGGACTCCCCGTCTAGGGCCCCAGCTGATGGGGTGGCCTGATAGTGACTAAAGAGTCATCGTTAAAGTATGTCAGTCTCTTGCTGAAGGCACTCTTAACCCTGTTCACAGTTGTCTATTTCTCTCAGTCCCTCTCTAGCCTATCAAATAAAACTAAGGGAAAAAAAGGGGAAGGGAATAAGTGGCTGCCAGGAGCAGTGGTCATGCATATTGGTCATGGAGGCACTGAGCCTGAGATAACCCTAAGCAAAAATCAAACAAATAAACAAACCACAAAGGAAATTCTAATAATCTAAAATATAGTGATTCCCGCTCCACCTCTATGTGATTATCTAGGGGCTTTCTAAAAAACACTCTCTAGTATAAACTCAGGAGTAGTTGGTGGTCGTTTATCACAAACATTGACAACTCTTTCACCTTTATTGCTCTTCTCACCTAGGAGATTACAGGGTTTTTCTTTTGCTATAGGACCCAAGATCATCAAAATATGCATTTTATTAAGAATTACAATATCACAACCACCTTAACAAAAAGCAGGGTGAAGGAAAATGAAGTTTATCCAGGAGCAGATGGACTTTGATGTATAATCATGAGGGCCATGTATTGTATAAGAGATCCTACCCCTTAATGAGAGGGACACACACACACACACACACACACACACACACACACACACACACACACACAGAGAGAAAGGCACACCAGGTTAAGCCCACATAGTGTGCAGTGCAGGGACTGGCACAAGGATCCCGGTTCAAGGCCCCAGCTCCCTACCTGCAGGGGAGTCGCTTCACAAGCAGTGGAGCAGGTCTGCAGGTGTCTATCTTTCTTTCTCCTTCTCTATCTTCCCCTTCTCTCTCAATTTATCTCTGTCCTATACAATAACAACAATCATAACAAAAAATGGAAAAAATGGCAATTGGGAGTAGTGGATTTGTAGTGTAGGTACCATGCACTAGAGATAGACCTGGAGACAAGAGAGAGAGAGTATGGAGAGAGATGATGGAACACTGATGTGCTCTGGCTTGTGGTGATACTGGAGTTTGAACCAGGGACCTTGGGAACCAGGCATAAAATCTTTTTTTTTTTTTTTTTGCAGAACCATG
The DNA here is from genome assembly GCF_950295315.1 of Erinaceus europaeus. Lineage (NCBI taxonomy): Eukaryota > Metazoa > Chordata > Mammalia > Eulipotyphla > Erinaceidae > Erinaceus > Erinaceus europaeus. The sequence goes on from NC_080162.1 coordinate 111,081,643, forward strand.
ATCCTTTCTCCCCAGACCAATTTAATTTTCAACACACTTAGAGCCCACTCCCAGAAGTGTCAAGCAAGCTCCTGGTGCTATCAGTTGGCAATGTGCTACCACTCCTTTGCTAAGCACCATTTCTCTCAGAGCAGATTGTACTTTTCTGTCTGGGATATGCTGAAATCTCACACTCCCTTTCTTCCTCTTTTGCCCTGAATCAGAGAGCGATGGGGTGGAGGATGAACATTTGTATCTCTTTAAAGTCAAATGCCCTGGCCCTGAGTGTATTTATTGAAAGATTTTTAGTGAAGGCTGGATTCCAGTCAAGGAGATTAAGGGGGCACTTGGCATTTTAAAATTCTGCTCATTAGTATGAATCTGACCAGATCTTCCCACACAGTTCTCTCTGCAACAATGCCTTTGTCTTAGCATAAGAGACTTGGCAGACTTCCTCAGTTAATTCATGCTACACTTCATAACCCTTCCTATCAGGTGCTGAGTTTCATCTTTAGTTAAAAAGTTTTTAGACTTTATTTATTTATTTTATCTGATAGAACAGAGAGAAATAGAGAAGGAGGTGGAGAAAGAAAGGGAGAGAAACAGAGAGACACCTGCAGCCTTGCTTCACCACTCATGAAGATTTCCCCCTGCAGTTGGGGACTGGGGGCTTTAACCCATGTCTTTGCACATTGTAATATGTGTGCTCAACCAGGTGTGCTACCACCCAGCCCCCTGTATTTAGACTTTTCTATCCATTACTTGAGTTTAAATTTCAAAATTTGTATCCTTTTATTGGTGTGGGACCATAAGAAATTGCCAGCTGGCTTCATAGTATTTATAATGATTTCTTCTGCTTTAAATACATGTCAAATTTTAGTCTTAGCAACTAAGTAACACAATTATCAATATCTTCCATTTCCTTTCTCTGGACTCATGTATGAGAAGCCCTGCCACTACTAGTAATTACACACCACATGTCTGGAAAAGAGGCTATCTGTGCTCTCACAAATATATGAGCCATCCCTGGGTCAGATCGATGGAGTAAAAAGTTAATGATATTTATATACTTTCCTCATGCTTACAAGCTACTTTCTGCCCTAATCCACCTTTCTAGTCCTGTTATCAACTGACACCATCTTCTCAGACAATACTTTTGGACCACCTGCATGTTCGTTTTCGGGCTCAGGAAAAACTTACAAGAGTCATGGGACACTTGGAATATACTTAAAATAGATTTCCTAGTTTCTTCCCACATAAAGGCCCCTAATTTCATCTGCTCTATTCCTACCTGTGGGGTTCTGTTTAAACACTTTGTCCTGCTTTATATCTTATAGCCTTTCAGGCACCAAGTTGCAGGTGCTACCTTGACACCAACTGACCTCCCTGGGCAGATGACCTCACCAAGGTTTCCAGGAACCTTGCCCAGAGCCCTGCCCCACTAGGGAAAGACAGAGACAGGCTGGGGGTATGGATCCACCTTCCAACATCCATGTCCAGTGGAGAAGCAATTGTAGAAGCCAGAACTCCCTTCTCTACCCTATAAAGATCTTTGGTCCATACTCCCAGAGGGATAAAGAAATGGAAAGCTTCCAGTGGAGGAGATGGGACACAGAACTCTGGTGGTGGGAACTGTATGGAATTGTACCCCTGTTATCATACAATATTGTTAATCATTATTAAATTTTAATTAAATAATAATTAAAAAAACCCATGTGAGCCATTTAAGAATCCTGCAGGGAGACTCTGTCTCCTGGGTTCCACTTATTATTAAGATCCAATAAGAATCATACTGTGCATTAAAATTAATAATTAGAGATAGTCTACTGGAGTTGTTATTAGAAAGTGTATGTTGGGATAACACAGGAGGCAGGGTGTATGTGTGTGTGTGTGTGTGTGGGGGGGTAAAACACTCTGAAATAAGCAGGAAGCTATTTCTACCTTTGACCTTCAAGGGGAAAGGGGCGAGAGGTCAGTGGAGCCTGGTAAGAGTTATAGGTATTGGAGAGAGATGGCCAGACAGGTCCAGTACCACCATCAAACCTAAGGCAGGGAAGGATGAGAATCAGGAGGACAGGTACTTCAGCTTCTTACCTTCTGTGACAGCAGAGGTAGCTGGGGACTATGAATCTTTGGTGGGCTAGTGTGGGGAATGCATCTTCCCAGGTGCGTGCTTTCTGGGTTGGAGGGAACGTGACCAGAGCCAGCCTAGGCTGTTGCTCACTTAGCAACATGGGAGACAGATGAATTAGGAACCAAGTTCGTGGCAGGCTTGGCAATGCAATGTCTTTGTTGATCAGAGAGAAATGCTTTTAAAGGCCAGACCTGGAAGTGACAAATCAGAAATGGAAATGGCTAGGAAAGGGGTGGAGAAAGGCAAAAGGACACTGGGAAGGTAGAAACTTCCTTAGCAATGGTTTTAACTGGTGGGATTAATGATACCCTGGAGGTAGGGAGGGTCTTGAAAGATAGATCAAAGGAATGGAATGGGTGGGGATCTTTCAGGCAAAACAATGATTATGGGGAGTCAGGTGATAGCACAGTGGGTTAAGCGCAGGTGGCACAAAGCTCAAGGACTGGTGTAAGGATGCCAGTTTGAGTCCCTGGCTCCTCACCTGCAGGGGAGTTACTTCACAAGCGGTGATGCAGGTCTGCAGGTGTCTGTCTTTCTCTCTGTCTCCCCCCTCCTCTCTTCATTTCTCTCTGTCCTATCCAACAATGATGACATCAATAATAACTACAACAATAAAAAAAACAAGGGCAACAAAAGAGAATAAATAAATAAATTGTGAAAAAACAATGATTATGTAGATAGGCCATAGTATCAGGAATGCAGGGTGGAGTAGGGGGAGCTGACTTAATAATTTCCTGAGATCTCCCCCTTTCTTTTTATCTAATAGCCACAGTATCAGGAATGCAGGGTGCTTTGTGAGGCAGGGAGTCTGACAGGGCGAGGCACACCTTTGGGGTTACTCCTGTCCCTCCTTGCTCAACCTCTCAGTAGAGAGAGAGACTGACAGGAAAGACACACTCCTCAGGTCAAGCCCTGCCAAGCTCAGCCACATGCTCACAATTTTCCAACAAATCTTCAGTGTCTGTCTCACATAAATGAGAGTGGGTTAAGACGGCAGCCAAGTTGGCATCAGGCAAGCAGGCCTTCCTTTCACCACCACAAAAACTGTAAGTTATATAGAAAATTCAGCATAGAAAATGTTGAGGGAGAAGGTACCACCCAGAAATAGGAGTGGCTATAGGTATGGCTTAGAAGGTGTAGGTAGGTGGGGCTTTGGTTTTAAAAGGCTGAACCTTTTGTTTTTGCTCATTCCTGATTACCATGTGAACACAATGTTAAGTCTCTTTCTCTTTCTTCTCTCTCTCTCTTTCTTTCTCTCTCCCTTTCATGCCCTAACAAGTAAATCTTTCTAATAAGTTTAATTAACCTGAGTATCATGCTCTTCCTTCAGTTCTTTGCTGAGAAAAATGTGTGATGAACCTTTAGAATGGGGGGAGGGCACAAATGCTATACCCCTTTTCCCCCATAACAAATTGACCTTGGAACTCAAATAGGCTAACAACAAAAGAAAAACTGCCCAGATGCTGGGTGGTGAGGACAGAGAGGCTTTCAAATCAAAAGTAAAAAAGGAGGAGGAGGGTGAAGGAGAGGAGGTGTAGAGGGAGGTGAAGGGAGGAGGAGGAAGAGGAAGGGAGGAGGAAGAGGAAGGGAGTAGGAGGAAGAGGAAGAGAGGAGGAAGAGGAAGGGAGGAGGAGGAAGAGGAGGGGAGGAGGAGGAAGAGGAAGGGAGGAGGAAGGAGGGAGGAGGAAGAAGAGGGGAAGTTGGAAGAGATTTTATATATATATATATATATATATATATATATATATATATATATATATATATATATAATCAGAGCACTGCTCAACTCTAGTTTATGGTGGTTTTGGGGATTGGACCTGGGACTTTGAAGCCTCAAGCATGAGTATCTCTTTGCATAACCATTATGCTATCTATCTCCACACAGAGTAGAGAATTCATATTTGAAGAAATATTAGCTTTGAATTTCTCCAATATAATGAAGAGGATAAACCACCAGGCACAGGAAATTCAAAAAGCTAACAAGGCAAATGAATTCAAATGTAAACTTACCAAGGCACATAATAATTAAAATGTCAAGGATAAAACAATCAAAGGAAAACAATTTTTGAAGACTTTGAGAGAAAAACAAAGAGTCACCAGGAAAGGGAGTCCTCTAAGACTACCAGTTGATTTCTCAATAAAAGGAGTAGAATTTCTCTACAGACTAGAAGGATTGGCAGGATATATCTGAAGTTTTGAATGGGAAAGATATCCCTTGAGAGTTTCTTGCTAGGCTATCAATCAGTTTTGCAGAAGGATGAAGAGCTTTTCAGATGAGCTAAAGTTACAGGAATGTACTACCACTAATGAAGACCTACAAGAAGTACTAATGAGTCATATTTGAAAATGCAAAGAGAATGATGTCATTCACAGGGATACATAAAAACAGCAAGAAAAACAAGCAAAGCCCTATGAGACTGTAGACTCATAGTGGATGGAACTGGGGAAGATGATGCTCAGTGAAGCCAGTAAGGAGGTGAAGGACAACTACAGGATGCTCTCACTTATATGCAGAATGTAGAGAATTGAGCATATGAATGTGAAAAAACATCTCCCTATATCTGTGGGAGAACTAGAGTGGTTATCTATGGGGTTGGGGATGGGGACACAGACCTTTAGTGACAGGAGTGATGAAAAAAAAAAAGACTTTGGACTCAAATTGTAGAACTGAGGTCAACAAAGGGGATTGACGGTGGGGCTATAAGGTGGGAAAGGGTCCAATAGACTTTGGAGGAACAATGGTACTTTGGTGGTGGTGGGGTAACACATTTTGAGGAGGTGAGAAATTGTGTTTTTTTAAATCTAAAATATGTATTTATTCCTTTATAGAAAGATAGAAACAGAGAGATATAGATAGAAATAGATGATAGCTACATAGATGATAGATGATAAAGGATAGATAGATAGGTAGATAGATAGATAGATAGATAGATAGATAGATAGATAGATAGATAGATGGATAGGAAACTTCAGTGCTGTGGGGGACAGGCTCAAACCTGGGTCATATACAAGGCAGAGCAGTGCAGTGTCTGTATGAGCTATTTCAATGACTCTGAAATTATATTTCTACAACATTTGCAGTCTTGGGTCCTGGTCATGGTGCACCTGGTTGAGTGCACATGTTATAATGTGCAAGGACCTGGGTTCAATCAAGCACCCAGCCCCTAATTTTCCTGCAGGGGGGAAATTTTTTGAGTGTTTAAGCAGTGTTGCAGGTGACTATCTCTCTCCCTCTTTATCACCCTCTTCCCTCTCAATTTCTGGATGTCTATATCCAATAAATAAATAAATAAAGATAATTAAAAAATTAAGAATAAAAAAGGAATACAACATTAAAAAAACACAGTCTTGTAAATCAAGGTTACCTAAAAAAATATGTTAAAAATAAAGAATCCGAATTGTGTACTTCAAATTCTTATATTAAACCCTTAAGCTCTAATTAGACTGGCTTTGGTGATGATGCCTTAGGTGAGGTGACTAAAATTATATGTGGTCATGAAGGTTGGGCATTATATTTAAGATGGCCCTTGTAAGAAGAAAAAGAGATCAAAGACATTCTCAGACATTTACCCTCTCACACACCTTCCCATGCCCTCACATGCTCACATTCCCTCTCCATTCACACTTCCATCTTAGTTCACAGTCATTAAGACAGGTGTCTAGAAACCAGCAGGAATAGTTTTGTTAAAAATACTAATGCTGATGTCATCATGATCTCTGACTTTCAGCTCTAGAACTGTGTTGTTAAAGTTCGGGGGCTCCAGCAGACCAGGCTAGCGTCGCAGTGGTAGACAGAGACAGACTCGAGGACACATGGCTGGGCTGAGAAGTTGCAGTTTAATCTTTATTCACGAACAGGCAAATCACCACACTATGTGCTTCTCCATCATTTTTCCTCTGCTGCTGCTGCTGCTGCTGCTGGGACTCTGGACGTCCTTAGCATAGGGGGCAGGGAGAAACCTGGGCGTGAAACTAGCAAGGGCCAAACCATTTCTCTCAGAGGTAGGGGTAGGGGACCAAACCAACATGAAGAATACCAACAGAACTGTAAGAAAATAAATATCTATCGCTAAGCTGCCCAATGTGGTATTTTATTATGGCAGACAGAAAAGATGAACAAGACATCTTTAAGATGCCTTGAACACATTTGTCATATGGATCTATGAGAATTTAATGGTGTACCATGCTTGAGGTTTCTGACTCAAGTAGATTAATAGTCATTAAGTCAACACTTAATGACTATTAAAGGAGTTTGACAAGGGGAGGGGAATGAAAATACTGATGCAAGGGACCTTGGAACCATTCAGGACATGGCCTGGAATGGAACGCTGAACACATTTACTGATATATATATATATGTATATGTATATGTATATGTATATGTATATGTATATGTATATGTATATGTATATGTATATGTATATGTATATGTATATACATAGCAAATTTTGGCAAACTTCCCCATGGATTTGGATCCTCCACCCAACTATGTAATTATTTGTCTTATGGATCTGAGACATTCTCTCATTCTCTAACCTAGTTTGGGAGAAGGTCTGAAGCAGTGATGATGGATGGCCCCTTCTGCACATACCCTCAGAGGTCTTGTGAGTTTCAGGTCATAGCGCCAGAAAGCTGTTTCAGCACAGGTCACTACAGCACGTAGCACATGGAGGTTTTGCCTCTGGTAGCTGATTCACAGATTCTACTATGAGGTTTGTCTCAGGAAAGGTTTTCCACCATTTCTATCCTTAGGTTAGTATGACCTGTCTCCTACAGCTTAATTTATATTTTATAGTATATTTATTTATTTATTTATTTATTTTGAGCTTTAATGATCTTTCTTGAAATTCATCAAACAGATCTTCAAACATTACATATACTTTGTGGTGTACCTTTCTGACACCTTATAATCTGCTCTTGTTAATGTCTCACTCTTTCCCCCCACCTCTGTAGCAAGTTGGATTGTCCTATCATTTTAGTAGTTGATAATGTCTTCTTTACGGGCTTATAACAGATGGTTCTGAGCACATTACTCTATAAATATAGACTGTATATTTTTCCTGAGTGAATTACTTTGCTTCAGTTCCTGATAAAGCCCACCTGCCACATTTCAAAATGTTCTTGTCAACTAGCAGACCCAACACTATTTTCATTTTTATCTTCTGTGTTTTATGTCTTGCTTTGTCTTTTTAGTACATAAATGCTTATGAGTAGAAAGTTCTCATTTTTTATCCCTTTAATGTCAGTTTCAAGGATCAAGGCATACTGATAGTTTTGGAAAAAAATGAAAATTCAGGTATAAACTTCATATTTTAAGACTCAACTTATTTAGGTTTCCCTAATGGGTGTGCTTGTAATAAAACATGGTTAAACAGGCCTTTCAGGAATGGACTGCCTGGTCAGAAACCCACAAGTGCCGGCCTGTGTGGATCTTTTTTTTTTTTTCTCCTTTCTTTTTAATTTTTTTATTATTATTTTGCTAGAACAGAGAGAAGTTGAGTGGAGGAACAATACAGAGAGATAGAAACAGAGAGACACCTGTAGCACTGCTTCGCCACTTGTGAACCTTTCTCCTACAGGTGGGGAAGTCAGGTACTGTTTTGCTGATCTGAGAGGGAAGTAGAAAAAGGAAGGACACTCTGGAAGTAGTAATAGATGTAGGTGTGACTTAAAAAGGAAGTGAAGGCATGGCAATAAAAATGAGCAAAAAAAAATTACACACACACACACACACCCCACACACATGTGGATTTAGATGGTCACTCCCTAAATGTGACCTTGGGAGAACTATTGCAGTTTCTGCTGGAGGGAGGTGGGAAACAGAATTCTGATGGTGGGAATGGTGTGGAATTATACCCCTATTGTCTTATAATTTTACAAATAACTAATAAAAAAGAGAGAAGAGAAAGTGTGACAGAAAGTAGGCATTTTCTCTAGAACCAGTCCCCTGCCTTTTTCTGGGTCTACTTTTCAGGCAGCTAGCTTAGCAGGGTGTGTTTCTCAGGCTTCTGCTTAATGGGCTTGTGATTAGGTTTGAGCAGTGAGAATGTAGTTAGAGTGAAGGAATCAAGCAGATTTTCTTCTGCTGCTACATTCATAGGGGGAATCTAACCTTCCCTATACCTTCTCTCTAACTCTAGTCTCTTCAGGGTGACCTTATCCAGACCTTGGATCTACTAACAAAACTCCTCTGGTTTCGTCTCCCAGCATAAGGATGGCTGAGAACACCAAATTTGCATTTCTCTCTGTTTTGTTTCTTAGTTCTTTCCTTGTTCATAGAATAATTTTTTCTCCATTCAGATGCTTCTATTTAGCATGGAGATTTCCTGGAAGAGTAAAAATTCCTTATGATTGTGTGACTTTACTCTGGGGCATTTATTCAAAGGATATGAAAAACCCTAATTTGAAGGGAAATATTACTCTGCCATTAAGAAGGTGCAGCCATGCCTTTTGGAATAAAATTCATGAGATGCAAGGTACTTATGCTTAGTGAAACAAATAAGGTAATGGGAAATAATTACTGGATGGCTTTACTCATACATAAAAATAACTAAAAGAAGTGAACTGGAAAAACTCTTAGACTCAGTGAAAATTACTGCAATGGGGGCTGGGTGGTGGTGCACTTGGTTGAGTGCACATGCTACAATGCACAAGGACCCAGGTTCAAGCCTCCAAGTCCTCACCGGCAGAGGGAAAGCTTCAGAAGTACTCAATCAGTGTTGCAGGTGCCTCTCAGTCTCTCTTCCTTATTTATGACCACTTCCCCTCTTGATTTCTGGCTATCTCTACCCAATAAATAAATAAAGATAAAAAAACCCCTAGGAAAAAAATTACTGTGATGATCAGAGAGTAAGGGTATGAAGGGTAGCAGGAGTCAGTAGAGAGGTCTTTTTGGTGTGGTGGGCTTGGTGAGTCTTATGTTTATGTAGAGGTATAAAACCACACTCCTGGGATTTTATAATCATATATATAATTTAGGGTTATTGCTGAGGCTTGGTGCCAGCACTATGAACCCACTGCTCCTGGTGGTCATTTCCCCCATTTTATTGGATAAGACAGAAAGAAATTGAGAGAGAAGGTAGAGAGAAAGACATCTGTAGACCTGCTTCACTGCTTGTGAAGCTTTCCCCCTGCAGGTAGGGAGCCGGGGGCTTAGGCCGGATCCTTGCACAGGTCCTTGCACTTAGTACTCTCTGTGTTTAACGGGGTGTGCCATTGCCAAGATCCCTGAATTTGATAATCTTGTAAATCAGTTTTTAAGAAAAATTCTGCTTAAAGGATACAGTAGCTTCACTTTTCCTGTTGAGAGTCTGAGTGATGGAGCAACATAATGAGACTTTCAGAATTCATGAGATTAGAAATTTTATCCTTGGTATAATCCTTCTTAGGGAATTTCAACGTGGTTTACTCTAGCAAAATAAGAGAGGAATTCAAGAGGTTGGTTCGCTCCAAGAGGGCAGGAAGGTGAGTGAGTCCAACCTAAGTGAGTAGTGAACAAAAAGTCCAGGTTTAATTCTACACCATGCAGGCCTAGAGTAAAACATTATAGCTTGAAGCAAGAGTATAGAAGGCTTAAAGATGTAAAAAAAAAAAAAAAAGCTACATCTTAAAACCTTCCCCCAAACAAAGTTCATGTATGATTACAAGCTATTTGGACCAAGGTATGAAGCAAAATAAAATGCATATTTTGTGTTGTAAATATAAGCAAATATGTAATTGACGGAGTGTGAAAGAACTCATTCTATCATGATTCGAATATCATGATTTTTCATGGCTCAGGGGTTGTGACATTGTATTTGTAAAAAAGGAAATATCAGTATAATAATTCCTCCATTATACTTGGCCTTGCAGTGAAAAAAAATATAGACAGAAAGGGCCAATGTTAACATAAATGCTATTTATTTATTTTAGCCCTTGAAGTCAATATTCTATCTGTTAAAAGAACTGATTGTCATTGCAGCAGAAAAATGAATGTTAATAGCCTCTGTATAGCTGCAGAAGGTCAAGGGAAGCAGGTTGGAGAGAAAGTGGGGCTTTTATTGCCTCATTTTGCAAAGGGAAGAATGAATCAACTCAAGCTGATTGGCTCAGCAGAGGACTGAAATTTTATCTTGATTGATAGGATAATCAGTAGTAGATTTATTTATTTATTTTTAATTAATTTATTTATAAAATGGAAACACTGATAAGACCATAGGATAAGATGGGCACAATTCCCACCACCAGAGCTTCATTATCCATCCCCTCCCCTGATAGCTTTCCCATTCTTTAACCTTGTGGGAGTATGGACCTAGAGTTATTATGGGGTACAGAAGGTGGAAGGTGTGGTTTCTGTAATTGCTTCCCTGCTGAACAGGTTGATTCATACTCCCAGCCTGTCTCTCTCTTTCCCTAGTGGGGCAGGCCGCTGGGGAAGCAGGGCTCCAGGACACATTGGTGGGGTTGTCTGCCCAGGGAAGTCTGGTTGGCATCATGGTAGCATCTGGAAACCGGTGGCTGAGAAAGAGTTAACATATAAAGCTACACAAATTGTTAATTAATCATGAACCTAAAGGCTGGAATAGATCAAGTTGTAAAATTTTATTGTGTTCACAGGCATTATAAGGCTTTGGGGAAGGGGGATTGCAAGAGGAGAAGGGGGAGGGGGAGCAATTATCAGGGTGGAATGTCCCTTGCAACATACATAGCCGAAACTATGTCTATTAACTATAACAATGTGGTGTGTCACTTGTTTTCTGGTAAATGGCCTACCTGCGGGGGAAATAGAAACTTATCTTGAGGGCTTTCATTGTTTCAAAGGCTTATCTTCTATCAAGCAGAGAATGGCTCTTGGCACTTCTTTATGTTTCTGAGTAGGTACTAAGGGGCAGGCAAAGTGTGTACATATAGTGAGAGAGTAAGCTATTTTATTTTTTTCTGCCTCCAGGGTTATCACTGGGGCTCACTGGCTGCACTATGAATCCACTGCTCTAGGCTGCCATCATTTTCCCATTGTTGTTGTTGCTGTTATTATTGTTGTTTCTGCTGCTGCTGTTGTTGGACAGGACAGAAAGAAATTGAGAGGGGAGGGGAATATATAGAGTGGAGAGGCAGAGAGACACCTGCAGACCTGCTTCACTGCTTGTGAAACCACCCCACTGCAGGTAGGGAGCTGAGGGTTTGAACCAGGAGACTTGTACGGGTGTTTGCCTTAGTACTATGTGCGCTTAACTTGCTGTACTACCGCCAGGTCCCCATTCTATTTTTTTTCACCAGCATTATCACTGGGGTTTAGTGCAAGTACTATAAATCCATGGATCCTGGTGGCCTTCCCTGCCATCCTTTTCCATCCTTTCCCATCCATCCATCCATCCTTCCTTCCTTCCTTCCTTCCATCCATCATTCATCCTTCCTTCCTTCCTTCCATCCATCCAGCTTTCCTTCCTTCCATATTTTCTTCCTTCTTTTCTTTTTCTTTCTTTATTACCTTATTTTTTCTTTTCTCTCTCATCCCTTCTTTCTCTTTTATGAATAGGACAGAGAGAAATTGAGAGGGGAGGGGACGATAGAGAGGGAAAGAGAGACACCTGCAGCCCTGCTTTACAATTTGTGAAGCTTCTCCCCTGCATGTGGGAACCCAGGGCTTGAACCCTCATCTTTGCACATGGTAATATGTGTGCTCTAATGAGTGTGTCACTGTCCAGCCCCAAGATATAACATTTTTCTTACCTGTTTAAGCTGTGCTCCTTCATTCTTGATTTGTTTCCATAATGCCTTAACACATGTTGGAGTAAGACAAAATAAAATGCTAACAGCGTTTGTCTCTTGGAAGTAAAACTGTGTCCCTCCCCCACATTCTCTCTTATTTTTTGTCTTTTGAGTTATTATAATGAACATTACTTTTATTTTTCATAGACATGTTTATTTACTTTGAGAAATGCACTGTGCCACCTTTTTTCATGTTGGAGTTAAGTCCAAGTGTTTTATTTTCAAGAGATACTGGAAATGATGGGTTTAAACATGGTTTGTTGTTAAAATTTTCAGAGGCTCTGGCCGGGCTTGCTTCACGGCGGGTAACAGAGACGCGGAGACAACGGCTGGGCAGGGCAGCTGTATTTCTTTATTCAGGAACAACGATTCACAAACTAAGACAAACTAATCACCAAACAGAACTCTGCTGTCTCTTTGCAGCGGCGCAAGCACTCTCTCTTACTCTGGAACTCAGGAACCCTCTCCCTTACTCTGGAACTCAGAAACTCTCGCACTCTCGCACTCTCGAACTCCGGAACTCAGGAACTCTGTCACTGGGGAACTCAGGAACTCTCGGACTCCGGAACCCTCTCCCAGGGTCCCTTGGGGCGGGGCCAAGCAGGCCCGCGAAATTAACAGGACTCATCCAATTCTCTTGGAGGGGGAGGGCTAGAACAAGCCAATGTAAAGCATACGACAATTCCCCCTTTTCTTTTTAACTAAATGACTATAGTATCAAGGGTGTGGGGTGAACAGAAACATATATAACCAAAACCAGCATGTTGCCAAGGGAAGGCCTGAGGGGGCCATATCTGAAAAAAAAAACATTTCTTGCCTCTGGGGGGCTACTTGCCTCGATGGGCATTTGCATGGGGGCGGGGAACGGCCTAGGGTCCCAAAGGCAGCTGGCTGCAACTTACTTACTATGAAACAAAACTTGTTATTAGCATATCTACTGCACGATCTAACATTTCTAATAGAGAAGGAATTTGAGACTTTTACATATCAACAACGTCTTTTAACCTTTTGTTACACCCATTCAAGATGGAGACACACCCTAGGTGTGGGCCGGAGAGGAAACCTCAGGCATGAGAATAATTAGCATAGCCATTGTGCGATCTACCATTTCTAATAGAGAAGGTAGTGTTTTACATATCAACAAGTCTATTTAACCTTTTGTTTAGACCAACTTAGTTGAAATATATTGATTGTTAACTAATTTTTACCTCAGACTTTAAATGTAAGTTAATTTTTATCTTTATGAGAATTACGTTGAAAACCTTTTTCATTTATCTTTGACTAGTAAGAATTTAGCCTTAAAGCTACTGTTTACCAAACTTTAAACATACACATAAACATAGTCATTAATACACGAGGAGAGAAACCTTTGTTACGAAGACATGTCATTTTAAACACGAATTTAAATCTATATTGTCTTAGTTGTTGGGGGGGGTTCACCATCCGGAGGTGGCTTCCCGCGCAGCTCCACTTCTAGGAATTGCAGGTTGCGATCTCTGCACAAATCTCTGCGTACTCCAGCTTGTCTGTCTTCAGACCGGACCGGCGGCTGGAGATCTCGTGTGCCCAGTTTTGGCAGGGAGCCCGGGGGTCCAGGAGGCCCGGGATGGTTCCAGAATTCATAGAAAGAGGGCAGGCAGGCCATCTTTGTAGAAGGCGTGAGCCTAGGTGCCCAGGGGTGGCGGCCATGATAGAACGCCGCGGCCCTGCCCCATGGCCCTGCCATGTCTGCTGCCCTGTTCGCAGTGGCCGAGCAGCGTGGAGGGATCACGCGTCCAGTGCCCTGCACCACGCGGTGGAGAGCCGGCTCCTGTGGGCTGGCCTCAGGCTCCAGCATGTTGGCATCGGGCTCCAGCATGTTGGCCTCAGGCTCCAGCATGTTGGCATCGGGCTCCAGCATGTTGGCATCGGGCTCTAGCGTGCTGGCATCGGGCTCTTGCATGGTGGCGTAGGCCTCCTGCGGGCTGCGGGGCTGCGGGGTTGCTGGCGCGGTGCGCGGGGTTGTCTGGGCGCAGCCGGCTGGCTGGCTGTTTGACCAGGTGGAAACAGCAGCTCCGCGCCTTGCCTCCCGCCCGCTGGCTCTTCCCGCTGGCTGTTCTGAGTTCGCCCGAGCGAGTGGAAACCACAGAGTGGTCCAGAGATAAATGTTCCAGAAACAGCAAAACAGTCTCGTGAAGAAAGAGCAGAGGCCTTTGGAGATCTCTTCACAAGCAGAAGAGAAGGCCATCGTGCATAGGTAGCCAAATTGTCTTTACTTATCTGAGAGATGCGCAGGTCAGGTCCACGTGGGCGCCATTTGTTGTTAAAATTTTCAGAGGCTCTGGCCGGGCTTGCTTCACGGCGGGTAACAGAGACGCGGAGACAACGGCTGGGCAGGGCAGCTGTATTTCTTTATTCAGGAACAACGATTCACAAACTAAGACAAACTAATCACCAAACAGAACTCTGCTGTCTCTTTGCAGCGGCGCAAGCACTCTCTCTTACTCTGGAACTCAGGAACCCTCTCCCTTACTCTGGAACTCAGAAACTCTCGCACTCTCGCACTCTCGAACTCCGGAACTCAGGAACTCTGTCACTGGGGAACTCAGGAACTCTCGGACTCCGGAACCCTCTCCCAGGGTCCCTTGGGGCGGGGCCAAGCAGGCCCGCGAAATTAACAGGACTCATCCAATTCTCTTGGAGGGGGAGGGCTAGAACAAGCCAATGTAAAGCATACGACAGTGGTTCAAACCTTACCAGGCATGTGGTTTATGTCAACTTATGTAACTTTGAGTTTCAGTTTCTTTTTCTGAAAAATCAAGATATTACATGTAGTACCTACCTATTAATGACTGTTGGGAGGATCACATGAGTTAATCTGCAGAAAGCTTGTGTGGGCAGGGCAGTGGTGCAACAGGTTGAGCACACATATCACAGTGTACAAGGACAGGTTCAAGCCCCCAGTCCCCAGTCCCCACCTGTGGAAGAGGGCAGATGCTTCATGAAGTGGTGAAGCAGGGCTGCAGGTATCTCTTTCTCTCCCTTTCTCTCTCCCCTTTCCCTATTGATTTCTCTCTGCCCTTATCCAATAAATAATAAATAAATAAAATATTATAGAAAAGAAAGTTTGAGAATTAGCCCCTGCTATGTTACAGACACTATACAAGTAAGTACAGTTTTATTACTTTGCTTTAAAGATATTCTTCCCTGTTACCCTTTCCAAAGGTCTCATTCTGCATTTTTTTTTTTTTTTTTGGAATGGTTTGCTATTCTTCAGACACAAATTATGTTTCTCATTTCTTCTGTCCCAGCTTCCTCATTTCCAAGTCATGTTCACACACCATTAATCCTTGCCTCATTCTCTACCTTCCTAGGTGGAAACCCCTACTCCTTCCTCCAGGTACCACACCCCTTCCCTGTGTCTAAGAGTCTGATGTCACTTAATGCCTCCTCTGCAGTCCTGTGTGACTGGACAGGAAAGGAAGAATATTTGTTAGTGACAGAGATTTTAACTTGTACCTCTACATTTTGAGGGAGAAAATAATCCATCAGGAAGAATATCGCATTTGTAAATCAAACATTTACAAAGCCCACCCCCACCAATCTCTGCACCTAAGTAGGAGAGACCCACCCTGCACATCCTGGCTGAATAACAGAGGAGCTTCTGGCCTGTGACCATGTCACATTGGACAGGCAGGCCTGACCGCCTGACTAGGCAGAGAGGCCTATATAAGGGTGCAGAAACACAATATGGGGTGGTAAGACTGGGGCTTCTGCCCCCTGTCTGCAACCTCTGCATGGTACCCATGCACTTGTTTGGCCTGATGTTTGGTTTTAAATAATATTTCTTAGCACTAGTATCATGTCAGAGTGTGCGATTGATGAAGGCCAGGTGGAGGTGTTTGCACAGGCTCTTATATTTTGTAGGTGATATTTCATTATCTATAGACAGACACACATATTTTCCCAATTAGGTTGGATGTTTCTGGAAGACAGAGTATTTTATTTTGAAGTACCTAGAAGAAAAGAGATGTCCCACGATTATTTTAATCTAGGCACACAAATTAGATCAGAAAAGGGAAAGCATTTGGGTGTTTTAGTTAAAATGAAAGGAGCAACAGCCATCTCTAGTGGGATTGTGCTCGTTTCATTTTTGTTTTTCTCTTAGAAAAGGTTGGGGACAGACCTTAGAAGCATCCTTGATATTAAGTCCCATTTTTCACTTCCAATAAATCCTTAGTAGTTCATGGCAGAGGCTCATTAGAGTAGTTCTCTTTGTTTACTGAACAAAGATCACAATTTTCCGCTAAAACGCTGACTCATTCCTTTGCAACCTGTAATCCAGCTCAATTGATGCAGGAAAAGCCTTTCTTGTCAGCACAATTTTCCTTTTTTATTCCTATAGGTGGCGCTCGCTGTCCATGTGAAAGACAAACTGGACTAGCCTTTGCCCGGGTGAGATATGACTGAACATCCATTCCTTCTTTCCTTCAAACCTTTTGCTGCTTTGTTTGGAGACATTACCTGAACAGTGTTTTGGCAACGCTACTCTCATGTCTTTAACACCAGATCCTTTCACATGGACTCACCGCCAATATCTTCGTGGATAACTCAGATTTTTTTAATTTTAATTTTTTTTTGATAATTTAGATTTTAAAGACATGAGCTGTAATGAAAACAAGCTTACATTATTTATAGTGACTCTGAGTGTGTTGTGCTGTTGCACTGATGGAAACTAATATGCAGCAGTCACACCTGGTTAAATGCAGAGTGCTAATTATTATCACTATTAATGGAAAGACTCCTAGCATTTCATATTTTATAATATGTCATGTCTAATTTCTCTGCAGCTTTTTAATTATACCTCTGAATAAAGAAGATGAAATTCCTTCTTGCAGTATTCATTTTGGAGTAAGGATGTAAGGATTTGAGGTTATGATTAAGGCTGTATTTTGTGTTTGTTTGAAAATAATGTACAGAAAGGACTTACATTTAAAGCTTTGGCCCTTGAGCTACCTAGCAGAGAGAAAAGTGAGAGTGAGAGTCAGTATTCTTTGCTTCTCTATTCTTTTAAATTTTTAAAAATATTTATTTATATTTATTTTTCCCTTTTGTTGCCCTTGTTGTTTTTTATTGTTGTTGTTGATGTTGTCGTTGTTAGATAGGACAGAGAAATGGAGAGAGGGGGGAAGACAGGGAGAGAGAAAGAAAGACATCTGCAGACCTGCTTCACCCCCTGGCCTGTGAAGCAACTCCCCTGCAGGTGGGGAGCTGTGGGCTCCAACTGGGGTCCTTATGCCAGTCCTTGCCTTTCGCGCCATGTGCGCTAACCCGCTGCGCTACTGCCCAACTCCGTTTCTCTATTCTAAATGCATCACTGTTTTTTTTTCTCATACATGGATGTAAACACACACATATGTTCATAAAATGCCCCCATATGTGAAAGTATATTGTCTTCATGTAGAAAATTGATTTCATGAGCTTAATGAGAGGGGGAACAAATCCAGGGACATCACTTTGGAACTGTGCAGAGAAATACAGCTGATTATATATATATATATCACGAGCTCTAGGAGAAGGTAAATAACTCTTTTATTAGGCACAGATGTTGTCATGGATGTGCAGCCTATGCAGTTAGATAAAGCTCTCTCAGTGCTTGGTTTAAGGTTCTGCTTTTGATATCTTGAAAATATTTAAAAATTAACCTGGCACTGTGTCCTACAAATCACATACATGGTCCTGCTCATAGGATTTGTAGCTTTTAAAAAAATTTTGCAGCGCCAAAGTGAATCCCAATCCTCAAGAAGAAATTCCCTGAGAAGGGCCAAGCACCAGGCCACTGTAAGTGGACTGTGGAGGAACCTTCTCTAAGCAGATGCTGTGTTGCTGATCTCCACTCACTCAGGCCTAAGCCACCAAGTTGCAGATACTACCTTGATGCCAACCTGACTTCCCTGGGCAGACACCCTCACTAATGTGTCCTGGAACTCCACCTCCCTAGAGCCCTACCTGACTAGGGAAAGCTAGAAACAGGCTGGTGGTATGGATCCACCTACCAACATCCATTTCCTGTGGAGAAGCAATTTACAGAAGTCAGATCTCCCACCTTCTGCACCCCATAAGGAATTCTGGTTCATATTCTCAGAGGGATAAAGAATAGGGAAGCTTCCAATGGAGGGGATGGAATGTGGAACATCGGTGGTGGGAATTGTACCCCTCTTACCCCACAATCTTTTGATCATTATTAAATCACTAATAAATAAAAAAGAATTAAATTAGATAATTGTTGCAATTCAAACACACATGCTCAGCAGGATCAATGCTCAGCATCACTTTCTGTGCTGAATATCTCTGAAACTTTCACAGAAATACTTGTCTCACCTTCCCTTATATTCATCTCTCAAAGGGATGCATGAAACATTTTTTTTTTCCTGGTAGGAGGATCATGCTCCCTCACCATTCATACTAAGACAAAACAATAGAGAATTGAGTCAAGTGCATATTTAACTTAGAGCAATGGCAACACACCTAGCATTGTGTTAGCAGATAGAGTGGTTTTGAAACTCCTAACTCCATTGCTAGTACCTGTTTACAGGGAGAGATGACTTTATCAGCGGTTCACATGGCTGTGTTCATCAGCAGATGAACACATATCATTCACCTATTTTTATTCATATCATTGTACCATTTAGAATGAGGACCTTCTCAGTTTCAGCCTATGCCATATACACTTTAACAGGGAAACACAAAGAACGCACCCTATCACCATGGATATAGAAGTAGAGTTTCTGAGCCTACTATCTTTTATGTTCCTGAGCCTCCGCCTCAAAAACAGGGTAATATTTAGATTTGTTTTAATCTAGAAGCCTTTCTATTTATCATCCAATTCAGTCTTCATTTACCATTTCTTATTGGTTCTTTAAAATCTTTAAAAAATACCAAAAAAAAAAAAAAAAAAAAACCCATCATGGACAGTGTTGTGGTATCTGTCCTTCTCACCATGTCTCTCTGTCTATCTTAAAAAGAGTCAACTAGGAATGGTGGGATCATGCCAGCACACAGTTCCAGTGAATGTCAGTTAAAGGTTGAAGAAGAACCATATCATGCAGAGTTAGAGGCACCTTCTGCAAGTGCTAGATCTATAAATTAACCCCAGGATTTGGACAGTAGACTTTTTTTTTTCTTTTTAACAGTAGCCTCTACATTAAATGGTTGGAATTCTCAGATGTGGCAGTATTAAAGAAGACATTTTGAAAATTAAAAAAAATATTATCTATTTATTTATTGGATAGAGATAGTCAGAAATCAAGAAGGGAGGGTAAAAGAGAGACAGAGAGACAACTGCAGCCCTGGTTCATCATTTGCAAAGCTTTACCCCTGCAGGTGGGGACCAGGGGCTCAAACCTGGGTCCTTGTGCCAGTCCCTGTTTGGGCGCCAGATGCCGAGCTAGCTTTGTGTGCGGGAGAGAGACGACCAGGGACTCATGGCTGAGCTGGGAACGCAGTTCAATCTTTATCGATGATCGAAAATGCAGTGCAATTAATCCAACCTCTGTTCATTAGAAAATCCTGTCCTTATATCTCCTAAGGTAGAAGTGTCAGGAAGAGGAAGTACGTAGGATAAGGGGTGGGGGGAAGGAAAAAGTGTGCGAAATAGTGGGGACTAAACCGTGGAAAACAGGATGTGACTAGGAGAGGGGGTGGAGTGGAAAAAAGAGAGAAACAATGGGGATTAAACCAGTGCGGGCCTCAAACAAAACAATGATTATGTAAATAGACCACAGTGTTAAGCAATGCAAGCAAACCTAACACTATGATCAAAACAGAAGGGGTCTTAGAAGCAGAATTAGAAGCAGACCAACACCCTTGTGCATTTTTTTTCCTTACCAGTGCACTGATGAGCTCTGGCTTATGGTGGTATGGGGATTGAATCTGGGACCTTGAAGCTTCAGGCATGAGAGTCTCTTTGCATAACTATTATGCTATCTACCCCCAGTCCTTGTGTATTAATTTTTTATCTTTATTTATTGGCTAGAGATAGCCTTTCGGGGTGTCTCTCTCCTTCTCTGGCAGGGTGGCCTCCAGGGGAAAGGTAACGGGCTGGTTCTTTCTCACTCACGACAGGGGTGACACGAAGTAAAAGACACCAGGGGACTCAGTGTGAATCTAGAATCTGAGTCCTTGAGTCCCAGAGTCCTAGAGTCCCTTTATTAGCAAAATTGACATGAGTTAAATAGAAAAGCAATGGAGGTAATTATTGTTGAAATATGACAGAAATTACAGGTTTCTTAACAGTCAGCATGCCCCTAAGGTAGGGGGCTGGTATGACAGGAATTGATGAGATACAAAACAGTTATTCTCCATGACACAAGCAACTTAATTATCCAAAGGTATTTGAGAGAAACATAGGGGTTAAACTCGTAGGGTGAGACAGGGAGAAGATGAATATCAAAAAGCCATATAGTTTGGAATTTCTCTAGTCTGGGGTCTGAGGTGTGTGATGAAGTGTGTGATAAGATGTGTTCTTCTGTGATCAGAAGGTGACTTTGAATGAGTGAATCTGCGGCCATGTGGCCTGTGGTTAATGGAGGGAAGTACTGGGGTATCTGTGGGCCTGAGAGTCAAGAAGGAAAGAACCAAGTCTGAGTTTCCCCCCTTATGCTCACCTCGGTTGAGAGAGACTTACCAAGAGGTTATCTTCTCAGACCTCCATCCAAAGATGGGGGTGGTTCTCCCTAAGCTCTATCAGGCTTACACATGTTCCCAACAATAGCCAGAGATTAAGAGGGGTGGAGGAAACAGAGAGGGAGAGAGACAGAGAGACACCTGCAGTCCTGCTTCACCACTCGTGAAGCTGTCCCCCTACAGGTTGGGACCAATGGCTCAAACCTGGTTCCTTGAGAATTGTAATGTGAGAGCGTAACCAGGTGCACAACCACCTAGCACCTAGATAAGTGGGTTGCTTTCCTTATTGGGAGCAATTTCAAGGTGGAAGTCTGCCTCTAGCCTGGTGTTCAGCTGCTGTGATTCTTTCTATTCAGGCAATTTTGCATCAGGCCTTGTCTGTGAAGTGCAGAATACTTAGAGAACTCTCCAACACCCGGTGAAGGAAAGCTCTGAAGAGACTGCTATCTTTCCTGACCCGCTCTGATTACTTGTCTGCTCCTGTGGCTTCTAGTAGCTCTTTTCCTCACTTGAGTAAGACGTTTCCCCTTCTGCTCTGTCAAGTTGCTGTTCTTAAAAAAAAAAAAAAGAGGTTGGTCATATTCTATTGTGAGAGAAAAGAAGGAGGGAGATTGAGAAACACAGAATTTCATTTAGTGCTCTTCATTTCTCTTATTTTTTTTTCCCCTCAGTACTCTTGCATTACCTCCATTTATCTGTTCTCTGCCCCCTATTCTAAAGTATCAGCTTTCACAGATTTCAGGAAAGGATTTGGCAACCCAGAAGCCAATAGGACTCAAAAAACTGTCAATGTTCTTGTGTAGAAGCCAAGCAGTCTGAGTAAAACTTAAGTGAGCAGACATAACACTGCCTATAAGGGGAAGTCATTCAACTGCTTGCCAACGTCTAGATCTGTGAGCCACTTTATTTGCCTTCTCCACAGATACCTTGATGTTAGTCATTCACCGACTGGGAATACTTAAAGAAAAAATGATTCCCCATGGGACATTATAAAAAATTTAGAATGGCATATTTTAGCTACTGAATATTAATGCAACCTTTCCTAAGTACTAATAAAAGAATCAAATCCCTATTTGTGAATATATTAAAAAGTTAGGTCAGGTTGTTTCATATGCACCAATAATTTTTTCACTGTGAGACTCATTTTCATTTTAGAATTCAGACAGGATTCTAATGTGACTGATAAAAGCTACACTGTACACTTTGCGAATGGGTGTAACTGTGCCCATTTTTTTTTTTTTTGGCTTCATAATCATTGACTGCAGTGTTAGTATTTGAGATGAAGAAATTTCGAATCTTTACTTCTATGTGTAACACATAGAAGTACTACTCCCCATCAGAAGTTTCAGTTTAACTAAAGATAAAATTAAGTTGACATTTTTGATTAGCTATGTGACATACCATAAGTAGGGAGTCCCAGTGAGTGAACTAGAATTATACTGATTAAATAGACTAGATGTTTAAGAATCAGGGAACTGACATTTTAGTCCTTGGCTCATTAATAATAATATTGGGCAATTATCTGTGACTCTCTTACATTTTGGGTATGAGAGTGTAGGCTAGTATGTATGTTTATAAAAATATTACATGATGTTTGGCACTGCTGAGACATTGAGCATGTCATGAGCAATGGTGAGAGATAAACATGGACATGTAGATAAGACCAAGAAGGAGATGCTTCCTGTTAAAGAAATTGTATTTTATATAAGCCCTCATGTGGGCCTCTATAGGAGAGAAAGATAGACACCTGCAGACCTGCTTCACTGCGTGTGAAGTGACTCCCCTGCAGGTGGGAAGTGGGGGCTTGAACTGAGATCCTTATGCCAGTCCTTGTGCTTTGCTTCACTTGCGCTTAACTTGCTGCACTACCACCTGACTCCCTCTTCTGATCTTGTTTTTCAACTTCTGCCAGTGAGTGAGATCATCCCATATTCATCCTTCGGTTTCTGACTTATTTCACTTAACATGATTTCTTCAAGATTCATCCAAGACGGGCTGAAAACGGTGAAATCACTATATATTTTTATTTATAAAAAGTAAACATTGACAAAACCATAGGACAAGAGGGGTACAACTTCACACAATTCCCACCACCAAAACTCCAGATCCCATCCCCTCCCCTGATAGCTTTGCTATTCTTTATCACTCTGGGAATATGGACCCAAGGTCGTTGTGGGATGCAGTGGCTTCTATAATTGCTTCCCCGCTGAACATGAGCGTTGACTAGTCAATCCATACTCCCAGCCTGCCTCTCTCATTCCCTAGTAGGGAGGGGCTCTGGAGAAGCAGAGCTCCAGGACACATTGGTGGAATTGTCTGTCCAGGGAAGTCTGGTTGCATCCTGCTAGCATCTTGAAACTGGTGACTGAAAAGAGAGTTAACATACAAAGCCAAACAAATTGTTGAACAATCATGGACCAAAATGCTGGAATAGTGCAGATGAAGTGTTGGGGGGGGTCCTCCATTCTGTAGACAGCTACTAGGCATATTCCAAAGGGCCTGTGTCTATATTAATTTTTTTCCCCCTGAGCCTGAAATCTGATATGCTGGTAGATCCAAGTTATTGTCTGGGGAGAAGATGTTATGGCTGGAAATGAGAAAAAAGCTGGATCAGGGAAGAGAGTAGCTCCCTAATATGGAAAAGGTATGTAAATATTCTTGACTGTAAACCCCATAGATTTGGAAATCACCATTTTTAATAGCTGAGAAGTATTCCATTGTGTATAAAGACCACAACTTGGTCAGCCATTCATCTGTTGTTGGAAACCTGGGTTGCTTCCAGGTTTTGGCTACTACAAATTGTACTGCTATGAACATAGATATACACATCTTTTTGGATGGATGTATTGTGTTCCTTAGGATATATGCACAGGAGAAGAATTGCAGGGTCATGGGGTAGGTTCATTTCTAGCCTTCTGAGAGTTCTCCAGACTGCTCTCCACAGAGGTTGGACCAATTTAGATTCCCACCAGCAGTGCAGGAGGATCCTTTTGTTCCCACAACCTATTCAGCATTGTTGCTACTGCTACCTTTTCTGATGTATGACATTCTCACAGGAGTGAAGTAGTATCTCATTGTCTTTATTTGCATTTCTCTGACAATTAGTAACTTGGAGCATTTTTTTCATGAGTTTCTTGGGCTTTTGGAAGTCTTCTGTGGTGAATATTCTGCCCATGTCCTCTCTCCATCTTTGGATGGGGTCATTTGTTTTCTTGTGGTTGAGCTTGGAAAGCTCTTTATATATTTTGGTTATTAGCCTCTTGTTTGATGTATGGCATGTAAAGATCTTCTGCCATTCTGTGGGGTCTCTTGGTTTGAGTAGTGGTTTCTTTTGCTGTGCAGAAGCTTGTTAATTTGATGTAGTCCCATAGGTTTATACTTGCCTTAGCCTTCTTTGTAATTGGATTGGCTTCACTGAAGATGTCTTTTTTAAATTTTATTTCTTTATTGGGGAATTAATGTTTTACATTCAACAGTAAATACAATAGTTTGTACATGCATAACATTCCCCAGTTTCCCGTATAACAATACAACCCCCACTAGGTCCTCTATCATCCTTCATAGACCTGTATTCTCCCCACCCACACACCCCAGAGTCTTTTACTTTGGTGCGATATGCCAATTCCATTTCAGGTTCGACTTGTGTTTTCTCTTCTGATCTTGTTTTACAACTTCTGCCTGAGAGTGAGATCATCCCATATTCATCCTTCTGTTTCTGACTTATTTCACTTAACATGAATTTTTCAAGGTCCATCCAAGATCGGTTGAAAATGGTGAAGTCACCATTTTTTACAACTGAGTAGTATTCCATTGTGTATATAGACCACAACTTGCTCAGCTACTCATCTGTTGTTGGACACCTGGGTTGCTTCCAGGTTTTGGCTATTACAAATTGTGCTGCCAAGAACATATGTGTACACAGA
Source organism: Erinaceus europaeus (assembly GCF_950295315.1). NCBI lineage: Eukaryota > Metazoa > Chordata > Mammalia > Eulipotyphla > Erinaceidae > Erinaceus > Erinaceus europaeus. Next base: position 111,106,090 of record NC_080162.1, read on the forward strand.
TCTTTTTGGATGGGTGTGTTGGGTTCCTTAGGATATATCCCAAGGAGAGGAATTGCAGGGTCATAGGGTAGGTCCATTTCTAGCATTCTGAGAGTTCTCCAGACTGTTCTCCACAGAGGTTGGACCAATTGACATTCCCACAAGCAGTGTAGGAGGGTTCCTTTGACCCCACCACCCTCTCCAGCTTTTGCTGCTGTTACCTTTTCTGATGTATGACATTCTCACAGGAGTGAAGTGATATCTCGTTGTTGTCTTTATTTGCATTTCTCTGACAATCAGAGACTTAGAGCATTTTTTCATGTGTTTCTTGGCCTTTTGGATCTCTTCTGTGGTGAATATTCTGTCCAAGTCCTCCCCCCATTTTATGGGGTTATTTTTTGTCTTGTTTTTGAGTTTAGCAAGCTCTTTATATATGTTGGTTATTAAACTCTTATCTGATGTATAGCATGTAAAGATCTTCTCCCATTCTGTGAGGGGTCTCTTGGTTTGGGCAGTGGTTTCTTTTGCTGTACAGAAGCTTTTTAATTTGATGTAGTCCCATAGGTTTATACTTGCCTTAGTCTTCTTTGTAATTGGATTCGTTTCACTGAAGATGTCTTTAAAATTTATGTGGAAAAGAGTTTCTGCCAATATTTTCCTCTAAGTATCTGATAGTTCTGATCTAACATCCAGGTCCTTGATCTACTTGGAATTTACTTTTGTATTTGGTGAAATACAGTGATTCAGTCTCATTCTTCTAAATGTTTCAACCCATTGTTTCCAACACCATTTGTTGAAGAGACTCTGCTTTCCCCATTTAATAGTCTGGGCCCCTTTGTCAAAGATTAGATGTCCATAGGTGTGGGGCCTCACTTCTGGGCTCTCAGTTCTATTCCACTGGTCAGTGTGTCTATTCATGTTCCAGTATCAAGCAGTTTTGATGACAATGGCCCTATAATACAGTTTGAAATCTGGAATGTGATGCCTCTGGTTCTGTTCTTTTTTCTCAAGATTGTTTTGGCAATTCTAGGTCTTTTGTGGTTCCAGATCAACATTTGTAGCATTTTTTTTTTCTCTTCTCCTAAAAATGTGCTTGGGATCTTGATGGGGATAGCATTAAATTTGTAGATGGCTCTGGGTAGTATATTCATTTTGATGATGTTAATTCTTCCAACCCGTGAACATGGAATATCTTTCCACTTTTTTGTGTCTTTTTCAATTACCTTAGTAGTGACTCATAATTTTCAGTATACAAGTCTTACACTTCTTTGGTTAGGTTTACTCCTAGATATTTTATTGTTTTAGTTGCTATAGTAAAAGGAATTGATTTCTGGATTTCATCTTCTTCTAACTTAGTGTTTGCCTAGAGGAATGCCACTGACTTTTGAATGTTAATTTTATAGCCTGATACCTTACTGTATTGCCTGATGATTTCCAAAAGCTTCTTGCTGGATTCCTTAGATTTTTCCATGTTTACTATCATGTCATCTGCAAATAAGGAGAGTTTGACTTCTTCTCTTCCAATCTGTATCCCTTTAATTCCTTGCTCCTGCCTGATTGCTATGGCAAGAACTTCCAACACTATGTTGAATAGTAATGATAATAGTGGGCATCCCTGTCTAGTACCTGATCTGAGTGGAAATGCTTCTAGTTTTTCACCATTGAGTATGATGTTGGCTGTAGGTTTGCTATATATAGACTCCACTATTTTCAGGAATTTTCCATCTATTCCCATTTTTTGTAGTGTTTTGATCATAAAGGGATGTTGTATTTTGTCAAAGGCTTTATCTGCATCTATTGATATGACCATGTGGTTTTTGGTCTTTCTTTTGTTGATGTGGTGGATTGATTTACATTGATTGATTTACGTATATTAAACCAACCTTGCATGCCTGGAATAAACCCCACTTGGTCATGATGAACAATCTTTTTGATGTACTGTTGTATCTGTTGGCTAGAAATTTGTTCAATATTTTCGCATCTATGTTCATCAGAGATATTGTTCTGTAGTTTTCTTTTTTGGTTGTGTCCCTGTCTGCTTTTGGTATCAGAGTGATGTTGGCTTCATACAAGCTGGAAGGGAGTATTCCAGTGTCTTCAATCTTCTGGAAGACTTTTAAAAGTAGAGGTATTAGTTCTTCTTTGAAGGTTTTGTAGAATTCATTTGTAAAACCATCTGGTCCAGGACTTTTATTTTTGGGGAGATTTTTGATAACTGTTTCAATTTCATTACCTGTGATGGACCTGTTCATGTTATCTACTTTCTCTTTACTTAGTTTTGGAAGTTGGTAGGTATCTAGGAAATCGTCCATTTCTTCCAGGTTCTTTAGCTTGGTGGCATATAGTTGTTCATAGAAGCCTCAAATGATATGTTGAATTTCTGCAGTGTCTGTTGTGATAACTCCATTTTCATTTAGTATCCTATTTATTTGGGTCTTCTCCCTTTTTTGTTTTGTGAGTCTTGCTAAAGGTTTGTCGATTTTGTTCACTCTTTCAAAGAACCAACATTTACTTTTGTTGATCATTTGTATGGTTTTCTTATTCTCATTTTTATTTGTTTCTGCCCTAACTTTAGTGATTTCCGTCCTTCTGGTTGCTTTAGGGTTCCTTTGTTGTTATTCTTATAGTTCTTCAAGATGTGCAGTCAGGCTGTTTATTTGTGCTTTTTCTTGTTTCCTAATGTGTGCTTGTATAGCTATGAACTTCCCTCTCAGTAATGCCTTAGCAGTGTCCTAAATATTTTGATAGCTTGTGTCTTCATTTTCATTGAAGTCTCAAAACATTTTGATTTCTTCCTTGATTTCCTCTTTGACCCAGAAGTTGTTAAGAAGTGTACTGTTGAGCTTCCACATTTTGGGACTGTTACTAATCTTTTGTTGATTGTTAAGTATTAGTTTAATTCCACTGTGGTCTGAGAAGATGCTTGGGATGATTTCACTACTCATGAATTTTCTGATGCTGTCTTTGTAGCTTAACATATGGTCTATCCTTGAGAATGACCCATGTGGATTTGAGTAAAATGTGTATTCCAGTTTCTTGGGATGAATGACTCTAAAAATGCCCAATAGTTCTAGTTTATCTAGCTCCCTTATGTATTTATTGATTTTCTGCCTGGATGATCTGTCAGGGTGAGAGAGTGGGGTGTTGAAGTCCCCTACTATGATTGTGTTGCTGTTACTATATTGCTGTAGCTCTTTCAGTAAAAGTTTGATGTATTTAGATGGCTTCTCATTGGGTGTATGGATGTTAATAATTGTTAAGTCCTCTTGATTGACTGATCCTCTGAGCATTAAGTAGTGTCCATTCCTATATTTTTTAATCTTATCTGTTTTAAAGTCTATCATGTCAGATATGCAGATAGTTGTTCCTGCCCTTTTTTGTGGGCCATTGGCTTGTATGATAGTTTTCCATCCTTTCACTTTAAGTCTGTGTTTGTCTTGTTGAGTTAGGTGGGTTTCCTATAGACAGCATATTGTTGGGTTGTATTTTCTGATCCATCTTCCTACTCTGTGTCTTTTAATAGGTGAATTCAGACCATTGACATTTATTGATATCAAAGATTGAAGATATTTTAATGCCATTCTTGTAGAGTTTTAGAGTGTTCTGATATATGTCCTATTTATGGTGGTCTGATTGTTTATAGGAGACTTTTCAGAACTTCTTTCAGAGCAGGCTTGGTGATAGTTGATTCCTTCAACTGTTGCTTGTCTGAAAAGGTTTTGATGTCTCCATCTAGTCTGAATGACAGTCTAGCAGGATATAGTATTCTTGGTTGAAAGCCTTTCTCATTGAGCACTCGATAGATATCTTGCCATTCTCTTCTGGCCTATAGTGTTTGTATGGAGAAGTCTGCTGCTAATCTTATGGGTTTTCCTTTGTATGTGACTCTTTGTTTTTCTCTTGCAGCCTTCAGGATCCTTTCTTTATCCTTATTCCTTACATTATAAATATGATATGTCTTGTAGTCTTTAGGTCTGGGTTAATTCTGTTTGGGACTCTCTGGGCTTCTTGAATCTTTATGTCTTTGATGCTTTCTAGACTAGAGAAGTTTTCAGCTATTATGGCCTGGAGAATGCTTTCTTCCTCTCCTTCTCTTTCTTCCTCTGGTATGCCAATAATGCGTATATTGTTTCTTTTGAAGTTATCCCATAGGACTCTGTTGTTGTTTTCAGCATCTATTAATCTCTTTTTGAGATCTCTTACTTCATTTTTAGTTGTCTGTAATTCGTCCTCGATCTTGTTAATTCTTTCTTCAGCCTCATTGATTCTATTCTCTCTGCCCTCTACTGTTTTCTGAAGTTCATCTATTTTGTTGCCCTGTTCTGATACTGTTTTAGCTTGTTCAGCTAGTTGCCTTCTTAGCTCAGCGATTTCAGCTTTTAGCTCTCTAATAACCATGAGATAATTAATATTTTCTTCCATAGTCTCATTTGTTGTTCCTGTATTTCTGATTACAATTTTTTCAAATTCTTTACTCACTCCTGTTATTATTTCCTTAGCTAATGTTTGGATGTTGAACTCGTTATTTTGTGCTTCACCCTCTGGGGAACTTTTAGCTGGACTCTTGTCCTAGTTCGTTTCTCCAATATTTCTTCTTGTTGTTTTAACCATTTTATATATTATGTTATGAGTTCCTTCTCTCAGTACTTTTCAAATTACTGGTCACTATTGCTTGGATTGACTTGTGTCTAAGTAAGTTAAGTAAAGGGTTCACAGTGGCAGAAGTTAACAGTTCTTTCAATAGTATTTTAATCCCTGAGTTGGAGCTCAGAAGTTTAAAAGCTTCTTTTTTTTTCTTCTTCCCTGTAGGCTATGGGAGCCTGAGGGCTTTTAAACTATCAATATGTTTCTTAGCCTAGTCACTGACTCCTGACCAAGAGATAAAGCAGGGTGTGGCAGAGATAATCCAGTGGTTATGCAAAGATACTTTCACAGCCCCACAGCTATTCCACCGAGGTATAGGTCTTCTCCTGAATTTCCTGGTTAGATCTCTGTCCCCTGGTGTCCCTCCCTGTCGCTGCTCCAGATTCTGAGGGCAGTAGCAATGGAGACTCAGAGTTGCACTTGGTGAGTCTCTGGGGAGTCCTCTCCTCCCTTCAGCTGTTCCGTTGTTGGTGGAGCAGACTGGAGGTGGTGTCTCAACTGATAAATTGCTGGAATGTTAGCAGTCACTTAATCTCTCCCTACGCTCCTCTCTGTCACCAGCCACACGTGTTTGTACTCACCGGTGATTTAATGGGTTCCTGTGGTCATTCTAGTCCTGTCTTGTTTTGGTCCCAGGTGGTCTCCTTTGGTATTCCTAGTTGATATGGGAGAGGAGAGGAGAGGAGAGAAAGAGATCTGCTGCGGCTCATAGCTCTGCCTCCAGAAGTCCTCCTGAAGATGTCTTTAATATTTATACAGAAAAGAGTTTTGCCAATATTTTTGTCTAAATATCTGAAAGTTTCTGGTCTAACATCCAGGTCCTTGATCCACTTGGAATTCACTTTTGTATTTGGTGGAATACAGTGGTTCAGCTTCATTCTTCTGCATGGTTCAACCCATTTTTTCCAACATAATTTGTTGAAGAGATTCATCTTTCCTCATTTAGTAGTCAAAGAAGGATATCCATAAGTTTGGGGGCTTACGATGGGCCTCTCAATTCTATTCTACTGGTCAGTGTATCTATTCATGTTCCAGAACCAAGCAGTTTTGATTACATTGGCCCTATAATACAATTTGAGATCTGGGAGTGTGATGCCTCTGGTTCTGTTCTTTTTTTCTCAAGATTGTTTTGGCAATTCTAGGTCTTTTCTGGTTCCAGATAAACATTTGTAGTATTTGTTCTCTTCTCCTAAAAAATGTGCTTGGGATCTTGATGGGGATAGCATTAAATTGTAGATGGCTGTGGGTAGTATATTCATTTTGATGATGTTAATTCTTTCAACCTATGAACATGGAATATCTTTCCACTTCTTTGTGTCTTTTTCAGTTTCCTTTAGTAGTGACTCATAATTTTCAGTATACAAGTCTTTCACTTCTTTGGTTAGGTTTACTCCTAGATATTTTATTGTTTTGTTGCTATAGTAAAAGGAATTGATTTCTGGATTTCATCTTCTTCTAACTTAGTGTTTGCCTAGAGGAATGCCACTGACTTTTGTATGTTAATTTTGTGCCTGATACCTTAATGTATCATACTTAGTTAATTCTCCTGCTAGCAGACTAAGTGGCTGCTTGCTTCAAAGTTCATTAAAAGTTCACACATTCACTATAAGTTCACCTTTTGATCATATAGGAGGACACACTCTATCATATACCCCTGCCAGTACCCTGGTAGTGAGACCCCACATTCTATTTCCTTGTGTTCTTTGATGTCTGTGATTTACATCAAGTTTTGTTTTTCTCCTCCCTACCTCACCTTACTGGTTTAATCCCTATGCTTTTCTCAAATACCTTTGAATAATTAACTTGCCTGCATCATGGAAACTAATTGTCTTGACCTTTATGTATCTCATCAGTTCTTGTCATAGCAACCCCCTACCATGGGGGCAAGCTGACTTTTAAGAAACCTGTAATTTCTGACACATGTGAAAAATGTTCTTTGTTTAACTCAATATAAAATCCTGTGCCCACTTCCAAATAAATGGATGTTCCTATCAGGATACCTCCCGATGTCTCTTTATATATCATGCAGTTACTGAAACTGGTGAGGGAGGGTAGGAGGCTTATCTCCCTGGCTGGAGCCACCTCACATGAACACCAGCAACTATCATGTCATCTGCAAATAGGGAGACTTTGACTTCTTCTCTTCCAATCTGTATCCCTTTAATCCTCGCTCCTGCCTAATTGCTATGGCAAGAGCTTCCAACACTATGTTGAATAGTAATGGTGATAGCGGGCAGCCCTGTCTAGTACCTGATGAGGGGAAATGCTTCCAGTTTTTTACCATTGAGTATGATGTTGGTTGTAGGTTTGCTATACATAGACTACACCATTTTGAGGAATTTTCCATCTATTCCCATTTTTTTATAGTGTTTTGATTATAAAGGGATGTTGGATTTTGTCAAAGGCTTTCTCTGCATGTTTTGATATAACCATGTGGTTTTTGGTCTTGCTTTTATTGATGTGGTGGATCACGTTGATTGATTTACATATATTAAGCCAACCTTGCATCCCTGGGATAAACCCCACTTGGTCTGATGAACTGATGACGAACAATATTTTTAATACTGCTGTATCTGGTTGCTGTATCTTAATGCTTTTCAGCCACCAAGTTGCAGATGCTACCATGATACCAACCTGACTTCCTTGGGTTAGATAACGTCACCAGTGTGTACTAGAACCCCACCTTTCCAGAGACCATTAAGGAAAGATAGAAATAGGCTGGGTGTATGGATCCTCCTGCCAAAGTCCATGTCTATTGGAGAAGCAGTTATAGAAGCCAGATTCCCCACCTTCTGCACCCCATAATGGTCCTGGGTCCATACTCCCAGAGGGATAAAGAATAGGAAAGCTTCCAATGGATGGGATACTGGACTCTGGTGGTGGGAATTGTTTTGAATTGTACATCTCTTATACCACAATCTTGTCAGTCATTATAAATCACTAATAATAAAAAGAAATTGTATTTTATATGTAAAATAAAATAAGGATATGTTTATCTTTTAGCCTATAAAATATTTTTAAGGAGGAGAGATGGAGGGACAGAGAAGGAGGGAAAGTGAAGTAAGAAGAGTGAGAAAAAGATACCAAAGTACCACTCCACCATCCATGTAGCTCCCATTTATTTCTGTTTGTGGCACCATATCTATGTTGATAAGAATAAAACTCAGGAGTTCATATGTGTAAGACATATCCTTGGCCTCTTGTATTTTTTTTAAAATTTTATTTTTAAAATGGAAATATTGACAAGACCATTAGAGGGGTACAGTTCTACACAATTCTCACCACCAGAACTCTGTATCCAATCCCCTCCCTTGATAGCTTTCCTATTCTTTATCCCTCTGGGATTATGGACTCCAAATCATTATAAGATACAGAAGATGGAAGGTCTGGCTTCTATAATTGCTTCCCTGCTGACCATGGGCATTGGCAGGCTAATCCGTACTCCCAGCTTGTCTTTCTATTTCCCTAGTGGGGCAGGGATCTGGGGAAGTAGGGTTCCAGGACACAGTGGTGGGGTTGTCTGCCCAGGGAAGTCAGGTTGGCATCATGGTAGTATCTGGAACCCAATGGCTGAAAGAGAATTAAGATATAAAGCAGAACAAATTGTTTACCAATCGTGAATCTACAGGCAAAAATATTGCAGATAATGGTTTGTGGGGTCTCCATTTTGGAAAAATCTAGTAGGTCTATTTTAGGTATATTACAAGAGGCCCGTGACTTTACTAGTTTTTGCCTGGGTCTGATAGCTAACATGCAGGTGGACCCAGTTTATTGTCTGAGGAGATGGTGTCAGAGTTTGAAAAAGAATTAGCAAGCTGGATCAGGGAAGAGAGTGGCTCCCAAATATGGGGAAAGTAAATAATTATTATTAATTGTAAACCCCACCGGTTTAATATAGGGCCCATATTCAGCACAGGAGCCTGTGTAATCTCTACATGCATGTAGGTCTGAGCTTGCATTCTGTGGTTACTGATTTCAGGACCCATCTTCCTTGGGTGGTAGGTAGGTAGAGTATGTTGTCTAACTTCCCTTCAGAGAATGGACCAGTGACAGTGGCGAGAGGGATCTGTTGGAGGTCTAGGCCCATCATGTCTGTATGAGAATCCCAGGACTCCCTGTCTAGGGCTCCAGGTGATGCAGTGGCCTGGTAGTGATCAAAGAGCCATCATTAAAATTTGCCAGTCTCTTGCCCTTATTCAGCTTTTGTAGTCCTTACTTCATCTAACAAGGTTAGCTTTGGAGTGATTGAGGGATATATAGCAGGAGGTAGGTGAGGAGGGTATATAGGTCCAAATAGAAACTATTTCATGCGAGCCGGGCCGGGCTGTGGCACAGCAGGTTAAGCTCACATGGTAGAAAGTGCATGGACCGGCATCAGGATCCCAGTTCAAGCTCCCAGCTCCCACCTGCAGGGGGTTTGCTTCACAGGCAGTGAAGCAAGTTTGCAAGTATCTATCTTTCTCTCCTCCTCTCTGTCTTCCCCTCCTCTCTTTATTTCTCTGTCCTATCCAACAATGTTGACAGCAACAACAACAATGATGATAAACAAGGGCAACAAAAAGGAAAAAATAAGAAAGAAAAAAGTGGTTTTTAAAAAAATTTCTTTATTGGGGAATTAATGTTTTACATTTGATAGTAAATACAATAGTTTGTACATGCATAACATTTCCCAGTTTTCCATATAACAATACACCCCCCACTAGGTCATTTGTCATCCTTTTTGGACCTATATTCTCTCCCCCCCCACCCCAACCACCCCAGAGACTTTTACTTTGGTGCAATAAGCCAATTTCAGTTCAGGTTCTGCTTGTGAGAAAAAAAGTTTTTTTTTTTTAAAAGGAAACTATTTCATTGGGTACTTTATGGTGTCTTTTTAGGTCTTTCTAGTTGCTTGCTGTGCTTATTGATTCACTGCAAACTACTGTTTACTTTTTCTTTCAGGTATATATTTTCCCCTAACTTATGGATACATGTACATATGCCCTATCTCATGGGCCTTGGCCTATATCTAGGTTTTGAGGTTTTGTTAAGAAGTACACCATCTGAAATGGAATTAAGGAGTCCTATGAGTTAGGAAAGGTCTCACCAGAATAATGAAGTTGAGGGTTGACATTCCATGCCTGATGTCTCTGGACAAAGTCCGAAGTGAAACATGCAGAGATGGTACTGGTTGCATTGCTTAGGTTGGGATCAGCAGATGCGGTATCAGTTGGTATGATTGAGAGAAGCATGCAAGAAAGTGAGCCCTTTTGTATTTTAATTAGGAATGCTTTTTATGCTTATATAAGAATTATAGAAGCAGTATAAACTTTGATATGCTACTTAGTTAACTCTATTATCATTAAAACCTTAAGTTTACATCGTTATACACAATGCAACAACATATATTATAGAATTTATTCAGATTTTTACCTGTTTTTCTCTTAGTTTTTCTATCTTTCATCTTACCAGACAATATTCTTAGTCCACTCCCATGCTCAGGCAAAATTACCAAAGTCATGGGCACCTAGGGACATACCTAGACTTCCTAGTTTTTTTTACCACCCTAAAATCCCTATTCTCACCTCCTCTGTTACTACTTTCTGGTTCTTTTTTATTAAACATTTTGTTCTGCTTTTTATCTTACTCCCTTTCAACTACCAGTTGCAGATGCTATTATGACATCATCTGACCTCCCTAGGCAGACGACCTCACCAATGTGTTCTGGAACCTCACCTCCCCAGAACCCTGCCTCACTAGGGAAAGATAGAAACAAGGTAAGGGTATGGATCCACCTACCAATGTCCAGTGGAGAAGCAATTACAGAAGGCAGAACTCTCACCTTCCACACTCCATAAATATCTTTGGCCTATATGCCCAATGGGGGAGAAATAATAGGGGAAGATGACCAGAGGCCTCTGAACTCCAGCTCCACTAGCATGTAGAGAGAGAAGAGCAAAAAGGGAGGGATTCATATTGCATAGGAGCATATACCACAGCGTGCTCACCTCCAAAGTTCTAGAACCACACAGGCTCCCTCCACTGGCCTCACTCATCTTCTGCCACTTCTGGCAGCCACCAGGATTATCTCAGTGTCTGAGAATTTTTGTTGATTTATGTTTGTTTGTCTCATACATATGGTAACACTACACTTTCGAGGGGGGTTACCTGAAATCCATATATCTTTTCTTTTTAAAAAATATTTTATTTAATATTAGATAGAAACAGAAAATGAAAGGGGACTTCACTGCTTGACAAGCTTCCCCTCTGCAGGCAGGGACCAAAGGCTTGAACGCAGGTTCTTGCTCACTGTAATGTGTGCACTCAATCGGATATGCCACAACCCAGCCCCCCACATTATTCTTTTTAACAATTGTATAATAGTCCACGAAGTAGTCATGCCATATGTTCACTAAACATTCGTTTACTGCAGGACATTTCGTCTGTTTCAATATATCACTATTATAAATAAAGCTATTTTGAAATGTATTATATGCTGTGGTTTTGTCCCCATATTTTATATTAGGGATGCATTTTCAAATGTGAGATCAATGAGTTTTATTCTTCTTCTAGCATTTGCCCTTCTTCCGTAGCCAGTCAACAGCATCAGGTTGAGCCTGATGTAAAGTTTCGAGACCTCCTTTGAATCTGGAGAGGTGGCAGTCATTGACTATGTGGGTCATAGTCTGTCTGTAGCTGCAGGGGCAATTTGGGTCATCTCTGGCTCCCCAGTGATGGAACATAGCACGCACCGGCCATGGCCTGTTCAATAGCGATTGAGGAGGGCCCAATCATAACGTGCTAGGTCAAAGCCGGGTTGACGCCTGCAGGGGTCTGTGATGAGGTGTTTGTTCTTTACCTCAGCTGACTGCCAACTCTGTTTCCAAGAGTCTGGAACAGAGAAGTTCAGTGTAGGCATAGGGGACCAGATTGGGTGACGAGACGTCAAGCGTTGGACAGGGTGGGCGAAGATATCCGCGTATATTGGCAGGTCCGGTCGAGCGTAGACGTGGGAAATGAACTTAGATGATGCCGCATCCCGACGAATATCTGGCGGGGCGATGTTGCTAAGAACTGGCAGCCATGGAACCAGGGTGGAATTGATGGTTCCAGAAATTATCTTCATGGAGGAGTATAATTTGGAATCGACCAAGTGGACATGGGGGCTACGCAACCATACTGGGGCACAGTATTCTGCAGTGGAATAGCATAATGCCAGAGATGATGATCGTAGTGTGGAAGCACTCATGCCCCATGAGGAGCTGGCCAGTCTTGCAATGATGTTATTCCTCGTGCCCACCTGTCACGAAAGACATGTCTCTGATATCTGATTACTGTAAAAAATGGCGACTAATCCCTAGCACTGCAAAAATGGTATCATCTGTTTTCCATCTACACCATGCCTCAGCCTCGTGTGAGCTTACAGCTTGGCGGTACGAGAATCCGGCATGAAGCCCAGCCAGTCTATCTTGGCATTACTCTCGGTCGCACCCTGTCATTTCACAAACATCTCATAAAAAATGCAGCAAAGGTGGGCACGAGGAATAATCATCAATGAGTTAAAAGAGATGAACACTTGTCGGGAAATTATGAGGAGCCTCACAAAGCATTAAGCCAGCTCCCCCTGCTCCCCCCTGCATTCCTGATGCTATGGCCTATCTGCATAATCATTGTTTTGTCTGGGAGATCCCCACCCATTCCATTCCTTTGATCTGTCTTCTTTCTGCCCCCTGGAACCTAGCAACAGTTGCTGGGGGTGGGGGGCTACTATTTCCAGCCTCTCCCACCTTTCTCCATCCCTCTCCTAGCCATGTATGGTATTGTCAAGCCACTTCCGTTTCTGTCTTGGCTCTTCCATGTCCCAACCTGGAGGAGGGCAGGCAAGCAGACTGAGAGGCTGACACTGGCCATTGTGGTTAGCACCATGTGGCCTAACAAGGTGTGCTCCCGCCTGACTCTGGAGCAGTCACATGAATAAAGATTTGAATTGTCCTGCTCCCACAAGCTTGGTTCCTGGGTCATCTCTCTCTCCCGTGATGCTAGCCCAACAAACACTTATGCTTTTTGTGTATATATTTCCATTCTGTCTTTGCAAAGATTTTATTAGGGCTGGGTGGTGGCACACCTGGCTGAGCACACATGTTACAATGCACAAGAACCCATGTTTGATCCTCTGGTTCCCTCCTGCAGGGGGAAAGTTTTGTGAGTGGTTAAGCAAGGCTGCAGGTGTCTCTCTGTCTCTCTCCCTCTATCTCTCTCCCCTTTCCCTCTCAATTTCTGACTATCTCTATATCCAGTAAGTAAATAAAGATAGTAAAAATTTTAAAAAGAAAAGAGTTTATTGATTATGGTAACAGCAACTGATATCTGCCAAGTGGGGGACCACGAGATCAGAGCAGGGTCAGGTTGGAGGATCTTTGTTTGTGGCAAGAAGTGGAAAGTCAATGCTGTTCTGTCAAGGGGTTTGCTGACAGGAACATCTGGGGCTGAAATTTACCTGGGAAATTCCAGCTGGCATTGGCATTCTGAGCAACATTTTAAAATATTTCTATTTATTTATTCTTGGATAGAGACAGACAGAAATTGAGATGGGGAGAGGGATATAGAAAGGAAGAGAGAGAGAGACACCTGAAACTCTATTTCACCACTCTTAAAGCTTCCCCCTTGCAGGTGGGGACCAGGGGCTCTTACCTGGGTCTTTGCACACTATAATGTGAGTGCTTAATCAGGTGTGCTACCACCTGGCCCCTGCATTCTGAGTAGGAGATACAAAAGGATGTAGCAAGTCAAAAGTGAAAGGTCTGGCAGATATGTAGAGGACTAGAAAAGCAGTGGCTTGGTGAGAAGCACAAGGATAGTATAACTATCCTGGTTCAAGCCCCTGGCTCCCCACCTGCGGGGGTGGGGGAGGGGTCACTTCAGAAGCGGTGAAGCAGGTCTGCAGGTGTATTTCTCTCCCACTCTCAGTCTTCCTCTCCCCTCTCAATTTCTCTCTGTCTTACCCAATAATAACAGCAATAATGGAAAAAAGATGGCCTCCACGAGCAGTGGATTTCTAGTGCAGGCACCAAGTCCCAGCGATAATACTGAAGGCAGGCAAACAAACAACAACAACAACAACAACAAAATAGGGACCTGGAAGCCAGAAGGGTTTAAGTATAGGTTAACTCGTAATCATCTACTTTTGACTCTACACTGTGAGTATGCAAAACGGACACATCTGAAGTACAACAGGACTGATTTTAATGATGAGAAAGTAGTTTTCAGTCTCTTGGATACTATGCTAATTTTTTAAATTGCCTGTAGGGTTATTGCTGGGGCCTGGTGCCTGCATGGTAAATCCACTGCTCTTGGAGGCCATTTTTTCCTATTTTATTTGCTAGGTTAGAGAGAAATTGAGAGGGGAGGAGGGGAAGAGGGAGAGGAAGAGGAAGAGGAAGAGGAAGAGGGAGGGAGAGGGAGAGGGGGAGGGGGCGGGGGGGAGGGGGAGGAAGAGGGGGAGGGAGATAGAGAGGTGGAGAGAGAGAGAGAGAGAGAGAGAGAGAGAGAGAGAGAAACTCCTTCAGCCCTGCTTCATGGCTTGTGAGGTTTTCTTTCCCTCTGCAGATGGGGAGCAGGGGCTCACACCTTTGTTCTTGAGCATGGTGATGTGTGCATTCAACTGGATGCACCGCCTCCTAGGCCCCTAAACTCCTGTTCTAATTACCTAATACAGTCTATGTAGCTTTCAACATAAAACATCCAGGTATACAAAAAGGATAATCCTAAGAACTTTGAAGAGAAAATGCCATCCTCAGAACCACACTCAAACATGACACAGTTTTTGGAATTATCACCAGGGAACTTAAATTGCCTGTGATTTATATGAACTGTGCTGCGGAATCTAAGAGGAAAGAACATGCAAAAACAGAAGAGTAGTGTAATGATCACCAGGAAATGCTGGCATCAAATCTGGGTCAGAGTATGCTGTGACACACCCAGATGACTTAGACATAGGCCACTGGAAACTTCCAGAACTCAATGCAAAAAGAAAATGGAATGCAAAACCCAGCAATGACACCATGGACTTTGAGCTCAGACTGACAGGGACTCAGAGGTCACACAGGCTCCTGTGCTAAATAGGAATAGATATGGGCCCTGGGTCAGGTAGACTGGGTAAACAGTTACTGGTGTTTATATACTTTCCTTATATTTGGGAGCTACTATCTGCCCTAATACAGTTATCTAATTCTATTTTCAACCCTGAAACCATCTTCCCAGACAATATTTTAAGTTCAGTTGTATGTTAGCTGTCAGGCTCAGGCAAAAATTACTAAAGTCGTGGGCCACTTGGAACATACCTAAAATAGACTTCCTAGCTTCTTCCAACATGAAAACCCCTAGTTTCATCTGCTTTATTCCTATTTTGGGGTTTCTGTTTATTAAACAATTTGTCTTGCTTTATATCTTACTTCATTTCAGACACCAACTTGCAGACGCTGCAATGAATCCATCCTGACTTCCTTGGGCAGATGACCTCACCTATATGTCCTGATACCTTACCTCCAAAGCCCTACCCCTATAGGGAAAGATAAAAACAGGCTGGGATTATGGATCCTCCTACCAATGTTCATGTCCAGTGGAGAAGCAATTACAGAAGCCAGACCTCCCACCTTCCACACCCCATAAAGAATTCTTTATCCCAGAGAGGGATAAAGAATAGGGAAGTTTCCAATGGAGGGGATGGGACACAGAACTCTGGTGGTGGGAACTGGATGGAATTATACCCCTGTATCTTACAATCTTGTTAATCATTATTAAATCCTAAAACAAATAAACAAACAAAACAGAAACAAACAATAAAATAACCATCAGCAATGACAAAATAGCCACCAAGTAAAGGAAGGAAGATTCTAAAAGGTATAAAATATTCATAGTTGGAATATCAGAAAAAGAAGAAAGACAAAATGGGACAGAAGAAATATTTGAAGCAATGACAGTTGGGAACTTTCCCCAAACTAGATGATAGACTCAAACATCATAGATACAGGAAACTCAGACAACATCAAGCAGATTAAGTGACCCCAAACCAATCAAATGAACATCTTACCCTCAAAGACTCAAAGGACACCCTCCCCACACACAGTTTTTTGGTCATACTCTAGACATAGATAGTGAAAAATGATGAGAAAATCTTGAAGGAGGTTGACAAGTGGGCAAGGACAGGGTGGGGAACCACATACCCTTAGACAGCTAAGGAAAATAATTATATTGAACTTATAATAAGAATTCAGGTAGCAAGAAGAGAGTGGGATAAAAGTTGTTTATTTTTGTGCAGATTGACATTCAAGTAGAGAAAAGCCCATTTTATTTTATTATGTTTTGTTTAGGGCTATTAGACTGAGATTCAAGACTACCTGGTCATTTCTAGAAGGTTTCTTGTGCTTCTTGGGAGAGAAAGCACCTAAAGGAAAAAGGAGGGAGAAAGGCAAAACAGGGATTGGTGGGTGGTACACCTGGTTAAGTGCACACATTACAGTGCACAAGGACCCAGGTTCAAGCTCCCAGTCCCCACCTGCAGGGGGGGAAGCATCACAAGTGATGAAGCAGGCCTACAGTTATCTCTCTCTTTCTCTCCCTCCTCCCTCTCAACTTCTCTGTCTCTATCCAAAATAAATTACACACACACACACACACACACACACACACACACACACACACACACACATGCATACACTGCTCTTTACCCATCTAGAGCCAAGGAGTTATGGCTGGGAGGACGTTAGAAGTGTTTGTCATTCCAGTTTACATCCAAGCTCCCACTTCTTGGATTTCACAGATGGTAGAGTCCGTTAGAGAACAGATGTGCTATACATAAAGTCTGACAAGGTTACTTCTCTAAGACACGAGGGCGTAAGTCACACAGTCTTGCTGTTCCTGCTACAGAGTTTAAAACAAAGGGAGAGATATCACTGTGGAGCACTGACACCTTGGGTGCTCCAGAAGTTCAACTGCAACTTTGCAGCTCCAAAGGACAGGAGACCTTTGGCAGGAGACTGAGAGTGTGTGGGGGGGAGACATCAGCACTCACATATGCTCATGAATAAACCCAGGATAGACTTGAGGACTCCATGACACAGTTAAAGAGCTCCATAGAGGTATGCAACCCAGTGAAAACGCACTTACTGCTGCACTGGACTTTAGAGTGGGACAATGTTCTTTCACCTTTTGATTCTGTGTCCTCTCTCAAACTGACCATTCCCTCAACTGTTCGCTTTGCTTGCAGAAATATTAAGTAAATGGGGAGATTTTGCTTTAATTGAATGTATGTTTTGTAGCATATTTAAAAATCAACTCAAGTGGTCAGGGAGGTGGCCCAGTGAATAAAGCATTGGTCTCTCAAGCATGAGGTTCTGAGTTCAGTCCCCAGCAGCACATGTACCAGAGTGATGTCTGGTTGGTTCTTCCTCTCTTCCTAACCTTCTCACTAATAAACAAATAAAATCATAAAAAATATATAAAAATCAACCAAAAATAAATATGTATAAGACTTGCAATTATGAAAGGAAATGGCTTCTTGACATTTATCTTAAATGTTTCTTCTGGGTACTAAGAAATGTTAACACTAATTTTATTTGTAAATACAAAAGAAATCAAACTTAGGGAATTTTTTTTCTCTAAAACTTGACAAAATTGGAAAATAAAATCATGTAAACATTTAACAAAAACTTTAATAATGATGTTTATTATAAAACTAGATACACTTTGTCATTAGCATCTTAAAATTTAAACTTGTTAGAATTAATTTTTTATATGGTTTTCTATCTACTTTGTGATGAAAACTCATTTACCTTAAATTACCAAGACATGCCATTATAACCCTACACAATAATCTCCCAAATGATGCAGGGGAATATGGATTTATTTATTTATTTTAATTTCTTTCTTTATAGGGGGATTAATGGTTTACAGTAGACAGTAAAATACAGTAGTTGGTCCATGTGTCACATTTCTCAGTTTTCCACAAAACACTCTAACCCCCCCTCCTAGGTCCTCCTCCACCATCATGTTTCCAAGTTTTCTTTGCCAAGTGATTTGATCTATTTCTCTGCTTGATTTATTTTTATTTTAGGGAATATAACTCACATTTTCATTAATAGCTCCTTGAATTGGAGAATATGGCACCAGGTGTTTGTTAAGAGCTGTCTAGGTTTTTACCTTCCTTGTGTGATACAGTCTGAAATTAACTGAACTTTAAACTACCTGTGTTTTCAGCTTTTATCACATACTTTACAAATTCTCCCCAGAGAAGACTGTATTTGCTTTTCAGGTTTTTGGCTGTATGCTTTCTTTTCTCTTTGGGAGACCCAGGTAAAGTTTAAATTACAGTTAATTGATAGAGGCCAAGGAGGAAGACAGAAAATTTAATTAGTTTCCCTGCAAAAGTGACGTGTGTTAATCTGACTTTCCACACTAGAGACAAACACATCTTAACTTAAGGCGCACAGAAAATGTTCTGTTTAAATAGACAGGGTCTTAGTCTTTCTCCCAGCTTATTTTCTGTCTAGACAGAGAAGAGAATCAAATCCCTTTTAAATTATAAAATTGTTCTGTGATTAGATATCATGGTCATCTCTTGAGACATTCACAGAACTTTATAAATAGTTAATATCTCCAAACCCTTGATGGTCCAGGAGGTATCCAGTGGATGTGGTTGGTGTTCAATGTCCTGCGACCTTAGTCCACCACCACGTTGAGCTCTGTGTGGTGGGAGCCTTTTAACTTCAAGTTTTATAGATTTTAACTTTCTGCCTTAGGTATTTCTTCAAAGTGCAGATAGCTTACTTACTAGATCTGCATGTTCAGGCTGGGAAGAGTAGGGGAGTGCTACATCACACCCTCTTCCTAGCCCCCCAAATAACCAAAGACAACTGCCATTGGGGACAGGAATCAGGGGCTAAAAACACCAGCTCCTGGCCTTGGACAAGGGGTTTTCAGCTCCATTTCTAGCTGACTTCCCTAGGAGGACTGAGTCTTCTCACTCCCAGCATTAATCAGCTGAATCTAGCTCCCTGAAATGGAGCTTCCCTGCCTATCCTTTTGGGATATCCAAATTATCTATCTGTGCTCAAGTTATATTGTTGTTTTTCTTTTTCTTTCTTTTGCCAGAACCCTGCTCAGCTCTGGCTGATCGTGGTGCTGGAGACTGAACCTGGGACCTCAGAGTCTCAAGCATGAAAGTTCTTTTTTTTTTTTTTTTTTTTTTGCCTCCAGGGTCATCTTTGGGGCTGGGTGCCTGCACCATTAGTCTGCTGCTTCCATGACCAGCCATCTTTTTGATTTTTCTGGATAGGATAGAGAGAAACTGAGAGGTGAGGGGAGGATAGAAAGGTACAGAGAAAGATAAATATCCACAGATCTGCTTCACTGCTAGTGAGGCTGTTGTTTGGCAAAGGACAGCCCCTCAACATTAAGTTGGAGGACTCGAAAAGCAGGACCAACAGCTTGAAAGCTGTCAGGAGCTGCTTGTTGCTGGCTTTGAAAGTGACTGGGATCCATGTGGAAGGATCGTCAGTTTCCCCAATGAATGGGTACTCATGAGATTGCACCACGGGAAGGTCGATCCAATGCATCCCGAGGCTGTTGAGATCCTAATAGGAATTTGGGACAATTAGCATACTAATAATGTCAGCCTGAGAAGGAGCACACTCACAAGGGAATGTGGGTGCAGGGACTATATAAGCAAGGACTTGCAGCAGCTTGCTCTCTTGATGGGATTACCTTTATCATGGCACTCTCCTGTTGGTGTAGCTCTGAACTGACCCTGATCTCTTCACATGGTGGTCTCAGATAGCTTAGTTGTGGACTTTAGACTTTTGCCTACTTTCTTAGCTAGACTCCCCCCCCACAGTGATTTTTTTATGAATAAACCTCTCTTTTGTTTAACATTAAATGGAGCCTTGTGTTGTTTATGACATGAGGTGACCCCCCCACACACACTGCAGTTGGGGAGCTGGGGCTGGAACTAGAATCCTTGAGCTAGTCCTTGTGCTTTGTCCTAAGTATGCTTAACCTACTTAATCTGGTGTGCCACCATCCCGCCACCAGTATGAAAGTCTTTTTGCATAAACATTATGCTATTTTTCTGGTCTCTGAGCCTTTTTTTCTTCTTCTTCTAGCGTTTGCCAAAGTTGAGCCTAAGTTGTTATCTTTATTTGAGGTCTTGGGGCACTCAAATCAGATGAGCTGGCTAATTTAGGTTACTTAAGTTGATTTTAAACATTAATGTAGATTTGATTTGTATTTGTCTAATTCATTCAAATAATTTTAAGATAGGCAAGAATTTTAGACATTGGACAAATCAAACTATTTTATCTTATACATTTTAATAAATTGTTTCTAGCAGGGCTGGGCGGTAGAGCAGCAGGTTGAGGACACATGGCAGGAAGTGCAAGGACTTGCTTAAGGATCCCCATTGGAGGACCCCAGCTCCCTGCCTACTGGCGGGTCACTTCACAGGCAGTGAAGCAGGTCTGCAGGGTCTTGCCTTCCTCTCTCAATTTCTCTCTGTCCTATAAAAAAAAAAGAAAGAAAGAAAGAAAGAAAGAAAGAAAGAAAGAAAGAAAGAAAGAAAGAGACTATTTCTGGGCAGGGAGATAGCATAATGGTTATACAAGAGATTTTCATATCTGAAGTTTCAAAATTCCAAGTTCAATCCCCTGCACCACCGTAAGACAGAACTGAGCAATGTTCTCTTTTAAAAAAAAGTTAAAATAAATTAATATTAAAATATTTCTTTACTTACTTGTGTTGGACTGCAAATCTAAGGAAGCACCAAGAGACTGGGGTGATGTAAAAGCAAAGAGCCTTTATTCTAGCCGGCTAGGGTCGACTTACTGAGGGGCTGCCACACCAGCTCTCTGGTAATCGACCCTGTACCCAAGTCCTACTAGGGTATATATACATTTCAGATTACAGACTACATCACAGGGTTCAGCTATACCATGACAGGTTTACAACAGTGGTTATCTATGGTCCCAGGTGCAGGGAAGGGGAGGAGGTCCTTTTTTTGACTTCAAAGTTATCTCCTTTTTCCGGACCCTAGTCACCGGGATTGTTTCCCAGAGTCTGTCCTTGGATTTATCTCCTGCCTTCCAGATTCCCCGGATTCTCTGTTTACAGCTTTAACTCCTGAGAATTACTTTCTTCCTCAGGACAGGCCTGTCTTATAATTGCCTACTTAACCCTTAGGTAGCCTGAGATTAGGTTCATTTGTCTCATTATTTTATCATCTTACATTTATTTCTTTTTACTCAGTTCCTACAACTTGTTTTTATGGTAAAGACAGAGACAGAGACAGAAAGAGAGAGAATTATTTAGTTCTGGTTTATGGCAATGCTGGGGACTGAACCTGAAACCTTGGGAGTCTTAGACATGCAAGATCCATGCTGCAATACAGAGGGAGGGTGGACATGTGGCTTCCTGGGCTGGCGGGGGGCTGGGGGGGGTGGGGGTAGGTGGGTGGGATGGGTCACAATCTTTTGGTGGTGGGAATGGTGTTTATGTACACTTCTATTAAATTGTAGTCATATAAATTACTATTTAATTAATATGAGAGGGGGAAAATTGATTGTATGTCTAACAAAGGGACTTCTCAAAGTTAACCCAATTACCAAATAATGTGGTGTTAACAATAACTATCCATTGTCTTATTGAACCCTAAGATAGCAGGAACCTCACATTTCCACTATAGAGCCTAAACTTCCCCAGTCCTGGGACCCTAGGGTAGGGCCCACTTTCCTGCATGCTTCTCCCAATTCTTATCAAATAATATTGCATCCTCCGATCACAACATAATCAACACAACAAGTGCTACCTCAACATGCTTCAGAGACTTCGGGTGTGGAATGACAACCCTTCAGCTTCATTACACGGGTGAGACCTTTCCTTTCATATTATTCTCTAATTCCATCCCAGGTGGTTCACTTCCTAACAAAGTCCCAAAACCTAGATATACACCAGGTTCCATAAGATAGAGCATATGTTCACATTATCCATAAACTAGGGCAAAATATATACCTGAAATCAGTAGTACACTAGAGTTTGCAATGAGTACCTCCTAAGACTTCATCTCCACTATTCCAACCTTTGGGTCCATGATTCTTCAACAATTTGTTTGGCTTTGTATGTTAACTCTCTTTTCAGCCACCAGGTTCCAGATGCCATCAGGATGCCGGCCAGGATTCCCTGGAGTGAAGACCCCACCAATATGTCCTGGAGCTCCGCTTCCCCAGAGATTCTCCACACTAGGGAAAGAGAGAGGCAGACTGGGAGTATGGACTGACCAGTCAACGCCCATGTTCAGCGGGGAAGCAATTATAGAAGCCAGACCTTCCACCTTCTGCATCCCACAATGACCCTGGGTCCATGCTCCCAGAGGGATAGAGAATGGGAAAGCTATCAGGGGAGGAGATGGAATATGGAGATTGGGTGGCGGCAATTGTGTGGAATTGTACCCCCCCATCCTATGATTTTGTTAATGTCTCCTTTCTTAAATAAGTAAATAAAAAAAATTTATAGCAACCATGTGATTTAGAGGTTATTACTAATATTTTTTTCCTTATTTTTAAATATTTATTTATTTATTTATTCCCTTTTGTTGCCCTTGTTTTATTGTTGTAGTTATTATTGTTGTTGTCATTGTTGGATAGGACAGAGAGAAATGGAGAGAGGAAGGCAAGACCCTGCAGACCTGCTTCACCACTGTGAAGCGACTCCCCTGCAGGTGGGGAGCCGGGGTTCGAACTAGGATCCTTATGCCGGTCCTTGTGCTTTGCGCCACCTGCGCTTAACCCACTGCGCTACAGCCCGACTCCCTTTTTTCCTTATTTCATGTATGACTCATGGTGGAGGATTCCTTGCCTTTCAGAAGTAAAATCATTAAACAGTTTAATCTTTCTAAACACGATGAACTTTTCTTTGATGATAGGGGTGTTCCTAGATTTCTTCCTAATTTTGTAAATTTTTTCAAGCACTTCTTCTGATTAAAAATCTCATTTCACTGGTATGAACTCACTCCTCTGCATTTTTAAACTTCACAATCAATTCTGATTTTTTCATCTCCTCTTGTCTGTGTGTCAGGAGCACTTTCTGGTCCTAGAGCCAGGGAGGTTGATGTCCTTAGGATGGTCATGAGGTCGGGATTTACAAGCACACAAGAGACTCTGCTGTGCAGCCAAGCCAGAACTCTGTATCCCATCCCCTCCTCTGATAGCTTTCCTATTTTTAAAAAATTTTTTTAAATATTTATTTTATTTATTTATTTATTCCCTTTTGTTGCCCTTGTTGTTTTTTTATTGTTGTAGTTATTATTGTTGTTGTCGTTGTTGGATAGGACAGAGAGAAATGGAGAGAGGGAGGGGAAGACAGAGAGGAGGAGAGAAAGATAGACACCTGCAGACCTGCTTCACCACCTGTGAAGCGACTCCCCTGCAGGTGGGGAGCCGGGGTTCGAACCGGGATCCTTATGCTGGTCCTTGTGCTTTGCGCCACCTGCGCTTAGCCCGCTGCACTACAGCCTGACTCCCAGCTTTCCTATTCTTTATCCCTTTGGGAATATGGACTAAGGAATGCAAAAAGTGGAAGGTCTGACTTCTATAATTGCTTCTCCGCTGAACATGGGCATTAACAGGTCAATCCATACTCCCAGCCTATCTCTCTCTTTCCCTAGTGGGACATTCGGCCTCTCTCTTTCTATGCCAATATTTAAAAAAATATATTTATCTACTTATTCAGTCTTGTTGCCCTTGTTGTATTATTGTTGTAGTTATTGATGTCGTCATTGGAGACAGAGAGAAATGGAGAGAGGAAGGGAAGACAGAGAGGGAGAGAGAAAGATAGACACCTGCAGAACTGCCTCACCACCTGTGAAGTGACTCCCATGCAGGTGGGGAGCCGGGGGCTCCAAACGGGATCATTACTCCAGTCCTTGTGCTTTGTGCCACGTGCACTTAACCTGCTCCCTATGCCAACATTTTTAGCCACTTTGTTGAGATATAATTAACATACTATAAAGTTCACTCCCTCAAGGTATAGAAATTGTAAACTTTCTTATAATCACACAGTTTTAAAATCATTGTCAAAATATGATCTTAGAACATTTGTTGTCACTCCAAGTGAGATGTCCATCCTTTCTAGTGGTGGTCCTGGGTCCTGACTATCTTCCCTTCTCCACTTCAATCACCCTCAGTCCAGCTTCATGCTAAGTTGTAGCACTCAGTAAATAAAGCAAATCAAGTCTTCACATCCCTTTCAAATTCTTGACTGTGAACCACAGGAACGTAAACAGAGAACAGTATATTGGAAGGACATGGGTCAGCTCATTGAATCTGTGGGTTGAATGGAGATTCTGGTTCAGGAAGTGAGCGCAACCAAGAGAAGCCACAGACAGGCCACTGTGGTACTGCTAGGTGCTCACCTGTGCCCCCAAGACCACTACCACTGCCTGAAACCCTTCCTGCTATGCTCCAGAATTGAAAACAACAACAACAAAAATTGTTGGGTGGTGGTAGTAGTGGTACTAAGGTTTCTGCTCCAGGGATGATTTCTCATTTAATTTTAGCTGAGATAGCAAGGAGAGACACAGGGGCCAGGCAGTGGCACCCCTGGTTAAGCACACACATTACAATGCACAAGGACCCAGGTTTAAGTCCCTGTAGGGGGGAAAGCTTCAAAAGTGGTGAAGCAGGGCTGCAGGTATCTCTATCTCTTCTCTATCCCCTCTCAATGTATTTCTGTCTCTATTAAATAATAAATAAATAATTAACAAATATTTTTAAAAAAGAACCAGTTTCGCCTGGTGTGGTGATACTCTTACAGGATACTGGGGCTGCAAGCTCAGCTGTGGGCTTAATAAGATGAGTGCTCTATTAGGTGAGATATCTTCTAGTCCTAAGACTTAAAAAAATTATTTTACTCATTTTATTTTAATCAGAGGAACACGGAGTGAAAGGGGTTGGGGTGAGGCAGGGGGAGAGAACCCAGAGCCCTGCTCAGCTGGGGATTGCACCTGACACCTCAGAGCCTCAGGCAGGAGAGTCAGTTGCAGAATCATTATGCTGTATCCCAGCCCTGTTTGTTTTGTTTTAATGACAGAGATACAGGTGATAGAAACAGAGACAGAGAAACACAGAGATTAAAATGAGGACCCTGCTGAACTCTGGCTTATGGTGGTGTTGGGGATTGAACCTGGGACCCCAGAATCACAGCTATGTAAATCTTTTGCATAGACATTATACTGCCTTCTCAGTCCCTTTAAGACCTTTCAAGTTTAACAAAAAGTTTTTAGTAGACACAGCAGTAGAGCATAGCAAAGTCCCATTCACCCTTTCCCAAGTTCTTGAATTGTCACAATCTTGTGAGCCCTGTTTATTATATTATCCATTTAAACACTGACATTGATTTTCTTTGTTGAAGTATCATGCTAAGCCACTTTCATAACACACACACACACACACACACACACACACACACACACACACATTGCTAACAGATATGGGAAAAATCTTACCTGTATTGTGATATATATATATATTCACAGAATGGAATACTATTCAGCTATTAAAAATGGTGAATTGGTGAATTCATCTTCTCACCTTATCTTGGATGGAGCTTAAAGGAATCAGCCAGAAAGAGAAGGATAAATATAGGATGATCTCACTTATAGAAGTTGAAAAATAAGAACAGAAAGGAAACACAAAGCAGAACTTGGACTGGAGTGGGGGGAAGGGTTCAGGTCCTGGAACGTGATGGTGGAAGAAGACCTAGGTGGAGGGTTAGAGTGTTATATGGAAAACTGAGAAATGTTATACATGTACTAACAACTTTATTTTACTATCTACTGAAAACCGTTACCCCCCCCCCCCCCCAGTAAAGGTGAAAAATAGATGGGAGTCGGGTGGTAGCGCAGTGAGTTGAGTGCAGGTGGTGCAAAGTCCAAGGACCGATGTAAGGATCCCGGTTCAAGCCTCAGGCTCCCCACCTGCAGGGGAGTCGCTTCCCAGGTGGTGAAGCAGGTCTGCAGGCGTCTGTCTTTCTCTCCCCCTCTCTGTCTTCCCCTCCTCTCTTCATGTCTCTCTGTCCTATCCAACAACGACATCAATAACTACAACAATAAAACAACAAGGACAACAAAAGAGAATAAAAAAAAAAAGGTGAAAAATAAAGAAAAGGAAAGTCTTACCTGCCACCCAACTTGAGATGCCATATTTCTTGTAGACTTAAGTTTTGCAGAGCTCTGGTAACCTTTTCCTGTTACTACTTCCTCACTTGCTTTCATCCTCGTGACCCCTCTTGACCAGATTGCAGGTAAACATGTGTCTGAACCCTTGGGATGCACAGCAGGGGTGAAACCCTGCGTCCCAGTGGTCTTGGAGTCACTCTCTATTAGAAAGGAGGGAGAGCAGGCATTCTGGGAAGATAAAAATAGCTGCTGAGGTAAAACAGAGACTGGGAAACCACTAGTGAGTAGTCATGTGTCAAAACTGCCATTACTATCTTCTCATTGCCTTTGACTCCTCATCTAGCACTCTTTTATAACTTTATAAAAATACTTTGATAGCCATTAAGCTCTGATTTAAGGAGATAGCTTTCCACCTGGATGGAAGGCTATTTTCTTCTTGGGAGGTTTATTAGCAATTACATATGTAAATCTATGCACACTGTCTTTGGATACATTCTCTTGGGAAAAATTACACCAAGAAATTATTAACGTACATGGAAACAACAGTTAAAATTCCCAGAGGACAATTGAAGCATTGAATATTTTTACATATTTTAAAAGCATCCACCAGTATTACTTGAGGGTGGCAGGGTTGAGGAAAGAATGTTGATATAATAATTCACCCTGTTGAGATGTTTTAAAAATATGATCAATGAATTTGCTTATATGATATCAGAAGGAGGATTTGGGTTGTGAACTCTAGTTTTTCCAGCATTAAAAAGGAGGTAACTGCAGGCTCCTGGCTCTGTCTCAGAGGACCACCACTTAATGCAGAGATCTAACGCTTCATTGTGTGAAAAGTAGGATGTCTAATTTCATCTTCTTGTTTTGAATCAAATATTCACCTTCATCTGTACTTCTTACTGCCTTTCATTGTTTATAGTTGTCGTCATCACCACCAGAGATAAGTTAATGATAATCACAATCCACTTTCTTTTAATAGTCAGCATTCAGGACCACAACTATGAAAAGAAATGAATCTAGCACGTCTCTATTGACTGATATTGATATATCCATTATGGAGATGGAAGTCATAGCCCGGTCCTCCCAGCTCCAGAGGATGGCGGAGAAGCAAATAGTAAGACTAAAGGTGTCTAGAAGGGGCTAAAGTAAAAGGTTCACAGAAAGGGGAAAGCATGTGTTTACTTTTGCCCAGAGAGAGATCAAGGTAGTCTTTCTAGAGTAGGGGCCTCTGAGCAGCTTAGAGATACTTTATTTCTGTGGAGCAAACACACTCAAGGTGACTTATGCAAGCACTAGGAATTTCCGTGTGTATGTGGTATGTGTGTGTGTGTGTGTGTTATGTGTCTGAGTGTGTGGGTGATTTTGTGTGAGTGTATGAGTGTGTGTGTGAGCAATATTCCCCATTTAGATTGTGACTGAAAACAAGACATTTCAAAGTTTACTAGCAAAGAACATAGAAAAAAAGGAGGGGCTGAGTAGCGGCACACCTGATTGAGTGCACATGTTAAAATGCACAAGGACCCAGATTCTAGCCCCTGGTCTCCATCTGCATGGGGAAGGCTTCACAAGTGTTTAATCAGGGCTGCAGGTGTCTTTCTGTCTCTCTATCTCCCTCTCAATTTCTGGATGCCTTTATTCAATGTATCAATAAAAGATAATAAAAAATAACATAAAATAAAAAAGAGAAAAAGGATTTGGTGTAGAGCACCTGGTAGAGTGCATGCTATGTGTAAGGACCCAGGTTTGAGCCCCCCGTTTGCACAGGCTGTGTGAATGAGCACTATTGTCCCTCTGACTCAGTGTTGTCTCCTCTGTGAACAGTGGGAATGACTCTATTTTCTCACAGGGAGATCATGTCTGTTGGGCTTGTTAGTAGACACTGAGTGTGTGTAGTGGCTTCTCCTGAGTTTTAGCTGCTCCTAGTTCAACAGGGCAGACGGAGGGAGCCATCAGCTCTGGGATTGTGTATGTGTGGTCGAGGTCTGAGGCCAGACAGCTACTTGCTAGGATATTTGGGCTTGGCCTGGATGAGTTCATGATAGTTAGGAAGGACTTCCAAGTGAAACTGGCCCTTTTCTGGGTGTTGTCAAGAGCTGCCTACCTCCTTTGTGGTCACTAAAGCAAGTTCGACAGAAGGTTTCAATGTGTAGCTAACATACCTGTGTCAGCGTGTCACACAGTGTAATGTGTCATCAGACTAATTTAGTGTGTGGTCCTTGATGGCAGCAGCTAGGGGCAGGCTCTGGTGACATTTTTTTTTTTAATTGGTGATTTAGTATTGATTTACAACGTTACAAGATAACAAGGGTACAACTCCACACTGTTCCCACCACCAGAGTTCTGAATCCCCATTCCCTCCATTGTAAGCTATAGTAATTCTCTTAAAGTTGAAGATATGGGTTAAATATTATTTCTACAGCTATCTTTTTATATTTGTACTTATTTGCCCATTTTTCCCCCCATGGTCCCATTTTGTTCTACCTTTCCCAGTCACACCTACACCTACTACCACATACAAATGTCCCTCACTTTTTTTCTCTTCTTTCTCTGGGACCTGATGCAGTTGGAGTTCAGAGGCCTCTGGTCAAACCCCCCACAACCCCCTGTTATTTATTCTCCACTGGGACTATGGATCAAAAGTATTTTGGGGGGTGCAGAAAGTGAGGAGGGGTCTGGCTTCTGTAATTACTTCTCTGTTGGACATGGACATTGGCAGATGGATCCATACTCCCAGCCTGTTTCTATCTTTCCAGTGGTGGAGGAGGACCTAGCCTGGGGGTGAGAGTGTTTTGCAGAAAACTGAGAATTTTTTTATTTTTAATTATTTTACCAGACACTGTTCATCTCTGGCTTATGGTGGTGCAGGGCATTGAATCTGGGACTTTGGAGCCTTAGACATGAGAGTCTGTTTGCATAATCATTATGCTATCTATCCTCCACCCAAAAACAGAAAATTTATACAGGTACCAACAATTGTATTGACAGCTGACTAATCAAAGACCTATAGAAATTTATAATTATATAGATGACTTTCATAATGTTAAATTTGGAAGTAACTTTAAAACACACACAGAGAGAGAGAGAAAGAGAGAGAGAGAGAGAGGGAGAGGGAGAGGGAGAGAGAGACAGAGAGAGAGAGGGAAAGAGAGAGACACACAGAGAGAGAGGGTGAGGGAGTGAGAGAGAGGGAGAGAGAGAGAGAGAGAGAAGCAGAGCTAGGGTCTGCACCATTGACATTTAACTAGAGGTCTAGGTAACTCAAGTAGAGAAGAGGATACATTCCAAATTAAGTCGATGACAAATTCAAAGACCAGCATACAGTTTATTCCTGAGCAGGAAATCAGGATTCTTAAAGTGATTGAGGGTATGGATACATGATTCAAAACTAATCTCAGGAGCCAACACAAAGTTCAGAAGCTTTATCAATGGTAGATAGGTCAATGGGGTTTGTAATGAAACATGATACATCAACTGTGAGCAGAGGTGGAGCCCGAAGCTGCCTGCAGCCTGGAAGCTTATGCAGTGAGAGATAATATAAAACACATTACTCTACTGGTTTGATGTACCCTGAAGATATATAGCCTAGAACACTATAGAGCTGTCAGTGGAAATCACCATCCTTCCGTGACAGTCCACTGAACTCCGGAATCACTTCTGCAACTGAGCTTCCCCAAGTGCACAGAACACCACTACGGTTTTCCCTGTCACCTCCTTAGATTTAGATCCTAGAGCACAGAAACAGAGACACGGTTATCTCAGTGTGGGCCGAGTCCATCAGTACAGTGCTGTACAAGTAAATTGGTAGAGGTGACTGACAATATTGGCTTCCTGATTTGCAGTATAGAAACGACAACACCAAGTTTCTTGAGAAAATAAAACAAGATATGCTTTGGTCAAGTCTATAACATTAAGCACATAGTAGCACTAAAACATAGTGGAAGGGGCCGGGTGCTGATGTATTACCATGCACAAGGACCTCGGTTCAAGCCCCTGGTTCCCACCTGCAGGGGGAAAGCTTCATGACTGATGAATTAGGACTGCAGGTATCTCTCTGTCTCTTTCCCTTTCTATCTCCCCCCTCAACTTCTCTTAGTCCTATCAGATGAAATAAAGTAAAAAAAAAAAAACTATAGTGGATTTGATAATAATTTTTTATTGATTGAATATAATATTGTTTTATGTGTCAGTTTCCCTAAAACTGAGTCTTTACTTTTGAATTAAACTTTATATTTTCCCCAGAAGCCAGTTACTGGGATGCCTGTATAAGATTTAACAATACCCTTGCTTGGAGAAGATAAAGAGCTTTTCAGGTAGCATGTTAGATGATTGAATTTATAAGGAATCAAGAGGAAACATTTTTGAAAACTATAATGAGACAAACGTTCTTGACACTATAATGAGAGAAAACTCAGTATAAAGCATGATACTTTCTAATACCAGTAAAGATCAAGTTCTAATGTGAGTGACAGAAAAACTTGAAGTAATAGCTATAGAAAATACTGCTTCTTGAAGGCCCAAATGGTGGCTCACCTTGTTGAGCACCCATGTTACAATGCATAAGGACCCAGGTTCAAATCCCTACTCCCCACTTCCTGCAGGGTGGAAGCTTCCTGAAGTGGTGAAGCAGTACTGCAAACCTCTCTTTCTTTTTGTTGGCTAAATCCCAAGGGAATGAGCTGTGGATTGACATGTTTCCCTCCCTCCCTCCCTCCCTTCCTTCCTTCCTTCTTTCCTTCCTTCCTTCTTTCCTTCCCTCCTTCCTTCCTTCCTTTTCTTCTTTCTTTCTCTTTTTAGATTTTATTTATTTATTAATGAGAAAAATAGGAGGAGAAAGAGAAAGAACAAGACATCACTCTTGTACATATGCTACTGGGAATTGAATTCAGGACCTCACACTTGAGAATCTGAGACTTTATTCACTGTGCTACCTTCAGAACCACTCATTTTCCATCTCTATATCCCTTTTCCCTCTTTGCTCCTCTCTGTCTCTACCCAATAAATAAATAAATTAATTAAATTAAAAAATAATTTTTTAAGTGTTACATTTTAAAAAGAAAATACTTCTCACAGGATGGGGGTATGAGAATCTGTTCTTCTTCTTCTTAAAAAATATTTTATTTATTGATGAGAAAGATAGGAGGAGAGAGAAAGAACCAGACATCACTCTGGCACATGTGCTGCTGGGGATCGAACTCAGGACCTCATGCTTGAGAGTCCAAAGCTTTATCACTGCACCACCTCCTGGACCACAGGACGGGGATATGTATTGACCTGCCAACACCCATGTCCTGTGGAGAAGCAACTACAAAAGCTAGACTTTCCACTTTCTGCATCCCAAAAAGAATTTTGTTTCATTTTCTCAGAGGGGGAGAAGTGATAGGGGAAGATGACCAGAGGGCTCTGAACTCCAACTCTGTCAGGACCCAGAGAGAGATGAGGAAAAGAGGAAGGTGTAGGTGTGACTTGGAAAGAAGAGGAGATGAAACCATAGAAAAAATGGACAAATATATACAAATATAGACAGATAGTTATAGAAATAATACTTAACCCATATCTGTGACCTTGGGAGAACTACTGCAGTTTCTAGTGGAGGGCATAGGGACACAGAACTCTGGTGCTGGGAAAGGTGTGGAATTAGATCTCTGTATTTTATAATTTAGTTTACCAATATTAAGTCACTAATAAAATTAAAACAAATAACAAAAAAAGTACTTTTTCTCCCTTACAAGGGAACCTAGTGGATGTGGTATCTGTGTCCCCCAGCACTCAACCCTCTCTGTTGCTACTCTGTCACCCTTAGGAAGCTACTTGACATCAGCTTCTTGATACATTTTTAAATTAAATTAATTTGTTTATAGGATATAAACAGCCAGAAATCAAGAGGAATGGGGAGTGAGAGAAGACGAGAGACGAAGAAACACCTGCAGCCTTGCTTCACAACTCATGAAGATTTTCCTCTGCAGGTAGGGATTGGGGGCTTGATCGTGTGTCTTTGCACATTGTAACATGTGCACTCAGTCAGGTTCACCACCACCTGGCCTCTAATCATGATATATATGTATTACATATTATATATATAATATTATTTATTTATTTATTTTTTTATGAGAGGGATAGAAGGAGAGGGGAGAGAGAGAGAGAGAGAATCAGACATCACTCTGGTACATGTGCTGTTGGGGACTGAACTCAAGAATACATGCTTGAGAGTCCAACACTTTATCCACTGCGCCACTTGCCGAACCACAGCATCAATTTCTTTATCTCTAAAACAATAACAATTATAGTTGGTTTGTGGATGAGATTTTAGAATGGATATGTATATACAAGTGTACTCTCACATGCACACATATACAGTTCTATCTGCATACATATATATATATCTTCTAAAATACATATTCTAATTCACACATGGCAGTAAGTCTGAGGTGTCACAGTCATGTGTCACATGGTACAGAAATCAGTGTACATACTGGTCCTTTCTTGGGGACCTCTGTTTTAATAGGCATTTTATATCAGCTATCCACGGCTGTGTAAGACATCATGCCTTAGAATAGCAGGGCTCAGTCGGAACAAGTTCCCATTGTCTTCCAGGTGATGCAGCCCCTCACATGGGCATGACTAATGCAGCAGGGAAGTGACTTTCTTCACCTCTGGTATCTGGCAGAACCTGGTGTGACATCTGGGCCACCTGTGACCTGCTCAGGTGTGTTCTTCTCTTCACCTGGTCTCTGCAGCCGACTACTTCACCTCACACGATGGCTGAGAACTCCAGAGAGAAAGGACAAATGAGCCAGCCAGAATCTGAGCTGGCAGGACATCACCCTTGCTATTTGCTGCTAGGTAAGAAAGTTTCTGCCTGGTTCCAGTTCAAGAGGCAAGCACATA